>NC_041746.1:6229823-7623990 GCF_004115215.2 Ornithorhynchus anatinus | reverse complement strand
CTATCTAGGGAACATGTGCCCTTCCCCTCTCACCAGTCTTGCCTCACAAAGCTGTGCTAGCATTTCTTGATCTGTGGCCATAGGTATCTTGTGCTGACCTCTGATATAGATATCAGAAGCAGCGTACCGGTTAAGGCGTGGGCCTGGGTGTCAGAAGGTCATGTTTTTAATCCAAGGTCTGCCACTTGACTTGCCCGAGGTCACACAGCAGACATTTCACTTCTCTGTGCCTCAGTTACCTCATCTGTAAAATGGGGATCTAGACCTTGAACCCTATGTGGGACAGGGACTGTGTCCAACCTGATTTGCTTGTATCCACCCCAGTGGTTAGTACAGTACCTAACAAATACTATTATTATTATTATACTTTTGGCCCATGGTTCTTCATGGTTGGCTTATGCCACTCTAGGATGCCCAGAGGGTCACCCACTGAGCTTTTCACTTTCATCGGTTACCCACTGGGGGGGACACAGCCTGCAAGTTTAGAATCAGGGTACACCCCACCCTTCACCAAGATTCACCTTTCCTTTCTCAAGTATCATCATCAAGCACAGCATTTGAATGCTTTCTGTGTGCAAGGCATTGTCCTAGGTGCTTGGGAACATCCAATAGTAATGAAAGACCCAGCACCTACTCCCAAGGAGTTTACGATCTGCTTGGGATCACACATAAACAAAAGTGGCCACATGTAGAATAGATAGAAAATGAAGAGGAAAGATATTTATTAAATGATAGACAAAAATGAGCCACCCATTTATTTTTAATGTTCAGGAATAAACCTGAGTGCTTAGGTGTATGATATGTTCAAGAAGGGGGGGTAATAAGGGTAATGATTCTTGGAGTAAAACTGTAAGCTGCCTGAGGGTAGGGATTGTATTATCTGGTATTTTATTCACCCAGTGTTCTGCACATAGTAAACACTCAATAGACACCATTTACTGATGGATTGGATTCCATTTTGAAGAAGAGCTCTGAAGTTGGAGAGGGGCATGTTGGCCAAAGGGAGGGGTTGGAGTTGGGAGAATTGTGAGCAAGGTAAAGTGGAAAAAGGGAGAAGATAGGAAGAAGACAGCTGCTAGAGAACCTTGTATGTTTCTTGTATTTCCTCGGAAACTGCTAAGGCAGAGACTGGGACTTTTGGAGCAATTCATTTGAGGAAGACACAGTTTAAAAATTTAGCCCCTTCTCCTTCTCTTCCACCCTCCCTCATTCCCCCCATCATTTCAGACTTCTTGCTGTGTGATTGGTAGAGGTGAAGGGACAGTGGTTAGTCCCCTGAATGCCTTGCAGTATTTAAACACATATTGAGAGGCCATGGGTGTTCAACTGGGCCAAAGAAGTTTGAGAGAGATGAATTTATTTGCACCCCTTTTCAAGACCACCTTCCAAAAGACTAAAGTCTTATAATCTCTGCTTAGTCTCTTCTCCCCCTTGATGTCAGAAGCAGCTGGCATTTCCTTGGCAACTTTACAGGGCAAACTTGCTGCCTTCTTGAACAGCTGTTTCCAGTGTGGCCTGGGTTTGAGATTTAACCTTGAAGCAGTGGAAATTTGATATGTTGTTTAGTATTTGTTGTGGCTAATAAAGTTCAAGATACAAGGAAAATCTTGGTCAAATGCCACTAACTAAATCAGGCAAGGCTCTGACATCAATCCACAGGAAGGAAGGCTTTATTAGCTTGAGTACTGTTTTTCTGGAATTATTGTCTGAACAACAGCAAAAAAAACCAAAACCCTAGTAACAAGATGGATGACACCCTGCCGGTTTTAAGTAGGGTGTGTGTGTGTGTGTGAGAGAGAGAGAGAGAGACAGACAGACACACACGGACGGACTGGCACAGACCCCAGCTTCATCAGTTTTCTTCTCAACTTCCATACTGGGCATGGGCTGACTGGTCCTTACCCAACCTCAGAACTCATTATGACACAGGTGTTGTCTGCTGAACCCCCAAGCTGTTAACTTGAGTGAGAACCTCCTCCTCCTCCAATTGCTCAGGAGGATCTTGTCATTTCCATGTAGGGGAAGGAGGGGTTGTCTGTGGCCGGTTAGAGAGTGTGGAAAAATGTGTATACACAACGCTGAAATTAAAAGGACTTTAACTCAGAGTTTATTTAATACATCCTCCAAATTGTATTTTGAAGCCTCTGTTAACAAGAAGGCTCTCTCCTCTGAGCAGCGGGAGTGTTTTATAAATGGAATTTGCAGTCCAGTGGTGCTCCCCATTAATTTTCCCTGTCTACAATTACTATCATTACATTCTTGAGGCACTTTTAAAATAAACTACACCATGATGTAATGTGCACACTTTGAGAGAGAGAGAAGGAGAGAGGGGGAAAAAAGGCAGCATCTGGACTTTGGCCTGCTATCTTCTATGGAACATCTTGATGGCTATAATTACTGTCATGTTATGAGAACTTTTAAAAAAAAAAGGCGCCAGAGCTCCAAATAAAACATAAAATGGCTTTGATACAATAAATGTTACTATCATTGTTTAAAAATGCTATGACCTGTCTGCTATGGTTTCTGAGAGAGAGATTTTCCAGCACTTGATTTTTTTTCCTCTCTCGTATTCTATTACTGAAGATAAGGTTGAAGGAAAATCCTCAAGACAGACTTGTTTTAAATCAATGTAACACAATGCCAGCATTGTCTCTCTTCAAGATGAACTTCTAAATTAAAATCGGCATGAGCTTTACCAGAACTCCAAACTGCACTGCTCTAGAGACACTTTATCCCTTCTATTAGGGAACATTAATAATTCAAAGTTATGGCTGAGGCTAATTGCACTCATTTGGCCTGTGGCAGGAGTATTTGTGTATTGTACACTCTAGTGCATTACACACTTGACTATCAGTGTAACACGGGTTTTATCTACATGGTGTGTATAGGAGTCTATTCAAATGTGTTCCTATGACCTGGTGTTTACTTTGAACCCATGGGCAGTGCTGTGGAAATGTTTGCCTGCACTGAGGATGAGAGGTATAGATAGGGTTGCCTTTGACCACTGGTCATTAACAGAGTTTTTATTGAGAACCTACTTGGTGTGAAACCCTGTACTGTATGTTTGGGTGGCTACTGTAGAAGCAAGCCCCCAAATCACTGCCCTCTAGGAGCTTCCAACCTAATGGGGATCCCCACGTGGTTTACACTGCTGCTGAGTTGATGTTTCTATGCAAGGGTTGGGGCTGTATTAGATGTGGTTTCCTAGTAGACTTGAATGGGGTAGAGGCAGGAAATTCACTGAGCATCTTTCCTAGCCCCTTCTCCTTTCTCTGTGATCGGTGTGATTCTCTCTGGGCTTCCTCAGATACGCCGGTGCTGCCAAGGAGGGCTGCTACTGGCAGTGATTGTGATCAATGTCCTGGGCTGTCTCCATAAGGAAGTCAATGTTCACTTGTGAATCCAGTTGGTAGATGGGAGGAGAGAGGGAGACAGTTCTAGGACCTCTCAGTCCCACCAGGATGTGAATAATTGAAGAGTGAGTGCATGACTTGGTTGAAGAGTGCAGTCCTGGAAGAGGACCTTCAAAAGTCACTTGATCAAGCCCCCTGTCTCCAGGAAAGTCCCTTGTTATAGAAAGGCAGGATTCCCAGAGTAAATTGCTTCCACCTCCATCTCTGCTCAACACCCATAATATAGAGGCATCAATTAATCAATTATATATATTGAGCACTTTCTATGTGCAGAGCAGTGTATTAAGCCCTTGGGGGAGTACAATATAAGAGTTGATAGACATATCAAGCTACCCTCCTTGATTTTTCCCATAGTAACGCCCTTTCAGTGCCATTTTGGACTGCAGTTTTCTTTCCCTATTGTGGTTCTTCCAGTTTGAGTATCTGCCTAGCAGATCTGCTGTGTTCAGTTCTCTTTCCAAGATCTGTTCTTTCTCAAAAGCTGAAGTCACTTTCTTTACTCAACAAGAAAAGATGTAACCATTAAGTTGGAGAAGAGTGTAGACATGCTTAAAAGGGACTGTAGGATGGAGAGGAGAAATCAAATGGAGGTAGGGAAAGGGAATTTGAGCTTTCTCTTCAGGAGCCCCAAAATGATTTTAAACTTGCCTGGATGTGGTGGTTCTGATGGGATCTAAATCTTCGATGAGCAAATTGTTTTTTGCCAAGGCCTAGTGGAAACAGCATGGGTCTGGAAGTCAGGAGGCTTTGGACTCTTAATACTGGCTCTGCCCCTTGTCTGCTGTGAGACCTTGGGCAAATCATTTAATTCATTGAGCCTCAGTTTCCTCATCTGTAAAATGGTCATGAAATATTTACTCAATCATATTTATTGAGCGTTTTTTTTGTGTGCAGAACACTGTACTAAGTGCTTGGGAGAATACAATGTAACAGTCACATTCCCTGCCCATAATGTGCTTTCCATCTACAGTCTCTCTTCCCTTTAGGCTGTAAGTGCTGTGTGGGACAGGAACTATTTGATCTGTTAGTATAACTACTCAGGTCTTAGCACAGCATTTAGCACATAGTATGTGCTTAACAAACAACACACTTCTTGTTACTGTTATCATTACTATTATTTCCACTGGTGAGTATCCCTCTCCTGAAAAATAGACCAGATATCTCCCCATTTCTCCACTCCCATTCCATATACTCCTGCTATGTGGTTACAATGATATCAGAATATTACCCACCCCACCTTATTCAAAGAAAAAAGAGAAGACAAAGATGAGTTAAAAACAAGAATATTGTCTATTGGTCTTTTCTCCTTAGCATGGAACTTTTTAAAAGAATGGAATTTTATTTTTTGTTCAGATGGCAAATAATGCTTATTTAATGGTGATGCATTACCCAGGAATAACTGTATAAGAAGTTTCCAAAAAGCATTTAGCATGAAGCAATACTTCATAAAAAGAACTGCAGCAGTACTGATTTAACATTCAACCTACATTTTGTTTGGTGAAGCGTTTATGGCTTCTACTCAAGACAAGAGAAATAACAAGGAAAGAGTATGTCTGTGACTCCAGAACATTTTATGACTCAAATAAAAAAAAAAAGCAGATCTGTTAGCTATTGCCAACTTTTAAAATATGGATTCCATTTGTCTTTATTACAGCCTATTCCCATTGTGCATTTCCCCCCTATTTATTAATTTTCATATGTGACTATTAAACAGAGATATGTGCCTACTGGAAGCAGTCAAAGCTATTTCAAGAAACATTTAAAAAGGAAAAAAAAAAACCCAATGCATCCTGTTTCTATTCAGTCCCAGGCAAGATGAGAGCTTATACTTTAAAATTCCCATACTTATAGGCACCCACGCAGTCCAAATAATATGTCCCACCAAATCTATAATGATCATGATGACTCATAGATATGTGATTCCTCTTTTATTAAGAAATATAAAATAAGCTCCAGGAAATCCAATATAAATGAGCTGCTTGTCTCGGTAGTATCATAAAACACAGATTCTGGTAGATACGTTTTGATTCTGTCACCCCTGATAATCTCAGGGCTTACTTCCTACTGGTGATAAATTAGTCTCTAAAACCAGATTGGTGGTGTTAGTGCTCTCCCCATCCCAGAAGTTCTCCACGAAGGGAGGCCTCCAGGTAAAATTGTAAGGGTTTCACATTTTGACATTCAGATGATACCTCTCATCTAGGGGAAGCAGCGTGGCTTAGTGGAAAGAGCCTGGGCTTCGGAGTCAGAGGTCATGGGTTCGACTCCCGGCTTTGCCACTTGTCAGCTGTGTGACTGTGGGCAAGTCACTTAACTTCTCTGTGCCTCAATTACCTCATCTGTAAAATGGGGATTAACTGTGAGCCTCACGTGGGACAACCTGATTACCCTGTATCTACCCCAGCGCTTAGAACAGTGCTCGGCACGTAGTAAGTGCTTAACAAATGCCAACATTATCTTCTTACTCAAATGACCTATTGTGCTAGAATATAAACTCATTAGAGTGTCAGCTCCTTGTGAGTAGGAAACTGCTACTTCTCTGTTTTGCACCTCCCCATGGATAATCAATAAATACTGTTTCTAATGAGTTTGGAGGTTGAAGGCCCAAAGACTTTTTCCAGAAGGGTGGTGTGGTCCAATGGAAAGAGCATGGGCTGGAGAGCCAGAGGACCTGGGTTCTAATCCTAGCTTGACTTGCTGTATGACCTTAGTCAAGTCTCTTAACTTGTCTATGCCTCAGTTCCCTCATGTGCAAAATGGGGATTCAATTCTTGTTCTCCCTTCTATTTAGATTGAGTCCCATGTGGTACCTGATTATCTTCAGTCTACCCTGGTGCTTAGGACAGTCTTTGACACACAGTAAATACTTAACTATTACTAATATTATCATTCTTGTTAGTAATGATAATATTAAGTGTTTCCCAGCAAGGTAGGGATAATACTGAAAATAGGAACGAAATTAAGGAATATGGTTAAGAAGTTGTAGTAACATTTATTGCATACGCTTTGATGCAGTGCAATTTGCTAAACGTTTGGAAAGTACAGGACAAAGAAGTGACAAGTTCACTCCCCAAAAGGGGCTTACATTCTAATGACTCTTTTTGGAGTATGTGGTATGCCCCGACACTAAATAGTTGGGAGGAGTTGAGATAAGTAGAAGATGATGACTTCCGTGGAAATGCCTCAATTCCCAGGAGTTGGTGGTTGCGACCTGTGGGAGTATCATGGATACATTTACTCAACAGCTGCCCTGGGAACCCTGTATCTGGTGCTTTCCTGTTATCCCTAGCACTTACTGGCCCCTTAAAATATAATCAAACTGATTATGGCTACTGGATGTATATAAAGGAACAAATATGTCAACTAAACACACATTAGGGAAAGTTAGAGGTGCCCTTTGTGTTTGAAGATGCCACTACAGTAGTTGAATTTGATCCATGTGAGCAGGCAAAGCTGAAGACAGGTTTGCACTGTTAACTGCAAAGTGCAGGAAGCGCTCAAATATTGGTTGATTGAGCTGCCTTCAGTAAGTGGGGAGTGGGAAGCCTGCTACCTTAGTGTTTTGGTTTTTTTATTTGGTATTAGTTAAGTGCTTACAATGTGCCAGGTACTGTACTAAGCACAGGGGGGTAGATACAAGCTAATTATATTGGAAACAGTCCATGACCCTTGTAGGGCTCACAGTCGTAATCGCCACTTTACATATGAGGTAACTGATGCACAGAGAAAGTGACTCAACCAAGTTCACAGAGTAGACAAGTGGTGGAGCTGGGATTAGAACTCAGGTCCTCTGACTCCCAAGCCCATTCTTTTTCCACTAGGCTGCTTCTTAAAATAGTTTTCTAGAACTATTGAATAGTGAACAAATAATACAAATAACACATATTGCTTACCTATAAGAAGCTTACATTCTAATGTGGTAGTTGGACCTGTTTTAGAAAAGTTGCACTGGAGATGGTGTTTTTGGTTTCTCTCCTTCCTTCATATACACCAAAAGAAGGTGCCAGAGCTGACAGTCTGAAAGCTGCCACTGATTTAAGCCAGCCTGGAAAATCAGCCCATGCAGGACATGGAAAAAGAAATCAGGGTGGCGCTAATGAAAATCACGCATCAGGCAATGGATCAAATAGAAAACTGACCCAAGGCCTAATGAAAATCGGAGAACTAAAATGTATAAACCTTCCTCCTATTGCCTTTCTATTTGTCTTAATGTGAATCTGGATTGGTGGGGAAATTTTGGTTTCAGGTTTAGACTTCCCTATTGTCCAAGTAATTCAGGCAAAAGTAGGCCCGTTTTCTTTTATGAGGTAGATATCTTGGTCAAAAGTGTTATTTTGGGGCCTGAAATAGCTGATTAATTTGATAGCATGTGGCAGGGTCTCTTATGTGTGCTAGTCACTTGGTTTGTTTGATTTGGAAGGGCCTTTGCTATGGTCTGCAGAGGCACAGATGTCTGTTGGGCCCGGTTTTGCCTGTCTGCCTCAATATCTCCCATGTTCAGTCAGTGGCATTTATTGAGCTCTTACTGTGTGTAGAGCACTGTACTAAACACTTGGGAGAGTACAATGTAACAGTTGGTAAACACAATCCCTGTCCATAAGTAGCTTGCAGTCTAGAATGTTCCTAGGGCATGAATCTTAGAAAAACTCAGCACACAGAAAACCCTCAACATTTCCCTGCCCTCCTCTCCGCAATGGACCCCTTTTCCCTCCAGCAACAACCCTGGTGTATAGACTCTACCCTTTTCCTAGTGAGATGGGGAGAAAGATATTGTGGCAATGTTAATCTGTTGGCCCACTCAAGCTTGTCCCTGTTTTCAAGACTGCCTCTGCATCGCCTGATCTATGTGATACCTTTTTTAAAAGTTATTTTTTTAAGCACTATGTTGTACATTGAACTAAGCACTGAGACAGATGATAGCCAGATCGTGCTCAGATATTCAGAAGCCTTTGATTAAAGAGAGCAAGCCTCTGCTCTTGCTGCAAACCTGTTTTTTCTGTTAGTATTCCTTATGGACAGGGACTTTGTCTACCAAAGCTGTTGTACTCTCTCAAGCACTTAGTACAGTGCTTTGCAAATGAAGTGCTCAAATGATTAAACGCTCACCAGTCCATTGCCATGTTGACTACTTTGAAACCTCACTGTGCCTCTATGAGAATTAGCATGGCTTAGTGGAAAGAGCACTAAGGAGTGTATATCTTGGTAGTTGGATTTTTATGAGGAAAGAGCATTGGTGAGGAGCATGGGAGCAGAGTGACAAAGAATACCTTGGGAGGTGATGTATGAGATGTACCTAAAGCAGCATTAAATCAACTGGGACCTCCAAATCTATTTAAATCCTCACATAACCTATTCAGCTGTTCTCCATAAATCATAATTCTTGTTTTTTTAAAAAAATGTAGCTCATCTTCCTTTTGGGGCTTCTCTCGCTCCCCGGGGTTATGTTCTTGGACGCAGTGTTAAGTTAGAGGTATAAAGAGTGTCTTTGCTAAGAAAAAAGAACACATCCTATCACCAGAATAGTTGGGGGATGGGGCTAAGGCCTGGAGTTGAAGTGAGGGAAGAAGGGAGGGAGGAAATGATGGTGAGGCCAAATCCAAACACCCTTGGAAAGGTTTGCAACTCCAAAGTGAAGGTGGAACTGGCAAATGTCTGAAGTGGGAACAACTTGGAAGGTTGGAAGGGTTTTACAATATTTCCTGGAGTACAGCAAACAGAGTAGGTTTTCCTACTTTGTAGGCCTAGCAGGTTCTCTCTTATTCAAGGCAAATAGGACAGATTGGATTTGGGAACAGAAAAGTTGATTCAAAAGTTATCAAAACCTAATGGTTTGTTTTGGCTGGGTTTGATATCCATGATATTTTCTAAAAAATGGGATCTGTTTCAAGGTATCTCAGATGAGTTCTAGTTCACTGAGGATTATTCAGGGGCATATATGTGTGTGAGTGAGTTTCTGCTTCTGTTCCCTTGTCCATCCTCAACTCATACATGTAGTTAATCTTTGAACGTTTGGGCTCTGATGATCCAATTAATAGGTTATCCATTTCTAGTTGGAGGTCTTAAATTGTGAACTCCTTGAAAGACTGGGACTGACTTGATGGCCATGTATTTCCCTCAGCCCTTAGCACAGTGATTGCTGCATTGTAAAGCCTGAGTTCCATAATTACTGGCTTTAGGCCTCTTGATTTTTTTTTTCTCCATTTCTCTCTCTGCCCTCCTGTGTACCCCTGCCAGAAGTTGGGAAAGGAGGCGAAGGGAAATGAAACTTAAATTAGGCAATATAAAGTGTATGGTGGGGAAAGATGTTAACACTATTGGTTAAAATGAGGGCTGGGGATTACCAGAGTATCAATATCAATGATAACATTTACTGTTAGAGCTGATGTTATTTGTCATGCATTTATCGGTCCATTCCAAGGAATGTGGCTCTGTGGATTTATCTATTCTACTCACATTTTGGATTTCTTTTATCCAGTCTATGGATTGTGGTTCTGCAGATTTATCCCAAGAAGGCAAAAGAGAAAATAGTTCCAGGCATTGCAAATATCAAATATAACAGGACAAGAAGGGGCAGCTTCTTGTGTGCACAATATGGCTGGGACTGAAGGTCCATTGGCCTTTTCAGTCACACTCACCATGGAAGGAGAAAGTCACCTTTGGGTATTTTTGAATATGAAGGTAATTTACTGTGTGCATATATATGTATATGTGGATTTATCCTGTCTATAATATTTGTGGACTTTATCCATTTTAACTCTAGCCTCCCAAACCATTGATAATGTAGCCCTACTGGGTAGAAGGAATAACCTCAGACAGGCAGTGTTGGCTTCAAGATCCTAAGGATGCCATCGAGGGTAACATCTTCTAATGGTCCATCCAGTCCATCTAGATGGAGCACTAACAGATATTTGGGAGGAATCAAATGGTATTTGCTGTCCATGAATCTATCCTCCCTGATAGGTGTTTCTCTTCTAATAGTCATAACGTTTTCCCCTAATAATCCACCATGGATTAATCATTTGTGACTCTAGATAAACCTTTCTTGAGCCTTATAGCATTCCTAAGTTTTACCTTGAATAACCCATGGTGGACCAACTATTCCTACAATATCTAAACCCTTTTTGATTTTACTATTTTCTTCTGTTTTCTTTTGTTCAAGGCTTCTTTCACATAACATAATTCAGAAACTTGAATAACCACAATTCTCCTGTGGCAAAGAAATGCTCAATGTTCCATGAGACACCACTTTGTGGTGGCTAAGAAATCTAATCATTCCCCTCATGAAACTAGTGATAAGGAAGTGAAAGAAAGTTTGGGTCCAAAGTGCCTAGATACCACCAGCTTTCAAATACAAACAGAGGTTCTCTCTTCCCCTCTCTCCTTTTCCTGTCTCTGTTCCCTCTCTCCCTACTATTATAATTATTCTATTTATATATTGAGTGCATACTTTATGAAAAGTACTGTATTAAATGCTTGGTTAAATTCAAGATTGTGTTCCTCCTTCCCTTTCCCCATTTCTCCTTTCCCCTTTTGTTCTCTTGCCTGCATCATGTTTCCTCTTCCCCGCAAAAGATTTTCAAATTACCCAACTACTGAAAACATTTCTGCCAGGTAACATGTTCTGGATTTTGAAGTGACTACTATCACTTGGGAACTTTCTGCTTGACTTTTTGATTATTTGTCTTATGGAAGTAAACAATGAAAAGAATAATGGTGGTATTTAAGTGCTTACCAATGCCAAACTTGGTAAATAACAGTGCAATCAGATCAGACACAGTCCCCGTTCCAGATAGGGCTCACAGTCTAAGGGGGAGGGTGAGCAAGTAACGAATTGCCATTTTCCAGATGAAGAAACCAAGGCCCAGAGATAGTAAGTGATTTTGCCCAAACTCTCACACAGGAGAGTGCAGGCCTCCTGATTTCCAGAAGTTACTCTTTTCACCAGGTCACACCGCTACTTAAAGTGACCAGAAATGGGGTTTCCGTAGGTGGGATGAAGTTACTCCTTGCCTCCTCTTCACACTAAGGTCCACTTTCCATGCTGCCTGAGGTGGATTCAGGTCCCTGCCTCTGCACACACTGCTCCTCTTCCCAGCCCTGCCACAGCTGTTTGACAGAGTTTGGAGGGGAGGGAGGATCGAGCTGTTGGGATGGCAAAGGTGATCTCCCGATTGTCCTGGGGTAGGCAGCGACTTGGGGTCCTGAACCACACAGATGTCCCCTTTACCCAGTTAAATCGGTTTTGGTCGGGGGAAGAATAATTCTGAGTGGATAAGCTGACCTGGGGCTAGAGCCTGAAGGATTTCATTTTCACTGGAGTCAATTTGGGTATTAATCCAGCTAGCACCAAAGGGTACTGATCAAACTTAATTGGGGTTGAGGCTGGGGCATCCCCTAGGTAGGGCATATCTCAGCTAATGCTGGCCTTGTCTTCCGTAAGCTCTTCTCCTAGTTGGAGAGTTTTAGGAGAGGGGATTTCAAGCACCTCTTTTTGAGAGTGGTTTGTACCAGCCAGAGGGATTTTCAGAGTGGAAGACTACCCCATGTGTTCTCTGGTGGGAGGATTTCTCCTGCAGGCTTTTTCATTCATTCATTCAATAGTATTTACTGAGCGCTTACTATGTGCAGAGCACTGTACTAAGCGCTTGGGATGAACAAGTTGGCAACAGATAGAGACAGTCCCTGCCATTTGACAGGCTTACAGTCTAATCGGGGGAGATGGACAGACAAGAACAATGGCAATCAATAGAGTCAAGGGGAAGAACATCTCGTAAAAACAATGGCAACTAAATAGAATCAAGGCGATGTACAATTCATTAACAAAATAAATAGGGCAATGGAAATATATACAGTTGAGGAGTGCTTTTGAGGAGTGCTGACCTTCAATTCTCCCTTGATGCAGGGCTTGACTTCCAGAATGGGGCCTCTAGTGGTGAGGGATGGGGAAACTGAGGAAAAGCAGCTGACTCTGAATGTGATGCTTAGGAGGACTGGGCTGCATTAGAAAATCAGTTACTCTGCCATCTTCCTTTCTTCTTCTCGACTCTCACAAAATATCTTAAAGCCTCATTTCTGCTTCCACATTCCAGTTCAAGCAAGTAGTTGAAATTCCAGAAGGTTGGATATTTGTTCGGACTCAGGAAGTGATGTGGGAATCCAGGGACCATTACTTTTCAGAGTAATTAAACTACTATTCTAAAGGCCAGGAAAGAGTGTTTTTGTTCACCCACTTTCCAATAGCATTCTTCAAGAAAAATATGCTTGTGAGCTCCTGGCCCCAAAATAAAAACACTCTATAAGAAGACAAGACACTGGACACTGATGAGGCTCTTAAAAATGGCCACAGTGTCCCAGAGCAAGAGGGATTTGAAGAAGGAGATTGTAACTCAGATTTTCATAAGAATAAAGCACACTTCTGAGCTTCTTGGGATTTTTCTGTGTGCAGAGTCCCCAGAACATGACTCAGATCACACATGACATTTTCTATTCACTCTTTTCTTTCAGGAACTGAAAAGTCTTTGTAAATGGATTCAAACTTGTTCCCCATCATTATCGTCTTATAAGAAAAAAGTGAATTACTGGACTTCGTGAAAGAGTATGAGAAAAAAAGCTGCCACTCTAGCAGAAAAGTGGCCAGACTTCCTCTTGCAAAATGCCTATCTTTTTAGGTGCTCCCATTACAGCGCAAGAAACAATCACAATCCTAGTCTACTTTTTGAACTCCTGTGGGGTGGGTCAATATCTACAGTTCTCCCCTCTGTAAAGATGAAGCAAGCATTGCCCAGGCGGGGTCAGTGACTTAGATAAGGTCAGAATGGGAATTTGGATCCTGAGTCCCAGACCTGGGGAAGTGCTGTAAAGTGGTCTAGCCCCATTCCCACCAATGGACCTACCAAATCACTTCTCCTCTTCTTCCTCCAGGAGGTAGCAGATCAATCATACTGTGTGCAGAGCACTGTGATAAGTGCTTGGGAGAATGTAATGCAACTAAGTTGGTAGACACACTCCCTTCCCACTAAAAGCTTATGGTTTAGAGGTGGAGACAGGCATTAATATAAATAAATTACAGATATATATGTAAATGCTGTGGGGCTGAGGGTGGGGTGAATACCAAGTGCCTAAAGGGTGCAGATCTGAGTACATAGATGACACAGAAGGGAGAGAGAGTCGGGGGGAAAAAAGTGGCCTAAGAGTGGAGTAAAGTTGCCTGGTTGAAAGAGCCCAGTTTGGTAATCAGAGGACCTGGGTTCTAAGCCCCACTCTACCACTTGACTGCTATGTGAACTTGGGCAAGTCACTAAACTTCTCTGTGTCTGTTTCATCTGTAAAATGGGGATTCAATACCAGTTTTCTCTCCTATTTACAATGTGTGAGCCCCATGTGGGGCAAAGATTGACGTAATTAACTTGTATTTAACCCAGAGCTTAGAATCGTGCTTGACATATAGTAGGTGCTTAGTACAATAATAATGAAGATAATTCTGATGATGACCATCATAATTATTAAGCAGAACTGAGGAAGCAGGGTTCTTTTCTGAAGAGAGACCCCAGGCTTAATGAAAGGATCTGTTTATGGAAAAGTGAAATCAAGCCATCACTGGTGTTTACTGAGTATCAGTTGAGGGCAGCACACTCTACTAAGTGCTTGGAGAAACAAAACCCAGCTTCCCTCCCTTTTAGGAGATTACACTCTATTAGGAGTTTACATAATCGATGTGGAAGAATACCAAGCCAGTGTTAATCTCACTAAGGCAATCAAACAATGTTTTAGCAGCAGATAAGGAGAAAGAGGTAAGGCACTTGACAGGGGCACCCATTCCCTGCTCGGGGCAGGTGGGTCCTTCTAGTTTCTATAGATTTTTATACCATCAATCCGCTGTTTGGAGTGCTTTCCATCTAAGTTTTTGCAGCCAGCCAATACTGTTGAAGAATTTAATCTACACATTTCTCCTCTCCTGTCTGGGTTTGGATCTGGGATCTATAGTTTTGGGCTCCTTGTCTTCTGTAACCTACATAAAAAGCCTCACTGTGGCCTTCAGGAGGTGACAGAAGGACATGGTTCACAAAAGGTACCAGATGCACCCACCTTCAGTTTAGCACTGTGTGCACCACCCGTTAGATGACACCACCACTTCTGCTGGCCCCTCTCAACAGACCTTGCAGTATTGCTGGGCTTCTCTCAACTCCTCCTGCCATTACATTTTCTTCCTGAAACAGGGTTAGCTTTAGGCTCTGGGACTCTGCTTAGGAGTCCCTTAAAAGAGGTCCTCAGCCCCTTTGACGTGAAGGTTAATTCAAAATAATACTGAATTTAAGGCAAGTACAGTCATCAGCCATCTCAATAGAATTTCCCCAGTAAAGTTCTACGGGTGATGGGAAATATGATTAATATGAAGCTTGGTCTTCAGAGGTTGGCCTTCCTAATGGCGTGGCTAATTCAATGGAAGTGTTCCATGTGAATCACTGAGTAGGGAAATAAGATTTATGAGCCGCCTTGATCATTTGTCAATCAGAGAAGTGGGAGAGGGAAATTATAAACAAGGAACCTTTTCATGACCTTCCAACTAATGACAGGCAAAGAAGGCCATTCACAATTTTTTTTTTTTGAGGGGAGGCCAGCCTGTATGCCTGATGCTAGAAGATATTCAATAATTCAGTCCCCTTTAGTCTGAAATGCTTCACCTTTTGGCTTCCTAATTAAGGAGGCTCTCTTGTTCTTCTCACCATGGTATCTCTCTGAAGTGATGCCAATGAAGACAGCAGGGTGCTCACAACTCCTGCTCACATGAAGCGTACACTCTAAAGGACAAAGCATGGAAGGTAACTATTCAAGACTTGTATCTTCCTAGCAAGGTAGGATTATAGAATTAGCCCTTGTTGCCATAACGAATTTGAAGTTCTTTTTGAGTTTTAAAACTTCCCACACTCTCCCCAAAGGATATAGAGTGTTTGTGCCCTATTCGTAAGCGGGGTCCCTGTCTCAAATCCAAATTTCATTGGTTCTCAATTTAAAAAGTGCAGGCCTGTTTTCAGCTCCGCAATCACAAATCAATAGCCAGGTTATTTTCTTAGGACTATTTTGAGTTTACTTGAAAGTATTTCTACAATCCATCGGTGGCATCAGGTACTTTGTGCAGAAACTGTACTAAGCCCTTGAGAGAGTACAGTGTAGTACGTAGACATGATCCCTGCCCTCAAGGAGCTTACTACAAGAGTTCTACAATCTCCAAGATGGTAAATTTCCTCTAAGCATCAAAGTTGGGGCAAGCTCTTCAGTAAATGACAGGAAGAAATAAAATTCTGTTTGGATGAAATAAAGCTAGAAGATATGATTTGAAATATCTTATAAGGCACTGGACAGGGACACCCATTCCCAGCTCAGGGCAGATGAGTCCTTCTAGTTTCTATAGATTTTTATACTTGGTTGCTTCCCCAACCTATAACTTATTTGAGTGTCTGTCTCACCTGCTAGATTGTAAACTCCTTGACTACAGGGATCTTGTCTACTAAATCTATTGTCCTCTCCCCAGGGCTTAGTGTAGTGGTCTAAATAGAGTGTTCAATAAGTATGCTTGATTGTCTAGTTGGAAGTTCTGGAGGCATTGGACACTACTATCTCTCCCTTTTCACCGTATCCACTCATGCTGCTGTCTCCCTCAGCAGTTATATGGGCAGCTCTGTGGCTACACCCTCCCAGGAAAACGTCTGTGGCAAGAGCCACCGTGGCCACCCAGCTCACATTTCTGCTTCCCCTGCTGCGAGATAAGCTCATTTCCTCTTGCTCTGCTGCAGCTCATTACGAGAGTTCTACCTGTAAGCTGTTGCTGAGTTCCCTAACAGTTCTTCCTGAAGCCCTAAGGGCTATTCATTCAGAAGTTAAAGACCCCCTGAAACCCTATGGTCTTACACCTAGGATGGGATTCCCAGTGTATTTAGCAATGCCAAAAGGTGGCTAAAGTGAGATCATGGTGGTGAAGAGGGTCCTTCATTTACGTTGGAGCTCCATAAAAGCAAAGATGCAATGGTGGGAGTAAAAAGAGGCATAAAGTTGAAAGTTTGAGTCAACATGGGTTCTGGTTCCACCTTTACCTACTCTACCATGTTCCCACCCTTCAGAGTAATCAATCAGTGGTATTTACTGAATGCTTATTGTGTGCAGAGCACTGTACTGAGCACTTGGGAAAGTACAATACAAGGAAGGAGGCATCTTCTGGGGAAGATATGGGTATGAGTGAGAGAAAAATCTCTCTGTAGATTTAGGCCCCTTTGCAATCTGAAGGCATTCTGGTTCAATCAGGGGACTTCCCTGCTGTAATCTCAATTGTGGTTTTTTAAGAGTTTATAGTGTGCCAAACACGGTGCTCAGCATTGGGGTAGGTAAAATAATAATGATGGTATTTGTTAAATGCTTACTATGTGCCAGGCATTGTTCTAAGCGCTAAGATAGCTACAAGATAATCGGGTTGAATACAGTCTCTGTCCCATATAGGGCTCACAGTCTTAATCCCCATTTTACAGATGAGGGAACTGAGGCACAGAGAAGTGAAGTGACTTGCCTTAAGTCACACAGCTGACAGGTGGCGGAGCCAGGATTAGACCCATGGCCTTGTGATTCCCAGGCCCGTGCTCTATCCACTAGGCCATGCTGCTTAAATCAGAATCAGTCATTTTCTCACAATGGGCATATGGTCTGAGAGTGGGAGAACAGGTATTTGACCCCCATTTTAGAGATGAGAAAACTGAGGCACAGAGAAGCTAAGGGACTTTCCCAAGTGACTTGCGAGTAGAGCTAGGATTAGAACTCTGATTACCTGACTCCCAGTACTGTGCTCTTTCTACTGTATGTCCCACTCTAAATATTCAGTTGCTCCTCAGCAAAGAAGATAAAGTGTTGCCTTTCCTTTTGGAAGGTTGGAGAACTGACCTGGGCCTGGGAGAGAGACTTCCCAATCAGCTTTAAAACGTCACAGATGAAACCCTAGTCCCTTTTAATCTCTGCTAAGCTTTAAAAACAGTTTGGGAGACATGTTGACGGCTCTCCACCCTTCCCCATGGACTTCTCCTCTTTTGCCAGAGGTAAAATTGTCTAGTAGAGGCTGTAAGGCCTAATGGAAAGTACATAGGTCTAGGAGTCAGAGACCCAGGTTCTATTCCCAGATCTACCATGCACCTGATGTGTGACCCTGGGCAGGTCACATAACCTCTCTGAGCCTCAGTTCTGTCATCTGTAAAATGCTGCTACTTGCTCTTCCTCCCTCGTAGACTGTGAACCCCCCATATTTAAAGAGGTTGTCTCTTAACCCAGTATTTAT
This sequence comes from Ornithorhynchus anatinus, assembly GCF_004115215.2. Taxonomy (NCBI): domain Eukaryota; kingdom Metazoa; phylum Chordata; class Mammalia; order Monotremata; family Ornithorhynchidae; genus Ornithorhynchus; species Ornithorhynchus anatinus. Next base: position 7,606,266 of record NC_041746.1, on the reverse strand, counting down.
AGGGAACCTCACTAGGCCTCTCTAGAGGATTTAAATTAGAAAAAAAATCAGAATGCAAGTTACCCCCTTAAATTTAGATACCCTCACAAGTCAGTTTCTTGAGTATTCAGCTTTCTGGAGTCTTCTTTCCCATCCCTACTTGTGTTTAGCCAGGACAAGTAGAGCATGGCCTAGCCAAAATAACTGACTTTGGTGTCCTTGATATTCAGTTCTCATCTTTACTGCAAATATCATTTTACATATGACTTCATCTCAAGTTAAATATTTTAACACAGAAGATTTCTATTTAAAAATTACTGTCATAAGCCTTGTGTATCTTTAAAAAAGAGAAAGCAAAGGAAAAGGATTGCAGTCAACTTTCAACTGTTCAACTCTAAATTTTTCAGGCTCTTTGCTTTACTTTCCTTCTAATGTTTATCTTTAGGGCATTTCTCTGCTTACTGGCTTCTTTGCTAAGAGGGTGGGTGGGATTTCTATCAGTCAGTTTTTTCTATATAATTGATCAAAATTGGTGAGGAGAGAACTAATATAAGATGACATGGCTTTGGGGGTTTATAGGAGGATTCCGGTCTTCTGAGTTTCTCCTAGCCCCCATTAATATAGATAATTTAGAGCTGATTGTATATTGGGCATCGCCAATGTGCCCAGGATGGTCAGGAATTTGGCCCCTAACCCAGGCACCCAGAAGACATCCAGTGGGACTCCCAGAAGCCAGTGGCGAAGGTGGCAGCAGGGGTGGGAAGTCCAGCCCATGAAGTACCCACTGAGAGTGCCAAACTAGCAGCTTCAACTCTCTCCAAGTCTTCTACCTCTGTCAGTTCCTTCAGACCTGGAAAGGGCAGCTGATGTGGAAACTCTGGGCAGCCATGGTGGCGATGATGAGGACTGCCCCAGCTGCTGCCTCTTTTATCTGCCCCTGATGTTCTGTGTTGAGAGGGTTACATTTCTGTGAGTGTGGGCCCAAAGGTGTGTGGGTCCCTCAATCACCCTTTCTGTGAATCTCTTTCTGTCTCCTCTTCCTCTCTCTCACACTCACTCTCTCCTTTTTTTCCTTCTGTTTCCTTTGTTTGATTTTTCTTCCTGTGCCACTTGGAGCTCCGGGACCTACTTCAGTTTATTCATTGTGTTTCCTTAGACTGCAACCCCCTGAATGTTCTAAGCAGGGATCAGTACTAGGAGTGCAGCACATCTGATTTTTTTAAAATTAAATTTACATGCTTACTATGTGTCAAGCACTGTTCTAGCACTGGGGTCGATGCATATTAATTGGGTCAGGCACAGTCCCTGTCTCATATGGGACTCACATCTGATTTGGAGAAGACTGTTGTTTCTGGGGCTTCAGACAAGACTCTCTCAGTTTAAGGCAGGAGGATGGGGGAAAGAGCCAATTATTTAAACATCAAAATCTCTGCTCCTAGAGATGGGATTTGTGGGTGGAGTCTAATGTATCTCCTTCAGGTTTCTTTCATGACTTGGACTGGGGATGTTACCCCACAGTGCAATGGAAAAACTGGATTAAAAGGAACTAGAGGCAATCAGAACACTCTCAGACAATGATCAGCTGCAAGCAGGATATTTTTCAACTCTTTATTATGAGGCTTAATAGTTACAAACTTCTGTTCTCACCTCCTTGGCCTCCCCACTGAATCATAACAGCCCTGTAAGAATGACTTCTTTTATAGCAGGAGAGGGAAGTGGATAGCTGCTGAAAAAAGAGAGTACATTTTAATGGAAAAATGAGGTATTTTCCATTGTGGTGCTAGGCCTTTTTTTTTTCGTAAAATCGTTCAAAAGAGGAAATAAAAAGAGGAACATGTGTTCATTTGTTTAAACTGGAGTTCGTGAAATTAGTTCTTGAGAAAGCTACCAAACACCAATTTAGAAGAATAATGACTCTTTCTGGCATCCAAATATTGATTCGCTTCCAGAATATAATTAGCTCCTGAAGCAGTTGGAACTTGTAAATATGTCTATAGATCATAAATGGTACGGGAGCTGCGCAGAGAGCTTTAATGTTGAAATAACAACGTCTTGAGACAGAGCTTACTCCACACTAGGGTCCTGGAGGTTTCATTTATTCATTTTTCTAAGCTCACGACTCTCCAGTGAACCCAAATCTCCATATCTCCATATAAAAGCTTATTTACATTCTGGTTAAAATGTGTTTTGCAGGACTCGGCTGGCTGTACCCTACAGCTCTATTTGCACTGGGGGTGAGGTGTGGGAGAGTGTGCGGATGAAGATCATGTTTTGTGTCCTCCTTTCCCCGCAGCCTCTTCCTCTTAGTGTTTCATTCTTGGGGCTGGGAGAGGAGAATGGAAAAACATGGAAGAGGACCTGGGCCTTTGCTGTTGTCCCTCTCCTTGGGTATGGCCCAGGAGTAGGGGAATAGAGATATTGAAGCAGCATGGCGTAATGGATAGAACATGGGCCTGGGATTCAGAAGGTCTTGGGTTCTAATCCCAGCTCAGCCACTTGTCTGCTCTGTGACCTTGAGCAAGTCGCTTCACTTCTCAGTGGCTCAGTTACCTCATCTGTAAAATTAGGATAAGCTTAGATTGTTACCCTGTGTGGGGCTTAGACCGTGTCTGATCTGATTATATGGTAGACACACACTAATCACTTTACAACTACCACAGTTATTATTTTTATTATTGACACATTTGCTATGTCACCATTTTGGCTTTAGGGTCCAGACCGACCATATAGACACACCTAAGAGATGCAATCAGAAATGAAAAATGCCATATTAAAGCAGTGCTCGTGATTTGGGCCTGTTTTAATCCCATTACCCCAGTGGGGTCTCACCAAATTTTTAAAAATGATAAATATCACTGTGCTTCATAGGCAAGTCTATTTATAAAATGCATACAAGCTGTTAAGTGGATCTCAATTTGATCTACTTCCAGCTTAAAACTGTCATGATTTCCAAACAAGGACCAGTTACATCTTTTATATAAGGTCCTTCCTTCCTTGTCCCATTCATTTTTGGTTCTCCCATCCATGGTTGTCTCTCTGGAAAAGGGCAGAGTAGATGGGTAGAGACAAACCAGAGAACAGGTCTTTTTGCTCCATGCTTCAAAAGGAGTCAAGCCAAAACTCTGAATAAAGAGTTCCATAACCGCTGACTGTTTATCAATATTTTTGCAATTCTGCCAGAAAGGAAAGGGGTTGTGACAAAAGTTCTTCTTAGCAGAGTTGTGAAGCCACTGAAGGGAGGATGGGAAATGTAGCCAAAAAGCCGACGCTTGTGAGAATCTCTTGCTTCCCCACTGAAAGCTGCTGCTGCCCGCACATATCTCCTGTCAGTAGAGTCCTCGTGAGACAGGAAAGAAGGTCCAGTGAAGCCAAACCCCTCGGACAATATCTCTATTCCCCTACTCCTGGGACAGACCCAAGGAGAGGGACAACCGGGAAGGCCCAGATCCTTGTCCCGGTTTTTCCATTCTCCTTTCCCAGCCCCAAGAATGAAACACTAAGAGGAAGAGGCTGGGGGTGGTGGTGGGGTGGGAGGAAGGGGGACACAAAACATGATCCTCATCCTCACTCCCGGTGCTAATAGAGCTATAGGGTCCAGCCATCCCACCTCGCCCTGCAGAACACATTTTAACCAGAATGTAAATAAACTTTTATGTAGTACTGCTGGTGAGAGAGCAAATGAGTCCTCCTTCTCTGGGTAGTAGTGAGAAGCAGTGTGGACTAGTGGAAAGAGCACAGTCTGAAGTCAGAAGACTGAGTTCTAATCCCCTATCTACCACTTACCTGGAGTGTGTGACCTTGGTTAAGTCACTTAAATTCCCTGTGCCTCAGTTCCCTCAACTGCCAAATAGAGGTTCAGTGCCTCTTATCCCTCCTTCTTAGAATGTGAGCCCCATGTGGGACCTGATTATCTTGTATCTACCCCAGGGTTTTGTACAGTGCTTGGCACATAGTAAATGCTTAACAGATACCACAGTTAATTATAATGGTAATAGTATTTGAGTGGCCATTGGGTGCAGAGAACTGACCTAAGCAGTTGGGGCAGGACAACAGAAGCAGGACATGCTTCCTGGCCATGAGGAGGTTACATTCTAATGAGTTCTCCATGTTTACATCTGATGAGCAACTTCCCCTTTAGAATTTAAGCTTTTGTGTTCAGGGAATGTGCCTAACAACTCTATTTTATTGTACTATCCCAAGTGCTTAGAACAGTCTCTGCCTATAGTAAGCTCTCAATTCCATTTTGGGGCTCATGCATCATATTCAACCCACCACACTGACAGTTCCTTGAGGTCAGTAATTTTTTGTGCTGACTTTATAGCATTCTCCCAAACACTTAGTGCAGTGCACCGTTAGCTCTCAGTAGATATTATTGACTGAGGGATGAATGGATGTGCTCTTTCAAGATAAGCAAGGAATCAGAGTGCTGGAAATGAGGCAGATATCACTGGAGGAGCAGCAAGCAGGAGTTAGGGAAGTGATGGGAAGTGGAGATGTCCTCTCCTTTGTGGAGTAGAATGGGGAGGGACTTCCCCACCCCAGGCCCGGCCATCTACTGCCTCATTGGCCACCAGCAACTGCAGCTGCACTTCTCCACTCCGAGGTCCTGGGCTGGCTGCCCCTTCCCTTGGAAAGCCCACTCACTCTCCACCCAGAGCCCCCCTGCTCCCCTTTCCTCTGAAAACAGTGCTCTGCACATAGTAAGCGCTCAATAAATACTATTGAATTGAAAACCCACTGGGGCTGTGAGGCCTGCTGGTGTTCATTAGAAATGTTTGGCTACTTTCAGCCCCAGTCAGAGCCCTGTAATGCCTTATTCTTCATCCTAGTAAATTTCCAAGGAGTCATTTTCCTAGGAAAGGCAAGCATCCAACTGTGCCATTACAGGTCTCCCAGCATGCCCTTGTAAGGACAGAAGCCCACCTGTAGGTAAATCAGGGAACTGTGGGATGGAACTGTGACCTGCCTGCGTGTGAAACCAAAGGAGTTTATTTCAACCCAGTAGGGTGGGCTGCTGAGGTTCCTTCCCCTCAAACACTGCACGTTCTGCAATCTTCCCCTTGCACACTACCTGTCCAGGGACTTTCCTGGGTTTCTTTGCCTTCTGCTTTTGGGGTAATATTGGTTTAACCACCAGAAGAACAACATTTGAAAGATCTATATTTCTAAAAAAGAGGGTGAGAGTGTTGAGGGTTTTTCTTGTCCCATGAATTTACTTATTTCTAAGGCTCAACTGGGCTGCCATTAGCTGGAGGGCTCTGTTTGAGATTCATTTATATTTATTGAGCGCTTATTGTGTGCAGAACACTGTACTCAGTGCTTGGGAGAGTACAGTACAATAGACAGACACGTTCCCTGTCCACGACAAGCTTGAGATGCATCAGTTCACTGATTTTCATTGGTGGCTACACTCCCCCAGCCCTGATGAGTTTTCCCTGTGTCATGAGAAGCAGAGGAATCTGGGGTGGGAGGGAGAGTCAAGTGCTCCTAGAGTTTGGTTATCTTCTTCAATAGGGCCAGGTTCACAGTGGGTAAAAGGGTGAGACTGCCCTTTGGCTGGTCCTAATAATGGCCAGGAGTCTGGAGTCATTTGGGGGGTCCACTCCAGATGGCTCTGCTCCCCATATGGAAAATCTGCAGGAGAGGGAGTTTCTGCACTTCTCTGGGGAGTTCCAATGGGATTTAGGAGGTCTGAGCCTTCAGAGGATCTTGGATTCTGCCTCAGTGTTGATGGGGTGGTGGGGGCGCCCTTAGGATCACTTTGGTCCTGATTCAGACCCCCCCCAAAGGGTGACTCAGGTATTTGCAGAGTGGGTGAAAGGGAGCCAGAAAGCAAACTGGATAGCTGGAACATGACTAATTTGTGAGGAACCACAGCTGTATTCTAAATGTTTTGAGGGCAGGGACTTTTCTGGAGTGCTCCCAAATGTCTAGCAAAGTCCTCTGCTCATAGTGGGCATTCAATAAAAACTGATGATGAAGCCCGGGATGGGCCTTGGGCATGGTACATAAATCCCATTTTCTCTTTAGGAGTGTTTTTGGAGGAGAAAGTGATTGTTGGCAGTCTGATCTTCCGCATCCTGATCACAGTGGATTCTCCCTTGCCTCTTGAGGCAGCGCATTGCCCAGTGCTGTAGGGAGGTTGGCCTTCTAGTAATGATCCATAATTCTGAGAACTCATCAGATTCCTTTTTAGCAGTGACTGCAGTTTGCCTTCTAAGAATCCTGCATGGTTCCTTACACTGAAAACCATTAAAAATTGTGCTTGCAATGCACTCTGGGTGGAATTTAATGAGCCCTCTTGCACCTCCTCTATTGAAGAATATTTCCCCTTATTTTCTTTTTCTAGTCACAGGACCTCTTTCTTAAGCTATTTTTTAATCATATGGAAATCTTGTCTGGTGCTCTGCACCCAGTAAGGGCTCAATAAATGCCACTGATTGATTTCCAAATGCTGTATTGACAAGACCTTCGTTGGGGAGGTGGAGGGAAGGGGGTAGGAGTTGTGTAACAATCCAAAACCTTAGGCAGTGAGGGGACAGCAGATCCTGAAATGGGGAATCAGATGTCATTCTCAGTCCTACCTTGCCCAAATTCACTGCTGACTCGGCTCTCTACTTTCCTCGTGTGTGCTTGTCCTCAGAAAACGGGAATGTAGACCAGACGTCTGACCTTCTTCCATTGCAACAGTCCAAATGTATGAGTATTTGTAGTAATATTACTAAACTTGTCTGCTGTGTCTGCCACTTGTCCGCCACTTATCTGCTGTGTGATCTTCGGCAAGTCACTTAACTTCTCTGTGCCTCAGTTACCTCATCTGTAAAATGGGGATTGAGACTCTGAGCCCCATGTGGAAGAAGGACTGTGTCAAACTTGATTATCTTGTATCTACCCCAGCACTTAGAACAGTGTTTGTCACATAGTAAGTGCTTAACAAATACCATTAAAAAAAACCAGTGTTTGCAAGAAAATCTTCAAGTACAGCATTAGAGTTTAAAGGAAGAAAACTTTACTGAGTTTAAAGTGGATTGCTCTAGCGTTAGATTGACAGATCTGGGAATCAGAGAACTAAGCCTGGAAGATGGGGTTGGTTGAGCAGCAGCAGTTTAAGCTTTTCTTAATGAGCTGCCAGTGTGGTTGAGCTCTGGACGAGAAAACCAAATCTAGAGGTGAATGAGACATTCTTTAGGTCTAACGGTTACTTGGGTTGTTATGGAGATACCACCCAGGTACTCTTAAGTGTCAATCAAGGTAGGACTGTGGGAGCATAGGCACCTGGCTTGCCTTGGAGGGAAAGTGCTTGGCTTCTCCTCCATCCAATAGCCACCAGATAGGACCCAAGAGTTTCTCTGATGCCATCCCCAACCCCAAACTGAGCAACCCTTTCAGACTTGAGGAAGTTTAAAAAAAAAAAAAAGAAAGACTAAAGACCTTCAAAAAAATTTTTGTGGGCTTAAGAAAACAAAAAAAAACCTTCTTTTCATGAAGAGAGACATTTTTCAAATTCATTCTTGGTTAGATGAGGGCGAGCCTTGTGAAACTGGAACTGCTCTGGCAGAAGAACTGACCCCTGAAAAATAAAAGAACCAAGTCATTTTGAGGTTTGCCCAGGGCTTGGTTTCCTTACCTCTTTCCAAATCAGATCTTTGGAAGGGCTGAGTGTGAGTGTGGGGGGCTGGAACATGAAATCCAGAGTGGACTTCTGGGGGAGTTCGCATCCTATACTCTCCTCCTTCCAGGAATGAGATGGCGGGATCTTAGGTGGAAAAACGGTAAACCTCCCTGACATTTTCCCGGCACCAGAAAGCACACATCAATTCTCTTTGGTTTGGGTCACTCTCCACTGTATACACCCTCCTAGAGGGTCAGGGGAGGTGTTCACCTTTACAGGCACTGTACCTCACCTCAAACTGTTGCAACAGAGTTTCCTCCACCTAATGCTGCTGGGAAAACACTTGGCATTCAGAAAGGAGACTTCCCTCCTCAAGAGGCCTAGAAATGGTTTTGCTTTGCAATGGTGAAGTTGTGTTTGGTCTGTTTTGCTCCTCCCTCAGCAGGTAGTCAGCCATAATGTCTTAAATCTAACAATCTGGACCTCTCTGAAGGTAGTTGCCTCATTGGACCTGCTTTGCACATCCCGGGTTTCAGTTCCAATTTCCATGTCTATGAATTCTGGGAGTTTTGCTGCTCCTTTTGTTTCTGTACCTCTGCCTCCATTTCTCCCACACTATCCACAGCCCCTCTGCACTCAGTCCACTCCCACCTTTTAGCCAAGACATACATTCTGTGGTACTTGTTAAGCACTTACTGTGTACCAACCACTGTACTAAGGTTTGGGTAGGTACAAGGTTGGACAGAGTCCCTGTCCCTCATGGGACTCACAGTCTAATCAATCAATCAATTGATGAATAGTATTGAATGCTTACTATGTGCTGAGCATTCTACTAAGAGCTTGGAAGAATACAATACAACAGAATTAGTGGACACAATTCCTACCCATAATGAACTTAGTCTAGAGATGAGACAGATATTAATATCAATGTTTTACAGAATATAATTTGAAGATATGTACATAAGTGTTGTGTTTACATAATGTAAATAGTGAGAATGAGCATAAATTCTACACATAAGTGCTAGGGATGGCTATTGGATCATCATGACTTGGACAAGCGGGAATTAATTAGGAAAGGGATTTTAGAAGAGCTAGCATATTTTAAAGAGGGCTTTGAAGAGGGGGAGAGCTGTGGCGTGGCAAATATAAAGAGACAGGAGTTCCAAACAGAGGGAATAGTATGTCAGGGATCAGAGGTGAGAAAATGGTGTGAACAAGGCAGAAGTTCTATTCTTTAAATTGTTCCCATGTGGGACAGGAACTGTATCTGACCTGAGTGATTTGTATCTAGCCCAGCTCTTAGAACAATGCTTGATACATAGTAAGTGTTTAATAGGTAGCATAAAAACAAAGCCAAACAAACAAAAAATTCACTGACTTAGCCAAGATCCCACAGCAGGTCAGTGGTAAATCTGAGATTAAAACTAGGTCTCCTAACTTCCAGCCCCTGTGTTCTTTCCACTAGGCCCTACTCCTAATATCCAGGAGGTGACTTTACCTGCCCTCACAGGGACTGTGAATATTTCTACCCAAAGGACAGCAGGGTTAAAGAAATAAGGATTTAATTTGACAAACATTAAGATTTGTACATACTTTTGAGGCACCTGATCTTTGCCCGAGGGTGGGAAGGGAGGATGTGCATACTTTGAAGCATTGCAAGAGAATGGGCCTGATTCTATTTTCAGTTCCATAAACACATATTTTAAACCATTAAAATATTTAGTGAGCACCCACTGGGCCACTGGAGCTGGACCAGGACCTTACGAAAGAGATCAGGCATGTAGAGGGTCTCTAGCCTAAATGCCTTTGAAGACTGAGAAGCAAAACTTGTCTCCAGTTGAATAGTACCATTTAAGGATTAGCTGCTTTAGGGCTGCCAGCTGGCTGGAGGAAGATGACACTGTCATCATTCAAAGCACTAATTAAACTCCTATGAATACCCAGAGCTGGGATGACCCTGGACACATGGATTAGCAATGGTCACTGCCCTCTGGATGTTTACAGTCTCACAGTTGGGCATGCTCAGATGACAGAATAGACGCCAGAGGCAAAAGTTAAATAGGAGTTTAAGAAGGGACAAGCCAAGTTTTGCAGAGTGATGGGGTGAGTGGGAATCTTGGAGAGATGTGTTTAGATAAGATGATTTCAGAGAAAAAAAAAGTCTTGTGTCTCTTATTTTGGGGCAGAAGAAATGCTATTTCTTGGGTCTTTCCCCTCTCCACCCCCCATCCACATTCAAGACCTCCTTTTCTTTCAATCCTCCCTGTCTGTTCAGAGACCAATGACTCCATTTGATTTCCGACTGCTGCTCTCCTAAATTACAACTGGATTCCATGGGTGCACCTCCAGCTTGATTTAGTAATCATTCTAAGGTGCTCGAGCACCATTTTCCTTAAACTCCGTCTCGAGCCACTGAACTCAGTAGTTTATGGAAATAAACCCCACCGGAGCTCTTGTAGGTGGCACTGTGGCTAGTTGGCCAGGCTCCTCCTCTGGAGGTCCTAATGGGGGAGCCCAGCTGAGATCCTCAATGGAAAGACAACCTGGTGGTCTCATTGCTTCTCCAAACCACTGCTCACCTAGGCACCATTTTGGGGCCCTTCTCAGGGCAGGCCTAAGCCTGGAACAGACTGTGTGTTGCCGGTTAGAGATGAGGTGTGGGGAGAAAGTTGCAGACCCTCTGTCTGTTCCAGGTCCTTTTACAGTCAGGCTAATTAGCCCTTTGCTTTTGTGAGCCGCAAATTCAGATAGTGTTTAGTTTCTTTTTAATCCGATACTACGGATGGTGGAACTGGAACTGGAGTCTGTGTCTCCTCAAGGGTCCCCAAGGAGTCCTTGGCTAGCAGAGGAAACATCAACACCGCACGATGGGCAGAAGCTGGTTTCAAGCTCTTTTGCCCAACAGGGACTGGAGGCAAAGGTCTGCGAAATTAGCATTTGAAAGCACAGTTCCTCTGGAGGGAGAGAGGGCGAACCAGGGTTTATGAGAGATGGGTGAAGTACTATTGGTTTGGAAGTTTACCTCTTTTATCAAAGAATATTGATTAACTGTTTCTCTGTACTTATTTCTTGACCCTTTTATAACCAAAGCACTTCTATTTCCAAAGTGCTGTCATTTAATCCTTGAAAAGCTCCCGTGTATTAGGGAGGGGCAGATAGTATCCTTATTTTTCAGATTGTGATTCTGAAGCCCAGAAATGGTAAGGCTCCATGAGTTGGTGGCAGAGCTGAAAGTAGATCCCAAGTCCTATTCCCAGCTTCCTACTCCAGCTCCACCACGTGTATGCTGTGTGACCTTGGGTAAGTCACTTCACTTCTCTGTTGTTTTTAGTTGCTTTTAGGTTTCCAATAATTTGGACTAAGACATTTATTAGGGCAATAGTTCTATTCTATTTCCCCAGTGACCTCATCTGTAAAATGAGGATTGAGCCTGTGAGCCCCATCTGGGACAAGGCCTGTGTCCAACCCAATTTGCTTGTATCCACCCCTGCATTTAGTACAGTACCTGGCACACAATAAGTGATTATCAAATGCCACAATTATTATTATTATTATTATTATTATTATTACCCTTTCTACTAGGCATTGGTCTCTCAGACACTTCTGAGGGCCCAAAATATCACCCTTGCAACGACCTCATTTTAGAACTTGAAGGTCATTCATTAATAAAGAAAAAGGAAGATTTTTGTCTCCTCGTGCTGTTCATTATGTATTCTATTTGACTAAGCAGTTAGCAGCCCCTTTCATACCAAATGGAATGACACCAAAGTTACCTCTTCTAGGCTTCAATTCCAGCTCTGCCAAAAGTCGGCTGCGTGACCCTAGGCAAGTCATTCACCTTCTCCATATCTGAATCACCACATCCACACAGGGAAGGGAATAGCCAAACGTAGGGTCATGGAGAAACTGACTGTCATTCAGTCTTGTCATGCAGTACGTGTGGAAACAATGCAGGCAAATCACATGGCGGTGTAGACGCTGGAGCACTGGAATAGCAAAGATTGAAATGTCCAAAGCAGCACCGAGGTTCAGTTTGAAGGGAGTCAATCATAAGAGAGGCACTGAAGATGAAATATAAAATTAGGTAATAAGTGACCAGTCAGTAGTATTTGAGTGCCTCCCAAGTGCAGAATACCCAGTACCAAGTGCTTGGGAGAGTTCACTAGAGTTAGAAGACATGATCCCTGCCCTTGAGGATTATACTACTGAAAAGATTAAACCCATTTTATTTAGGAAAATCTTGCTAGAACTAGAAATTAGGTTTAATTCATGACTCATTTCATTATCCTGAGCAAATCACATAAAATACTTTGCATATTTATTTTGTTTGCTAATGGAAGATGACTATGGACATCAGAATAAGCAGTTTATTGGTATTCTCAAGAGGCCCTGGTGACACTCTGGGCTCATGGGAGTGGGACTTGACCTCTTTCTAAGAGAAGTCAAATGAGGGTACAGTCTACTTAGTTTTGCATAATTCACTGCATTGCATTTATTGTTGTTTTCACTGCAGTGACCCAGTGTTGCTTTTAGGTTTCCAAAAATTTGGACTAAGACATTTATTAGGGCAATAATTCTATCAGAAATGATTGGAGCTATTAAACTGTTGTATTCAAAGGAGTAAAAGTAAATAGATGTTATCCTCTGTTAGTTTTATTAAGCTGCAGTTTTGCTCTGCAAAGTGACTGCAAAGTTGATGACTGTAAAGGAGTCCCTGGTTACTGTTTCCCTAATGAATTCCATATCCAATTTTCCTGGTTTCAAGTCAAAACATGACTTTTTCTCACTACTGCTGTGGTATACTCTACTGAGAAGCTTAAAATCCAGCTGGATTCTCTCCATCTCAGTCACCATCAAAAGCAGTGAGGGTTCCGCGCTTGGGACGTAAATGGAGATTTTATTGTTGCTAAAGACTGAACACACTTTAGTGCTACTTCAGAGTTAGCTAGGCGTGTCCTAACCTCTCTTAGGTAAACCGTGGGTTTGTGGCTAAGCTAACGTGCAGATCGTAAAGACCCCCCAGGGAGCAAACACTTTTTAAATAGGCCATTATTTTGATCAGAAATATATTTATTCCCAGGCAACCTGAACACAGCCCTTAAAATACAAGCATGAACTAAGTAGTTAATAAACATGCCTCTCTGCCCTAAGGGAAAAAAAAATGAGGAATGACTTTCTCTGAACCTCAGACATTAGGGTTTCTTAACAAAACTGTCACATAATGCTTTGCTTCTTTGCAGAACTGCTCTATCTGCTTGGAAATGTCTTACTCATATAACTGATTTGTCTGTCTTTTTTTGGGGAAAAAAAGAGCACTATCCGAGAGTCTGATGTCAGATTATGGATAATGATTGATAATTGCTGATTTGTACTGATATTTTATTAAAATATGGCTCACTGTCAATTATTACCATTAACCATCCATTATATGAAAAAGAGCGAGGCCAGTTGTATATTGCAATTGCACTGGGATTATCCATCAAATTATCTGGAGACTGTATCCATCATGTGGCAGTGATTTACTCTTTTACAAAAGGCCAAGTTACTATAGCTTTCTCTGGAATAAGTTTTTATATTCCTACAAGCTTTAGATGGGGTGATGAATAGCCACAATTTTTGTCTGGTTTCCTAGGGGAAAAAGACATAGAAGTTTGCCCAGATATACACAGACTAATTATCTGTTTACACATCTATCCATGAGACTATGAGCAGCTGGTGTTATCTCTAGCAACTTTACAAGACAAATTTGCCTTTTGTAGACATTGATATTCAAGGTCAGATTGGTTTTATACATTTGTTTGGCTGAAATCCCTAAGAAACCACGTGTCTCTAGTTCAGGAATATCTTAATCTGACTGTGACTTTCCTACCTGGAAAATATTGTATTCTGGGCACATTTTCACACATTTTCTTTTCTCCTAAAAATGGCAGATTTAATATGCATGGGCTATCCACTCATGCGTGAGTCTTCTCTTTCACAGTACCTTGGGTTACTGAGGAGTGCAATTAATAGAATTGCAGTGATTGAGAACCAAAAGTGATTATATTCCATACATCTCCAGTTAAACAGATCAGCCAGGAGGCCAGCCAATCAACAGTAGGCTTGGGGCTGCAATAAGGGATCTAGAAGCTGGAGTCAGAATATGCTTCAAAGCCATTAGGAAACTCTTCCAGTTCAACAGGCCTTGAGCATCATCGCGTCTGAGACAGCAGTCCATGGTCTGCTGTGTGCAAGTTACCATGAATTTGAGACACATACCCAAGAGACCATGATTTGAGGCACTTGGATATGTATCCCTTAAGAACTTGATACTCACTCCACCCACAGCATTTAAGACCATATCCCTATAATCTCTGATTCCCCATCAGTAATTTACTTTGTCTCCTCCTCTAAACTATGAGCTCCTTGTGGGAAGGGAACATTTCTACCAATTCCACTCTACTGTTCCCTCCCACGCACCTAGGACAGTGCTTGGCACACAGTCAGTGCTCTATAAATATAAATATTTTCAGCACAACAGGCTGAAAATAAGTCTGAAGAAAACAAAAGTTTGGGGTTGATGAAATTTGGAAATAACTTTCTTTGTATTTGTGTTGTACCCCCATGTTCTGATTACTTCAATTTTGATTAATTGTCTTTTCATTGAGGAGGGAGCCTTTCTCATTTTTCCTTGTTTGGATGTCCGTAGAGAAGCAGAAATATGAGGCAATTCTCTGGGTAATTTAGGCAGGAACATAGACTTCCTTTTTTCCACAGTTACCTAGAACATTGCCTCAATTCTTCACTTGGCTTTGGCTGGAATGATTTGGCATTCTATTTTCTTATTCTTATTATTCTATTTCTTATTTCTATTTCTATCTTATTTGAGCATTTCTAGTTATAGGTCTGAAATAGGCCTTGAAGTCATCTGTTAGAGTTGCCTAGCTCTTTTTAGCAAGTTGAGCAAATTCCCATGATTCCAGTCCACTGGGTTGGGTTTTTGGGGATTAGTCCTAGCCCATGGGATAGTACCAGTGGTGGGATTCACATCTAGGTGGGAGCACAGTTCAGCTTCTGGCCACAGCTACTCTCCTTTCACCCATGGAAAAAATGCAGGTATCTGGCAGGCCATTGTGCACATACCCGAATGTCCTCAGGAATAGTGAAACTCTAATCTAATTTGTCTTCCACCACTGAAGTAGAGAGGGACACTTCTATGACAGAGCAAACTCGCTCAAGTGCTGGGAAAAAAAATACCCAAATTCATCAAAGGAGCAAATTCCTGCAGCAGTGACTCACGGAACTGATGAAATCTGTAGGTTTTGTTAACTAGTGCCTTTGGTCTGAATTACTGACATTTCTCAGCTCTTTATTGGATTGCATAATATTGCGCAATATTGTGTGGAAACGAACTAGTCATATTAATGATGAGTTATAAGGTTGTGGCTGCGTCCGGGTGTGATAATAAACATCTTTTGTGGGCAGTTTCAACAATAGTGACACTACGGTTTTTCAGTCCACCACGCCTATTACCATAAACCTTGTGTTTGCTCATTTCAGAGGGACTATCACCCTCAAAGAATAGTGAAGAGTATTGCTAGAGGAAACTGCTGAGACGATGTAGTGGCAGGAGAGTAAGAATAATGAGCTTGATTCTCTCCAGGGTGCAGGTCCACACACCACAGAGGTTGGAGAAGACCGTGGCCTGGCTGGAGCTCTCCCTGTTCCTGCACTTGAGTAGAGTACACACATGAATGGTACTCTTCTGAGTGCTTAGTACAGTGTTCTGCACACAGTGAGTTCTCAATAAATATCACCGACTGATCTAGCAGGACCTCTGAGGGGTAGAAGGGTTCTCTTCCATCGCACTTCCTGGAAGTATTTCCTGAAGCCTGGAGTCCCTCAGTCCTGCCGGGTTGTAACCTCTGAGGCTGACAGGGCTTAAGGATTCCAGGAATCATAAAGGCTTACAAGTGAGAAAAGGAGGGGACCATCTGGCCCATTCTCCCACTTCTGATGGCCTCTCTGTCCCTGTCCCCAAATGAACTCATGTCACAAGCCATTGTGGGCAAGTGGGGGTCTGCTTTGCTTAGAGTTGCTGTGTATGCCCCTGGGCATGGTTGATTAGTGGGTGGATATTGCCTCCTTTTTCATCCCTCGCTGCCTAACCTAATTTAAATCATCATTATGGGGGCAGTGTTGAGGGGTGGGAGATGCATCCAAGGGGCTCAAATTTTGCTTCCTGCACTGGAAGAGAATAGACTTGCCTGTCTTCTGGGAAGTAAACATAGTTGAGCAATATGTTCCTTTCTGTGCTTTTTGTGGTCTGCTGCACTAACTCATTTCACATAGCCACTTTTCCTTCTGCCTCCTATCAGAAAATGATTTCTGTGTCTATGTCCCCATCTAGATTGTAAACTCCTTGAGGGCAGGGGACCTAACCCTATTGTAATATCCCCAGCATTTAATACAGTGCTCTGCACTCAGGTGTTCAATATATACTAATAATTGTGGTATTTTTTAAATGCTTCTGTGCCAAGCTCTGTACTAAATGCTGGGGCAGATACAAGAAAATTAGGTCCCACATGGGGTTCATATCTATTAATTGAAGGAGGGAAGAGCATTCCCTTTTCTCTACCAATGGAGACAGTGAAAGATACCCAATAGAAGCTCAATAGGTAACAGAAAGAACAAGGGGTGTTTATAACAATGTTCCCTTTCCCCCACTAAAGAGAGACTCTTTAGTCTTCCAGCTTGGTTTCACAGTCCAACTTGGATGGCAAGCCAACAGGCCTAGAGTTCAGTGTGGTATATTCTGCTGCTGAGAGGTGGTCACTCTGACAAGAAGTGATTTTAGGCAAGCTGAAGTGGAGCCTGGAGAAAAGGATGACTAATAGCTGGGCTCAGCAAGGGAAGAACATGGCCTAGTGGAAAGAGCAAGGGTCTAGGAGGGAGAGGACCTGGGTTCCAAACCTGATTCTACCACTTCCCTGCTTTCTGACATTGGGCAAGTCACTTAATTTATCTGTGTCTGTTTCCTCAACTATAAAATATCTGTTCTCCCTTCCCCTCCGACTGTGAGTCCCTTGTGGGCTAGAGACTGCATCTGATCTGATTTTATTGTATCTATCCCAGGGCTTAGTTCAGTGTTTGGCACATAGTAAGTGCTAAATGAATGCTTCAGTTATTATTATTACTATCATCATCATTAGCCATCTGGAGTAGCCCACCAGAATCACACACAACACTTGTTGCAGGGGTTTTCATTTATTGTGCAATTCGGGACTTTAAAAGCAGCTGCTTGGCGGCTGGCTTGTCATGTACTGCATTCACTATTATCCTCTGAGCAGTTGGAGTCTAGTTTCTATCCTCCTAAGGAAAATAAATACCAAAAAATTATGTAAGACTCCCTTGAAAGACCCTTTCTAAGCATATGAAACATTGAAATAAAATCAATGAATCATAGGACCGGAAGCATCTTGACTTCATTTCTTTGTTTAGCTGTTAGTTTGATTCACTTCATATTATGCCCTATTCACATCTGCAGGACATGGAGAGAGTACCATAGAAGCTGCAGTAACCTAGCCCAACAAAGTCATTTACCTCTGCCCTCTTGCTCCTTTGGCCAGCAAAGTTGATGCAGAGAAAGAGAGGCAGCCCAAGTCAGAGTTTCCAAGGGTAGAAGTGTTTAAGTCAGTCTCAACATTATTTTAACACCTCTTAATGCACTTAATATTTACAGCATACAGTAGGTGGCAGACAGCGGGGGAGAGGTGTGAAAGAGCTTTGATACCATAATCCTTTCTTACACCTCTAGGAAAACCTTAAAAGATTTTTCCCCCCCAGTCATTTTTTTTTGTGTGTGTGTGTGGTTGAAGCATTCAAATCTTTAGAACTCATTCTCCCTCAAAAATGAGAAAGAAAATGCAAAGCCAGTATCTCTGGTCAAATGTGCATTGTAGTTTCATACATGAACGCTGAACAGGTCTGCAGCCACTTCCTCCTCTCCTCCCCATTGGCACATATAAGAGAGAAGATTGTAAATAAAGCAAACAAAAGTTACCTAAGGATTTCAGAACTGATGCATTTTCTTATCTTCTATTTGAATCTGTAAATACAGCTGCAAGAAGTTCGTCTTTCTCCACTGTGGGCCAAAATACTTAGCATGGATTCTTCCACATTAAGAAAATTCACTCACAAGAAAAGTCATTATCCCTTTTTTGTCCTTTTAATAACGTTTTCAGTAGCACATTGTATCCAAAGCTAGGCACATTCTCTTTAGTGTAATATAGCCTCAGGACATGATTTAGATGGAAAATTTAAGTAAGATTAATGCAATTTATTATCCGACAGGATATCCCTACAAGCCACACTGTTTGGCTGAGTTTTAGATTCTCAATCTAATATTTCAGATGAGATTTCCAGATGGGTGTCTTATTCCTCTATTAGTTTAGTCAGGGTGATATAGAGTTTGTAAAACAGGAGAGGTTAAACTAGTTTTAACACTTGATTAATCATTTAAATTACTTTGTTACTGTTTGAATTCACTGACTTTTGTTTATTAAGTAACTCCCTAAAACCCAAAGCCAACAAAAACTGTAGGCACATTTCCAGGGTGGCTAATTTATTTGATGACTTCTTCAAAGGAGTTTTTTTTTAAAGGAACACGTTTATAGTTACACAAAAAGCACAGAACAATTCTTGTTCTTTGCTTACTAAAAAACTAATGTCCAGTTTATCATGACTCAGAACGGCAGTCCATACGCTAGCCTACTGGCAAAATTCCTGACATGTCAATCTTCCAAACAAGTTGTATGAATAATTAGTTGGCACAGACTGACAGAAATAAAACAACTGATGTGATAATCTAGATGTATATTCTATCCTTTTTAGTAGCATCAGAGAGCTCATTCAAGAAGGTTAACTCCATAGTGCAAGGTGATATTTTTCTGAATGCAAGGATGGAGGTATGGAAAACACCCCAGAGAATTAAACAGGGAAAATCATGTTTCAATAGTATTTAAAAGGGGGTGGAGTGGGGAGAGACGATGGGGGTGAGGGGAGTGGTGGGTTGGGGTAGGGAAAGGAAAGTCAAATGGGTAAAATGTCTATTGGGTACACTGACATATCCTTCAGTCTAGGGTTGGTAAATTGATTACAATTTCTTTTCAGAGACCTATCAGGACCAAACCACTAAGTCGTAGACATAAATTTGAATTCCAGAGTCTCAAGCTAACCCAGCTCATAAATGAATTCCTAAATGCTGACTGTGCCAGAAGACCTAATGCTGGAAAACCACTTGGCAGGAGCCAGGGGTTTTGAGATGAGATGAACTGCTCTATTTAGCTCTCATTCAAAACTTCACAGAAATGCCAGATTTCCATAAACACAGGTTTCCTTGAATTTCCAGGGCTTTGATTAACTGGTAGATGAGGGTGTCTTACAAATATAGATTTGTATGCAGAATTGAGCTCGGAAGAGATTGGGGGTTGGAAACCAAGGGAAGATTTTTCCCCCCTGACTTTTAACTCTTCCTTGCATTTCAGAAAACTTCTTTGGTAGTAAGATACTTGAAGAATTGGGACTTTTTCTGTGGCTAACAAATGTAGTCATAGGTCATTTCCTTACCATTCATATCATCATCTGTTAAGCCTTTTATGACAGATGGATAGCCCACTACCTTATGTTATAATCTCAAACCCTACAGGAATGAAAGAATAAAGTAAAAAAAAAGAGGTCTTTATTTCTTAAGTTATAAAACTGGATTCAACTAAGAGATCATCCCTGTTTTTGTTTTCTGCCATTTTGTTTCTCTGAGCAGTGGGGGACGTTTTCTGTCAGGCTCTCAGGTGGTTTGGTTCTGGGATCCATTCAACTCTTCCTCCTGCTAAGGACTCAGAGGAGCCCTGCTCTCCTCCTGGGAGTCACTCTAGTTGGGAGAAAGAGCCATGTGGGAAAATGGGAGGACAATCACAGCCCAAACAGCCTTCCTGCCAGTTGGATGGAAGGTGATTCCTGCTTGAGGTTAGCAGCACTCCATTCAGTGACAACTAACCACAACAACATTAAGACATTCATCCCGAATTTATGACTGAGGTTGTCTGTTACTAAGACTTTACTAACAGCCCAAACAGTAAAGGACATCTGCAACACTCCAATTCCCATCTTTTCAGCTTCGCCAGCTAAGCCCCCTAGTCCAAGAATGTCATTGCGGTTGATCTATTTCTTGGATATTGAGTTTCCCCCCCAGCCAAGCTTTCTCTTTTTTGCCTCTCTTTCTTTTAAGAAATTGGGCCACAACAGACAATTAAGATCAAAGGGCTACTGTATTTTTTATATAGTCAAAAATGACTAATGTTATGATTTTGGGTCAATTCTGTGAGGTTTGATTCAGTGTCTTAAAAAAAAAAAAGAAAAAAGGAAAAGAAACCAGAATAAGGTTGCGTGGGTGTTGAAGCCTGGAGATTTTGTGTGTGGGCCCTGGAGGCTTGGCTGGGGAAAAGAAGTTCAATCCTTAGCTGACTGGCAAAGTCTCCTGTACTCTGCAGTTCTAGAGAATGTTAGGCTTGGTCTCTAGAACTGCCCCACCCTTCTGAAGCAGAGCTGTTAGCTCAAACCTCCTCCCCATGCCATGGGAAGAGGGGCTCTAGGGATTAAGGTTTTGAGGAGTAATGGAGCAAAGACCAATGTTAGACCCAAAGAGAGCCAGATGAGGTTGAGGAGTGACAAGTTGACCCCATATTGTATACAAACTGGAGAATACCTACATCAGGGGTCAGCTTTCTATTCTTTGCAGAGACTTCAGGCAGATGATGAGACATTAGGCAGGGTCAACAACAGCACCAAACCTTTAATTTTTTAGTGGCATTTGTTAAGCACTTACTATGTGCCAAACACAGGTACAAAGTGCTGGGTTAAATACAAGTTAATCAGGTTGGACACAGTCCATGTCCCACATGGGGCTTACTGCCTTAATCCCAATTTTACAGATGAGAAACAGCAAATGGTGCATAATAAAGGCTGCACTATGCCCAGTGGGGAATGATCCTCGATTAATTATGGTAATTCTTGCACGAACTAAGTGCTTAGTAGATGCCATGCACCATGTTAAGCACTGCAGTAGCTATGAGAATATTAAATCAGAAACAGGTCCTTTCTCACTTGGGACTAATAACTGAGGAGATAGGGACACCTGGTCTCTTATCCCCATTTTACAGATGAGGAAGTTGAAGTGCAGAGAGGTTAAGTGGCTTGCCTGAGATCATCTGATCTATTTTCTCAATATTAGATTTCTCTCTCTTTCTCCCTCTCATTCTTTCTCTCTCCCCCCACCACCCTTCTCTTTCCAAAGCAGGGAATTAAGCTAAAAGGGCTCAAAGCTGAGACTAGACTTTGAATCTCCTATCTCTGTCACATATTCTTTCCATGAGGCCATACTGTCTTTCAATGGTTTTTTCATCTACACACGCAGACACAGATTCACAGCACAAATGAACTGCAAAGTTGTAAATGCAGGAATTCAACCATGTTGTCAAATCCTTTCTCTGTCACCATCTGAGGATGTGCATTAATTAGGTGCAGTTTTGTTTAACCTAACCCAACAACACCTTTGTTGCTTGAGGATGCAACAAAGAATCTGAAAGTTTGTGATAGATTATGATTACAATCTTTTGGAAAACTTTTCTAATTGAACAAACTAGTGTACCATCTAAAGTCCTTGGCTCACTCCCACCAATGAAGATGGTAGGCTGGATAGACTCTACCCACCTTCAAAATCCTTCTAAAATAACATTTCCAAGAGGCTTCCCAGACCAACTTCTTTTCCCCTATCTGCCACTCTGCATCAACTATAAACTTGGATTTCTATCTCTCATGTACTCTGATACTCACCTCTGCCTACAGTACATTTGCAAATATATTTATGCTTTCCTATTTCCCCTATCCATAATCTATTTTAATGTTTTTCTCCCCCTTTAGACTGTAAGCTCATAGGCAGGGATCACATCTTCCAACTCTATAGTATTCTACACAACCAATCGTATTTATTGAACACTTTCTTTATGCAGAGCACTGTACTAAGCACTTGGGGAAGTACAATATAACAGAGTTATGGGAAATGTTCCCTCTCCACAAGGAGGTTACAGTCTAGAGGGAACAGTCCACTCCTACCTGGATGGGACATATGAAGAAAATTGATGACAGCAGCTCCCCAAGTAATTACTCTAAGGTAACGACATAATGGAGTGAGAGAAGAATGCTTTTAGGATGGGTATTGAGTGGTGGCGGGGGGGTGAGGGGAATCACGTAGGAACTCCAGGTATCTTGGAGGAGAGAATATTGGGCTGGATGGACCATTGGTTTGACCCAGCAATGCCATCTCTCATGTTATGATGTCAAGTTCATGATTTAATTAATATCCTGAGAGCATGGTCCGTGTAATGGTCTCCTGGACAGCAAGAAGAGACCCAATACCTAACCTGAGAACAAACAACTGGCCGGAGGATGTCTGACCAAACTGGGATGAAATGTTAATCAAAACAGCTCAGTAAGGAACAACTCATACATGATGCCTTCTAAAAATATGAACCCATGACTTCCATTACCATGGAATGGCATATCACATGTACTGTGTTCAGAGGCCACTGGTTGGGCCAAAGAGCCAAGTAATATTTGTCTAAAAAGACCTTTTTCAGGAAGATGGATTTTTTCAGGGACCCAGGATCTTTTCTTTGGCTTTCAACGGCCTGCTGTAAGAGGGAAACCTTATGTACTTATTCATGTTTTATTGTTCATTTTAGCAAACAAACTAGTACAATGACTGTTCTGGTGCCTGGACTGTGCTTGAAAAATTGCCATGTTTGAATTCTGTGTCCCGTTCTTTACTCCCAGCTGGTCTGCTTGCAAAATGCACTCAGCCTTCTCTGTGGAAGTCTTTCTTTCACTAGTTGCAGATGTGACAGCCTAGACTCCCAGATCTCTGGGAACTTGACTTCCAGAATTTGGGGCTAAATAATACCATGCCATCTGGGCATGCTATCCTAAGGTAGACTTAGCTGAAGACACTGTGACTGATCAACATACAGCATCCTCTCTGACACACATGGATCCTAATTCATTCCAAATGGGCAGAAACGGTAAAGGGTAAACCATCCATCCTGAGAGCTGCGGGCATACTCAGGATGGATGCCGTCTGCCTGACCATTTCACAACCACTGGGCAACTTAAGTGGAAGAGTTTAGTGGACTGAGGGTTGTTTCTGGGCTTGGGGATTCTCCATTTTTTGATTCAGTCACCTTTTTCTGGAACTCAATTTCCTTCTCTGTAAAAGGGAAACAATTTACAACCACTTAAAGGAACCACACACGTTCATGGATTTAAAAAAAAAAAAGAGAGCCTCCAGAGTCTGTAAGGCGCGGCTCTTCCATTATGTTGTGGGGCTGGCGCGATGACAGTAAAGGGTAATTCTCAGCGGGAATCAGCGTAGCATATAATTATATTATGAGTCAAATTCTCTTGGGGGAAGTAAGATTACCAGGGTAGAGTGGAATAACATTATCCCACATGAATAAAGCGACTGCCTAGTAAGCTGACTCCTGAGAAACAAATAGTTGGACTAAGAAATTTCCCAGCATTAAAATGTCTCATG
The DNA here is from genome assembly GCF_004115215.2 of Ornithorhynchus anatinus. Lineage (NCBI taxonomy): Eukaryota > Metazoa > Chordata > Mammalia > Monotremata > Ornithorhynchidae > Ornithorhynchus > Ornithorhynchus anatinus. The sequence continues at coordinate 7,583,050 of NC_041746.1, read as the reverse complement.
ACTCTTTCCCCTCTCCCTTTTCCCAATGCCAGTTCTCTCCCCTCCGTTTAGTAAGACATGGAGTCTACATGAAATTCCATAGAGAAAACATTGTCCTGAAGTTCAGAGAAGTCCACACCTAGATTTAAAAAAATCCCAGACATTCTTGCTCTGGAATTTGTACAAGACAATTTCAGTTTCAAAGAAATGAAAGTTGATGTCAATTTAACTGAGGAGCATTACTTTGGAGGAGCCCGGTGGGGTGAATTCAGGCACAGTAATCCCTGAGGTGTTCCCCCCGTGCACCCCTCTCAGATACATCTGTCCCAACCTACATTTCTCCTGCTCGGGTAATTAATATCTCAGGCTCCCTTTTTGCCAAGACCCAAAGTAGAAAGAGCAAAAATGACACCTGTTTCATTCCTAAGGCCTGCTAGTTTCTCCTAGCCAGCTTCTTAGCTGACAAAATTAGTCTGGGGATTTTTCTTCGGTTCACCAGAGAAAAAGCAGTTATAGGGCAGCCACACCACGGGTATGTGGTTAGCAGTCTAAAAATAGAGCAAAATCCCCGCTCAGTGTTTTCTGAGGGACCTAGAGAAGGAAATGGTCAAAGCAAGGAAATGTTCTAAGTGGGAAGCAGTACAAGGACTTGGGCCTTCATTTGGTTAGTAATGAACTGGAGGAAAATGAGAACCTAAGAAAGAGCTTGCAGAAGTTTTTGGATGGCTAAAGGAATTTGAAATAGAAACAGTAATTGAGATGGTCTGTTGGGGCAGCTGCTATTCACCTTTAGGAAACCAGAGAAGAGGATTGCTGGTTGGATGACCATTTGGAATGCTGATTGGCATATTAACGTTGATGGATTTGAAAACAAATATTTGAAATTTTTTAGTTATTTTGAAAATTTGAATTATTAGAAAAAAAGGCACATCATGATTACTTGAAGGGGTGGAGAATAAGGTGGAAAAATGTGGGGGAAGGGAGAAAATCGGAAAACATTGATGCATTTTGGTTACATATTGGACCCTACCTCCTCCCCGCCCACCACACACAAACATTCATGCCAGGCTCAAAAAAGTCTGGTCCATACTATATGGGGTGTTTATCCCATTTTTAATAACTCAAGATGACTTTTGTTAAGAAAAGGATTCATATGGTGAGAGTTGCTCTGGAAGGAAAAAATACCTTACAGTTGGAGGGGCACTTTCCTGCAGAGAATCCTTGGGCTCTTAGAAAATCTCTCTCTCCTCTCACGTCCCTCCTCAGGTGGTCCCATAAGCAAATGCTGCCTAGCCATATGACCAACACTGTTAAAAGGTCAGAAAACAAAACCTTTTTTTGGATTTTCCTGCAAATTATATACTGCAATCTTGTTATTCTCTCCTCTTCTTCACTACCTGGCTTTATTTGGATCAGGCACCGGAAATTGATGCTCTGTACATAGTAAGCCCTCAGTAAATACGATTGAATGAATCTATCCCTCAAAATAGACTCTCTCATCAAGAATTACAGATAAATCTCAGTCCTGAGACTTCAGGATAGAGACCCTGAGACAAGAGCTGATTTTAGTGGTAGTGGTTTGAGCAGGACCTCTGGCATTCATCCCTGCCTGGCATTTTTTCCTCTGGTGCATTGAGGGTAGCAAGCAAGAGGATGACAGAGATGTAGTTCATTGCCAAGTTGCACGGTCTTCTCCCATGTTAGGTACAGGCAGAACCAGGACTATAATCCAAGTCTCCTGACTCCCAGAATGGTGCTCTTTCTACTGGAGCAACAGCAAGACTTCCTCTACTAGACAGGTCTCGCATTTTCCATTCCTATTCAACAGCCTTTTCTCTCTCTCCCTTCATCTCACCTCAACTCTACTCTTTTTCTTTTCTGGATTTAAAACCCATTCCCTCTCCATCAACTTGAGCACTCTATTTTACACTTGAGCTTTGGGTTTGTTTTTTTTTTAAATAGTATCTATTGAGCACTTACTATGTGCCAGGCACGTATAAAGTGTTGGGGTAGATAGAGCTAATCAAGTTGGACACAGTCTATGTCTCACGTGGGGTTCACAATCTTAATCTCCATTGTACATATGCTTTAACTGAGGCACAGAGAAGTTAAATGACTTGCCCAAGGTTGCACAGCAGGCAGGTGGAAGAATGTGAACAATAAATGACAAATGAAGGGAAAGCATAAAGGAAAAAAAAACACTTACAATGGATCCACGCATAATCAGCCGTGCTTATTGTCATTAGCCTTATGCATACATATAGACTGCCCTCACATATCTGTTTGGGGAGAGTCTGAAGTAAGAGGATATGAGAGCTCTGGAAAGATACATCGCTGTTTACTGTTCAGAGGAATGAGACCACAGCAATATCCAAAGCAGCAAGGCAATTACAGACCCGAGGGAAGAAGTGGGTGACCTTTTTGACCTTTACAGTATAAGACTGGAAAAAATGACTCCACCAAAGCCAACCCAGGGGAGATCCACCAGGGACTGAATTGAAGTTAGGCCCTGTTTTGCCGTCATGATGCTCATATACATACCATGGAATGTCAGCTAGAGGCACAGTTCTGTAGTCGATCACTGCATTTCTCTGAAGTGTTTGTTTGGCTTGCAGCCTGGGCTATGATAATATTTAAGAAGCCAAGCAGAAGGCTGTAGCAGCATTAAGATGTAAAGCACATTTCTGAGAGGCAAATGAATGGTTTGCACTGAATACCTGCATTGCTTACCTTGAACTGTTTTCAGACTGTGGCTCTCTCCCAACGGGAGAGGAAAAAGGAAGTATTAGTCTGTCAATTCATTCAATTTTGATTGGCCAATCTGGATAATTCAAGTTTGGACCTGAATTGTCCAGATCATTGCCTAGGTCCACCATTAATATAGCATATCTTCAAGGGTGCCAGTCTTCTAAGGAGTTCAAAGCATTTTAGGAGAATTTGCTGAAAAACCTTTCAACATATGGAGAGGGTCGGATTCAGAGAATCGGGTGGCTTGTCCCAGGCCACTCACCAAATCAACAGCCCAGGTACATCTCTTGATTTCTGCTCTGATGCTTTTATCCATTCCAAGCTGGTGCCCCTGAAAGTGGTCAGTTTATATGGTGTGGAGCAAAAAGCAGAGCCATCTGTAACTTATCAAACAAGGTGGTTCTCCCTCCCAGTTAACCTTCCATGAATAAGAGTACGTGGGCCAGGAAGGAAAAGACATTTTTTTTTGCCAAATTTATTTCCCACTTAAATCACTAAAGTGTTCTAAATTTAAATCCAACCTCAGACTTTGAAGGGGTTTGAGTGAATTCCCTGAGTCAGGCAAAGAACTCCAAAGGTCTTGTGACCTCCAGGGTGTGGCAAAAGATGGACCTTTCTTGGTTTGGCATTTGCTCTCCCTGCATAGGATCCTTTCTCTTCCTCTCCACCCTTCTCTTCTGTGAAATTTTATTCTTTAGCCACTGGATCTAATTTGATTGTGGTATTTTATTTTGAATTGGAGCCCACGGCTTGTGGGTAATTGGTATGTTTGTGTACATCTAATAAATAAAGTAAAATAAATGCACTGGGTGAAAAAATGGGTTGCTGTAATTCAGAAAGCTTATTCCAAATGGTCATCTGTTCTTAGCTCTAGAGTAAATTTAGAATAAATAGGGGCAATGGAAATAAACAAGGTGGACAAAAATCATCTCAGCTCTGGAAATAACTGTATCACTGGGCTCACGCCCGGCTCTGACAGGAGGGAAGTGAGGATTGCTAGACTGACCAGAAAGTGGGAAACCAAGGTGATGAGAGTAAGCAGTGGTCCTTTCTCTGATGGTGTGCTGGTGGAGAAGGCCATCAGATAGTTTGTGGGGATGGTGAAAAAAGGAATGAGGCTGAAATTTATATATTTTGATGTAAGACTGAAGGGATCATCTACTCTTCTACTCAAGAGCAGAAGGACCTGGGGGACATAACAGGATTGGTCAAGTTTTGTTCAGCAGTTTGGACAAATTCCTATCATACTTGGCCAATGGGTGAGGCTTCTCAGGGTATGGTTCCTGGGTCTGGGGCTTTGTAAATGTGAATTTAAAAACATTCAGAGCAGCTCCTGCAGGATTTCAGGTCGACAGCCTTTTCTGATGGGCATGGGAGAATGTAAATTAGAGAGAGAGGTAGAGAAAATGAATGAACCAACTCCCAGGGTGGTTATAAAAGCAAACATGAGATAGGTAATGTTAGAATGATTTGGGAATTAAAATATTATACAGAAACCAAGGTGGTGATATTATCTACCCATTTTTGTCTTCTCACTAAATCAATGAATCAGTCATTTATTGAGCACTGACTGTGTGCAGAGCACTGTAGTAAGCACTTGGGAGAGTACAATATAAGAGAGTTGGTAGACATGGTCACTGCTCACAACAAGCTTATAGTCTAGAGGGGGATATAGATCCCCGCTCTGCCACTTGTCAGCTGTGTGACTTTGGGCAAGTCACTTAACTTCTCGGTGCCTCAGTTACCTCATCTGTAAAATGGGGTTTAATTGTGAGCCCCACGTGGGACAACCTGATTCCCCTGTGTCTACCCCAGCGCTTAGAACAGTGCTAGGCACATAGTGAGCGCTTAACAAATACCAACATTATTATTATTATTATATTAATATAAATGAATTGTAGCTATGTACATAGCTTGTGGGACAGAGGGAGGGGTGATTAAAGGGTGCAAGTCCAAGCACAAGCTCTGATGAACATGTAACCATGAGTAGTAGATGAACACCGTGCAAAAGCAGCACTCTGTTAATGTAGAGGCAGACCGTGGAAAATGGGAAGTCAGGAGGGAGGAAAATGAAGGTCTTCCACTAGTAAACAATTCAAAAGCATCTTCAGTTCCAGCCCTGGACATGCTTGTTTGCACAGTGTGACATTAGCAAAATGGTGGGAGACTCTGATGCTTTGTGTAGTTGATGTGAGGGCTTGACTCAATGATAGCCTATGAACCAGGTCAGGACCAACAGGATCTGCTGCTTAGATAGCCTTAAATGGATTTCCTGTGCCACGGCCACTGGCCTTGCCAGCACTGTGTGGGATTGGCCACATGGGGATGGAAGATGGCTAGTCAGTTCATTATCACTACTGGCGAAGCAAATCAGGTGTAAGATCTGCTGATAGTCAGATCACTTTCCACTCTGTTCCTACCAACACAAGAGTAGAGATCGCTATTGAGGAATAATCAGCTCAGCACATGTGAGTAAGGGACTAGGAAATGTGCTCTACTGGCTTTTGTGTTATGGAGTGTGGAGAGACTGAATTTTCAGTGCTGCTCACAGTCAGGGATGAGAGCATACCGGTGGTAGTTGTGAAACCTCCCTTGCTCTCTATGTAGCTAGCATCTACACAGGGCAATGATATATTTCCCAGCTGAATCTCTCGGTTAGAGTGGATCCCGTAAGGGGGAGGTCCTGATCTTCAGTGTGCTTGGGATGTATGCATGTAGCAAATATTATTGATAACATTAATTGTGGTATTTGTGTTACATGCCTACCATGTGCCAAGCACTGTGTCAAGTGCTGGGTTTGTTATAATAGTCTCAGATTAGACAAAGTTCCAGCCCTACATTGGGCTTGCAGCCTAAGAGATATGGAGAATTGATACTTTATCCCCACTCTGCAGATGAGGAAACTGAGGCATGGAGAAGTTGAGTGGCTTGCACAAGGTCACATAGCAGTCAAGGAAGCACATTCTGCTAGTTGTTGCAAGAATCTTGGTTCTTGCCCAGAGAAGTAAGGGACTAATTGCGCGAGCATTTAATTTTGGACTTTGTGAGATGTTTTGGCTTCCGCAATTCAGGGGTTGGCTTAAGCACTCACTCATTTATGTCAGAATGAAAATAAACACTGAGAGAGGAGGATTCATTTTTAGTGCACACTTGATTATGGAAACAGTCCTTTTTTCTCATAGTCTAAATTTGATGTCTAACGTACTTGGTTGATTTAAGAAAGCAGTGAATGGAAATTGAGTTGCATATGTTCAAATGGAGGGAGTATTATATGTAAAAGTGGCACCTGTACTTGGAGAGTATATCTTTCACAAAACAAAGGCCAAGGGAGCGAGCATTATATTGACAGAGTGTATAAATTGATGGTCTGAGAATAGGAATCCCCATGTTGCAGTGGATTTGCATAGTTTTGTCTAATGAAATACTTACGAAGTCATTATTTTTTTCTAAAATTGCAATTGAGAGCAATTCTGATGTGATTCAATAGCAAGGGACTTGTAATGTGGAAGGAGGTTTTGGAGAATCCTGTAGATGTTGGAATTCAGGAAGTGTGGTTTTTATAGAGAACAACTTGGGGAATTTAGGCCCGGAACAAGGGCTGTCATCAATATTTCTTTTCTCCAGCTTAAGGCTTCCAAAGATCCATAAAAACCTCCTAGAATAAATAATCTGGCTTTGCACGAAACACAGAACAAAATTTTCCAAAGTAATTGAGGGTATTGTGTCTTCATTGGTATGTCACTTCTCCCTTTGGACTCTTTGTTTTCCTTCCCCTACTCTTCTCTCCATTTAACTTAGCTTCTACTTACACTTCATCTCTCTGGGCTATCTAATTTCTGTTTTCTTTAGACTTGTCAGAGAGTGTGGGCCTGGGAGTCAGAGGACCTGTGTTCTAATCCAGGCTCTGCCACTTGTCTGCTGTGTGACTTTAGGCAAATCACTAAACTTCTCTGTGTCTCAATTCCCTCATCTGCAAAATGGGGATTCAATTCCTGTTCTCCTTCCTACTAAGACTGTGAACCCATTTGGGATTATCTCGTAGCTACCCCAGTGCTCAGTGCAGCACTTGACATGTAAGAAGTGCTTAATGAATACCACATTATTATTGCTATCATTATTTGCACATCTTGTGCATAGGCCTCCAGAGTACAGTCATCTGCATATAATACTTCCTGAACCGCTGTGTCCTAGATTTTAGATGAAGCTCATAGCCCTGTGAGCTGGAAGGCTGTGGATCAGGAGTATAATTGGACTTCACTTTGTAATCCTTTACTGTATCCTCAAACATGTTATCGAGATTGTAATCTCCTTGAGGGCAGGAATTATGACTCCATTCTCTACTGTGCTCTTCCAAGTGCTTAGTATGTGTTCTGCATGAAGTAGATGCTCAGTAAATTCTACTGATGACTGATTATAGAAAAGGTGTGGACCTGATCGGACTTACTACACTTAGTGTTCAGAGCACCATACCAAGTGCTTGGGAGAGCACAATAGAGTAAGCAGACATGAACTCTGCCCTCAAGGAGCTTACAGTCTAGCGGGGGACAGCAAAAATCTTCAAAGATTCATGAAATTGGCAAGTGTACTCTAATCTGTCTTGAGTCATTAAAATCCCAAATCTGATAAAATCTGTAGAAACAGCAGCCCTGCCCTACACAGAAGCCAAGTATAAATGTGGAAAACAGCCTGTCTGGTAGACCTTTTCATGTGTGATATCATGTCACCCATAAAATATAGGTATGTGATATACTTGTGTGTGTGCCTCTATTATATTCACATACACACACACACATAGTTTTTCCTGTTCAATAAGCATGAATGTATGTATGAGTGTGTGTATGTATATGCACATGTATATGTATATTACACACTTATTTCTCACAGATACAATCATCTTTATGAATATCTTTGTCTGTGAGGGTTAGCAAAGGTTTCTTCAGAAACTCCCTCTACAAATTCTGGATGCTAAGTAAATGCTTTATGCCTGGCTCGCTGAAAATGAGCCTCCAAGAAATCACAGAGTTTGGCAGCAATATGATGAACAGGTCGTCCAACCTGGTAGAGATCAAAGGGCATATTCTCAGCCAACACTCTTTGAAATGAAACTGGAACTCCATTTAGGTAATGGAGAACTGATTTGATTTCAATAGAAGTTTCATTCTGATCGTTAAACTCACACTGATTATTTGACATTTCAATACATTCAGAAAACATTTTCCATATTGTCTTGCCTCTGTGCTTCTGGTTTGGGCCAGAGCTATGTGACGAAATGTCAAAACATTAGTCTAATGCTTGTTTTCACAAGATCTGGAGCCTCATGATTCAGATTGGGAGACTTGGAGCATGTAAGTGATTCATTGGCCTTAGTGATGTTTTTATTTTTTTGTGTGTGTGCGTTTGTGTGTGTTGTGCTCCTTTGTAGTCATAGATGATGTTTCTGAAAGTGAGATCCACATGGGAGGTTGTAGCTGAAAAGACTGGGAGTAATCCACAATTCTCACCACACTTTGTGCATGCAGTTGTTGCCATCTACTAAGCCTGCAGTGTAGACTAGAGGACGAAGCCTGTTACTAGTCCCAGATTTTACATAGACCTGTTGTGTGTGACCTTGGGTAAGTCACATAACCTCTCTGTGCCTCAGTTTCCTCATCTGTGGCTAGGATACCTGCTCTCCCTATCTTTTTATTTGTGTGCTCAGGAATCCTCTTATCTGATTATTACCCTGTGTTTAGAACCTTGCTTGGCACACAGTAAGCCCCCTCAAAAAGCCCATAACTAAATTTCTAAATATGTTTTGCACTTGTAGTCCCTGAAATCTCTGGTTCAGAGAGATTCCTTTCCTATTTGCTGTATCCCCCTTACGTGTGCTTACAACTGTAGTCTCCCAACAGTCACTCTTAAGCATTAGGTATTCCTTAGTACTATACTTCAATATGTCCTTAAAGCATTCTGTCCTTCCTGCTTCTGAATGGTCCCATTTTAACTCTCTATAAACCAGCTGCTTGGAGGTCCTGCTGTACATCACTCTCCTCATCTGACCTTCCAGCAAAGCCATCCTCCCCCAGCAAGGCCATGATGAGAGGAGCCTTGCTTCGGGCTTGTGAACTGACTATGATCCCAAACCTTGCCTTTCCAGTTGATGTTGCGTAGGGCTTGAGGGGGATGCAGTTGAAACTGCTGGCAGAGTCGGGTAGACATTAGGGTGGTGATAATGAGGTATCCTTTATTCATAACACATTTGAAAAGGCAGAACTTTTATTTGCAAAGTCTTCCCCCAAGTCTTATTTTGAAGTAGGGAGGGGAATTTATTGTTACATCCATTTTAAGATTGGTAAGCTAAAACCAAAAAAGGTAAAGTTACTTACCTAAAGTCCTACAGAAAGTCCGTGACCTATCTCAGACTAGATCCCCTAGTGTCTTGATTTCTTATCTAGTAATATTCACATTGGACAATTCTGCATTAGTTCTTAGCATTAACATTATAGAATCTCTTCCTCTTTTTTATAAATCAACATTTGGGTACTCATCCCTAACGCCTCCAAAGCATTTATGCACAGGTCTTCATACTCTATCACCTCCTCCTAACTGTCATTTATTTTAGTGTGCATCTTCCCTGTTAGATAGAAAGCTCCTTGAGGGCAGGGATCTGGTCTAGTAATGCTATTATTGTATTCTCCCAAGGGCTTAATAAAGTGTTCTGCACACAGTGAGCCCCAAATAAATGCTATTAATTGATTATTTAGTACTATCTTTTTATTAGTGACATTGTTTTGAAAAGAAATGTCCAATACAGGCCTCTTTAAATGGGAAGATTTATGCATCCCACAGATTGAAAAATCCACTTTCTGGGTTTTTTCTGTACATGAGACTTTCTTAAAGATTAATGCCATTAGCAAACCTAATGTCATCGACTAGAAAATGCTCAGGATTCAGAGACAGAAACCCCGAGTTCTATTTCAGAACAAAATGATTTAATATGTCACTGGAGGCTAGTTGTTTAACTTCTCTGTGGCTTTGGCTTCCTATTGATATAATAGTGATTATACTACCTGACCACTATCTTCCTTCTAGAGGTGTTAGTGGGGATTAGCAAACAAGGGAAATGAAGCCCTCTGAGCTCTTTAAAAGGATGTGGCTGGATAAATTTTGGGAAGGATTAATGCGGTTGTCCTTCAAATGGCAGAACCAGCTATGTCGGGGACGGGGGGTTTGGGGGCAGTGGTCGCTGCTGCTGTCCACATTTTACTTTTGGGGAAATTGGAGCCTGCACAAATGTGTTAAAGGGGCCTACACAGTCAGGAGCACAGAGCAACTAGGCTGAAACAGAGCTTGACTGAGATTTCCAAAGAACTCATGCTCTTTAAGGAATCCCCTTGACATGTCCAGTAATTGTTACGCAGACCAGAAGATTCTGAACCATCCGTAAAAGTGGTAAAGGCATTTCCAAATCTCAGTTTCACCTCCACCAGTGGAGTTATGAATTAGTCTTACAGGAAGACTATCTGCCTGCCATACTGTTTGTCCCTCAGAGTTCAGGAAGGTTGATTGGAGCCCAGCCAATTGTCTTTCTTGTCAGTCTCCCCTTGGTTTTCGGGCAGTATAATTTTCAAAAGCACACTGCAAAGAAAAAAAAAGCTTTTCTTTGTAGGAATGCTTTTGTACTTAACACCTCAGTGAACTCTGTGAACGGGCTGCTCATCTGGAAGGGCTATTCAGAGGTGCCTGAGCAGTCTGCCAAATTCGGACTCCAAACCCTATCTTCTTCATGTTACAGATGGTCTTTTCTGACAGCTTGGATGAAATGTTTGGTTGCGTTTGGATTAGATTTGAACTGTTTAGTCAAACCTTGGTTTTACACACACACACACACACACACACTCATACACATACCCTCTCTGTCTCCACCAGCACCACCACCCATTTAAAAATGTTAGTCCAGAAAAATTGAACCAGCACAGGGACTTCTAATCATAATTTGGTCAAAAAAGTTCAGTCTAAATGTCCTGCGGAAGAACATATGCCCATGGGTATGTTAATGCGCACTGACTTACCTCTGGTATTCCTGCAGATTTCCCCAGCATTCATATTTTTGCTTTGAGAACATTGTTGTTCCTCTGATGGCTGACATAGACTGCTCACTCAAATGGCAAAAGGCCAGAAAATATGCATTACTGTGTGTTGATGGGCCTAGTGTGCAAATTTGTAAGAGAAGCAATGTGGTCTAGTGGATAGGGTACTGGCCTGGGAATCAGAAGGACCTGGGCTCTAATTCAGGCTCCACCACTTGTCTTCTGTGTATCCTTGGGCAAGCCATTTCACTTCTATGTGGCTCAGTTACCTCATCTGTACAATGGAGGTTGAGAGTGTAAGCCCCGTGTGGGACAGGAACTGTGTCCAACTAGATTTGCTTGTATCCACCCCAGCACACAGTACAGTGCCTGGCACATAGTAAGTGCTTAATAAATACCATTATTATTATTTTTATTACAATTACCTGGCTTATTCCTGTACTTTTTCGGCTAGGGTTCCTCAAGTCATGTGGTTTGGGACTACACTGTTGTCATGAGGAGTGATCTTTGGATGACCCTCCTTAACCCCCCACCATCAAATCCTCATGGGAACTCAGGAATGGGCCAGAAGTGTTCACAGTTAACTTCTCATGATTCAGGGTGCTTTCAAATGTCTTATGGCCTTATACTCTCATTGAGCATGGGAAGCCTGCATACAAACACTACTATCATGCATATGCAATTCAATCCAACATGGCCACCTTCAGGACTGCAAGTAGAGCCCTGAAAGGTAATTAGGTCACTCCAGTGAGGAAATACTGCTCTAGGCTTGAAGAACACAAGCATTTCACACCAGGAAATCCCCCACCACATAGAGCTTTGGGGAGGAGAGAATATGGAATTCTTTTAGGCCTCCTTCTTGATCTTTATTAGACTCTCTGACTGCCTTCCATTAAGCTTGACCTGCTTTTTTGTCTTCATCTGGGCATGTAGACAAAGTGCTACATTTGTGGTCGGCACACTATCTTAAATGTAGCAAACAACACTGAATAGCATGGAGAGAAAAGTACTTTTGTTACTGCCATTTTTTTATGAGGAGGAAAATAGCAACTAAAAATTTTCTGGTTTAAAATAAAGGTGCTTTTAACTAAGAGATTTTGTGTTATGAACCTCTAGACTCTCGGTCAGGGAATTTGTCTACCAACTCTCCCTAGCACTTAGTACAGTAAGTACACACAGTAAGTGCTCAATAAATACAATTGGTGGATGAACCTGAAACTCCAAATTACTTATGGCTGTTGTTTTATACATTTGTACTGGAGTAAGCAGTGAGCTCACAGCATTACAAGACAGTATTCATCATTCGTATTTGAATTTTGTCCTATTTTGCTGTTTTCTGAAGAAGTGATAGTGTTTGTGGTGTTCCTTTTTGCTCTTTATTTTTGATGTCACAGGAGGCTTGAGCTGGAATAAAATTTGAGTTCAGTAATCTCGGACCATGACAAATGAGAAAAAAACCTGACTTTAGAATGGAAATTGGCATGTAGAATGGACACTATTTCAAGGGAGGTTGTCAAATTAGGGATCATTTTCCAATTCCCATTCCACACAGTCCCAAGTAAGGAAGCACCTCTATCCCTTTGCTCAGTCTGTTCCCCCAGCTTGTAACTCTCTCCCTCCCCACATCAGTCAGACCACAGCCTTTCCCACATTCAGATCCTACCTAAAAATCCCACCTCCTCCAATAAACTTTCCCTGATTTAATTCCCACCATGCTGAGCCACTTCATTCCTTCAGCCAACTCAAGCACTGAAGTAACTTTACTCCCTCCTTAGCACTCATGTATGCTCAATTTATACATTTTGAACACTAGTTCTAGAGAAAAAGCTTGGCCTAGTGGATACAACACGGGCCTGGGAGTGAGAAGGACCTGGCTTCTAATCCTGGCTCCTCCACTTGTCTGTTATGTGACTGTGGGGAAGTCATTTAACTTCTCTGTGCCTCAGTTACCTCATCTGTGTCCAGCTTGATTAGCTTGTATCTACCCAGTGCTTAATACAGTGCCTGGCACATAGAAAACACTTACCAAATACCATAAAAAAAATAGCTTTATGTTTGTCTTCCCCATTAGAGTGTAAGCTTCCTGTGGCCAGGAAATGCCATTGTATTTTATACTTCCCAAGCTCTTAGTAGAATGCATACAGAATGCATTATAGAATGCATAATGGGTGCCCGTTAAACGTTACTTTTACTACTGCTGTAACTACTAGAGAAGCAGCATGCCATAGTAGAAAGAGCACGGGCTTGGGAGTCAGAGGTCGTGGGTTCTAATTCCGGCCCCACCACTGATCAGCTGTGTGACTTTGGGGAAGTCACTTGACTTCTCTGTGCCTCGGTTACCTCATCTGTAAAATGGGGATTAAGACTGTGAGCCTCCCGTGGGCCAACATGATTACCTTGTATCTACCCCAGTGCTTAGAACAGTGCTCGCCACATAGTAAGCACTTAAAATGCCATTATTATTATTATTCCTGGTGCAGTACTACTACTATTACTGCTGCTGCTAGTACATATTTGTAATTTATATTAATGTCTGTCTCCACCTCTAGACAGCAAGCTCCTTGTGGGCAGGGAATGTGTGTGTTTATTGTTATATTGTACTCTCCCAAGTGCTTAGTACAGTGCTCTGCACACAGTAAGTGCTCAGTAAATATGACTGGCTGATTGACTACTCCTATTACTAAATATTAATTCCACTACACAGAGGCTAGGCCCCGCTAAACTGAGAAATAGCCTTGCAAATGCTTCTGTGCACAATCTTTGTCAGAGATTCCTGTTTTCATTAATATCCCAGTGGGAAAACATCTGCTGCTGTTGCTGCTTTGCCATTTGTCTTCACATTTACTGCTGCTTTTGTTTTATTAGGAATGATTATGGATCATCCCAAAGGCTGTGTTCTTGATTCCTTCACATTCCCTTCCCCGGATCTTCCATGCATGTGTTGGAGTATACAGTCACTTTTCTTTCTTTTCCCCTTGCTTTCATAGCTAATTCTTCTAATTTATCTTCTTATCATGTGTTTTGTTTTGGTAGAAGTTTTGCCAAATGTCTTGTCTGTTACTTCCGCTTTGGCTTTTCCAGTTCTGCATAATGAAGTCTCTTATCGCACGTCCAGGCCTCAAACCGTTGTCTTTGTTTTGTCTCTTTTCCTGGCCCTCTTCCAAGCCGATTCTTCACCTCAGTTAAATGATATTGTCTTCCCTTAACACTGTCTCTTGAGCGCAGTTTGCCTTCCTCTTCCTAGAATGGTTTTGTTCTCTTCAGTGCTCCAACCCTGACAGTTCATGAAGCCCTTTTCTCATTCTTTATTTAGTGTCAGGCTCCATCATATTAAATAGAATAAAAGTCCAATCCAGTTTGCCTTATCTGGTCACTCCACCTTTCAAAATCCAAAGGAGGAGAGGAGAAAGGAAATTGTGTTTTTTAAGCTAGCAATGGTACTTGAAATATTTGGTCCTTTGGGTCATTACTCTGAACTAGGCCCAGTACCTCTTGTCGTATCTTGTCTTATGCTTGTCTTATGGTCTCGAGTTGTCTCCAACCCATAGCTATGCCATGGATACATCTCCCCAGAACACCCCAACTCCACCTGCAATTGTTCTGATGGTGAATGCAGAACCTCAGGTACTGAAAACTACTACATTGGGCTTACTCTCTGGCATTCTGGGGAATAGTGTGTTTATCATAGACATAGGTATTTACTCAAATGGTAGCCTGGCATAAAATGGCCTTTTAGAACATTCTCCAAAAATTGGGCAGGCCAAGGAAATTGACAATTCCAGCTCTGGAAAAAACACCCATCAGCTACAGTCAGAGCTCTTTCTCCACCTGCATTGACTCTGATCTGGGTCGAAAGAGAGGTCAGTGTTTCTTAAACTGAGGCTCTCTCAATACCTGAATGTGTCATGGGGGTGTTCTAAAGATATCTCCATTACTGTACTTGTGGTAGCTGTTTTGTTGGGCAGAAACCATTTGTCAACACCAGTCCTTTCCTGCTCTCCTCTTTCTCACCTTTCCCTCATTCTTTTTTCCTCATTCCCTCCTGCCTCATTACCACCTCTTTCCAGTCTACCTTCTGCCTTAATACCAAATCCCCTTTCCTGAGCAAACACAATAAAAAGATGCAACTATTGATCTTCTCTTACTATAGGGAGCTTGTATGGAAGGGGAGAAAAGATTTTCAAAAGATTTTACTCTCCCAAGGGCTTAATAGAGTGCTCTGCACACGGTAAGTGCTCAATAGATACCATTATTTAACTGATGGAATTAGCACGTGACTCTCCCTCATATTCACTGGATCCTGATCTCAGCACTTGCCCTGCAGTGATATGTAATATTCTCTTTGACCTTATGATGTCCATTCTGAAGATCTAAGTCAGGGCGTATCTGTTTCTGCTCTTAGAAAGTTCATAAGAGCATTGCAAGTTTCTAGAAGATGAAGAATTGACCTCATTAGCCAGTATATGCTTGATGTGACTTTCCCTTTCAATATCTAATCATCTCTCTTGGGCCCCCACTAAATAAGGTGTAATTCTCCCATTCATTTAACAGGTATATGGACATCTATCCAGAATATCCTGGTAAAGATAAAACTAGTTTAGGTGGGCATCTTGAAATGAGATCTCTCTGTTCTGAATGGAGCTTTTCATAGCTCCCCTGATTTCAATCCAGAAGTTGAGACCCAATGAAACAAAACATCACACTGTCTTTTCTGGCACAGTCCATCACTGGTATTCATTAAGTACTTACTAAATGGTAGGCACTGAATAAAAGTACCTACTAAATGGTAGGCACTGAATTAGACACTTGGAAGAGTACAGCAATAGCAAGACAATATGTTCTTTGCCCTTAAGGAGTTTACAATTTGATGAGATACAGAAAGGCTACAATTATTTACTGAGAATGAAAGGAGGAAAAGGCAGCATAATAATAATAGTAATGATGGTATTTTAGTGCTTACTATGTGCACAGTACTAAGCTCTGGGGTAATAGTAATAATTATGGTATGTGTTAAGTGCTTACTATGTGCCAGGCACTGTTCTAAGAACTGGGGTGGATACAAGCAAATCAGGTTGGACACAGACCCTGTCCCATGTGGGAATCACCGTCTCAATCCCCGTCTCGTGAAGCACAGAGAAGTTAAATGACTTGTCCGAAGTCACACAGCAGGTACATGGTGGAGCCAGGATTAGAACGCAGGTCCTCTGAATCCAGAATCCGTGTTCTGGGATTTCCCCTTTCTAGGTGATAAGAGTCAATTCAGTTTCAGGGACATTGGATCTGGGTTTCTGAAGTCTGGGATCTTTCATAAACAGACTCCAGTTATGCCGGGTGCTGCTATTAGGAAAGGCAAAAAAAGCTCACCTAAGGCACAAGTACATTCCTAGATCATGCCAATTTAATTGTTGGGAAGAAAAGCCAAGAAAATCAACCTGGGAAATACAAGTCTGAGAATATGTTTTTAACTAATAAAATTGTCCTTCAATCTAGCGAACAGGCACCAGTTTTTAACAATCTCCCTCCAATAAAATTATTTTATGCTCCATTATTGTTTTTAAAGCATTTTCAGATTTGGCAATAAAAATGCTATGAGGAGCATGATAAATCCTATGTTATATATAAATATGATATGGTTTTGGATAGACATGACTTCTGGCATCTTAAAAAAGGTTTATGCAATATGGAAAGGGCATGTGGGAAACATTTAGCAACTCTATTCTAAAGGCTAAAATATTTTAAGGAATGTAGGTAACGCATCAAAATACTTTCACTCCCTATATAGTGCTGACTGTTGAAAAGTGGTGGGCGAGACCTCTCAATCATCTCAATGGGATTTCTCATGAGATCTTATTCAGACTCCCCACAAGAGCTCGTAACTTTTCAGCAGTCTGCAGTGCATGGAAAATATACAACAGGAGGACATCTCTCGGATATGGTTGGTGGAGTCTCCTAACATGATATTCCTTCCTACGCTTCTCAAATTTTCCTGTGGGAATTACTCTTGTCCTCCATTTATTTGTAAGAAAGTATCAATTTTAAAAGCAAAACAAGATCAGAATTCACTAGATAAAACTCATTGAATAAATATCTGAGTGATTTATTCTCAGCCTGTTGATTCCTAGCCAATTTTTTTAAGCAAATAGACATTGCTAAAGGCAGACTATCCTTCTGAAAATATTTCCAGTGCCATAACAATAAGAACTCGAATCTACGCTGCACTTATCACAGTGTTTGACATGTATGAGGTACTTAAAATATCATGATTATTATCCTTGTTTGATGGGACATGGAGCTGGGAGAGGAGTGTTGTTCAGGATTTTTTAGTTTTCTTTTGCTTCTGTGGACTTATTTTAAGATTCTTCTTAGGGATTTTCCCCATAGAGCTGCCACTCTTGGAAAATACCCAGGAAGCAAATGTAAATTCATGCTTAAACAGTGGAAAGTCCTCAGCCTCCAGGAGGTGAATGATTATACTGGACAGCTGGCTGTCTATTATCCATTAAGATTTCCAAGAGGAGAATCCACAACTACCCTTGTAAACTGACAATGACCCTTGATAGTCAAGAAGTTTTTATTTTGGTTTAACTGAAATCTCTTCTACTTCATATAATTTCATTTCTTCCTCATCAAGACTCTGACGAGGTCAGCAACCAGCCACTCTTGAAGTCACTCAGGAGAAGTCACTTAACTTCTCTGACCTCACTCAGTATTTGTAAATTGAGGATTTAATCTTAGATTGTGAGCCCCATGTGGGACAAGGGCTGTGTCTGTTCTGATAATCTTCAACCTACTCCAGTATTCAGTACAGTTCTGGACAATATATACACTGTAAAAACCATAACTAAACTGGGTTTATCATTTCCTTATGTAACCCCTTTTCCATCCTATCATTGTTGGTTTTGCTCTTCTTTGGACACTTTCTACTTTCTCCCTATCCTCTCAAAAGTGACCTTAGCTGGATCTGGAACTCTAATAAAGTGTAGAGTGTAGCAGGAGGATTTCTTCCAGACTTTGCTGGCCATTCTCTAGTTAAGCCCTGGACAGGGAATTAGTGTTGGCTCCCAGATCTTCTAGCTGGAGCCATATTTACACAAATAGACTGTAATGCCATTCTAGACCATAATTTACAGTTGTAACAGTGAGTTCTAGCTGTATATTTACACTTTGGGCCAGTCGGGTGACCAAACTGAAAGTTAAATATGGCCAAGCTCTTTTTTTTCAATTGGAAATTGAGTTGAATGATGAACAGAGCCTGAATCGTGATTCTGATGCTAAATTATGGTTCCCTAAGTTTGTCGTGGGCAGGGAATCTCACTGTTTATTGTTGCATTGTACTTTCAAAAGCGCTTAGTACAGTGCTCTGCACACAGTAAGTGCTCAATAAATATGATTATATAAATGAATGAACAGTGCCATGGTCCATGTTTGTAATGTGTAGGCCCTGCCAATGCACCCCCCTATATTCCCTTCCTTATGGCTGCCTTAGAAACCACATAAGGAAGCCACATTGCTGACAATCATGGAAGCTGTTGACTCCTAGAGAGCATCTGGGAGGGGAAAAGGAAGACGAGTTCTATGCATCTGCCTGGCTGTGAAGGAGAGAATCAATGTTAGTAACAGCAGAGAAAAGAAGCTTTTTTTTTTTCAAATGAAACATCACATTATTATTATCCTGTAGGCTTCCAGTTGGTTAATGTAATTCAAATAAGTGTCTGTGTGTGTGAAGAAATGAGGGAAGTAGAAAACTGAGAGGCACGGGAATGCAATATCTGTGGGACAGTAAATATCAAAGGACTGGGAGAGCCACAGAAGAGGTGGAGTAGCCTCAGAATGTCTGATGTTTCTCTCTTTTCCTAACTCTCTTCCTTCTCCTGGCCCAAATTTGACCTTATCCTTAATTCCGTTTTCCTAACTCTCTCCCTTTAGAGTGAAAGTACCCTGTGGTCAAGGAATATGTCACTTCTCTGTGTTGTGTTTGCCTAAGCACTTAATCGAGTGCAATGAACCCAGTCAATCATTAGTGTTTATTGAGAGCTTTGCCCTCAATCCTAGAGGGAGAGGTAGACACTAAAATACATTACAGATAGGGGGAAGCAAGAGAGTTTAAAATATCACTCAATCATATATATTGAATGCTTACTGTGAATAGAGCACTGTACTAAGTGATTGGGAGAGTACAATATAACCAATTGGCAATCACATTCTCTGCCTATAAGGAGCTTATGTAGTTTAGGGCATAATTGCCAAACCCATCCAGTGGGCACTCAACAAATACTATGAATATTAATGCTACTTGCCTAATTCTATCCCTTTTCCCTAAGTGGCACCTTAACCCAAATCTTACTTTTTGACCACTTCCAAATTTGCTTTTGTGCAGGATCTTTTGCTGAGCAGCAGGGGAGAAAGCCTGGTAAAATGTTAATGGGCTCAAAGGATTTTTTTGAATGTATGATTCAGCTCTTGATGGCAGTGAATGCTGTTTACATACATCCAGCCTGTCGGTTTCATTTTCCATTTTTCTTCACATTTATACCTACTGAGAGACTGATTTCTTTTAGAGTCTCAGTCCAAGTTCATTTGAATGGCTGACACAGCACAACTTCTATCCACCACTTCTGCTCTGTTCATCAAAGGATTAAAAAAAAAGTTTTTCATTGCATTTAACTACTGACTCCAATTTTTTTCCATCAAGGAAAGAGAGAAAAATTTGGCTAAGACTTTGTCAGGTTGGAGGTAAGATACTGGCCAAACCTGTCCAAGAATTCTACATTAATCAAAATTGACTTGGCATTTCTGTCAATCAGGTTTGAATACTATGGAGTTCTTAGAGCCATGCCAAGAATTTGGATAGGTTTCTTGTTTTTTTTTTTTCATTTGTTATAACAGGTTATTTGATGTGTTAGCCCAACAACATTAAAATATATTTAGTAACTTAACAGATGAAAAATTCTTAAATGTTTTTTAATGATGTGATCTCAGCATTGCAATGCCCCCCTTTGTTGAGGGCTCTAGAATGAAGTAATTGACCCTGACGCCATTCGGCTTGGGACACATAACTCACGTCATGGTCAATTATCTCCTTGTAGAGTCTTCCACAGAGGGAACTATTGTTTAAATAACGACTAAGTGCTAGCCTAGATTGCTATTGGGACCCCATAGTTCCCTGTCTATTTTTTAGACCATTCTTGGTCCAACAGGACACTGCCCCCCAGCCCAATCTCCCACAAGTCCCAAGAGAGTGAGTCCATAAAGGAAAATAGACCAGGGTGTGGTTGTGCAGAAAACCTATTCAGAAGAAGTGGAAGATACACCAAACTCAACACCTTCAAGAGAAAGAAGATCCAGCCATCCATACGCATAGCTACCATTCAGTTAATAATCTCAAAGAAATCTCATTTGGTTGATCTAGACAAGCTCGGAGTACCAAAGGGAAAACATAAGAATAAAGGGCACCCAGCCTACTAAACTGTAAGTTCCTCCTCTATAAGATCCTTGAGGGCCGGGATCCTGTCTACCAGCTCTACTGTATTGTACTTGCCCAAGTGCTTAGTACAGTGCTCTGCATACAGAGTTCTCAGTAAGTTTCACTGGCTGATTTCTGGCTCAGTCAAATGGTTCATTCAAGTCAATATTCTCTCTCTACTAGTGCAACAGGATGCACCTAGGAAACATTTTGATGGCTGTCTTCCTTGACATCCATCATGTTTAGAGAGGTACCTTCTATCCTTCTGACTTTACCCATGAATGTTCATTCACACCTCTGACACCTTTCAATTAATTTAAACTTTTCTTGAATCTGATAACAATCTTAAGGTTTCCATCTACTATCCCTCACTTCCATCACATTATTTCCTTCACTCCACGAAATGATCCAAACTCCTCTTGAACCTTCCAGTGCTTTAGACCAACACAATTTCCTGTGATAAATTCCATATGTTTACCACCTTATAAATAAAGAAGTGTTTCCATTTTTTTTCATACATACCACCTTTTAGCTTCCATTGGTGGTCTCTTGTCCTGGTAGGGGATTTGGTGATCTATTCTTTCTCTACCTCTTCATGATTTGGTAGACTTCCACTCTCACCGCCCCCTGCCCCCAACACATAAAAAAGTTTCCATAGGAAGAAGCTGTCAAAGAAAGCTTCCATTCTGCTGATCATCTTGATAATCTTTTTCTCTGGGTCTGTGTTTAGCTCTAGTTTGCTCTTCCCTGGTTGTGGAAAGCGGCTGTAGTATTCTAGAGGCAGACTCTGGTTTTATATAGTGGTTAAACCATGACTATATTTTATCCCGTTCTTAATGTTACCCAGAACTTGACCATTGTACCACTGTACACTGGATCAGTGATTTAAAGGAACAGTCAAATGTGTTTCTGAAAGGAGCAGAAATTCAGGCTGAACCACTAAAAGAACACATTGGCACCCAGCACCAACCACCCAAAGAGTACTTGTTCACATCCATTACCAGGATGCACGAACAGGCAGACCTGCACTCTAAAGTTGTCCTGCTGTTAAAAGATGATGCTGCCTATGGATTGACTATATCTATTAGTTCAAATGTCTTTGAAAGAGAACTCCTTGTTCACAGGGTCCATGAAAATAAATTTCATGCCTTCTCTGGTCCCTTGCCAATAAAGTGAGCAATACTCAGACACCAAACATCCTTGTGTACAGGGATCTGGTCTATTCATTCATTCATTCAATAGTATTTATTGAGCGCTTACTATGTGCAGAGCACTGTACTAAGCGCTTGGGATGAACAAGTCGGCAACAGATAGAGACAGTCCCTGCCGTTTGACGGGCTTACAGTCTAATCGGGGGAGACGGACAGACAAGAACAATGGCACTAAACAGCGTCAAGGGGAAGAACATCTCGTAAAAACAATGGCAACTAAATAGAATCGAGGTGATGTACAATTCATTAACAAAATAAATAGGGTAACGAAAATATATACAGTTGAGCGGACGAGTACAGTGCTGTGGGGATGGGAAGGGAGAGGTGGAGGAGCAGAGGGAAAAGGGGAAAATGAGGCTTTAGCTGCGGAGAGGTAAAGGGGGGATGGCAGAGGGAGTAGAGGGGGAAGAGGAGCTCAGTCTGGGAAGGCCTCCTGGAGGAGGTGATTTTTAAGTAAGGTTTTGAAGAGGGAAAGAGAATCAGTTTGGCGGAGGTGAGGAGGGAGGGCGTTCCAGGACCGCGGGAGGACGTGACCCAGGGGTCGACGGCGGGATAGGCGAGACCGAGGGACGGTGAGGAGGTGGGCGGCAGAGGAGCGGAGCGTGCGGGGTGGGTGGTAGAAAGAGAGAAGGGAGGAGAGGTAGGAAGGGGCAAGGTGATGGAGAGCCTTGAAGCCTAGAGTGAGGAGTTTTTGTTTGGAGCGGAGGTTGATAGGCAACCACTGGAGTTGTTTAAGAAGGGGAGTGACATGCCCAGATGGTTTCTGCAGGAAGATGAGCCGGGCAGCGGAGTGAAGAATAGACCGGAGCGGGGCGAGAGAGGAGGAAGGGAGGTCAGAGAGAAGGCTGACACAGTAGTCTAGCCGGGATATAACGAGAGCCCGTAATAGTAAGGTAGCCGTTTGGGTGGAGAGGAAAGGGCGGATCTTGGCGATATTGTAGAGGTGAAACCGGCAGGTCTTGGTAACGGATAGGATGTGTGGGGTGAACGAGAGGGACGAGTCAAGGATGACACCGAGATTGCGGGCCTGCGGGACGGGAAGGATGGTCGTGCCATCCACGGTGATAGAGAAGTCTGGGAGCGGACCGGGTTTGGGAGGGAAGATGAGGAGCTCAGTCTTGCTCATGTTGAGTTTTAGGTGGCGGGCTGACATCCAGGTGGAGACGTCCCGGAGGCAGGAGGAGATGCGAGCCTGAAGGGAGGGGGAGAGGACAGGGGCGGAGATGTAGATCTGCGTGTCATCTGCGTAGAGATGGTAGTCAAAGCCGTGAGAGCGGATGAGTTCACCGAGGGAGTGAGTGTAAATGGAGAACAGAAGAGGGCCAAGAACTGACCCTTGAGGAACTCCAACAGTTAAAGGATGGGAGGGGGAGGAGGCTCCAGCGTAGGAGACCGAGAATGATCGGCCAGAGAGGTAAGAGGAGAACCAGGAGAGGACAGAGTCCGTGAAGCCAAGGTGAGATAAGGTATGGAGGAGGAGGGGATGGTCGACAGTGTCAAAGGCAGCAGAGAGGTCAAGGAGGATCAGAATGGAGTAGGAGCCATTGGATTTGGCAAGAAGGAGGTCATGGGTGACCTTAGAGAGAGCAGTCTCGGTAGAGTGGAGGGGACGGAAGCCAGATTGGAGGGGGTCTAGGAGAGAATGGGAGTTAAGGAATTCTAGGCATCGATTGTAGACGACTCGTTCTAGGATTTTGGAAAGGAAGGGTAGTAGGGAGATAGGACGATAACTGGAGGGGGAAGTGGGGTCAAGAGCGGGTTTTTTTAGGATGGGGGAGACGTGGGCATGTTTGAAGGCAGAGGGGAAGGAGCCCTTGGAGATTGAGTGGTTAAAAATAGAAGTTAAGGAAGGGAGGAGGGCAGGGGCGATGGTTTTAAGAAGGTGAGAGGGAATGGGGTCCGAGGCGCAGGTGGAGGGGGTGGCACTTGCGAGGAGGGAGGAGATCTCCTCTGAGGATACTGCAGGGAAGGATGGGAAAGTAGGGGAGGGGGTTGGTGGTGGGGAGGGGAGAGGCGGAGGGGTGACTTTGGGGAGCTCAGACCTGATCGTGTTGATCTATCGTGTTGGTCTATCAGCCCTATTGTATTGAACTCTCCCAAGTGTTCACTACTGTGCTCTGCATGCAGTAAGTGCTCAATAAATACCGTTGATTGATTGATTGATTGATTGATTTAACCAATGGTTAAGAGTAAAAAAGTATGTCCCACCAGGTTGGGAGGTGGTGTTTTAGGGAGCAAAGTGAAAAAGAAGAAATAAACAGAAAACCTAAAGAACAACACATCAGAACATGCAGGATCTTCCTCTGTATAGGTAGACAGATTGGACTTATAAAACAGGAGAAGCATCAGAGTAGAGGAACCCTGGCATGCGTATCTACCCTTCCACAGTACATCAAATCAGACCCAATGTAAGCTTCCTCAGGGTAAGCCTCATCATATTTCTTGTGATTGCTCCCCTATTGTCTTGTATAGCTACCTTTCTGTGCTTACTCTCTCTCCTCTCTCTGTACCCAGTAAAAGCTTGATAAATATTTTAATGTTGATTATGATGATGATAAAAGGAGAAAGAGACAGGAGAGGAAGAAAGACATAGTCATAGTGGGAGAGACAATCATTTTGACCATCCAAGAAGTAGCCAAAGATCCAGAGACAGAAAGAAGCATAGAAGGAAACAGAGAGTCCAAGGGGCTTAGATACAAACAGAAAGATGGAGAGGCCCAGAGAAAAGCTAGAGACACAAGGAAATAGAGGGGGAAATGGTAGTGTGTGGAAGAAAATGACTTGTAAGTGGGAATTGGGAGAAAAAAAGAAAGGTGAAACAGGTTGGGAGAGAAGTGAGAAAAGTAGGTGAAAGTAATGGAATTGGAAGTTACACTAGTTTTTTTAAGGGAGTATTTCTGTTAATATATATTCTGATTTCATTTGTTAATGTATTTCATCATCATCAAATATAGAGACAGTGATACCTGTA
This sequence comes from Ornithorhynchus anatinus, assembly GCF_004115215.2. NCBI lineage: Eukaryota > Metazoa > Chordata > Mammalia > Monotremata > Ornithorhynchidae > Ornithorhynchus > Ornithorhynchus anatinus. The sequence goes on along the minus strand of NC_041746.1, from coordinate 7,558,609 downwards.
TGTAGTAATTGGGTTGGATCACCTCAGAAGTGACTTGAACGTTTGCCTGGTGGCTTGTAAACTACCTTTTTTGCACTTTTACAGAGGGGTGAGTAGCCCATGACACATAAATGCTCCCTTTGGAATGATGTCATGCATGATATCATCAGTTTGCAAAAACCTCACTTCTGAGAGCCCCCTTTTACTCCCCCCTAGTAGCCTGGAACCCTGGGAATTTGCTCCATCTGTTAAATGGAGGTAATCTAAACCTGGACAGCATGACTTCTGCTCTCTAAATAGCAAGCTCAGCAAGCTCAGGGAAGATGGGCTTCCCTGTATAAAATGGAAGACAAATCTGTTGTTTAGCCCCCAGAATAATTCCAATTTTCTTCCCCTTTTTTGATTCTTTGCCCTAGACCTTAATTTATTTTTTTTCTTATACAGCAAAACAACAATTACGTTAGTTAAGGAGCAATAAAGACTTTTATCTCAAAGACTCTTCCCTATTACCAGACACAAAGTAAGTTTTGAGCTTCTAAGAAGCTTTTTGACCCTTACCCCATCTCGTTACTGTACTTGAGACACATATTGGAATATTCACTATAGCTGAATTTCATCTTTGTGGAGGTAGGGGTTGCCAAAATATTTTCCGGAAATGAAAACAAAAAGCCTAGATGGTAAACTGCTGCAGCCTGAGACAGTATCTTCTTTCCCTATTTTACTACTACTATTACCAATTGCATTTGCTAAGCACTTACAGTGTGCCAGGCACTGTACTAAGCACTGGGTGGATACAAGGAAATCAGGTTGAACACAGTCCCTGTCCCATGTGGGGCTCACAGTCTCAACCCCCATTTTACAGATGAGGTAACTGAGGCACAGAGAAGTTAAGTGACTTGACCAAGGTCTCACAGCAGACAGGTGGCAGAGCTGGGATTAGAATCCATGACCTTCTGACTTCCAGGCCTGTGGTCTATCCACTACACCATGCTGCTTCCTGCAATTCTGTAATTTCTCCTGGAGCAAGTATGGTGTTCTGCTCACAGAGATGACTGACTGACTAAATGAGACTGTAACAACCAGAGGTTGTCATAATCTGAATCTCACATACCAAAATGTATCTGTCACCCACCAACTTTCATGCATTTCTCAGCTCCAAACTGGACTTGCCCATTTTAAGAAAATAGCCAAAAAGAGGAGATGCTAATCCCACTGCTGGTTTCTTAAATGCTTTTCAGGTCAGAAGATGTTTTTATAATCATGTGTCTATGATCAGAGACTTTTGGACAGATACCAAATCCAAACATCAGCAAGGGGAACGGAGTGGAATGGAAAAATGGATTTATTCATTCGTAGTCAATAAAGTAAGTTTGCAGTAGCCGGATTGTAAATAGCACCACAGAAAGAGATTTATAAGATATAATATTGGAAGACAGATTTATCCCAGTTGAAAATGCATTGCGCTGGAAGGAAGTACCTGAGGAATTTATAAGATGAGACTTGTGCAAGATGAAACCATAGGCCGGGGCTTCGGTGAACTGGAATTTTGCAAGACTTGCTGATTGCAAGCTGGATTTTCATCTTTGAGGCACTTAGTCAAAATATTTTCTGAAAATGTTGCAGGGGAAAAAAAAAGAACCCACTGCAGGGGCATTGACTGTGTTTGAAACTTCCCTTTACTCTGGCTCATCATGTTTATAAATCAAAATTATGTGTCCAGTGGGGAAACGGGAACTAAAACTCTTTGCAAAAGAAAAAAAAAACCCAAATGATTCATTTCAGTTAAAATAATTGAAAATACAGAAATTCAAAAAGCTCCCGACTGACCAGCTCTGTATTTACTTATCATTTTTGCCTGTGCTTCAGACAATGTGATCGAGGTTCTGGAAACTCATCTATGGCTGCTATAAATCTTTGAAATATTTGGACAATCATACACAGCTTGCGTCCGGGTGCCTTTGACTACCCTGCTTCCTCTTTGCTTGGGACAGCTAGTCTCTCTTTTGATCATGGCCGCCCAAGCTGTTTTGAGGCTTTATTTCATAAAAGCAAGCAAGCTGGTCAGTGGATTTACAGGGGATCCCAAGTCCTGCTTTGAACACACAACCCCAAAGGACGTTTGATCCTCGTGTGTCCTTCCACAACATCCAATGATCCTTGGGTTCAGTGAGTCTCTCCCATGCCATTCCTGGACATAAATCCCCAGTTTAGTGAAAACCAAACAAACAGACTATTAAATGATAAAAAAAGATGCTCGTTTACCTTTGAAGTTGCAGGGAGATGGAAAAATCATATCCCAGAATGGATTTCCTCATTGATCTATGTTAAAAGTAATTCAGTTTGGTCTCCTCTAGGGAGCAATGCCATTTCTTAGAGCCCTTCCGAGGTGTTTTAGGTGTTGGTCATGACCTGGACCTGTAAATCTCAACCTGCTTCATAGTGTTCTTAAGTTTGAAAATTTAAGGTTTTTGACTAGCATTCTAACCTATTCTACCTGACTCAACCCATCATACTCCAGTCTACCCTATACTATCTCCTGTAGTCCACTTTATCTTACCTTATCTTCCCTTACGCCACCCTAGCCCTACCTTACCCCACTCTACCCTACCCTACCTTACTCTGATGCTACCCTTCCCTAGTTTACCCTACCCTACAAAGGGGGTTAATCTGGGCGCCCATCTGTTGTTCATGACTTCAAGAGGCTGGATCAGGAATCAAAGGCATGGCTAGGAAAACTAGTTGAGAAGCAGTATGACCTAGAGGAAACAGCACAGGCTTGGGAGTCAGAGGACCTGGGTTCTAATCCTGGCTCTGCCACTTGCCTGCTGTGTGACCTTAGTCAAGTCACTTAACTTCTCTAGGCCTCAGTTCTTTTATCTGTAAATTGGGGATTCAGTGCATGTTCTCCCTTCTACTTACAGCGTGAGCCTCATATGATGATCTCGTATCTACTCCAACGCTAAATACAGTTCTTGGCACATAATAAGCGCTAAACAAATACCACACATATGATTTTTAGACAACAGTAAGACAGGTGCTGGACATCCAAGGTGAGACTGACTTGGAAATCATTCCCGGGAAATGCTAACATTAACTCTTAGGAGGTCGAGGGAGTGGAGGTACAAGTGGGGAGAGCTTGAGGAGTGGAAATTCCTCTACTTGCATCTGCCACTTTTCTACCTATCTCCAAGAGGCTCTAAAAGAGCGAGTCAGGCACCACTCTGAGGGACCTAGGCTAGCCCCTGGTACCAGCCCTAGCAGCTTTCCTTTTGCAAACTTAGAAGGGGTAGCTGCTGTCATTTGCAGCCTGTTTGGGTGTCACTCCTAGTTGGGGCTGAAGCTATGACTCAAAACTCTCTAGGGGGAGATGATGGAGCTTCTGAGGCTTGGCATATTAAGCTAGTCTTGTAAATAGATTGGCAAATGTACTGGACAATCCACAGAAATGTTATACTTAGCCTAGCCTCCCAGAAGAGGTATGCAGGTAGTAAAATAAATGATAAGATTAAGTTGATATTTTTTATTCTAGCCCAGAACATACAGGTTTCTCCTGTTGTACCACTGAATGAATAATCAGTGAAAATGAATAGCTCACTAAGTTACTGAATAAATGAAACACGGAGGAGATATAGTGACAGAAATGGGGAACTGGCTCCCCAAACCAATCTTTCACCCATGGCTGCCTGATTTCAACTATTGGACATTCTATCTCTTGCAGTGACCACAGACATTTAGTGAATGCTGCTAAAATTCTGAAAAGTATCTCTCCTTTCATTTCTACTCAGCCTGGAGAAATGGGCAAGCACCTTTATGGAAGGATTGAACCTACACCTGGTTGTCTGAACATTTGAGTTCTTGTGTCTGCCATCTTGCTCTTGGTGTGACAGTGTTTCAGTTTCCTTAGCCGGGAAGTGGAGATGTTGATATGACAGACTCTCCTCTGAACAAACTCTCTTCCCAGTGGACTAAATTCTAGCTCAGGCTGGAAGAGCAAACCCCCACTTGAAGGTAAAACATTCCAAGAGCCTCAGTGAGGAGGAATCAAAGAGTAGCCCTTGCTAACCTATCTGCTCTTCCCAAACCTCTCCTGTTGGTCTAATGGGAGATAGCAAACAGATCCGCAGTAGATTTTAAACCTCAATCCTCTCACACTCATTCCTGCATTGTTTGCTTTTTAAAAAACAGATCCATTCATTCCACATGTGATGTGATTTCCTGAAACATGACTGTGTGGTGTGTGTGTGTACTCCAGCTGGGCTTCCAGCTCCAAGCAGCACTGTAATATAGATTAGATAGCACTGCTTTTTTTAGAACTGCTTTAATCAAGTGTAACTTCCCCTTTCCCAACCCAGGAATATACAAGTCAGAGCTTCAGCCTTATAATTTATCTGCTTGCAAATTGCTGCTGTTCAGGACTCATTCACGGCCTGACATTTTCCATCCAAGGTCAGATCAATTCTGAGGGTGGTTGGAGGGAGGGAGTCAGAGGGTGGTAGAGTTGATGTGTGATTCATGGCAAGTCTTGGCCGAAGATTAGATAGCATTATGTACACAAAATGGTGAAGTCATGAAAATGGCATTTCATAAAAATACATTTGCACAAGATCCTCCCCTTTCTGACCTTGAATTTTTCCAGTTCATGAGCAAAATATATAATTCACTTCCCCTCAACTCATTTTAGAAGTTACTGCTTGTGTGTGAGGAGGCTATGTTGACTCTATCTTAGTTATCTTGCATTTCCTATTAGATGGAGGGCAGAGACCATGTCCACATGCCATTTAAATGTCTGATACAATACTTCGGGGACTTCATAAATGTTTGACACCTGATTAGAAACTTCCATTTTTGCCATAAAATGAATCATCTGGAGGAATTTCACCAAAGTCCTGTAGAGAAAGGAGGAAAACAGGAAATGTTCAAAAGAAAATGACTAATAATACTAATGATAGTATTAGTCATGTTCACTATGTGCCAAGCCCTGTGCTAAACTCTGGGGTATATGCAAGATAATCATGTTGGACACAGTCCCTGTCCCATATGAAGTTCACATTCTAAGTATGAAGGGGAACAGTTATTTAATCCCTGTTTTATAGATGAGGAAAATGAAGCACAAAGAACTAGTGACTTGCCCAAGGTCATCCAGCAGGTAGGTGACAGAACAGGTATTAAAACCCAGGTCCTCAGACTCCCAGGTCCGTGCTCCATCCACTAGGCCATGCAGCTTCAGACAGGCTGTTTCAAAGAAAGAAATTAAAGTTTCAATGTCCTTCTTAAGATACTGTCCTGCCCAGACTGATTTCCCCTTTGAACTTCCACTTTCTTTGGAGAGTGGAGAGAATGGAGAGTCTCCAGTGCTTTCTACCATTAGTTTGAGGCGTGATGGAGATTGGCATGTCAGGTATGGGTGCACTTCATTTTCCAAAACTGGAAAATTTGGACACTAGTCTTTCTGCTATGGTCAAGCTGAAGCTGGACTCATCCAGTTTTGAGATTCCTTCCACCCATCCAGGATGAGAAAGTGTGAGGGAGCACTCTCCCTATAATGAATTCCTTTGCTCAGATCCTGAAGGTAAGGGACTTGGAGTCAGGAGAACCAGGATTTTAGTCCCAGCTCAGCAACTTCCCTGTTGTGTGACCTTGGGAAAATCATTCAACTCCTCTGTGGCTCAGTTTCCTCATCTATAAAATGGGGCTAACGTAACTGTTCTTCCCTTTCCGTCAGTGAGGCCAGTGTGAGCCAGGAACTGTCTCTGATCTGATTACCTTGTAGCTCCACCAATGCTCAGCACAATGCTTGGCATACTGTATTGTACTTCCCTATGTATTTAGTACAGAGCCCTGCACATAATTAGTGCTCAATAAATACCACTGATTTATTTTTCTTTTGGTATTTAAGTGCTTATTCTGTGCCAGGCACAGGACTAGGCCCTGGGGTATATTTAAGATGAAAGGGTTGGACACAGTCCCTGTCTCACACAGGGCTTCCAGTCTTAACCCCCATTTTATAAATGAGTCAACTGAGATACAGAGACGTTAAATAAATTGTCCAAGGTCATACTGCAGACAAGTGGCAGAGCTAGGGCTAAAACCCAGGTCCTCTGATTCCCAGACCTGTGCTCTTTCCATTAGACCGTGCTGCTGGATAGTAAAAACATGAAGAATATCATCATTATTAAGTGTCAAGACCGAGGCTCCTCTCTTGTTTTTGTCAGGAGTCCCCTTCATCATACATAAATAATTCTCTAAGTTTTCTTTCTAGTCTGAATGTCTTACTTTGTTCAGTGTATAATGTTTGTAATGAAATAATGAAGAGACATTTTCAAAAAATAAACTTGCACAAAACCCTCCCCATTCTACTTCTGTTTTTCTCCAGTTTACAAACAAAATACATTTCTTTCCCTCACTTGCCATGTATGCATAGATTGTGTTGATAATGCCAGTGGCTGTCTTGACTTTCCTATTGGATAGGTGGCAGAGCCAAGTCCAATCACCTACAACATGTCTTAGTTTCTTAGAGAGATGAGCCCATTAATGACCAGACTGAACTGTAATTATGCTTTGCACAATGATACTCATAGCTCGGTCGTCTGTCACTGGAGGTTACTTTTGCTTCGACCCCTCCAGTGAACATAAATGCCCCAGGATTGTCACACTGGTTGAGCAGGGAAAGGGGAGCAGGGGATATGCCTGGCTGTGATGTATGATGGTATTTCTGAAGAAAGTCAAAACCATTTGGAAAACAGCTTTGATGGATTGCAGGAAATGAAGGATTTGCAACTGCTCCAGAATTCCTGGGGAACAATGGCCACCAAGCGATGATAAGAATTTTCATTCACAGGGTGTGGAATCAGGGCCTCATTTTAGACCTGGAGTCTTGGTCTGGGGCCCTGAATAGAGGATTTACCTTTTTGCAAAAGACAGAAAGGAATTGAGTCATAAACATCTAATCTGCTGCATTTTCTGCTGCAGCCATCTGAAAATGGTGCCGCCAAGGTTGTTAATGAATAGTGTGGAAAGTGACTTGCCTTAAATTCAGCATTTGTTTGTCCCTATCTTAGCAATCCCTACTTGTCTGCTGATACAGATGGCTACCACGCTGATCCAAGCACTTATCCTACCCAGCCCTAGCTACTGAATCTGCCTCCTCTCTGACTTCCTGGCCTCCTGTCTCTCCCCACTCCAATCCATACTTCACTCTGCTGCCCGAATCATTTAACACCAAAAGCATTAAGTTCATGTCTCCGCAGCCCTCAAGAACCTCCAATGACTGCCCATCCACCTCCACATCGAAGAGAAACTACTTTCCATTGTCTTTAAAAAAACTCGATCAGCTCACCCCACCATTCCTCACCCTACTACAGCCCAACCCAAACACTCCGATCCTCTAGCACCAGCTTAATCTGGACCTCGATCTTGTCTATCTTGCTGTCAACCCCTTTTCTACATCATCTCCCTAGCCTAGAGTTAGAGTTAGTTCTAACTCTCTCCCCTTCCATATATGCCAGACCACCACTCTCTCCACCTTCAAAACATTACTAAGGTCGCAACCTCTCCCTGAGGCCTTCCCTGATTAAGCCCTCTTTTCCCCAGCTTGCTCTCCCTTCTGCGTCATTTATGCACTTCAGTCTGTGATCTTTGGACATTTGATATTCTCCTCACCCCCAACCCCACAGCACTTATGTACATATCTTTAAATTATCCATTGTAAATTACTTATTCCTATTAATATCTGTCTCTGCCTCTAGACTGTAAGCTTGTTATGGGCAGGGAATGTATCCGCTTATTCCGTTTTATTGTGCTCTCCCAAGTGCTCTGAACATGGTCAGTACTCAATACAATTGATTGATTATCAGGAAACTGAACATCAACTGGTCCATTTGGACATTCTCTCTTGCTAGTGCAAGACCAACATTCAAAACAGCTTTAATTACTCTGATTTGGAGTAAAATCACATCATTTGGAGTAAAATCATTTCAAAGTTAGGCAGCTGATGCCAACTTGAGTCACTCAGACACAAATCCTGTGCCTGGGTGCCTTTACTTCAACTATTGGAGAGACATTTAGATTTGGAGAAGTCATTTTACATTTCTGGGCCTCAGTTTCTCCTTCTGTAATTGTTCATTAAGCAAAAATGAGAACAGCCATTTACTGACAAGGCAACTAGTTTGATCTTTGTCTAGAACTCTGAGCTCTTTGTAGGACTCTTTGACACATGGTAATGTTAGGAGAAAATGTTCGCTTGAAGCAGCTTTTCAGAAAGCATTCAAAGAAATTCCAAGATGCTGTTAAACTTTTCTTTCCCTTTCTTGAGTAATCAAAGGGGGTATTTTGCAGGAAGAGACCCAGATGCTCTCAGTACCCTGAATGTGAGGTGTTAAATAAAAACCCTAGTGTTTTAATAAGGACAACTATTTAGGAAGTGGTGACAATGTGCAATCTTCAAAAAAGGGAAGCCTTGGAGGTGCTGTGGTAATAATGCAGTTACTTAAAGAACATTTAAGATACAAATATCTCTGTGGTTTTTTATTTGGTTCCACACTTTAGTCATTCTGAGAAGTTTCTCAAAGCTTGGCTAATCACTCTGAAATCCCAATTTTGGTCAAGGGGTTTGGAGGTTGCTTAAAAGGCCCAGAATCCTCTTCTTCTATTTCAACACCGTGTAGGTGAGCCCCCTCCCCACTTCCATGGTGGGACCTTCAAAGAAGAGAATGTAGGGAATTGAGGCAGCAGGGCAAAAGGCCAGAGGCACTGGAAATTGCAGAAATAGACAAGCTCTTAGCCCAAAGAGACAATAAAAAATAGAGAAGTTGCTCCAAATCCAGGACCAACCTCACTTTTTGTGACATGTGCTTGGAGCCACAACATAACAGTGGGATGGGTTTGTGTTGATGGAGAAACATTGTTTAGATGGAGACCATGAACATGTAATTTCAGAATTAATCAGCACCTGGGTTTTCAAAATCTGAGCCGAGTCAACTTGAAAATGAGCAGCTGATAGTCTCTGAAGACCAGCTAGGACAGTCCTTCCACAACTATGTCCTTCACCTAAGGATGTATGTGTGTGTGTATGTATATGTATGCCTGCACCAGGGAGCTCTGTGTTGCAAGATAGGGAGTCTCTTGCATCCTTTTGGGCACAGTGTGTGTACAGTGAGCCCATTCACATCCATTTAAGGAAGCCTGAAATTAGGGAACATGATAATAATAATTGTGGTATTTGTTAAGCACTTACTATGTGCCAGGCACTGTTCTAAGTGCTGGAGTAGATACAAGGTAATTGGGTTGGACATAGTCCTAGTAGGGCTCACATTTTTAATTCCCATTTTACAGATGAGGGAACTGAGGCAAAGAGAAGTTAAATGACTTGACCAAGGTCACACAGCAGACAAGTGACAGAGCCAGGATTAGAACCCAGGTCCTCTGACTCCCAAGCCCATGCTCGTGCCACTAGGTCATGCTGCTTCATATGCCCATCCTATGAGCAGCACTTGTATGCAGCTCATCCTTGCCCAGGATAGATTATTCCTGAATGGATACTGCTATGAGAAGTGTGACTAGAATTCTCTGGTCCCTATTCCCCCCTCATAGCAGGAGGAATAAGCCTAGCTGGAGGGGAGAGTTGCTCAGAGTCTGGAATCAGTCCATATTCCTTTTTATCATTACCAGGCCCTCAATTTTGCCCTGACCACTTGACCTGCTCTTTGCCCACATGGAGGAGTTCTGGATTATCTTCTCTCTAGAGCAGTCAAGGATCTGTTTCTCCCTTCCTTCCCTTTGTGCCCATCCACCTGGGTATGGGGAAGATCCTGAGTTGAATCCAAGTGGCACTATTATATAAAAAGCATCTGCAAAAATTGAATCTTAAAGAAGAAACACAAAACATCTTAAAATGAGGCTGCACTCATCCAAGAATGCAGCCCAATACCAAGAATAATGAAATCAAAATAGCTTTGTTTCCCAGGAGGAGCATTTTCATTAGTCATGGTGAATATGAAGCTGGAACTGGTCTCATTAGAAGCTTGGCTCAAAGCACTTGACTTGCCGCTGACCAAAATACAGGGTTATGAAATTTTACAAATATTTTACTCTATCAGCATGACTTATACGGGCCCAGAGAATGGCTCCATAACTGCCAACATGTCACTCAGGATGAACTGCCCTGAAAGCCTCCAAGAAGCATTTCCATCCACCCCACCTCTCTGAATTCCACTGCCCTTCAGGAAGAATTGGGAAAAATCTGAGGAAAGTTCAGGCCTTCTCTGTGATGGCCCTATAGAATAAGAACTTGAAATGAAGCCATCCATTAGAAGGACTGGAAGAAAGTGCAGTCTTTGGTATATTTATGCAAATTTATTTTCACTCTTTGGGGCATTTTCTTCATTGCTGACAGAGAGTTACAGAAAGAATTGGAAAAAAAACAAACTATTAGGTCATTCCACCACCACCACCACAGGATTCTTTCTCCCATAGTTCTGGGAATAACAGTAGTAATAATAATAATGACAATGCTTTTTATTAATTGCTCACTACATTCCAAGGAGGGTACTAAGCGCTGGGATATATTCGAGACAATCAGGTTCCAAATGGGGCTCAAAGTGTAACTAAGGAGGGAGGACAGCTATTGAATCCCTATGTTGCAGATGAGGGAACTGAAGCTCAGAGAAGTTAAGTAATTGTCCTAAGGTCACACAGCAATAAGCGGTGGAGCTGGATTTAGAATGCAGGTCCCTTGACTCTCAGGCCCATGCTCTTTCCACTAGGCCACACTGCTGGTGGGGAAAAGCCTTTAGTAAATTTTTCACCCTCAACTGACCAGGGTCATTTTGAAACAGGTTGTTTTCTAAGGGGTTCATATCAATGCTTATTTTTGTCATGAAAGAAATGTTGAGGCTCTTGTGATTATGCAATTTTATATTTTCGATCGTTATGAACTTCCAGTTCCAGAAGTGTTAGAGATAGCTCCTGAAATCCCTAAGCCAAATTAAGCATTGTGGGAGGTGAAAAAGCAACATGCTCTAGTGGAAAGTGCACGGGCCTGGGAGTCAGAGGACCTAGGTTCTAATCCCTGCTTTGCCGCTTGTCTGCTGTGAGACTTGTTTGCAAGTTCCTGACTGATGCCACTGGATCAAGGGTTAAATAGTGCTTGTGAACGGCTCCTCCTTGCTCCTCGGCCTCCTGGGATCCAGTTTCCTCCTACTCCTCCCTGCTGTTGTCCCCACTATTTGCCTATCACATGGGCTGCACACATCATACACACAGATGGTATCTCCCTTTACTTACTTCTCCAACTCGTGCAACTTAAAACCAAAAATGTTTAGAGACTACTTTCCAAGTGAACACAAAGCGAATGCAACAGAGGTCTGTTTGTTCATTCATTCAGTCTTATTTATTGAGTGCTTACTGTGTGCAGAGCACTGTACTAAACACTTGGAATGTACAATTCGGCAACAGAGAGAGACAATCCCTGCCCAACAACGGGCTCACAGTCTAAAAGAGAGCAGCTCTTCAGACTCAAGCATGGCTAATGACTCCATTCCTCTACATCCCAGTAACCACCCATGTGAGTCTAGAGAACACAAGTCACTGTCTCTCTCTGTTTGCGGCCCACTTTGAGAGGGATGAAGGCAGCAGAGTTCTGTCTCCTCACCTCTTACTCTTCTCTCAATCAATCAATTATATTTATTGAGCACTTACTGAGTGCAGTACACTATACTAAGCACTTGGGAGAGTATAGGAGTCCATCCCCTTGCTTTAAAATTTGCTCTCTCCATTGTTTCATGCACATCTATTTGAAACTGTTTCAACCCATGCACGTACCCTTTATACAACTGAAATGAGATTTGACTTCTTGGATCATAAACCAGAACTTCCTGTTTTTTCTTAATTTTAGGTTTCATGTTGACACACACTTGGTGATCATGTTCCCTCAGCCCTTCCACCCGAAGGATGACAGGGAGTGAGGCCCAGGTGAGGCTAGTCCCTTCAGGCTTATGAAAAATTTTCGTCAGTTCTTAGAAAACACCTCCCCAAAACAGCTCTCCAAAGTGGAGTTAAGCCAAAAATAGTGACTAAGGGAGGTGGGGTTTAGCCAGATCCCCTGGTACCTCAGTCCTACTCCCTCCCCACTGCAGAATTTGCTGTCAGTTGAACTTCACAAATGTCAAGAAAACTCCATAGTCCTCCAAGGATTTGGATATAAAGAAAGGGTACCATAAACTCTGCCAAATTAGCAAATACTGTTCTTTATATCCCTCTCCAAACTGAGAAATTTTCAATCTCCTGTCACTATCTGCACTAATAAATTAACCTCAGTGAAAATGTCCAAAAAAGGCTCTTCCTGTTTTCATTGGTCCTCTGTTTATTTGTTTTTACATGTGAAAATTGTTTTATATTACATAAAAATAGAAAGGGTCTTGAAACTAGACATGCTGAAAATATAGCAGAGAGTTGTGTAGCCAAACCATTTTTTCCTCCTATCCACGGCCAGTTCAGATAATAATAATAATAATAAAAGTTCCAATAACTGAACTAAATTGTCAAAAAACTTCTGGTAGCCAAACTGAGTTTTGTTGTCTCTTGAGTTTTTAAAAGTGTTCAACCAATTAGCTTCATTGGCCTTCTACTTTGAATTTTTTCACAACAACTGAAAGCAAACAGTGAGCTCCTTGCCTGAAAAGCATCGACTTATTAACCTGCTAAACCCTGAGGAGGGAGGAGGCAAGATTGTTTTCCTTTTTTTTTTTTTTTTACAGAAAGAGAAACTAAGGCACAGAGAGCCGAATTGACTTCTCCAAACTCACTTATGCCTTCCGCCTTTGAGAAACAACTTGCTTGCCTTTCACAGTGGTCAGTCGGACACAAGTTCCCAAGACATATGACCTACCCTATCAGGTACACTCTATGAGAGTTTAGACGACTGATGCGAGGCTGAGACAATTCATTGCCTGGGGGCCAATGGGCTGCTATTTCTGGATTAAAGTAAAATTGCTTCATTAATAATAATAATGATAATAATAATAGTGGTATTTATTAAACACTTACTATGTGCCTAGCACTCTGCTAAGTGCTGGGGTAGATATAAGCAAACTGCATTGGACACAGTCCCTGTCCCCCGTGAGGCTCATAGTCTTAATCCCCATTTTACAGATGAGGTAACTGAGGCACAGAGAAGTGAAGTAACAACCAATGTCACTCAGCAGAAACTGCAGGGAGTCATATGCCCAGCCCTACTGATGGTAGGCGGATGATGACTTTTCAGGTGGCACACTGCCAGGACACCCATAAGCCTCCCAGACCAAATAACAAGATACCATGCAACAGATACCATGCTTTCCCCCACTCTAGACTTGAGCTTGTTGTGGGCAGAGAATGTGTCTGTTTATTGTTATAGTGTACTCTCCCAAGCACTTAGTACACCGCTTTACACACAGTAAGGGCTCAATAAAAACAAATGAATTAATGAAAGAGCTTACACTTTAATAAGGGAAGCAGAAAACACCAAATCCATGTAAATATTAAGATTTAGGTTAAACCATTATGTAGATGAAGCCATCATGTAGAGAAGCAACATGGTCTACTGGAAAGAGCATGGACCTGGGAATCGGGAGACCTCGGTTCTAATTTCAGCTCTTCCACCTGTCTGCCATGTGACCTTGGGCAAGTCATTTAAGGTATCCATTTCTGTGTCTTCATCTGTAAGTTGGGAATAAAACACCTGTCCTCCCTCCTGCTTAGGCTGTGAGCCCCATGTGGGACAGGGTCTTTGTCCCTGCTGCATATATTAATTAATCCATGATATTCACTGAGCTCTTACTCTGTGCAGAGCACTGTACAAAGAACTTGAGAGAGCACACTGCATATATGGTTTCTTAGTAGCACAACATAGTGGTTAGAGCACGGGCCTGGGAGTCAGAAGGTCACGCGTTCTAATTCTGGCTCTGCCGCTTGTTGGCTGTGCGACCTAGGGCAAGTCACCTTATTTCTCTGTGCCTTGGTTACCTCATCTGTAAAATGAGGATTGAGACTGTGAGCCTCCAGGAACTGGATCCAACTGATTTGCTTGTATCCCCCGGAGCACTTAGTACAGTGCCTGGCATATAGTAAGCACTTAATAAATACCACAGTTATTATTAATTATTAATAGTATAATGTTCAGAACAGAATAAGTGCTACCACCAAAAAAAGGAGTGGGGTGGAAAAGTGTCATGCTGGATGTTCTAGGGTTAATGGGTGCAAGCTAGCTGTAGGAGGTGGGTACATTGGATGGCAATTTAAGAGATAGCTTGGTAAAAGCCTGAGCTTTGCCTGCCTGCTCTTAGTGCTTGTTGTTTGCAGGGCAGCGATGTAAACTGGACTGTAAGCTTCTTGAAGGCAGGGAACATGCCTATTCTGTTATATCGTATTCTCCCAAGTTAATAGTCCAGTGCTCTGTAACAGTAAGCCGTCAATAAATGCCTTTGATTGATTGGGAGAGGTCACTTACAGAGGACGAAGGGACTTCCCTGGCTCTCAGGAATTCAGGCCACAATCTAACCCTTGAATCAGAACTTTGGCTTTCTCTATGTGTGTCTCCACAATGGAATACCTGGAGATAATAATAATAATGTTGGTATTTGTTAAGCGCTTACTATGTGCAGAGCACTGTTCTAAGCGCTGGGGTAGGTACAGGGTAATCAGGTTGTCCCACATGAGGCTCACAGTCTTCATCCCCATTTTACAGATGAGGGAACTGAGGCATAGAGAAATAAAGTAACTTGCCCACAGTCACACAGCTGACAGGGTGGCAGAGGCAGGATTCGAACCCATGGCCTCTGGCTCCAAAGCTCATGCTCTTTCCACTGAGCCACGCTGCTTCTCTAAGATCCCACCAAATAGTTGGAAGAATCTCTTTCTGGCCTCCTGCAGTCTTTCCATCAGCCTTTCCATGGCCAGATCTTGGTTCCCAGTTGTTGGAAGGAAACACGGTTTCCCCGAACACCAGGGTCTCCCTAGACGGCTGAATCTCTGAGGTGGGGGAGCTAGCCCTCTTTTTGCTGGTTCCTGAGAAGCAGAGAACAGCACCACACAAGACAGAAAAATGAAATGAAGGAAATAGAAAGGAACCAACAGTACGATATGATCTGACACACCCTTTACTCTGCCTCAGATTTGCTGCTAGTGGATCCCTGGTGACTGATAGACCAGCTCAGTCATTCCCTCAGAGCTTGCAAGCTCCCAGCACCAGCTGGCTTTGACATTAGGCCCCGCCTGATGTTACTGCTCCAGGACCTCCTCAAGTACCTCCGATCTCCCCGTAAGTCTGCTGATTTACTGTTCCCACTGGCCAGTTGTTGATCCACTTCTCCTCTCCGTGTGCTCGGCGGGCACCCCAGAAACCGTCCTCCAGCAATATATTTGGTTTATGGTTTCCTTCAGAGCCAAGGAAGAAAAACAAGCCAGGCTGTGCACCTGTTAGATTTTAATGTGCTCAGAGCATTTTGGCTGTCAGGACCCAAAAAGAAAAGTTTATCTGTGACTCTGGTCCAGGTGGAACTGCCATGAGCCTATTAGAAGAAGCGTAATTAGTTTCCTTAGAAATGAACTTCTTGTTTTATTTACTGCCCTGCTGGGCTCTGGGTGAACCTGAGTTTGACTTTGCCCAAGGAAACTGCCTCAGACTTCAGTCCATGTGGTGCTTCCCAGGAGAGGACCAGGTTTCAGAGATGACTGTGTTAATTCTAGGCTGGCCACATGACCTTTTCTATTGCTGCTGTTCTAATTTTTTGCCTCCAATTTTTGCTGTCAAAATGCGTGAAGGCATCTACGGTGATCAGAATGTGTCTGTACATCCAGGACCAAGCTCAGATCAGACTTGAACAAAATGAAAGGGAAAACTGAATTTGTTTTGCTTCTTTGTTCTAACCTCCGAACTTTATGTGTGGGTGGTTGTGTGGTGGGAGGGTGGATCATTGGGGAAATTGCTGCAGGCAGATGGTGCCAAAGCAGAGAGGGAGTGTGTTCTAGTGGGAAGACCCAGTTTCTAGTCTGTGTTCCACCACTTGTCTGCTGTGTGACCTTGGACAAGTCACTGAGCTGCTCCATGCCTCAGTTTCCTCATCTGTAAAATGGGGGCAAAATGCCTATTCACCCTTCCAGTGAGCCCAGTGCAATGGGGACTGTGTTTGATCTGGCTATTTTATATCTACTCCACTGCTTGGCACATAGAGTTTAAAGAATTCCATCATTCTTGTCATTATTAGGAGGGAATGGCAGCCAATGGGAAAAGGTGGCACTCGTCAGCCTGGGCAGGTCTCATGCATACACTGTGGGGCGATGACAATTTGGACAAGTACAACTTCCATTTGGCTCTATCTCTTTGACTGCAAGGGGATACCTGATTTTCTCGGCAGGCTCCCAGCACCGGGGACATCCACTGCTGCTTTCCACAATTGCCGTTTTCTTTCTGATTAACTCCGAAGTGAGAAACAAGAGGGTAGGCATCAGAATTGCATCTGAAATTCAAGTGGATACTTAAGGCAACTGTGCATGAACTTTAGTGAAAAACTCCACACCAAATCGAAACATGCTCCAAGGAGGTTTGTTTGGTTTTTTTAAAATATGATTCAGTGTTAGGAAGATGGGTTGTATATAGTGATTAAATTCAGTAGCTAACTGCTCAGTTCTTCACTTCTTTTAGCTAGCATATGTATAGACCAAAAAAGACAAAAACACTTAGAGCAGGAGAATTCAGAAAAAAAGATTTCAAAAAAACAGATGCCCTAATAATAATAATAATGTTGGTATTTGTTAAGCACTTACTATGTGCCAAGCACTGTTCTAAGCGCTGGCCTAATAATCTATAGAAAAAGAAAGGGCCCCAGATAGGCAGAATGATCTATTACTTTTTTAATACGAGCTAAGGGAGTGAATTTGCTGCAAAAAGTCAATCAGAATTTTTGCAAAAATCCCACTGTGACTGTGCAAAAAAGGCCTTTGTCAACTCTCACAAATAAAAGATTTATAATTTTTTGCAATTCCATAAAAGGTACAAGGGGAAGGTTTAAAACTTAGGATCAATCAATCAATGGCATTTATTGAGTGCTTTCTGTGTGCAGAGCACACAATAGACATTATTAGGGTCTGCTCCAGGTTTTCCCCCCAACCCCCAACACATATGCCCCAAGCCCCCAGGGTAATACTATACATCCTGTAACACTCAATAAACACTTGTTGGTGGTGAATGATGATGATTACAGTGATGATAATGACCATGCTGATGGTGATGATGAATATTTGTTGATAATGCTGAGACCAAATCGCTTTCTACATGCTACTGCACATTTCACAATCTCTCGTAAAGATCTTTGTGGCAACATCCTCAAGTGAAATGACACTGACTTTTGAAATCTGGGGTGTCACCTAGAAATAGTTGGAATGTGTCCAGACAAAACATGGTCAGGAGATCCTGTGAGATGTAGAGAGCCTGAAGAAATGCCTGTGAATAGAGGAGACTTCTTGTCCATTTCCCCTCCTCTAAGTCGATGTGCAGCTGAACAATGGACTTTTTTTTCATGGAATATAATGCACAGACTATTAGGGTTCTACTAAGTAATAATAATAATAATGTTGGTATTTGTTAAGTGCTTACTATGTGCAGAGCAGTGTTCTAAGTGCTGGGGTGGATACAGGGTAATCAGGTTGTCCCACATGAGTCTCACAGTCTTAATCCCCATTTTACAGATGAGATAACTGAGGCACAGAGAAGTGAGGTGACTTGCCCACAGTCACACAGCTGACAAGTGGCAGAGCCAGGATTCAAACCCAAGACCTCTGACTCCCAAGCCCGGGCTCTTTCCACTGAGCCACGAGTCCATCCTAAAGGTTGCCTGAGAAAATAAGTAGACTTGGGTGCTAATAATAATAGTGTAATAATAATGATAGTTAATTATAATAATAATTATGGTATTTGTTAAGCACTTACTATGTGCCCAGCACTGTTCTAGAGCAGGCACCCGATGAAGTCAGGATTAGAACTCGGTTCTCCTGAGTCCCAGGCCTGGGCTCAGGCCACTAGGCCACTGTTGTTGAGCAGAAAAGGTGAGTGGTCTCTCATACCTAAGCTAAAATGACTAGCTTTCTACTAGCTAACTACTACTTGTTAAAAGTAGTTCATATAGAGATATATGACCTGCCCTTGCATGTAGATCCATCTTTGTATTAATAGTTGACTTGATTGATATATGGATAGATTCTTATATATGTAGGAGAAGCTGGAATAATTTACACACACACACACACATAGACACACCATTCAGTTCTGTGCAAATTAAGACTGTTCTTAGACACAGATGTATTTGCTACATGCAGCTTCCATTGCTGTTTTCATTCATTCAATCATATTTATTGAGCGCTTATTGTGTCACATCTGTCTCTTGGTCTCCACACCTTCCCAGGGCTGCCCCACCCCATCTCCTGATGGCTGTATGTTGGCGTTGCTGCCTGCTGAGTCCCAGTGACACTGAATTACTCTCTTGTAAGACCAAATGGTAAAGCTGCTAGTAGCCAACTACCCCAGGGCAGAGTGGCACACCTCCAAATCAGGAAAGTTCTACAATCTTCTAAAAATTTCTATCCCAAGCAGGGGTCTGTCAGAAGCAGAGTGGTCTGGGAGTAGCTGCCTTTCCTCTCCTTGAAGAATCTTGTTTTTTAAGGTTGTATTCAAAAGACCTACGGTCAGGAACTGCCTGAGTTGAAATTTATCTACATCGGTAGGATGGAGGCTTCTCTGCCTGAACTTAAAGTGTGGTTCCACCGAGTCTCAGTGTTCCAAATCAGGTGCTTAGGACACTCACCCAACTCTATACTTTAACTAACAGTAGCCCATATTCATCTTGTGAAGTTCAATTAGGAAAACCAAGCCGCAATGCAAGATCCATCAGCCCAAAAGCTGAAAAGGAAGGAGCAGTGCTAAAATCAGCTGAAAAAAAAAAACAACATAAAATTTCAGGATTAGCAAGCAAGCAGCACTGGATGGATTTCAGTTTCATTATTGGGCTCAGGAGAAAACCCTTTCTATATTCCATTATGTTTTGAGCTAGTCAGGGATTAGTGGTTTGGGAGAAGTAGGTCAGGAGTTGGGAGTGCAAGAATCCTGGGGAAAGGTCAGTCAGTCAGGCAGGGATGTTAGTCTCCTGTTGAGGCTTTCTTAGTGGTAGTTAGAGAAGCAGTGTTGCCTAGTGGAAAGAGCATGGGCCTGGGAGTCAAAGAACATGGGTTCTAATCCCAGCTCTGTCATTTGTCTGCTGTGTGACCTTGAGCAAGTCACTTGACTTTTCTTTGCCTCAAGTCCCACATTTGCGGAAAGAGGATTCAGTGCCTATTCTCCCTCCTACTTAGACTGTGAGCCCCACGAGGGACCTGATTATCTCGTATCTGCCCCAGCTCTTAGTACAGTGCTTGGCATATAGTAAGCAACTAACATATACCATAATAATAATAATTATTATTAGTTGTTGAGGCCTTACCTCACACTTAATACAATGCTCTGTATACAATAAGCACACAGTGAGTACTTTGATTCTGCAGCATGAGAGTTGCAGCCTCTTTACCTTCTCTCTCTCCTCCCTGATTCAGAAAAAGGACTAGGAGAGTTGGGAAAGGAATCGACTTGTTTTTGGGTTCTACTGAAGACCATTGCTTGCCCTGAGCTCATCAATTCCAAACAGCTTCAGACCTCTTTGCTATTGTTCTTTCTTGCTCATTTAAAGTTCATGAAGGCAGAAGGTAGAAGGAACTCAGTGGAGGTAACTTCAGAATCCAGTTAAAATCAGCGGCATCGCTGGGAAGTAAGCTACTACCTAACCAGTTCTCACCCTGAGAGAGAGTGTAGGGTTGGCATAGACCACACTAGCCTGGGACTCCATTAGTATTTCTGGGGTTCTGGACTGGATAAACCATTTGATTCTGGGTCATCTCCTCCTTACCCTGCCCAGAGTCAGAGTGTGATCAGGGATCTGACTAGATGTGGGACTTTTTGCTATCCTAGTACCATTCATGGAGAAGTGACCCAGAAATCTCTACCTTCTTCTACAATCTTTCCAGAACTGAACTAGTATATCCAGAAAGCCTCAGTTTCAGGATGACTTGGACGAATCCTGGTTGGGATTATTTCAGTCCTAAATCAAAACTTCACTGACACCTGAATGAACATCACTTAAAATTCAGAGTTTCTAGGTTTCTCAGACCTAATTCAAACTTTTTGATGTCTGAATCTCTTATCTGAAACAGAATGTAAATAACTGCCTCCTCTCCCCATCCTCCACATGCTATTTTTAAAACAGCTTCAAAATCTTAATTTAAAAACTCAAACCAAAAACTTCTTGACCATCAAGACTTAAAGAAAAAGCATTTTAAAGTTATGTGTGAATGATTCAAAAGGACATAAATGCTAGTTCCTGAGAGAGTTCAAATGGAGTGAAATGCTCAGGGGCCTGATATGTTTGAGGTTTTACCAAACCAAAAATGTCTGAGATATTGGACAAATCTTAAGTGCAGTTTTCCTATTCCTATTTGTTCTGAGAAGACAGAGATTCATAGAGCATATTTACTGAGGAAATCGCCATATTTTCTAAATTCCTCATTAGATAATTTACTTTTAAGTAATAATAAATGACGATTACATAATATGTACCTTGATATAAAGAAACCTATCTTAGTGAAAAATATTTTTGTATATGATCTTAGTTGATCCTGGATTCCTGGAAGAGGTATGGAAATGTCAACTCATCAGAATTATTGATCTGGATACCCAGGAAGTTCAAATGTTCATATTTGTGATTGGCATTCGTTTGCTGCAGGGCATCAAGTTCCAAGGTCAGAAATCTGGGTCTGAAGGATCTGAGCATCTAGTTTCTAATGTCATGGCTTTCCAGATGACCTTGTGACGTGACCTCAAGTAAATCATTTGAGAATCTCCTTGTTACAGGAAGAAAAGCAAGACGGGGCAGTTCCACCTGCAACCCAAAGGACAATTCCAAGTGTTTCATCTGGAAGGAACTGTTAATCACCCAGTGGAATTCTTAGTCACATTCAAGAACAATGATATGAGTCACTGGAGTTATTGTCAAATGGACGGGCCAATTTAAGAACTGTAGGTCTCTGGAGCTATTCCAACCTTCTGCGTGGTTGCAAGCCATGATCCAAAGGCAGGGGCCACACCCAGCTTCAAAAAAAAACTTTATATCTGAATGCCAACTCCGACCTGAAGTTCCAGAAAAGATTGAATTGATTTCCTTGAGGAAAGTGACATGGAAATGCAAGCTAATAATAATTATTATTATTATGGTACTTGTTATGTGCTTACTATATGCCAAGCATTGTCCCAAGTGCTGGGGTAGATACAAGTTGATCAGAGTGGACACAGTCCCTGACTCACACTCACACTCTTAATCCCCATTTATAGATGAGGTAACTGAGACACAGAGAAGTTAAGTGATTTACCCAAGGTCACACAGCAGTCAAGTGGCAGAGCTGGGATTAGAATCCATGACCTTCTGACTCCCAAGCCTGTGCTCTATCAGCTAAGCCTGCTATTGCCATAAAGCTCCCAAACCAAGACACCTCTAAACAGGCCCACTGAAAGAGTTATTTTAATGGAACCCTCAAGCCAGGCTCCCATGCTTGTGAAACCCCCAACTCAGGGGTTAGAGAAAGCAGAGGGGGTCCCGGAAGTATGGGGAGCTCAGTGAAACCCACTGTCTCCAGCATCTCCTTTTCTTAAACTATTGGGGAAGCAGTGAGGCATAGTGGATAAAGCATGGGGCTGGGAGTCAGGAGGACCTGGATCCCAGCTCTGCCCTTTGTCTGCTGTGTGACCCAAGGCAAGTCACTTAATTTCTCTGTGCCTCAATTACCTTATCTGTGAAATGGGGATTAGGACTGTGAGCCCCATGTGGGACATGGACTGGGTCCAATCTGACTGGCTTGTATCTACCCCAGAGCTTAGTACAGTGCCCGGCACAGAGTAAGTGCTTAACAACTACCATTAAAAAAAGCAAAAATAAAAACTAGAACTTTCCACAGGACATTCCCATCCCACTTTTTACTCTAGAGAAAATTGTATTTTCTTCCCAGCTCCCTATAAAAATGGGCACCTTTTTCAAGCCATGAAACTCAGTAGCAAGAGCTGAGGTGAAAGAGGCTGAGCATTTAAAATAAAAATACCAGCCAAAAGTGTATCCAGTGCCGAATCTGCCCTGGAAAGGGGACAGACCAAGCTAACAACTGGATTGTCTAACCTAAAAACCAAAGGTTGGCTACATTTCCAAGGAAGCCTCAGTTGACCTATGATAAATATCCCCGCCATACAAGATGCAGGGGAAAATTTGAACTTCCGCCTCCAAAGAACTTTGAACTCATTAAAGAAAGGGGAAGAGGCTAGTAGGATTTCTAAATATAAGTAAAAATCGGGCATCTTAGTTATGATGATTTAGGGAGGATACAGAGCCTGATTGGAAGGAGCAATTCTGTACTGCTTTATTCATTGAAATGCTCATATTTACACTATAGCAAAAGGAGATGGGGGTAACAAAGACGAGTAGATTGTTTTGTACTGGGGTATGTTAATTTCCCCACCCTCCCTCATTCTCTCCTCTTGCCTTTGGCCATTTCCTCCTTCCCAGGCAACATGGTTGGTAAGAGGTGTTGTTCTGGGGAGGAAAAGATCTCTGGTCACCTCTACACCCTTTCTGGATCAGCTCCACTTAGACCTGTGACTCTTTTTCTTATATACAGGTCCACAGTTGTAATAAATAGGTCTGCCTACCCCATTAGAGGGTGAGTTCCTGGAGGGCAAGGGACCGTGACTGTTCTTTTTTCTTTATTCAGCTCCCCCAGGGTCTCACAGTCTGCCCCCCCCTCCCGCCCCCGACAGAGGGTGGGGGTTCATAAGTTGATTGAGTGAGAGGCCCCACAACCCCTCCCTCTTTAGGGGGGAGATTAATTCTTCCAGACCACGTGGGGAGCATTAGAAAAAAAGTTCATCTAGAATGCCAAATGGTGCTCTCGTGGCCCGAAGACCTTCATCCATCTTTTCCAGGGGAGCGCTTCACTCCCCAGTTTCAGGAAGGGTCAGGCCCAGGATATCCAGGCTCATTCCACCCCGTCAGAACTGGTGGAAAATTTGGTGAAAAGGAACTGCAGCACCACAGGAACATATTTATGAGGTGACACGTCCAAGGTGGAGACTGTCTCAAACCCCTTTGTTTATTAGGTAACAGTTTTCACGGTGGCTCTGGAGACAGCTGACAGCCTTGGCCCACTGGAAGGGAGTGGCTTCCAGTGGAAATTGAGGGATTTCTAAGCCATCCCTGTGAAATCAACCCTTCCCCAGGCCCTTTTAACAGCGCCCCAGGGAATGAAAAAGCCCTGGCATATTGAGGCAGGTGTCTGCCCTATCCGTTGTATAGATCCTTCAATATTAAATGGAGAAAAAAGCAAGCTGGCCTAAGTTTGGACATTATATCAAAGAGGATTACTGGGAATTTTGGTGACAGAACTCCCACCGAGTTGTAGTCAGAAAACAGTAGAGGTAAAGATTCATATGGGTTACAGTGAATCATTGTATGTGCCTTCGAGGAAGTTGAAATATTCTTCCCAAAATGCAAAGGCGTGAGTAGATTTCAAGAGACGAAGATGCGGGCGGAGAAGCGAGGGCACCAGTGACACTCCAGGAGCAGCAAAAAGCACAGGCCAGCATAGAGCCCATGCCAATGCCACTCTGTCCCCCTCACCACAGAGGTTAGTGATC
The DNA here is from genome assembly GCF_004115215.2 of Ornithorhynchus anatinus. Lineage (NCBI taxonomy): Eukaryota > Metazoa > Chordata > Mammalia > Monotremata > Ornithorhynchidae > Ornithorhynchus > Ornithorhynchus anatinus. Next base: position 7,534,845 of record NC_041746.1, on the reverse strand, counting down.
TGGGGCTGGGCCCAGGTGGTCCAGAGAAGCGTTGAGGTTAACTTCAGAGTAGTCTCTCCTCTCTTAAAATGTAAGCTCCCTATGGGCAGGGAAGGCATCTTGTGATTCTGTTGAATTTCCTCAAGGTTTAGTACAGTGTATTGCACCCAGTGGGGGCTCAACCTCTACTCCTCCTCTTCTATAGAGCCTTGTTGGGCTGGCAGAACTGCCCTCTCCTTCACAGCACAGGGAAGGTCTGTGCCCTCTTCTGTGCCCTTCCCTGTGCTTCCCTGTATCTCAGTTTCCTTATCTGTGACATGGGGATTAAGACCGTGAGTCCCACATGGGATATGGACTGTGTCCAACGTGATTAACTCCTATCTACCACAGTGCTTAGTACAATGCCTGGAACATAATAACCACTTGACAAACACCAAAAAAAGGAAAAAGGAAAAAAAAGAGCTCCTCTGACCTAGGGATTGACTCTGAACTGACTTCTGTACTAGACTTCATGGGGACTAATAGACTTTCCTGGTCAGACTGGGGGCAGGTTTGCCTCCCAGGAGTTGGGTCAGGGTGAGATTTCCCAGGAGTTAATTCCCATACAATCACTTTCTGGGAGGACTTTCAAAGACTGGAAGGCAGTGGAGCCTAGTGGAAAGAGCATGGACCTATCATTTAACCTCTCTGTGCTTTGATTTGCTTATCTGTGGAATGAGATTAGGTGTCTGCTCTCCCTATCTCTTTGAGTGTGAGTCCTAGATGGGATAAGGACTGTGTCTGATTATCTTATGTCTAACCTAGGACTTAACACAGTGTTTTGGCACACAGTAAATGCTTTTTTAAGTACCATTATTATTATCATTATTAAAGGAGCTCCCCCTCCTTCATACCAGCCAAGGGTACATTTCTCCAACCTCCAACCAATCAATAATCAGTACTAACGTTCACTGAGCAACTTCAATGTGTCAATTTCAGGAGAAGCATTGTGTCCCCATAGAAAGAGCGAAGGATCTGGCTCAGAGCGGCTTCAGTGTTTGAAACACTGTACTAAGCAGAGGGAAGAGAACCTGGAGGAGTTTATTTGGACTTCTTCTGTGATCCCCGTGGGGCTCACAATTTAAGAAGTTGGGGAGGCGATTCCCAGAGGGATAAAAACAACCAGCAGGTACAATTTTAAGAAAAGCAGAAGCAGTGGTATAGTACTGTCAGCCAATCAAACAATGGTATTTATTGAGCATTTAATGTGTGCAGATTACTGAACTCAGTGCTTGGGAAAGTACAACACAATGGAGTTGGCAGACAAGGAGCTTACAGTTTGTAGTTTGGGAATGGACTCTTGACATGTGTAGTGGGGGAAGCCCTCATGGAGCTAGGTGTTTTGGAGGAAGTGGGGAGTGGGGTGACTCCTTGATGCTCATTCTGCTCCTGAGAAGAGGCTTCTTCCACTCCTTCTCCCACTAAAAAGCCATCCAGACCTTAGTTCTTGGGAGATGGCTGATTTAAATCCCGGCTATTGTGGTTGGCAGCACTTGCTAGCACAGCATAAAAAGTAGCTGAAGGGTTCAAAGACTATCAGAATGACATCTGCAATTGCACCAATAAAGATAATGACCTACTATTAAAAGTAATTAAGGTTGGCATCTTAAGTTTCACTAGGTACTAAATCTAGGCTTCAGGGTCAACCAAACTAGCTTTGGATAGAAGAATGTTTGATTTAGTGCACACCTCAAAGGAAGGAATATGGCCTAATTGAAAGCGTTTGGGATTGGGATTCAGGAAACCTGGTTCTAATCCCAGCTCTGCCACTTGCCTGCTGTTAAGTGGTGACCTTGGGCAAGTCACTTAGTAAGTGACTTGGTAAGTGGTCAAATGATTGTAGTCAGCTCTGGGCACAGACCACCTAATTCTGTATTCTGAAAAGCACCAGGCAGAATGTGTGCTCATTTACAACTGCTGATCTTTACCATTATTGATCATCTGATAAAAAGAAATGGTTTTAAGGCCTGTTTCTAATGATGGTATTTATGAATGGCTATGTGTGAAGGCGTTCAGAATAATAAAGATAATCAGGACAGACACAGTTCCGCCCAGGGCTCCCAGTACAAGAGGGCTGGAGAACAGGTATTTTATCCCTATTTCATCAGTGAGGAAATGGAGGTACAGCAAAGTTAAGTGACTTACCCAAGGTCACCCAGTCAGCAAGGGGTGAATCCCAGACTAGAATGGGGGGTCTCCTGACTCCCAGTCCTGTGTTCTGACACTAGGCCACTCTGTTTCTAGACACAGATGTTTTGGGCTAAGATGACAGCACTGAGGCCACATCAGTGAGGCACAGATGTGGCTGAAAGGTCAATGCCAAACTGCCAGACCTGAACCCACTGTTGTCCCTCAGAGATAGTCCTTCTGGGCTGATGTAGTTACTACTTTAGCCTCTGTCTCATGATCCCCTTGGAGATGATACCTGAAATGAGCTTCTTTCTTCCTTTATTGTGGTGCATGGGGTCAGTGTGTCTACTGAGACAGACCCAACTTTCATGTGCTTAGCTGGGTTCAGTCTACCCAACTCTCAGCTCGCGGGTTGCAGACTCAGAAAGTTTGTCAGTTTTCAATAGGAATGTAAGTTTAAAAAGACATCATTATCAATGGAAATTCACTGAGCAGCTACAGACATATAATACTATACTAAATGCCAAAATGAATTTATCCGGAGGGTGAGAGAATTTGAGCATCTCTGCCCACAAGGACTTTGAGATCTAGAGAAGCTTACAGTCCAAGGATACTAATTTAATTTACTTTGCTGTGTACCTTGTTGTGTGTGTATGTGTGTGTGTGTGTGTTAGGGGTGGGGGGGTAGTTGGTAAAATCTGTGTGTGGGTTGGCAACTCGTTTGTATTTATTTGCAAAGCTGGGCTAGTTACTATTAAAGAGAAAGGTTGGAGGGTAGAATGGAAACACATTTGGTGAGTTCTGTGGTGGATTTTAACCTTGGTAAGAAAGCAGAGGAAATAAAAGGATAAAAAAAGGTTTAAGTGGTTTAAAAAGAAAAAAGTGTTTATTAACCATAAATAATCTTTTCAACAGACCTACAGAGGGAAAACCTTTACACTGATGTATTTTGGTCCCTAACAACATAAGGTTGTATACTAATGGTGGAAAATTGCCCCTAATGGGCATTGCAGATTGTATCTTCACAACCAAAGGGGAGAAGAGGGTTGTGTAATTACCCCGTGACTTCAGACTAAGCCAGTCCAGATAAAGAGAAGACATCCCCAATACCTCTGATAATCACATCAACTTGTGTTCCTCTTTTGTTGCATAAAAAGATCTACCATGGCATGGATTTTGTAGGTCGAGTTGAAGAATTAATAATTCGTGGGTATGCGATTTAGAGGAAAACCAAGGTGGTGAGGATGACTTTAAGTATGACAGATGCTGGGTCCTTGGCAATCAACCAAAAAAATCTTTCTCCATAATCAGTCACTCAATCCATTGATCAAATAGTATTTATTGAGCCCTGACTCTCTGCAGACCACTGTACTAAGCACGTGGGAGAGTGGAATAGAACCCACCCTTGTTCTTGGGGAGCTAACAATGTTGGGGATTGTACTGATCTGTCTGACTGTCAGTGACCATCTGTATAGCTGGAGTAACTCTGCATCTTTCATGCTTCTCTCCGGAAGGGCTTAGCCCAGAAAAAGGATAGACACTTTGACTCCAAATTGTCTGGATCAATCCTAATTTCCCCAGTTTTCCAACCCTTTCTTCTGGAATCAGATCACACCAAGATCTGTGAAGTTTATCTTTCCACACACAGGACTTCTCTGGATCCAGCTGGAGGTGTGTAAAGGGCAGAGGTAGGGTGGAAACAAGTCATGGAAGGAAAAGACAACATTTCTGACCGAGCCTCATATTTCAATAAGCGTGTATGTTGGGATATATGCAGAGGACCACTAGATTTTAAGAGGCTTGAGGGCAGCCCCCAACTCTGTTGAACTCTGCCACCTGCTTCGATCAGGCATTGCAAGAAGACTGAGAATAGAGAAAGAAAGACTTGCCTGATAATCCATTTGGCCACTTTGTAATTCAGGGGTCACATGACCTCATAAGCCACCATCAGATCACCAGGGCCCATCTAGGGTCCCTGTTTCTGGCTGCTGATGAGTGGGTAGTTTCTGCCGGGACCATCTTTCTCCTGGTCTTGGGACCTTCATTCCAGCAGAGGAAAGAGCAAGAGAGAATAAGAGATTTCCCATTCAGAGTCCACTGGACCTGCTCTTGCTGCCTCCTACTGGGGAGAAGGAAGGAGGTGATTCTCTTTCATTTCCTCATCTCTCACTTCTTAGCCATCAGATTTGGAGATCCTGGGCATCTAGGGATCTTCCTAAAAAGGCTGCGAGAGCATGATTATGATCATAACCCCGTTGGCCCTGTAACCTTTTATGATTATGTTCAATCTTAATAAAAAGATTCTTTAGAATGAAACATCGCTGGACAAACACCGCGTCAATACCCGTTCTGTTGTGTGGGACAACCGCGAGTGTTTTTTGACTTTCAAACCAGACAGATGGTTTAAGAATTTTCAGCTTTCCAAATTTTCTAAGGAGTGTTATATAACCTTGCTGCGGCAGGAGAATGAAATAAGAAATTCTACATTTGGCAGAAGCAGCTCGCATATCGAGTTCATAAACTTTAATAATTCTCTCTTGTCCAACATTAGAGTCGGCCTGCTCCAAGTCAGTTTCCCATTTGCACTTAATTAGGGAGTACGTTGGAGAGGTCAGTGAAAAAGAGAGCAGTACATTTTCGTAATAACTTTCCTCACAATAAAATTATTTAGGAGGCAGCGGTCCAATTTCTCTGAAACGAGGGCAAGAGGAGTGGGGACACTGAGTGGAGTTATTGGATACCTTATCTGGAACTGGCCAGAGACTTGTCTCTAATCCAAAGAACACACAGTTCATTCTGGATCTGGGGCAAGGAGCCAAACAGTCTATCTCTTCAGCAGTTTTCCTAGCTGTGTAATTTAACTTTATTCCTACCAACCGGCGGGTAGAGCTCAAAAGATTTTCAGAAATTGCAGCTCTAGCCCAGGGAAGGCTCATCAATTTTATTGCTAGGGATCTGAAGTAGCTAGCAGCCATCTCACCTAGGAGTGAGCAGAGTGTAGGGTTGGAGGGAGAACTCCACCCCCTTGCCAGAACCAATTCTGGATTCCCTGGAGGTTCACTGGATTCAGTTTCCCCCAGAAATGGTATAAAGTTCTTTGAAGGTCTCTGGCACTCTGGGAGGAAAGACGTGATCAGTACCTGGAGGGGCCTTCAGGAGATGACTTCACCATTCAGATTCAACTTGGATAATTACCTGATTTTCAGGTTAGAACTCTGAAGCCAATATTCTTTTGGAAGATTTCAGCTTCTCAGTTCTGACTGGGTGTACAAGTTCTATAACATCAGGAGTTCATAACCTAGGTCCATAAACACCCTAAAACTTGAGTCCTAATCCCCTCTGCTGTGCCTCTGCTGTGTGAGCTTGTGTAAATCACTTAATTTCTCTGTGCCTCAGTTTCTTTATCTGTAAAAAAAGGATTAAATATAATAATAATAATGTTGGTATTTGTTAAGCGCTTACTATGTGCCGAGCACTGTTCTAAGCGCTGGGGTAAACACAGGGGAATCAGGTTGTCCCACATGGGGCTCACAGTCTTAATCCTCATTTTACAGATGAGGTAACCGAGGCACCGAGAAGTTAAGTGACTTGCCCAAAGTCACACAGCTGACAAGTGGCCGAGCCGGGATTCGAACCCATGATCTCTGACTCCAAAGCCCGTGCTCTTTCCACTGAGCCACACTGCTTCTCTAAGAAATATCTGTTCTCCCTCTCCCTTAGACTGCAAGTCCCATGTAGGATAGAGACTGTATCCGACCTACCTTGTTTCCACCCTAGTGCCTAGTACTGGGCTTGGCATATAGTTAGTGCTGAACAAATACTGCAATTATTATTATAATTAGCAACAGCAATAATAACACTTATAATAAAATTGAACTATACACAGTAAGAACTTGCTGAAATATAGGGCTCCTAACTGAGGGATGATGAAGCATTAATTAACTAGGCATGAGTTATCCACCAAACCTCAAGAGTACACTGGCATGTCCCCATATAAGAAAACTGCCATGTTCTAATAATAATTGTAGTATGTGTTAAGCACTAGGCACTGTACTAAGCACAAGGGTGGTTACAAGCAAATTGGGTTGGACACAGTCCCTGTCCCATATGGGGCTCACAGTCTCCATCCCCATTTTACAGATGAGGTAACTGAGAGAAGTGACTTGCTGAAGTCCACACAGCGGACAAGTGGCAGAGCCGGGATTAGAATTCATGAACCTCTGACTCCCAGGCCCAAGCTCTATCCACTGTGCCATGCTGCTTCTCAGTCACTTCCAAGTAGCCATGTTTCTCTACCCTTGGTTTACCTTCCTGACCTAGGATAGGAGCCTTAACCATGTGGAAAGGGGTTGGGGAATAAATCAAATTTCTGGAACCATATGTTTTCTTTGATGATGATGCACCTGGGTTTTCTTGATTTTCTTAGAGATTGGCCAGTAGGTGTTCTACATTATATAAAAGTACCTTTCCTTCTACAGAAACAGCATGGTGTTTGCTTTTTCCTCTTGCTCTCTCCCTGTCTTTCTCACACACAAATGCTAGAGTTTTATTTTAGGATTTGGTAACAGTTCCACTATGCACGTTCAGTGACAAATTGCCCCTTGATGAGGACTTGATGCTTTTAAAGTGAATTGCCCTCATAGGCAGTTCACATGTCAGTTTGCTACATTGGTTGAATTACTGAAATAACCATAACCAATGTGGCATAACCAATGTATCAGAAGGAATAAAGTATTTCTCTCTAGCCTCTTAATTTGATAGCGATGATAAGAGGGAATCAATCATACTTTGTTTCCAAAATTTGGCAGATAATTCCGATTATGGGCTTTTACTGGGTATCTGAATATAAATCATCCTAAATTCAATCCAGCTGTTCCCTTTCTGCAGAGCTGTAAAAGCTACCTGATTTTCCTGAAGCCTCAGTTTTTCAGGAGACCATTGTGTTTCATGCACTTTTCCTTTGAAAGATGGGCAAGGAGCATGGAGACCTTGAACCAAGGAATGGGTAGACAATAAAAATATCATCATTTAGAGCTCCGATTCTTCACCCAGAGCCCCCAGCAGAATGAAGGAGGAGAAAAGAGGGACATTACAATTTGATCTCATCTTGAGGTAAAGTAGTGTGGGGAAGCAGGGGTTGGTCAGGGGTTAGAGACAGTCCTAGAGCACATCAGTATTCTTTCTATTAGGCGAACCTACTCGTACCAAATTTAAATATTGACCAAATTTACTTGGGTCCTTAGGAGATTCCGTAATGGTATCTACTGTTGAAATTAAGTGTGGATGGATCGAAAGGGTTAGGCTGAGACTGTTCAATAGTAATAGTATATATTAAGCACCTACTCTGTACAGAGCACTGTACTGAGTTCTATGAAAGAATACACAGATGGGAATTAGACATGGTGCCTGTCCCTCAAGGGGCTCCCAATATAAGACTGAGGAGACGAGTTTTTCTTCAATGGAGATTTCCTTCTCAAGCCTGCTTTCTAATTGGTTTGGGTGACCATCAGACTGCTTAATCTAACATCCTACTAATCACATCTCCAAGAGGCCTTCCCCGACTAAATCCTCATTTCCCCTGTTGACTTTCCCTTCTGTATCACCTATGTCCTTGAATCTGGTGCCCTTTAAGCACTTGATATTCCCCCCAACCCTGGGCCCCACAGCACTTATGTACATATCCCTATACCCTGCCATTTCCCCATTTGAAATTTATTTCAATGTCTGTCTTTCCTTTTAAACTATAAGCTCCTTGTTGGGGGAGATCGTGTCTACCACCTCTATTGTATTGTACTCTCCTGAGTGTTTAGTACAGTGCTCTGCATACAGTAAGTGCTCAATAAATAGTATTGAATGACTAACTGCACCACCACCTCCCTAGACTCCAGATAATGATCTGAGGTCTCTAAGGATGGTTTATGAGGATTGGAGGTTATGGGGAAAGAAAAGTCCCAAATGTTATCTGTCAATCAGGCAGACATGTGAACATAACTCGGGGTTGGAGTTAATAGCATGTGACTCCAAAAAAGGTCAGTCTTGAGTGCACTGTGCAAACCCTATTAATGTTCGCTTTGCCCTGTGCAGATTTGGGCCAAAAAAGTAATTTCCTTCAGGAAACGTCACCTCAAAAAATATGCAGATAAAGCCACTGTGCCCGAGATGCCTTCCATTATGTGTGAAAGGCAGCCAGATCTACTAGCAAAGGTTAGAAGGAATAAAATGAATCAAATGGATGCATCTATTAAAGAATTTAAGGATTTCATTTAAAATGGCTTGCTTTCATTTCCTGAAGGCTTTTCGCCTTATAGTGCTTAGGGTATGAAGCAGTCAGGCCTCAGTTAACTCTAGAGCATCAAACTTCATAAACCTCCCATGCCTCTGGACTCGGTTTCCCTGCAAACACTTATACTTTAGAGGAAAGAAAAAGGAACTATGCTAAAGGAAAATTAAAGTAGACATGTTCTTATTTGTATATTGAGAATGCATTTATCAAAAGTTTTCCTTTGGGTTTTTGAAAGAATTCAATCTTAGTAGAAATAAACTTGGGTCTTTCCTCCAATTTAGAGAATTTCTTCTTCTCTTAATGCAGTTGCTCATAAACAGAGTGTGAGGTGACGTGTGTATTTTCAGACTGGATCTCAATTCAAATCCCCCAATTTCAGGAAAATGGCTGACGTTTCAGACTGATGAATGCTTTATACCGGAATGGTTTGGGCGAAATAGAAAGAACCACTTGGGGACTATTATGCCAGATTATTTTTTCTCTAGGAAATTGAACAATGATGCCTCAGTGTAGGCAGGGTGCAACCAGTCCAAGTTGGAGACTTTAAGCATCTTAGGCATCATGTGAAAACAATATTCCTTGTCCTTTCATTGCTTTCCTCAGGGCTTACAGCTCCTTTCCTCTCCACCCCATAGCTCTTATTGCACAATATCCGTGTCTCATTACCTGATGTCTTTGGACATTTGGGGGATTTCTCTGTCAGAATTGAGAGTGAGCTTTGTATTTATGGTTAAAACACACTTCCACCCCACTCAGAGGTGGTATTGGGTGGAGGGACTGTGATGGAAAGGTGAAGCTGATGCTTGGAACCATGGATGGGACTTCTTGTCTCATTTGTGGAGATGAGAAGCAGTGCTGTCTAGTGGAAAGAGCACAGGCTTGGAAGTCAGAGAATCTGGGTTCTAATCCTGGTTCCTAATCCTGGCTTCATCGCTTGTCTGCTGTGTGACCTAGGGCAAGTCTCTATGTGCAAAATGCAGAATAAATGCCTGTTCTCCCTCCTACTTAGACTGTGAGCCATGCATGGGACAGGGACTGTGTCCAACCTGATTATATTGTATCTATCCCACTACTGAGAACAGTGCTTGGCATGTAGTAATCAGTGGCATTTATTAAATGCTTACTGTGTGCAGAGCACTTTGCTAAATACTGGAGAGTACAAGCCCACAGCGAGCTTACAGTCTAGAGGGCTTAACAGATATTATTAATAACAATAATAACGATAATAATTATAATTAGTAACCTTATCCCTTGGCGCCCCCTAACTAGAGGAGGTTGAGAATCTCCAGGGTGGCTCCCAGAAAACCAGATTCATGGAGGATGGAGGCTGAAGTGGGGGATCCTTACAGAAGGAGGTTGAATCTGCCAACTCTCCAGTAGTGGAGGTAGGGATCTTGGCTTATCCTACCCAAAAAACAGGTCAAGTGATGGGCAACTTGTTCCCTGCTCCTATTTTCTTAGCCCCCACTAGACAGTAAGCTCTTTGTCTACTTACTCTGTTGTACTTTCCCAGGGGTTTAGAACAGTACTGTGTACAGAGTAAAAAAAAAATGATGATGTTTGTTAAGTGCTTACTATGTGCCAAGCACCGTACTGAACACTGAGGTGGGTACAAGCAAATCAAGTTGGACGCGTTCCCTGTCTCAAGTGGGGCTCATAGTCTCAATCCCCATTTTACAGATACGATGACTGAGGCACAGAAAAGTGAAGTGACTTGCCCAAGGTCACAGAGCAGACATGTGGCAGAGCTGGAAAGAGAACCCAGGACCTCCTGACAGCCAGGCCCATGCTCTATCCACTCTGCCATGCTGCTTCTCATTATGCCATGCTGCTTCTGTAAGAGCTTCCATTATAGTTTCCCAAGCACTTACTACAGCGCAATGCATCTAATGGATGCTCAATAAATACCTTTACTACTGCTATCACCTCTCTTGTAATCATTCTTTGTAAGTGTAGCTATAAACATATAATCCCCCTAATAAAATATACAAGTTGAAATAAATCATAGGGACCATTGGGGTTCTGTACTGAATTCCTCCCCCATAAATATCTGGAAAAAGTTAGCCACTTTATAGTTCAGACTTTCAAATCATCTGACATCACTGCAGATGCTAAAACAGAACAAATGGAGTACTTGCTGGTTGTGTTTGTGTGCTCCTTTGAGTGCTTGTCTGTGTATTTGTGTGTGTGTGTGTGTGTGTGTGTTCATGCACGTGGGCCTTTGACTCAGTTTGTGTAAGTGTTCATACTATTAAAAGAGGAATAATGACTCATTAACCAAACAGGTACTAAAAAAAATACTCATTTAAGACAATCACGGCTACTTCCTCAGCTTTTCCACTTCATTGCTGCTTATGTGAGTTAAAACAACAAGCTAAATGGAGACTTTCCGGATCTCCAGGGACCAATTAATGCCACGTGACTTCCTCCCAGCCTTCCATGAAAATAACTATATTATAATGGTCTGTGATATTAATATCGGCTTTGGGAAAGTCAGGCAGTAGCTCCATAGGGAAGGAAGTGGCATGAGCTAGGACTGTGGAATGTGTAGTATTTGACAGAATAGAAGCCGTGTCTTTTTATAAGCCCATCATGAGACTGAAGTGGGGAGAAGGAGGGAGCAGGTTAGCAAGTTAATTAGGGTCAAAAGGCCAACTTGAGGAGGCATCTCTGAATTCTCTATTTCTGACTTCAGGAGACTGTGGTCAGCGGGACTATGATTTTCCTAGGATTTTATATAAATTCTACTTTTTTCCTATAGCTCATTTGTCTTTGAGAGCTCCAGATGTCTACCCACCAAACAGGAAGGATGAGATGTGGCAACCTCTGCTGTTTGTTTTGGCACCACTGGGCGGTGATGACAGCACATGTGAGGATTGAACCTCCCAAATTGCTTGCTTGAGTCCAGAAGAGGAGTGGAAAAGTTGAATGCTTAATATGCAAATTAGCCAGAGCCAGTTTTTGAAGAAAATCAGACTGAGATGAAGAGAAATGAGGCAGCAGGTGGTTAGCCATTTTAATAAAAATAAAATTTGACCTACAGCCTGGAACAGCACTCTCTCCATTATTTGGCTTTCCATTGCTATGGTGAGGGTGGTCCTTGGAGGGAAAGCGGGTGAACCTGGAGCAGGCTGGTAGCTTATGACCTGCTGGATTATATGGAAACTATCTGCAAGGCTGGTTGAAAACAAACTGTGTGCCAGCTGATTTCAATTTCCTCTGCTGGAATGAAGTTTAACTACTCATAAAAACATATCCTTGTTGCCCTAGGCGCTGTTCTCCCCCCCGCCACCCCCCCCCCCCCGCCCCCGAGACTGTGAGCCCCTTGTGGTCCAGGGACTGTGTGTGAATTAATTTCCCTGTAATTACCCCAGAGCTTAGTTCAGTGCTTGGCACTTAGTAAACACTCAATAAATACTGTCATAATAACAACACAAATGGAATCATCATCACCTACCTCCATGACAACTTTTCCTGAGGGTCCATGGGATGTTTATCGCTAGTTAAATACCTGTGGAACCGTAGGAATCCAAGCCTAAGATCTGCCCAACAGGCAGGAGTGATATGAAAAGGAGGTGTCATGAAAGGAGGGAGTCCAGTAACATTATGACCCTCTTTCCTATCCACAGTGCACCCCTCTTCTTCCCAACATTTTTTTCAGATGATCAATCAATGGTAGTTACTGAACCCTTACGGTGTGCAGAGCACTTTACTAAGCATTTGGGAGAGTACTACGGAATTGGTAGACACATTCCCTACTCTCAACAGGCTTACAGTTTAGAAGGGGATACAGACATTAATATAAAGTACAGATATTTACATAAGTGTTGTGGGGCTGAGCATGGTGTAAATATCAAGTGCCCACCTGGCAGTGATATGATCAGAGGGTAAAAGGAGGCTGCTGAGACAATAATCAAAAGAGGAGTCTGCTCTTTGTTCTTGCTAAGAGGCTCAGAGATACAGAGTTGTCCAGTGGAAAAAGCACAGTCCTGAGTTTCAGAGAACTGGGGTTTTAATCCTGGTTCTTCTATTTGCCTGCTCTGGGACTTTGGGCAAGTTGTGTAACTTCTCTGTAACTCAGTACCCTCATCTGGGGATGGGGGGGAAAGTGGGGATTCACTACCTGTTCTCTCTTCTATTTAAACTGGGAGCCCTATTGGGACCTGGTTATCTGGTATCTACCTCAGTGCATAGTAATAATAATGTTGGTATTTGTTAAGCGCTTACTATGTGCCGAGCACTGTTCTAAGCGCTGGGGTAGACATAGGGGAATCAGGTTGTCCCACGTGGGGCTCACAGTCTTAATCCCCATTTTACAGATGAGGGAACTGAGGCACAGAGAAGTTAAGTGACTCACCCACAGTCACACAGCCGACAAGTGGCAGAGCTGGGATTCGAACTCATGAGCCCTGACTCCAAAGTCCGTGCTCTTTCCACTGAGCCACGGTGCTTGGCACACACTAAGCACTCAACAAATAGCACAATTATTTTCATGTCCTATCCCCATTTTCCTACTTCTCTACTTATTTGTCTCTCTCTCCAGTTTCTCATTTGTCTCCTCCAAGTGCCTTTCACTCATTCTCTTCGTTAATAACTCTGTGTTCATTAGTCTTTCCTTGCCTTGTTCTTATCATCCTTAATCCTGCTTGGTGTCTTTCTCCTCCTCTGTTCTCTTGGTTGATTTGCATTCTCTCCCAACTTACTGTGACACTCCCTCTCCATCTGTCCCTTTCCCTCCCTTCCTCTCTGTTCCATTTCCTAATCTTTTCACTCCTTAGTTCTCTCTCCAAGTCTCTCTCTTTCTAATGATAATGTTACTTGCCAAGCTTTTACAATGTGAAAGTGCTTTTTCTGTTTTTTCTCCTCTTTTTTTTGTCTCCTCTTTTGTTAAAACTTCTTCCTTGAGGTTCATTTTGCTTTTCAGAGAAGCAGCGTGGCTCGGTGGAAAGAGCCGGGGCTTGGGAGTCAGAGGTCATGGGTTCGAATCCCGGCTCTGCCCCTTGTCAGCTGTGTGACTGTGGGCAAGTCATTTAACTTCTCTGTGCCTCAGTTCCCTCATCTGTAAAATGGGGATTAACTGTGAGCCTCACGTGGGACAACCTGATTACCCTATATCTACCCCAGTGCTTAGAACAGGGCTCTGCACCTAGTAAGCGCTTAAGAAATACCAACATTATTATTATTATTTTCTCTCTAGCAGTTCCTTGCCAATAGACTCAGTAGAACCCTGCAGGCTACCCAGAGGGAGTGGAAGAGAAAAAAAGATAACCTCTTCTGGGAAAGAGAATGATGGAAATGGAGAGTGATGGAGGAAAAGGAATTTCCCCTTTCCTGGGAAGTGAGAATTGGCAATAAAGTGCTCCCATACTTTTCCATCAACCGCCCCGCATCATTCTCTCCCCAGTCCTGTATTAGAACATCTAAACATCTGCTTTGAGGTCTGGATATTTGTAAGTGCTAGGTGGGCTAGTTGGTATGATTGGGCCCAAATCAAGTGGGGTTAATCTGGGTGGACTTTATGGAGGATAGAGAATATTAGTACCACTGAAGGATAAGAGGAACTTGTCCTGTCCTAGAGCTCTAATGGGACTGCACATAACCCTTCACTCAACTGAAATGTTAATTTTTTGCCAAATCCCTGTGCTCAGCATCAGAAGCGTTGATCGGTAAATCCCAGAAATTCAGAACCTTGGTTCTCAACCAGGACTAATGCTCTTTGAATTCCCTCCCCATCACCCATGTTCTAACAGTTGTATTTATTGAGTGCATACTGTGCACAAAGCACTGTAATCAGCGCTTGGGAGAGTACAATACCACACGGTAGTTAGTAGGCATGTTCTCTATCCACAGTGACCTGACAGTTGTTTGTGTCTGTGGACTTGGAATGCTCTGTGGAGAAAGAATGGAAGAATGAGATGGGAAAGCAAGAATTCTGGGGCCATTCACACCCTATACTCTTCTCTTCCTCCCCAAAGACACCTGAACCCTTACTCCTATTAGTAAGCGGATAACTTCCATGATGTGATCCCTGATTGAAAAATGGAATTTATTCCTGTCTTCATGGTAGGACCAGAGGATCCCGGCTCTTCCCCTCAGGAAACAAGTGTAGGAACATTGCAGTTGTGTCAGGAACAAACTCTCAGGAACTCCTTGGTATGGATGCTTTGATGATTTCTTCAGACCCGGAGAGCAGACTGACAAATTGACTTCCAAGTGAAAGGTCACTGACGAAAAGCGAAGGGTAAAACCATCTGGATTCCCAATTAAAACCCTCCTGGAGTGCAGCGTACAGCTCCATCAGCTTGTTGTGTAGGAGTTCCTGTCGGATGGCTCATTTGGCAGCTGCTTCCATTTCAGGAACGGGATAGGAGAAAATAAAAATTCCTTGTGGTTGGTTGTTTGAGAAGGAACTGAGAAATTCTGCACTCCACAAAGTTCAGTGCAACAGAGTATGCTAGCATGGGTCTTCTCAGGAAGTGACCTCAGGGCTGTACGGTGACCCCATTTCTGGTTATGGGCCTGTCCAGTAACTGACAGTGCAAAGGGTTTTGTTTCATAGTTCAGTTCTTAGAACCCTGGGTTCATAAGAGATGCATGTATACCTGGGGTTTTGTGGATAAAGACAGGGTGGGCGGTATAAGTCTCTTTCTGCTCCTGGCTTTGCCACTGATTCCCTAGAATGCTGGACAAGGCCTTTACCTTTCTGGGCCTCAGTTTCTCCAAACCTACATGTGTTTTGGCCTAAGTTAGGGTATTTCAGGTACATGTTATTTTTGTGAGAATTATGCATTCAAAAGTGACAGTTCTCCCCTGCACTTTTCATGTGTAGGTACAGCCATAGTCTTAGGTGGTTTTGTTGATTTATATCTCCCTGGCCATGTTAGTGGAGGGACCCCTCTGGTGAATGACCCCTTGGAAGTTTTCTGAAGTCAACATCCCTCATCTGCCCCTCACACTCATGAGTCCAGCAGGTGGTTCCACTTTGAGGGCACTTAGGTGGGGATATTTATAGACTCCACTTCCCCTTCTACCTTTTCCTCCTCCTTCTCCTCTTCCTCCTTTGCCTCCTCCTCCCAGAAAGCAGACTGAAAAATGGAACTAAGCCCAAGTCATTTATGAGAGAGTTGTAGAGAAGGAAAAAAAAGGGAAATAAAAAGAGGCCCCTGCCAAGGTTAGAGAGTTAAGATTTCCTTTCCAATCTTGATTTATTTTCTTTCCTAATCTGACTGGCTGCATGTTGATTTTCCACCATGTGCAGCCTGTTTTCCACTGTTCTCCTCTCGGGTATTTCACGGTGGACCCAGGATGGGTGTTCTGAAGGTACCTTTAAAGAAGGAGGTTTTGTTCCTTTTGGGGTCATTGGATTCCCTTCTGCATCATCTGTGCGCTTGGAAAAAATGGACTGTTCTTTGCACTAGGCATGCTGCTTCTTTTTAGTAGTGCTTTAACGCTTGAATGCACCCCAGTCAATCAATCAACGGTGTTTATTGAGAGCTTACCATGTACAGATCATTGTACTAAGCACTTGGGAAAGTACACTGCAGTAGAGTTTGGTAGATGCGATCCGTGTCCCCAAGGAGCTTACAGCCTACAAGACCTCACAGAGATCACAATGACTTTTTTGCCCTCTGGCCTTGGAGACGATTGTAATGGTATTTATCGAGAGCCTACTGTGCTTGGCACCGTATTGCTGGAGATGATGTCCACGGGCTCAGCTCAGCCTGGAGCAATGAATTCTGGGAACTGAAGAATGGCAACACCATATTGGAGAAAGCTAGGAATACGCTCTCATTTATGCATCCTGCTGCTGGCATACAGGCTGTGGCAAGCTACCCAAGTGTCACTCATCTTGGGAAGTTTTGGATACCCTTGGACTTGTAGGGGATTTCATTATCTCATTCTTCTTCCATTGTGAGTCTAGAGCTGGGGCTTGAGGGGAAATCTGGGACCATCCAGAAGGGAGAGACCCTTTAAAAAGTGATAATCTTCATTTTGACAGGTTTAGCAAAGATGGTGGAAGTATCCAAGGACCCTGCCGGGTCAGTGTGCCCATTTTCATGCTATCTCCATTTTCAGTAGTAGCTAATGCCCCTATTAACCCTGTGGCACAGGAAGCCACTGAGTAAATCCTGGTTCATTCTTGCCCTCATCCCACAGCCTGGGAGAAAGGATGCTGTCAATCAAACTGGTTGCTATGCCTGCTTAAACACTGCCAATTGGACATGCTCTATATTTAGGTTAATGTGCATGCTGGCAGTGATGTAAACAAACAGAGCCTCGTGTTTATTTGCTAACAGGGCTGGGTTTCTAAGTGCCCCCAGGTAGAGTCAATAGGAGGCACAGGCTTTGGAGTTTATTTATGTCTTCAGAATCACATCTTTGCAATCTCTGTGTCGGGGACTTTTGTTTTTCTCTATTTTACAAAGAATGATGGCTTTTTTTTTTTCTGCCTCACTCTCTACAAAAATATCATTTCTCTTAGTTTTTGCCCCTTAGACACGCGAAAACGGAATCAGCCTCTGACGGGTGAGTCTCCTCTTTACTCCTGTCTTTGCCCTCAGGCCTGCTATGGTGGGGATGGGAGAAGGGCAGTCATGGCAGTTATTTATTCTTCATTATTGTTCCCAAGCAAACCGGATTGAATAATTTATGTGGGAACACTAACAACCACACAAATAAGCATTGCACTGCCTTTGCAAACCAAAATAAATGAGATGGCATCTTGGCTCCGTGGCTATGGCCGGAGTCCCTTTCCTTTCTATTCCAGCTTTCTCCTCATTTTATTTATCCCACAGTGGCTGTGGCGGGAAGAGAGGTTGTGGGAAGAGCAGTGGCAGAGGGTGGGGGTAGTGGGGGCTGGGAGAGATGGTTAGGCTCAACATGGCTCAAAGTGCTGCAGAGAAAGGCGGCCTAAGAGGTCCTAGAAGAAGTGTGTCTCCGTTGGGCCACAGACTCTGCACTTTCCACTCCTGAGAGTGCTTGCTCTGACCAGACTGTGTGCCCTCCTCTGCCTTGCCCCCAATCCCCACCCTCGCCAGCTGCAGAACTGAGAAGCTAAGGGAGCTTGAGGGCTTAGGAAGGGCCTTGGGGTGGGTGTCTGAGCCAGCAGCAATCCATGAGCATCAGAGTCACTCAGGCCTGGTGCCAGGCCCCAGGCTGTGACCCCCCAGACTTTTGGAGTCTGCCTTTAAGGGGCCCCTGAGGAGGTTCTGGTGATACTATACATACTAGGGGAAAAGGGGAAGAGTTGGGGACCCAAGGATCAGCCCAGGGGTACGAGTTGAGACTGCAATGATCATGATGTCCTGAGGCACTGCCAGCCTGGGGTTGGCCTGAGGACGCTGAGGCTGCTCCCCAGTTTCTCTCTTCCCCATTTCTCTCTTCCCCACCACCTGCAGAACAACCTCAGGAAGATGGGGCCAGGGGCTTATTCTGGAAAGAGTCGCCCACCCTGTCTCAACCTGCCGCCGCTCTCCAAACAGCCTTATTTGGGGCAGGATGGGGCATACACACCCTCAGGGCTGTTTTGCCAGGGCTCTTGTGTCAATCAACCAGTCAAACAACCAAACAATCAATAGTTTTCACTGAGGTCTTACTGTGGGCATTCATTCAATCATATTTATTGAGTGCTTACTGGCTGCAGAACACTGAACTGAGTACCTGGCAGGGTACCACTCAGTAAAGTTGGTTAACAGCGTGGCTCAGTGGAAAGAGCCCGGGCTTGGGAGTCAGAGGTCATGGGTTCGAATCCCCACTCTGCCACTTGGCAGCTGTGTGACTATGGGCAAGTCACTTCACTTCTCTGTGCCTCAGTTAGGGGATTCACTGTGAGCCTCACATGGGGCAACCTGATTACCCTATATTTACCCCAGCGCTTAGAACAGTGCTCTGCACATAGTAAGCGCTTAACAAATACCAACATTATTAAACATGATCCCCGTCTATGAGGATCTTACAGCCTGGAGAACTGGCAAAGGGGGACTGGGGTGCTCTTTCTGAGCTGTGTCAACAAGTGAAAGTCAGTGGTCCCTTTCCCTCCAAGAAGCCTCTAGCACTTATAGGCTACACACTTTCCCCAGAGCACTCTCATGTCATCTTATCTGTTCCATACTGCAGGGTCTGTCTACCCTACTAGATTAGTAGCTTTTAGAGAGCAAGGATCATATCTACTAGTTCTGCTGAATTCTCCCAAGCCCTTAGTATAGTGTTCTGAACATGGGTGGGTGCTCAATAAATACCATTATTGATTGATTCATTCAATTCAATCATATTTATTGAGCACTTACTGTGTGCAGAGCACTGTACTAAATGCTTGGAAAGAGATTATCTAGGAGAGCTAGAGAGGGAGCTGTGATACAGGGCTAGAAAGCACAATGGGAGGAAGTTTTCTGCCTTCAATTCACCCTTGCTGACCTTTTAGCAGTCCATGGATCCCTCTAACCTGGCTGCTGTCCCCAAGGCCTAAACCTGGGCAACATTCAAGTGTCTTGAGGTGCCCCGGTCAAAGTATGGGAACCAAAGTGGCCTAATGTAAAACACATGGGCCTGGGAGTCAGAGAACTTGGGTTCTAATACTGACTCAGCCATGCCTGCTGTCTGATTTTGGGCAAGTCACTTACCGTCTCTGTGCCCCAGTTTCCTCAACTGTAAAATGGGGATTCAATACCTGATTTCTCTCCTACTTAGACTGTAAACCCCGTGTGGGAAAGGGACTGTGTTCAACCTGATCAACTTGTATCTACCCAGCGCTTAGAACGCAGCTTGGCCTAGTGGATAGAGCATGGGCCTGGGAGTCAGAAGGATCTGAGTTGTAATCCCGGCTCCACCACTTGTCGACTGTGTGACCTTGGGGAAATCACTTAACTTCTCTGAGCCTCAGTTACCTCATCCTTAAAGTAGGGGTTAAGACTGTGAGTCTTGTGAGGGACATGAACTGTGTTCAACTTGATCAGCTTGAATCTACCCCACCGTTTAGAACCAAGCCTGGTACACTGTAAAGCACTTAACAAATACCATAAGAAACCCAAATATCATAATAATAAGTAATATTATTAAGGTAAACTCTATGCCTGCTCAAGGGATCTCCCAGCCAAGACAGCCCCTATGACCTTCAAGGGATTATTGCTCTTCATAGTCGAAATGGGAAGTATCACAAGAGTGGCTGAGTCAACGAGATTAATTAAAGCTTTTGGGTCTCATTGGGAAAGCCTGGAACTGAATCTGAGGCAGCAGCAGAGTTAGTCTCAGAGGGTAGGGGTCTGGCACTACCTCATTCCAGAGTTAAGGGGCGCTCAACTCCTCAGTTGGAAGCTGCTACTACTGCTGGGTGAATTTCAAAGGACACAAATTCGAGTAATTTAAACTTCCTGCAGTCAACAGATTTTAGGTTCAGGAGGAATATTCTGATCTTACTTCTAAGATTTTGAAAACATTGCCACATGCAATCCCAGGGATATTACAAGTTCTACTGAAAAGAATGGTAATTTACCGAATGTATATTTGAGAGGAATTTAGCCATTCATTATTTCCTATTTTTCATTTTCATCATTAAATATTTTTTGAGCAACAACATGCAAAATGCATTGCTTACTTCAGTGCTCTGCAAAGAGTGAGTCCTCAATAAATGCAGCTGATTGATTGATAAAATATGTTGATTGGCAGGAGGAAAGCACCATTCATTTTCTTCATTACAGCGTGGCCAGAACCTTTTAACTTAGAGAATGGGTAGGAGGGGTTGGGGAGAGGAAGCTGAGGAAGTTAGAGTGGAGTATGAACTGGAGAAGGGAGAGACTGGAGGTAGGAAGATCAGTGAGAAGGCTGATGTAGTGATGTCAGGATATGCCAAGTGCTCGGACCAACTTGGTGACTGGATATGAAGAAAGGGGTGATCCCTGGTTAAATAGTGGAAGAACCACCAATGGAATTTAGTGATAGGCTGAATATGGGGGTAGAAAGAGGAGTAGACAAGGATAATGCCAAGGTTATGGGCTTGAGAGTCAGGGAGAATGATATTATTGTCAAATCTGATGGGTGGAAGAGCGGATCTGGAAGGGGTTCACTTTGAAACATACTGAGCTTGAGGTGCTGGTACCATCTCCAGTCTATACTGATCCAAGTGTAGTAAAGAGTGAAGACTGTGAGCTCGTCTCTAGACTGAGCTCGTTGAGGGCAGGGAATGTGTCTTTTTGTTGTAGTGTACTTTCCCAAGAGCTTAACCCAGTGCTTTGCACACAGTAAGTGCTCAATAAATACGACTGAATGAATGAATAAAAGAGGAGAGGTAGGAAGCAGGGAGATCAGTGAGGAGGCTGATATATTTGCCTAACTGTGATATGACAAGAGGTGGAACAGAGCAGTAACGGTTTGGATACGGGGCAGAGACAGATCTCAGAAATACTGAGGAAGAAGAAGCAGCAGGATTCAGGACCTGACTAAATGTGAAGGTGAAAGGAAATGACAGGCATGATATGAAGGAATTGGAGTATACAGAACCCAATCCCAGATTCCAGACCTTGCCTCTCTGGTGTGTTGTAAATAACCAAGACAACAGGCAGGAGAAGGAATAGGAATCTAAGGGAAAATTAAATGTATGATTATTGGAGAATTTATTGATTTGAAAGTTGGTCTTCATTTTCATATGGTGTTCCAGTGCAAGGGAGTCGCACTAATCCAGAGGTGTCTTCCTGAACAGAAGGGAATCACATATGAAAATATTGGACTATCCATCAACATCTGAATCTTTCAAGCCTATTGCATTTGTATTATATGAGCAAGGGCAAGGTGTTTTTTTTAAAGTCTGTAACCTATTTGACATAGAGTACTGTGTGGGTTTTTACAGCCCCATTTACAAGTTTATGGCCTTTTTTCTTTAGTTGCTTGTTCCAATTGCCTCTTCTATTTCCTTAAATATGGTAAAGAGACCATGAGAATGAATCGATGCTCCATGTGAACCCTATAAATGGACATTGCCAAATTGCTGTAAAATGGTTTTCCTTTCAGCCCTACTGGATTGTTAGTGGGTTTCTGAGGCAAAATCCTACAGGGAAATGTTATGACCATTTGAGGTTGCCAAGCTTTATGCTTCAGTACAAAAGGCCTAAGGGTGAGGATTTAAAATGGATGAAGTGGAGAAATTTGCACTTCCTAAAAAAAACATATAGCATTTCCTTCCATGTGTCAGAAATGAAAACAAAAAATACAAACTAATTCTTCATGAAATTTGCTTTTTATAATTCCCTCTTTGGTCTTTTTTCAATCTAACAAGTCATATTTTCTGCTTTTTCTCGTCAGGTTTATGGCTTTGCTGGTCACCGTTTCAATAACGATGATGGACGATCTTCTGTTCTATATATCATGTAAAAGAATTCAGCTTAAAAGTCTACTTGTGTTCACAGCTTGCCTCCTGTCACCTCCCCAAACTCTCCCCTGCTCCACAGGCATGCACAGTTACAGAGATTTGGGATGGTTCATATTTGAGAACACCGGCTAAGGAGAGAATGATGGTGGCTTATTTGGACCGAGCCTGCCCTTGCCGTGAAATGAGGAAAACTGTCATATTTATGAGTCACAGTAAGTCAGTAATATATTGGCACTCACAAGTGGAAACACATTCACAACTAAGCCTGTGGCCCCTGCTTTGCCTTTCACTGAAGCAGTAGTTTTCACCTATGCATGAGTGTTTTTCTTTTTTTTCTCCCTTTCGAGCTCTACATAAACTTTGTGGAATTTATGGTAGTCAATTGTTTTTTCCTGTATGTGTTACATAAAAAATTCTCTCTCCAGATACCTAAAATTATCCTCTTCATACTCTCATTCCCCACTTGGCCTCCCCAGTCCCCCATTCTCTGGAAAAAAAAAAAAGATTTGATCCAGCTGAGTAAATGTATTCAAAGGTGCTGCTTGGAAAGCCTTACCCCTTCTTTCCTTGGAAAATACAACCTATTCTGTTGTATTTCCTGTTCCAAGGATTGCCAGAGTTCAGACGGAGGAAGATTTAATCAGATCTCAGACCTTGTTTTAGGGAGATCTGGGGAGAAGAGGCAGTGGAAAGGAAATGGAGGGTGCTTAGTACAAGGCTCTGCACCAGTAAGTGCTCAGTAAATACCGCTGATTGATTAAGAAAGTTCAAGTTTTTTTTTAAAAAAAGCCATGAAAATCCTGAGGTTTGCCCCATTTGGCCAGCAGGCCCTCTGTCTCAGGTCTCTAGAGTTGTACTTGCATTTTGAATGGGACTGATTTGGGCTTTCAGAGTGAGATCTCACTGGGAACCCCAAGACTCCAAAGATTTGGAGTGTCAGTAGAATCATCAGGCTTGTTTTCATTACCACCCCCTGTTCAAAAAGCCCATTCACAATAAAGTTTCATCCAAAAAAGTCTCCTCTTTCCCTTTCAGCCTCCTCTGCTTTTCAAATAATGTGAAGGGCAATGATAATAATAATGCTAAATTGTGATATTTGGACACTTACACTATGCTGAGTGCTGGGATAGATACAATACAAACAGATCAGACACAGTCCCTGTACTCACATAGAGCTTACAGTCTGAAGAGGAGGGTAAACAGGTATTTAATTTCCTTTTTACAGATGAGGGAACTGAGGCATAGGAAAATTCAGTGACTCACCCAAGGTCACATAACAGACAAGTAGCAGAGATGGGACCAGAACCAAGGTCTCTTGACTCCAGCTTTGTGCTCTTTTCCACGAGACCAGTCTACTTCTCAAGAATTGGAACTTATCCCCTGCCCAATTTTTTAACCTTCCTCATCACCTTTACGCCAAGGGCAATTAGACTCTAGCCCTTCTGGTTTTCTTTTTACACTAGCCCTTGGGAACTTCTTGATTGATTGCAATTTTATCCAGAAAACTGGTTGCGATCCCTGATGCATTGCTAGTTAATAGACTTGTCACCACGAGGCCTTCCTCAGCCATTCACTCATTTGTGAGAGTGCTCCGTGAAAGACCTCAGGAAATGTTCGAGACACCCTTTCCTCCCTGAGGAAGGCATCAGCCATCAGCCTTTCAATTGACTGTGGCTGTGCAATGGCTGCCCATCTCCTCCACATCAGTCCCAAAGTCTTCACCACACATCTACCCCCTCATCAAAACCCTCCAATGGCTTCTCATTTCCCACCACATCAAGCAAAAACCCCTCCTGGTGTACGCATTCCACCAACCCTCCCCTTCTTACACATCAACTCTCTTTCCTGCTACACTCCAACTTTTTCTCTTCGTTCCTTTTAACTGGACCTCACTCTTGCTTCTACCCCCTCTGTCCCCTCACTCACATTATTTCTCAGGCTGACACTCCCTCTCCACCAAAAACCAATAGACTACATCTCTCCCCATGTTTGAAGCATGGCTAAAATCCCATCTCCTCCAACAAGCCTTCCTCAATTAGATTCTAACACTCCAAATCAAATCAGCGCACCAGAACCAACCGGCCCTCGTGAATGCATGCATATTCAATCATATATTAATTTATTCTGATTTATTCTGTTATTTTTTTCCTGACATGTTTACTCTGTTACTTATTTTGTCTTTCTTCTTCCTGCTCCATGTATTCAATCTGTCACTAAATCCTGGCAATTCCACCTTCACAACAGCTCCAGAAACGGCTACCTTGCTAATCCAGTTATCATATTCCCCCCTCCACTGCTGCATCAGCTTCCTCACTGACCTCTCTGCCTCTTGCCTCTCCCCTCTCCAGTTCATATTTAACTCTGCTACCCATATCATTTTTCTAAAAAAAGTTCAGTCCATAACTCCCTCCACCTCAAAAACTTCCAGTGATTGTCCACCAGCTCTGTATCAAATAAAAACACTTTACTATCAGCTTTCAGGCATGAAGACATTAATCAACTCTCCCCTTCCTATCTAACCTCTCTGATCTCCTACTACAACCTAGCCCACACACTTCACTTTTCTAAGGCCAGTCTACTCACTATACCTCACTATTGTCTATCTTAATGCTGGCCCTTGGCCCAAGTCCTCCTCCTGGCCTGGAACTCCCTTAATATCAGACAGTCCAAAACTTTCCCTACCTTCAAAACCTTCCTAAAATCACCTCTCCTCCAAGAGGCCTTCCCTATCTAAGCCCTCATTTCCAACCACCAACCCTTCCCTCTGCGTTGCCTATGCATTTGGGTCTGAACCCCTTAAGTAGTTGATATTCAGCCCACCCTTAGTCCCCAGCAATTATTGTATGTATCCTTACACTCAGCTCTTTCCTCTGTCCATAATTTATTTTAATGTCTGTAACCACCTTTACACTGTACACTCCTTGTGGGCAGGGATTGTATTTACCAACTGTATTATATTGTTCTCCCCGAGCTTAGTGCTCTGCACAAAGTGAGCACTAAATAAACATCACTGAATGTCAAAAACTTGGTAGATCTGTCCCCACCATTAGTTTATTAGCTTTTTATCAGCAGGGAACATTATTTCGCTTCTGTTGTTCTGTCCCAAGCACTTAGTACAGCACATCATACTCATAGGTGCTCAATAAATGCCACTGGCTGATTGATACTTGTCAACATTGCATCTAAATTGTAAAATTATGGAATGGTCATCAGCTGCATCCACAGTATTTATCGAATAGTATTTAGTGCCTTCCGAGTGCAGAGCACTCTGTTTAATGTTTGGGGCAGTATAATAGCAAGAGAAGACATTATCACAGCTCTTAAGGAGCATGCAGTCTTAACATGAGAGATAGGCACAGGATAAGTTAAAGAAAAGAAGAGGAAGAAAATGAAAAGGATATGTGGGTGAATAAGAAGCTGATAGACCTAACTGTGGATCTGTAGAACTAACTCAGGTTTCTCTAGTGGCAACAGACAAACAATAAAACATCAAATTTATCTGGGGAATTTTCTGAGATTCAGCCTTCCTCAATGATTCAAAAACATGTGTGCCTTTATTTGATGAACTTTCCTTCAACCAAAAAGAAAAAAAGGATCTTGGATGCTGACTCAGCATGGTTACATTTTATATATGACAGCAGCGTATAGATTTTTATAGGGTGAACAATGGCTTTATTTAAGCACTAATAGAGTAATCATGAACTCCTCTGGCAGTATCCTTTAGAAACTAAATCCATAAATTTTATTAGTATTAAATGTTTCTAATGGGAGTTGACAAATAGTTGAACAGAGTTACTTTTTCTCTGTACTTGGCAACCAAAGAGGAAAAATTCCCATTACACAATGAGAAATGCATTAATGCTTGAACTCATTCATCTCAATTTTGCCCAAATATAATTTACAACTCTTGGTGAAATTACAGTGTGCTGCAGGGAAGTTGCAAAAATTTTATGGCTCCAATAAAAGTGTCATTAAAATAACATTTTGAAGGTGTTGGGGCATTATAGATATGTGTACCACCTACTACCTATATGCCAGGCTGAAAATGATGTGGGTAGCCAAGAAGGGAGATAACTACTGAGAAAGACTGAGGAGAGAGGGAAATTTAGGGCTGAATCTGGGACGTTAAGAAAAAAATCTCCCAGGACTGAGTCTTTGGAATTTAATGAATGTTTGAGCTTGGGAGGACAGGCAGGCATTGTAAATGATCTGTCTGCTCTGTAATTGGGCAGATAAACAACAACATCAAGATCAACCAATAAAAAGAGTTATTGCTGAAATAAACAAGCCTTAGCATCGGATAAATGTCAAATTGGTTTCTATAACTGGTTTCCTGCTGTTGCACTCAGTTCTGGCTCAGGAAATGAGCCTGGTGGTCTCCCTGCTCTGGTTTTTTAGCAGTCGGCCAAAGTACTTTTAGTAGGCTGTAGTATTAAGTGAGGGAAGAGCTATTAGAACTGTAAAGTGGGATTAAACTCTTGTGACATTTAAGAACCGGAAAGGTTTCAACTTTGTGGACAGAATTTCATGTTTGTGGGGCAGTGGGAAGCATTTTTACACCTTGTACCCTTTTTTCACCCTTCTTCAGCTCCCCTCAGCCCCACAGCACTTATGTACATATCCATAATTTATTTATTTATATGTATATCTGTCTTCCCCTCTAGACTGTAAGCTCCTAGTGGGCAGGGAACATGTCTACCAACTCTGTTATATTGTACTCTTCTGAGCTTTGAGTACAGGACTCTGACCAAAGACCTTAATATGTATGATTGACTGATTGATGACACCTTCTCTGATCCCAAACCTACTTTAATCAAAGGAGAACAAACCAGTTTTATCAGGAAAGGATTTTTGGAATCCTATACTGTCCAAATTCTTCCTTGCCTTTGGTTTAATCAGGACTTCCTTATCACCTATTCACTTGAGTCCTCACTACCCAATGAGCACCCCACTGTCTCTATTCAAACAGCACTTACCTACCTCTCTTCAAACTCTGTTGCTTCCCCCTATAATTTATTTTAGTGACTGTCTCTCCATTAAGTTGTAAACTCATTATGGGCAGAGATTATGTCTACTTGCCCTATTGTATTCCAATATGCTTTTCTTAATGATATTTATTAAGCACTTACTATGTGCTTGTTACAGTGCTTTGCACAAAGTGTCCAATTAATACAATTGATTCTACAGTGTTCGCCTAAGCACTTAGTACAGTGCTCTGCACACTCAATAAATATGATAGATGTAAATGATGAAGATTGTCTTTGCTCTTAGAGCTGCCAGACCTGCAGTAATTGAGACTCACGTTCAGAATGGGAGAAGTAATTTTTCTAGGTCTAGACTTGCTTCAGCCACATCGGTACTGAGTTGGCATGGGTTTCCATTTAGGCAAACCTAACTACAGTTCTCAGAAAAAAAGGAAAAGAAAAGAACTTCTCCAAACCCTCTATGTAGAAGGCTCCAAGTTTCTTGGATGGCGAATGGCCCATACATACCAAACATGAGGGTGAGTTAAGTGTAAATGAATCAGAAACACACAGATTAAATTCCCCTTGAAATACACAGGGGCATCCAGATTGAATGAGAGAAGTCCATGGCAATGTGTGTTTCAAGTTTTATGCCTTTCTCTCACTCATTCCTTCCCTCTGACAAACCTTCTACTAAGCACCTCCTCTGGTTATTTGATCTACCGTTGTAGGGATCCTGCTGAATTGTGCTTGGGACATGGCCAGACTGTTTTATTTTGACCCTGTGCACTTTTGACTCTGCTGTTTGAGTCTCAGTTGTAGCTCCTCTACGACAAAGTTAGCTCTTCCTCTGCCAGGCCAAGCCCAAGACCCCAAGTTAGAAGGGCAGGCAAACACAAAAACAGCCCAGGAACATTTAGGCACATTCAAGTTCAGTGGAAGCTTGGCACCGTAAAAGTTCTTTGTGTGGAAGAGTGGTTTGCTCCCTCTCAGAACTGGCTGGCTGAGCTTGTGGCTATGAAGCAGGGAGTTCCTTGGGCATTGGCAGAGACTGTCTCTAAGGAAGAGACTACTGGTCTCTCTGCTCTCCTCTTCCCTCTGCTCTGGCTTCCTCCACCTCCAGGTAAATGTATTTTAGGAACTGCAGCAGAAGTCAATGGGAATAATGATAATAGTAGTAGTATTAAGGGCTCACTATGTGCCAAGCACTCTGCTAAGTGCTGGGGTAGATTCAAGATATATAGAGAGCCGACACAACCATTGTTCCACACAAACACAAGTGGCAAGTGAATTGTGCTTATAAAGTCACCTGATTGTCCCCAGTACCTCCCTATAGAACTTCTCTTTTCCCAGTACTTCCACTGGCATCCTGTGTGATTATGGGTGGGTGTCATCCTTGCAACGGCTCAGAGTTGACTGAGGCAGATAATTTGATGAAGCTGCTCCAGGCCCAAGAGAAGTCTACCAGTCATATTCTATTATCTCATTTCCCTGCACAACATCTTTGTGAAGAGAAGAAAGGCATGTATTATTATCCCCATTTTAGGAATGAAGAAACTGAGGCACAGCCCAAAGTCACACAGAAGCCTGGTGGCAGAGCCCAGGTTTCCTGATTGCCATATCCTTGCTCTTTACTCTAAGTGACATTTATTAAGATTAAAGGATATTTTATGGTCTAAATTATCCAGTCCACTTGCTAGGATGGAACTGGCCACTGGGACTTACCCTACTTAGAAAGGCAGCATCACGGATGTGGTCTAAGAATCTTTGAGCCAATGTATTATGCAGTGTATCCACCAAAATCTTCCATTTTCGGATACCTCCTCTTTGGAAATTTAAGTGCTCGTATTGGAAAAGGCATGTAGATTCTTCTTATATTTTCTTTTATAAAGTTGGGGTTTGTAGTCTCATTGAGGATTCACGATGAAGGGGAAAACACGTATTCAACAGCCCCGAAGGTGTTTTGACCACCAGGTGGCAGCATGGAAACATGGAGACTTTCAATAATATACTCCCTGCCTAAGGAGGGTCTGGAATGGGAGAGGGGGCAGTTTGTATTTGGGCCAGTCAGAATACAGCCCCTTCCCAAGAGACTGCCATTTGTTTATGAAGCTCTGAGAGTGTAAATAAAAATGGTTCAGCACATTATTCTCTCTTCGAATAAGTCTCTAGTCGCAAGGTCAGTGTGGAATTTCTCCCCTCCCATATATTTGGGCCCATTAGACTTTGATTAATATATTCACTTTCTAACCCCAGATTAATCAGTCCCACAGAGCATGACCAGCTTAATTAATATTATTCATTTGAAACCACTTTTCTTTATTCAGCCTACTCTCTTATCCACATCCCCCCTTTCTCTTAATCCAAATTCCCCCTTGAGTGGAATGATAATATAATACACGGAGATCTGTCTGGTGGCAAAGAACTTAAAAACAACAAGTAAAAGGATCTTTCTGGGTTCACACCTGTTTTAAGATTTGTGATCCTGCAAACTAAAAGCTGTGGGGATTCACTTGGCTTCTTCCTTGTTGGTCCCAGTGGACAACACCATTAAACCACAGGGAAGAGTGAGAGCCTCCAGTGCACTTAAATATACTTATGTCAAATCCATCCCATTCTTCCTGCCTTCTTTCCTCAAACTAGCCCCTGCTCCCAGGGGCTGGAGAACATTACAAGGCATTCACTTTATATGAATGGGCACAAACAGACTTTTTCACCATTTCGTTATGTCTACATTTGCAGGCATATCCTGTAGCCTGCCCGAAACAGCCTTAATTTCAATTTACTGTCTCCCCCAGGATCTTGCCCTTAGTGGAAAATGCAATAGCTTTGTTTCCCCCAAACCCCCTCCTACCGACCCTCCCCACCAACTCCTCAGCTTCCCTCCTCCTCTTCTTTCAGGGAAAGATCTGAACTGGAAGTAAAATATTCCTCAAGATGAATGTGGGGAGTTTTGATGCTTCTAACAGGGTGCCTGATCTTTAATTTTTAAAAAATGAGCATATTTCTCCCCCATACCATCTTTTTGGAAGGTGTTCAAAGCCAGTATACACAATCCACTAACATTTTCTCTGGTTCCCCTGGAACTGGAAGAGAACTGAGAAGATGTAACCGAACATTTGAAGAATTTTGGCTCTGTCCATTTCTTTCCACCAGGACTATTTTTAATGGAGCAAATGCGACTGAGTTCTTCAGGTTTCCAAGGTTTAGACAAGAACACCTTACAATAAAGATTGAGTAAACTGGCATAATTTACATTTATTGTTTTTTGTATTGTACCATTGTAGAGGTTAAAATAGAACACTGTACTAAGGGCTTGGGTGAATTCAGTGTGAGAGAGTTGACAGACATGTTCCCTGCCACCAGTGCATTTAATTTTTAAGCTCATTACCTATTGGCACACTACTACCTCCCCTGCCAATGAGGAAGAGCTACATTTGACTTAGTCTTGCCTAGAGGTGGTGACACTACGTTTTGAAGAACTGTCAGGCAGTCAATAATAGAGGATTCAGATGGCCAGATTCCCAGATCTTTTTTTCTGCCATTTCTAAGATTCCCTATGGATTTATAAACTTAACCACATCTACACCTCCCCATTTTGAAAAAAAGTAAGAGGATTCTGTGGTCCAGGGTTGGCTAGAGTTTTTTGTAGGGGTTTAAGGAACAGAGGGGTCTCATGTTTAAAGGATGTCCGGGCAGTCTCAGATCTGAAATTTAGGGACTCGATAGGAAACACTTCCATGATTTAAGCCAGAATTCTATAGGGAAAGAAAAATCTCTTTTCTTCCAACAGAAATGGAAGACTGACATCAAGGTGGGGTTGTGATCTGGAAGCCTGAGACATAGAAGGTGATGTAATGGGGCAAGTGTTTGTAATTGTTTAGAACAGAGGCACTAACTTCTCATTTTGACTACGGAGATGACAAAAGAGGGGAGATTTTAGGGGAATATGAAAACTGTGTGAGCATAGAACTCGAGAGGAACTAATAAGAGAGATCAGATTTGCAGGGGGGACGTCCGGAGGCAGGGCTTGATTTAAACTGAACACTGGAGCTCAGAAAATGATTAAAACAGAAGCAGCATGGCCTAGTGGAAAGAACACGTGCCTGGGAGTCACATACCTGCTGTGTTACCTTGGTCAAGTCACTTAACTTCTCTGTGCCTCAGTTCCCTCATCTGCAAAATGGGGATTCAATACCTCTCCTTCCTTCTACTTGGACTGTGAGCCCCATGTGATACCTGATTATCCCGTATCTATACCAGAGGCTTAGTACAGTGTTCATCCAATACCAAATTCCACAATTACTACACAATACCACAAGATTCTGAAAATGGAAACTAAATTGAGTCCAACCAGCATAAAAGTGCTTATCTCGCACCTCAGAAGCAAAAATGCTAATAAAAGGAAGATTTGTGAGCTAGCAAAAGGGACAAAAACACTAAGTTCAAATTACATTTCACTGTACTCCACTAAATCAAGCAA
Organism: Ornithorhynchus anatinus; assembly: GCF_004115215.2. Classification (NCBI taxonomy): domain Eukaryota; kingdom Metazoa; phylum Chordata; class Mammalia; order Monotremata; family Ornithorhynchidae; genus Ornithorhynchus; species Ornithorhynchus anatinus. The sequence goes on along the minus strand of NC_041746.1, from coordinate 7,503,610 downwards.
TTCCAATCTTGTGTCCACCAGTGGGTGAGAAATTACATTTGTTCAGATAAGTGGTTGTCCTTCAAGAGCCCACTGGCCTATGATGTGAGGCCCTCACTGGGGATTATCGGAGCTTAATTCATGGCTTAGGGTATTTTCTGGTGGAACACTCAATCTTGATAAACAAGGAAATCCCTCCTGCTATTCACACTGAAACCTTTGCTATTTGGGGTGACCTTACACCGGACCTAGTGAGACTAGAAGAACCACGAGGAAGAAAATTGAGGAACTTATGGAATGAACGAACTCCTCAGTGGGGAGAAATCAGATGTCAGTTTCATATGTGTCTGGATCTTCGAGATCTCATAAGGCAATCAATAGGGACATTTGAAACCGCTGCACATGAAAAGAAATCGTGACCCAATTTGCAAACAGAAAAATTTTCAGCAAATCAGATGCCTCTTGAGGATTTTGGCAGCAAAGCCATAGACATTTAATACCTCATTTGGGAGGAAGAGGCTTCCAAGACTACTTTCCAGCATTGCATCAGCTCCTGATGTGTATCATAAAGTCGTACACATGATCTTACACATCGTTGAGCCCATTACTGAGGTGATCACCTACATGGATGATATTATCATCTGGACCCCTACCAAAGGAGAACATGATTAAAGATGTCAGGACATGTTGGAAACAACTAGCATAGTGCATTTGAAATAAAGCAAAGAAAAATGTGCGCTCATGGTAACCAATTTGACCTTTGTAGAAAAAACTGTTGCAGTGGAAAGTGATGAGAAGTGTGAGGCCATGGATATGATGTCCTGTTCAGGGAGGATGATATTTTATGTGGGGAAGTCTGTCTCTGATTTGTCCAGAAGAGTTGTGCCTCTTTGGATACTTTTGGAGAAGAAGAATAATGAATGGTGTTGATAGAACAAGAAACATCCTGGCATTCACTGAAATGAGGGCTGATGGAAGAAGCCACGTCAATTCTGAGGAGCTGCATGGCCTAATGGAAAGAGTATGGGCTTGGGAGTCAGAGGACCCAGAGTTCTAATTCTGGTTCTGTCACTTGCCTGCCGTGTGAACTTGGATAAGTCACTTTACTTCTCTGTGCCTCAGTTTACTCATCTGTAAAATGGAGATCCATTACCTATTTGCCCCCCCTGTTAGATTGTGAGCCCCATGAGGGATAGTGACTGTCTGACCTGATTATCTTGTATCTACCACAGGACTTGGTACAGTGTTTGGCACAGAGTAAGCATTTAACAAATACCATCGTTATTAACATTAATTTTATGTTCCCAAACATTCCAAAACAATGTCTTCAAAGGTATCCCAGACAGGCTTGAATGCAGTGTTTTTACAGAATTATGCTGATCTCCAGCAACTTGAGAAATAAGCTTATTTGTCACACCCACTGAGGAATTTCTTAAATTCTTATGCTCATTTTTAGGGAGCCCAGCAGACATAGAGCTCTCCTGCCACCCCAGTGGCTCTGCATTTGAATAATAATAATAGTATTTGTTAAGTACTTACTATGTGGCAAGCACTGTGTTACATGCTGGAATAGAGATGAAATAAGCAGATAAGATACAGTGCCTGCCCACAGTTTAAGAGGGAGAGTGAACAGGTATTTAATCCTCATTTTACAGATGGGGAAACTGAGGCACAGACACATTAAGCAACGTGGCCAAGGTCTTAGAACAAGAAAATGGCAGAGCTGGATTTAGAACCCAGCTTTCCTGACTCTCAATCTGTGTTTTCCACTAAGTCCCACTGCTTCCCCGATTGAAGGACCAGGTGTTTGCCTACTTCAATTGCTATACTTGGGAAGGAATGAAATGAGGAGAGAGGACCTTTATGGTATCCAGGGAGTTTGTGGCTACCCCTCCTGGGACCCTCACCCACACTTGGCTATCTTGCTCTTTTCCTCATTTGCATTAATAATGAATGAATTTAACTTCTTGACACATTTCAATGTTTTGTTTGAAGCCAAGCCTACCCACTTGCAGTAGTTTCAATACCACCACGTTGCTCTTTCAATCACTATTAATCTCTAGTGAAAGAAGTGGCTAGAGTTCCAAAAGGGCATTTTACCCAATTATTTTGTACAGTGAGGTTGGAAAAAATGAACTTTCTGCTTTGTAATGACTATGAGATTTGACTGTTTTCATTCTTTCCCATTAAATTGCAAACTCCTTACGGACACAGACCTGTCTTTCAAACTTAACATTTTCTCCTTAAAAGTTAGAGTCAACATCACAACGGATCTAGCTCATTTTTAAATCAGAAGAAATATCTGTTAAACAATAGGGTTATTCTTTCCATTTGCCTAGGGGACTCCAAATTATGTCCATAGATAGCAATAGAACAAGTTACAGTCTACTAAAATATTAAGAACTAAGCAGAATATCATATGTCTCATTAGTAAAGTAGAACTATGCTTATGGCCAGTTAAAATTAACTCGCCAAGATATGTCTGTCATCATAAAGACACAAGAATGCATTTCATGGGATGTGGATTCCGATAAACTCGTAGGAAGGGTTTCCTCATATATTGGGGTCACAGTACATGTGAATTTAGGGAGATGATCAGGAAGACTCTCCTACTTAGATTTGAACACTCCACGTGCCTTCCTGGTTGAGTCATCAATTAACAGGGTAATATGAAAAACCGGACCTCAAATTGGTATAACTTTCAATATATTTTAGCCCAGATAATTTAGGAGACTCAAAAATTGTGGCATTTTATTCCCATATTTTGGTTTCTCAGTGCAGGGCTTTCCATACAGTGGAACCTCAATAAATTATTGTTGACTCCGTCAATCAATCAACCCCTAGTATTTAATGAACCCCTACTGCATTCACAGCACTATTTTAAGCAGTTTGGTGAGTTTAATAGAATTAGTTGACATGATTCCTGTCCTGGAGGAGTATGCAATCTAGCCTGGGGGACAAGTTCTGAAGTAAAATAAATTACAGACAGGATTTTTCGGACAACCAAGAACTCTAAATCAAGATCAGGTGGGAGGCACTGATTTACTGCCACTGAGTGGCAGGAATAGGTCCAGGTGTTTCTCATGCTGCTCATCACCAGAAAAGGGTGTGGCCTGGGGCTGAGACCACGTGAAACTGAGAAAGGACTCGTTGATTTTTACAGGTAACATTGGCTGGAACGGCAGGAATCTCTTCAGTTCGCTGGTGGAGGGGAATTAACAGCATTTAGTTTAAGGTAAAGAAACTTCTTCGTTTTCCCTAAAGCTGTGAATGTTGAAAACCGGTTGCAGCAACTACCTAGATAATTACTAAGGAAATATCTGATTTGGAAATGGCTTGGGAGGAAGGAGAGATGATGTGGGAGGGATGTTATGTATGTTCATTTAAAAAGTCTACCAGTGCAAAGTTTATTAAACACAAGTATGTTCACTTTGGACACTATGTACAAAGCTTAGTCTTTCTCCTGTTTTCTGTAGGCTTACCCCAGCACTTCCTTTTCCTTTCTGGAATTTAACCTCCAGGAGGTCTGCTTTCTGGATGTCTTTCCTCATAAAAGAAGTATTAAAAAATTATGTATTCTAAAAGTAAGGTAGTTTAACAACTTTAAACATTTTTCCATTTTTATTGCCTCTTGCCTTCTCGCTGTAGTTTGAGTATTTTGCCCCAGATTGTCTTCTCCTTTGATGCCTGTCTTAAAGGCATACACTCTCTCTTCCTGTGACACTCTCTTTTAATCTAAGCATGTCTGTTGAAGTTTAATAGTTACTTGGACATCCTGTCTAACAATAACTGTTCCATTTCCATAGACTGTAAGTTTGATAATAGTAATAATTACTGTGGTATTTGTTAATCATTGTGCCAGGCATTGTACTAAATGGATATAAGCAAATTGGGTTGTACACAGTTCCTGTCCCATATGGGGCTCACAGTCTTAATCCCCATTTTATAGATGAGGTATCTGAGGCACAGAGAAGTAAAGCAACTTACTCAAGGTCCCCAGCAGACAAGTGGCAGAGCCAGGATGATAACCCAGATTTTTCTGACTCCCAGGTTAGTGTTCTATCCACTAGGCCATGTTGCATATACTCTAGTCTTGCTGGCTTCCAGTTTTTTCTAACAGTTTCCCCCTCTGTCCATCCTGATTTGTCATCTTGCTTCTCTTCTGCAGGTTGCTAGTGCAAGATGCAGTCATTTTGAATTGATTGTTCATGATAATTCTTTGAGATTGCTAAATCACTTTTGCTAAATGATTACACCCACTGCAGCAAGAACATCATTTTCCAAATGCAGGGTATTATAGTTGATTCCTACTATAGTTTTTGTAATGTCATGTCACTTCCATTCTCTTTGAATTGTTGTGCTTTTTTATTTGGTACTCTAAGATCAAATTCAGGTTATCATAACCTTTTTGTTCTTTTCCTGATTTGTGTTTAGTAGTCAGCTTGAGGTGTTTGACCCAGTAAAATTGTTTGAATATAGGTTTATGCTCTTGGAGTAATTTTTTTCAGAATTGTCCATATTTATATTAACCACTCATGAAAAAAAACCTTAGTTCTTAAATTATGGTTTGAGTTCTTAAATTGCAGATTTGACATTCTTTAGTACTATTAAATTGTCAAAGATTAATCATCCACCTGTTATTTTACAAGAAACATGAATCTTTCTATCACCCCCCTCCATTAGAATGCAAACATTTTTGGGTTATGCACCTCTATTATTTTTGTTGTTGTTGTTGGACTAGTGGAAAGATGATGAGACTGACCAAGGAAACCAGAGTTCTAGTTGTACCTCTGCCTGCTCTGTGACAGTGGGCAAGTCCCTCAACCTCTCTGTGTCTCAGCTTTTTCATCTATGTGATGGGAAGACAATTCCTGTTCTTTCTCCTTAGAGACTGAGCCCTGTGTGTTACAGGGACTGTGTCTGATCTGAGTATTACATGCCTACCTTAACACTTAGCATGTGGAAAACTTAATGAATATCATTATTTTATTCTTCTTGTATGCTCCCAAAGACCTAGTAGAGTGCTCCACACACAGTAGTGTCCAGGAGGTGCTAATTAATCTCTTAATTTGGAAAACAGAAGTCCTGAAATTTAGGTCACTAAATTATTCATTCAATCATATTTATTGAGCACTTACTGATTGCAAAGCACCGTACTAAGCACTTGGGAGAGTATAGTACCACAATAAGTAGATACATTCCCTGCCCAAAATGAGCTAGCTGTCTAGGTTATTGTACTCTTAAGAAGCATCACAGCCTGCTGAATATCATCTTTAGGAATTAGTCTAGAATATAAATTCAATATAAATTTAAGCGCATGAAATGTGTTTAAAGAGTGCTCTGCAAATAAGTGCTTAAAAAATATGATCAAATGTCTACTTGCTCACAGGAATGTCAAGCTGCATAAAATGTTCTAGTCATGTGCAGCAGCTCATTTTAAAAACCTTGGGTGCTTTAAATTGATCCAAAGCTAAATCAGTCAATATTTCTTGAATGTGTACTGTGTGCAGAGGACTGTACTAAGCACATATAGTACAACAGAATTAGTGGAATTAGAATTCCAAGAATTGTTCTTGGAACAAGGTGTACATTTCACTCCTAATTAAGCCATTCACTTGATTAAGTAATCTAGTGACTGGATTAATGATCTTCCAAGAATCTCCTCTCTCTAGGAGATTTATCCTGGTTCACCTAGCACTTTGCTTCCCAGAACTGTCCCTTGAAGAAATACTATCCAACCCTCAATAGCTAGTTTGTCTTCCTCAAGTATAGGAGGGAGCACTACAGGGGAAGAACTGAGCCTATTGAAAAATGGAATAAACAGTCCCTTTTCTTACAGGCTGAAATGACTCTAGGTTTCAAGTTGGAAGTGCTTAAAAATACAATTATCATTGTTATCCCAGTATGCGTCCTGGGAACCAGTAGATAGTGTGGTCACCTGACTGGTTTTATACTGAGCGATGTAGTCCAATTTTCAGCTCACCTGACCAGCATCAGTATGGAATCAGGTGCAATTTTTTGTCCAACTTAAAAAATATACAGTTCCAAGACTCCCCCTGTTGAGTTCCATAGTCCCAGCATTAGTGTGGACCCGGGAGGGGAATACCAGTGTTCTGGAGCAAATAAGGAATTCAGGACTTCCCCTTGGAGAAATGTATTACTGCCAAATAACACGTACAGTGGTGTCACATCCTTTTGTGTGGCAGTGTTACATGTGTAATGTCACACTGCCTCTCTGGTATTTGAGAGTGTTGCCGGTGGCCACATTAGGTTGACAAACACTAATATTAGTGTCTCCAATCCACTAATCAGCCTCTTTCAATATTTAACGAATTTACATTCCTAAGGCAATGTTCTTCAAGGATTAACAAATAATCTAGGCAGTCTTGTCCTAGTCTGGGTTTGTGTACTTAAGTCTGCAAAGTATGTAACTCGTTTTCCTTCTCCCCAGAGCTCAGTGTTCTCTAGGAGGAGTTGCATTTTCTTATTATATTTAAGTGCTTACTATGTGCCAGGTACTGCTCTAAGCACTGGGGTAGATACCAGGTAATCAGGTTGGACACAATCCATGTACCCTATGGGGCTCACAGTTTTAATCTCCATTCTTTACAGATGAGGGAACTGAGGCAAAGAGAAGTTAAGTGACTTGCCCAAGGTCACACAGCAGACAAGTGGCAGAGCCGGGACTAGAACTTAGGTTCTTCTGACTCCCAGGCCTGTGCTCTATCCACTAGGCCATGCTGCTTCACATTAATAGGCAGGTGGATGTGAAATGTAAACTATGAACCAGCATGTTAAACACTTGTTCAAAGCCTTCTTAAGTTCCTCTCCTTTCACACCGCTACACTCAGTACTTAGGCACTTAAGCAAACAATTCCATAATTAGCATCCCCTCAGCCAAATCTGTTTCTGGAGGTTATGATTTTTTTGTTGTTGTTTTGTGGTTTGAGGATCACCAAGGACAGTTAGGAATCCACACAAGAATGTAAAGAATGATAATCTTTTACCGGAGGGGGAGGTGTGTGTGGGAGGGTGTTATGTTTTTCTTTAAAAACACTAGTCTGTATGTTTATATGTGCAAAGCTCAAAACAGAATCTGTCCTATCTAACATTTACCTACCTAGACCTTTCAGAACTGCTCTTTGCCAAGCACCACAGAAATGCAGCTTCCTCTGAGGTGAAACTCAAGAGCCAATGAAAGCCAAAACGCTGACCAATTGTTGGCCAAAGATAAAGGGAGTGTCTCTTAGGTGTGATTACTGTCTGTTAGTTTAACTGCCAGATCCATCATTTAAGTTTCTGAAGTGTCAAATCCAACACACATTTAACAAGGCTTTTCTTAATGACTGAACTCTTTTTTTAAAAAAGCTAAGTAAACTAGGGCACTCATCAAAGGCATCAGTTCCCTCCCACCCCTGTCCCCAAAGTCCTAACCCTACTTTCTAGTTTTTAGGAAATGTGGTGCCATTTTTCAAGTTCTCCTTCTGGATCCCCCCCTCTAAACTCTTACAGGGTACTACATTAAGTTAGAGATGCACAGTTTATCTCTTCGGAAGGGATTGTGTTCTGATGGGATTTTTTTTGAGCATTTTCTCATCAATAATATTTGAGTGCTTACTATGTGCAGAGCACTGTACTAAGCAATTGGGAGAGTAGAATACAACCGAGTTGGTAAACACAGTGATTTTTCTCCCTGGGAGTTAACCTATCTGGACTCTGAAAACTGCATTCTGGCTTCCTGATACCGCAAAGTGAATAAGTTATGGTCATTCCCTAAGAGGGAAATTCTCTTTAACATGAGTTTCGGTCTGCATGCATCATAAAGGGGGCTAGAAGCAGAGTCTAAGGAGGGTCGATTTTCCCCCATAGTATCTGACTTTCTTTTGAGGTTCTTCCCCATGCCCAACTTGACTCTCTTGCAGGAAGAATAACACCCTTCCTCTTGTGTATGCTCATTACTAAATGCAAGGCTAAACTCCAGCTAATGCTCGAACAGCCCCCCAAACTAAAGGAGACCCTTCCCAGGCTGGGAATTCGGCTCCATTGGTCCTCCACTACTGTCAGTTAGCCCAGATGCTAAACTAATTAACTTTATGCTCAGATGAAAGAATCCTATTCTAGAAAGGCCAGAACCCCCCTATGACAAAGGCAGTTAAACCTCAATTAGGCTATAGACAGAGAAGGTGTAGATGAGCCCAGGGTAATTACCAGGTTTTGTCTGACAGGCCAGTTCCTGGAGTCTGGGTCAGAGCAGGTGATTCTGAAATCCGATCTCCCAACAGCTGCAGATGGGGCAACACGTTTTCCCAGCCGACTGGCTAGGCCCAGGCTGGTTCCCCACCGCTGACAGCTTTCTCCAGCTTGCTGCACATAACAACTTAACACTACATGGGTCAGCCGGGCTCTCCTTTTGAATTCCCAGGGATAGCAAACAGCACACAGTCACCCAGCAGCAATTAGCTAGGGACTACAGCCTGAAAGTCCATTGGAAGGACTTAATGTTTTGCTGCTCTTCATGCTTCTTCCCACAGAGCAATTAGGGGAGGGGGAACCGCAAGGGTTTCCATCCAGAGAAGGCTGCAGTGAGGATTTCCATACTGCTTAGGCTCAGCCTCCAGACTTTCAGCATCTGACTTCCAATGGTAGCCATTCGCAGATTGGTTCAAAACATTTGTGGGCCTAGACACCTGCAATGTTTCTGTTGCCCCTTCCACTATTTCTAAACAGCTTCAGGCAGCCATTGATTGTTATTTGAAGAATGGATCTCAACTTGTTGATCACAATATTAATTATATATCTTTCTTTCCCAGAGAAAAGTTGCCTCTAGGCCCCAGCAAGGGATCCCCAAGCCTGTGGACCAGCTAATTTTCAAGGCCATTATATCACTGATTTAGAGCGGTAAGCCCTTTGTGGGCCAGAAACATTCAAGTAGTTTATACTTCCCAAGTACTCAGTACAATGTACCACATGTGGTGGGTGCTAAAGAAATTTTACTACTATTATGTGTTGTACTAAACGCTTACACCCATGCAGTAGCAGTAAGATCTGATCTCTACCCTCAAGGAGCTTCAATTATCAGGAAAGCTGAATGCTTCAGTAATGGAGGCACTTGAAGAAAGGAAAGACTGAATGAATGTGAAAGTGTAATCCAGAACCACCAACTTTTGGACGTCCTCTCTCTTGAGCACCATAGCTTTATTGAATCAAATGTATTGAGTGCTTACTGTGTGCGGAGCAGTGTATTTGGGAGAGGATAATATAACAGAGTTGGTAGACACATTCCCTGCCTGCTTCCAGTTTAGAGGCTAGATGACTCAATATGGTGGGTATGAAAATTCAATTGTTCTCCCTCCTGTTTTGCTTCTCTCAGGGCCCCCAACCCACTACCGGTAACTATGTTTTATGTTGATGTCTAGCAAGTTGTATCGGTCAGTGAGGTTGACTCCCCTGTCCCAAATGATCCAATGTCACGATAAACTCAGGACAGTGTTTGAAATATACAGTTGTAGGCACTTTCTGTTGGTTCTTAAGACTACCTGGTCCACTGGTTCCATGAACAGAGCAAACTGAACCCTAAACAAAGTATAGGAAATAATGGTGCAGTTGTACTTTTTCAAGATTTAAAAAAAGGTGGCCTGAAACAATATACTGTCAACATATTGAAAGGGTGATTGAAAAACACAATGTAGTTATGCTCAATTAGGAATGCAAATTTGTACTAATAAAATATTTTGCCAGATTTTTTTTTCCTCGCTGATTACATCTGTAAATACTTGAGTGTTTACTGTGTGTGGTGAGATTGTTAGCAAGTGCCATAAAGAGTAAGTGCAGGCAAAACCCAGATTTACAAAACAGTGGGTTTTTGAAAACTGCACCCCATGTCAGAACTAATTTTTCCATAGGAAAAGTGGAATAAATGGAGAACTGATCCCTAAACTAAGGCTGGATATCCTGTTTTACCAAATTACCCAGAATTATGCACTAATCAATTTTAAATCAGTAGTATATTTGTAGTGAATCAGCAAGGTTCTGTGGTAGTGGAGCTGCCTTTTATTCAGAAGAAGAATAGACTTATTGACCTTCCCTGCCCTTTCACCTATCTGTATTTATTTCAATGTCTTTTCCCCTCTAGTCTGCAAGCTCCTTATGGTCAGAGTTCATACCTATAAGCTCTATTCGATTATATTCCTCCAAGCGCTTAGAATCGTGCTGTGCACACAGTGAATCCTTAGTATAATACCATTGATGGGTGATTCCACCGAGTGACCAAATAGCCTCTTTTCCCCACAGCCTTTTGGTTTCTCCACTCCGGTTTCCCCTACTTTAAACTTATTTCTTTTCTTCCATCATTACTTTATTAAAAAAACCTGTTTCTCCATTTTCCAGTCAATGCTCTGTGCCCCCCAGAACTAGTGACATAAAGGAGGCTAGTATTGAAAGTCAAAACCAATGTGTTGTATAGTTGAAACAGTGTAAATTCTGAAACTTTGAAAGTGCTACTCATCCTTACTAAAAAGTCTTAAGTTTGAGGACTGCCTGTAGAAGAAAGACAAGGTCATCACCTTCAAGAAACATAGTAGTAAGAGCAGCAACATTTATTCAAAATCTACTTAGCGCAGTATACAGTAGTTGGGATTTGGAACATACAGAATAAGTGATACATTCCCTGCCACCAAAGGAGTTTACACCCCAATGGTTGGCGGGGGAGGTATTTATAGAAGAGAAAGTATTTACAATCAGTGGTCAAAATAAATAATTGAAAAGACATACATGAGTGCTAAAAGGGGGTAAAGTTCATAAGTGTAAGAGATTCCAATGGATCCCTTTTTATTTGGTGGCAGTCTAGAGGTCAGACAAGATTTCACTTTTTCCTCCAGGTTTTTTGCTTTGCTGCTGGTTTATTGGCCAACAGGACTACGTAAGTGCCTGTTGGTGTCAGAGTAAGTCTGGTCGTTGGCCTAAGCAAGGCTCACCTAGCAACTCCCCAGATGTGCCAAATTCTGGGGAAAAAATAAAAAACGGGTTCTGTAGATCCCAGGGTTGAGTTTTAAACCAGCTAATGGCTTGAAGATGGGTCTGCAACTTAAAATGAGCTTGCTTTTGCCATTAAACCGGAGTTCAAATGACGCAGGACACATCTCATACATTAGAGTTTGAACAAACAAATGGCACACAACTGCTTCTTTGGAGGCTACATCCTGCCAATAAATTATGGAACCAACAGCCTGAAATTGAGTTATCGTGGCTCCTCCAAACCCAGGAGGGGAACTGGGTAAGCCATTAGGAGTAGCCTGCAGATCTGGTACAGGAGAAATTCTATAGATCAATGCACAAAACACTGCTCCCTGGCTTCAACATAATCCCCTTAGGAAACGTCCTCCACATCCTGTCGCCAAGCTTGGGCCTTCTCAAAAAAACTTCACCTAAGATTCCCCTACATTTTTCAAGCTGCTCCATTTAAAAAGTGCTTTCTGCTTAATGCCGTCTAGAATCCCTAAATGAGATCATCAGTGTGCTATGGGTGGCTTTTCCAGGAAGAACTAGCCTGATTAGTATTGGTAGAATGGTGAGATTTCGGGCTTGAATCTGCTTTGTGCAGAACTTGGCACACAGAGCTCAGTTGATTGATTCCTCCCTGTATCTTTCAGTGCCCATATTCAGTCTTTCACAGTTCCATCAGCTCTTCTTCTACAGTCTTCCAGATTATATACCTTTCTCTCCAATTTGTCCTATCCTAGATTACTATTTCCCTGCCTCCAGCCTCTTGACTCTTCAGTCCATGCTTCACTCTGGTTCCTAGGTCATTTTTCTAAAATGTCATTCTGTAACCAGTCTCCCCACTCCTCAAAGTAGTTAATCCTCCTCTCCTCAGCCCCCTACTGTTCCAGACAGGGTTGCCCCTCCCTAAATCGTCCCAACCTTCTCACCATTCCAGATGTGGCTCAGGGATTTCTGTACAGGCAGCACTTTTGCAGTAGGAGGGGCTTCTCTTCTGTGAGGTAACTAAGCCCCCCTGAGCCTCTATATTTATGGAACCCCAGGCCACATGCTTGGCATGGGCATTAAACGTGATGTAGTGGGAAGAGCACAGGACCTGGAGTCTAATCCTAGCTCTGCCTCTTGCCTACTCTGTGACCTTGAGCAAGTCACTTCACCTCTCTGAGCTTCAGTTTCATCATCTGTAAAATGAAGATTAAATACCTGTTCTTCTTTCCTCTTTAAGTGTGAACACAGCAGGGGATGTTGCTGCTGGCAGGGAGTGACAGCAGGTGGCAGTGACCCTACAAAGTAAGTTCCCATCTACTTCTGGTTCAATGCAGCCTCATCCTTGGCTTCCATCAGTCAGTGGTATTTTTTGAGCGCTTATTGTGTGCAGAGCACTTGCCTGCTATGTGACCTTGGGCAAGTCACTTGGCTTCTCTGTGCCTCAGTTTCCTCATCTGTAAACTGGGGATTTTTTTTTCAAACACCTGTGGGGTAGGGATCTATCCAATCTCATAACTTTTCATCTACCCCAGCACTGAACACCTAGTTAGTGCTTAATAAATGCCACAGTTCATTCACTTCAATTTCATTTTTACATCCTAGGCCTTGAATTTTATAGGAGGCTAAGTTGGCTTTCAAGAGAGGGAAAGCGATTTTTCTGAGGAGCCCAAGCCAAATTGGTGGCAGAGCCATGCCTCAAACTCCCTCACACTGCCCCCCACCCCAGTCTGGCTGGGCGCTCTCCCCCACTCACTTAAAGTGTCTTGGCGCCAAGCATTTATCCAAGACGGCAAGGCACGTTGCAGAGAACCATGTAATTGCTCTGCACTTACTGGCCAATTATTTGGGGTCCCCTTGCAACTTCCGAGTGGTGAGCTGTCATCACTCAGCATTCTGTGGGGACGCCACCCCCTCCTTCCAGGCAGCTCTTGAGGAAAAGTACCCTGGTCCTTTTGGAGGAAGAAGCATAAATCCTTGATTTTTCTATGAATTAGGGATTACTGCTAAATTGTGTTCTTGCTATTAATAGATCTCCATAAATGTTGCAGGTGCTGGTTGTAACTCCTCTTTGAAGCCCTGCTTAATCGCTCCCTTTCCAAATCCTCATAATCCAGTGCTCGTAAAAAAACCCGGGGATTATTGATTGAAAGGGCCTAGGGGATCCCTAAAATGAGGTTCAGCTCTGAGCGGGTGCAGGCCAGGAGGGGCCGGCCACTCGCTGCTCCTTGGAATGCATGCCAGGTGTTGGCAGTTCTATGCAAAGACTCAGAACTCAGCTCACAGCGAAGGGGGCCCCATTCCACCCCTCAAGAGAGGAAGAAGCGAACCACTGCCGGGAGGGAAACACGAAGGGCCAAGGGGCAACAATGAAAGGCACTGCAGACTTTTTTTTCATGGAACTAATATTTCTCTTACTATGCCTCTGCAATGATCTGGTTTGCCCTTTATGGCGTGGTATGTCCAGGGATCACCTTTCCTGACCATTCTGGTAGAGATTCCAGGCCACAGCCCTCCTGCCCTGCTTCGCTTGAATGTGTAATTTACAAAAGGAAAATGGAGATGAGATTGTCACCCTTCAGAGGCTCATTTAGGTTCACATTACCAATCACTGGCATTTTTTGGGTACTTAACGTTTGTGCAGAGCACTGTATTAAATGCTTGGGAAGTACAATATAATAAAGTTGGTAAATGAGACCACTGATTCTAAGCATATCATTGTTCAGCAGCACAAGTGGATTTTGGACTGATCTTTGCTTGATATATTCCTGACTTCTACTGTGATTAAGGCCATCAATTGGAAAGAGCTTTCCAAATAACAGTGACATCACTCAGTAATATGAGTTGAGCATCTACTGTGTTCAACACTTAGGAAATGTAATAATTAAAAGGGGAAGTTTCAACTGAAGACTGTATTAAATGAAGCTAGTGTCCTTTGGCAAGGTGTAAGCATTTGGATCCAGCCAGAATTTCTCTTTTTTTTTCTTCTCTTTGTATTAAAATAGCCCCAGTATCTAAGATGTCTTTGATGGTTTGAGAATGGCTAGAACAATCTTAAACCTTTCTCTCACCCCTCCATTATTAACCTTGGTTAGTCAGCTTTCACAAAATGCCTCGTGCTTTATGCTTGCAATCTTATGGTATGGAACATGGATATAAGCAATTGGAAAGATCTTGGTAAATGACAACCAGAGAGCCCTACCCCAAACCAGTGTTCTCCATTAGTGACCCAGAGTTGAATGTAGTCAATGAATTCTGCCACTCAGAATTTTGCCCAGGGATGCAGGGCCAAAAGGTGGAAAGACAAATCAAGTCCACCATGTTCTTTGGAGGCTTTCCACATACACCCAAGCTTCAAATCAAGATGAATATCTACTAAACAAGTGTTTTAACCAGGTTTCTATTTGACTGAGACCAATGCCTACATGTTCATAAATAATGAATATTTGTGTGGGTGTAAAGATATGCATTTCTTGGTAGTTCAAATGTGAATTGAGGGCAGATAAAAGTAGAAATAGATTTACAAAGTGATCTAGTTTATCATCATAGCTCTTAGGCATTTTAAGGGATAACCATGCAGATAGAGTGGGTTGTTCAGCGAAGTGAAGAGAGTGGAGAGAAGGACATAATAGGTGAGTCAATTACAAATAAGGACAATAAAAAAAAATTTGACTAAACCTGAATAGTCTACCACCATCCTAACTGTATGCACCAATTCATTCATACAATCGTATTTATTGAGTGCTTACTGTGTGCAGAGCACTGTACTAAATGCTTGGAAAGTACAGTTCAGCAACAGAGACAATCCCTACCCAAAAACAGGCTCACAGTCTATTTACCCTACTGTGTAAGATTAAACCTCAACCACTGAACTCCACGTGGCTTAGAAACGGCACTTTTGCAAGAAGTGAAACATTCCACTTAGACCATCTCAGGTAATCCTTAATGGATACTCCAGTCAGAATCTGGGTGTTAGCTGGCACACCTCATTAGCCATCAAGGTGTTGGAAAAAGCAACTGTTGTTCACCATATGGCATGGTGGAATACGGCATGCTGACCGTCCTAAAGGCGATCTTTGTGTGTGAAACGTCAGAGGCTATGGGTGGGGTCAAGGTGCAGCTAAACTCCAGAGTCCCCATGTAAGGAGCAGGTCTGGTTTATATTTCGTATGAGTTCAGTGATGTCAATGAGCAACATAAGTGGGAAATGGTTTATCCAATTAGTGTCTGCTTCTCCTTAAGTCTCAGTACAAGATTGCCATCCACCACTGCTCAGAAAAGCAGGAAGCAAAACAAAGCAGGCTGACCTTTCAGATTTCCTTTCAATATTAAAGGCGTGGGCCCTGGGAGTCAGGAGACCTATGTTTGAGGCCCAGCATTGCCATTGGCCTACTGTGTGACCTTTTGCAACCCAACCTCTGATGGGTTTCAGTTTCTTCATCTATAAATTTTTGATGGAATAGATCATGTCTTGTGAGGGACAGGGACTGAGTCCTTTCAGATAACTTTGCACCTACCCAGTGCTTAGCACATACTAAGCTTTAAAAAAATATGTTAGTTTGTATTTATATTTTAGACCTAAGATTCACTGACTATATTTTAGTTTAGCTTGATTTTTCTTTCAGAATTGTGCCTCTTGGGAAAAGACTCGGTGATCAAGAGTTAAACTTATCAGTATCAGTGGTATTTACTGAGTGTTTACAGTGTGCAGAGCACTGTACTAAGCACTTGGGGAAGTACAATACAGCATAATTGGTAGACAATTTTCCTGCTCACAGTATGAGTTTATAGTCTAGAGGAGGAGGCAAAATGACGATAATGATAAAGCAATAACTGGAACCATGATAATGTCTCAACTGGAATTTACATTGCCTTTCTTTCAAAGAGCACATTTTCTTTGTAATAAAGAATTAACGAAACAGACAAGAAATTACCGATGGAAGCATACAGGACTCAACATACCCTTCTAAGGTTTCTCCTTGGAACTGACATTTGCAGATAAATTTTGGTCCCCATGTTTGCCTTGAAAGGTGAGCAGTTAGTAATGTTCCCTTAACTTCCTGATGGCAACCTAGAGCTCTTGAAGTCTTTCCCTTAATGTCCTAATTAAGGATGTATCAATACCCTAAGGGATCAAGACAGCTTAGGAACATCATCCGGTCAGTCACTTATAAGCCCTTTGCCTTGAGGAGGGTAAATGTGACAAAATCCCAGAGAGGGAATCAGATGAATCCGTTAAGGAGTAATGATTAGGGAAAGTGTTAAAGATCTGGTGCCTTAAAGAAATCTAGGAAATAAAAGACTTTGTTTATCCAAGGCTTTAATTAGTGTCAATACCTAAGTTTCCCTTGGCTATTTAAGGCATTGTGGAACAAATAATATGGCTTTCTTTCCATTACATGTTTCTTTAAGTAAATGGAGGATACTTTTAATTTTGAAATTAACATATCTATGTATACAAGCCTAATGATTGCCTAGTGTGACTTTCCTGGGAGAGTGGAAACTCCTTAAGGGTAGTCCTCTAGACTAGGTATTTGGAAATACATAGTGAAGTGCTCTGCACCTTGAGCGCACTCAGTATTTTATTGACTGATTGTACACCCAACTTTGGGGTTCTGCAGGAGATTATTTGCATGTGTTCTAGTTCTAAGCAACTGGAGTAGCCCTATAAACATTTTTCACCTCCCAGGAACTGAACTTCCTAGACCGAAGGTCTTTGTCTAGCGGATGGGCTGACCTTGGATCTAAATGCTCAAAGTCTGCAAATCAATCCTGTAAAGGTGGCGGTCATGTTTGTATCCGCCTCTTACTCCGAAAGAGGCTGCCATTTTCATTCACTGGTCTTGGCCTTAAAAAGGTGCATCCATGCCAAAGCAAGAAGCAGAAGTAGGGGGCATTTTCAGAAAGCCAGAGACTTCTTCTCTCTGACTTGGTTTCAAGGAGCTGAGGCTTATAGAAAGTACCTGAATGGGACCAGGAGTTATTTTTGAAGATAGTGCCACAAATTGTCCTCTTGCAGGCAAGGGTGAAGTACTAATAGTTATGAAGCCTGTGTTCCACTTCAGAGTCCACCCTAGGGACCCTGGCACCAGCCTCTTCTCAGCCCTGTTGCTCTACTCAGAAGGAGCTGATGGCCACACCCAGAGCCTAGGAAGGGTGGTAATCATGGCCTAGTGGAAGGAGTATGGGCCTGGAAGTCAGAGGACCTGTATTCTTATCCCAGTTCTGCTACTTGCCTGCTGTTTGACCTTGGGCAAGTCATTTAACTTCTGTGCCTCAGTTTCCTCATCTGTAAAATTGAGATTCAATATCCTATCTCCCTCCTACTTAGCCTGTGAGCCCTGTGTGGGGCAGGTACTGCATCCAACCTAATTAATTTGTATCTACCCTAGTGTTAAGAGCAGTGCTTGGCACATAGTAAACGCTGAACAAATGCAGTCATTATTATCAGAACAGTGTGTGGAGCTTGCAGTGCTTCTAAATTGCACCTGTTCTTTGGGTTGGCTTCTCAGCCAATTGGAAGGCATAAAGGCAAATGCAATTCCACAGAAAATACTCTGCACAATCAATTAATGGTTTTTAACTGCTTATTTTTTGCACAACACAGTATTAAGTGTTTGAGAAAATACAATATAACTTGTAGATATGATCCCTGCTTCTAAATCTAATCTCAATCTTTGATTTTCCACGAACAACTGTGACCAAGTACTAGTGGCAAAGCCTCCCAGCTGGCTAAAAAGGCATTTTTTTAAAAGCCATTAAGAAACAGTTCAAGAAGCAATGTTCTCATGGCCCATCCTTGCACAGCAGTTTCTGCAGGAAAGATCAGGTCCCCGAAACCCCAGCCAGCTCTGGGCCAGACAAGGGCAACGTCCCCTCTTCTCTCATTCCTCTTCCAAAATTGGATTTACTGGTGCTTTTGGAGTGAATGCTGGGAAATGAGGTCCTTCCTCCTAGGCACTATTAGGGAGGCCTGGAGGGACACTGAGAAGGTCATTGTGATCCAGAATGCTGTGCAGTGACACTATCTTGAGGAATACAATTCTAGAAGCAATTTAAGGAGGATTTTGCAGCAATCCAGAAATGCCCAAAGCTGATGAGGTTGGGTTTGGCTTGGGACAAACCAGGCTACTAGCAGACTGGGCCAGCCTTTCAAATTTAGGTCCATGCAGGCTATAGCACCCAGAGTTCATGAACAAAACCATGACACTTTCATGACCTCTCTTCCTCTCTTGCTTTCCCTCTACCTCTCCCATCCCATGTTCATCCCGCTTTACTCTGCATGCACCTCTGCTCCTGAATGCAGGTGTCCATCTTTGTCAGTACATGCCCTCCCTTCCCAAGACTTCTCCCAGTGCTGAAAATAAAAAGCCAGAGCAAGTGAACCCACTCATTTCACCCAAACACAAAAGTTCTAGATTATGGAGTTCACATTAACTGGAAGGGCTTAATATCACATCCCATACAAATCTTGGGCTTCGCTGCATCGCAAATAAGATGTAGAAAGGAGCATCCCACAGAAACTGGCTCCAAATGTCTTTAAGGGAAAATATAATGTGGCAGGATATCCATGGCCTGTAAAATGATGATTGTTTCCCTTTTCTGCCTGTACTATTCAAGTCTCACAGAGTAACGAAGTAAGCCGGACAAACGTCCTTGTCCGGGTCACAGTAAGAAACAGCCGAGAGGATCCATGATGCCCACATCCTAATTTACTGAAGACAGAGGTCTCCCTCTAGGAAAAAAGAGCAGTTGGCGTGAGAAAAGTTTTTGAATGTACCTGGTTCAGAAGCACCTTTCACTGTTCCTGGTGCGTTGTCAGCTGGGTTTCTATAGAAGGCAGGCTTGAAACAACATCCCTGTATCAATCACTGTTTTCATCAAAGCCCAACTGTGAAAGTTAGGCAGCAAGCCAACCCCATAAGGAAGCTGAAACCCACCTGAACGTAGAATGGTTTGCTAATGGCTTGCACACACTTTTATACTTGTGTCCTTGTACAACACGTACTCACGCGGACAAAAAAAAAAATCCCTCCACTATAATGGTGGCAAAGATTACAACAAACATTTATTGCACTTAAATATATTTTCAGTAAACTCGAAGTCACATTTATTTGAGGTAAAATTATAGTGCAATAAAGATAAAAGCCGGAGTTCCTTTAAAACAGTTAATCTTGTTTCTTTCAGGAATTTGATCCGTGCTGGTGTCCCCCATGCACGATATAGTACTTACAATCTATTCCATGTGTCTTTTGAAGACAATGGGGAGAAATTTGTGGAGGAAAAGAAGAAGCTGTTCTATTAGAGATACAGGAACTCTGGGAATCCAGTGAGACACAGGTATCAGCAGGATATTTCCAACCCTTAGGCTTGCTGGAAACAAATAGTCTAACTTCACATATCTTGTTTTCAAGGTTAGATTATCTGGAGGGAGATAGGGTTATAATAATAATAATGTTGGTATTTAAGTGCTTACTATGTGCTGAGCACTGTTCTAAGCACCGGGGTAGACACAGGGGAATCAGGTTGTCCCACGTGGGGCTCACAGTCTTCATTCCCATTTTACAGATGAGGTAACTGAGGCACCGAGAAGTTAAGTGACTTGCCCAAAGTCACACAGCTGACAAATGGCCGAGCTGGGATTTGAACCCATGACCTCTGACTCCAAAGCCCGTGTTCTTTCCACTGAGCCACGCTGCTTCTGGCTATATGGCTAGGCTGCCCTTCATTGTGGGAAGCCAATGAAAAGCCAACAACTAACATTCTAGAATAACCCCAGCAAGAGACAGGGGAATTAATTAAATGACCTCTTTGGGGTTCCAGATTCATGTTTCGATCTTAAGTAGCATTTACATGTGGTCACTTCCTTCTCTCTTCTCCACCCCTCCAATTTCTGTCACCTCAGGGAAGATCGTTCAGAATTAACCATTACCTTTATCTTTTCCTTTTAACATACTCACAGGCCAATCTGTTGCAAAAAGATGGGAGAGCAACTGGTTGGGGTTGAGAAGGGGTCAAAATCCACAACAGCCAGCAGCTGAAGAGATTTTCTGTTTTCCAGAGCTAAAATTTCCAGAGAAGTTTGATTCCCCTTGGCTTCTCAACTTTCTTGTTTATAATTTTAATGATACTTTTGAAAATAAACGAGCATCCTTTCAAAGCATTCTTGTCTGCTGTTGCAGAACAAGGTGTTTGACTAAATTGCATTTTGAGGCACATGCTGACTGAAAGCTAATAAAAGAATAACCAGATAAGTAGTAAGTAGGTTTTTAATCAGAGGACTATATTGAACTGGAGATAGTAAAAAATCGGCATAACTAACTACAGATGCTCAAAAACTATAAAGCTGTAGTCTAGGTCAGCGCGGTTTGCCTTCCTAATATGTTAGCCCCTTGTTTGCCTATTTTACAGTTTTAACTTAATAAACTATCAACTCTTTATTATGTAGAGTACATAATTTCTCAAGTTTTACCATAGGAGCCATCATCCAACCATAGTTGAGAGAAGGGATTTTTATAGGAAGAAATCCAGAAATGGAAAATCCCAAACCATACTTGGCAAAAACATTTTCTGTCCAACACGACTCAGCATTTTCTTCTCAGTTGGAGATCTCTGGGTGTGAAATGATGATTCTGCCTGTTTCTATCTCCTCTGCCATCTCTCTTTGGTGGAGCTGATGGGGAAGGTTTGACCTGGGGCAGATCACATCCTGCCGGCTAAGGAACTGGGGTTTTGGTGGAGGAAAGAGTAGGCCACAAGGAAAGATGACACTTTTTAGAGGAAAAAAAAACCAACAAAAACACAACTTCTTGTAGAAATGCTGGGTCAAGGACCAATATGAAAGGAAAAAAAAATGTTGGGAGCTCTTTTGATTCTTGATTACTTTTGCAGGCTTTCATACACGTCAAGATCTGTTTAGTCTCGGTATTTGGGTATCTGACTGTTTAGGTAAGAGAGTGGACATCAGGTTTTTTGGCTTTGAAACTAGAGCTACTAGCTAGGCACAACCACCCAAAGGGTCAGGAATTGAGACCCATTATCCTGGCCCCACCCTAGGGTTATCCCTGCCTCCCACCAAAGAACATCCACAAGCCAGATGATTAGTCCCATGCCCCCGTGCCCGCAGAGGGACAGCCCTGTGGATGTCGATGAATTGTACTATTATTAACTTCATCTTCCGTGGTCTAGTGGAAAGAGCACAATACTAGGATTACCAGAAGACCTAGGTTCTAGTCCCGGCTGTACCACTTTCCTACTGTGTGACCTTCAGCAAGCTGCTTAACTTCTTTGGGCATAATTTTCCTCATTTGTAAAATGGGGTTCAATAGCTGTTCTCCATCCTACTTAGAATGTAAGCCCCCTGTAAGATAGGACCTGTGTCTGATCTGATTGCCTTGTCCCTATTCCATTGCTTAGTACAGTGATTGTCACATAGTAAGTGCTTACAAATATTGTTATTTGTAAGTATGGTCTGATGGAAAGAGCATGGGGGGTGGGAATCAGAGGACTTGGGTTCTAATTATTAAAAGTTATGGAGCAGAGCAAAAAGATGGGCCTAGATTTGAATATCAAGAAGACAAAGATCATGACAACTGGAAATTTAAATACATTTATAGTGGATGGAGAGAAGATTGAAATAGTTGAAAAGCTTTCTCTCCTGGGATCAATAATAATAAAGGGACTAGTAGTCAAGAAATAAACCAAAGATTATGTTAGGAAGGTTTGCTATGAAGAGACTGGAAGAAGTCATAAAATATGCTGATGTAATAATTGCTACAAAAATGCAAATTGTCAATTTTATGGTTACCAGTGACAATGTGTGGTTCTGAAAGCTGGACAGTGAAAAAACAGGAGAGCATTGATTCTTTTGAAATGTGTTGAAGGCTTTTGCAATTACTAAGGACTGCCTGAAAAACAAACAAAAGAGTTTTGCTGCAAATTAAGCCAAAGTGGTCTTTGGAAGGCCAAATGACTCGACTTAGATTAGCAAATTTTGGACACATAAGCAGGAGGACTAATTCTCTGGAGAAGACACTAATGTTAGGAAAAGTCCAGAGAAATTGTGGAAGAGGCAGACTGGCAGCTAGATGGATACAAACCTTAACCATGACAATGGAAGAACCATTAGCAAGGTTACAGATTATGGCAGAAGACAGGGAATGCTGGAAAAAAAATATAGTATGTAATATATATATATATACACACACACAGTGTACAGTGTATATATATACATAATGTAGAAAAAAATATAGTCCCTATGAATTGGAAAAGACTCAACAGTGCTTGATGATGATAACCTCCCTCCTTTTTAGACTATAAGTCTCATGGGGAACCTGATTATCCTGTAGTTACCCCAGTGCTTAGTACAGTGCTTGGCACTTAGTAAGTGCTTAACAAATATCATTATTAATCTTCCTATATCAATGCATGGGAACTTGAGGGAACGGTATCTCCTTATCTTTTATTTCCTTCCTCAGGTATGCTAGTCAAAGAGTTTTAGTTCTTTCCTATATATTTCTGTATATTCATTTTGATCGAGAAACTACAGTGTACATATATTCTCAAGATGATACCATTGGTGGAGGGGAACGTGGGGAAAGAAAATTTTGAGTCAGGACTAGGCCTGTGAGGAGGTCAGGGTAATGGAGGTGGGGTAGGGAGGGGTGTATATGGAGCTAGGCTAGGTTTATCTTCTTGGCCCGGCAAATGCAATACAATGGAAGGCTGTGTGAAGGTCACTTTATCAGGAGGCGAATGAAATTTGCCAGGTAGTCAAGGAAGCTAATGAGTGTTAATGAGCTAGTTATTGTGCATAACCACTGGAAAAGTATGTGGTGAGAATGAGATAAAAGGAGCACAGGCCTGATTATCTCGTATCCACCCCAGGTCTTGGTACAGTGCTTGGGCATATAGGAAGTGTTTTACAGTGCTTTGCACACAGTAAGTGCTCTATATACACACACGTACACGACTGAATGAATGAATACCATTATTGTTATGTAAAGAAGGGTGAATCTATTCTAGGTCCCCACAGTAACTCTCTATTCTCCTTTAGCTGCATGAGTCCCCACATCTGCTTTCAATCACTAAGTCTTTCCATTGACTGGGCTGTCAAATGCTTGGTCTCTCCAAGCTCCCAAAGGCTTTTCACACTGTCTCCTGTGGCCCTTTCAACATAGAATGCAAGGATTCTGCTGCTTGGAAAAATGAGGCTTGAGGTTGGTTGGGGGGTGGGGGGATTGGAGGGAGAAGCAATTGGCTCAGCAGTTCTGCTGGACCATCTGATTCATGTCCCCACCTTCAACAGTCGAGCCTAGGCTCCAGTAACAGTTTATCCTTCAGCACAGGAAGGATTTTTCTCATCTGGTTATTCAGTCTGGCAGGTGTCACTGGGAAATCTAGGTCCTGATTGGGTGGAAGGTGGGGGGCGGGCTTTGTGTAAGGGAGCAGTAGAAAACTCTGTTAGGTTGGTTTACTTAGACAATTGAAAAAGCCATTAGAGGGGGGAAAAGGCAATTAACACCGTGTTTAGTCCTTAGTTTTTTCCTCAGTTTTCAAAAAAGTGCTCAAGGTGGGTTTGCATTTATTCTAGAAATACTTTATAGCAATGTGCTTAAATGTTACATATATGAACAATACAGAAGCATTCAATTTTAGCATTTGTACTCTGGCAACAGAGGCCATTTGTGTACCTTCAGTATATGGATAGATAGGCAGGGATGTGGATGGAAATGATGATAACATACAGGGATCACCACTATAATGTCCTTCATTTAAATCTTGCAGTAGTCATGTTGGATTTAATGCTTATATTTTTGAAGCATTTTCTCACTTTGCAAATGTGTAAAATTGACCTTAGCTCAGACACCTTTCTCTTTTTATTGTGACTCGTTTCTCACTCCCTTAACCTATGAATCATCTTGAGTTGGATAGAGAGCTTAAAAGTCTATTTCAATTGTTTGTTTTTATTGTTGTTGCTCTTTGTTTATAAGGCAATAATAATAATGTTGGTATTTAAGTGCTTACTATGTGCCGTGCACTGTTCTAAGTGCTGGGGTAGATACAGGGTAATCAGGCTGTCCCACATGAGGTTTACAGTCTTAATCCCATTTTACAGATGAGGTAACTGAGGCCCAGAGAAGTTAAGTGACTTGCCCAAGGTCACACAGCAGGAAAGTGTCAGAACCAGGATTAGAACTCAAGTACTCTCACCCCCAGCCCTGTGCTTCCAATAGGCTGTGCTGCTTCAAATAATTGATTATTTTTAAACAATCAATGGTTCTTTTTGAGCACTTACTGTATGCAGAAGACTGTACTAAGTGCTTGGGTGTCTACAATACAACAAAATTGGCAGATACATTCCCTGCCCATAATAGCTTACAGTCTAGAGGGGAAGACAGACATTAATATGAATAAATAAGTAATTTATAATATATACTTTAAAGATGTACATAACATGTCTTTTTAGAATTAGCTAATGCTAGATCTTCAGTGGGTTGGCACAGGCTGCCTTTTTGCTGAATAGATGTGAATGATATGTTGAAAATTAAATATTTATAAAATGTACTTCACAACCTTTTATTGATCTATTTTTATCGCCTGTAAGTGTCGTAAAATCAGGAATTGTGACTACCAAGACTACAGTATTTTATCCTCCCAAGTGCTTAGTAGAGTGCTCTGCACCCAAAGACCATGGATTACTGTGTGATTCAGCACAGTGTGTGATTTATGTCTTCTTTTAATCATTTTTCAAAACATTCATATTACTTTGACCAATCTTTTGGATGTGGAGACACTCTATTATGTTGCATCTATCCCAGTGCTTAGAGGGGTTTTGACCTATAGGAGGCACTTAATAAATATCATTATTATTATCATTCTTTTATCTCTCTTCCAAGAGTCTGATTTAAAAAGACAGCAATATTAGATGGCCAGAATGAGGGGTAGGTTCCTTGAGTAAAATAAATATCTCCAATCCTCACCCATACCCTTACTTCCTGTTGGCTCCCATTTTCACTCTTGGTATCATGACCACTCGGGGCTGGCGCTGGGCAGAGCAACTATTCTTCTGGAGGCCGATTTCATGTTATCACAAGGATGTGATTTGGGGTTGAAATGAATCTATTTCCCAACACTGCCAGGAAAGCCTCTTTGCAACCTTTGACCCATGCATCTGAAATATGACCGTAAAAATAATGAGTCTGTAAACTGCTTTTGGCAATTATGTTTCTCCTGGAATGAAAGGACATTGTCATTAGCCGGTGCTTATGGACACCAGCTTGCTAGGGCTGGCTCCAGGCCAAGCTGGGAAACTGAGCTGGATTTAGCACTGACACAGGTTCAATGGGATAATTAGGCAGGTTTTTGTTCCAGTTTGTTGATATAAATGTGCTACAGATTAGCCTTTTCCCCCTCAGTGCTAAGTAATGATCGAGGCTAACAGGTGGTAAGGTAATGGTGGAACATGAAATTAATACTTTGTTTCCGGGCCCCTTCCTTTGTTGTTTTTCTGTAGAGGATTTCTTCCAAATCTTCTAACACATTGCAAGTACATTCCTTCCCCCACTTCTGGTGGACTGAGTTTTGTTTAAAAGCTGACCAAGGAGATTTCAGCTGTTGAATCTTTATGGGGCTATTCTTTTCTTGTGAAATGGCATCTAGGAATAAACATCTGGAGTACTGGACCAAATGAATGACGTTAAAGACAACTTAAAGCATTTTGAACTGACTGGCAAACCACAGCCATGGCATATCATGTACCTTTCAAATATTAGCTCAACATTGGCTCCACAGAGCCTACCAGACTTCTGGGCTGGAATTATTTATGGCAAGGAACACTAAATTCACCAATTCATTTCCATGCAGGTGGTCTCTCTCATCCCAAAGGGTCTTGAGTTTTTCACTTGGAATACAACCTCACCTAGTATTGCAGATCCATTGAATTCCCTTCCCAATAAGTTTGTCCTTTCATTGCACATGCTTGCTGCATCCATGAGGCCTGCCTGATATGGCCACAGGTTCGAGGGTTGTTGAATTTGCTTTCCTAACTACCCAGTAGCCTCTTAATAAATGTGTTTCGAGGAAACTGAATTGAGGAATTGGAGGGTGGCATTTTCTCCATGGAATAGCAAGCATTCTTGGGTTTTTGAGAGTCCAAAATGACTGGCTTGAAGGGCTAATTTGAAGATGGCAGATTAGACTACTTGGAAGAGGAATGATAAGAACAATGGCATATAAGTATTTACTATGTACTACAAGCAGGCTTAGATACAAGTTAATCAGATCAGTCAAGGCCCTGTCCCACTTGGGGCTCACAATCTGAGCTGGGAAAATAGGTATTCACCATATTACAGATGGGGAAACTGAGGTGCAGAGAATTTAAATGATTTGCCCAAGGTAGCAGAGTAGGCATGATGGAAGAGCTGGGATTAGCTCATGTAATAATAATAATAATAATTTTGGTATTTAAGAATTTACTATGTGCCAATTTACTATGTTCTAAGCACTGGGTAGAGACAAGGTCATCAGATTGTCCCACTTGGGGCTCACAGTCAATCCCCATTTTGCAGATGAGCTACCTGAGGCAGAGAGAAGTTAAGTGGCTTGCCCAAGGTCACACAGCAGGCAAGTGGAGGAGCTGGGATTAGAACCCTTGTCCTCTGACTCTCTAGCCTGTGCTCTTTCTCCTCTAGTCTATGATGCATTTCAGCTGAAAGAACCTCAAAGAACTTTTGGAAAACTCCGTAAAAATACCCTGCTTTAGTCTTGCTCTTTTCTGATGTCCTTTGGCAACTTCAAGGATCAAATTAAGTAGGTCCTGCTGGGGGGCCAGGGGGAGAGATACCAATTCCAGTCTAAGAGGAGAGGAGGTAATTTCCGCATCCCCTTCTCCCTCCCACCCACCAGGCAGGCACCTGGCCAAATAAATAGGCCTCAACCCTAAACTCAGCCACTGAAGCTAGAAGGAACAAGTCTTTCGTGATACTTATTTTGGCCGCAAGATCCTTGTTTATCTGAGCAATTGGAAAAAAAAAGATCCTTAAAATAGAATTCTAATCTTATCTTCTGAGGACCTTCCCCATTCACTTATAAACAAAAATCTGTTTGGTTTCTTTTTTCCTCCTCTTTGGACTGAGGCTTATTCCCTGACAAACGGAAGTGGCTATCAAATGTCCGAACAAACAGTTGGGATTCTAGGATCAGCCTTCCACTGATCGGAATAGTGTTTTCCCTATTATTTTGCCAGGCACAGGAAGGAGAGGTTAGGGACAAAAGGACATTTTTATTTCTAAAAGGGTATTTAAAATCTTTTCAAATATAATCAATGAGGCCCAGAGGGCCTGAGGCTTTTCTGATCTGTGTCCCTAAGGATCCCCCGGAACTCAGTAGAATTTAGTCTTTCCCTAACCCACTTTGCAGATTGGCCAGGGTGGAACAGGTGTCATTCATTAGCCATTCCTCTCCTGACATGGTTTGGAATTGATTGGAACACCAACAAATCTTCCTGGTACCGGAGGGGATAGGCAGTTCCTTCAGGGATACAACTGTGGTGGAATCAACAAATGGCATCAACTTTTGATTCTTCAGGCCCTGAATTAGGCCAAGTGGATAATAATACCCCCTCTTGAGAAAAGCATCATTGGCCCAGAGAAGAGAAAAGTTATATGAAATGATTTCAGCCCTAGAAGTTACAATTTAGTTGTTAAAATATATGAGAATCCTGTCACTAAATTGGAAGATGGAAATGGGTGGATATCACATAGGAGATCCCTGCTGTGGTGCTTACCAGTTCACAGCTCCCAGTCAATCAATGGTTTTGGGGTGCATATTGTGTGTGGAGTTCTGTACTTAGTTGGGAGAGTACAATAGAGTAGGTAGACACAATCCTAGCCCCCAAGGAGCTCACAATAAGATGCCTGAGTCCCTGTAACTATATTGGTTGTCATAAAGTAACCAGGCAGCCTGGGGCAGATTCTGAAAGTTCCCTACTCCAGCTCCTACTTTTCCCCAGCTGACCTTCTCCCTGCCTGCCTCTTTCTCACCTCCATCCCTTTCATTCCTGCCTGGAACTCCTTTCTGCTTACAATCTGCCAGACCTCAGTTTCCCATCTTCAAAACCCTCCAAAATGTATTACCCTCTCCCACAAGCCTTCCTGGATCCATTTCCAACGCTCCAGGTCTCATCCATCCAGTAGCCATTCTTAGGATTGCTCGTATGCCCATCTGAAACCTATGTAGGTGTTCATATTGAATTATTCATGCAGCCACTTTATCACAACTCACTTGTGACTACTTGTTGTATCCTTGTTCTTCCTCCGGCAACCACTATTTATACATTTATGTCTGCTGTCTCCCCTATTAAATCATAAACTTCTTGAGGGTAGAGATCATGAGTCCTGCATCTAGTGTACTTATTCAATCATTTCGTCAGTTCTGTGTACTCATTGGACACTCAATAAAGACCATCTATTGGGCAGAAGGGATAACTGACTTGAGCCCATAGCCGCCAGGGATCTCTGCCACCCAGAGAAATTTTCAGTGGCCAAACTGGGTCTGTTTCCACCAATCCATTCTCCTGATTCAAAGTCTGCTCCCTTCTCCCTTCTTGGTGCAGTGGCTACTACCGCAAGCCTTCTGAGTGAGGTGGCTTTTGTTGAACTAGCCTGGAAATGAAAGAGGAAGGGTCAGTATTTGACGTGCCAAAGAGCCTGACCTTTGAATCAACAAGGACTCCCTAAGCCATAACCTGTGCCTCTTCTACAGACTTGAGCTTATTCCTCCTCTTCTAGTAGAGAGAAATGGGTTTAGAGCAGACCTAAGCTGGGCCCAGGGGGACAAGGGCCCACTCAATCTGCTAAGATTTCAAGCCCAGCACCACCACCTGTTGGTGAGTGCCTCATAGCTCCAAATACCTCCTCTCTTATAGCCCAGGCTCATCATCTGTTCTCTGCCAATTGGCTTTGCAGAATGCCAAGAGCCTTTCAGAGTGATTTTTAAAAGATTTAGTGAATCTAAATGGCTATGGAAAGACTAAATAACAGCACTAGGAAGAGAATCCTCGTGGGCCGGGATCATATCTACTAACACTGTGGTACTTTACCAGGCAGTTAGTACAGTGCTTGGCCCACAGTAAGTGCTTAATAAACACTGCTGATTGATTGAGAACTCTGATTGCAACATTCTCACCCCTCACACAGTTTCCCAGGGAGAGTCACAGTTGATTCTAGGCATTGAAAAGTCCCCTTGGAATTGCATAGTTCAGTTCTTACAAAGATCCCAAAGGCCTTTCACTGATGTGATCAAGTGCTTTGTACAGTGCTCTGCACATAATAAGTGCTCAATAAATACTATTGAATGAATTTGTCTATACAACATCCCCAAGAGGCTTGGAGGGGTAGTTAATAATTTTATGTTGGTCTCCATCATTAGAGCGTAAGCTTCTTGAGGGCAGGGAAGAAAACACTCTATTATTCTGTGCTTCCCAATTGTCTAGTAGAGTCCAACTGCTCCAAGTGGGAGCTCAATGGCGCTACTGCTCCTACAACTACTTCCAAGCATAGCAACTTGTCCAAATCAATCAATGATATTAACTGAGTGTTTTGTTTGGAGCCTTGTCCTAAACACTTTGGGGAGTGAAACAGAGTAAGTAGACATGATCCTTGCCCCCAAAGAGCTTACCGTCTAACAGACATCCAGGTTGTCAGTGACAGAGCATTGAGCTTGGGCCTGATAATCAGAGGACCTGAGTTCTAACCTGCTCTGTGACCCTGGGTAAATTACATACCTTCTCTGGGCCTCAGTGTCCTCATTTGTAAAATGGGGATTCAATACCAGTTCTCCCTCCTGTTTAGACTATGAGCCCTGTGAGACAGAGGTGTGTCCAATCTGATTAACTTGTATCTATCCCAGTAATTAGTACAGTGCTTAACACACAAGTGCTTAAATGCAATAGTAATAATAATTCCTCTCAACACCTCTAAGGCCCACAAGTTACTATGACATCCTACTTCTCTCATCTCGAGGCTTTAAGACCAAAGAGGGGTAATCAATCAATAGCATTTATTGAGCACTCCTGTGTGCCGAACAAAGTGCTTGGAAAAGTGCACTCTAACAGAGCCGGAGTAGGGTTGATCTCTGCCCATAAGGAGCTACAGTCTACTTGATAATGAGGATGATACCCAGAGCGCCTCTCTCCTGAGGGAATTGAAGTTTGGAAACAAATGAAAGCCTTCCTCACCCTCTTCCATCTCACATAGAATGGAGGGAAAAATCTCTTTCAAAAGACCAAAGACAAAAGCAATGATGTCCTGGGTCATTTAGCCAGTGTGAATCAGACCCTTGGCTCCCGCTTCACCCTTTATTCTATTTAAAGGGACTGGGTCTCAAGAAGAATGGCCCAGGGCAAATGTTAGCCTGAGGTTACTGACTCCTCAGAGCCAGCAGGCCAACTGGGGGGAATTGTTGAGGGGGGAGGGGGAGGGATAAGGGAGTTGCTGATTGACTCTTACATTTCCTGTTTTCTTCTCCATAGCAATCCTAGTCCTTTCTCTTGTCTCACACTCACCCCTGAGCTCCCATTTTTTTAATTCTGCCTTTCCAGTGATTGGAACCAGAAATAAGCTAAAATTTGGCACGGAGACCACTTGATACTAGAGAACCAGACACGATGCCAGGTTGGCAGAACCTGCCCCCATTCGGAGACCAGTGGACATCTGAAACTATTTTGAAAAATATTCCATGTTCTGCAAAACCCAAAACATGTTTTGCTTCAAGCTCTTTTCCCTTTATTTTTAGATCCAAGTGGGTGTTTTTAGAGCTACGGGACAGAATTGTCTTGTGGCTGGGAGCCAGGAGAACTAGGTCCAATTTCCAGTCCCAACCGTGGTTCACCACGGGACTCTGAGTCAGCCACATCTCTGCTAATTGCCTCAGTTTCCCCACTTTTAAGCTATAGTCCTGGGAGTTGGAAAGATAACCCTTAAAATACATTCTTTTAACCTTCATTTGCCTTCACCATTCCATGCAGTGCTTTCCAGCCCTAAAGGAGCCTGCTGCCTCCAAGGCACATGCTTTTCCCTAAAGCTTTATCTAAATAATATCACCCAAGCACCCCAAACTTCTCTAAAAAGTGTTTATTTAAAGAAAACAATTTTAAGGTACCATCTGAATATCACCTTTTTCCCACACCCAGGTCTAGCAGGATTCTGTTAGGTCTTTACAGTTCAGCTTTTTTTTTGGTCTTTTACAGGTATGAATATTTTCTCCAATTTGTGAGATCCCTGCAGAAACACTTTGTTATTCTCTCATGGGAAGGTTTGGGCCCATGGTTTGGCTTTCAGAAGGTCAGGGACAGGTAGCTCATAGCTGGTCATCTTTTGAAGAAACTTCAGGTCTCTTGAATTTTATTTTTTGTTTAAATTTATTTTAGAATTTTCCAGTGAACTGAGTTTAGACTGGGGCTCCAGAAATGCTGAATAGATTCCAACTCAGTCACAAATTTAGGTTGCCCATCTTGCCCTCAGCCCACTACAAATAGAATTTTCCAGTTGAATCATTGCTCACAAGAGCAGTTAGCTGGTGCATGAGAAACAGCAAGATTCATCCTACAGTGAATGTGACTAGTAATAGTCAGCACTCAGCTACAATTCTAAACATGTATCTTGACTTGAGAATGTCCCTTTAAGGCAAATTACCAACAATTTGATTGTCTTTTTTCCCCTCCATGATCTAGGGCCAAGGATAAAGCCTATTTACAATTGAAAACGTTTTTGCCTTTCCAAAATCCATGTGTTGTAACTGATAGGGGTGTCTGTCTGCTTTGCTCCGCATGTGAGTTTAATAAAATCATACTGAGAAGAAAGCTTTCAAATCCACCAGTGCATTTTCCTATTCATCATCATTATCAGCATCTCACTTCAATTCCTTTTCCCAACTGGTGGGTGAATTTGATCCTCATGAAAGTGAATACAAGATAACACTGGCTTCAGCGGCATGCGGTGAAAGCGGATGCTCAGCAATCTGACTTTGTGTAGCAGTGTGGTCTAGTGGACGGCACAGGACTGAGAATCAGGAGACCTGAGTTCTGGTTTCAGTTACACCACTTGCCTACTGTTTGATGTTGGGCAAATCACTTAACTTCTCCTTGCCTTAGTTTCCTCATCTAGTAAAATGCCTGTTTTTCTGACTTTCAGAGAATATGCAACAAAGGTGGATTATGTTGTGTCTACCTCAAACCTTGAGATATAAGAGTGAACATTAGTCTCCCTGGCTCCCTGCATTTTGATTGTTCCTTATGGTCCTCGTGGTCAGGGATCATGTCAAATGACTTTACTGAATTGTACTTCCGCAAGCATTTATTTCAGTGCTCTGCACACATAAGTGCTCAATAAATACCATTCCTTGATCAATTTTGTTCACCAGTCTTCAATCTCATCATTGGGATGTCCATCGCTTGATGGTTCCTGGAGTCATTTGGCAAGTTTAACTTTTGACCTTTGCTTTCTGAAATATTGGGCTCAAAGGGAAACCAGCAGATGATTGTCCTCTGCTTCATAGAGCCAGCCCCAAGCTTTAGACTGTCAATGAGTCAGAAAAACACCAAAATTATGTAATAACCTGCCCAGGAAAAAACCTGCCTGTACCCAAAGATGTTCATCGGTAATATAGGGCCTAATTGCTCTCAGCTTGGAGGCACTCTGCTACTGCAGTTCTGGGAAGGAGAACTGAAAAGGCCAGGTTGAGTTTGTACCGACAGGATTCTTTGGTAAGATTGCTTCTTTGGAGGCACTTCCTGATTGGCCAGTGTCAGATTGATGGACAGTTCTTGTCCTAGGGTGGCTTTGTTTACCCTCTCTGCTGCACTGCCAGCCTGCCTGGATGCTGGGGACTGTTTGCAAGATGAGTGGGTTAGAAAAACCCACAATGGAATTTGTTTGGTGGACATTAAGATGTCAGAATTCCTTGCATGGCTTGGGATAAAACTAGTGTAGCTCTAAAATCATGAGTTTTTCCTCATAAGCAGCAGAGTCTAGTGGAAAGAGCCCAGGACTGGAAGTCAGGAGGCCTGGATTCTAATCCTGACTCTACCTCTTGCCTGCTGTGAGTGCCTCAGTTTCATCATCTATAAAATGATGATTAATAACTGTTCTTCCTTCTACTAAGTTGTGAACCCTATATGGAACAGAGACTATGTCTGAAATAATAAAAATGGTAATAATAATACTTATGGTCCTTGATATGTCCTTAATATGTGCCAAGCACTGTTTTAAGCTCTGGAATCTGATTGGACATAGTCCCTGTCCCACATGGGGCTCAGAGTCTAATTGTATTTACCATAGAACTTGGCATAGAGAAAGTGCTTAATTACTATAATCATTATATTAACTTTTATTAAGTTAATGTTCATTCAACAAGTTGTTAGGTAAATCTCTGGCAGACTCAGAGCAAAAAATGAATTTTCCAGTGGTTATTGGCTTCAAGTTATTTCATAGATCAAATTTAAACTCTCCAGGCACCTCCCCAACACCTGTTTAACTCAGTGTACTGTTGTTGGTTCAGAGAAGCTCCTGTGCAATCTTGCTCTGCACATTTGCCTCTTACCAGACTTCCCCAAATGCTTTAGGCTGGCCCCCTCCAGCTGCCCCCAATGCAGTTCTTACTCCTGTCTGTTCCATTCCCTGCACCCCACTTTCTTTTTAATGGTATTTAAGTGCTTACTATATGCTAGACACTGTACTATGCACTAGGTAGATACAAGCTAATCAAATTGGACATGATCCATGTCCCACATGGGGCTCACAGTCTTGATCCCCATTTTACAATGAGGTAACTGAGGCACAGAAAAGTTAAGTGACTAGTCCAAGGTACGCAAGAGACAGGTGGCAGAGCTGGGACGAGAGCTCAAGTCCTGCTCAACCTCTCCAGCCACCCCTGCCTGGGGTTTTCAACCACCTTCTCTCCTTCCCAGACTCCACCAATCCTCTCTGGGTCCTCAGCACCAGCCTATAACTTCTACTGTCCCAGCCTGTTGCCCTCTGTGGCCGTCTTTCAGAGCCTCTCACTGTTCTACATCTGATCTGTGTATTTGGACATTTCCCTCCCTTAGGATTTCTAAATGTTTGCTTGTTGGATTTTTATGGTTGTCTCACCCTTTAGATTCTAAATTCCTTGAAAGCTGGGAAAGTGTTGTCTTGGGTGGTGGAAAATACAGTTTGGTGCTCAGAACAAGGTACTTGATAATTTAAATGTTGTCATTTGAAGGAACTAACAGATCATATTTCACCCTCAGTTCTCTCTCCTTTAAGGCAACCCCAACACCAATGCCTGTAATAAGGGTTTTGGAATACAAGATTCAGTGGTTTCTTTCCACCAGCCCATTAGTCAATCCACCAACAGTATTTACTAAACAACTTCTGGGTGCTGTACACTGATCTAAGCACTTAGGAAATTACATTGTAATTAGAAGTCATGAAGACACTAGCCCTCAAGTTGTTTTCTGACAGCAGCAGTGATTGAAGAGGAGGCTGGAAGAGGAGGCTCAGAAGGGGTTTCCGTTCCTGACGCTAGTATGACCAGAGTCTGTCCTAGGAGATTTATTAGCCTGTTGTCCAGAGTGAGTTCAAAGGAGCTTCATTCCTTCCTTAGGCTCTAGGAAGAAGAGTGACAAAGAGAAGGTAGCACCAGACTGGGATCACAGTTTTGAAGCCCTTTGACCCCTTTAGACTATAAGCTTGTTGTGGTCAAGTAACATGTCTACCAACTCGGTTGTATGCTCTCAAATGCTTAGTACAATGCTCTGCACACAGTAAGTGCTCAATAAATACCACTGATTGAATGACTGGAGCCAAGGGTTGAACCAGAGCATAAAGAATATGGCACTGAGAAAAGGCACAGTATGACTTTTGTCCTGAAAGATGCCATTGAAGGGACATAGGATGCAAGTTTTTGCCAGAAAAGGTCAGTGGTTGCAATGATTTCCTAAGAACCCAAACCTAATCCTGAAGGAATTAGAAGCAGATCCAACTGTGACGATTTATAAGTGAAATCAAGCAAACCTGACATTATGGTTGTTAAAAACACCAATGCATGTATACATATACACAAACACACACATCTCCATGAAACCCTTCAGAGGAACATGAGGAACCAATTTCTTTTTACGAAAACAAAGGGGTTCATTTTTATGTTCAGTGCATTGTGAAAGGGAAATCACCATAGGAATCCTGAAAGTCTTGTCCTTTGCAGTAACGGTTAGCTCTTTACTTTTCTCATTAATACCTGATCTTATTCGTTCCCTTTACTAAGAAGTGGGGAGGCATCGTGTGTGCAAATGGGGGGTGGAGGGGTATTTAGGGGAATGAGGAAGGGAGAGAAGCCACGTGGAAGCAGGCAGGTATTTAATGTGGAGATTATGCAAATTTTTTTTTCCCTAACCACAATCTGGAGCAATAAAAAATTTAATGATTAGATTGTCATTTACAATGAATTTTTCCAAACAACTTTGCTAATTCAACTGGAAAGTTTGTGAGGTCCTATAGTTAATCACATAATTTCCCCGCTTTTGCCTCATTTGTGTAACATTGAAACAAGAGTGGGATGACTAGACTGTAAGCTTCTTATGGGAAGGGATACTGTTACCAACTCTATAGGTTGGAGGACAGAGAAGTGAATAAACTAAAAAGAATGCTGGGCTGGAAGTCGAGAGATCTGGGTTTTAGTTGATCTGTTACTGATGGTTTCACACTGAGCAAGTTACTAAAATTTGGGGGCTGGCTTTCTTCTAAGCAGTGAGCATCCTAAAGGATGTCCCTATACCCTACAGGGATAGCAGGTAATGAGAGAATAGGGTTTGAAAGAAGGGGTTATATAAATTCAAAGATATTATTCTTGTTATAACTATTATTCACTCATTCAGTTATATTTGAGTGCTTACTGTGGAAAGAGCACTGTACTGAAAGTGCACTTGGGAGAGTACAGTAAAACAAATAGACACATTCCCTACCCACAGTGATCTTACTGTTTAGAGCGGGGGAGACACATTAACATAAATAAATTACAGATATGTACATAAGTGCTGTGGCTGGCGGGGTTCGGAGGGGAAGGGACCAAGTCAGGGTGACACAGGCAGAAGATGAAAGGGTGGGCTTAGGGAAGCCCTCTTGGAAGAGATGTGTACACAACTAGTATTACTATTATTCCTATAGTATTCCTACTATTATTAACTAGTATTACTACTGCCATCACTCTTTGGTGCTCTGTCTCTCTTCATTTCAAAAGTAGTTTTATGTTTCTGCTTCAAAGGAACCTCCCCATCTCCAATTGCCATCTTCCAGGTGAGCA
Source organism: Ornithorhynchus anatinus (assembly GCF_004115215.2). Taxonomy (NCBI): domain Eukaryota; kingdom Metazoa; phylum Chordata; class Mammalia; order Monotremata; family Ornithorhynchidae; genus Ornithorhynchus; species Ornithorhynchus anatinus. Next base: position 7,467,310 of record NC_041746.1, on the reverse strand, counting down.
TGGCTGTTGCTGCAGCTGATGCTTCCCAGAATTCCTCAGTTATGCTGCATTTCTTGAAGTTGAGTAATCAGCATGCATTCAGCACACTGGAGCATGGAAATATCCGAGCCCTTAAATGATAGTCAAAATGGAAAGTCCAATTCTATTGGCCAAGTCTGGATCTGACTCATAAATTAGTGCCGCAAAGTTTTGAGCTGAACTGAAACCCTTGGACACTCAAATCTATTTTCTGTTCCTTCATTTGTTTACTTGAAGAAAACAATGATTTCTTTTGAAGGGAAAAGAAATAGAGCCACAAAGGTTTATTAGAGTCCCCAAAGGTTTCTTGGATGACAAATTGAGGTTAAAGCACCATATTTTGATGATTTAAGTGTAAATGAGCAGAAACATATGGATTAAATTTCCTTTAAATTATACACAGGTTTAACAATTAAGCACAAAATGGCTCTTGGGGCACAATGCATCCTGGGCCTTATTAAACCCAAAATGTTGGAAAAACTGTTGTAGAGCCCCAGCTCATCCAAGCAATGACTCGCTTTTCCACAAGAAATAAAACTCACGGTTCTGTCTGAATGATCTTTTTTTTCTATAACCCTCCCCAGTTTCAGCCTCATGTCAGGCTCCTCTTAGCGATCTTGAGAGCACGTTTTCTAGTTGCTTTCAAAAGCAATGAACAAATTCTACCTCTGCTTAGAGGTGGACTTTCCACCTGGTGTTTTCCTCGGATTTTCCATCTGAAGCGTGGAAAAGATATCATTACCAGGTAATGGGACTCTTTAGAGAAGATTTAGAGAAACGGCATGGCCTAATGGAAACAGCATAGTCCTGGGAGTCAGAAGACCTGGGTTCTAATCTTAGCTCCACCACTTGTCTGTGATGTGACCTTGGGCAAGCCACATCACTTCTCTGGGCCTCAGTTACCTCCTGTAAAATGGAGATTCAATCCTATTCGCATCTACTTAAACTATGAGCCCTATGTAGCACAGGACCAGTGTCCAACCTGATTAACTTATATTTACCTTAGTGCTTAGAACAGTGCCAGGCACACAAATACCTAACAAGTACCATAATTTATTTTTCTTATTTAAATAAAAAGAGTTCTTTGCTACAGATATCCTCTAAAGTCATTTTGGCATTTTTCTACTTCATTTGATAATGGACTTGCTGAATACAGTTTCTCTTCACCTTCCCACTCCCACAGTTTCCCTGTTCTGCTGCTTCCCTTCCACTTACAATCTTGCTGGGTCATCTTGCTATGACAGAATTAAAAGCTATTTTCCATTTGTTACTAAGCTTTGCCCAAGGAATGTGCTTGTAACTCAGTTAAAACACTGCCCGATGACAGATATTACATAATATGACAAGCCTAATGAGCTCCAAGTGAAGAAGAAAAATCTGTGGGCATGGTGGAGTCTGAGGATAGAGAAATGGGAGCAAGAGAAAGAACTGCAATGCTCTCAACAGTCAAAAGCATCTTTGTTTGGACATGAAGGTTTGGGGTCACTGAGACCCAAAGCTACTAGGAAAAACTGCAAAAGCAAGAATGCTGGCAAAGAGGAGCTGAACAAACAAGTAAACAAAAATAACAAATGGAATATTGGATTGTTTCCCTGGAGATTCCTAGGAGAGGAACCACAGTGTTGTAGGTAGGATTGGGGTCATCTAGCTAAAAGCTCAACTGGCAACCTAAATTGACCCAAAAGCTAGACCTTCAAATCCACCAAACCACAGCTTTCCCTAACTTCAAAATCCACCCCACTTCCTCCAAGAAGCCTTCCCCCCTTCACTTCCAACATCCGAGTCATGTTGACCCAAACCACCATTAACACTTATGAGTACTAATACTGATCCTCAACACTTATGTTTATATGAAAACTCAAATGTACATTCAATTGTTTAACTATCTTGTCTTGACATAGTCTTTCCACAATCTTTACATGCTGATTCTGTCTCCTGTTCCCTCTGTTTGTAAATCTGCCCGGCTCATCTTCCTGCAGAAACGATCTGGGCATGTCACTCCCCTTCTTAAACAACTCCAGTGGTTGCCTATCAACCTCCGCTCCAAACAAAAACTCCTCACTCTAGGCTTCAAGGCTCTCCATCACCTTGCCCCTTCCTACCTCTCCTCCCTTCTAGCTACCGCCCACCCCGCACGCTGCGCTCCTCTGCCGCCCACCTCCTCACCGTCCCTCGGTCTCGCCTATCCCGCCGTCGACCCCTGGGTCACGTCCTCCCGCGGTCCCGGAACGCCCTCCCTCCTCACCTCCGCCAAACTGATTCTCTTTCCCTCTTCAAAACCCTACTTAAAACTCACCTCCTCCAAGAGGCGTTCCCAGACTGAGCTCCTCTTCTCCCTCTACTCCCTCTGCCATCCCCCCTTTACCTCTCCGCAGCTAAAGCCTCATTTTCCCCTTTTCCCTCTGCTCCTCCACCTCTCCCTTCCCATCCCCACAGCACTGTACTCGTCCGCTCAACTGTATATATTTTCGTTACCCTATTTATTTTGTTAATGAATTGTACATCGCCTTGATTCTATTTAGTTGCCGTTGTTTTTACGAGATGTTCTTCCCCTTGACTCTGTTTATTGCCATTGTTCTCGTCTGTCCATCTCCTCCGATTAGACTGTAAGCCCGTCAAACGGCAGGGACTGTCTCTATCTGTTGCCGACTTGTTCATCCCAAGTGCTTAGTACAGTGCTCTGCACATAGTAAGCGCTCAATAAATACTATTGAATAAATCATTAGTATTCCTCTGTCTTCCCCTTTCGACTGGAAGCAGGTACCGGGTCTTCAATCAATCAGTAGAATTCATTGAGTACTTAGGATGTGCAGATCACCATACTAAGTGCTTGGGAGTGTACTATACAATAGAGTTAGGAGACACGTTCCCTGCCCACAGTTTTTGCTTCTATTGTACTCTTCCAGGTGCTTAGTTTAGTGCTGTGCATGAGGTATTGATTATATTAATATTAAAATAGAGAGACTTATGTTTATTTTAATATGCAACTTTGGGCCTACTTTTGACTCCTCAGAGGTCCCTTCTGAGGATTGCAAAATATTATGGCATCTCTCTGCTTGCATAAGGATGAGTTAAAGGTGGCCCTTCCTAGAGGCAGAGGGCTGGATTCAATGAATTCTGGAGGCTTCATTGAGCTGTTTGATTCTATTGTTCATTTCCACTAAATCAGGATCATTTTCATTTGGATTTTATGCCTCCATTCTGATGTTTGTAACTCTTTCCAAATGTTTCCATCTTCGTCCCATCATTTACATCAGACATCATTTTAGTAGTAGTAGTAGTAATGGTTTGAACTGAGTGCCTATTGAGTGCAATATGCTACAATAGGCACTGGGAAAGGTACAACAGAAAGAGTCAGATTACTTGTCCACAAGTAACTTTCAGTCCAATGAAGTCCACATTTAGCTAGCAGAGTCATGTAAATTGGGTCTTACTGCAGAATGAGAAGACCATAACTTTAAGTGAGGGGTAAAAATTCTCAGGTCACGGTCACAGTTTCGTGAGGAAACTGCATCTCAGGGTTTCAGACAAGTCCCCATTTGCTAACAATCAGTAGTACTTATTCAGTCAATTGTACTGAGCACTTAATGTGCATAGAGCTCTGTACTAAACACCTGACCAGAGTACAATATAACAATAAAAAGACATGTTCACTTTCCAATGAGCTTACATTCTAGAGGGGGCAACAGACATTAGTATAAATTAAATTTATAAATAAATGTATTGAGCACTTACTGGAAATCATCCCCTTTGACATCCTCCCTCTGGTTGCACATTTCTTCTCTTAATCTGGATGAACCAATTACAGATTTTTGTAGATCTCCAATTGTGGGCAGGGAAACTGTTTTAAGAGACATTCTGCTCAATAAATAGACAATCGTGAGGAAACTGCATTTCAGGATTTCAGACAAGTCCCCATTGCTAACTATCAGTAGCACTTATTCAGGCAATCATACTGAGCGCTTAATGTGCACAGAGCATTGTACTAAACACCTGACAGAGTACAATATAACAATAAGACATGTTCACTTCCCACCATGAGCTTACATTTTAGAGGGGGCATCAGACATTAGTATAAATTAGATAAATTTATAAATAAATGTATTGAGCACTTACTGTATGCAGAACACTGTTCTAGGCACTTGGGAGACTACAGTACAATGAAGTTGGTACACATGATCCCTCCCCACAAGGAGCTTACCAACTTATTATTGAATGGTATTTAATGAGTGATTACAGTCTAATTACAGTCAATTTAAAGATAGAGGAAATAGAAGATGGTAAAAGTATGTACATAAGGGCTGAGGGCAAAGTGAATATCAAGTGCTTAAGGGTTACAGATCCAGTGTATAGGTGATAAGGAAGGAACAGTGGATAGGAGAAATGAGAGCTTAGTTGGGGAAGACCTCTTGAAGGAGATGTGATTATTTGCCTTATCTGTGCACATGCATCTGTGATCTTGGGGCATTTGATATTTGCCCCACCCTCAACCCCACAGCACTTATGTATATGTCTTTAAATTATATATTATAAGCTATTTATATTAATGTCTATCTTCCCCTCTACATTGTAAGCTCTTTGTGGGCAGGGAAACTGTTTTAAGAGACATTTTGCTCAATAAATAGACAGAAAAAGGGACACCCAAGATGGGCAGTAAAGAATAATTTCCAGTTACTCCCAGTTGGTGGAATAATAATTGTGGTGTTCCTTTAGCCTTGTGATGTGTGATGCACTGTAGTAAATGGTGGGGTGGATACAGTCCAATAAGATCAGCTTCAGTCCTTGTCCCACATTGGGCTCAGAGGCCAAGGGAAAGAGAGAACAGGAATTTAATCCCCATTTACAGATGAGGAAACAGAGGCACAGAGCAGTTAAGTGAACTACGAGCTTAGAGTAGATAGGTGGTTATTCGTGCCAAGTGGGAATTCTGGGGATCAGGGCTCCCAGGAGTATAGACTTCTAAGGGGCTTCCCAAGGCCCCAAACCTGTTGTAATGCAAGCTGGTCACTACCAACCAGAGGTGCCATCTCAGTGGGGTTGAGGGAACATCACTGCCATGGCTTTGTCAGCTAGATGTCCAATCTTGCTTGTCTCAGATTTTGCCAAGACTGGAGAGCTTCCAAGCAGGGCTGAACAGACTTCAAATGATGGCTTTCTGACCTGTCCTCAAGGTCTGACCTATGTCTAGGTCATCCCCCTTGCTCCCCACTAAGATTCCTCCTCCTCTTTCACCACCATACCCCAAATCAAAAGTTGGTGGCCTTGACTTCTGCTCAGGACACTCTGCAACTTCTCCTGAGTGAAGAATATCTTTGGGCTTGGGGTGCTCTGGCTCTCATCTCCAATCTTTGACTTCTTCTCATTCCTCAGTCTTTCATTCTAAGTTAGTTAAATGACCTCACTGCCCCGTTCCTTAACCCTAACAACACTCTTATGGCCACTCACTTCTCTTCCTCCCAGGGAAACTTCTACACTTAAAAGCCACGCCTACGCCATGCCTCCTGCTAATTGGAGAGGAAGCTTCTAGCATCTAGGAACTAATGCACAGAGGGCAAAGGGACAGAACAGACTACTTGTAAATGGTTAATCCCTTCAGATGCATATGCTATATGTGTTATATTGCTTCATAGTGCTTAAATAGATTATGTACATTGATTAATCAATGGTATTTATTGAGCATTTACAGCATGCAGAGCACCATCCTGAGTGCTTAGGAGAGTACTTAAAATGGTCTGGAGGGAGGATGTGAGTACATTAAGTATAGGTACTCAACCCCTTGACCTGGAGGCTTGGCCGACCCTCCCTATCCCTTTGCATTGATCCATTTTCATTCCTTATAAAAGGAGCTGAGGGGTACTTTAAATGCCATTTTGCCTTTGCAAACAACCAGTACTTGTGGGTAACTTTCATTTCTGGCCCTTCATTATGATCGGGGTATTTCCTCTTCTGTCTCTGATTCTTTTGGAAGAGATGGCTTTAATAGCCGTGTTTCTCTGTAAACTTTCTGAGCTCCTCTTCATGATCTTCAAATTCTACTTTAAAACCTTAACAGTCCAACAGGGACGAATCCGAGGTTTCTTACACAAGCCACTTTGTTACACATTTTGGATGTTGCAAATTGAAAGAAATAAAAATACATCCCAAGTGTGGGGCAAAATGGCAACTGCTTTTATAACTGTTTCATGTTAATACTAATAATTATAGTAGTTGTTAAATAGTCACTATGGGCCAAACACTGTGCTAAGTGCTAGGGTAGATGCAAGGTAATCAGGCTGGGCACAGTACCTATTACAGTCTAAGTAGGAGGGAGTAGAATTTAATCTCCATTTTAAAGATAAGAAAAGTGAGGCCCAGAGAAATTAAGTTACTTGCCCAAGGTCACACAGTGGATAAATGGGGGAGCCTGGATTAGAACCCATGTCCTTTTACTTCCAGGCCCGTGGTCTTTCCACTAGGAAACGCTGCTTCTCTTGCATCTGTTACAATTTCCCAAATGCTTAGTGCGGTGCCAGGCATCCAGTGGGTGCTCAGTAAATACTATTTCTGCTACCAACGAACCAAGCATATTTGAGTTGGTTAAAATTGTCTCCAAGCAAATGAGCAAGAAAAGCAAGAAGACAGCAATGTGTTTTGAATCATTTTGAGGACAATTATACGGGACATTTCTTTTGGATGCCACGTTGTCCCGATTTCTCCATCAATCCATAGGGATCTCTCTAGCCTAGCATCAATGTCTTCGGCATTATATGCTTCATTTACCCATGAATGAGGGCTTGTTGTGCTCCTTCAAAAACTAATTGCTCCAAAATGTATTTAACTCCAGGCCTGCAATCTTAGACCGTATTTGAAACCCTGGGCTGAAGTCATTTTGTAAGCGATGTTAGTTGATGTACATTTTTTTTGGAAATGGTATGTTTTCAAACCTACTTGGGGGTTCTTTAGCATCTAGAAGGGAATCAGTGGCATAAGGTGGATTTTAAAGTCAAGTAGTGAGAGTATCATGTCACCTCCCATCTTGCCACGTCATGTCCGATACCTCAACCCCGATTCAAGAATTCCCTGATTAATGCTTTTAATCGATTGGCTGAAAAGAGAGTGCTAAGTGACAGAGTGTTAAATACATTATAGTCTCTGATGGAGAATAATGTACAGTGCATGAATGTCTTCCCCAGCTTAAAAAAACACATTAATCCAACCCATATAACTGTATTGGAAAAAAGGATTAAAATGATATCTATTGATAGTATTTATTGAGTACCTAGTAGGTGCAGAGCACTGTACTAAGTGCTTGAGAAGGATCAGTAGAAAAAGACACGATCCCTGTCCATAAGGACTTTCCAATCTGATGGGGGAGGCAGATATAAAATCATGCTTGAAAGATAGATTATATAAATTGATACCTACACAAATCTGGTGGGAGGCTGTCAGTCCAAAAATGCTCAAGTGGTGCAAAAATGCTGAAATGAAAGCTGGAAGAATATGAAGTGAGGAGAAGAAAAATACATTGGGAAAAGCATCTTGGAGGAGGTGGGATTTCAGAAGGGCTTTGCAGATGGAGTGAGCTGTGGCCTGGTTGATTTGAAGGACAAAAGAGTTCCAGATGGGAGGAGCAGTGTGAGCTAGGGAGCATCAAGAATGAGACATAGTGAAAAGATCATACTTGACCTTCAGGGAGTGAATCTGACCCTATTGCTGGTGTGAGTCTAACAGTGTGCTCACAGGTAATTGATGTACACTCTCCCCCACCCGAAGCCTGGAAGCTCCCTGTGGGCAGGAATCATGTCCACTGACTCTGTTGTACTTCCCCAAGTGCTTAGGACAGTGTTCTGCATTCACTAAGTGCTCAATAAACATCCTTGATTGATTGAGGAATGTTGCTTTCCACACAGTGCACAAATAATGACAGAACAGACCATAGCCTTGGTGGAATTGCTCTGCAAATCAGAATTGGGACTGAGGATTGCTCTGTAAACCTTCATATGGATCCTGCAGCCAGATGCTAGAGGGGGGCTGCTCTCTTACTGCCTGAAAGACCTGCTGATCTTGATATATTTTTCTTTTGGCCTGATCTTGAACCTCTGGACAGTTTTCCTTGAAGGTAGCAGAATTAAAACATTACTTTCAACTCCTTGTCATCATCCCTATGGATAGCAGTTATCAGGTGCAGGCTAAAGGCTAACTTTGGTTTTCTTCAGGCAGGGTGGCAGAGTTCATTAGGCACAAACTTCCGAGTGTGAGGTGCTTTTTCCACATTTGAACTACACTTTTCCAGCTTCCAGGCCAGTATCGTGGACAGAGGTGGAAGGTGACTTTTGAGAGACAGTTGAACCATGATTTACCCCTCCATCTCTTCACCATCAAGACTTGGCCCATCGATGGTTTTTCATTTGCCGTCGTAGGCTGGGAGGATCCCTGAGTAATGGTCATCTCCATCCTTATTCCTGTTTCTTGCTACAGCTTCCTGTTTCCAGGGCTTCCCCTAAACTCTACCTTCTTCCCCGACTTATCCAGGTTGTGTCCTGAACCATTACTTTATGATTCAGTGATTTTTCTTACCTCTAACCCAAATCCCAGGTTTGCTGACTCTGTGACTTTGGGCAAGTGACTTAAGTGCTCTGTGACTGTTTCCTCACTAGTAAAAAGGGGATTAGGTACCTGTTTCTCCTGTGTGAGCTATATGGGGGTCCAGAGACTGTGTTTGACTGATTGAATCTACCCCAGAACTTAGCACATAATAAGCCCTTAACAAATACCATTATGATTATTATTATTATTATATTTATTATCATTACTATTATCCCTCCTACTGCAATTAAGCTTGGGTCTCTGGTCTTGACCTTCATGAAGATGGAGAAGAACTAGTCCCTGTTCCCCAGATGATCTTCTTTGAGTAGGTGAAGTTTTACCAAGATCTGGCTGGGTGGCTCCCTTCACCCTAAAAGGCTGAAGTGTTTCCCCACTCTCAGTAGTTCCTGCTCTTGTCATTCTGGGCTACATCCTTCCAAACCCTGTCAAAAACCAATCCTAAAGCTCGTGAATCCAGGCGCCCCCCAAGCCTCTTTGTTTCTGAAACCCAGCTCTCATGGGACCCCCTCCAGATCCCCACTCTGTGATACCATGTGGGGGAGAAGTGAGGTCACAGGGTGGCACGTGTCTTCACCCCATCCCCAAGACCTGGCTTTGGTTAATGTCACAAAGCCCCGTGCCAGAGGCTTATTCTCCCTTCATTCCAGCGTTGATGAGCTCCAGCATGTCAAATTAGCAGGGAACGGCCCAGACCGCTGTCTGCAAACATCAAACGGGAAGAGCAGATGGAGCCTGGTGCTGGTTAAGAACCATTTGCAAATATAACTCGGCCTCTCGGCTGTAATGCTTTATGTTTCACCAAACCCCCGGTATTCCCGGGATGAATTGTGCATGCTCTGGGATCCTTTTGAGGAAGAGAGATGCTTTCTCCTTCAAAATCCTTGACTAGCCAGCCACAAAAATATAACGGGCTTTCAAATCATCCACCCTGTGGTTCTGAGGTCCTGTTTCAGAGTCATCTAGAGCGGTCAGTTCCTCACATCGGGCTCAGTGGCAGCAATGAACCGGGCTCCCCTTGGGCTGGGGATTTGATAGGCTTTGAATGTTGGGACAGGTAGACTGTTGCCAGAAGTGGCTTCCTGAGGATGGAGGGACTGGACCGAGAGAGGAGATAGAAGGGGAGTGAATGTATGGGATGCCTGTGGAAGGCTCATCATTGACTCATTTTCCTTATTAAGTGGCATAGTCAGGTCATTCAAAGACTGTTTATCCTGGGAACCTGATTGCTTCTCTGAGATTGTTGCTACTTAATTTGCATATCTGGCACCTGGGGGTACTCCTCTATCATTTCCTCTTCCATCATTAACTACCTTGTTTGGAGTGCTTTCCTTCTAAGAAATTCAGCTCTTCACCTAGCTTCAGGTCCCTAATAAGTAGCTAGAGGGCAGATATTACTACAGTATCCCTGTTTTAGAGTGGAGAAAACAAGCAGAGAGAGGCTAAGAGGTCTCTCAAGGCCTCAAAGCAAATTTTTTTCCAGTGTGTCTTGTGTGTGCAGAGCACTGCATTAAGCCCTTGGGAGAGTACAGTAGATGGAGACGGAATCCCTGCCCTCAAGGAGTCTCCAATTTAAGGGGTCTGGGCTGCTAGAGGAGCAGTAGCGCCTACTGGAAAGAGCAGGGGCCTGGGAGCCAGGAAACCTGGGTTGTATTCCCAGCACTGCCACTTGATTTCTGTGTGACCTGTCACTTAACTTCTGTGTGCCTCAGAGTAACTGTAAAAAAATGGAGCTAATATGCATGTTCTCTCTCCCCCTTAGAATGTGAGCCCCTTGTGGGTCAGGGGCTGTGTTAAATCTGATTATCTTGTCTTTACCCCAGTTCTGAGCACAGTGCTTGGCATATGATAAGCACCTATTCATTCATTCAATAGTATTTATTGAGCGCTTACTATGTGCAGAGCACTGTACTAAGCGCTTGGGATGAACAAGTTGGCAACAGATAGAGACAGTCCCTGCCGTTTGACGGGCTTACAGTCTAATCGGGGGAGACGGACAGACAAGAACAATGGCACTAAACAGCGTCAAGGGGAAGAACATCTCGTAAAAACAATGGCAACTAAATAGAATCAAGGCGATGTACAATGCATTAACAAAATAAATAGGGTAACGAAAATATATACAGTTGAGCGGACGGGTACAGTGCTGTGGGGATGGGAAGGGAGAGGTGGAGGAGCAGAGGGAAAAGGGGAAAATGAGGCTTTAGCTGCGGAGAGGTAAAGGGGGGATGGCAGAGGGAGAGCCTTGAAGCCTAGAGTGAGGAGTTTTTGTTTGGAGCGGAGGTCGATAGGCAACCACTGGAGTTGTTTAAGAAGGGGAGTGACATGCCCAGATCGTTTCTGCAGGAAGATGAGCCGGGCAGCGGAGTGAAGAATAGACCGGAGCGGGGCGAGAGAGGAGGAAGGGAGGTCAGAGAGAAGGCTGACACAGTAGTCTAGCCGGGATATAACGAGAGCCCGTAATAGTAAGGTAGCCGTTTGGGTGGAGAGGAAAGGGCGGATCTTGGCGATATTGTAGAGGTGAAACCGGCAGGTCTTGGTAACGGATAGGATGTGTGGGGTGAACGAGAGGGACGAGTCAAGGATGACACCGAGATTGCGGGCCTGCGGGACGGGAGTCTGGGAGCAGACCGGGCTTGGGAGGGAAGATGAGGAGCTCAGTCTTGCTCATGTTGAGTTTTAGGTGGCGGGCCGAAATCCAGGTGGAGACGTCCCGGAGGCAGGAGGAGATGCGAGCCTGAAGGGAGGGGGAGAGGACAGGGGCGGAGATGTAGATCTGCGTGTCATCTGCGTAGAGATGGTAGTCAAAGCCGTGAGAGCGAATGAGTTCACCGAGGGAGTGAGTGTAAATGGAGAACAGAAGAGGGCCAAGAACTGACCCTTGAGGAACTCCAACAGTTAAAGGATGGGAGGGGGAGGAGGCTCCAGCGTAGGAGACCGAGAATGATCGGCCAGAGAGGTAAGAGGAGAACCAGGAGAGGACAGAGTCCGTGAAGCCAAGGTGAGATAAGGTACGGAGGAGGAGGGGATGGTCGACAGTGTCAAAGGCAGCAGAGAGGTCAAGGAGGATCAGAATGGAGTAGGAGCCATTGGATTTGGCAAGAAGGAGGTCACCTAACAAATACTACTACCATTAGGCAGCACTGCCCCACTCCAGCAACTTTCCAGTAATCTCAAATTCATCCAAGGATTTCTTTCTAAATAAACATCCTCTCATTGGAACCCCACGTTGTTGCTGGAAAAAGTCCCTGAAGTTCAAACAGGTATGATACTTATTAACTATTTCATGATTTTTTTTCCCTTTCAAATCCCGGTCAATCTGTTTCTCTTTACATTTCTAAATTAGAGTGCCTTATGGTGGCTTTCTCATAAGGGCTTTTGAACTGTTGGACCTCGATCTGGCTCATTGAAATTGTAAAGTTTTTTTTTTTCTTTAATACATTTATTTGTAAAACCAATCTTGGAAGTTTTGCCATTAGCCCTGATGCCTTTTAAGTTTTCTGGTAATCTGGACCGTCTCTAGGGTGCCCTACAGGTGCCAAAGCAAAGCAGCTGCAGCCAGAACATTGTGATGAAATCGGGAATGGAACGAAGTTAAAACTCAAGATGACCAAATGAGATACATTTTACAATCATAGCCCAAGCTTGGTTAGAAATTAAAAGGCCTTTATGGAGATTTTTTTGTTTCCCCCCAGAGTCTTCTAAATCAGCAGTGTCCACTAGCTCAGACCTAGCAACTAACACACTCAGTATTTCTTGTTCATTTTAGATCACTGGAAAGTGGGAGAGAAATGTGTTTGCCCTGATTTCTTTGGCGGAAGAAGGAACAAGGAAAGGGATGTGGTAGCTGAGTTGAGAGATCTCCATGAGGAGAGCTCTGATTTTCTTAGTCTCATGACCAGGTCCATATAATCTAGAATTTTGGGAGCTTCAAAAGTATCAATTGCCAATTTCCCCAGCCCTACCTCCCCAACTCCCCAGCCTCCCCCAAACCTACATCCAAGGCTTTACAATGCTTTTAAAGAAGTGATCAACTCTACATGTTCAAAATTATTTGTTCTTTGAATTCTCAAGTCAGAGAATGATAAAAATAAGAATGGCATGTGAAGTACTGTGATAGATAATGAGAGTAAGATCAGATATGGCCTCTGGCCCACATGAGGCATACAATCTAAGGGGGTTGGGAGTGAAAACATTAAGTCTTTGCCAGTGAGGAAACTGAGATTCAGGAAAGTTAAATGACTTTTCCGAGCTCATTATAACAGCAGGCAAGTGGCAGATCTGGGACTAGAATCCCCATCTAGAGGCGATCCTGAGAGACCACACTGCCTCTCAGGAGAAACAGGAATAGTTGGGGCTTTGAAAGGTTGTTGTTTTTTTTTCAATGAGAAATAGCAATGGTCTGTTTCACTTATTAAAATACTCCCTGAAATATAAATCCATCAATTCATCATGTGCATGGAAAACAAAATCCATGCAATATTTTAATATTGACTTTCTAAAATTTTTTATTGCACTTTATGAACTCTATCCATCAATGCAGAACATGTGCTGCAGGTGTTGTGGATAGCATATTTGGAACATTCCCTGCCAATTGTATTGCCTCTAAAGGTCCAAATCTTCCCCATTTGTTCCGGAAGATAGAAAAAAGAGATAGCCTTCCTTAAAAAACATAAAACAGCTCTTAAAGACCTTGAGTAGAGTTTCCTGAAAGAAAGAAGTTGGTAGATCCTAAACATTTTTGAAACTATGGCTGGCTCTGGCTGTTTACACTGTCTTCCTTTCCTTGCCACTCCACCATAAGGTAGGTAGCGAGGTCTCTCAAGAATATTAGACACCTCTCTGTCACCCCGCTCCCAGATGCACATACAAATGACAGACCAGCTGAAATCATTCTAATGCAGAACATCCCTTCTCCCCGGGGCGCACTTACCCATCAGATTAGATTCCTGCTTAACTGGGTTGGGGATGGGGAAAGAGAGGAGGAAACAAAGAGCCTATCACAAAAGTTCTTTTTCTTTTCTCTCCCTTTCACTTTCTTACTTGCTTGCTTTTTTGCACTCTCTCACTCTTTCATTCTCTTTTGCTCTTTCTCCCTCTCTTTGTTTCTTCTCCTTTCTCATTCTTTCTCTCCCTTTTTCTCTGACACCCCAGCTTTGAAAATGTTCCTCCACTTTGATAGAGTATCGGTGTCAATCTCAGTGGCAGCAACTTCCTCAAGGTGAGGAGGAGGTGCTGGTGCTTGTGAGGATCTCACCCCCATCAACTGGGATATGCCCCCACTAGCCTCAAGCAGCTCTGCCCTCCTCCCCAGCCCACTCCCGCCAGTGGCTCAGCGTGCCTGGAAAGTGTTGTTTGCCCCTCAGCTGGGAGGTTGGGGGTGGGAAGTGTGTGTGTGTACGTACTTTCCACACTGAATTGTGTGAAATATGTACGAAATTGTACTTTTGAAGTGCTTAGTACAGTGCTCTGCACACAAGTGCTCAATAAATACGATTGAATAAATGAATGCTCTGCACACAGTAAGCACTCAATAAATACGACTGAATGAACGTGTGTGTGTGTATGTGAGAGAGAGAAGTAGACTTGGATTCAAAAAGCAAGGAGGAAGCTAAGGGAGCTGAAAATTAACTCCCTCCACTTCTTCCTATATTAAACCAGGTTGCTGTACCCAGATTGACTTTTCTAAGCATCTCCAAGGCAAAACTAGGGAAACCTGGATCAACAGAGGGAGTGTATGAAGGTGATGTGGCCAATGCCATTGTGGGGAAAATGTCTTCTCAGCTCCTATGCCATCTTGAAACAAAGCTTACTCTTTACAGCTGGCTTCATTGCAATAAGTTCAGTGACAGGTTAGGGGGGCCCCAGCTTAATTTATCCCACCTCCTGTTTCCACATGTGCCTTCTCCTTCTGCCACTAAACAATTTCTCTGGCAGACTGGGCCCTTCCCAAAAAAAGAGAAGGCGGCAGCTCTAATTGGAGGACTGCAAAGGGAAGTGAAGGGATAAATAGCAACACCAGAAAGAGCAAGGAAGTTACATTTGAAGTAGTCAACAAGTCAATGGATGGAAATAATGAATGTGTGATCGTGAATATAATTGTGAGGACTTAGAATAGTACTGTTTACCAATGGTCGTTGACTGATCTTCCTGGAAAAAAACAATCCTTCCCAAAATAAAAAGAAAAAAATGTATATTTGGCCCAAACTTATTCCTTGGTGTCAAATTCAGTTTTGGTTCTATAGAACCTATTCATTAGTAATAATAACAATCATGGTACTTGTTAAGCATTTACTATATGCCAAACACTGTATTAAGCTCTGGGGATGATACAAGATAATCAGGTTGGTCACTGTCTCTATCCTACATGGGGCTCACAGCCCAAGTAGGAAGGAGTATGATTTAATCCCTATTTTACAGATAGGGAAATAGAGGCACAGAGAAGTTAAGCGACTTACCCAAGATTGCACAGCAGAGGAGTGGCAGAGCTGGGATAAGAATCCAGGTCCTCTGATTCCCAGATCCATGCTCTTTCCACTAGGCCACTCTGCTTCTCTACAGTCAAAATGGCCTAGAGTCAAAATGGCAGAAACTATTCCTGGACCTTGCTCTGAAAGGTCAAACAAAAGATGGACTGTGTGGAAGGTTACAATTAACCACCTAAACACTATAGGAAGCTTTATAGGATGGGGTCTGGAGGGCTAAAGATTGAAAGAAGACAGAGACCCTGCAGCATGAGGTGCAGTATAGAACACAGGCCCTAGACCTGTGGCCGGGACACCATCCAGATCTTGAGGCCATACTGGGTTGAGCTGAAAGCACATGAGTCCTTGGAATGGTGGGGGTGGCTGCCGGGAAACAGGATCAGGTAGCCAGAGCAGAGACAGAAGCAACTTTTGAGAAGCTGATTGGAACTGCATTGATGCCATAACCCCTTCTTTCCGCTACCCTCAAAAAGTTTCCTCCTTCTACACTGTCTCCCCCAATCCCAACACCCCTCATCTAGCCCTTTATCCTAGATTAGCCTCACTTCAATCCCTATAAGCACATCTTAGTAATTGTGGATATAACTCTGTACCACAATAATTGGCTGGGAACAGTAAAATATCATTAATCCACATTCCACTAATCTGGAATTCATGATAATTTGACCTCCCGCTTCCTCCCTTTGTTCTACTCTGTGCTGCCAAAGGGAGGCAGGCTTTGATTTAAAGAAGGAAGAGTTTGATTTACACTGTGGTTAACAAAACCTCAGTTAAGCTGCATGGGTAGGCGTTTATGGAACAGCATCAGGGAAGGAGGAAGAAAGAAACATTCCTGAATCTCTGGCCGTCCTAGGTAGACTTAAAGAGAAAGTCATATATAAAGGGACCGTACAGGTGCCAGGAAACTAAGGTAATCTTAGCACACATAGAAAGACAAACTGATGCTCACACACATGGACTATAGTGAAATTGCTTTTTGGAAAAGAAGACTTCACCGACTCTAGATTTATCTTCCTCCTGTGGCCAACATAGTCTCCACATAAATGTGCTGTCTGTGATCCAGAACCGCAGTAGTGGTCATCTCGCTCTGCCATTTGATACTAAACATGGTGGGCAGTGGATGCTTTTGAAACTGCTTGAGAAGGTGGGAGTGCCTTCTGTGAAAATCCAGGTCTCCCACCATATAGAAACCTGGATATTACTGCAGCTTTGGCGATCTGAAGAGTACACACTTCTTAATTGTAGAATCCACATTTTCTGATGTCCTTGTCCTTTTGTGAAATTTGCCAATGAATTATGGAAGTCTTGATGCTTCTTCCTGCTGTATGCCCCACTTCTCCTTGTGAATGCAGGAGTCAAAGAGGAGTGAGCCTGGAAGGGAGAGGAGAAGTGGGTTGGGGTTTAGGGGTAGGGGAGGTAAGCTTTGAGGCTCTCGGGGCTTTTTGGGGACCTCAGGTGACTGAGATTTGCTGTCCAGCCCAAAAATTAGTGGAGATGAAAATACTGGCTTCTCTTCCAAGAGTGGAATATCCATCACAATCATGGTGGCATTTGTTAAATGCTTACTATCAATTGAGCACTGGACTAGAAATAAGATAATCAGGTCAAACACAGTCCTCCTCTCACAAGGGGCCTCTAATGTAAATGGGAAGAACAGGTATACCTCAGACAACAAAACTGAGGCAACGAGAACTTAAGTGACTGGCCCAAGGTCACACAGAAGCAGCGGTTCTCCCCAGATTCATGAAATTCTCCTGATTTGGCTTTGTTGCATGAACTGTCATCCCCTCCCCTTTATCTGACTTTCTCTTTAAGTCTACTTAGGGTGGCTGGAGATTCAAGAACGTTTCTCTCTTCCTCCTTCCCTGATGCTGTTCTATAACTGTGTCTTCCCCTTCCTCAATATTTTCCCACATTCATTCAACAAGCATCCGAGTTCTATACACAGTCTGGTTGCTTAATCAGTCTGTGCAGGAGTATGACACTGAAAACTCCAGGTCTTTATTCAGTAAAATTCCAGGCAGAAGAAAAAAGCCCAACCAGGACTGCTCTGTGCTCTGATTTAGAAATACCAACAACTCCACAGCCTAAAAGAGACATGGAGAATTTGGAGAAGGATCAGAGGAGAGCTACAGAGTCTGAAAGATGATTAAAGGATTTGAAAATAAAAATTAGGAAAAAGGGAACTGGAATTATTTAGCCTAGCAGTGAGGAAGCTAAGGTCTTAATTTTTTTTATTATGGAAAGGAAATAAGTTAGCAACTTTAGGGACTGAGATAGCCAGAACCTTGAAGGATAGGACTAGAAAATGACTTTGATAATTAAGGCAAGTGGTTGAAAATCAGAGATTGAAATAAAGATAATATCAAATTCTCTTCCCACCCCCCACTACTGTGTGTGTGTGCGTGTTCCTTGAGGGCAGGGAACTGTGTTCTGCCCATAGTAAGTGCTCAATAAATGCCATTGATTCATTCACTCCATTGTATTTATTGAGCACTTACTGTGTGCAGAGCACTGTACTAAGAGCTTGGAAAGTGCAATTCAGCAAAAGAGACAATCCCTGCCCACACTGGGTTTACAGTCTATAGGGGGAAGACAGACATCAAAACAAGTAAAGAGGCACAAATATAAATAGAATTATAGATATATACATATATACTTAAGTGCTATGGGGTGGGGAGGGGAGATAGACCAAAGGGATAAAATAAATTGGGGTCGAAATTGGGTAAAAATCCATCCATTTCTTATATTCTGCCACATCTGTTGACCACCTTACTGCTATATATTTTCTTCCAAGTGCCTACCTACTAACGGTGTGAGGCAAAGAACATTAGATGCTGTTGTTGAGGTTTGCCTTTCAAGATCTTGTTTGGGATCGTCCCTAGCCATCTGATATCGATTAAAACGTATAGTGGTAGTAATATTAGGAGTAATCATAGTCAGCAATATTTATTGAACTGGGTGCAATTCACTGTACTAAGCACTTGAGAGGTACAAAAAGAGAAGCGACAGGGATGTACATAACACTTAGTCACACAGATTGCCATGATTGCTCTGATGCCGGGACAGTATCCTGATGGTACACAGACTCCACCCTCATGTCTGTCCAACTTCCAGAGAACATACTTGTTTTCTTGATTCAGTTTTCTACATGCTCTCCCAAGTGCTCAATACAGTTCTGTGTACATAGTAAATGCTCAAATACCATTGATGATGATGATGTTGGTGATTGTACACTGATCCAAGGAAGCAGATATCAGTGACAGCAATCACTTTTGTATCACTGATGGAAATCTCGGATTGGGTAGGTTTTATCATCTGCAGGTTGTTGGAAATCTTTGATTGGGTAGGTTTTCTTAGATGCAAGTTGATACATAATCCCTTGTCTTCTGTCTAGTTATCAGATTATAGTATTGTGTTGATTCTCTAATATAGCCTATAAACATTTGTATATCTTTTTATGGGTTGGCTTCCAGAGAACAATCAGCCCATAGTAGCCTGTTGGTGGTGATATTTGTCTGTTGTGTTGGAAAAGTGTTCTGGTGAAATAGAACCATATTTAGCACTTGCTTTCAAGTTTCTAATTGCATTCTCAAACCTGGGTATGTAAAATTGGCTGTATAAAACATCCTACTTTTCAATTGAACTTTGATATGTCTTGTAGAAGCTTCTTGGGCTTCTCCAACATGAATTCCAATTCCTCTTTGGGGCTATTTTCCATGTTTGGGATGATTTGGATTCATGGTTACCAGGCCTTGAGCCCAAGGCCTTCCCCAAGTCTAGGAAATTTTGCCTGTTTTCAAAATATTTTACAAGACTGTGTCCAGTTAAAATCTAATAACATTAAAAACAGGATCTAGCCCAGAAAAAAAAATAAAAAAGCAAGAAATGCCAAACAATCCAACCCTAGTTCTTTCTCAAACCGAGGCACTGGAAAGCAAGAGTGTGTTCTGTTGGAGTGGGGTTCTGAGGTGGCAAAAGTTGACCTCCAAACTTTCTTCTCACCCTCGTGGCATTATGGAAAATCACTAATCAGCCATAGATCCCAGCTCTGGACAAGTATAATCAGAAGATCAAATTTTGCTCCCTTAGGACCCTTTCCCTGGGGTGCTTCAAAAAGTTAGTCTCACCTCCTTGTCCTTGTGTACCTCTTGGAGGGGGAGGGGAGGCTTCCCTTTTCAGTGAAATTCCTCCAGCTCCCTGCATCCTGCTATTACTGACACCTTCATGGCCTAGTGGAAAGACCACAGGACTAGCAGTTGAAGGACCTGGTTTCTAATCCACATCTGTCACATGCCTGCTGTGTGAACGCGGGGAAGTCACTGAACTTCTCTGTGCTCGGTTTTCTCCTCTGTAAAATGGAGATTCAGTATCTCTTCTCCCTCCTGTGTAGAGTATGAGCCCCAGGTGGAACAAGGACTGTGTCTGACCTGACTATCTTGTATCTACTCCAGCACTCAGTACTGTGCTTGGCACATAGGGTTTAACAAATCCTAGAGTTATTAATATTAACAGTGTCATCGTTACCAGGAAGCAAGGGAGTCTCCAATCCCATGCGCTAGGCTGGAGAGCAGGTGGAGTAGGGGTGGTGTGGGGAGGACAGCACCAGGGCTAGGAGCACTTGTCCTCCACATTCGCCTGGTAGTGCTGCCAAAGCTTCCCCCACAGTCCTCAAGCCCACTACCTTCCTCCTCTACATCCTCCTGCTTGCAGGACTGTAGAGGACTGGCCTAGGAAAGGCTGGGTAGCTCAATTTCTTTAGCCAATGGGCTACAGTGGAGATGTGAACTTCAGTCACTTCTAGCACAAGTGAATTCTGCCTGACTGATGTGGGACTCCTGGTTGCTCCATCCCAGGGCTGGCTTCGTTCAAATATGAACACAGGGAGTTTGACCTGCTCTTGACTTTTCAGTCCTGAATTTCCACACCTCCTTCTCCACTCCCCTCCTGGGTCTACCACTTCTCCTTTCTGTGTTTCCAGGACCTCCTAGGACCCAGCTCTCAATCAATCAATCAATCAATGGATTTTGAGTATTTACTATGTGCAGAGCACTGTACTAAGCACTTGGGAAAGTAGAATAGAGTTGATAGACACAATCTCTGGCCACAAGGATCTTACAGTCCACAAGAGAAGAACTGCGTGTCTTAGTGGATAAAGCACAGACTTGGAAGTCAGAAGGACCTGGGTTCTAATTCCAACTCTGCCACTTGTCCACTGTGTGATCTTGGGCAAGTCACTTTTCTGGCCCTTTCTTACCTCATCTATAAAATGGGGATTAAAGGTGTGAGTCCCACTGGGGACTGTGTCCAACCTGATTAACTTGTATCTACCCCAGTGCTTAGAACAGAGCTTGGAACATAGTAAGTGCTTAACAAGTACAATTATTATTATTTGCTCCTCTCCAAATCTGCCCCCTATACTAATTCTAAGAGTGAAGTGGCCTGTCTTCAAACCTCCCTTCTGCCCCACTACTCCTGCCCTCATAAATTATCCAGAGTGACACTGTCTCCTTCTGAAGGGAGGAGTGGGGGTTCCCCTCTCATGCTGTAACCAGAAAAAGCTCTTCTTAACCTTTTACAGTTTAGTCCTACTCAGAGGCAGGGGATTGGACTAGTCAGTCTTTTCCAGCCCTGAGAGTCCACTAATCCTTTCAGCATCTCTTGGTCCCCTTCCTTTCCTTCTAACTGACTACGGCTCTGATGCACTTCTTTCAGAACTCTTCTGTGCTTGGCTTAGCTGAAGGCAGCAGAAACAACAGTACTGAAGAGAATGGCCTGGTTGAACTTGGATTCATCCACAATGCTTTTTTGTTGTCTCCAAGTAATCCCCAAGCGCCTTGCTTGATTTTCCATCAATAAACAGAAAACTAGCATTTCTGAGTCAAAGATCAAGTGCAAGGACTTTCAGCTGTGTCCAAGACACTGAAATACACAATAAATTACAAAAACATCAAGAAAACTTTTTTTTTGTTATTCCTAAGGGAAAATTCAGCACCGGTGGAAGCAAAGCTAAGCCTGAGAGAGTAGAGGTCCATGTTTGAAAACTTCTTTGGGGTCTCACCTGAATCTGCGGAACATTAGTACAACAAAGAATCCCTCCAGAAGCCATAAAAGGCCTAAATTCCTAGGTAATCCATAACCCCAAAGACTAATCACCAGCTCCCTCTGTGCACAGGGCCCAGAGTGGAAGCACATTTAAGAATGGTTCCACAGATGGAAAACAGCTGAAGAAGACTGGTTGGAATGAGTCAAAATATCCTGGGGGGAAAAAAAACCCAGGAAAACAAGTGTTTATGGGGGAGATGGAGAAGGGAGGGAGAAGCTGAAAACCAGTAAAGAAAAAAAATCATTAGCCAATTAGATCAGGCCTATCTGTTTCACATCCTCTACTCCCTGGTAGGTTTCCTTGAGACTTAAGCATTTCCAAGTAATGATAATAATAATTGTGGAATTTGTAAAACACCACAGTGGATCAGTTACTTTTCTTGTTCTGAATCTTGGTAACTGTTTCCTTGATTGTTGTTCCCCAGCTATTTTTCTCTGTTCTCAGCTCTAGGACTTCAGAAGAGGGGAAATTAAAAAAAAAAGCAACAAAAAAAACTTCTTTTCCAGGAATTTAGTCTTGCAGATTATTCACACCACATCCAGTCAGAGATTAGTGAAACAAAAAGCTTCTCAGGGCATGTCCCATTGGAGAATTCACTATCATACTGGGCTATAGGCACGTACTCACACACCTGCAGAAGAAGGAAATATACAGTATTTGGATTAGCTGTGCTTTCAATATTGATGCTATACCAGATTGTGTCATTTCCTGTGTGACATTTCCCATCGTCAACTGGATTTGACAATGAGATATTTGTAATTCACCCTACCCTGAGCCCTGGTTAGAGATGGGGAATGGTCCCTGGTCATATCTAGCTGAGAAACCTGGAATGTGGCTTGTAAATAATAATAGTATTTGTTAAGCGCTTACTATTTGCCAAGCACTGTTCTAAGTGCTGGGGTAGATAAAGGGTAATTAGGTAGTCCCACATGGGGCTCACACTTTTAATCCCCATTTTACAGATGAGGTAACTGAGGCACAGAGGAAGTTAAGTGATTTGCCCAAGGTCACACAGCAGACAGGTGGTGGAGCTGGGATTAGAACCCACATCCTCTGACTCTTTCCACTAAGAGCCCATGCTCTTTCCACTAAGCCACACTTCTTCTCTATGTAGTGCTACTTCTATATAATTCTCTAGAATGGACAAGTTGAGTCCATAAATTTGAGCATCTCCTAATTTGTCTTTTTGGGGCCTGTTCCTTTATTTAAAATGGTGTTTGGGTTTTGTTTTGTTTTTATGGTATTTGTTAAGCATGTACATGCCAGGCACCATACTAAATACTGGGTTAGATACAAGCTATTCAGGTTGAACACAGACCATATCCCAAAAAAGGGCTCACAATCTTAATCCCCATTTTATAGATAAGGTAACTAAGGCAAGTAACATCAGACAAGTGAAGGATCCTGGATTATAACTCAGGTCCTCTGACTCCCAGGCCTGGGCTCTATCCACTAGGTCATGCTGCTTCACAGGCAGGTAGGACTCTCCAAAATCAAAAGCTGGGACATGAATTGGGTCCAATCTGATGATCTTGTATTTACCTGAATGTTTAATACAGTGCTTGGCACATAGTAAGTGTTTAACACATACCATTGAAAAAAGCCAACCAAACAAAAAAACACCCATCACTCCAGGAATCTCAACAAGACCTTCAGATCTTCTCAACAAGACCTTCAGATCTTTACTGTATGTCAGGTTCTTTAAAAGCAGTATGGCCTAGGGGAGAAAGCAATGGACTTGGTTATCAGAGGACTTGGGTTCTATTCCTGGCTTCACCACCTGGCTGCTTTGTGAAGTTGGGGCCGGGGTGGGGGGTATTTAGCTTTTCTTTAGTGTTTCAGTTTCCTTACCTGTAAAACAAGAATACCTGTTTTCCCCCTTCCTCAGGTTGTGGGAGAGGGGAACGGAGATAGGGACTGTGTCTGACCTGATTATCTTGTATCTACCCCAGTGGTTAGTCCAGTGCTTGGCACATAATAAGTACCTAAATATCACAGTTGTTATTATTAAAAGTGTGGGAAACAATATCGAGATGCCTAC
This sequence comes from Ornithorhynchus anatinus, assembly GCF_004115215.2. Taxonomy (NCBI): domain Eukaryota; kingdom Metazoa; phylum Chordata; class Mammalia; order Monotremata; family Ornithorhynchidae; genus Ornithorhynchus; species Ornithorhynchus anatinus. Next base: position 7,444,077 of record NC_041746.1, on the reverse strand, counting down.
AAGGTGTTTGTAAACCAAAAGCATTTGGTCCCATCAGAGATCTCCATCATTATCATCAACATTATCAGTTGTATTGGTTGAGCATCTATTGTGTGTTGAGCAACTAAGTGTTCAGGAGAGATAGTGAAAGGTATAGATCTGGTCCTTAAGGAGCGTTCAATAGATATTCAAAGGTATGGTGACCCAGTGGTTACTGAGGAATTGGAATTCTAAGTCAGACAGCTCTCCATGGATCAGTTTTGGCAATAACAAGTTGGAAGGAAAATGAATTCTGTGTGGGGGTGCCCCCAGAGGAGGGGCGGGAGACAGGAGAGAGGGAAAAGAAAGATGGCTATGACTTTGGGCGTGGGACTGCATAGTATTGAAAATAAATACAATTAAAGTTGCTCTGGGATCAGTAAACAACAGTATAATTAGCAAATGTTTTTTCTATTTACTTCCTCTAACATGCAATGGGGGGAAATGAAAAAAAATGTCAAGGACTCAATCAAACAGATGGTAATTCAGTTATTATTTTCCTTGCTATATTGTTTACAACTATTAAAGAAGCGCCTCCTTTAACGAGATGTGACTCACAGATTCCTGGGGGGTGGGGAGCTCTCTTCAGAGGGGGAAGGAAGGGAGAGAGGAGGGCTGCAGTACAAGGAATCGTATCATGAGCTTTTATTATGAGCATTATTATGCCTCATTAATTAATCTGACCACTGTCCCAGTGACGTCCCAGGCTCATTTAACAGGAAAAAATTAGTCTGGATTGCCAAGTTAAATAGACAATAACAGGAAGGCCAAATTATGCCTGCATTGCATTCTGTCAGGGCAGCCTGCCAAGTTCATGTCAAATCCATAAGAACTAGAATATCCTCACTAAAAACAGCTCCAATGGACCCACGTCACAAGCCATTTGAAATCTACGCAGAGGATGTATCGATCTTGCCTGAATTTCCTTTCTCAGAGACTCAGAGGAGGCCAAGTCAGAGAGGGTTTTGAGCTTATTACTGTCCCACCACGCACTGGCCGGTTAGTGGCCCAAGAAAGCATACTTAACTGTGGGGAAAACAACTCATATGGATGAAGTTTCCATTGCCCAAAGTAAGTGCCATCTGTCTACAGTTCACAAGAAACCCTTAGTCTTCTAAGACAAACAATATTAGTAGCAGCATTATGAATTGGCAGCCTCCTGATGTGAAGTACTGTACTAAGTATGTGGGAAGTACAGAATAGCAAAGTGACACATCCCCTGCCCACCAAGGGCTTACATTTTCATGAGGACAACCCTCCCTGTCATTGATGCCAGACTGTATCTGATCTGATTGTATCGAATGTACCCCAGTGCTCAATATAGTGGTTGGCCTGTTGTAAACAATTAAGTGTGAAGCAGCATGAACTTTTACAAAGAGCACGGGTACAGGATTCAGAGGATTCAAATAGAAGATAACACCCATCTCTTAGAATGGGAGCTCCATGTGGGATGGGGTCTGATCTGACCATCTTGAATTTACCCTGGGGATTAGCTGTCCTTCAGTTGGAAGATGACACTGCTGAGGGTCAATCAATCAATTATGTTTATTGAAAATTTACCGTGTGCACAGCCTTGTACTAAGCATTTGGAAGACTACAATATAACAAAGTTAGTAGACGTGTTCCCCACCCACATGGTGCTTAGAGTCAAGACGGAGAGACAGACATTAATACAGATAAATTACAGGTAGGTCAATACATCTAAGGATGAGTGCCTTGGAAAGAGACTCTCTTGCACACTCGCCCACTTTGTAGATAAAAGTGCAGTGGTGGAGATGGTCTGCACTGAGCCATCCATACTCTCACCCTGTCCTCCTGTGGCCAGCAGCAGCATCACGAGACTGCAGGTAGGAAGAACAGAAGCAGTGGGTGTTCAAGGAAGGGAATATCTCTGAGGTTTAATAGCAGGAGATGTCACAGTGCACTCACCCATTTAATAAGCCATCAGAGAGGCTACATAAGTCTTGCAGTCTAAACACTCATTTTACAGACGAGGTAACTGAGGCATAGAGAAGTTAAGTATCTTGCCCAAGGTCACACAGCATACAAGTTGGCATAATCAGGATTAGAATTCAGGCTCATCTGACTCCCAGGCCCGTGCAATATCCAGCAGGCCACCCTCCTTCTCTGGGGTTTTGAGAAGCATCAAGTTTAGGTCAGTGACCTAAAGAGAATCTCAAAGCCAGACTGATGTCACGTCATCAACTGATTCCCAAGGCCTAAATTGCTGTTCTGTTTCAAATGGTTGAAATCCCAAGATAAAAGCAAGTAATAAAGAATAAAGCATTTCCTGTGTACGTGTGATAGCTAGGAAGAAAAAAAGCAAATGAGTAGAAAGGCACTTCCCTGAAATCTTTTTCTTTCCTTTTTGTAAAAATTCTCAAGTCATTGTTAGTAGACCTGGCAGGAATAACTTGAGACATTTCAGATAATTGCTGTTTTTTTCATGAATGTTTCCCTGTCACCTGAAGTATGAGTTAACTTGTTCATACAGTGCGTGAGTTCTTGTTTGTGGAATACAAGGAGGAAAACAGGCTCATTCCTCCCTCTTGCACCAACAATAAAATGACATGTATTTAATCAAAATAGAGAATGCTGAAGTAATTCAAAGAGGTCGGTTTTCAAAGAGATCGGTGGAAGTTTTCCATATAAATTACTCACAAATTTAATTCAGGAAGAGGAGATACTCCTTACTCACGTTAATGCACCATTTGTGGGGGTTCATATTGTACTTGTCCTTATATTCCTAGATATGTCTATGGAAGGGGAGAGGAGGTAAGTGGGGGGGAAAAAGGAGAGATCTGTAATTTATTTTAATGTCTGTCTACCCGTTTTATCTAAAATTTATTTTAATGTCTGACTCCCCCTGTAGACCGTAAGCTCCTTGTGGGCAGAGATAATATCTACTAACTCTATTAAAGTGTACTTTCCCAAATGCACATCTTCAGATGGGTGGCAGGAGCTGGAGGTGAGAACAGCATACTAGTGGTTGGTGGTGGATTTTAGTCCCACACCTTATAATAAAATGAATCAACTTTTTTACTAGACAGTATATAGCATATGGCATTATTGCCTCACTTTTAATCATTTAGGGTAGCATATATGTGATGCATTCACTGTTTACTTTGTGTTTCATAGATTTCTGTTTGGTTTAGGTTGTACCCTGAATGATTAAGAGTCACTTGTCATGGGATTTTGAGAGCCTAGTTCAGGTGAGGTAAGCGATTTTGAAGTTCCCTGGCCTGATTCCCTTTCCTTTTTGGGGTCAACAGGGCCTAGATCTTCCCGTCATCCTCAGAATGCACAACTGAGTCATTTTTCTAGTAGTGGTGAGCCATCCAGACTCATCCAGTTTCCCGTGGCCAATAGCTCTTTTTGCTAGGTTACACCCTCACTTCTTGGGGAACTTCACTGTCAGTGACTTCTTCTTTGAATACAAAAGACTGTGCTTGTGTTTGTGTAAGTGGGGGGAAGTGAAAGAGGGCATATAGGCCTTGTGTGGAGGCAGGATGTCATGGGAGAGATGCAAACAGTTCTTAACATATAGTATTTGTTAGGTGCTTACTATGTCTCCTCCCTCCCCCCCACCCCCCAAGGATTGCTCCCATACTGGCTGCTGGCCTTCGATCCAAAGACCTTTTGAGGCAGAAATAATCTCCTCTAGATCCCTTTCCCCCATCCAGGACCTTCTGGAAAGTGAGAGGCAAAGATTGAAATTAAATGTCCAGAAAATTCACTACCTACTGCATACAGATGATCAAAATTCTAGTAAAAGGAATTCTGGAGTCCAGAGCTCCAGCATTCCAAACAGTTCTTGGGTGGAGGCAGTGAAGGATTAGGGTTGCCCATAAGAACAGAATGAGCTAGTCTTTTCCTCCCCCTGCTGGCCCTGGGGCAAAAGCCTGGCCTCTCTCTCTCCCTCCCAGCCTTTAAATATGGATGGAACCACCCCAGGTGCTTGTACAGTGTTCTGCACAGTAAACTCGCTGTCAGCAGGGAAACGTCTCTGCTAATTCTGTTGTATTGGGCTCTCCCAAGAGTTTGGTACACTGCTCTGTATATAGTAAGTGCTCAGTAAGTACCATTGTTAGATTGCTACCAACAGGGAGATTGGCGGCTGGCCATGCTCAGCTGCTGTTTGATGATGATGGCTCATGTGGGCTTTGGAAGTTGGGGGAGGTGAAAGAGGGTATAGAGGCCTTGTATTGGGGCAGAGTGTCATGGGAGTGATGCAAAAGTTAATAGACTCTATGATGGAGGTTGGGAAGCCGAGCTTACGCGGCCCTCTGACTTTAGGCTGGGGGCCAGTTTCCACAGGCGGCAATATTACCAGGGCAATCGATACTGGGCTCAACCCAGGGGAAATAGGCTGGGACTGGAGTGCCAAGCAACTAGGAAACAAAATAGAAAACTCCCCAGCCCCAACTTTCCAAAAACCCAAATGACCTCCTCCTCCACCTCTACCCTCTCCCATACACACCATGGGAGTGGAGGAGGAGGCCGTTTGGGTTTTTTTCATACCTGAATAAAAATGGGCTAAAAGAATGACTGCAAAGATCCAGGCAGTAGTTACTAGGGGATAGAGCACAGGCCTGGGAATCAAAAGGACCTGGGTTCTAGTTCCGGCTCTGCCCTTGATTCCTGTATGACCTTGGGTAAATCCCTTAACTTCTCTGTGCCTCAGTTCCCTCATCTGTAAAATGGGGATTAAGACTGTGAGCCCCATGTGGGACATGGACAGCATCCAACCTGATTAGCATGTATCTACACCAGTTTTTAGTACAGTGATACTGTGAGTGGCACTTGTCATATGCCATTGAATCATTTCCAACCCATAGCGACACCACAGACACATGTCTCCCAGAACGCCCCGCTCCCCATCTGTAATCGTTCTGGAAGTGTATCCATAGGGTTTTCTTGGTAAAAATACAGAAGTGGTTTACCATTGCCTCTTTCCGTGCCGTAAACTCGAGTCTCCGCCCTCGATTCTCTCCTATGCCGCTGCTGCGCAGCATGGGTGAGTTTTGACTTGTAGCAGATAGCCTTCCGCTCGCTAGCCACTGGCCAACCTAGGAATGCAATGGTTATGCCTCTGCTTGACTCTCCCTCCCGTAGCCAAGACTGGTAGAGTACTGGAAACTCTCCAACCGTAACCTTGAGAGGGGGACTGGCACCTAGTAAGCTCTTAACAGATCCCCCGAAAAAATGACAATAACAACAGAAAAAGAACATTACCAGGAGAGGAAGAAGCAGCAGTCCAATTCTAACTCCTAGAAATCCACAGGCCACAAGAAAGAAGCTGACATATCTCTGATGAAAAAAATGTCTCACTTGGTGACAATTGAGGAGGATATTGAGGACTCTCCTCTTAGTTTCTAATTCCTCTTTCTAGGCATATAGTAATGACCCCTCCTCTCTAGGCAAGGAAACAACCCAATCTGATTATTTAATTTCATCTGTGGGTTTTGTTCTTGTGTTAGTAAGGGGGAGGGATGGGGCCTCTATTTCAAGAGTTAGTCCTCTCCAAATTCAACTGTAGAATATTCTGCACGGCCTGAACCCAGTGACGTGGCCTCATTTCCAACACAAGAAATGAAGCTCTGTCCGGTGGACGCCCGCCTTCATGCACAGCTGGACGAGAAGTCGAGCTTGTTACAAACAGATTGCAATGCAATCCCAGGGAGAATGCACGGAATTTGGGGTTGAATTTTCCAAAATTCTTTTTGCCCAAAGAGAATTCTCAGGAATCACTCCCGCAATTTGAGTTTCATTTAAAAACAAAACAAAAATAACCTTCATGCTTAATATTGTTTTGCCCCTAGGTCTCTGTCGGAGTTTGTAAAGTGATATGAATTAGTGCAACTTTTAAAAAGGATCACTTTTTTAAGAGGCAATTTCTGCCCCTTCAGCGTCTTCGGAGTCAAACTGCTTGTGAGAAGAGGGCCTCCTGGTGGTCTCTCTGCAGAACGGCACTTTTGAAGGCACTTTATTCATTCGTAGGCCCATCGTGAATTCCCCCCCACCCCCCGTTTTTTTTTTTTCGGCTCAGTACAGAGTGCTGTTGACGGTGGACACAGTGCAGCTGTGTGCAAATGAGTCTCAAGTTCAAGTCATGAGCTTTCCAGAACAGCTACATCAACTCCATGAAAGGCCAGGTCATGAGTTCTCTAAATTATTTAAAAAGTGGACCAAAGTTCCATGCTAACGATATTTAAAAGCTATTAAAAGATCTCAGCAAAGAAGCTGAACAGGAGCCTCGTTGTGCTGTAATAAGGCCTGATCACCTAAAACTGTGAGGAATCTTCTGTCTGAGGAATGACAGTCGGCTTTCCTTTAGAAAGAAAAAATATTCTCTTTAACCACCCTTCCACTGGGGCCGCACAGGCCAGCAGTTTGTGTTTCTAAATATGGCCCTGACCCTTCCCTGACCCTCTACCTCCTGCCTTATCCCAGACGGGGCTTCTCCATAGTGAACCTGGCAAAACAGGAATATTCAAAGGAAAGCGACGTCAGGATGAGACAGGGAAGGGGGTCTTGTGCTGCTTTTCTCCTGCCATCTGTCAGAGCTAATAATAATCATAATCATAATAATATTTCTTCCATGACTACTATGTGCCAAGCATTGTACTGAGCGCTGGGGTAGATACAAGATAATCAGGTCAGACACAGACTTTGTCCCACATGGGGATTTTAGTCTAAATAGAAGGGAGAGCAGGTATTTAATCTCTACTTTACAGATGAGGAACAGAGACACTGAAGAGTGAGGTGACTTGCCTAAGGTCACAAGTGTCAGAGCCTGGATTTGAACCCAGGTCAATCTACCCATCAGAGATGGTGTTTCCACCCTGATGGCGGACCAAGACTGAAGGCGTTCTTGGGCTCAGGTTCAACAGCAGAAAAGTGTGCATTTACACAGGCACACAACACAGACGTGCATCCACATACACCCATGCACATGTTCAACCAAACAGTTTGATTACTGCTAGGGTGTGGCCATTCATCTGGTTTTATACTGGACAGCCCAGTTTTCAGCTGACCCATCCCTTGTCTGAGACCGGCAGGGAACCTTTTATGTCTGTTTTTCCCATTTTCAGTGCCCTCAGCTAAGGCTCCTGCTTTGTTCTTCTTTGGCTTTGTTTTCACTTCCTGCTAGGGCTGTGGCCAGAGGTCTCTGTAGACTAAGCCAGAGGCGGGAGGACCTCCCTCAGCATCCAGGGTGGCCCATGGCAGCTGTCAAAGATGCCGGGTGCTGCAGCCTAGTGTGATGATGTCATATGGGCACTTTTAAGGGCGCTGGTACCTGGGGGAAAATACGAATTCCAGACAATGCCAATTGTGGAATCGGTAGTGGTCAAATGGCCACTACAGACCACGGAGACAACCGACAAGGAGGAACCGGCGAGGCTGGGCACCTAGCCGAGCCCTCTGACTAACAGGATGACCTCTCATGGGACACTTTGCACACATATTCCCATCTTGAGTGATTTCAGACCGTTTCTTTATGGGGCCTCCGGATCCCATACTTAATGATGCTGGTATTTGCTAAGCGCCTACTTATGTCAAGCATTATTCTAAGTGCCAGGGTAGATATAAACTCATCAGGTTAGACACAGTCCATGTCCCACGAGGGGCTCACAGTCTTAATCTCCATTTTACAGATGAGGAAACTGAGGCACAGAGAAGTTAAGCGACTTGCCCAAGGTCACACAGCAGACAAATGGCAGAGCTGGGATTAGAACCTAGGTCCTTCTGACTCCCAGGCCCGGGATCTACGCACGGGGCCACACTGCTTCCCCAGAGGCATGGTGCTCCCCTCCCAGATCCAAAAACTCAAATCATCCATGGAGTTGGCAGCCCCGCCAGCTAGCCCAGCCTGGAGGAGCCAACAGACCTAACTACTGCAAAGGAATGTGGCTAGTGAGAAGCCCTGTTAGGAGAGAGTGAAAAGAATGGCAACAGCTCAGGGAATTCCTCAGCATCTTTCATCCACGGGAGTCAAAGTTTCTACCCAGCAAATCTCACTACTATACTGTGTGATCAGTCAAGACCATCATTTCTGCCTTAAGGTCTAGTGGATAAAAGGCAGGGCTGGGTGTTGTGAGACCTGGGTTCTAGCCCCAGCCCCACCATCTGCCTCTTGTGGGACCTTTGGCAGGACACTTAACTTCTCTGGGCCTCAGTTTCCTCACCTGTAAAATGGGAATTTAAAACCTTTTCTTCTTCCCCTTCAGACTGTGAGTCCCATGAGGGACCATTTCTGATCTGATTATATTGTATTTTCCCTTAGTGCTGAGTAAAGAGCTTGGCACATGGTAAGGGTTTAACAAATACCACAGTTATTCCCTTTTGCAGAAGGGAATATTGGAGCTACAAAAAACAGCCCTATCTCTTTGCACCTTATCAAAATATTTACCCCTTCCCTTCTTCCATTCATTTAATCATATTTATTGAGCACTTACTGTGTGCAGAGCACTGTACTAAGCTGTTCATAGAGTACAATATAACAATAAGCAGATACATTCCCTGCCTACAATGAGCTGACAGCCATCTTCAGTTGTTCACTCTCTAATGACTCTTCCACAGTGCTTTCAAATATGCTCATATATCCCCTTTCCTAAAAAAATCCTCTCTTGACCTCACAGCTCCCTCCAGTTATTGCCACCCCTACAAGAGATAGAGGAGATCAAGTTTCCGTGAGGAGGTAGGCATTAGAGGAATGAAATGAACAGACTGGGTTGTAGTAGTAGAACAGTAAAGTAAGGTAGGAGAAAGTGATCCAATTGAGTGCTTTAAAGCCAGTGGTAAGGAGAGTCTGTATGATGCTGAGGTGGATAGGTTAACTGTTTCTGTTGGCTGATGTTCTTGAAGAGTTGTGAGATGTGGACTGAATGCTGTTTTAGTAAAATGATCTGGGCAGCAAAGTAAGGACTGGAGTGAAGAGATAGAGGAGGCATTTATCAATCAATTAATGGTATTTACTAAGTGCTTACTATGTGCAAAGCACTATACTAAGTGCTTGGGAGAATAGAACAGAATTAGTAGACACATTTCCTCCCCATAATGAGATAACAGTCTAGAACAGGGCTGAGGCCTCTCCTAACCCAAAAGACCATTCTGCATGGGATCCCCCAGCCCCGAATCCCCACCTGCCCTTAAAGTGTGTCTACTCTGGGAAGAAGGAAACCAAGAAATTCTCTTCTGGAGAGACCGACCCCTCCCCCCGCCATCCTCTGGCACTATGAGTCTCAAACCATAGTGCTTGGAAGAGTTCAGTAGAGGTAAGAGATAAGTTCTCAGCCCTTGTTAATCAAACAGGGATACAACATAACCCTTATCTTGCAAGAAGCTGACAATTTAGTGAGGGAGGGAAAGAGAGAGAAAGAAAGACTGTGTATATATTTGTATCTCCCTCCACAGACCCAAACACATCCAGAGTACAGTGAGTTCGAACGTGACCATTTGGGTTTGTGAGCACTGATGCTTCCTTGGTTGGATTTTATTGCCAGAACCAGAGTGGCTTGGATAACGTTCCTTGGAAACGAATAGTCCCTGCTCTGAAAACCGTTCCACTTTCATCTCAGGACAGGAACCCCAGCTGTTTTAATTACTCTGCATTGTTGCTCCCCATTTGGTTCTGTGCTCATGAAAAAGGGTCTTACCACTGCAACCTGAATGTCACTAAAGGCCACTGTAAACTCCCCAGGATAACATAAACCTTCCTTGAACATATAAAATTCTTGGCTTTCAAGATCAGTCTTCTAGAAAGAGAGCACTGTGTTTGGTCTTTGCTTCAAACACAGGTACAGTATTCTGTTTGGAATGCCAACTCCCAAGTCAATTTTAAAAGGTTGGACCCAAGGAAAGTCCATGTAATTTTAATTAAAGAGCAATTTTGCTTCTTTATGGCTGGTAGGGGTATTATAATGTGGACATGTTGATGTTGAATAATTCTCTAGTCCATAAATAATTCACTTCATAAAAAAACTCTTATGCTCTGGTGCCAAACCATGAGAGAAATTCAAGCAACCAAAATAGCTCAACTGCAAAGTGTTGCCACCAAAACCGTAGAACCAAGAGCACTGGGTAATAGATTCGCTCCTCACTTCAAAAAGCAGGCTCTAGTCATTCTGAGGCTTCCACCAAATGATTGAAGATCAAGGATCCAAGACTGTGCAAACAGGTTATCACATGGATTTTAGCACCCTTGGCAGAGATCAAGAACAAGCCTTGTGTGCTAAGGAATCAAAACTCTTTTTCATATAGCTTCTTTCCTGGAAGGATATTTTGCATTGTCTTATAATTAGAGCTTGGTATTCATAGCATGTGGGGAAAAGTATGATGCAGTGAGAAGGTGCTGCATGTAAATTAGGGCAGTTACAATGAGTATACTGAGAGCAAGAGGCTCCAAGCAGCTGAAAACTCTTATGCCAATTAGGGTGAAGTCACCTGGAGACAGGTGTGTTAGGGATGAGGGAGGGGCAGGAAGGAAAAAGGGAGGGCAAGACAGACTGATTACAAAAGGGCCTGGAGAGTTCAGTACAAAACTAAACTGAGCTAAAACAGAAGCATCAACAGAACTTTTTGAGCCTTTGTTTATGGCTACAAAAAATCAAGACTGTCTCCCTGACCCCAGGAGTTTAAACGACAGTGGGTGAGACCAGGTAAGATGGAAGGAATTAATATACATTTAACAAAAATGGGCAGATGTTTTCTGTACCTTTGTTTTAACCAAATATGAGCACAAAATTACAGGAAGCATCCTGAGGGTGGAAGCATTTGAAATGGATGGGGAAATCTGCGAGTGAGGGGAAAGATCTGGCTTTAAAGATTATTCTCACCTATCTTTTAAGAAGAGTGAGAGTGGTGAGGGAGGAGGGGGAGAGCTTGTTCTGACCTGCTCTTATTGGTGTCTTATGAAGGGCCAGGAATGAAGCTGTACTAGATGACAAGGGCTTAGATTGTGCTAAGTGCTGGGAGAGCGCTTGTACTTCCCAAGTGCTTAGTATAGTGCTCTGCACACAGTAAGCACTCAATAAATATGGTTGAATGAATGAATGAGAGCTTCATGAGCCCCATATGGTGTGCATAGTTTAAGGAGGTGGGAAGTTAAGTATTTTGTCTCCATTGTGCCCCACCTATTTTCCCTGTCCTTCCTAAAGAGAGGGGAGAAGGAAGACTCTGCTGGAGAATTGAATAGCTTCTTGAGTAAAAGGCGAAGTCCACCATTCTGTAACAGCTTGAACCCAGCTTGTACAGGTTAGTCCAGTGCTCTGCACTCAGTAAGTGCTCAATAGGTTTGTTTGTTTGAATCTGGTGGGACCAGAAAGTTCAGCCCTGGCTGGATCCGAAGGCCCATTAGCATTTTCTTCTGTCCTGCTGGCTCTCGGGGAGGCAGCAGTGACTATAAGTGCAGTTGCATTAATCAGGTTTAAAAAATAAACCACCCAAACCAGAATTAAGAAGGGGTTTCCATTGTTATTCACTGGAGACTTGGCTGCTGGGGTACTGTAAACTGAATTCCAGTAAATCCTGGAAGTAGAATCATTCCATTTAAATACACACAAAAGATCATAACTTCTTTCTTTTTGGGGGGAGGGGGCTTCTGCATTTTGTCAAAGTAACAACTCCAGAAAGAGGCACACACACACACACACACACACACACTTCATTCCATTCCATTCCAGTTTGGCCCTGCATTTCTTCCGTGACCTTTCCTCCGAGATCTCGCCCGGGTAGGCAGGAAGCCAGAACTGCGGGATCTACCGTGGGTGGCCCAATCCCATTCTGAAAATCCGTGCTGCTCCATCACCCAGCCTTGAAGCGTCAGCCATTGGCTAACGAAACCTCCGCACCGAGTTATCCCTCATCCTAACGAGTGCTAATAAAAAGCATTTAACTTGGCTATTGCAACATAAAACTCTGCACTGTTTCATTGCATCTGCTTAATGAGAGCCCTCGTTTAATATCACATTACCCCCTTCTCAACCAAAGTCTTATATTTGTGGTAGCGGGGCTGTGAGGGGGGGATATCAAGTGCTGTAATATGGAAATTCCTTACTAATATGTTCTGTGGTATTATATGATCCCTTAATTCATTTAGCTGAGCAAATCTGATCTCACTGCCAACTGTTTTGCACAATTTACTTATGTGCTAGGCAACTGCTATCACCTACCGGGGCTGAAATGCCATATCGTTTTTCCCGGGACCAAACTATTAACAGTTGCTTTGGGAGATTTCGAAGTGGACGGGTGGTCCAGATGGTGGTACGGTGCAGGGATTACTGACGTGGCCCCCAAACCAATCAATCGGTGGTATTTGAGTGCTCACTATATCCAGAATACTGTACTAAGCGCTTGGGAGAGTACAGTACAATAGAGTTGGTAGACACGTTCCCTGCCCACAAGGAGCTTGCAGTCTGGAGGGTGTGCGGACCCTGACTCTCCGCCTTGAACAGAGCATTAGATTTGTAGCCAATCTGACTGGTTCCTTCTCCCTTTCAAGGATAGGCCCTTGGAGGTAGAAGTAATGGTATTTATAGGACAGTGTTTTGTGTTAAGTGGTTAGTACACTGATCTGCACACAGTAAGAGCTCAGTAAATATCATCGATTGATCCCACAAGGGGCTCACAATCTACGTACGGGAAAACAGAAGCCCTCCTTTCCCCGGCTCACTCTTGCTTCTGTGTCACCTATGCACTTGGACCTTTGACTTCTGGACATTTGATATTCACCCCACAGCACTTATGTATACATCTTTAAATTATGTAGTATAAATTATTCATTCAAATTAATTTCTGTCTCCCTCAATAGACTGTAAGCTTGTTATGGGAAGGGAACGTTTCTGCTAATACTGCTGTATTTTACTCTCCCAAGTGCTTAGTACAGTGGTGTGCAAATAGTAAGCACTCAGTATATACCATTGAATGATAAAGAATTACAGGTCAGGCACAGACAGTGGGAGCACTTTGACAGTGGCAGTGGAAAGTATAATGCCTGTATAATAATAATGATGGTATTTAAGTGCTTACTTTGTGCCGAGCACTGTTCTGAGCACTGATCATTCCCCTGCAGGTTAAAGTGTTACTCATTCTCCAGTGGCTTTTCAAAGAACCTGTCACCGCTAAAATGATATTTCTTATCTGCACCTCCATCCCCTCTTTGGAGGACTGATGGGTGGGCTCATGTGAAGGTGGGGGAATGGGCTGGTTTAATTCCTCTTGAGGTTCCAGCCCTAATATTCAGTGATCTTGAAAGCCAACTCTTGTGCACTTATGGTAGTGATAGCCCTTTTGGATTTTGGAGGGTTACACTGGGAAATGAGATGTGTATGTATAGTTGTCATTTTTGGATTTGATGAAGATGTTATCCAGAGTGAAATTTATGTGCATGACTGAAAAGATCATAGGGATTCACTTTGTGCCAATTCCCTTCGACAACTGGTATTTATTGAGCCCTTACTGTGTACAGAGTGCTTGGTAGAGATCCCCAGAAGCAGAAGATGTGATCCCTGCTCTCAGGGGCTTTATCATCTAATGTTTTTGAGAGTCTCAAGTTCCAAACAATTGTGTTTTCATAGAGCCAGTTCCTTAGTAGAAAGTGATAAAAGCTGCAGTCCTTAAAATGTTGCTTCCCAATTGATGGATTAAAGCAGGAGTTAAGTTTCCATCTAATCTCCTATCTCCCCTCACCTCCTTTTGCACCTCTGAGGCTGCATGGGCATGTGCCCCCACTACTGCATCCTGACTGAGGGTGATTTGGGAAGGAGGGGGAGGGTGAAAATATCTTCTGGAGACGAGTCATTACTTCTGGCTAACAGTCTACCATACCCCCTTAAACAAGAAAAGCAACACTGTCTAATGCATAAAGCCCAGGCCTGGGAGTCAAAAGGATCTGGGTTCTAATCCCAATTCTGCCACTTGTCTGTTGTGTGACCTTGGGCAAGTCACACCACTTCTTTGTGCCACAGTTACTTCATCTGTAAAATGGGGATTAAGAGAGTGAGCCCCCTATAGGAGGGGGAGGTGATATCTACCTGGTTTTTTTCGTCGTCGTTGTTATCAATAGTGAACACTTCCAACTGCCAACAAAATTTGCTGGGCCCATTTTGGAAGCCAGGCTTGAGCACTTTGAGTTTTGAAGACTAGCAAAACTCAGGAGCTCATGGGAGCCTGAACTCTGATTTCTCCAGGTAGAGCAGAGGTTGTGTTACTTCCCCAGATGTCTGAAAGGATGTTATGATTTTTCAGGACTAGCCCAGATTGCTTTTCCCAAAGCAGCGAGAATCACTGGATGGTGGGGTCTGGGTGCCAGCTGTAGCTGCATTCTGAAGCCTGCCCAGCAGGTGGTAATATCTGTCAAAAATTAAGGCCTGCGTCCTTGAACGCTGGGGAGCTGGGGGAACTGGGCCTTGCTCTCAGTCAGTCCCCGCAAGATGGAAATGCTGCTTCTGATTGACTCATGAGATGGATTTTGTGGGGTTTTTTTTCTGGAATGGATCGTTGGAATGGAGCACTGAAGGGACTAACTCCACTTACCGGTTGCCCTGCGAGTCTTTAGAAATGCCAATGCCAGTTCTGAATGAGGAAACAGGCTGGCCTCTGGGAAAACCTGGTATTTTCTGGGAGATTTAGGGTCTACCCGCCCTCAAGAGAGGGATGAAGAGGCTATGTGTGCCCCTAAGCAAGGGATTTTCCTGGGTCTCTAAAGCTTTTTTTAAGCGTTCGATTATTTTCCTCGCAGACAGCTAGGAGTTAGGATAATGGCAAATGTTCATCCCCTTTCTCTTAAGCAGCGTGATCTAAGGGGAAAGAGAACAGGTCTGGAAGTCAGAAGACCTGGGTTCCAATTCCAGCCCTGCTGGTGGCTGGCCTGCTGTGTGACCTTGGAGAAGTCATTTAACACCTCTCTGCCTCTGTCTCCTTGTCTGTAAAAGAGAGGTGGCTTGTTGGTTCTCCCCCTGTCTTAGACTGTGAGTCCTGAGTGGTTCAGGGATGGTGTCCCATTTTATATGTAACCTAATACTTAGCAAGTAGTGAACAGTAAATAACATTATTATTTGATAGATGTGGAAACCAAGGCTCAAGGGTGAACTTGACAGTAGCGATGAATGTAAGAGCAGCCTATACTTTTGTCACTTTATAATCTTTATAGTAGTAATCATCATCATCATAGTCTATAAAAATGATTATTTTGTGCCAAGTGGTATTTGTTAAGCACTTACTACATGCCAAGCACTGTACTAAACTCTGGGGTAGAATCAAGATAAACAGGTTGGACACAGTCCCTGTCCCTTATGGGGCTCATAGTCTTAATCCCCATTTTACAGATGAGGAAACTGAAGCACAGAGAAGTTAAGTGACTTGCCCACGGTCACACAGCAGAGAAGTGGTGGAGTTGGATTAGAACCCCGGCCCTTCTGACTCCCAGGCCCCATGTTCTTTCCATCAGGCCATGCTGCTTCTCCACCAAACTTCTCTATGCTCCCCTCACTCCCACCCCCTGCCTCAGAGTAGCAACCCTGAAGTGAGTCTCCAGGTCCAGAAACAGTGGACCTCCGGGGACTGAAATAAGTTACATGGTCTATTTTAGTCAGATGCTCAGAAGCCCTATGAATTCTGCTTTTTCCAGCCCTAGAGACCCGGTCCCAGGATCCCAAGAGGCTGGACATCTAAAGAGTGACCCAGCCTGACATGAACCAAGCCCTTCTAAGGCTAGATTGTAAGATCCTTGAGGGCAGGTAACATGTGTTTTTCTTCTCTTACTCCCCATGAAGTACTTAGGACAATAAATCCCATGGATCCAATTGATTGTCAGATACTGGAGAGCATGGGCTGATCCTCAAATTCAGAATCCCCTTTACAAGGACCCTGAAACTCGCATGGGTGGGACTCAAGGGCTTGGAATTGGGGGCATCAACGTGTGCATGGAATTCGGTTGCTTTCACTGCTACCCCCTTGAGCAGCAGGGAGTGGGACCACTACTTGCTCAGTCTTGGCTCTCAGCCCTCCCACGGTGCCCTGGTCCCCGTGCTGCTTCTGACCTAATCCGAGACCAGAGGATGGGAGGCCTGACCCAAATGTCAAACTTTCTCTGGCCCCCAGGTCTGAACAAAAGCTCATGGGGAGGGTGGTACAGTCCTATAAGGGCAGTCCCAGAGCAGAGGTCAAATACTGTAAGAGGTAAATCCAGTTACTGTTGGCTGATGCCCCCATTTTCTTTCTCTCCCCCCCACCCCGATAACCCCCATAGCCAGTCGACCTACTCCTTCAGTGTTTCACTTCCTCCATTATCTGGAAAGTAAGGGCCACAACCTTGAACTTCCTCACAGAGGGGGCGGCAGAGCAAGCAAACTGAAAAAAGCAATGCTTGCCAAAATAATTCAAAATGCCAAAGTGACTGATTATGATTAATAGTTAATTTTTAAGTTTCACAAACTCCAAAGAACTTGGGGCTCTGGCCAAAGGACCTTTAAATAAACAGCATTCCTCAAGCACCATTAACTCTAGGGAGGAATAGTCAGAGGAAAACAGGCAACAACGAAGGCCAGGAGAATCCATTCCAAAGAGAATCAGATATTCATCTCATCCCCAAACACCGTCACCTCAATCCTGCCTCCATTACCCCCTTTTCATTTCCTCATCTTGAAAATGATTCTTGTTGCTGAAGTCTTTATCCCTTACCAGGGGGAATAAAACCAAAGAAATTAGCAGTGGTGTTTATAGTTTTTGTCCATTTGGCAGTAAATCAGTGTTAACCCTGTCCTTTTAATTAGTTATCTTTCAGTCAGAAAAGTCAAGACTGTAAAAGCGCTGATAGAGAGCTAAGTAATTACCTAGAATACTTGGGTGTGATTGGGCCAGGGACTGTCTTGCCAGTACTCAGGATAGCACTGTGAAAGGAGAAGAAAAAGGAATATTTAGCAGGAGAAGGAAAAATATTGTTCATTGGTTTGGCTGGGAGCTTAATATTGTATTTGTTAAGGACTTACTGTGTGCCAAGCATTATACTGAGCACTGGGTTAAATATAAGATAATCAGGTTGGACACAGCCTTGTTCCACATGAGACTCCCAGTTTAAAGCCTCCTAAATGATTTTTCCTTTATAATTCTTAGCATATCCTCTGGAAAGCAGCCAGGACTAGAATGTTCCGAAGTCCAGTTATACAAGATGCAAGATGCCTGTTTGTTTGATGGATAACCTATCCAGGTAAGTGTCAGACAACTGAAGCCTTTCCATTCCCTTTGATCCAGCAGGAGAGAAGCAGTGTGGTCATTCTACCCTGCCTTGAGCTGAACCTCTTTCATTGCCCTCACTGGCCTGTAAGCTCAGCTCCTTGGAAAAGAGTAAGACCTTTCTTCGTCTTCTCCCCCCTGCCACTTCACCCCCCTCTGGAAGCAGGGCCACTGCTGGCCTTATCCCTTAGTCACAGTGTTAGAATGCCTGTCTACTTGTTTTGTTGCCTGCCTACTTGTTTTATATTACTGTCTGTCTCCCCCTTTTAGACTGTGATCCCGTTGTTGGGCAGGGATTGTCTCTATCTGTTGCTGAATTGTACATTCCAAGCACTTAGTACAGTGCTCTGCACACAGTAAGCACTCAATAAATACGATTGGAATGAATATATGAATGAACATGCTTTGGTCCCCTGGCAGCACAGGGAGCTTAACAGTACAGTACTCTTCTCTCCTCTCCCATTAACCTACTCACTGTACCTCATTTTCCAACTCCTGCCACTGGCCTACTGCTCATACCTTCCCTGAAGCCCCAAAGCACGAAAAAAAGATATACCAAAGTAAACAAAATGGAATTTTAAAAAGATGCACACCCAAACTAAGGAATTTACTAGCTCAGTGGGTTTTGACAGGAACTGGATGAGGTTAATTTGGGAAAAATCAAGGAGGAGATAGACTTTTTAGTGAGTCTTAAAGGAGTACTATTAGAGTAAAAGCCCACCATTAGATGCCAGACCTCAATATGCTCTCTCCTACTGCTTTCTCTTTGTGATGTCTAAGTGTACTTCAGCTTCAGGGGAGGGGGGAAGCGAGTTAGAGCCCCAGCCTCAAAGAAGGGTTATGGAGGAGGAAGAGAGGAGGGAAAACAGCCCAGAGAAATGTTCCTTGAAAGGTTCAGCTCACTGCTGCACAGAAGAGGGTGCTCTTGTTTAAAGCTGCAGCTAAACTCCTTGTGAGCCATCAACTCGGAACACTGTTAGCCCTCAATAAATACCATTGATTGGAAGTGACATCCCTGGGCTCCTCAATGAGTGAATTATTGTATCATCCTTCACACTGTAGCCTGCAGATGGTGCACCTGCAGCCCTGCAACACCCAGCCAAAGCCACAAACTACACATGTCCCAAAACTCATTTGCATTGTGACTATGCATTCATCACTGGCTGGGATATGACAACACAGGTTGGTTTGTTTATGGTATTTGTTAAATGCTTACTATGTGCTAGGCACTGTACTCAGCCCTGGGGTAAATACAAGGTAATCAGGCTAGACACAGTTCCTGTCCCAGGTAAGGCTTACAGTCTTAATCCCCATTTTTACAGATGAGGTAAGTGAGTCACAGAGAAGTTAAGTGACTTGCCCATACAGCAGACAAGTGGCAGATCTGGGATTAGAGCCAGTTCCTCGGATTCCCAGGCCAATGTCTTATCCACTAGGCTACACTACTTCTTTCCAGGTGGCTCTCCCTGAACTACCACCTTCCATTATCAAGTGTCCTCAACCCCAGGGATAGTCTTTGATTCCCTTCAGTCAATCCTCCTGTAAAGGGGCTTTAAGATGGAAATTGACTTCAAAGAAAAGTGTCCTCTTCTGCTTTACTCACACTCCTGAGAAAATCAACTCTAGAGGAAAGACCTGAGTGTGGGAATCAGGAGACTCAGATTCTAATCTCAGCTCTGTCACTAGTCTGTGGGTGACCTTGGGCTGCCTTTCCTCATCTATGAAGCAGAGAGGATACCTTCTTTCACTATCTCTTAGATGGTGTACCCCATGTGAAACATTATAGGTCCAAACTGATTATCTTGTATCTCACCAGCCCTTGGTACAGAGTAAGGGCTTGATAAATTCCATCATCACAGAAAACAGTTGCTTAGTGAAAAATATGGTACTCTTCACCACATCGGCTCAGCATTAATTGTGCATATGATGTAATAGAATGAGGGTCCGGCTCCTATAGCTGAGTCAGGGCGTTGAATTTGAGCAGATGATCTCACTGTTCACTGAGTTTCACCACTATTGTTCAATTTTTCTGCCAGGGATAAAAGGATTAAAGATTTGTTTTTTCAAGGGCTTCGAGCTCCCCCAGGGTAAAATACATATTGAGTGTAATACTGTTCCAATATCAAGTGAGGAAGGCTCTGGTAAGAACCAGCTCTCTCAAGAAGAGAGTTTAGGTATAATATCCTAGCAAATGATGATAGTGGTACTTGTTAAGCACTTACTATGTGCCCTATACTAAGCACTGGGGTAGTCATAAGATAATCAGGTTGGGTCCAATCCCTGTTCTACATAGGGCTCACCTCTGAATGAGTAATCTTCCCCTGAATGAGTAATCTCAGCCTCTCCAGATATAGAATGCTTATATTCTCTGACCTCCCCAGGGAAGCATATTTGCAGACTGACCACAAAAAGCTGAATTTGTTGATCCAATCAGGGGGATGAAATGAGAAACTGAATTTACTTGATGATTTGGGTCATGGTGACTCAGTTGGAACTTGTCTTTGTTCCTTGAGGGAAGGGAAAAATAAATCTAATAGATTTGCGAGGAATCACTTGGATACTGTGTACCCCACTAGGGGCTCTACCCATATGAGTGATACTTTGGGAAACCAGGAGGTCAGTGATGCATAGAATTGGACATAATGTAGAGCTTTCCCAACTGAGCTACTGGTCAGACAATTGCCCGGTTGTGCTCTTTCAATTGTATGGGTCTTTTCTTTTTTTTTAATTGATATTTGTTGAGTGCTTACCGTGAATCAAACACCATTCTAAGCTCTGGGGTAGGGAATGTCTCTACCAACTTGCTCTGCACACAGTAAGTGCTTAATAAAAATGAATGTTGGGTGTTTTTTTGAGTGTGTGCATCATGCATCTTATTGATAAAATGAGGATGAAATACCTGTTCTCCATCCCATTGGAATGTGAGCTCCATATTCATTCAGTAGTATTTATTGAGCGCTTACTATGTGCAGAGCAGTGTACTAAGCACTTGGAATGTACAACTCGACAACAGATAGAGACAATCCCTGCCCGTTAACGGGCATACATTCTAATGGGGGGAGACAGACGGACAAAAACAAGACAACTTAATCACAGTAAATAGAATCAAGGGATGTATACCCCATATGTACACCCCATCAAATTGTTTTTGATCTGATTATCTTGTATCTACCACAAGGCTTAGCTGAGTGCTTGGCACATAGAAAAGACTAAATGAACTCCACACTTGTTAACAGAGAGAGGGATGCCTGAGTTGCATTATGACCCTGGTGAGGATTTGGGGAAGGCTACTTAGATCCCATCCACAGGGCCCAAGCAATCTCTTTCTCCCCACAGTCTTAGATTTGGTCCTTGGGCAAATCAATGTGTGGGTGCATGTCCCTGCATGCCTAAATGCATGCCTAAAAAAGTGTTGTGTTTTCAGTGTATGCCATGTGTGGATTATTCCCTGTGGCTGAGACTTGTCAACTTTTCATCCAGGTTTCACCACATCCTCCGGTGGTCTCTTCATTTCAATACATGATGGAAACACAAAGCCTCTCCGTCATTCCTACATGAAAACTAATCCTACAGTGTATTGTTTGTGAATGTATATGTGTGTGTGTGTGGTTGTGTGTGTGCATATATACAAAACCATCCTTTGTCGCAATAATAATTTTAAAAAGTGGTATCTTGTTAACTACTTATGTGCCAAGCACTGTACTAAGTGATCTATTAAGATAATCAAATCCCACATGGGGCTCATAGTTTAAGTGAGAGAGAGCAAGTATTGAATCCCCATCTTGCAGGTGAAGGAACTGAAGCACAGAGAAGGTACATAGTGGAGGCAGGATTAGAACCCAGGTCCTCTAACTCCCAGGCCCATGCTTTTCTATTAAGCCCCACTGCTTCTTATTAACATCATCTTCAGTGCTGATGCTAATGAGAGTAAGATCTTATCCTTTTATCATAATAATTATTGCATTAAGCACTTACTAGAGCCGAGTACTAGGCCACGTGATTATATGCTTCTTGAGGGAATATCTCAAAATCTCCCTTTTGTTCTCTTCCAAGCATTTAGGACAGTGCACTGAACACAGTGGCACTCAATCAATGCTATTGATTTTATTCTGTTTTCTACCTCTTTGTGTCTCCGTGCATCACTGGAAAATGTTTTTCATGATTCAGGAACATTGAAGATCCTGTGTGATCAATGAAAATCTTTGGTGGTGTGTGACATTCCCCAGTGTGCTGGAGGAAGGGAGAAGAAAGTCAAATTTCAAGAAACAGAGGTCAGTGCATCTTGACTTTTAAATGACATTGTACTTGCAAATAAAAAGTATCGTCCTCTACCTCTTTAGTGAAAATATGTGGAGTTCATAGGGAAGGAAATTTGACTTCTCATGAGGAATCCTAGCCTTTTCAATTGTATTTCTAAAGCACTTACTATGTGCAGAGCACTGTATTAAGCACTTGGTACAGCATAATATAACAGAGTTGGTACATATGTTCCCTTCCCACAGTGAGCTTACAGTCTAAAATAGGGTACTAATATAAATTATGTACTTGAGTGCTGTGAGGCTCATAGAGGGGTGAATAAAAGGTACAAATCCAAAGGGAAGGGCAAAAGGCAGTTGGGAGAAGAGAAAATGAGGGTTTGGTTGGAGAAAACCTCTTGGAGGGGATGCAAGTTTTCTACCTTACCTCTCTGTTTAGGGTTTTAAGGAATAAGACATAATGGCAAAGATAATTCAGCTTGTGAAAGGCACCGAGCCTTGGCCAGTTCCAAAGCAGAGGAGAAGAATGAAGGATAGAGTTTCCACTGTGCTGGAATACAGAATTTATTTCCTATGTAGATCTTGCTTCTGCTTGGTACTATGGCAAGTTGGGAGGTTACTAGGTTGACTACTTCAAAAGAAGTTTATGGTAAATATGGTTATTTAACACTAATTGAGTGTTACTCTTTTGGTCCTTGAGACTTGTGTTTAGTTTGGCTTCTGTCATTCAAGATCTCAGTACAAATGGCAAAATTCTATATTTTTAATCTGAGGACAGCTAAACATGTTCCTTATCAAGTCTTGACCAATTCAAGAATCTCTGGGATTCCTGACAAAACAGAATTCTACTAGAATGAGTTATTTAAGGATAATCGGTTGCACTCGAATGTTTTTATGACTCACTGTAATAAATTTGGAGCTGTAATTCAGACAACCTGGATCATCAAAATTGCCTTAAAAATTAATAGTCAAGATCAGGGAAGTGTATTTATTTGACCCTCATCTAATGACAGGATCAGGTACCATCTGCCTGTTTGGGCCCAATCAAATCCTCGCTGTGGTTCCATCAGCACCCTTACCTCCCTAGCATCCAGGACTTGTCCTCTGCAGGGCTTCATGAGGGAGAACCCTGGTGAGCCAGCCCAACGAGTGGCTCTGCAAGGAATCACTGGCCATGGACTGAGAAACCTAGAGATTAGCCCAAAAGATTGTCTAGCAAACCTTGAAAATAAACATTAAGCGGTGAAAGAAAGCCAAAGAAAAAGATTCTGTTGAATTAGACCATCAATCAGTTAGAGACGGTCTTGCAAAGAGCTTTCAGAATTGATCCACCCACAAAAATCCTCCTGGAATTGCAACTTTGCCCTGCTCCCACCCACCTTTACCAACAGCAGACCTTGGAACCACTCTTGCGTTTCCACGTACTGCCTATTTAAACTAGGCTATCCACCTGGAGTCGAACATTCCTCTAATGCATCTACTCCTGACGGAACGTTTCATGGTGGAAATTTTAAGTTAGACAAAATTACTGTTTCCTGTGATGGAACTGGTGTTTTGTGGGGGTGGGGGGAGGGATGACTGAACAACAGCTGGAGGTGGTCAGGGACAGGGTGGCCCTTTAAAAGTCTTCCCTTTATTCCCACCTCCTTCTGGGATTTGTCTCTCCATTTTCTAAGGCTTTTGTTACCACACCTCTGCCCCAGGAAGCCTTCAGGGTAATCTCTAATTTTTCCATTTTGTGCCTCTATAACTACCAACTCAGCCCTTAGGGTCCCCTAAACACTGAAGTGCTTAGTACTGTATTCTGCACAAACTAAGCGCTTAATAAATACTGTGGTAACATGACATACAATAGTTTTCATAGAGTGAGAATCAGTGTTGCCTAGTGGATAGCTCACAGGCTTGGGAATCAGATGGACCTGGGTTCTAATACTGGTTTCACTACCTGTCAACTGTGTGACCTTGGACAAGTCACTTAACTTCTCTGTGCCTCAGTTCCCTTATCTGTAAAATGGGAATTAAGATTGTGAGCCCCATGTGGGACATGGACTGTATCTAACTTGATTAGGTAATAATAATAATAATGTTGGTATTTGTTAAGTGCTTACTTTGTGCAGAGCACTGTTCTAAGCGCTGGGGTAGACAGAGGGTAATCAGGTTGTCCCACGTGAGGCTCACAGTCTTAATCCCCATTTTACAGATGAGGTATCCGAGGCACAGGGAAGTGAAGTGACTTGCCCACAGTCACACAGCTGACAAGTGGCAGAGCTGGGATTCGAACCCATGATCTCTGACTCCCAAGCCTGTGCTCTTTCCACTGAGCCACGCTGCTTCCCGCATAGATAGATTAGGTTCTATCTAACCCGGTGCTTACAACAGGGCTTGGCACTTAGCGCTTAGCAAACACCATTTTAAAAAGAGAAAAATACCCTTTCACTTCTTCTACCTATAATGTATTGAAGTGTCTGTCTTCTGGCTGGATTGTACGCTCCTTCAGAACAAAGATGATTCCTTTTAAATATTTTGTACTCTGTCAAGCACTTAGTAGTGTCCTGTATACAGTAGTTGCTCAATACTTGCTATTATTGATGATGTTGACCATTCAAACTTAAAGAATACCTTCTGTAGGTGTGTTCCCTCCCTACTGCCCCCTCTCTGCCATGTATTTACTAAGGTACAGAAAGTTCTTTGTGTTGTACTGTTTTTGATTGTAATCTAGAAAGTCAAGGCCATGTTCATTTAGTCTGCTTTCTGCCTCACCAAGCCCAGGTGATTGCTTAATAAGTGATTTTTTTTTTTTGATGTGCAGGCCTCTGGGCTGAGCATTAGGCCATTTGCTACCCACGAGAGCAGGAAACCCTAGTAGCCTCTCCTCCTTCTCATCCTTCTTCTGAGGTAGGCTCAGAAGGAGACGGAGAAACAGACCTGGTTTACAAGTCATCTGCATGACCTTGAGCAAGTCACTTAACTCCTCTGTGCCTAAATTTCTTCATCTGGAAAATGGAGATTAAGTACTGCTTCTCCCTCCTGCTTAGGCAGGGAGCCCCGGGTAGGAAGGTTCTGTGTACCACCTGGATCTACCCAGTGCTTAGCATGGTGCTTGGCATGTAGTAAGCGCTGAACAAGTACCCCAACTATTAATGATGGAAAGGAACTATCAGTATTCTCCCTCCATCCTCTCCTTCGCTCTCGCCGTCTTCCTGATTGATGCCTCTGCCGCTGGTCCGACAGGCATCACGGCGAGGCAGGCTCCAGCTTGCGCGTGTGGGCTGTGTGCGTGCGTGCATGGGCTCCCAGAGCTCGGCACCAGCGGCAGGACCACCGCCTACAAGATAGTACCGGAGCGGAATGCTGATGGCAGGAGCCCTGCTCCCTTCAGCCTTTGCAGGCAGAGAGTTGGGGCCTCTAGATTGACAATCTTCTCCCCAAAGCATCATGGGGCCTGGTGTTATTTCATTCGGGGGGGGGGCAGGGAGGGTGGTAGGTCAGGTTACATCACAGCTGCAATATCTGGAGCATCGGATAATGTTTGAAGGCATTGTGCTCAAGCAGAGCCGGGAGGGGCCGAGTGCGTTGTGTACTATAGTGTTTACTCATTCTTACTGGGTGACGCAGGTTGAAGAGGAAGGGGAGAGAAGGAAGAAGGCACTGCAGAGGGTGGTTTTGTCTGTGTTTTCTCTGGATCGGAGGGGCCTCGGCTTAGATTTTACAGCCTGAGTAAGTGAAGGGGGTTATCGTCAGTGAAGTAGGCCCTTGTTTAAGGGACCTGAGAGATGAATTTACATCTTAATCCACTCCCACTGGTTCTGCAAAGCAATTGTCCAGTATCTGGGAGGGAGGTCAGGGTAGGGCAGAAGAGGTGGTGCTGGAGTGAAGGTGGTCTGTGGAAAGTTTCTGAAGGGGATAAATAGGAAAACTCTTTTTTTAAATGACATTTGTTACTATGTGTTAAGCACTGTTTTCAGTGCTGGGACAGATACAAGTTAATCAAGATGGACACAGACCTATTCCACATGGGGTTCACAGTCTTAATAGAAGGAAGAACAGGTATCAAATCCCCATTTTGCAGTTGAGGAAACTGAGATACAAAAGTAAAGTGGCTTGTCCAAGGTCACACAACAGGCAAATATTGGAGTCCCGGATTAGAACCCAGGTCCTCTGCCTCCCAGGCCTGTGCTTTATGCACTAGGCTACACTATTTCCCAAGCTTCTCTTTTAGCTCCTTTACATAGTACCTGCCTATTGCAGCCCTTGTCTGAGAGGTTTGCATCCAGGTTTAGGGGTCCTGGGGTATGGCGTCTGACTTGCTCTTTTTGGCTCAGTCCCCCACTTTCAAAGCACAGAGCTGACACCCACCCAGAGTAGTGCCAAATTCGGGCCACCCCGAATCCCCCATATGTGGGGAAGACAGAGGCCCACATGCCCTAATCTTGGGGTCCCTTTCCCAGCCTCTGGTCCTCCCCAAAGAAGCCTGAAAGTTTCCTTTGGGGTTATGCGTTTGTAAAATCTGAAACTGAGAATTTAGGGAAAAAAACTTGCATTCTTCTAAATCAAGAATTTTGGGTGGATGGGGTGGAATCTTTTTCTATCTTGAGCTAACCAGATTGGAATGAGTCTTATCGCACACGAAGCCATCTCTGTGGTGTTGAATCAGCCTTATCCATCATCAGCCTGTAGCTCCCACTTGGAAAGGCAGATTTAAAGTCAGAGGGCATCTGCAGTCTGTAAGAAGTTTGAGGATTCAGAATCCCAGGGCTCTGGATCCCAAAACCAATTGTCTCTAATCTGCCTCACAGACATAGTGCCTGCCTTGCCCCATAGGAGAAGAATCACAGAGCAGTTACGTGGCCCAAGAGTCAATCAGTGTTATTTATTGAGGTCTTACTCTGTCCAGAGCACTGTACTATGCACCTGGGAGAATTGGTAGATGTGTTCTCTGCCCACAAGGAGCTTACAGTCTAGAGGGGGAAGCAGATATTAAAATAAATTTCAGATATGAGCATAAGTGCTGTGGGGCTGAGGGTGGGGTGAATACTCTGTACTTAAAGGGTACAGAGCCAAGTGCAAAGTAGGTCCAGAA
Organism: Ornithorhynchus anatinus; assembly: GCF_004115215.2. Classification (NCBI taxonomy): domain Eukaryota; kingdom Metazoa; phylum Chordata; class Mammalia; order Monotremata; family Ornithorhynchidae; genus Ornithorhynchus; species Ornithorhynchus anatinus. The sequence continues at coordinate 7,417,491 of NC_041746.1, read as the reverse complement.
GGGAGAGCAGGTAGGGGTCCTAATCCTGGCTCTATCGCTTGTCTTCTGTATGCCTTTGGGCAAGCCACTTAATGTTTCTGTGCCTCAGTTCCCTCATCTGTAAAATGGGGATTAAGACTGTGAGCCCTATGTGGAACAGGACCTGTGTCAAACCTAATTAATTTGTTTCTACCCCAGCACTTAGAACAGTGCCTGGGACATAGTAAGCACCTAAATATCACAATTATTATTATTTTTAGGTAAAATGAGGGCTTAGTCGAGTAATGCCTCAGAGTCAGTGCCCTCAATTGCCCAAGCTCTGCCACAGACTTCCTGAGGGCCCTGGGATGACACCTGAGAAACCGACAGCTCCAGATCTACCCACTTCCAGAAACAAATTCTGCTTGATGAGCTAGGGTCCCCTTGCTCCCTACCACCAACAGTCACCTGTGAAACTGAAGGGCACAGCAATTAAAAAAACCAAAAACAAACAAACTTGAATCTGGAGCAGGGATATAGAAGAAGCAGGTGTAATCAGTCAATCGTATTTATTGAGCTCTTACAGTGTGCAGGGCACTGGACTAGGTACTTGAGAGTATAACACAACGCTATAACAGACTAATTCCCTTCCCCCAATGAGAATTATATTAGAATGCTCGTGACAAAGGAGGCTTGGAGGTTAATTGTCCACATCCGCAGTTAACCCAGACCAATGAGAACATCTTCGGAATTTTAAGAGTTCCAATAAGGTAAATTCCACCACCTCCCTTGGTAACCCATGTCATGTAGTCAGTCAATCTAGTCCACAAGGTGAGAGCACTAAATTTGTTCCTGAAGGGGAGCTAAGGATATAAGAAATACCACTGGTCCATCCAGATTACTACTATGACCAGGTCATTTAGATGCTTGGAAAAACTGAATGATGGTTGTCCCCCTAGACCTCAATCTTAATGTTTCCAATGGTCCTTATGACATCCCTAACTTTTCCCTCAAACTTCCTCACTTTTTCCTCCAGTGACTCAACCTGAATCTCTGGTCCAGGTATTGATCATAACTGTGGTATTTGTTTAGCACTTACTAGGTGCCAAGCACTGTCCTGAATACTGGACTATGTACAAGGCAATCAGGTCAGACACAAACCCAATTCTGTAGGTGGCTCACAATCTAAGTAGTAGGGAGAACAAGTACTTCATTCCCATTTTACAAATTAGGAAGCTGAGGTAAATTTCTATTGAATGTACCGATATTTTGGGATTGCCCCTCTTTCTGTGGTAATAAATTCCATGTGCTTGCCTGCAAGAGGATGAAGTGTTTGTTCTGAACCCACCACTTTCAAGTGTCAATGGGATTACAGAGAATTCAAGACAAGTACTTCCTGAAAGTGCTTGCGGTTTTATAGGGGAGAAACATTAGACATTATGAAATGCACAGAATACAGTGCTGGATTGAAGCTTCATGAGGGCAGGAGTCATGGCCTGTAAGTCTTGATGCCAAAGCTTTAAACAACTTCTCCTTCCCCCCACATCCCCCATAATGCCCTTCATTCTGCTCCCAGAGTGCTATTTGCCAAATAGAGGCAAATTATGTATGGGGTCAATTCTGGTTCAACCCAAAGAGTGAATAAATAACATAAGGATGCAGGTAAGAAAGATCATTTTTCCCAGTTTATAGCTAACAGCTATGACATAAAAATATCCATGAATTAGTCTTTCACCTCTTAACACCAGTGATAGAGAGTACCCTCTATAACAGGAAGTGTCCAGTGGCAAATGGAATATAATATGGATTTGTAACATGAATCTTCACTAACAATGAAGGGAGGGAAATTGATTCTTATTAAGCATAGCTGTAGAACTGCATTTTTGCTTTATGGACGGGTCTGGATGGAGCAAATGGGTTTTTCAAGATAATCTTTCAAAAGAAAATTTCATTTTTGCCCCATATCTTCATTGTGAAAGCCTCATGCTTTGTGCCTATCAAGTGTTATGTCTACTGAATGCAAAAAGAAGCAGCATAGCCTCGTGGAAAGAGCACAGGCTTGGGACTCAGAGAATCTGGATTCTAAATACAGCTCTGTCTCTTGTCTGTTCTGTGACCTTGGGCAAGTCACTTCACTTCTCTTTGCTTCTGTTTCCTCAGTTGCAAAATGTGAGCCCATATGGGACATAGTCTGATCTGATTATCTTCTATCAACCCAGTTTTTAGTATGGTGTTTGGCATATAGCATGCCCTAACAAATATTACTATTACCACCCCTGTTCTATATACCTGGGAGCACAACAATAGTAAAAGATGTGGTCTCTGCCCATGAGGATTTCACAAGCTAATGGGGGAGTCAAACAGATTTGGCTTGCCAAATCTACAATAGGCAATAAAGAAAGAAGAGTGACACAAAGCAATTAAAGCAATTTAATTGTGTTTACATGATATGATCGGAACTGTCAGTCCCACATCAGCCTTTTTGGTTCCCCATGCATCTGTGGGTAAAACCACCATTACTGGAGTTGTCTTCAAAGATGGAGGACAAGACTATGGAGAGGGCATTGGAAGGGATTTAGAGGGATTATCCATCCTGGTTCCTAATAACTATAATTTAGCACTATTGCAGTAAATAGTCCCCTAGTGACTTTATATTATTGAAGTTTCCTCTCTAGTGCCAAATTCACCCCCATGAGGAAAATCAAGCTTTCAGGGAGGTGGTGAATCTGGCAGATGGAGTGAGGAACAACTGATTTGCTCTGTGTAAGTGACCAAGCTGGATTGTTGAGACCAACCAAATTAACTGTTGGCCTCTAATGATCTGTGTGGGCTCTTAACCCAGAACAGATCAACCAGAAAATTTTTTAATCATCTGGCCTTGTGGAAAGAACTCAGGCCTGGGAGTCAGGAGATTTGGGTCCTAATCCCAATTCTGGCACTTTTCCATCGTGTGATCTTGGGCAAATCACTTGGTTTCCTCACCTATGAAGTCTACAGTGTAAACTGGTTGTGGGCAGGGAATGTGTTTACCAACTCTGTTATATTGTTGTATTGTACTTTACCAAACACTTAGTACAGTGCTCTGAACCCAATAAGTGCTCAGTAAATACAATCAGCTGTGAGCCCTGTATCTGATCTGATGGTTCTGTATCCTATGCCAGAGTTTAACTCGGTGCTTGGCACTTGATGACAATAATAAAAATAATTGTGGTATTTGTTAGGCGTTTATGATGTGCCAAGCAGTGTTCTAAATGCTGGGGCAGATACAAGTTTATCAGGTTGGGAAAGGTCCCTGTCCCTAATGGGGCTCACGGTCTAAGTAGGGAATAACAGGTGTTGTTAGTATTATCATCATTAGTATGGTTATAATTATTCCCTCAGGCTATGCAAACCCAGTCAATATATATAAATGTGAATGCTGTGCCCTCTGGATTACTTTTCCCTCTCCCTTCCCCCACTTTCCTCAACCTATGGATATGATGAGGAACTTGAAGAAAGATCCATGGAAAAAATCTCTAATTTGCCCTTGAAGGCAACAGAGCGTTGAGATGAATTGACTTGATAGCTTTCTGCAGTAGGGGAGTGAGAGCACCTGATATTTATGCGATCGTTAAGTTTTCATATGCGTTGAGCCCATGAATCTAGAGCTCTGTCACCAAGCCATCAACCCCAGACTCATCGCTAGCATTTATCAGTGTAAGAGCCTATTCCAGACATGGGTAATAGCATTGTGAAAAAGAGTTCGTATGCAAGGGCTCTGCCATAGCTCCGGCTATTTGTTAAACAAATGACGAAAGATATTTACTCTTGGACAATGAGCAGTCATTTCACAAGGGGAAATTATCATAAGGGGGAACAAATCAAATAGATCTTCCTCTGACAAGAATCTGATTTCTTTGCAATATAGTCTCTCTGGGAGTTGAGGTCAAAAGTCCAAATCTAAGAAACATTCAAAGATGGGGATTCAGCATTTACTGGCAGGGCAAGTTTAATAACCTCAGATTAGCCACTGCAGGTGGCTAATCTTTGCACCCTTTGAAGCCCAAAGGAGCCAAGCCAGCCAGGAGGCCATGGATACTGAAGCCTAGGGCAGGAACACAAACAAGTCCAGAAAGGGGCAGTCTTCATTTGGACCTCCAATCTATCCCCATTTTAAGGTATTGTCTGACACACATCAATCTTCTCAGCAGCCCAAGCACAGACTGACTAAATTCTCCTCTCCTGTCAGGTCACAGTAAAACTATGGTCCTGGCTAGATCTGTTTACCCATCAGCTCACAGCATTGCTGGGAAGATGAATGAAACCCACACTAAGCTTCCAGCAGGCTGGAGAAATGAGCCTTTTCCCTCTTTCCCTTCCCCATCCCCATATCTCATTCCTGTTCAGGTTATTCCTGAATCCAATTTGACAGAGGGGAAGGGAGGAGCTCTTGTGCTCTCCTGTTGCTCCCTCCCAGTGATGAATCATTTGAGCCTAATAATAATGATAACTGTGGTATTTAAGTGATTACTATGTCAAAGGCACTGTACTAAGCACTGGGGGAATACAAGCAAATTGGATTGGGCACAGTCCTTGTCCCACATGGGGTTCATAGTCTCAATCCCCAGTTTACAGACAAGGTAACTGAAGGGCAGAGAAGTGAAGAGACTTGCCCAAGATCACACAGCAGGCAAGTGGCAGAGCTGGGATTATAACCCAGGTCCTTCTGACTCCCAGGCCTGGCTCTTTCTACTAGGACATGCCGCTTCTCGCAAAATCTTGGCCCATGGGAAGCAGCAGAGTGGACAGAGATTGGCAAAGGGGAAGTTCTCCCCCACTACTGTTGTCTATTCTACAAACCTGGATCAAAGACCTCCCATCTCTAGAAAGTATCATCGTTGCTGAATGAGGGAATGTTGCATCTAGGTTTTGCTTAAGAGGTGAAATGCATTATTTATTTTTCTTGGTTTTAAAATTGATGAAGCTTGGTGAGATGTAATATTTACTCCTCACTGGTTGCAATTTTTTTTTCTCTCATTTCCCTCTCTGCTTCACAGTATGCCACCTGGAAGGGCAAAAGAAAGGAAAAACAGCAGTAATAAACCAACCCAAGCCCAAAGAGTAGCCTCTTGTGTTTGCTGAACTCCCTGACATTAATTTAAATAAATAGCCAATTAGATTCTTTGACAGGAAGCTCATGAATCTTGTAGAGAAACGCACCACTTCACAGTATCTGGGAATGCTTTGGGACCCTCCAAGTATGCAATTTTCCATTGTGTCAATATCTAATATTAATTTAAATTACTGTGTGAATTGGAAAGAATTTGGAAAGTCTGCTGCATTTAGTTTGATGATTCATCCATTCCATTTCAAAGGTGGAAGACACAGAAATGAAGCTGAATTAAGGTGTTTATTATAGTAGAAAACAAATAGAGCCCTGAGTCCTGGAGGACTTAAGGCTGAGAATTTTGGCAACTATAGGGACCAGACTTTGGGCATGAAAGATAATACATATGTGATGGGTGGGGATGCTGAGCTGTCCACAACAGCAAAGGAAGAGAAAAGAATCAGAAGATGACCAATGGGGATAAGAAAAGAAGTTTGGAGATGTTTCTATGATACAGAAAGAGAGGATCCTGAGGGATAGAGCTAAAGAGAAGGCAAAGAAGGTAATGAAGCACATAACCCTATCCCTTGATAATGAAAAGGAAGCATCATCAATTGCAAGCTTCTCATAGGCAGCGATAGTATCTTTGACTTCTTTTAAATGTTCCCAAGCAACTGGCTCAGTGTTCCCTATATAGTAGGTGCTCAAAATACACTGATGGTGAAGACTCTCAATAAGATTGGAGATTGGATGTCTCTTTAGGGCTCAGCCATTTTACCTCATGCCCACAATGCTTTTTGTGCCAGGTTGGAAAGTGTTAACTGTGGAAAGAAAGGGATACACCACCTCAGAGAGCAAGCCCTTAGACCATGGCTGCCCTTTCCTCGGTGGGGTGTTTGAATCCAGTGGAGAGAAAGATCCTGGGGTTTGTTGGAGGTGGAGGCGAGGAAGGGAAGAACTGCATACTTGGATGCCTGAATTTGGGAAAGCTGATTTTGGGGAAGTCTTAATCTGGAGGTTGTCAGGATATCATATGGAAAGCTAGAATTCAGGCATGATAGTTTTCTGGCCTAACGGGACCATTAGTGTTGTTTCATTACTATCTGTGTAGTAATTTTGCCACTGGGGGAACAGATATCTTCAATAACTATTTGCCAGAAAACTAACAAATGGGACATTTATGATAAAATTGCTAGGGAAGGATAGGGTAGGTAATATACATGACAGGATGGTAGGTGATGGGAATGGCAGAACACTAAACTGATGTTTTCAGACACGTAACAAACTCAACAGGACTGTACATAGAAGATATCCCAGCTCCAGTGCCACTCCAAGTATCTTGTGGAAAGGCCAGAAGTAGAAAGGTTTCAGAGGGCTTGCTTCTGGTTCTACAGAATGCTAACAAATATTGAAAGGTACAGATAGGAAGAAATATTAGAGTCGTCTACCAGCTTTATGTGTCGTACTCTCCCAAACACTTAGTACAGTGCTCTGCACCCAGTCAGCACTCAATAAATTACCGTTGATTGATAACCTGTACTTAAGCGCTATGCTGGGTGGGAGTGGGTGAGTACTTAGGTGACACTGAAAGACTAAAGAGGCAGGGGCTAAGGTGGGAAGATTATAAATTAATTAGGAAAGACCTCATGGAGATGTGATTTCAGAATGACAGTCTGCAGCCACAGAGGACAAAAATCCAAGAACCATGAAAGTGGTTTGCAGTTTATTCTTAAGTCAGCAGGGAGAGTGAAGCTCTGAATATCACCCTAATGTTTGCTTAGAACCACTTCGGCTCTCTGGCTCAGCTACAAGAGGGAAATGTTTTCCAGTTCTCCAAAGAGAATGTTCCCTTTTGTCATCTCCAGCACCCTGTGCCCCTCCTCCCTAGTTTCTATTTAACTTTTCATTGTTTCTGAAAATGGACTCATGCCAAAAAGTTCACAGGGTCCATGTACAAAATGTAATCCCATTACAGATCAAAATAATCAAGAGCAGCCAGACATATAACTGGCTGGAGAGATCCAGATTGGCCGGAGGCTTGGCAAAAGGACCGTCCTATTTTTTTATAAACAGTCTATATTTGGGAACTAAGTGACGCGTTGCTCAGTGACCTCTCAACGAGTGGTGACTTTACAGAACCTCACACCTCCTTTTAAGGGGTTCAGTGTGCTAACGGAATCAATTCTCACACATTTGAGCCAAAGAAGTCAAGTCAGGCTCATCTGCCTAGATGGTTTCCTCTCTACTTCTTGATTCAGCTACTGGAGAATAAGAGCCACTCTGCTTTGCTGAGAGGAAACTGGTTTGATATTAGACCTAAAGAAAAGTAAGCAGGGAGTACACTGCAATTTCTGTTTTATTTTATTTTTAGAATACAGGTAAAGTATTAGTGGAGACATTTTAGGTATTGGGTGGACTTCAATGATTAGGGCATAGTAAAGAGGGGAGGTGGTTAGACAAATTCTGAGAGGAAGGACTGGACGAGTTTTCTGGATTGTTTAGTCCAGGACACTGGACATGCTGTAGGAACTCAGGGACTAATGAAAATGATGATAACTCGGAACCACAGTCAGACTCTTGCCTCCTCTGCTCAGCCTGTGGGTCAATCTAAAGTAGAACATCCAGGCTGCTTTATCATATGACTTTGCTTCATCACTGACACGGCACTGCTGACGTGCGGCTCTATACGAGTTTCATCTGAAAAAACCTCAAGTTCCAAGCCCCCAGCAACCCAGTGAGTGTGAAACCCGGAAATAGAATGGCTCACTCCAGGATGCCCTTTTTCAAACTGAGTATTTTCTGTCACTTTCTATTTGGTGGAAACACTTGAGAGAGAGGAGTCTGTGATCTTTTTCTCTCTCTCCTCCAGGAGCCTAGTGAAAATTGGCCACATCTCTCTGGATTTTCTCTTGGTAGCACTGAGTTTAAACAAATAAAAGCTCTCCACAGAGGGGAAAGACAGCTTTTTTCATTTCCCCTCCTAAACCATAGACATTAATCTTAAATCAAAGTTAATTGTATTCACGGGGGTGGGGGAGAGGCACACTGTTCTAAGCCTTCCTTAATAAGTAATTCAGTGGCCCATCAGTTTAGTAAGGGGTCAGGAACTTCTTTCCTGCCGTGTGCCAAGATGTTGGTGAGGGTGGCAGAGGGGTTGGCCGAGGGATAATAGCAGAGGCAAACAGCTTAGAGCACCCCCTCAGTGATCTCGTTGACACTCACACAGAAGCACTGAGAGGCAGTATTGCCTAGTGGATAGAGCATGGGCCTGGAAGTCAGAAGGACCTGAGTTCTAATCCTGCTCTGCCACTTGTCTGTTCTGTAACCTTGGGCAAATCATTTAACTTCTCTCTGCCTCAGTTACCTCATCTGTAAAATGGGGATTAAGATTGTGAGCCCCATGTGGGACCAGGACAGTGTTCAACCTGATTACTTTGTATCTACCCCAGCACTTAAAACAGTGCCTGGCACTTAGTAAGTGCTTAACAAATACCATAAAAAACCATTGATGGTGTAAAGACTCCAGAAGAGGTGCGAGGACATGGACAAGCAGAGAGTGGCGGGGACCCCAGAGCTAACACTAGCATTGCCAGAAGGTCATGGGTTCTAATCCTGGCTCCGCCACTAATCTGCTGTGTGACTTTGGGCAAGTCACTCAACTTCTCTGGGCCTCAGTTATCTCATCTGTAAAATGGGGATTAAGACTGTGAGCCCCATGCGGAACAACCTGATTACCCTGTTTCTTCCCCAGTGCTTGGCACTTAGTAAGCGCTTAACAAATACCACAATTATTATTATTGCCAGAGAACACGGCCTTTGGGGCTACTCTCTGGTATGCCTGCTTTTTACCTGTCCTTATTTCTGATGCCTTGGGGCATGGGATAATCGCAGGTCATTTCCCTTACCTGTAAGTAACAGATAAAAGAGTCCAATTTGCAGATTTCATGAGGTCATGATCTGATCCTGAGGTTGAGGATGTCCAGGAGGACAACCATCACGTGGTTCTTCCAAATAATAATAATTGTGGTATTTAAGCACTTACTATGCAACAGGCAGTGGCGTAGATACAAGATAGACAGGTTGGACGCAGTCCCTGTCCCACAGTAGGGCTCACAGTCTTAATCCCCATTTTACATATGTGGGAACTGAGGCCCAGAGAAGTTAAGTGATTTGCCCATGGTCACACAGCAGCCAAGTGGTGGAGCTGGGATTAGAACCCAGGTCCTCCTGACTCCCCGGTCCATGGTATATCCACTAATCCATGCTATATACATCCACACTGTATGCTGCTGTCATTCTTGGAGGCACAATATTCAGCTGCTGGGATCATTAGTAGGACCCAGAATGGACCACATGAGCTTTGCAGTTGTCTGAAGCCACCCAGAACTGACTCTCCAAAAACCCACACACACGACCAATTCTGGCTGGGAGGATCAGATCAGGTCAGTGGTGAAAGGGGTCAAAGGAACAGAAAGTGGCATCCAACATGATCCAGGACTAAACAAAGCCAGTGAACTCTTGCACTCTATTATTTGCCATCTGTGTTATACAAATCAGTAAATCGAACTCTAAGGTTGAGGGCAGAGAATGCATCTTTTACTTTTATAACACTTCCCCAAGTGCTTAATATGCCGTTCTGCACACGGTAGTTGGCTCAGAAGACCACAGTTCTCCTTTTCTTCAAAGCCTTTCAGAGATCACATCTCTACCAAGGGGCATTCCCCTCTTCATCTCTAATAACCCCATTTTATAGTCCCTCAACTGCCACTTCAGTCTTTTTGTACCTCCTAAGCACTTAAATAGAATATGTAAGCTATGTACTTCCTCTCTCTGTATGGTACTTTAGTGTCTGTCTCCCCTGCTAGATTGTCATCTCCTTAAGAGCAGAGATTGTGTCTTCTAATTGTCTCAAGGACTTAGTATGGAGCTCTGCCCACAGAAGGAGATCCAGAAATGCTACCAATAGAGTAGGTGCTCAATAAATACTATTAAATGAAAGAACTGACTCCAAGAAAACGAAGTGATACACACGAAAAGTGTCACTTCAGGGCCCCATCTCAAATAATTAAAAGGCACACAGGCAACAGAGGAATAGTGCAAGCTATATCTCATAGATTGTAAGTTTCTTGTGGCCAAGATCTTGTCTACCGACTCTAATGTACTTTCTCAGATTCTTCATAGAGCACCCTGCACACAGTAAGTGCTTAGTTAATACCATTGTCAGTTGATCATATTCATTGAGCGCTTACCATGTGCAGAGCACTGTATTAAGTGCTTGAGAAAATACAATATATCAGTCACTTACCCTGCCCACAACGAGCTTACAGTCTAGAGGGAGAGACAGACATGAATATAAATAAATTACAGATAGATACATAATTGATTGAACCTTGTCACTGCTTCGTTTTATGCTTCCCAAGCATTTAGCCCAGTGCATTACCCCTCCATCCCTCCATGGATACTCAACTGCCACTGCCACTAGATGTTCTGGTCCTTATTTCTGCAAAGTGGCATGGCTATTTATTGAATGAGTACTTATCCTCAGTTCAGGGAAATTAATCGAACGGCACCATTTTGGTGGGAGATGCGGGAAGGAGGTAGTTTGCTGGGGTTGTGTGCCAAACCAGAGGCAGGGCACCACTCACTCCTGCCTGCTTTCACTGTGGGCACCATTAAGCCTGCAAGGGCGCCTGCAGCAAATGCAAAGAGGGCCTGACACTGAGCGGGATAATGAGTCCTGAAAGCAATTTTGTCTGGTGACTAAAATAGCTCAGCGTTGCCCTTTAACATCTCAGATTCTGTCTGGAGCCCTCCTGCCAACCCATAAGGCCTTGGAGAGACCAGAGTTGTTGACTCCCTCAGAGCAAGGGCGCCCGTTAACCTTTTGCTTCCCTGTCATGGCTGTTTGCTCAAAGGCATACTGTACCCAAGGAGGAACAAAGACAAAGCAATTCCTGCTCAGAATCCATTTGGGAGATCTAGATGGGGTCGTTGGTATTTGAGGAGATCGCTTCACTTCAGGATCCCAGTTTTGCAAATATTACCTCAGGCAAATTTGCAGCATCTCAGGAGCTTAGCAGTCAATAATTTTGTCCTTATTTTACCCAAAGAGGATGTGAAACACAGAAAGGTTAAGAATCTAGCCTAAAGTCACACACCATATCAGTTGCAGTTTTCTATATTGCTCATGCTTTCTCGGGAAACTGACTTGTATGAAGTGCTCTTCTCCATAAAGTCAGGTGACAATTGGCAGTGTGAAACAGTGTGGGCTAGTGAGTAGAGCATGGGCCTGGGAGTCCGAAAAACCTGGGTCTAATTCCAATTTTTCCACTTGTCTGCTGTGTGACCTTGGGTAAGTCACTTAACTTCTCTGTGCTTCAGTTACCTCATCTGTAAGATGGGGACTAGGACTGTGAGCCCCACATGGGACATGGACTGGATCCAACCAAACTGGCTTGTACGTACCCCGCGGTTTAGTACAGTGCCTGGCACATTGTAAGGACTCAACAAATATTCTTAAAAAAACAAAACCAAACAAAAACTATCTATTGCTATAGATTCTATGGGCATGTAGAGCAGGGACACTATCATTTTGATGGTTGGTGCTGTGCTACGCCCATGGTAGCTTTTCTTAGAGGTAGAAATCAAGCTTTCGATCTCACTGGCCCAGGCCTAGTGGCTTATTGCAGGATTCTCCCAGACTCCCATAGCAGACGTATTCCAAGAGTGAGTGTGAGATGGGGGGAGCCATGTCCTACTGGCTGCTGCATGGATGAACAGCATTTTGTGGCGAAGGCTTCAGGAGAGGTGGGATGGGGTGACCCAGGCCCCTGCTTTGATGCAGCCTGAGCCTGGAAAAATCTGGAATCTGCTCACCTCCTCCTCCCCAGATTTGGGTAGGGTTAATATGTTAAATGAATGCTAACTCTACAAATGGCCAATAGAGGCAGCAGAAACAACAGGAAGGATTCAGCAAATTCCAGAGCAGTTTGCTCAGCCCAACTAACCAGTAGTATTTCCGGAGCATTGACTCTGTGCAGAACAGTGTACTAAGTAGTAATCACATTTATTAAGCACTGGGTGCAGCACAGGGTACTAAATGCTGGGAAAGAATACACAGCTGGAAATACAGACAGGGTCTCTGTTCCTCTGGGGCTTCACAATTGAAGTGTTTTGAAGAGTACAAGAGAGTTAGTAGACACGATCCTTGCCTGTGAGGAGTTTACAATTCACCAGAGGAGACAGACACAAATAAATTCAGGTACCTGGGAACCCCGGGGGGAGATTAAAATCAAAACAAAATAGGTGAGGGAAGACAGAGAAAGAGAAAGACTGGGAAAGAAGTAAAAACACTAATCTCTATTAACAATGGACTAATCCCCTCCACCTCATCCATCCGGTCCAACCATCTCAGCAGACCTTTTATATCTGTGTTATGTATTGAATTGTAAACTTCTATTCTTTGATATTTGTTTCTATTTTCTTTGCCTATCATATATATGGTAATTTTTGCTTGTTCCTCAAGAGAAAGGACTGTATCCATTTTTTGTGGTATATTCTCCAGCACTCTGCCTACAGAGGTGCTCAGAAAATACTTATGATAAAATATTGGAACAGGTTACCAAGGGAAGTCATGGAATTTGTATCTCTGGATATCTTTAAGGAAGAAATAAGCAATTATCTGCCTTGGGTAGTTTAGTCATTCACCTGTGTGGAGGCAGGGGATTGGACTAGCTGACCTATTGATGTCCTTTCCAGTTCTGTGATTCTGATTTTTAACATCCTTTGGGAGTGAAAGCTGCTAGCTATTCCCATATCCCTCGATTCATTGCTTATCTGCAGTACACACTGGTACATGAAGAATTAGACGTAACATGACCTTCTCTTTCTGAAACAAACTGGAAAAATATAGATATCCATAGACTTCTGGTGAAAAGCTGGCTGGCTTCTTTATCAGATCCCCAACTAGAACTTCCAGGATTTTTTTTTCCTGTGATGAGCTATGGCTTGATTTATGAGGGTTTTTATCTGGATTTTCTTAAAAATAGGGGCAGCAACAATTCTTCATAACTGATTGACTGCCAAGAAAAAAAAATAGTTGATTTGTGGAGATTAGAAACGTCATTTAAATAAAATGAGCAATAATTAAACTGGAGCTCAACTGGGAACTATATCAATTGAATTTAATTCAGCTCTGCTGGGGGATGGTTCTGGAAAGGCAGTTTCTTTAGGAAATCTCTTTTGTGTTCTCCTTTTGGGAGGAAAGGGAGAAAGGACATAATACTAATGGACTCAATAAACAGCCTTGACCTAACCCTCTGCACAGAGCCAGGGAAGCTCTCACCAAAGCTGCTGGGGATCCCTTAGCCGTCAGAGGAGAATTTTAAATATGCAGAAGGCAATAGAATAGGATTATGGGATTGAGACATTCAGGCTTAGTTTCTGTAGTAGGAAACTGACTCCCAAGCCCATGCTGTATCCACCAGACCATGCTGCTTCTCAGTAAAAGTCGAAGTAGTATTTATAGGGCTCTCCCTAAGTCAGTACACCTTACTAAACACTTGGAGAAAATCACAGGAGCAAGGCAGGTTCCCTGCCCATAAGAAAGGCTAACGGGGGAGCTCACCAGAGAAATATTTCCTTAGATTGGGGAAGGCATCTCCCCTCCCTACTAGGGAGGGGACAAGACAAAGCAATGAGCAGAGCAAATCATCCTTCTTGGTAGTGCTATATTCCAGGTTGGGGTAACAGAAACAGTGCCAATAATTTGTTTTTCTATCCTGGGCTTACCTAACTTGACCCAGCAGGAACTCAGAGCCCCTGGGAGTAAGGGGAGAGATTTATCATATTACTGCTACTAGTAATGTAGAAAGCAGAGTCATTTCAGCTATAATATTTGTTCTCAGTGCACAGTTTGGAGGTAGTGCAGTGGAGGAATTTAGGACCTTTCTTCCTGCAACCCAAGGATGTTCCAAAATAACACAATCCACAAACTAGTGTGAGTAAATTTGGTATAGGGAGAAATAGTTGTGGGCATGCATGTGTGCCTGTCATGGTGTGAGGTTGCTTTTGTTTCTCATCCTTTGCCTCAGTCCTACTTTCTGCACTGTTGAGTACTTTGTGTTTCTGAACATTAGTGTAGGTAGTACAGTAGAAGAACAAGGAGTAGTGAATGGTTGAGCATTAATGGTGGGCAAAGTTATAATAATGGGAAAAAGAGTGGCTGTGTTCTATTCCTAAGTCTTCACATGTTGGTATGGGTAACTCACTGAACTACTCTGTGCTTGTTTCTTCCACTGTAAAATGAGGATTAAATTCCTGTTCTGCCTCCCATGAGCCCCATATTAGGCTGTGCCTGACCTGACTATCTTGTATCTACCCCAGTGTTTAGTATATGCTTGGTACATAGTAAGTGTTACACAAATATCACATTTATATTTCTTATTGTCTACTGAATAAAGCAGTCCTGCTATCTTGGCTTTCCTAGGATCAGCTGTCTAACCTGATCCTGCTCCAGAATTTCCTAATGTTATCGGTGAAAGAAAAAAAAAAATAATAATGATATTGGTAAAGTGCTTATCATGTGCTGTTCTAAGTGCTAGAGTAAATACAAATTAATCAGACTGGACACAGTCCATGTCCTACATGGGACTCACAATCTTAACCCCCATTTTACAAATGAGACAACTGAAGCACAGAGAAGTTAAGTGACTTGCCCAAGGTCACACAGCACAAGTAGCAGAGCTGGGAATAGAACTCAGGTTCTTCTGACTCCCAGGCCCATGCTCTATTCACTAGGTCATGCTACTTCTCTTAACTGTATAGAACTTACAGTATAGAACTTATACTGTCCTTCCCAGAACATGCATTCTAAGTTAATATGGTTTGCAGGCACCTGTAGTGTAGAACTGGTTTGTGATTGCTTTTTGTTTTAGGGGCTACTCAGGGTACCCAGGGTACCCACTGACACCACTCAAGGATACTGGACATCCCTCTGTTTGCCTCCCCCAAATGCACATGCACACATATGATGGATCAGCTAAAAGCTGGGCTGTTCAGTATAAACAGGACTAATGGTCACCATAGAAGCGAGAGTTTTCCCTTTTCTTTTACCCTTGGTTTAGGGGTGGGAGGGTAGCTTCATTTTCCAAACCTGATTCTGGATAGGGACAAGGCAAGTTCCTGCTACCGAGGGAAAAAGGGACTTTTCATCTCCTTTTTTCATTTGACATTAACTCTGCTCTGCTTGTGAGTCAGTGTTCCCTCTGGTCCTGACTGTAGGCAGAGCCACCGCCTGTCACTTCATGGATGATTTTATTACTGTGACCAAGATATTTAAGTCTGGCCAGGCCAGCAGGTGTGGTTACATAACCATCCCACTAGCCATGACACTGCAAACTAAGGTCCTGACTTTCCTGGGAGCACAGGTCATGCCTCTAGTGTGCAAAAACATATGCCCTGACAACTCCACCTTCCAGATGAGTTAATTTTCCCTTTCATTAAAAAATCTGCAAGAAAGGATTCTTCTGCTTCAAATCTGTCCTTTCCAAGCCCTCACTGCCTTGGAAATGGAAAGTGCCTCCAGTCTACTTCCTTTCTCTTTATTCCAGGCAATGAGTCCTTTATTCCAATCCCCAATCAGTCAGGAACAGAGTGATTGGCCCTCAGGGTCTCTGCAAACAAAACGTCTGCTTCCACTCAAAGGGCAAGTGCATCTTCTTGGGTGGAGGGAGCACAGATGGGTTGTAACCTGAAAAGCCATCCTCCACATCCCTGAATCTAACCTGGTCCTCTATTCAAATGGAACAGGAGGCAGGGAGGGATCGTGGGTCTGGAATAAAACCCTTGGAAGAAAACAGTCCTTGTAATGAAAGTGGTGGTCAGGGAGATTTAACCGCCAGAGGCAAGGAAAACCTTGCCTCTCCCCTCCCCTTCCATATGATATCACGTCACGCTGTTCGTACATACACCTTTCTGCAGCATCTCACTGTGCTGTGTTCTGAGGAACAGTGTGTCCTAGAGGAACAAGTACAGGTCTGAGAGACAGGAGCCTGGGTTCTAATCCTGTCTCCACCACTTCTTTGCTGTGTGACTTTGGTTGAATCACATCACTTCTCTGGGCTCAGTTTCCTTGTCTGAAAAATGGGGATACAATGGCAGTTCTCCCTCCCCTCTTAGACTGTCAGTCGACTGTAGGGGACAAAGACTGCCCAGTCTGTGTATGATGTATCTCTTCAGTGCTTGGCTCAGGGTAAGCACTTTACAAATGCCACAATATTCTCATCATGCTGCATGAGTGGATATTATAACAGTGACATCATTTGAATCCCCTAAAACATTTTTCTGGGGGGAATCCTGATCCCCACCACTGCTCAAGAGTCATTTGGTCCACTTCCATGGTCCAGCTTACACAGATACTGGTTCTAATTTGGCCCACTGCAGCTGGTGAGCCATCCTGGGGAGCTGAGGGAAAAGAGGGGAAGAAAAGGAGAAGAAAGAAGTGGGGTATTATTCTGGCTAATTCAGCCCTCACCGAATGCTGATTCTGAAACAAAAGATTGGTGGGGTCCTCTCAGAGTGTTTCATCATGTGGCATGCTCCTGTACTCCTACCTCATAATAATGATAATGAAAATAATGGCGATACTCATTAAGTGCTTACTATGCACCAACCATTGTACTAAGCTCTGGGGTAAATACATGGTAATTGGATATAGTCCCTGCCCCTCATGGGACTCATAGTCTAAGAGGGAGGAAGGAACAGGTATTAATAATAATACTTTTTTTAGAGATTAAGAAACTGAGGCTCAGAGAAGTTAAGTGACTTGCCCAAGACCACCCAGCAGGCAAGTGGTGGAGATGAGTCTAGAACCCAGATCTCCTGTGTCCTACCCTCCTTCCACTCAGTCACACTGACACATGCTTGCCTCCAGTCTTCCAGGCCTAAAATATAATTGCCAGGAGCTATATCTTTGCTATGTGCCAAGCATACAGTAGGGAAGGCAAAATTGGAGGAACGACCAAGCCAAGGACGTTGTATTCCATCTTTACAATGCAAGACAGAGTTCCCATTCAAAGGCCAATCCCTCATTTTCACAGGCTGTATAGGATGCTGTTTCAGAAATAATTTCAGTTGGTTAAATTCAGAGTCCTGAAAATGAGTCCTCTGCAAAATATTTTCCTGGCTTTTTGCATTTTCATTTGGCCAGGAATTTGGTATGTTTGTTAAATCAATCATTCAGTCAGTCTAAGACATTTATTGAGCCTCTACTATGGGAGGGTATTATGGTTTGTGGGCATTTGCAAAGGAAAAAGAAAGTCCCTAAGAAAGAAAAGTTCCTCATTCCTTTTGGCTTAAGGTTTGGGGGAGAATTAGCCCAGTGAGAATCAGAGAAAGCGAGTTAGGTGCCCCATATCTTCTTGACCCAGGCCGGGGCCCAAGAGCTGAAGCAGCAGGACCATGGGTCAGGTTTCCCCCGACCCCAGGCTGGGGTGGCCCCAGAGCCCCACTCTGAGCTCTGCCCTGACTCCAGACAGATCTACCTGGACCTCCCCCACCCAGCTCCTAAAATAATAATGCCTTCAATTCATATAGCACTTATTTTTCCAAAGCACATTCACATTACTTATATCATTTTGGCCTCAAAACATCCCTGTGAAATAGGAAGAGGGAGGTCTTATTATGCCCATTATGTAGGAGAGAAAACTGAGGTTCAGAAAGCATAAGGGGCAAACCTGAGGTTGCCCAGCAGGCCAGGGACAAAGCTAGGACTGGGACTCAGTTCCTCTAACCTCTAGATCTTTCCACAATGCCTCCCAGGCAGCTCCCTACCTACTTCTGCTCTGGGTTCACCCTCAGGTCCACTGCAGCACTTCTGAACCAGATATCCACCACTTTTTGGCAACTTCATTTGCTCTTCTTCCCCCACAATCTTTACTTTCCAAGTTTTGTTATTGAAAAAGTTTCCAGCTCTCTCCCTTGCCTGGCGAGGTGGAGGATAGCTGTATCCAGACTGTATCCATCAGGGGCTACAAAGGGTTGGTTGTTTGCCTATGGGACCAAGTGGGATCCATGAGGAGAAAGAGCAGCCCCACTCAGGTCTCCCGTCCTGTCTTTTGGAATAGCCTTTTCCTGTAGTGTCCCCCGTGGTGTCCCCCTTCCTTTGAGCCTCTCGAGCGGGTAGTTCAGCATTATCATTTCAATCATTTGCTGGGCCAACAGTCTACTATAATTACTTTTTGTTCTCCCAGCTCCCTTCCCCATAATTCTCTGATATTTGTGATCTGAGGAGGAGCTGAATCCAAGCTTCTGCAACTTTGCTCCTGGCCATCTTTCCGGGAGGGACATGCTCTGCCCTAAGGGAAAAGCAACTGCATGTATGTCTCTCTTCCCCTTTCATTTTATTGCATTCATTTGACTTTGGTACCACTGGACGTGGACTGGAATATGCTTGTCAGCAATTATTATTATTCTTATCACCTACCTGTGTCTCTCCTTGGGAAGCAGAGGCGAGAACTGCCAAAGCAGATTAGGATATGCCTTAGATGACCATCCCCAAATGGGCAAGTAACTAATGAGAAGTAGCATGGCCTAGTGGAAAGAGCATGGACTTGGGAGTCAAAGGACCTGTGTTCTAATCCTGGCTCTGCCAAATGTTTGTGTATGACCTTGGGGAAGTCCTTCAACTTCTCAAATACTATATTATTACTATTATTATGATTATTATTCTCTGTGTCTTAGTTCTCCTGTTCTCCTTCCTACTTAGACTCGGAGCCCCATGCAGGACAGGGACTGTTTTCAACCTAATTAACTTATATCTATCTCAGGGCTTAGAACAGTGTTTGACACATAGTAAAGTGCTTAACAAATACCACAACAACCCCTAGTATTTTTAGGGTTAGCCATTTAGTCCTCTCCAGCCCTGACCTGGGCATCTTCCCACCACTGCCTTCAGCCCACTTGGCCCAACCAATGCAACTGCAGTAACTGTGGTCCTGAGTCCCCCACTTTCCCCTTCTTCAGAACAATTGGCTGGAGCCAGATTAGCCTGAGGCCCCCATTCTTCCCTGATTGAGTCAGGCCTTTAATCCCTAGCCATAATTTATTTTAATCTATTTTAATATCTATCTCCCCCTATAGACTGTAAGATCCTTGTGCGGAGGGAATCATGTCTACCAACTTTGTTTTATTGTACTTTCCCAAGACTGTGATATAATACTTTGCACACAGTAAGCACTCAATAAATACCATCGATTGATTAATTGTTTGATTTAATCTTGAGGCTGGTCTCATTCAACTATTTGTGCAAAGGGGGGATGCAATAATAATGATAATAATTGTGCCATGCATTGTGCTAATCAGTAGAATTGATACAAGATAATCAGGTTCCATATGGGGCTCACAGTCTAACTAGGAGGGAGAACAGGTCTTGAATCCCCATTTTGTATATGATGGAACTGAGGCAAAGAGAAGTTAAGTGACTTGTCCTAGGTCACAGAGCAGACAAGTGGCAGAACCAGGATTAGAACCCAGGTCCTTTGACTCCCAAGCCCATGCTTTTTCCACTAGGTCATGCTGCTTACTCAGTAAATCCACTTAAATCTCATGTTTGTTACTCTGGGAATCACCTCACTGGTTCCATAATGAAGCATGCTGATTGTTTTCTAAAAACCCAGACCCAGTAAGAGTTACAGAGAGGGGAGATATTTAAGTCCTGGAGTCAGGTGTCAAAGGGTAAAGTTTTATGGCATTTCCCAAAATTCAATTATTACTTCCTTTCTTGCCTGTAATTAGGGAAGACATCTTTCCCTTCTTGGCAATCTCTGATTATCCAGACGAATGGCTGAGCTCCCTTCAGATTAACCTTTGTGCTGGGCAGAGGAAGAGTCCATCGATGTGTGAAATACCATTGATGGTTTTAAGACAGAAAATGGGGCTCCTCTGGCTTGAAGGGAAATATTTGGGGTGAGGCTGCACCCACAAATGAAATGTCCTGGGATTCAGACTTGGGGACCTTTTAGAAAAAAGACCCTTTGTTGGATTCCTGAAAAAACTGACTGAAAAGAGAACTGCTTTTTTCCCCAGTTACAACTGTTTGTAAGTGACATACTTCAAGTCTAGAGGTGCAAATGGACTTTCTAAGGGGGAGTCTGGGTCCCCAGCAGCCAAACGAACACTTTGCTCAAGAGGTAGAGTGTCCTCAGGCAGGGGTCACCTGGCTTTTAGCAATTCAAGGAACTTATAGCTGTTTTTGAGCCCAGGACAATAGTAGTAATGATAATAATAACAATAATAATAATAATCGTTAAGCACTTACTGTGTGCCAAACACTGTACTAAGCTTTGGGATAGATACAAGATAATCAGGTCCCACATGGGAATCACAGTCTAAGTAGGAGGGAGAACAAGTATTAAATCTCCATTTTATAGATGAGGAAACTGAGGCAGTGAGAAATTAAGTGCCTTGCCTAAGGTCACCCAGCAAGCAAGTGGCAGACCCAGGTCCTCTGACTCCCAGATCTATATTCTTTTCACTAGGCCACATTGCTCCAATTACTGATATTTTCCTTAATGTCTCATGTCATGCTGGAAATTTTCTATAGCTTTTCTTAGTAAATGTTTTGTGGCTTGTTGCATTGTGAATCATAGGCTCTTCGAATGGGATGAGACCTCAAGAGATCATCTGATCCAGCCATCTGCCTCTGGGCAAGTGACTGATTGAAAAATCTAGAATAAGCTTCTTCTTTATTCTTCTTCATTTGCTTCTTAATTTAAGATTCACAGAGGTGGAAACCTTGTTAGCCCGTTCTGTCTCACCACACCCTTCGGCCAATCCCACTCACACACTCTCTCTCTCTTTCTGCTCTTTACGCTCATTTCCTTTTTGTTTGGTCAGCATCTTCAAAATATGCTAAGACAATTGGGAAGTCCTCTTTTGCCATCTCTTTGCTGGGCTAAAAACGCACAGTTCTCGTCATCTTTCGTCATAGGACCAATCTTCCTTCCCTTCATCTGTCTGAACTCTGCTTTGGACCTTTTTCAGTTTCTCTACTTTTTTTTAAAAATGTGACAAAGTGCCCTAATAAGGGGTCTGTTGAACAATGGTGTGAAGATTGTTTTCAGGACTCTGCCAGTCATATTCCTGTTAACACATTCTAGTACTATTTAGCTTTTTAAAATAATGGCACTACAGTGCAGAGTTCTATTCTTCTAATGAGCGGCTAGAGTTACCTACAACCCACAGATCATCTTTGACTGTATTTTTAGCCAGATAGTTTTCCTCCAAGTATATAAAACCTGACATGACTGAATTTTATTCTTTTTTATAGACCTGTGTTTGTAATTGATCAAAGTAACTTTAACATTTCATTCAAAGTAACTTTAACATTTCACTTCTGTCTCACAGAATATTAATAACCCTACCTCTCAAGTCTGCCTGGGTCCCATTTTGGCCCTCAGAGTGAGCTTGAGGGGTCAGAAATGGGTTCTGGGCACCCCCCTCTGTTCTCTTATAGCCCCAAGTCCCAAGCAGAAGGCTGTCAGAAAATTAAAGTTCCACTGAAGCTCACCAGTTTATCCTGGCCTACTTCGAGCTCTGAGCCTTCCAGCCTTGATGAGCATCCTCTCAATCCTCTGACCAAGTCATGGACAAAGATCTTGGCTATAACTATCTCAGGGCCAATCCCAGTAAGGCACAACTTGACAGACTTCTATCCTCACTGTCTCATGACCCAGGTTGATACCTAAGTCGCATATCTGTAAGTGCTTGTGAGAGTGAAATACCAGGGTAAATTTAAAGACCACTCTACTCAGGTTACTGCAATGCTCCAAGCATTCTGAAGGTGGAAACTGATGTTCTGGCAGCTGACATCCCTGACACCCCAGAGAGCCCCAAACCCATGATCAAGCAGTCCAAGAGGGTAGGGGAAGTAACCAAAGCCATAACAGACAGAACCAATTGGCGTTTTGTGTTTCTGACACTTCCTTTCTCCCTGGCCATCCTAGATCTATCAAAGGGGGGAGTGCAACTGTCCATTGAAAAATGGCAAACTTCAGCTCATGGGTACACTGTATCCCGGCTCTGGAGCAGCTCTGGGCACAGCTCCATGATCCCCACTGTCTCTTTCTGCTCAGTTAAGAGAACAGTCGACACAAGATGGAAAAGCCAGAGACAAGAAAGGGCTCCACTGAATAGGAGGCTTGGCTGCAGCCAAAGGTTTGCAAAAGAACCTTCTCTCTTCACTTGAGCATTTTAATTACCGAGACTTTCTGGTTTCCTTCCAAGTGAACCCTGAGAAAATTAAAAGCCAAAGGTTACTGTGCTATTTCTTGGGTTGACCCTCCCACGCTCCCTCTCTGTCAATTATATTTATTGAGCAATTACTATATGCAGAGCACTGTACTAAGCATTTGGAAGAGTCCAACACAACAGAATAATAGACACATTCCCTGCCCACAATGAGATTACAGACTTTCTCTCTCTGTGTCTGTCTGTCTGTCTTTCCCTTGAAATCCCACTTATTGAACATCGAAAGGTCCTGTCACAGGTTGGTTAGGGAATTTCAGAGAAAGAAAGGAGAGATTACATTTCCCCAAAAGCAAAGGGGTTCGACTCATGGCCTTTTTATCCTACAGTCATGGGTGGTCCAGACAGAGTAGGGGAAAGCACTTTCTTCATACCTGTGAGGCAGAAAAGCAGCTTGGCCTAGTGGATAGAGCAGGGGCCTAGGAATCTGAAGGACCAGAGTTGTAATTCTAGCTCTGCTACTTGTCTCCTGTGTGACCTTGGGCAAGTCACATCACTTCTCTGTGCCTCAGTTACCTCATCTGTAAAATGGGGCTTAAGACTGCAAACCCCATGTGGGACATGGATTGGGTCCAACCTGACTAGCTTGAATCTACTCCAGCACTTAGTACAGTGCCTGGCACATAGCGCTTAACAAATTCTGGCTGAGACAGGATTAAAACTCAGGTCACCGTCACATCCCAGCAAGAGAACAGGAGCCCCAAGGAAGGGCAGACAAATGGCTCAGGAAAGGAACAGAATTCTCTTCGTTCTCCATTGCTCTGGGGCCCTCCCCCACCCAATTTAACACCATTTCCTTCTCTTTGCCAACCTCCTTCCTGCCCCAAGGACTCTTTTCTGCATTTTGTCATCCTTTCCATCTCAAAATTTGTCAACAAGCCAGCAGGATTATGTTTCCTCATTAAACCACAATCAGGTCATTCTTGAGTGCTTAGTCCTAAATGTAAATATAAATGAGAGAGAATTCAGCACCCTACAGCAGTTATGGGTTTGGAGCCTCTGTCCCCCACTGCCACACAAACATCAAACAAGTCTTAAGAAACTGTTCTTCCTTCCCCATCTGTTTTAATGGCAAATTTCCACTCTCCAAGTGTTTGGAGGGGAAAGGGGTCAGAACTACACCGACACTGGCTTTGACCTTCACCGTTCCTGAACGCCTTTCTCTCCAACCTCAAATATGCTTGGCAAAGTTATAGGGAAGTCATAGGAAGGATGGCAACTGGGGAAAAAAAAATTCCCAGGAAAAAGTCAGTCCTGACCTTTCTTTGTGAAGTAGAAGGGTAAAACCAGGAGACTATAGTCAGGCTAGTCTTCACTACTGCCTAGTCTGGGAGTCTCACCTCATCTAAGGCTGAGAAAACTCAGTCCCTAGCTGATCTCCTGAGCACATGTTGTCTGGAGAGATTGCTCTTTCATAGTTCATGGCAATGATGTTGCTATTTTACTCTGTGGGTGGTCAATGACCTATTTCTATGTGACAGGGCTTCAAGCTTTTTCTACCCTGGCTTTATTTTTAGAGCACACACTTTCTACACCGGCCCGCTCCACGGCCAACATCGTACTTATGCTGCTACTGTACTCTGGCTGGCCCAGCGCCTGGTCAGCTAGTGGGGCAGCTGAAGTCTGAGGCTTAGTTGAAGGTCATGTTTTTTTATAACGTTCAGACCAGCCCTCTTGATCCGGATTTGGCCTACCGAGCCCCCGGGAACTCCACAGCTGCAACTTCTAGTCTTAAAGATTCAGAGCCAGACACGCCATGGCTCTGCTAAGGTTGAGTCAGGTCCTCAGCTGAAGACCAGTTAGAACAGAGACCCACCTCCAGGTGAGGTCATTGTCAAGCACGGAGGCCAAGCGTTGTTAACAAGTATCTTATTGGCACCCTCAAACTACCCACTTACAGCTGCAGAGGGGCTTGATCACCTGACCAACCTATAACTGGATTAGCCACTCTCCTCCAGGTTGTTTTGGCACTGGGGTTATTGTGATTATTTGTGAATCAGAGTGGAGATCTTGCTTGGCTGAAAAAGGTCTTCATAATGAACATTTAGCTACTTAACAGTCAGCACTGCAAAATGGCCACTAAAAAGCACAATGATGAGGTCTGCAAATAGAGGATATATCTGGGAAAGACTTCAAAGCATGCTCCTTTCTTCAGCCATGTGTACTAATAATAATGATTATTATTGAGGTATTTATTAAGCATGTACTACGTACCAAGCACTGTACTAAGCGCTGGGGTAGATATAAGATAACCAAGTCAGAAGTAGACCCTGTCCCACATGGGGCTCACAGTCTAAAGAAGGATTAACAACTATTAAATCCCCATATAGGTAATTAGTAGAGAGTATTATGGTTTTTTTGAGAGCACACCCATTAAAGGGCACTCTAAAAGTCTAAATTGCTGTGTGTCCTTGCGAAAGGAGTATGGGCCTGAAAGTCCGAAGACTTGGCTTCGGTTCCCGACTCTGCAACTTACTTGCTGAGTGACCTTGGGTGAGACACTTGACTTTTCTGTACCTCAGTATCCTCTTCTGGAAAAATGAGGCTAAGGTACCTGTTCTCCCTCCCCTTAGGTTGGGAGCCCCATTTGGGACAGAGACTGTGTCTGACCCACCTATATTGTATTTACCACAGTGCTTGGCACATACTAAGTGCTTAACAAATACCACATATCATTATCATCATTATGGTGATATCTTATCTTTCACATGGCTGGGAAACTTGAAACTATCCCCTAGGATGCATCCATCTTCCAGAACGGCTACCTCCATTAGCAGCACCTTTGACTGGCCAAAATCTGTTCTGTTTATGGTATTTGTTCATTCAATTGTATTTACTGAGTGCTTACTGTATGGAAGACACTGTACTAAGCTTGGGAGAGTGCAATATAACAATAAACAAATTCCCTGCCCACCTTGAGCTTGCAGTCCAGTCCTTTTAAGCTTGTATTGTGTGCCAGACACTATACTAAGCACTGGGAACTAATCAGGTTAGACACAGTCCATGTCCCACATAGGGCCCAGAGTCTCAATCCCCATGTAGTAACTGAGGCACAGAGAAGTTGAGTGATTTTCCTAGGGTCACAGAGCTGACAAGTGTTGGAGCCAGAATTAGAACCCAAGTCTTAATCAGCCCTTATCTTGTATCTACCCCTGTGCTTAGTACAGTGCTTGACATAGTAAGCACTTAACAAATACCATTATTACTGCTTGGGTAAGTCACAACTTCTCTGAGCCTTGGTTTCCTCAAATGTACTTGGGCTGCAAGCCCTTAATCAGACAGGGTCTGTGTCCAACCTGATCAACTTGCATCTACCCTAGCACTTGGAACAGTGCTTGGCACAGAGTAAGTGCTTAACAAATTCCATCATAATCATAACAATCAGTAATCAATCAATGGTATATATTGAGCACTTACTGTTGGAAGGGGTGAGGGCCAGGTGAAGTGAGGTTTTCTCCTCTCCAGTTGATTCCCTGACCCACAAAGTATTCCCTAATTAAGTAGCTCTGGTCGTCCAATCCCTCCAGGAAGCCCTGACCAATTATATGTATATCTCTGTAAGTGGTGTCTAGCCAAGACCTGTGAGAAATTCCCGGGATTCTATGAATATTTGGATTGTCCCTCTGGATGCCTGGAGAGGCAACCTGATCTGGTGGTTGAAGCACTGGGCTAGGAGTCAAGAAACCTTAGTTCTATTTCCAGCCCTTTCTGGAACAGGGGCCAGTGGGAGCCACCTAAGGACAACTTGGGTGTCCTCATGGGCCCTTACTCTTTGAAGAGAACTAATCCCCCTTCCTCCTTCTGACTGCTCGTCCCCAAATTTAGCATCCCAGCACTGTGGGGTTAAGCCTATGTGGTTGCATAGCTTGGATTTGGGGGTGGTTAGGACAGGCTGGCCTCTTCTGCCTGTCACCCACCTGGTCCTAAATTCACTCCCCTCCTTCCCCGCACCTCTCTCCCCTGTTTAATCCTATCTACAGTTTCATCTACTCCTGCTACTCCTCCCTTCTATTTAATGAGGAAATTAGCAAGCAGAAGGTCTTTAAGAGTTATAGTGAAAGCTTTGCTCTCTGGGATGTGGAGGGAATGGGTGGTGCCAATTAGTCAAAAGTGCTATTTAAGAAACAGGACTTCGGGGGAAGAGGCTTTTCAGAGTCATTCGGAGGTCTAGAGAGGACTGGTCCCTAGAAGAAGGACTGCAAGGCTCAGAACTCAGTTGAGAGAGGGAGATCACTGATTAATTAGGCTCCTGGGCAAGCTGAAGTCCAAGTCTTTGTGGGTGTGGCTCTTTGGAATCCAGGCCTCCCTTCCATGCTGCAGACAGTGTTTTTATAAAGACTGTTTATGTGCCTGATGATCAGGATTTCTTGCTGCTCACCTAACCTGGGATGCTAAAGGCAACACTGCTGAGATACAGTGTGTGTGGCAGGAGGGGGATGTTATACCTGTAGGAAGAGAATGCCTGCAATTTGATTTTACTGGTCTCTGCTGGCCATCGGGAAAGGACTCATATAAAAACACTGTGAGATACGGAAAGGCAGGGTACTATTATCTTTGCAAATAGGGAATTGGAGGCGCAGAGCAGTGAAATGACTTTCCCAAGGTCACAGAGCCAGCGAGAGGCAGAGCCAGGCCTGGAACCTGGATCCTCTGGACATCGCCCCCTGCCCCAACTGCCCTCTTTCCACTCCACCATCCTGCTTGGCCTCCATTTCCATGTAGGGTGACTAGGCTATGGTTTGTTGCAGAGGACTGAACTGGGCAGTCATGATTCCCCATTCCTCAAAGATTCTATGGTTGGTTGGTTCTAAACTACATTTCCCAAGCACATCATCCCCCAAAGAGGTAGGTGTATTGCAGAACTGAGCTCATGATTTACCAGCACTTTACACCGGAGTTCAGTATCTAAAAGAGCATCAAAGCAACCCCTCTGAAATTCAGCACTATTACATGACAGCTCATATGGCGAAGAGTTACTTAAGGCACCCAATGACAGATTGCTGGAGTTAAAATTAGTGCAGGACCCATTTAACCGGACTGATTTGAGGCAGGGGGGAAAGAAGTCCAAGTTAATGACGACGGGCACTGAACGCTTGCCTCCGCTCAGCCAGCCGATAGCAGTCTGAAGCTTTCACATCAGTAGGTGGAGTAAATAGGCTGAGAGAAGGTTTCTTGGGCCCCCAGAGTTAAGAAAAGTGCTAAGTGGAAAGATCATCTGGATAATGACCTCTCCACCTGGTTTTTGTTCACTGTTAACTCAGATCAGTTTGTGATTTCACCGCTAATGGAAACTATAGCGTCATTCACCTCCATGGCAACCAGTCAGAAAGATGTGTATCATAAGAGCAGTACACGTAGAAATCATAAATCGTGTTCTTTGCTGGGAGGGGAAGAGGAAGAAAAAGTTACTGAGGAAGGGTTACTTTGGTGGCTTCCCAAAATAGTCCCAGTTCCCTTCCACCCAGCTTTCAGTTTACTTCAAGGGACACTGAAACCACTCTACTGACCTAGGGACCCCCCTCCCTCCTTACACATACCCCTGTCCTTGCCCACTCTGTGCGCACCAGCCCTTCAGGCTCTTGCTTGGACAGCGGTCCCCTGATGAACATCAGAGCTCCATCTGGCCAGAGGTCAGAGTCCATGTCTTTCTATACTGTTCTAGCATTTTTGTCTTACAGATTCTTTCTGTTTGAAGTTACAGTTATTTTAATAATTTGGTGCTCTGTTCTGTGCTTTCCGTTCTATATTTATCATCTCAACCTACTCTTCCAGTAAAAACTTGCAAAACCATTCAGCTTCCCTTAATCCCAATCCAAGAAGACCATACCCTATTCAAAATAGCTGTGAATTTTGATTTTCTAAATGAAAAACAACAAAATGCTTCCTGGCCTGCCTGTAGCATTTCTCTTTACCTCCCTCAGTCCCTGAAAAAGGGAAATCATTTTTTTACATTCACATCAAGTATACGTTCCACACTCCAAGCATCAGTCTAACATGTAGACAAAGGAAAGGGTAATTTTGGCCAGTTCTGCCCTCTGTGTTGGGAAAAGCCAAGCCACAGGTCCTTCAGGAGAGGAGAGAATAGCTCTCTCAGAACCGTTAGCCTCTGCAGCTGCCAACATTGCAGTTTCCTTGTGAAAGTGTCAGCCAAGAGTCCTGTAGCAGCATTATGGGATGATCAGTGCGACCTATTGGAAAGAGCATAAACCTGAGAGTCAGAAGACCCAGGTTCAGGCCTTAGTTGGCTCAATCACAGAATTGCTGTGTGACCTTGGGCAAGTCACTTAATTTCTCTGGCCTTCAGTTTCCTCATTTGTAAAATGGGATTCAATACCTGTTCTTCCTCCCTTTTAGTCCGTAAGATCCAGATGTAACAGGAATTGTCTGGCTTGATTATCTCAGACCTTCCTCAATGCTTCACCCAGTACTGGACACCCTCAGATTACTTCTAAATTACCAGTGTTATCATTATCCTAAAAGTCAGATCCTAGGGATTCCTAAGAAATATCTTTTACATTGAGGGTATGTGGTCAGGTGATTTTCCCCCACCCCTCCACCCCCCACCCCAACCTGGCATTGCCTAGTGGATAGAGTAGGATAGAGTATGGACCTGGGAGTCAGAAGAACCTGGATTCTAATCCCAGATTTGCCACTTGTCTGCTTTGTGACCTTGGGGAAGTCACGTAACTTCTCAGGGCCTCAGTTACCTCATCCATAAAATGGGGATTAGGACTGTGATTTCCCTGTGGGGCAGGGACTATTTCCAACCTGATTACCTTGTATCTATCCAGTGCCTGGCATATAGTAAGTGCTTAACAAATACCATTTTTAAAAAAATGTGTCCATTCTGTATTCTCTATTCTCTCTTAAAGCACTGGTGACCAGGGATTCTCCTTGCTGAGCGGGTTGAGGATTGCAAGTGAACAGCTATCACTGGTCTTTGAAAACTACCACGTAGATTTCCAAGTAAACTAAGTGCTGGCTTGCTTCCTAATTTCATCTGAATCACTTTTGTGAGTCTTGAAAGAGCATAGGAAGCCATATCCCATGGGGAACAGAGACTGGATCGGATTGTATTATATTTAGCCCGGTGCTTGGCCCAAAGTAAGCACTTAATAAAGAACACATTATTATTATCATCATTATTACTACATACCTCAAAGAAACAACAATTTCATCACCCGTGACTGATCTATACATTACACTGCAGTATGGCCAATCCAGTGGTAAAATGGCATGGAAACTTTGCCGGGGGTGGAGGTGGCAATGAGCACAGGAAGGCTGTAAAATTGGGTACTTAAACACAAAAAGTATTTGGAAGATAAAGTGTCCGAGATGGAATGAAAGCAAATGTGAAGCTGGAAACAAAGAGGGAGGGAGCAATTTAGAGAGAAATTGGGCCTCTAAAGAGTAAAGTTGGAAAGGTCGTTGGGATGAGTGAGGAGAATTATGGATCTAATTGAGAATGACTAAAGAGGAAAAGCAGCAGCTGGTAGTGTAACACCAGAGTCAGAAAAACATGAAGAAGCCCACGCACTATAGACTAATTGGACAGTCTGGGCCAGGATTTGAATTCATTAATCCAATTACTTTTCTTGGTCTTTGAAGCCACCTACTGCTACTACTAATTTTCAGGATTGTCTACAGAACTGGGCTGTCTGTATTGACAGGCAAATCAATCAATTAGTGGTATTTATTGAGCCCTTACTGTGTGCAGAACATTATATTAAGTGCTGCAGAGAACACAATACAATAGAGTTGGCAGACACTTTCCATGCCCACAGTGAATTTACAGTTAGTTCTAGTCATGATTGTAATTGTGGTATTTGTTAAGCACTTACTATGTGAAAGGCACTGTACTAAGCTTTGGGTTGGTTACAAGAAAATTGGGTTGGACACAGTCCAATTAACAGACCTCCCAAAAGGGGCAAATAAGAAATAAGTGTGAGTCCTTTTCCTGAGGTCACCAGCTCTGCCACCCACCCCTCCTCCCCCATGAAAATGACCACACATCTCCTGGTTTTGAGGCATAGAATCAAGTCCTGACCACTCAAGTGGCACTTGCTTTGGCTATTTCAGTGAGTCCAGGCAGGTACATTTAAGTTTTGAACCAATTAAAAGTGGTGCAGGAAATGTTCCAGCTGCCAATTCTTCTTAGCCTCTTTTAGACTGGGGTGGGATTGGTGTCTGCTGCCAGAGAGTTGGAGTGAGGTTGGGGGTAAGACTCTTGAATTTGACCAAGGTGGAGTTCTCCCCACCCAAAGCAGGCTACTCTTCCATGTGGACAGCTAGCGGGGGTAATAGCAGCCATAAAAATCTTTCCCCTCTGCCCACCTCCTCCTTTCCTCCTGTCTGTGAAATAGAAGTAAACTCTTGGCAAAGGAATGTTTACAAGGTTTCCTTCTCCAGGAGAGCAATTAAACAGAATTCCAAAAGCGTCATCTGGTCAGCCCAAAACTCAAGCATTTAGAAAATCTCTCTCTGGAGAGATCCTCCATTTCATTTCAGAAGGTACTAAACCTGGAGAGTGTTAAGTCGTAAAACCAAGTAAAGCAAAAAAATCTCTCATCATTGGACACCCAACGACTTTTTTTCATGTAACAAAAGTAATTCTTTTCAGTGAAAAATGTCCAGAGCTTTGTTGGCTATGAGATGCTGTTTGTTCATATTTTGCTTGACTCTCATTGGCCAAATCAGTGGCCGCTCAAATCTGGGTGCCATCTTCTGAGGTAGCTTGCCACATTAGGATCCCATGTGGTCATGCAGGATGGTTTGGAAGAGATTTTATTGTTCTTATTCTTGGAAGGTTCTAAGAGGTTGAGTGATCTAGTGGCAGATTCAGGAGCCCATTGCGTGACTTTGGGTGAGTCCCATGACCCCTTACACCCCCAGTTTTCCCTCCTACAAAATGGAAGTAGTAGTTGATTCCCTTACTTTCTTGGCAAGGGTATTTTAAGGCTATTGAGATAATTAGATGACATTGTCCATGGAGCACTCTGTGCTCATTAGAGAGGGTCACTCTGTACCGGGTATTAAAGCTGCGTAGGATTTTTCCATGTGGACTGAAGCCATTTTATGAAATAAGTTCAGAACTGGCTGAAGCCCCTGGATGAGCTCATAGCCTCAAGCGAAACAAGGACTTGGCATGTTCCCATTGGTTCGTAGCAGGAGGGGAACTCCTTGTAGTGACATCCAATTTACTTTTAAAGAATGTAGCCGATGGGCAAAGTGAGGGCAGGGAAGAGTGATGCAGAAAGAAGCAAAGGCATTTTGTATGAAAAGTCTGGCAAGAAACAGGAGCTCTCTCCCGTACCCAACTCTGCCGTCTGTGGCTCCACCGACAGTTTCTGATGTGGTGATGTTTTAGCGATTCAGTTTTGTGTACTGCTTAGTTGGTAATTTATTTCTGGTTGTGATTCCACAAACTCCTGTGTGTGTGTGTGTGTGTGTGTGTGTGTGTGTGTGTGTGTTCTCAGCAGTTCTTTTGGCATTTTAATCTTAGAATAAAGGGTACCTGTCCATATAGATTAGAAGTTAAATCTATAGTGAACAGAATGCTTTTAATTTTCTGAGCTCAGATCTCAATGATGACCTCATTTGTTTTAGAAGCCCACCACCCAGCATCCTAAGTCATAGAAACTCATCAGTCATCTCTAGCACTTATGTCCTTATACCCATCCTCAGCACTTATGTGTAAGTGTATAAGTGCTCTTTCAATTGTACATTCAATTATTTATTTTGAATTCTCTGTTTGTAAATACTTTTATGTTTTCTCCCCCTCATTAGAGTGTACGATTCCTTGTGGGCAGGAAATGTGTTACATACTTTTGTCCTTCCCAAGTACTTAAGAACAATGCATTTCATCCAGTGGGCACTCAATAAATGCTAATATTTATATGATTTCTATGTGGGCAGATGTTCTGCTCAGATTCCCAAACTCCCCTTATCACCCGATGATGTTGAATTCTGAGAAATTTTCCTCCTTCTTAAGTGGATTTTCCCTGGTGCTGCAGAATGGGCAGTCCCTCTTGTGAGCAGTTGGGCTAAAGGAGCTGATGTTCATTCATCTCCCCAAAGATAAAACCACACAAGTTAGATTTAGCTCAAAGACTCCTGCAGCCAACACACCAAATGCTGCCAGCACTGACCAGATCTCCAATCCCCTTGTCAGTTGGCTAGCTCCAACCTGATTACCACTACTCTTCCCTCTTTCTCTATCCTCCAGGAGTTTCAGTTTTGCATGGAAATGATTGGCAAATTCCATTTCATACTACACTGTGGTACAACCTTGTTGCGATACAGGGTCTTTGATTGCAACTCAATGGAGTCTCTTGAGCAGGTTAGGGAAGTTGTTTGGCTCAGAGGAAAGAGCATTGACCTCAGAGTCAGAGGACCTGAATTCTGGATTCTAATCCCAGTTCCTCTACTTGCCTGCTGAGTGACCTTGGGCAAGTCACTTCACTTCTTTGTCCCTCAGTTTTCCCTTCTGAAAAATGAGGATTTAATACCTGTTCTTCTCACTCTTAAATTGTGAGCCCCATGTGGGACAGGGATTGTGTCCAACTCAATCACCATGTAACTACCCAGGGCATAGTACAGTGCCTGGCACATAGTAAGTGCTTAACCAATACCACAGTTATTATTATTATTATTAGGATAGCAACAGTGTCTAATCTGATTGTCATGTAAGGTGCCTTTGCTTAGCACAGTGCTTGGCATATAGTAATTGCATAACAAATACTGCAATTATTCCCTGAAATGAGGGCTGGAAACAGACCTTTCAATTGAGCACCAACTGTGTGCAGAAAAGACTGCACTAAGCATTTTGGAGAGCACAGTAGGGCTCATAGAGCTGTATCCTGCCATCACAGGGTTGACAGCCAAGCCCTCTTCACCTACCAACTCTGTTATACTGGACTCTTCCAAATACTAGGTAAATGCACACAGTAAATGCTCCACAAATACCACTGATTGATAGGAAGTGGCACAGCTTGCATACACAGTTTGCTATTTATTCTGATATTAAAGGTTTACTATGTGCCAAGCACTATTCTAAGCACTGGGGTAGATACAGGTTAATCAAATTGGACCCAGTCCCTGCCCCACTTGGGGCTCACAGGTCAAAGTAAGCTAAGCTATTTGAGGGGCTGTCAGCCCAGACCTGAGCCACTCTAACTTGGCTCTCTGATAGCTGTTATCAATCAGGTCACAGACAAACAGTTACTGCACGCTGATGCTACACCCCTGCCTTGCTAGTTGGAATGAGAGCCATACCAGGGCTCCTTGAAGGGACAGTGGCAGAGCAGAGAAGTTTGAAACTTTCACTGGGGGTGGGGACCTCTGATTAATCTATCAGAGCTCCTGCCTAGGAACGAGAGGGTAAATGTACTTATCACTGGCTCTTATCCTGGAAAATTTGATTGCTGATCTCTGTATACCCAAATCCACTAATTGTCAGTCTAATTAGCAGAATCTAATTAGATAACAGTTAGCTTGGCTCCCAATTTTCCATTTCAGGAGCACAGGTGACACTAAAGATGGAGTTATGCAGATTTCCCTACTTTCAGTTCAATAATGTTCACCAGAGTCACACTGAAATTTCACTACAAGAATGAAGACAGCCCATCCCTATCCCAGCATTCTGGCTCCTTGTATATTATCCAGCCCCTCAGGAGAAAGGAGCAGGTCTGAAACTGAACCTCAAAGCTGTCAGAAAATGTCAAAGGTCTCTGAGACCAAAAGGCAGCTATTAATAATGAAGCCAGAGTAAATGTGAAGGGATTGCATCATGCAATTACTCTGTGCACTTTTTTTTCATTGCTTCGGGGGAGAGAGAAAAAGAGAATAGAAGTATTTATTGAGCGCCCAGTGGATGCAGTGCACTATACTGGGAGCTTGGGAACTATAGAATAAAGAGGTGACAAGTTCGCGGCCTACAAAGAGCTTACACTCTAATGGAGAAGTGTACGCTATTTGCAGGACGAATAAAAATAAATCATGAAATAGACATAGATTTAATGAGAAGCATTGAATACATTAACTACTTAATGTTTTTAATCAGAACAACTTCGCCTAGTGGGAAGAACGTGGGCCTGGGAGTCAGAGGATCTGGGCTCTGATCCCGGCTTCACCACTTACCTGCTGTGGACCTTGAGTAAGTCACTTAACTTCTCTGTGCCACAGTTCCTTCATCTACAAAATGATTCCATATCTTTTCTCCCTCCTAGTTAAACTATAAGCCTCACTAGGACCTGATTATCTTGTATCTTCCCCAGTGCTTAGTACTGTGCTTGACACATAGCAAGTGCTTACCAAATACCACAATTATTATATATGCAAAAATGCTGAGGATGAGCAAAACTCATAATTGCCAGAGATGGCAGGAAAAAAAACCATGAGAGAGCTTATG
Source organism: Ornithorhynchus anatinus (assembly GCF_004115215.2). Taxonomy (NCBI): domain Eukaryota; kingdom Metazoa; phylum Chordata; class Mammalia; order Monotremata; family Ornithorhynchidae; genus Ornithorhynchus; species Ornithorhynchus anatinus. The sequence continues at coordinate 7,382,734 of NC_041746.1, read as the reverse complement.
GCAGAGCTAAGTCCTAAATGCCAGCAAAACTAAAAGGAAAATGCCAGCCTTTAACTTATGAAAGTCATGCTGTGAAGGTAATCAGGTCTGGATAGCATCATCAAAATCACTAATTGAGTGCTTATAGTGTTGACTGATTTAGACACCTGGATTGTCCATAGGAAAAATTGCGACAGAGCGTTCACAGTCTAGTGGGGGGAAAATAAGTGTCATAGATAACATGTCTTCATTTTAACCAGGGCTGCACAGTTGAATTGCTCAAAACTGAGGTCACCCTCTCCTGCTAGCACCCATTTTTCCTCCACAGTGTGGTCAACAGAAGGAACACAACCCCCCTACAACATTGTGAAGCTGACTAATGCTACAGTCCCTTTTCATCCTCCTTGTATTCCTGAAGGAGTTGGTGCTTCAGCTCCTGGAGTTTGGCCTCAAACTATTCCCCCTGTCCCCTCCACCTCCCATCCTCCATATGTATGAAGTCCATTCCTCAATAAAAGGCTTAAGTAGAAGCCTTTCCTCTTCTACAGTTTGATTCCACATTGGGGAATCCCTCTCCCAAAGGTCATGCTGGCCTCCTTGATTTGATTTTTCTACTTTTTACAACTTTGGATAATATCGTGACTCAGTAGCAGAACTCGGTGAAAGCCAAATTCCAGTGATGGTATTCAACTCTTTCTCCATGGAGCTCCTTTGACTGGATGTCCAACTTGCTCGAGATCAGTCTTCTTCAGGTTGTTATTCCAAAGCATGTTGCCTATTAAATCTGAAAATAATTTTGTAGGCTGTGAGGAGGAAAACTTTGGGTATATGCCAAACATTTGCACATTTTAGTTTAAAAGGAAACAAATTCTTAGTGTCCTGGGCAGACTGTTGGCTATTCTAGACCTATTCCTTGGGTCTGGATCCTTATGGAAAGCCCCCCTTGAAATTACAGTGGATTAGTATGCTGTAGATGACACAAATATTGCTGACTGTGCAAAGGAAATATTTCTCCAGAAGACCAAACCAAAGAGTGAGGTACCTTTTTGACCCTTAAAATGTCTGCATCTATTTAGGCAGATTCTGCTTGCAAATCTCCATGATATAATTAATTCTGCTCCACGATAGTTGCACTATAAACATATTGCAGCTGGCTGTCCATGTGCTCAATATTTTCTAAAGGGAAATGCCGGAAGCCCCGTTGCTTGAGATTTCTAAACCAGAACAGACAAAGCTACATTTGCTCCAGTGGGAGGAACTTTCTGGTCCTGAAAATAAGAAGGCTCACATCCCTTCTGATAAACCTCTTTCTCTCTCCAACTGCTTCGATTTGGAATAATTTTCTCCTCCTAGCATTTTCTTATGTCCATTCTGAATTCATAATCCCCTCAGCCAACTAACTCTAGCACATATGAATATATCTATTCTCAGTCTTATGTCTACATATGTGCTTAAGTATTTGTCTTGACCCCTCTAATTGTAAATCTTTTTATGTCTGTCTCCCCATTCAGAGTGTAAACTCCTTGTGGGAGGTGGGGGGAGGAAAATGTCACTACATTCTGTACTCTCCAGGTACCTACTATGATGCACTACACCAAATGGGTGCTAAATAAATACAACTACTGCTACTCATTAATACTACTAAGCATTAGTGATGAAGGATTTTTCTGTCCCGAGAACCTCAGCTCCAAGCGTTCCCAAGCAACTTTTTCTCCAAATCTCCCCTGAGAATGATAGACTGTGACCCAAAAAGGAGAAGGTTATGATCTTCAAGTCGAGGTTCTTCCTGGAGGTTCTGCTATGGTTCTCAGCTCTGCTGCTTGCTTTCATCTAGGTCTGAAAACAGCCATCAGATTGTACATATGGACAGTTCCACAATTTCTTCTGCCATCCTCTCCCATAATTCCCTGGTCACTGAAAATGTCCTCTTAACACCCCATGGCATAACTAAGGTGGTCCAAAGTGAAGCCTGATAGGAAAGGAAAGGGGGTAGAAAATTTATTTTTCAATTTCATATCTTTAGTCTGATGTGTCACCATCCCACTGATAGGTGAGGAAAAATCAGGAGCCTGAATTTAGGTGGAAACTAGGTATCAAAGTCCTGAGGCTCTTCTGAAGGTCCCCTTCTTTTCATGTTGGCAGCTAAAGAAGCTCAAACCAGCTGGTGTGCGTACTCAACATGCCTCAGAGAGAGGTAAGAGAGGAGTGTGGAGTAAAGTGGTCATCCAGATCAGAAAGGCATGCACAGATGACAAAGGGCTGAGTCACTGAGGGGCAAGAAGCTTATGTGTGGCCCAGAGAGCGAGCAAAGAGTGTGCCAAGAAACAGCAGGCTGGGGAGGGGAGGAGGTTAGATCACAGCAGTCGCTGGATGGTTGAGAGAAGCGACTCTGATCAAAAACTGGAGGGAGAGACTGAGGAATGTGGGCTCCGTGTATTAATTCGCCAACTATGTCAACATGTAATGGCAGTGCAATTCAGATGAAGATTTCCCTGTAAGGACACCATCTAATTGAAGGTTGGTTTTACCACGAGGGCCAGGAAATAACCAGAGAATACAGTTTTGAACTGAGATGCAAGTGGCTACACCCCAAGCAGACCTTGATAATAACTCAGTAGTATTTACTGAGCACTTACTGTGCTTACCATGTAGAGGGGGAGACAGACTTTAAAATGTATTACAGATAGGGGAAATGACAAGAGTATATGTACGGAAGTGCTGTGGGGCTGAGGGTTATGTGAAAAGCAAGTGTTTAAGAGGTACAGATTTGAGTGCAAGAGGGGAGGGGAAATGATAACTTTGTCAAGGAAGGCCTCTTGGAGATGTGGTTTTAGGAGGGCTATGATGAGGGTGGTGGAGAGTGGTAGTCTGTTAGATATGAAGGTGGAGGGAATTCCAGGCCAGATGGAGGACATGGTACAGATCGAGATGGAGTTACAGAGAGGAGGTTGGCAAAGTATGCAGGTTGGGTTGTAGTAGATCAGTAAGGTAGGAATGAAGAGCTGATTGAGTACCTTAAAGTCAATGATAAGGTTTCTCTTTTTTGCAGCTGTGGATGGACAACCATTGGAGATTTTTGAGGAATGGGGAGATATGGAGTATATTTTTTAAAAATAAAATTAATCTGGGAAATAGAGTGAGGTATAGACTGGAGTGAAGAGTGGCAAGAGTCAGGGAGGTGAGTGAGGAAGCTTATGCAGTAGTCAAGTTGGGATATAAGTACTTGAGTCAGTGGGATAGCAGTTTGGATGGAGAGGAAAAGGTGGATTTTAGAGATGTTGTGAAGGCAGAACTGGCAAGATTTTGTGACAGATTGAATGTGTGGGTTGAATGAGAGATGAGTCGAGGATAATGCCAAGATTACAGGCTTGAGAGACAGAGAAGGTAGTGGTGATGTCTACAGTGATAGGAAAATCAGGGAAAGAACAGGGCTTATGTGGGAAGATGAGGAGTTCTGTTTAGGTCATGTTAGGCTTAATGTTTCCTTGAGACATCCAAAAAGATGCCCTGAAAGCAGGAGGAAATGCGACACTGAAGAGAAGGAGATGTCAAGGCTGGAGAGGTAAATATTTTCCTCTTCACAACTCATTGTTGTAAAAACTTACCCTGGAGCACAAGCTGTACTCATATTCCTCTCCCTTCCCAGTGGAAATCCATAAGCAAGGCTACCACAATTGCTTTATTTCTTGGCTTGCAAGGAGCTTTTTTGAGTGCAAGAAGAGGCATCACACTATCAGTAGGACTTGCTTTTGAATTTTTTTTTGATAGTGGTGTTGGTTTGTAAAGAGCCATTTTCCCTCTTTTGCCCAGGCTTCTATCATTTTATCATTGGTCACTTTGCTGATAGAGTATGATACAATAGTTTGTAAACATGATTCCTACTCTCAAGGAGGGTACAGTGTAGTAAGCATTAAAATAAAGTATAGACAAGGGAAGCTCAGAGTATAACGATATGTCCATAAATGCTGTCAGAGTGGGGTGAGGATGGGAATTCTTGGTGGCACAGAGACCCAAATGCACAGGCGACAGAGAAGAAAGGGAGACACGGGAGGGAAATGAGGTTAGTCAGGGAAAGCTTCTTGGAGGAGGTGTGATTTGGGAGAGGGCTTTGAAGATAATAATAATAATAATAATTGTGGCATTTAAGTGCTTATTATGTGCCAGGCACTGTTGTAAGCTCTGGAGTGGATTCAGACAGATTTGCCTGGGAGTCAGAAGGACCTGGGTTCTAATCCCAGCTCCACCACTTGTCTGCTCTGTGACCTTGGTGAAATCACTTAACTTTTCTGTGCTGCAGTTCCCTCATCTATAAAATGGGGATTAAGACCGTGAGCCCTTTGTGGGACAGGGACTGTATCCAACCCAATATCTTGTAGTTGCCCCAGCACTTAGAATGGTGCCTGGCACATAGGAAGTGCTTAACAAATACCATTATAGTATTATGTTGTACACAGTCCCTGTCCCACATGAGACTCACAGTTGTCTTCCCCATTTTACAGATGAGGTACCTGAGGCATAGAGAGGTGAAGTTACTTGCCCCAGGTCACACAGCAGACAAGAGGCGGAGCTGGGATTCTTATTCCCAGACCTGGACTCTATCCACTATGCCATGTAACTGTTGGTTATGAAAGGGAAGGAAGTTTCAGGATGGAAAGAGGATGTGAGCTAGGGGTGGATATCAAGAGGTGAGATTCAGTAAGAGGAGTTGGTATGAGAGGAGTGAAGTGTGTGGGCTGGGTCGTAGTGGGAGAGGAACATGGTTAGGTAGGAGAGGGTGAGCTCTTCTTCAAGAGTTTTGGGACCAGCTGCTCTCTGGAAGAGTCCAGGAACCACTATGAGATGTTTCTGAAAATGGTGTTTTGTAAGAGATATGAGTCGCGTGATCAAATGCAGAGAGTGTCTCATGGAGACAATCTAGTGACTCTGGATCAAATCTCCTTGAACAAACATCTGTCACATTTAGGCCCCAGACAGAAATAACAATATTAAACAACTGTTGGCAGATAAATGTGGTTCCTTCTTTTCAGAAGCCAGTTTATAATGGGACGCTTTGCTCCAAGAAAAACTGCTGTTTACTGGAGCTAAAATTGGCTGTGCAGCTCATGTCAGCCAGACTGGGATTTGACAGGCTACGACCTTAACATACTGGTTTACCAGTCAGGAAAAGGCCTGGTTTAATTGGGTGAAAGTAGGATGCTTCTTTTCTTGCTTCCCTCAATGCCTTTGGTGGTTGCAAGCACTGTAGGGAGGAATAGTATTTCCATTTCCACCTATCTCAAAAGTCTCAATATTGACCTCACCAAACCCCGAAGATTCTACCCAATTCCCAGAGTCCTTTTTTTTTTATTCAGGCAGTAGTATTTACCACTGACAAACATTAATGCTTGCATTTATGAAAAGCCTTTTGTCCAATAATTTGTTCATTTATACTTCCAATCTATTATAAATGTGTGGTTTTGATGTTTATGAGAGAGTATAAAGTTGTAGTAATTATCCTCAGTTTACAGAGGAGGAAACTGAGGCACAAGTAGGCTGTGTGATCTCTTGAACTACCCCCCAGCCAGTCAGAGCCAAGATTAAGCAGGTTAGAGGAGAGCCACTTTCTGCAGTTTCTAATTTAAACTCTTTAGAAGATAGTGCAAAATTCTACGCAGATCAATAAATGATATGGAAAATTAAAATTCTGAGGTCTCTCAGCAGCTTTACCAGGATCTATTAATCATTTTGGTTCCCTTTGGAATTGTGGCCTTCTGTTAACTCTGCCGGAGGATTTGGAATCTGGATCATTTTCTTCCTGGCAGGGAGATGTATTAGATGATCTCATCAGCTCAGTCTTTTCCGTCTGTTAACGTTGATTTGAATGGATTCTAAGTGGCTTCACATTTGGTTGTTTTGTTGGGAGAGACAGGGTTTTCCTAACAAACTCGATCTCTGTTGCGGCCTAGTAGGAAGAATCCAGGAGTGGGAGTCAGGTCACCTGGGTTGAGATTCAGCTTTTCCATGAGCTTGGGCAAGCTCTCTGGGCCTCAGTTTCTTCTTCTGTAAAATTCTGTAAATTCTTCTGTAAAATTCTTATTCTGTAAAATAAAATATATACTATGAGCTCTGGGTGGGACAAGTACTGTGTCCAGTCAGTCAATCATATTTATTGAGAGCTTACTGATTGCAGAGCACTGTACTAGGCACTTGGGAGAATACAATATAATAGACACATTCCCTGCTCACATCAAGCTTACAGTCGAGAGAGAGAGAGAGAGAGAGAGAATATAAATAAATAAATTACAGATATGTACATAAGTGTTGCAGGGCTGGGAGGGGGGATGAATAAAGGGAGCAAGTCAGGGTGACACAGAATGGAGTGGGAGGAGAGGTGAAGGGGGCCATAACTTCCCCAGCCATTAACACATAATAAGCAATTAATTAATGACATTATTATTCCATGGGTATTATCAGTATGCTTATTTAGGGGACCTCAGTTGGTCAGTATTGGGGGTTCCAAAGGAAAGGAATAAAGTTGAGGCATTATTTGAAGGTAATCTTCCTGAAGGCACTTTGAAGAAAGAAAGAGATGTGATTGGCATAATGTATGAGAGTAAAGGAGGGCATTCTAGACAGATAAAATGGTATGACAACCTCAGCTTCGGAATCCTGGTTGATGGATTTGATTTCGGCGGAGTAGGGACAGGCTAGAGAACTTCCACTGCTCCTGTTGAAACAAAGTGAAAAGTTCAACCTACTCCTCAGGTTCCTGAGCAGGTGCCCAAATGTCTCCTGGGACAATCCAGGCCCATGGCCACATCCAGAGAAAACAGAAGTCTCTCTTGGGGGATTCTGGGGAATCCTGGGTGACTTTTGGAATTATTCTCACCTTGTTACCCATCCACTTTATTGAAGGACTGATGTAACTCTGTTTAGAAGAGACAGCAACACATTCACCTGATCCCATCTTTTTTGCACCATAACCTGTCTATAGAAGCCAGAAAAGGATGACAGAGAGCAGTTGAATTCCCCTCTCCTTTCTTTTCAAATGTATCTTCTTGTGTCCTTGACTGGGTAAGGCACAGGTCAGAATATAAATACCTTGAGTGAAGGGTCTGTGCTCACAATCCAATAGTAAGAACAACAGCTTCCACTATTTTCTTTTCCCAAATTCAGGAAAGAGTGATATATTTAAATTGATATACAGATTGAGCCCTTTCCTTGGGCTTTTGGATTCACTCATAATGAAGCACCATTTATTTCATGACACAATTTAAAAAAAAAGCCCAATAAGCAAGTTGCTAAGTCAGTAAAATTCCTGAGCCAGGAAAGGGCTTTGTAGAGACTTACTGCTTTCAATTGACAACACCAATATAAAGGATGGGCAGAGGCTCTTGAAATGCACTAATAATGCAAAGAGGTCTTTGGAGTCAATATGTTAAACCATGTTTCCCCCGAAACTTTTGTCAGAACTGCTTGACCTCAGTTCACGTTCTAGTACAGCCAAGTTAGCCTGCAGTGACCCCTGGCACAAAACCTCCTTCTCCTTCCTGTCCTCATAATGTCCTCAGGGGCCTAGCTCCAGCCTTTGGGTATTTCTCTTGAGGCGATTCTCTGGGTTAGGGAGGACTCCTCAAGTTCAGCAGACATTTTTAATCTTTATGACAGCCCAGAGGTTCTGCAGGTGGAAACAAAATAGAGTTTTCTAAATACAAAGAACAGACAGGGACACTTGGGGAGGAATGGAGAGGCAAAGACAAACAAGAAAAGTGTTTTTCCTAAGACTATGAAGGGGTACGTAAAACTCTTTTGATTTTTAATCTCCTCCACCAGATTACTAAGGATTTAGGTAGACACCATCCTTGCCCTCAGTGAGTTTACAATCTAATGCTGAAGACAGACATTGAAATGAATTTATATAGGGAAGCAGCAGAGTATAAGGGTTGTGGGGTTGGGATGAATATCCCATGTTTAGGGGATACAAATCAGAGTCCATAAGCAATACAGAGGAGAGGGTTGGTGAGAGAAATGAGGGTTGCTTCGTGGAAGGCCTTTTGGAGGAGATGTGATTTTTAGGAGGCCTTTGAAAGTGGGGAGAATGGTGAACTATCAGACATGAAGAAGGAGGGAGAAGAAGAAGAAGTCCAGAGGGAGGATGTGAGCAAAAAGCTCAGATCAACGAGATTGCGATACAGTGCGTAAATTCGTGTTAGAGAAGCAAAGTTTGAGGGTTGGGTTGTAGTAGGAGAAGAGCTATCTTAAGTAAGAGGTAGGGAGCCGATTGCCTTAAAGTGAGGAGCAGAGAGTGGTGAGCTGTTTGATGCAGAGATGGATGGACAACCATCAGAGGTTTTTGAGGTGTGGAGAGATGTGCACTCAACTGTTGGAAAAATGAACCCAGTATCAGAATGAATTATGAGGGCAGGGATCATGTCTCCCAATTCTACGGTGTACTGTAGTCTCCCAAATGCTCAGTATAGTGCTCTGCCCTCAGAAAGTGCTCAGTAAATACCCTTGATTGATTTGGTGGACTGCAACATTTGCTATTTGCAGAACCTGATAGCGTTCTGTCTCTGAGCATCGCAATCTCCTACAGCTACTTTTTGAGGAAAACCTCTTCTCTCTCCTGATAGCTGCTCTCCAGGCTGGCTTGTCCTCATCCATTGTCTCCAGGAAGCTGCACCATTAAGAAAATAGTGTGAATTATGGGATTAATTTAAAGAAGGTGGGAGTTTTTCAAACAATACCAAAACTTCCTGGGGATGATGAAATCTCAATCTATTTGGAGTGTAACATTTCAGGCTACATAATAGGAAGTGTGTGGCTCCCATGAAGGCTTAAGTGCTCCTGCAGCACCCTTTCTAATAATAGTAGTAATAATGGTAATTACTGAGCACCTATTGAGTGGCAGGCACTGTACTAAACTCTTCCGAGAGGTATCAGAAACATAAGACATATTCCCTGCCCACAGGAAACTTGCCCTCTCCGGGAGGAATGCCCAAGCCATTTCATCACTTTTGCCCACTATGAATTTTCCCTAATACTACAACACTGTGTATTCCTGCGGGTTTGGTTACACACTTGCTATTTATGGGCTCATTCAAAAAGGCCACAGCTGCCGGGGTATGTGACTTTCCCTTCTGAAAAGTGGTTCATATGCTTTTCCCCCACTATTTCCTCCCCACTCAATTTGGCTTACGCCCAAACATAGCCAGTCCCAGCCCAACCCAAACATCCTTCCATGACCTCCTACTGAGAAAAAGCGCTGGGTATGTCGGGCGAATTTATAAGGCATCTGTGTGGGAAGGTGGAAATTTCAGGGCATCGGGTCAAAACTAGGGACTGTAGCCTGAAGTTAACCTGGAAGTGACATAGAGACAAGGGCGTTTGCTTAGGCAGAGACTCTAGAATCCACTAGGCTGAGCAATCAGCTAGGATCAGCCCCAGGTTTGGACTTTGTAGTAGGTTGATATTAGAGGAGTGAAGTGTGCACGCTGGGGCATAGTGGGAGATGAGCAAGATCGGGTTTTTGGCCCTCAGGAGGCTCACAACAGAAAGCCCCTAGAGGAGAAATCCCTCTATTTCCACTTTCACCTCATAAGTAGCTTACCAAAGTGACTTTTCAGTTTTCCAAAACTTTCATGTCTCAAGCATCTGGGCAATCAAGACTAAAGTCTCGTATCTTAGTATTGGCTATTGGGATCCTTTTTTATGTGTACCCATACTCTACTAAATAAGATGTTGCCCAGATGTTTATGAATGTTGGGATTCTCGTGAAGCTGCATCTGTATTCACAACGCAATGCCCCATAAGTAAGTATAAACCACTCTCGGAAAGTCACCTTTTAAAAAAGAAAAAATGTTTAGCATTTTCAAAAAGTAATACGAAGCTTTCAAGGGATAAATCTTTCTGCTCAAGCTAAATATGTAAGCAGTGGAATGATGAAAGTTGTTGATGGTCCCTTAGCCCCCTTAGTGGGTGGGTAAGAGCTTCCTTGCCTCTCACTGTTCCAGAGGCTTCTTCCTAGCATCTATGCTGTTTCGGCCACCCCAGACACTCATGCATGTGGATGTCTAATGGAGAGGCCAGTGGCAGTAGAGAGCAGAGTCTGGCCTCTAGCTAGCATTTCTACCATAGCTAAGGATTGATTGGACCTGACATGAAGGAAGGGGGAAGAGTGAGAGTGCTTACAACACTCGCAACCCTTATTTTTAGGCAAGTGATGCCCACTCTTTGACTGCAGACCATGAAGGACAGAGCCCCAGTGGTAGAGTAATACAACTTCCCTTCAGTCCTGGGTAGAAGCCCTGAAGGAGCAACCCCTTCCTGGGGCTACAATGGCCTGCAGTTGGATAGCAGCTTTATCTGAATGGCCAAGATGCTGTCTAGAGATGCATCTCATCCCTTTGACGGTGAGCTCTCTGTGGGGCAAGGACAGTGTCCAACCTGACACTGATTGTCCTGAAAGACATCTTGGGCCTGGAACATAACTCCTTCTAGCACTTCCTCCAGATGCTTTGAGCCCAAAATCTCCTCTTGCCTGGTTTTCATTTGTTCTGTTGCCTTATTTCTATTAGTTAGCCCAGCTTTCGTTTTGGCCCTGACATTTGGCCGGTGTCTAATCTTCATGAATCTAGAGGGAAAGGAGCTTCTCTTGGGGTAGGCCATTTCTCTCTCTGTGGCTTAGCTGCAGTGCTCTAGTGCTGAGTGCCAATCCCAGCAGCCTCCAGGAGGCTCAATGTCATATGATCTCTTCAATGACCCTCAGTCCCTTTCGCAAGAAAAGGGCCGTTCAATTTGTTGGCAGAGCAGGAGCCCCGTCTGGGCCCCCTGCAGTTGGCGTGCCAATCTCCATCGCTTCCTCTTTGGAACAGCTGCGAAATAGCAATGTTCATTAAACAGTCACTCTGTTCCATCCCAGAAACAACTGCATTTTGAGCCTGGGTGAATGGGAGCCTGTTTGTTTTCTCATTTATCAAGGGGTCTGGGTATTTTTCCACGTGAAAGGCATTTTGAAGAAGTGAATTATTGTTACATTGCGATATTAAAAAGACAGGCTTATCAACTGCGGGCAGCAGAGGAGAAAGGATGAGATAGTAAAAGTTAATTGTCGATGACCCTCACACTAGACCTTGGCACAGAGCTCTTTGCCTTATCTCTACGATGGAAACCCAAAATTCAGATGGAAAAGAGTAATGCCAGGGGACCTACAGGAGGTCAGGATGGACTCTGGCCAGTCATACCTTTTCATTTCTGCAGATTGCTCTGAACGTTACTTGCGGTCTTTCTATCTTTCAGAGTCAGGGCACCCAAGAACTGTAAAACTAATCCTGGGATCTAATTTGATGTCAAGCATAATTCAAACAAATCCCTCTCCAGGGCCCCCAGGTAACTCCCCACATTTTGCTATGATGGCTTTATTAAGTCCTCTTTTCGCCAATAACTGCTGAAAGCCAATTTGAGTCCTGTGGACTGAAATTGCTCCAGGGGATGGGGGTTTGAGTCTTTTTGTCCCAATCATATCCTCCTAGGGAACCCATAATGCACTGAATTAAAACCGGCTCCATTAAATTAGGTCTTGCTGTTCCACAATGCATTCTGGTCAAATGACACATCTAGATGTATGGACCCACCCGTTGAGGATTTGGGGGTTTTTGTTTGTTTGTGTGAGGGAGAAAGGGAAGGGGAAAAAGAGAAGTAGAAGAGATAGAAACTCCAGCTAATCCCAAGACCTAATTTGAGTCATGAACATGCCAATTGAATGCATTTTAGTTCTTATCGTTACGTACTTCTGAGATTTTTGAAAAACCAAGAAGTTTCTTTGGTTATGAAGGAGGATCAGGAAAAGCGGGAATTGGTTTTTAAACTATAAAGAGTTATCACTGGATTGCCAAGGTGATAAAGTATTTAACAGTTGAGTTTGCTTTCTGCTTACCTAGCCACAGATGGTGATAAAACCAGCCTGTAACTCTGATGGATTCAGTAATAGGAAATGGTTACCATGCCAATCTCTGGGAGACCTAACAGGAAGGAGGGGGCAGAACCATGATGCAGCCATCACTATCGTGGTTGCTCCTTTCAGGGTGGCTGACCATTACCTAGGCTCAGGCCATGTCTCCAGGCTGCTCCCAGGGCTTCTCCTGGGTAAGAGAGGCAGCAAATAGTTGAGGATGTGGAATTTTGCCACAGGGTTAATCAATCAATAAATGGTATGTATGTAATGCTAATTCTGTGCAGAGCATGTGCTAAGCACTTGGGAGAGCACAATACAACAGAGTTGGTAAACAAATTCCCTGCCCACAAGTGCTTTACAATCTAGAAGAGAAGATTACAGTCTTGACCAGTGACCTAACCAGGTAGCAAATCTCCTATCATCATCAAAATAATAATAATAAAAAATGATTTATAAAGTGCTGAATGTGTGCCAAGCACTGGGTTAGATATGAAATAGTCAAGTCATAGTCCCTGTCGCACATGGGACTCACAGTCTGAGAGAGAGGGGGAGAACAGGTATTCATTCATTCATTCATTCAATCGTATTTACTGAGCACTTGCTGTGTGCAGAGCACTAAGTGCTTGGAAAGTACAATTCCACAAGTCTCCATTTCTGCTCCATTTTCACTGGCTCTCTGCTGTCAGTCAATCAATCAGCTGTATTTACTGAGTGCTAAACACTGTATTAAGCGCTTGGGAGAGTACAACACAACAATATAGAAGACACATTCCTTCCCTCTCTTTCTCTCACTTTCTCCCTCTCTTCCTCAGTTTGTGTGTCTGACTGACCCCATATTCACCTTTCTGACCTCTTTCTGCCTCTGTCCCCGAGAAGATCATAAACAGAAGCCCAGCTTTCTCATTCAATATGCAAAGCTGACACCCTCCTTTAGCACCCAGTGCTGCAGTCCTGTTTAGCAAGCAATTGCTCATCCTGTTGATTTGTGGGTCCCTTTGCATAAATTTGCAGATTATGTTCACTACATCCTAGATCTAAATATGTAAAATAATTGTAATCAATGCAGCAACAGAGATTGTGTTCACTTAGAATGCTTCAGACCTTTTTTGCCAGCTCACTGCAGGATTCTTTTAATGTTGTTTATTAAGTATTTACTATGTGCCAAACATTATACAAAGCACTGGGGTAGGTACAAGCTAATCAGATTGGACACAGTCTCTGTTGCACATGGGACTCACAGTCTAAATACGAGGCAAAGGATTTAATCTCCATTTTACAAAATGAGGTGATCAGGGAGAGAAGAAGGGAGGGATAAGTGATGGGGTGGAAGGTGTGGGTGGAGGGGATCGATTCTAAGAAAAGGTGGGAAGATTTCTTGCGGTATGGCTGGGAAGGATGGGACAGTTGAAAAGGGTGGGACTAGAGAGGTGAAGGGGAGATTTTTAAGGAGCTCACACCTGATAGCTTCAGTTTCATTGATCAAACAGGTGACAAGGTCATGGGGGCAGAAGATGGGGGTGGCGGGAGAACAGGGGTTTTAAGAAGGGAGCTGTTACAACTGTGAAGTAGCTGAAGTATGGAAAGATACATAGATGAATGAGTGACTAAAGTAGCATGCAATAGATAGATATACACAGAACTGCTCAGGATGGCTGCATGTACATATGAGTTAACCCTCCTGGGTCCAGGCTGAATCAGGCATGCAGCTCCTGAAATCATCTCCTGGACTACCTTTGTTTCTGAGACTATTTCCAAGAGGAGATGTTGAGTAGCAGCATGACATAGTAGAAAGAGCAAGGTCCTGGGAGTAAGAAGACCAAGGCTCTAAACCTGACTCCACCACTTGTCTGTTATGTGACCTTGGGCAAATCTCTTAACTGGTCTGTGCTTCAGTTACTTCATCTGTAAAACAGGAATTAAGGTTGAAAGCCTTATGTGGGACGTGAACTGTGCCCAACCCGATTATCTTGTATCTGGCACGTAGAAAAGTTTCCCTTTTCTACGAAATTACTAGCCCATTCTGAAGTCCCAAGGTGAGGGAAGCCTTCAGGGAGGGTGAACTGAACAGATAAATCTTCTGACTTTCACCCACCACTGCTCCCCTCTGTCTCCTCTTCAACTTTAGTTCATCCTGATTTGACCGGCGTTCTGGGTGGTGTGAACGACTGAGCTGAAATAGAACCAGATTTATTACACACCAGTTTGTTCCAATATCTTGAGATGAGTCCCTCTGGCTTCTGCTGTGCTACTGGACCAATAGCAGTAGTTTAGGCTGTGAATTCTAGTTTATTATGAGAAGAAATTTTTCAGAAAGTGACACCCTAGAAGTGATCTGGACTGGTTTACTTACCCACAGTTACAGAACCCTTTCATAATGCAGAGCACTCCCTTCAATTATTCATTCCCCTTCCCTACCCCCTTACTCATTTCTCTCCCCAAATAAAAGGCTCCAGCTCTTGAATATTTCATGGGGTAGATGGCTGGTGTCTCTAGGTGTTTTGCGTGATGTCTCTAAGCGTTCTCAGAGAATCTCACCGGAGGTATGAGGTTCTTCTCCCTACTGCCAACACCCGCAGTTACATATGTTAACGTGGGGGGGGGAGGGGCCGCTTCCCCCCTGGGAGTGCCTGCTTGATGCTCCATCCATGATTAATTAAGGGAACCAGTGAAGGCTTGCATAAAACACAGTGCCTCTTGGCTTTTCCCATGTTCACACAATTCCCTTCCGTCCCCTAACCGAGGCATATGCCCACCCCATAAATTATTCATTTTCTAATGACTGTAGAAGGCAGCCGGTCCTCTTTGCTTTTCCTCTGTAAAAAGCCACTCAGCAGATAACAGCATCCCAGCTTCCCTTCTGTGCCAGTAGGAAAGGCAGTGAAGACCTGACTTTCCAGAAAGTCCCAGCCTATAAGATCACCCCTGGTAAAGGGAAAATATCAGCCCTCTCACTGAAGGAAGGACATTCTATTTTTCTAGGGTTGTTCCTAAAAGACAGGGCTGAGTTTCTTTGTTTGCAGCTCCCAGTACAGTGCACAGCACAGACTGGAGCCCTGTGAATACTGTTTACTAATTGGTTGATCATTGGAGAATCTGGTCACCACTGAGGTCTATCATGCAGTGTAACACAGAAAAGTACCAAATGACATGTGTATTTGTATTATTAGCAGCCAAAGGGAGAACTGCAAATGCTGTTTTTCAATGCTGTCTCTGCTGAGATTTAGATCCGATTGGAAATCACAGCCAGGCTTTCAGTGTGATTTCTAGTTCTGACAGAGGTTTTTTAAGCGTTTTATCGGTTCCTCTTGGGTATTCCCTCTCCTGGGCTGCCCCATCAGCAGAGATGAGCAATTTTTGCCTTCTGCCTCTGAGTTTTCCGACCCCTGAATGTAGAGGCTAATACATTTTTTATGGTATTGGTTAAGCACTTACTATGTGCCAGGCCTTGTACTAAATGCTGGGGTAGGTACAAGCTAATCCCCATTTTACAGATGAGGTAATTGAGGCACAGAGAAGTTAAGTGACTTCCCCAAGGTCACACAGCAGACCAATGGTGGAATCAGAATTAGAACCCAGGTCCTTCTGACTCTCAAGCCTGTGCCCTATCTACTAAGCTACACTGCTTCTCTGGGGGGATGGATATTCACCCCCTTAGTTCATCTAGAGGAAGGTTTTGCAGCTGAATTACTTCACTGGTAGTGAAGTCCTAGAATTCCTCAGGTAAAAAATTAAAATCACCAAGCACTTTTATTTTTCTTCTAGCAATGGTCATACTAACTGGTAGTAGGTACTAATGAGATACGGTCAACCATATTTATTGAGCAGAACACTATACTAAGCACTTGGGAGAGTACAATAAAACAGAGACATGTTCCCTGCCCATGTGGAGTTTACAGTCTAGAGGAGGAGCTCACGGTGTCACTCTATTTCCAAAGTGTCAGTTGCTATGAAAAATATAAATGCTCACAGCCCCCGCTGTTTTCGGTAAGTTTTCGGAATGAGCAGAAGATGTGTTGAAGTACCTTGAACAATGAAACAAGATCTTATGTTAATTATATCCTCCATTTATAGGGCACGTTGCATCCTGAGGTGAATTAGAAATTGCCAACGGTAATGACGGATGTGAAAATGCTTCTGAGGAGGGAAACAGCAGGCTCCTAAGGCAGCACCAGTTCGTTAAGGTGAAATCACGAATGCTGTTCCTCACTTCAATTTCCAGAGGCATTTTGTAAGTGGAATCTAATTGAATTAGTGACTTTTTTATGGTATTTGTTAAGTACTTACAATGTGCCAGCTACTATACTAACCGCTGAGGAAGATATAAGAAAATCAGGTTGAACGTGGTCCATGTTCCACATGGGGCTCAAAGTCTTAATACCCATTTTACAGATGAGGTAACTAAGGTCCAGATAAGTTAAGTGACTTGCCTGGGGTCACACAGCAGATTAGAATCCAAGTCTTCCTCACTCCTAAATCTGTGGTCTGTCCACTAGGCTACACCTTTGTCTTGCCCAAGAATCACTAAAAATGGTTAGTTAAAGCTCCTTGAAAGTCCCTGAGATTGACCAGTCAATAGAGTTAATTGAGCACATGTTATGTGCAGAATATTGCACTAAGCCCTTAGGAGACAAAAGTTGAATAAGTAGGCTGCCCTCAGTCTACTGACTGCTCTGCCCTCAGTCAAACAACCAGTCATCAAATGAATCAATATTGTGGCCAGCCACGAGAGTGGAGACAGGATGTGCGGTGGCCTGATTCACCCCTCCTCAATCAAAATGCTTCCTAAGGAGTCCACTGGGCATCTTGCATCAGAGTTTAATGATGATCATAATTGGGTCTAATCCTGTAGCATCAGCTGCTCTGGGAATTAACCGCTTCCCTATCGCTGTGGAAGGGGACCAGGAAATGAACTCTCCTGAGTCTCCTGGGAAATGTCTTTAATAATAGCTTTATTGGTATCATTTCTTCTGAGGTTCTGCATCATGACTGCTCCTCTGTCCTAGACTGGATTCTCTCTGTCTGAGCCCATGAGGAAGGCGAGACATTACTGATAATGGACCCAAGGGGGAATCCACCATTCCAGTGGCATTACCCATCCTTCCATGGAACTATTTTTTTTTTTTTTTTTTTACAAAATGGTGGAGTCCGGTGGCTTCTCAGCCATATAAAACCAGCCTGATCTAGAGGAAGTCTCTCTGGGCCTCAGCGGGACAAACTCATCTCTCTAAATACGTCAAACGCAAGCACTCAGGCTGATTGAGGGGTTACTGAGATCAGGGCTATTCTGGGGCAGATAAGTTATGTGCTGCTGATAGGAAAGGATTAATGAACCAGTCTGCTCATCCGTTGCAATTAGAAGCAACACTAAAACTATTTTCAGGCTATTTCTATGCAGGGAACTTGAACTGCATTTCAGACCCTGCCCACTTGAAGGCCTTGGGATTCTCAGGGCTGAGTTAAATATAGGAGAAAAGGAGCAGAAGATGCAGTGCACATGCACATGCATCTAGCTGGTTAAAAGAAATGTGGCACAGTGGGTTAATGTGGTGGGCTTTGTTAGCACTTACCTGAAGCTTAAAACCACTGCCCCTTCAGCCAGGAGTAGGTTCATAGTATATAATAATAATGTTGGTATTTGTTAAGCGCTTACTATGTGCAGAGCACTGTTCTAAGCGCTGGGGGACACACGGGGGAATCAGGTAGTCCCACATGGGGCTCACAGTCTTAATCCCCATTTTACAGATGGGGTAACTGAGGCCCAGAGAAGTTAAGTGACTTGCCCACAGTCACACAGCTGACAAGTGGCAGAGCTGGGATTCGAACTCATGACCTCTGACTCCAAAGCCCATGCTCTTTCCACTGAGCCACGCTGCTTCTCTATATATCATCCCCAACTGCAGAAAAATGTTTTGAAGCTTTTGAGCTCTTATCCAGCTGATCTCAGCTAAAGGGAAATGCAGTCTACTATATGTGACAGATGAAGAGAAAGGTATTTGGCATTTTGGACCCTTATGATTGAATGAGCCAATAAATCAATGATATTGAGTGCTTTCTGTATACAGAGCACTGTACTAAGCATGTGGGAAAGTACAGAACAGTTGCCTATGTGACCTCGGGCAAATCAGTCAACTTCTCTGTGCCTCAGTTACCTTATCTGTAAAATGGGGATTAATGTTGTGAGCCCCATGTGGGACAGGAACTGTGCCCAACCTGATTAGCTCGTACCTATCCCAGCACTTAGAACAGTGCTTGACACATAGTAAGTGCTTAACAAATGCCATCATCATTATTATTATTATTATTGTTTAGTTGGTAGACATGATCCCTGCATTCAAGAAGCATGCAACCTAGAAGTTAAAAAAAAATTGTGATATTTGAGCACTTTCTATGTGCAAAGCACTGTAGTAAGCATTTGGAAGAGTATAAAATAAGAGAGCTGGTAGACACATTCCCTGATCACCAGGAATTTACAGTCTTTAGGTGGAGATGAATATTAAACTGTGGATATGTAAAGAAGTGCCACAGGACTGAGGGTGGGGTGAATATCAAGGACTTATAGGGTACAGAACCAAGTGTATCGGTAACACAGACAGGGGAAAGAGAGTTGGAAAAATGAGGGCTTAGTTGGGAAGGTCTCTTGGAAGAGATGTGATTTGAATAAGGGTCTGAAGGTGAAGAGAGTGATGATCTGTTGCTTATGAAGGGGGAGGAAGTTCTAGGCCAGAAGGAGGACATAGACAAAGGGACATCAGTGAGATAGATGCGATTATGGTACAGTGAGTAGGTTGGCATTGGAGGAATGAAACTTGTGGCTTGGATTGTTGTAGGAAATCAGCAAGGTAAGATATGGGGCAAAGTGAACTCAACTTTATTTTTTGTGTTTTAATGGTATTTGTTAAGCACTTACTATGTACCAGGTAATGTACCTAGCCCACAGGTAAATACAAGCTAATCAAGTTGGACATAGCTCATGTAACATGTGGGGCCTACAGTCTTAATCCCCATTTTACAGATGAGGTAACCGACAGAGAAATTGTGACTTCCCCAAGGTCACACAACAGACAAGTGGTGGAGCTGGGATTAGAACCCAAGTCCTTGACTCTAAAAGGGATCTTGCTTTTTCCTTCCCTACCTCTCTCTTTCTTCACACTGACCAAATTCTTCCTCCCCTCTCACCACTCTTGTCCTGAGAACAGGTGCTTGTTTTAGGCTCTCCAGGCCTGTCTGTCTGTTTAGGGTGCCACTCACTCCTAAGGGCACAGTTGTTTCTATGGAATTTCACTCCTTGTGTTTCTAGCTGTAACTAGGAAGTTTGGCATGTAAACATGAAATGATGAAGAGGTAAGTTTGGGAGGCAGGGAGGAAGTAGAATAGATCTCTGGCATAATGGGAAGAGTCAGCAAGAAGAAGTGCTTGCTATCAATCAAAGGTATTTATTGAGCCCTTACTATATGAAGAGCACTGTAGCTAAACACTTGGGAAAATGGAGGGGTGGTGGGATAATGAAGCTAGTGGTGATCCAACCTCTTAGATATTAGAAAATAAAAATAACTTCTAGTATAAAGGTAATTTAATAAAATGATTTTCAAGAAAATACTCTATCATAACAACTATAAGCAAAAAGGTGACAAAGATGCAGGTTTGATGTATTAGATGAGTGACTCAACCAGGAAAATGAAATTTTCTTAAAGAACAAATGTTGTGTTTCTTTCATCCTACCAGCTTCGACACAGACATGCTGCTACCTGACAGAGGTCTGGCCCAAGGAAAGGGTACTTCTGGAGTCAAGCAGCGTGAATGCCCATTGAGCAGTGAGAAACATCATCTCCAATTCTACCAAGTCCACTACACTGAACAGGTAACCCCAAGTCTGGAGCAAATTTGAAAAGGTGAATGCAGAGGAACGGGAGAAGAGGATGGAAGGGGACGGGAAGAATGATGGTGGAAATGCTAGGAAACGGATGCTGAAACTAGGCTAGTTTAGGAAGCAAGAGGAAGCTTTGCCTGGAACAGTTATGATCCAGTCACAACACATCAATCAATCAGTGGTATTCACTGAGCACTTACTGTGTGCAGAGCACTGTACTAAGCACTTAGAGTAGAATACAATGCAGTTGGTAGTCATATTACCTGACCCCAACAACATTCGATCTCTAAATTCTGAAACTGGAGCTCCCCATGCCAACCCTTCCAGCCCTCTCCAAGAGTTCTCACCCTGCTCAAACAAACTTCAAGGTGGCTCCCCGCACTTGCTTTCCAGTGCCCAACAGGGATTGGATGGACACCTCCAAAAGCAGATAGAGCGAGCCTATGGGGTAGAGGGAGAGAATGAACACCCCCCACCCCTCACTCTCACCTTCAATCAGGAGTAGGGAAAGATGAGCCTTCCCTAAAAATAATCCTTTGAAAAATGGTGGGGACATCATTCTATCACCTAAACAATGGATAGCAAGAAGTCAGTGAAGTCAGTTGTGGGAGGAAAAAAGGACACACATGCCAAAAGAATTTTCATTTTTATAGTCCAAAAGAATTTTTTTTTACACAGACAACAGAAACACACGGATATTGTGTGAAAAATATTTTTAAATAAATTTCTTTTTTTTGTACATTCTGATATACATATTTAACAAGGTTTATGGCACTGTAACCAGAATCAAATCAAATGAAACCAAAAACATAATTGCTTGTGTCTTACTCCTTTCTAAATCCAAACTGGCTAGTTTTGCAATATTTTTATATTAGGCAGCCAGCTCTAACTCATTCTGCACACTCAAACACCTTATTATTGCACAAGAAGCCAGGAAAGGCATAATGGTCAAGTTCCTCATGGTTAAAAACCTCTTAAACCCAAATAGAAAAATAGACCCTAGAACCTGAAAACACACTAAATAAACATTATCTTTAGTCTCCTTGAAGAGTGAGAGAAGGGTTCTACCCTCCCAGTTTAAGCTGCTCTGATCTCTTCTCTCTGAACAGTGATAGCTATTGGCTCTTTCTGTTGGGTTTTTTGTTTTCCTTAGAAAAAAAAAAAAACCTTTACAGAATCAAGGCCAGTATGTTTCAGTGTCTCTTCTGCTTTCTTTTGGCTTTTGTTTTTCTTTTTGAAGTGTAGTTTCTTCAGTCTATGAACCTGCACAGACTACTTAGTCATATACTCTACAAGTAGCTGAAAAGAAGAAAGGAAAGTCGTTTTTTTTTAACTGCCGCTTTTAAAAATGACTTCTCCACCTCCCTTTTTATCAGCCTGGAGGGAAGGGAATCTCAATGGCATCAAAATAAGTGAAATTCTTCTTGCACTTGCTTAAAAAAATATGGTTTTAAACAAGTTTGTTTAAATTCAAAGTTTACCCCCTTCAAAAGAAAAGATTCTCGACTCTCACTTCCAGAGCAAGCAAAGAGCAGAAATCCCTTCTTTGGATGCTGTCCTGCTAACACGCGGTCACACAAGCGTCTCCACTCCGGTAAGCTTTGGTGTGAGGATTCGTGGGGTCACGCCATTGTTGAGGTCTTCCTCGAACTCCAACAACTGCCCCATAAAGTTCAGGTTGGGAGAGATAATTGGTCGTTTGCCTTTGACAAATTTATAGGCATCAGTCATAGTCATGCGCGTGTGCTTCATCAAGTAGGCGATGACGATCGTGGCTGAGCGAGACACTCCGGCCTGGCAATGGATCAGCAGCCCTTTACCGCACTGGTGAGCTTCCTCTGGGCAGAGAAGAGGAAAAAGGGAAATTAGTAGAAGGAAGAAAAAAAAAACAGAAAGGGAGGAGGTGGTTTTCCCTGCCACAGAACTGTGCCCTTGAGAGCAGGGATTGTGTCTTCTGATGACATGATCCTCTCCCAACCACTGAATAAATACTGTGGATTGCTCTACGCCAGTCATTCTTGGCTTGGTTTACCTTCCCTGACCCGTCATTTAGCACTGAGGAAGGTTTTTCCAGAAATGAGCCTTACGTGAACAGAAATGTGGACCACACTAGAGAAAGAGGCAATCTTACTCCTTTAGTGCAAGTTGACACCAGACAGAGGCGGCATTCATATGAACTGTTTTGAAAAGCAGTGGAAACTTTGGTGTCAACCTTCTGAGTGGAATTTACTGAGTGCCTTTAGTGTGCGGAGCACTGTACTAAGCCCTTGGCAGGACTTAAGAGAGGAGAGGGAGTCCTAGAATCTGCTCACCTTTCACCCGGAGTAGGCTCAGTGGGAGAGTCACTCCCTGAAGGAACAGGGGTCAAGCCAGGTAACAGGTTGGGGACCAAAAGGGTTTGTACCCTTCCCCCATAAAGCCATGTCCCTCTAGTACTAATAACCGTGGTATTTAAGTGCTTACTCTGTGCCAAACACTGTACTAAGCACTGAGGAAGATAATTACAGTCTAAGTAGGAGGGAGAACAGGTATTGAAACCCCATTCTGCAGATGAGGCAACTGAGTAAAGTAACTTGTCCCAGATCACAGAACAGACGAGTGGGAGAGCCAGGATTAGTTAGAATCCAGGTCCTCTGACTCCCAGACCCGTGCTCTTTCCACTAAGCAAGACTTCCCCTCTGTCTGACCTATCTCACCTCCCTTCTCCAAGTTACCCATCCCCTCTCCCTTTAGCTCCCAGGATTTGGAAGTCCTAAAAAAAAATAAATTCAATCTCATCAGTCCTCAACCAACCCTGTGGATAATATTCGGTGGTGGTGTTGATCAGTGCGACTAAACTCACGTGGGCCGCAGCGTTCGCAAAGGACCAACACCAAACACCTCAGCTGCAGGGAGCGCCCAGGGGAGATAGTTACCGATAAACTCAAACGCCTCTTCAAAGTACTGCCGCAGATTCTGCTTGTTGCTGTCAGTGGCCGGGAGCCGCTTGTAGCTGAATACACCTTTCTCGTAGTGGTAGAGGGGGAGGTGGGTGGTGACGTTGATGACATAGCCCACGTTCATCCGTTGCATGGTCTCCAGGTCCTGAGCATCGTGCTCATTGCCGAGGAACAAGAAGGGCAGGATGGGGGTCAGCTCGGCGTTCTCGATGTCGGGCGTGGTGGGGATGGACTGAGGTAGTGCAGAGGGGGCTGATGCGGAGGCCCCTCCCCCGCCCTCCGGGCACTCCTGGAGCTGCAGGGAATTATCACAGAGGTTTTCATGGTTCTGTTTAAAACTGCTGAGTCCACCTACAGGGAGGAAAAATGAACAAGTGACACTCAGGCTGGAAGTGGACATGGAATGTCTCCCCACCAACCATATGAACACTCCCATCATAAGACTGGGGACAACTAGACTTCTTGGTTTTTAAATTCTATGCTTATAAACTAATAGTGATGATGATAATGGTATTTAAGTGCTAAGTGCCAAGCACTGTACTAAATTCAGTATAATCAGATCAGACACAGTCTAAATCTGGAAAAAAACCAGGTATCTTATCTCCATTTTACAGATGAGGAAACAGACCCAGAGAAGATACGTGACTCACAGAAGATCACAGCAGGCAAGTGGTGGAATGGGAATTAGAACTCAGGTCTCCTGCTTCCCAGACCCATGCTCTTTCCACTAGGCCATACTGCATCTCATCAAAAATGGGACATTAGGGCTGTTTGACAAGCTGTGTTTTCCAGCCCATGTTCAAATAGAAGGGTAGTGTGGTACAAAAATACTACAACACTTCCACTCCCTGCAGGTGCTTCCAAAATTCCTTGACAGTTCCATCAAAGGGTCAGCCACCCACAGAGTTGCCAACTCTGAGAAGCAGCATGGTCTAGCAGATATATCTGTCTAGGGGTCAGGAGTCAGAAGGACCTGGGTTCTAATTCCAACTCTGTCCCTTGTCTGCTGTGTGAGCTTGGGCACCTCACTTCACTTCTCTGTCCTTCAGTTACCTTTTTTTATGGTATTTGTTAAGCACTTACTATGGGTCAGGCACTGTTCTAAGCGCTGGAGTAGAAACTAGCTAATCAGGTTGGACAAAGTCCATTTCCCACATGGGGCTCACAGTTTTAACTCCCATTTTACAGAACAGGGAACTGAGGTACAGAGAAGTGAAGTGACTTGCCCTAGGTCATGCAACAATTAAGTGGCAGAGCTGGGATGAGAACCTAGGTACTCGGACTTCGAAGCCAGTGCTCTTTTCATTTGGCCACACTGCTGCTTCAACCTGCATCCAGGTGGAAATCTAGAATTCTGAGCCCCTGGGTAAAAAACCATAACAAGGTACTGACTTCATGCCCTCTGGCTGAGGCTGAATGGAGAAATCATGGGATTGGAGAAGAACGGTGTGGGAGTCCATTTGCTCCAAGCTTATTCCACTGCTGTCATTTTCTTTGCGGCTAAAAACAAACATCTACACCCACAGACACACACACCCAGCCTGCCGCAACTAGATCAAAACAGTACAGCAAGAAACACCCAAAGTGTGAACACAACACAGCATGTTGACATGGAAAAATAAGCCCATTTGCCCCACATGTTCTGAACCTAAAGCAATCTGCTCAAAATTTCATCAGTTCCATGGCTCCTCGATAGCAACCAGAAAAAGCTTCAAAACATAATCTAGGCTCAGCGGTCGTATAACCAACATTAAGGCTTCAGATGAACAATAAGTGGAGGGGAGGAGAAGACTGAAAATTTTTTGTCAAGAAAATGGTGACAATGTGAAAATAAAATTCATTTTAACATTGAGCTATTAAATGTAAATTAATTAAAATTGTATGGGCCCTGGAAAGAGCTGGAAGAATGCAAGCCCTTTTTAGGTGTTAACACCTGAAAGGCCTCCAATTTGGACTGTCCTGAAACATCACCCCTTTGCCAGTTTACCAACACTCTTCCCCAAAAGGATCACGCTAGTCTGAAAGCATTCCTTAACACACTCCGTCACCCCTTGGCTTTCAGCTAGAAGTTACTAAAGTTACTAAAGTACTGCTGAGTTTTGCCTCCATTTATATACAGTTCTGCCTCATGCTTTGGAGTTTTGTGTCCTGTTTTCCCACGAAGAATCTCAGCCTTCACAGCCTATCTAGATAGGAAAAGAGGAAGAAGTCCAGATGCTCAAAATCGACAGGCTTTCTCACTCATATCATTCTTTGGACACTAAAGCAAATGCTTTGTTTTAAAGAGGGTGGCTTAGAAAAAAAAACCCCACACAAAGGCAGCGTAAGGCTTCTTAAAATTCTCTTTCTACACCTCCTTTAGCGATGACATCAGCTAGAGACTCCCCACCTGCCTGGTTGCCATAGCAGTTACACAAAGACACACAATGACATCAGTTGGCAGCTCTTTGAGTGCAAACAATACAAGAAGAACTACTTTGTTTAAGGCCTTTGGTGCAAGTGTGTTCTTGGGAGCCAATGATGTAATGCTAACAGGTGGCTTGGGCTTTGCATTTGCCTACCAGGGGAAAAATAGTGGGTGGGGAGGGGAATAGGGTGCAAAACCGATGCGGATGGAAAGATCTAAATAATTTTC
This sequence comes from Ornithorhynchus anatinus, assembly GCF_004115215.2. Classification (NCBI taxonomy): domain Eukaryota; kingdom Metazoa; phylum Chordata; class Mammalia; order Monotremata; family Ornithorhynchidae; genus Ornithorhynchus; species Ornithorhynchus anatinus. The sequence continues at coordinate 7,357,382 of NC_041746.1, read as the reverse complement.
TTAAAATGTTTGCATACACACACACACACACACAAACTTTCTGTAGGCCAGTCCATAGAAATTCCTCCCAATATTTGGTGGGAGAAGCTGCGGAAGGAAAGGAAAAAAAATTAATCTAAATTCAAACACTACTGAAAAGTGAAGCATTTATTGGAGGGTAAGAGGAAAGCATCTAAAGATTAAATCACCAGCCCCATCTGACTTTTTTAAAATGATATTTGTTAATTACTATGTGCCCAACACTGTACTGAACACTAGGGTAGATACAAGATAATCAGGTTGGACCCAATCCCTGTCCCACATGGGGTTCCACAGTCTTAATCACCATTTTACAGATTAGGGAACTGAGGCACAGAGATGGGAAGTGATTTGCTCAAGATTACACAGCAGACAAGTGGCAGAGTCAGGATTAGAACCCAGGTCCTTCTGACTCTCAGGGCCATGTTCTATCCACTAGACCAAGCTGATTCCCTTGCTTCTCACTTGCTGACTCAGTTGCTTCAATTTTACTAAAGTTTGGTACACACAAGCTTCTATTTTACTGCCTTTTAGTTGGGCATGGAGGGAGACCCAGGGGCTGGGATTTAAGACAACAGAATCTCAGAGATGGACCGGTCAGGGCTATTGCTTACTTCACCTTCTCCCCACCCAGGTCATTATCCTGGGAAATGAGGGAAGTTTTTTTCTTTATCTAAAACACACCCGGTTACAGAGCTCCAGACTTTGGTCATTTTATCTCATTAACGTATTAAAGACCCACCGTTCAGGCAGTCCCTGTAAACTTTTAGAAAACACACACTTTAGATCCCAAGATATTTTCTCTCATACTTTCATTTACACTAAATATCTGGGTAATATGTAAATTTTGGTGGACGCAAAGAAAATTAGTTATTTCACCAACTCCCCCAACCCTTTTGGAGTTTTCACAGCAAACATTTTCAAAACCTGAGCCCTGGTGCTTGGGTCGAGTGTTTTCCATCTGTAACCCAAAGAGTCTCTCTCTAATCAGCTAAAATGAATATGCTCAGCACTCCAGTTTCAAATTTCCAAAAGGGAGTGTGTCAAGGCACGACCCCTAATAAGGACTATTTGACCACTGCCACATACCTTTTTCTAAAGGGCTGCTCTCAAGAAATGCCCCATCCTGATTTCTGTGAAAAACTTTGGTTTCTGTAAGAGATTTAGCTCCTTAATGCCCTGGTGGACAGAGAACTCTCTGGAACAGAGGGCCACTAAAGACTTTACCTGCCAGCACTCTTCTGCATGGCAAGTTTGGGAAACTAAGACCTGAGTCTCTCCCATATTGAGCACTTACTGTGCATGAAGCATTTTATTAAGAGCTTGGGGAATACAATATAATAATTGTGGCATTTGTTAAGCACTATGTGCCAAGCACTGTGCTGAGTGCTGGGGTCGATACAAGACAATCAGGTCCCACATGCGACTCACAGTCTAAGTAGGAGGGAGAACAAGCATTGAATTCCCCACTGTGCAGTTGAGGTAACTGAGGCACAGAGAAGTGAAGTGATTTGCCCAAGGTCATCAGCAGGTAAGTGGCAGAGCTGGGATTAGAACCCAGGTCTTCTGACTCCCAGGCCCTGTAATCTTTCTACTAAGCCACACTGCCTCCCCTGTTCCCAATACAATGGAGTTTGTAGACTCAATCCCTGGCCACAATGTTTCAAAAAAGCAAGACTATAGCACATAAACTCACTGTGGGCAGGGAACGTGTCTACCTACCCTGCTATATTTTAGTCTTCCAAGTGCTTAGTATTGTGCTCTGCACACAGTAAGTACTCAATCAATACAATTGATTGATTGACTCCTTTCAGATTTGGTGTGTCAGATTTTGGAGAAACTGTCCCTTTGGAACTCAGCAGTTTTCTCTGACAGTTGATTGGGAAATTCCCAAGTTTCCAGGGCTGTTACTGCCTCCCTCCATCCAGTGAATCACAAAGCCTCCATTTGCTCAGCTGTAAAATGGGAATGATGCCAAGCTACCTCCCAGAAATGGCAGTTTAGGACTGGCCAATGAGTTGGGTGGCACAGCGCTGAATCAGAAATATGGCCCAGGGAAGGGTACGCTCACTGCAGCTGCCCTAAGGTGCCAGACAAACCAAGCAAAGGGGTGCAGTCTTTCATTGTGAAATTAAAGGACAATACTAACAAATACCACATTTCTTATTATTGCACATTATATGCCAGGCTCTTGACTAAGCGCTGGGGTAGGTATAATAAAATAATCAGATCCAACATAATCCCTGTCCCACATGGAGCTCACAATGTAAGTAGGGGGGAGAACAGGTATTGAATTCCCATTCATTCATTTATTCAATCATATTTATTGAGTGCTTACTGTGTGTTAAGCACTGTACTTTATAAATGAGGAAACTGAGGTACAGAGAAGTTGAGTAACTTGCCCAAAGGGGCCACACAGCAGGCAGGTGCAGCCGGGATTAACACCCAAATCCTCTGAATCCCAGGACCATGCTCTTTTCACTAGGCCACACTGCTTCCCTGCTTTTCTGGGAACCAGGAAAATCATTGTAAAATGCCCTTGACAACTCTGCACCCAACTGAGCAGCTGCTGGTCTAGTGGAAAAAGCATGGGCTTGGGAGTCAAAGGCTGGTTTCTAATCCCAGCTCTGTTGCTTGCTGGCTGCATGACCTTGGCCAAGTCACTTAACTTTTCTGTGCCTCGGTTTTTTCATGTGTAAAACGGGGATTAAATACCTGTATTTCCTTCCCCTTAGATTGGGAGCCCCGTTTGGGACAGACACTGTGTCTGATCTGATTCTATTGTACCTACTCAAATGCTTGGCATACAGTAAACCCTTAAATAACCACAATTATTATTATTATTGTTCATTCACTCATCTTCCTTGAAACAAGCTTCTGCCAGAGAAACCTCAGCCTTCAACTCCATTTGCACAAATATTTAATGTAGATCACTAAGCCTTGGGCTCAACTTCAGTGGGGGTGAATGATCTCTAAATGCAGTTAGTAGAACCGGGGAGTTTATGGGTTAAACTCTTGCCCAGAAGAAGATTGCCTGTCGTCCACCAAGAGCAATGATCTGGGCCAATTTAGGTTTTTCCTAAATTAAGAGTCTAATGGATAACATGTTTTGGACATAAGAGGTTTAACATGATAATATTTAAATAACACAGGCATGCTGCTTGAGAGGACACTTGGTTGCGTGTAAATATGGTCTGTTCCTTTAAATCTCTTACCTCATTTATTTACATTAGAAGGGAAAGCACTAACAGTCGTGGTAATTTTCCACAACGGCAACAATTAAACGGCTTTTGTGTTATTTTAATGAGCCAATGACTTTTATGCCAGGATGATTCAAGGCCTCAGATCCCCTCCTCAGGCTATACAGGAGAGGGCAAGGGGTACACTGGGAGCCCCAACTTCTGATAGGTTTGGGGGTCAGAGGAGGAAGGAGCCTGAGGGAGAATTGAACCAGAAAAGATATGGATGCTCACATTTGCAGAAGGAACTCCAAACTGTACAGGAGGGAAGACTCCTCTGGCACCAGCTTACTCACTGTGCCCCACTCTCGTCTATCTCACCTGAGACCCTTTTCCGGCTAGCCTGGAGCTCCCTCCCCCTCCATATACATCAGACCATCACTCTCCCCACCTTCAAAGCATTATTAAGGTCACATCTCCTCCAAGAGGCCTTCCCTGATTAAGCCGTCTTTCCCCGGCTCCCTCTCCCTTCTGCGTCATCTATGAACTTGAATCAGTGATCTTAGGGCATTTGATATTCGCCCTCCCACCCTCAAACCCACAGCACTTACGTACATATCTATAAATTATATACGATAAATTATTTATTTAGATCAATGTCTATTTCCCCTCTAAACTGCCAGCTTGTTGTAGGCAGGGAATGTGTCTATTAACTCTGTAGAATTGTACTCTCCCAAGTGCTTAATATAGTGCCCTGCACACAATAAGTCCTCAATAAATTCCATAAGAAAAGGATGAGAAAGAGGTTAGAATTCCAAACTGTAAAATACCAACGGGGAGGGTGTGGGGGGAGATAAACTCCTCACTCTGAATGTGCTAGTCGCTGACTGGTTTAGGAGCCCGGCACGATCCCCCGTCCCCACCAATATGCCAGGCTCAGGACTGCCTCTTATTATATATTCCAGGTCACAGTTTTTGCCAGGTCAAGCAGATATCTGCCCCAAATGCCTTTGGTTCCCCTGAAATGCCCCAGAATTAAGTCTTCTCTTTCAGTGTGCACATATACACACCCTCTCAACCCCAGACTAGAGACCAGGGACAGAGACCCATTCCAGGGTCTGAGATCCTCTTGAGAGTTTCAGTCTATTCTTGATATGGAGTGGGTAGGGGGAATGGGGCAGAAGGATAGAGAGGAAGCAGGAAGCCAGAGCTGTTCCCTTCTCACTCGAGTTCTGTGAATCACTGGGAACAGCCCCAAACTGAAGTTTCAAGTCGCTCAAATTGGAAAGGAGATGCCAGGCACTTTCTAACCCAGCCCTGCCCCTCCTGGGCACCTAAATGCTCCAGAACCAACCCAGGGTGCTCTGGACATGCAAGCCAGAGGGCTGGCGGATGCCACGTGGCCTGGACACAAGCAAGCCACGCAACAGCCTCAGACGGGTGTAGGCACATACACCTCCACCCCCGCTTAATCACGTTCAGGCGGAAGTGTGTCAGTTCCAATATGCCACACTCCCTACCCAAACAAAGAACAGTGGACCCCAGCTCCATTTCCTGCAGTTCACCTCTATAACACCCTCAGCTTTACCCACATCCTCATATCCCGCCTCAGTGACATCTGCTGCCCTGGACAGGGCACCCACAGGCTCTAGGGTTCATGGATCCATTTACAGCAGTGGGGAGGGGGGAAAATACACATCAGATGGAGTTGGAGGTAGAGTAGCATTGTGGTTATCTCCCCAACCCTCTGCATTAAGGTCTCCGAGGGCCTGGAAGAACAAGGCATGGCAACAGCAGCTGTTCTCGCACCATCCCTCCCAAGCCTCCCTGCCCGCTGGAGGGGACACCCAAGCCCCACTGGGCAAATTGGATGACCAGGCCGGGTTACACAGTCCTGAGGTCCAGCCGTGTCTGGGTCCTAATGATAGGATGATAATAGTGATATTTGTTAAGGCCTACTGTGTGACAATATAAGTAATGCAAACAGTCTGTCGCAGTTTAAGGGGGAGGGAGCCTCCCGATTGGAACTCAACTTCCAGATGGGCTGGGTCAGATTCTGGAGTGAAAGCAGAGAGCAACTGCATCTTCCCCTTCCCAAAGCTCAATTCACAAGCCAGTGCCCACACAGATCAGGGGCTCTACACCACTGGGTCTCCAGAGTCCCCCAGATGGCAGCGGCAGCCTCTCGCAAAGCCACAGCGAAGCAGACGAAAGCTCTACATCACAGCCAGAAGGTCAAGGGCCTTCTCTGCCAATCGGTAATCCGCTGTTCCTGTTGTTTCTGATTCGCCTATCTTAGCCTGCTTCTCGAGGTGTGTCTCTCACATTCACTTTCTCTCTCCATCTAGATAGCGATTTCCCTGTGGGATGGGGGCTGGGCCTGAGTCCCTCTCTTTCTCTCTCATTCTCCATTCCCAGCACCCCTTACTGCACTCTGCGTGGATTTAGTATTATAGATTGATGGGTTCCAAAGTTCCCCATTTTACAGTTTTCCCTCCCCACCCAGAATGCAACCTTCTTAGCTTTTCAGTGCAGAAGCAGCCAAGTGCTCACTGTTACTAACTAAACAACCCCAAAAGCAGCAGAGTTCCTCATTAAGCATGGCTCTGGACAAAAGGAGGGAACAGGAAGAGTGGTGCTAAACAACTTCAATTCCTAGGAGGATGGACATTCATTCATCTTAGAACCCTAAATTAAACGCATCACAACTTCACAGCAGAAGTATGTTTCCCAACGGGACTTAATGTTAGTTTAAGCCCAATTAAATAAATCACTGGAAATGTCAAGAGTAAACTCCCACCCTGCCCCCCCCCCCCCCCGCCCAGGGGAGCACATATTTCTACTGTGAAATATTCCCAGTAGAAATTGCATTTGCAAAAGGTCAGCCAGAAACATTCACTGTGTTCAAAAACAGGGAAGAGCAGAAGGACAAGACTTCAGCATGACGGAGTTGGTTTGGTTCTTTCATTGTTGCTAGACGGCTTCTGGAGTGGCAGAACTAACGGAACTTGAGAAATCGTTCAACATCCTCTCCTCTCCACCCCTAAGGCAGTTTGTGGGTTTTTCCAACAGCTTCACCAGCTACGTTAGTGATAAACCCACAAGCCATGTGCTTTCACTGGCAAGCCCCTTGTTCTATTATTATGACTGTTTTAATTATCCTGTAACACTCCCTTGGAGGTCAAATGTCAACAACGCAGTGAGCTCAAGTTGGGATGGAGTGGGGAGGGGAGAATCACTTCTGGGTGTCAAAGTTCAGAAGGTTCTACTTAAATCATACGTTTTTCTTCAGCATGGGCCTGGGAGTCAGAAGGACCTCTAATCCTGACTCTGCCACTTTGCTGTGTCACCTTGGGCAAGTCACTTAACTGCTTTCTACCTCAGTTACCTCATCTGTAAAATGGGGATTAAGACAGGGAGCTCCATGTGGAACATGGGCTGTGTCCAACCTGATTGGCTTATATCCATCCTAGTACTTACTACAGTGTCTGGCACAAAGTAGGTGCCTAACATACCATCAGGAGGCTGCAGGCACAACTTCTGCCACATCACCGAGTCGTACACTGAACTGACTCCCCCAAACCCACCCAGAAAGTCAGTTGGATAACTTGGATAACCTCAATTCCAAAAGAAAAGCATGTGGAAGAGAGAATTATGCCCCCGTTGCTACTGCTTCGGTGCCACCAATCTTACTGTCGATAAGTCACAAAGCACACTCCTCTGTCCCCTCAAAATTCAGTATGAAGTGTTCTCACAGTTGACACCTCACCATGGTCTTCTGCTACTCTATTGCTTGTGGACAAGGCAACCATTTATCTATTCCTATTAAACAACAGACCAGCCTTTGTGTTTTGCCAGAGTTCAGCCTGATAATAAGCAGAGAGCTGCTTCCAGAATAGAATAGTTATTTTTAACGGGACTATGTCTATAAGGGTGGGGGTCACAGTGGTGCACACTGATTTACCGGCGTACCTGACTCGCAGCAGAGTCACGGAATAGATACATGGCCACAGTCTGTCTAGAGAGACTGGTACGAACCAGGTCAGGGTTTGGAAGTACCAGGTCTTTGGTCACCGCACCCCTGTTGGCAAGGTAGAACAGGTGTCCAAGACACCAAATGGCCACCTGAAGGTGGCTTGTCGATAGATTATAACAGATGAACTGGACTGAGGGACCATTTGCTCGGCTCTTAAGCTCTGTTGTGGGATAAACACGCGCTCTTAGCCCTCCCAAACACTTAATACATGCTCTACACCCACTAAATACTCAATAAATACCACTGATTGACTGATCATTTCTCCTCTCTGCAATCCACTGGCCAGACCTGGGCTGGGAAGGTGACTGGCTCCTGAGGCTGGCAGTTCCTTGGGCATCCAGACATCCCTACCCAGGAACCTGCCAGCTTCCACCAGAGAGCCTCCTGCTGCCCAAGAATGCTCAGCTGTATTCAGCGGGCACAGCAGCTGCAGAAGGATAAGTTGCTCAGATATTCATTCATTCAATAGTACTTATTGAGCGCTTACTATGTGCAGAGCATTGTACTAAGCGCTTGGAATGTACAAATCGGCAGATATCTGATTCATCATATTCATTGAACACTTGTTTTGCACAGAGCACTGTACTAAGCACTAGGGCAAGAACAATATGCCAGAGCTCATAGATAGGTTTCCTGACCACAAGGAGCATAGAGTCTAGAGGGGGAGTATTTTCTGAGCACTTAGTACTGAGCCCTGTACTAAGCACTTGGAAAAGTACAATAAGAGTTGGTAGACAGGATCTCTGCCAAGAAGGAACTTACAGTCTCTGGGGGGAGATAGATATTAAAATAAATTACAAATAGGAGAAATAATCTACATATATAAGTGCTGCAGGGCTGGTGTGAATATCATATTGCTTAAGGGGTACACAGTCAGGTGCATAATTGATGCAGACGGAAGGGTAAGTGGAGGAAAAGTCTCCTAAAATTGCATCTACTCCAAGAGGCCTTCCCTGATTAAGCCCTCACTTCCCCATGCTTCATAGTCATAACGATGATACTGTTTAAACCCCTGCTACGTGCTAAGCACTGGGGCAGACACAAGATGATCAGATTGGACTCAGAGTTCAGGGGAAACTGGGCCACCCCAGAAGAGCCCCCGGCTTATGGTGGCTAGTTCTCATGCAGTAATATTAGAGTGCTCACTGCAGAGACTGTTGTAAGTGTTCTGGAGAATACAATAAAGTTAGAAGGCCTAAGCCCTGCCCTCGAGGAGCTACTAGCCTACCGGGTGAAGACCTTGGTTTATTTTAATGTCTGTCTCCCGCTCTAGACTGTAGGCGGGGAACACGTCTACCAACTCTGCTGTATTGTACTCTCCCAAGTGCTCAGTACAATGTTCTGCATACAGTTAGCGCTCAGTAAATACAATTGATTGATTGGTTGGTTCTATTCCTGTTTCCCGCCCCTTCTGAACCACTTCTTGTTAGCCTTTTGGTGGGAGGGAGACTCCATGGAGAAGGAGCAGCAGCCAGACCAGACGACGACATAACCTGTTGCAGCCATCACGGCCATTCCACTGCAGCGGATGTGAGAGGAGGGGCTGAAGTTTTCACCCTTACTTGCCGTTGGCTGTGTTGCTTCTCTAAGTAATGAAGACATTACCCGGGCTCTCTTCCCAGCCCAAGGCAAGGGCAGTTCAAAGAGTGTTTTCTATGAATGCTTCTTATACAAGCTTCAGAACTCTTAAGTTTACCATCCAGGTTTCTCTCTCACTTATCCTCTGTTTCAGTATGCCACAGTACAGAAAACGGCCCTTACATAACCAGTCAACAGAGAGCAGAGAAAGGCCAAAGCAAGGGACCTGGATGAAGAGGATAGCGGTTTTCTTTTTCTTCATAAATAAGAAGTCACTCTTTGTCTTTGTTGCTCTGATGAACATAGTTCGTTACGTATGAGTTTTCTTTGCTGTGAAACTACAATGTTTGGGGAACATTGCTGGGGAGGGAAAGTTTTTTTTTTTTGCATTTTTTTTTCTGGGTGGCAGGAGGCAGGGTTCTCTATTCCTCTTTGTAAGCACTCCTGCTCAGCATAGCACCTCAGTGCCTTGAGGCATCTTTATAAATACTCAGAAAGACGACAGTAGTAAGCAGTTTTTGGAACAGAGAGACCCTTTGGCATCTTAACTTTGGAGAATATTTTTCTTTTCTAAGATGGCCCGAGATGCCCTATACAGTAGAAAACTAATTTTCTCACACATAATTAGCCTGTCAACATACTTATTTAATTTAGGTAATCAGGATCAAGTTTTCTATTATTATTCATCTTCCCCGTTGTACAGCAAAGACTGAGTACAGTCTCATGAGGTGACCTTCCTTGTCCTTAGCTTTCAACTAGGAGAGAGGCACATCACTGCTTCTCCTCATTCCTTTATTCAATTGTATTTATTGAGCACTCACTGTGTGCAGAGCACCATACTAAGCACTTGGGAGAGTACATTTTCTCCTTAGACTGGGTTGGAGTGTCCAGCTGAGGACACATATCTGAGGCTCTCAGGTGAAGGAGTGGCCCAGGGATCCCTGGAAGACAATATAGGCCAGTGAGCCGCCTACTTGCTTCTCCCATTTGTATTTAAAACCAAATACTGAATTAATCAGGGCCTGTGACAGCAGCACCATCAAAGCAACCTAAATTAGACTGAAACAAATCTACCTCTGAGGAAAAGGACTCTGAAGGCCACACTCAGTCAGTGTTTCCCCCTAAACCAGACCCTAGTTGCCCATCTATCACAGAATGGAGAGGCTGGTGGATTGACCTGGTGGGGTCTGTTACTCAAGGCCACTTCCTATATCAAACATTGTTTGATTCTTTCCCCTCTGATAATTTTACATGTTTGTGAACCACTGCTTAAATCCAGAAGTGGTACATATTTAGCAATACCCAGCATTTAATGTGTCAGTGTGGGGAAAGTTAAAAATGTTTCACCAGCTTCAGGGATGGAGTTACCCAAGGGCAGCCAGGGTGATAGCCCAAGGCCTCTGGTATAGGGCGATCTCCTCCACAAACCTGGCTAACACCCTCAATTCTGGTAGCTCCTTTAACCCATGAAACCCCACCATTTTGGGAAGTATTCTTAGTTATCTCCCCCTTTTTAAAGCCTTATTAACATCCCATCTGCTCCTAGAGGCCTTCCTAGACTAAGCCCTTATTTCCCTTGTATGTCACTTATGCACTTGGATCTGTTCCCCTTAAGCATTTTAATATTCTCCCCTCCTTCAGCCCCACAGAACTTATGTACATAGCTATCAGTAATTTCTTTTAATGTTGGTCTTCCCCTCTAGTCTCTAAGTTTCATGTAGGCAGGGATCATCTATGCCTACTTATTGTACAATCCCAAGTGTTTAGTAAAGTGCTGTGCATACAGTAAGTGCTCAATACTATTGATTGATAATATAAATAACTGTATTGTTCAGCACTATGTATCATGCACTGGGATAAATATAATCAGGTCAGACACCTTTCCTGTCCCACATGGGAGTCAGCATCTAAGAGGGAGCGAGACCTGGGATTTAATCCTCATTTTACAAAAAAGGCAACCAAGCCCAGGGATGTTATGTGAATTGCCCGAGGTCCCACTGCAAGCAAGTGGCAAGAGGGATTGGAAACCAGGTCCTCTGACTCCCAGGCCTGTTCTCTTTGCCCCTAAGCCACTCTGATTGTAGGAGAGAGCTCCACTCTGAATTTTCTGATCCCTGAGATTTTGTGAGGCCAATACAGGGCAGGTGAGATTGTAAAACACAATGCTTCCTGTACACACACACTAAGGAGGTAAGGGATCAGGGTACCTCTCTATTCCTGTCCTGTCCCTCTCTGGCCACCCTTGACATATAACATATTTCCATCTAAGCATCTATTCAGGGCTGCTGGGGGATCCAGAGTTCTCAAAATGATCATGCTGATGCATAGCCTAGCATTCTTTGTAACATGTGTGGTGTAAGCTTGTTCCTCAGGCTGGGGTTTGGATCTGTTTTGGGGAAAAAAAAAAAAGGATTATAATTCCCCTTTAGACTGGAAACCAAATCAAAGGCAGGGACTGTCTTTTATTCTAGTTTCACCAGCATCCGACTTCTTCTACATAACAGTAGGTGTACAATAAATACAAATGAACAAATACAGCTCACTTAATTTTGATGATCCAGACCCTGGTGCCATCCTCCATTTTGGAGCACCAACACTGTGCTAGGTGCTTGGGAATATGCAGTTATAATATGAATGGGCCTGGCCCCCGGGAAGGTCTGCTGAAAATTATGGATCTTCCCTGTGGCTGCAGTGTCTGGATCTAATGCAGCTCAGCTCTGTCAAACAGCAGGCAAGTGGTAGAGTTGGGATTCAAACCCAGGTCTTCTGTTTCAAAGTCCTGTGTTCCCGCCCTTAGCCAAGCTGCTTCTCCAAGATCTTCCCAAAGATTTCTCGTTGAGATTTAGAACAGTTCACACTCCTGAGTCACAGTGGGAAAGACTGGTTAAATCATTGGGCACAGCAGGAAATGGGGTTTAGCAAACGCTCTATGAAGACAGACAATTATTAGAAGGCCTTACAACTAAAACAGTGGTGGGGTGAGTGTGAGATTTCCCAATATTCCCTAACCATAAGACTTGTTTGCTTAGAAAATAATTCAGAGCTACAAATCAAAATGATTTTATACTCTCTGGCCCTGAAATTTTAACAAAAAGTTAATTTTCAAAAAGTCTAATTTTATTTTCCCTTTCCCGGTACTGTTGCTCTTTAATAGGGCTCAGCTCCAACTGGCTTGAAAATTTGGGAAAAGAATGAGGTGTTTTTAGGCACTCCCAAGCCTTGAAAAGAAAGGAAGCCCAGTTCTGTGAGTAGCTTACCCATTATTCATAATAAGAAGTGGCCATTGATATTAAAAGTGGCAAGTGTGATCTAGTTCAGCCCACTCCCATAGGATTTCCTCTGTTCTCTTCCAGCAAGTTCTGACCTTCAGCACCAGGAGAGTTCCAATTCCCCTCCCCTATGTGATTCTATGAAGATGTCAACTTGTTTTCTAATGCCCAAGTTATTGGTGGATGAGGGTGTCCAACAGAATCCAGATTTCCCTAAATGCATTTCCAGGGCTTTGTTTTTCCAAGTGCATTAGAAGCTTCAAAATATCTAATAATCTTTTTTTGTTGTTGTTGAATGCTTACAATATGCCAAGCAACAGACTAAGCACTGGGGCACAGACAAGATAATCAGGTCGGACCCAGTCCCCATCCCACACGGGGTTCACGCCCTAATATACAGAGATTAGATCGAGGTCAAATTACAAGTTTCTGGGCACCTCCGTCTATGTTTTATTCTGCATGAAAGCATGGTACTGGGCCAATAAGGGAACATCCTTCTCATCAGGAGAAGCGGGAATGAAGGAGCGGTATCCTGGTCCACTACAGACAACCCCAGATCAGGAATTCCTTGCCCCTCGGTTCATTAGGTTCTAACCTCATCAGGATCTTGCCGGGGTGGAGGAAGGGAGGCTAAGGGGGAAATTGTCTACAGCATCATGCCAAGCAAGGCTTGGGCTCAACAGATGGCCCAAGTCCCCTTGGATGGAACTGAGGGACAGTGGATACTTCTGTTTCTGCTCCTAGGATGGGTAGGAAAATTTTGACGGGGGAAAATGCTGTGAAAAGAGAATGAAAACTGTGGCAGTCTCAACTGTTTTTCAAGTCAGCAGCTTTCCAAAAATTCAACGCCCACCGCTATCCCCACACAGACAAGGCCTTTCAGTCCTAGAGCACCAAGTTAGCTGTCCCAAGCCACCAATGCACTGGCCAGCTGATAATATCACACAGGTAGGTACTATACATCGGTAATATGCAGAGGTAAGAGAAAGGGCCCTGTGGAAGGTGATCCCACTCAATAGGGCACCTTCCCCCAGTAAAATGACCATCTCAGGCTCTCACTCCTTCCAATCACCCTGGAACTAACTTGGAGACCTTTGGATAAGTATTATTAGAACACATTAAGGACTCAATGTTTTAGCATTAGAAAAAAAGTATTCAGAGTAACAGGCACAGAGCACTTGGTGATAGAGAAGATGAAAAGCTGGAGGCATGGACTTTGGCCAATAGTGTCGTGTGGGAGGCATCAGGGCGGACCACAATCTGACCGAGTCAGCAGGACGATGGTCTTAACAAAAAAGTGAAAGATTTGACACTAGGCGTTTACTAGCGGGAGTTAGAATGCCAGCAGAGAGTGGATCTTCTCCAGTATCAGAGCACTTGGGCCAACTAGGGCCTCTTAAAGGGAAAGCAGATGGAAAATCAGAGGTCTGAAGCACAGAACTCAAAAGGAGAAGTGAAGGAGGTGTGACTAATTCTGGAGAAGGAATCAATCAATCTGGATGGTGGGTGGGGTTAAAATGGTCTTTAGTGAAATACTGACTTAGGGCCATGTTGGGCAGTTGGTCTATCTCCACTAAAAAACACACACGGTATATCCAGATGAAATCAGCCTACAGCAATAGAGATTGAGGTTATCCATAAGGAAGAACTTCTCTAAAAAGAGAGTGTCAGACAGCAGACTGGGAAGTGAAAGAAGAGAGGGAGGAATCTTCTCCTTGGAAGAGCTTTCAACATCCACTCAGCCACGAAGAGGAACGGCTTGGTGAACAGTCCCCAACACCTTAACAAGCCCTGGATCTCATTCAGAGGACACACAATTCAATAGGACATGATATTTTCCCTGCCAAAATTCAAGTTTGAAAAATATAATTAATGGTGCATAAATGAAGATTTCACAGCTTCAAAGTCAAATGTTTTCCATTCACCATCACACATTCAATCCCCTATTTTTCTTCTAAGTACTCTTCCACATTGCCAGGCACCTATCATAGGGTGATAGCCTTTAAATAGAATATGCCCACATGTCCGTTCCTAAATTGAGGCACAAGTTCAAAGTCAGTTTCCCTTGAAAATGAATAAATCAATTCTCCTTCTAAACGGGAGATTGTTTGACTTGCCAAGTTCTGAGTAATGAAAGACAATGTGGACAGACCTTGAGTCTTTTGAATGAAAATATTGTCAATGAATCACAGAAATCAAATGAAAGCCTTGAGTTTAAGACAGAGGCAGGATATACACGAAGACCTTGGAAGGTGTATAATTTTGGAAAATAAAGTAAGATTTGTAACCCACATTCCCCTTTATTCAAGTAGTTTCTTTATTCACCAATTGTTATAGTTTGGGATGGAGACCAAGAAATGGAATTAGGAATCTATAACTAGATAGGCAGAATAAGATCACCCTCTTCCTTGAAAAGGGAAATACTCAATGGTCAGGCATGGCCCTATCAGTACTTTGTAGTTTCCAGGCCTAACCTAACCCCTTTCTAGAACAAGATCAGTATGTACCCAAAGTCTTGTTGAAAGGAAAGAAACCAAAGGAGGAACAAGATACCATCTGTCCTGGAGACCAACGTCACCTCAGTATCCCAACGAAGACAGTAATCAGAGCCTAGGATCAAAACTGAGATGAGGAAACTGGATTCTCAGGGCCATTCAACCAGTTCATTTGGACCAAGCCCTGTGGTCATAATAGGGGCCTGCCGCCTCAGGACCTTGCTTCCCCTTCTCCGCCCCCCACCTTGGAGAACCCCCCACTGCGGCCAAGCCAATCTGTGAAGGCAGAGAGGCATGAACTGCTTTTACAGCTTCACATCACTGCCCAAGAAATTTCCTGGGACATAGCACCAAAGTAATGCTCTTAACTATGTGACCTTGGACAAGTCACTTCACTTATCTGTGCCTCAGTTACCTCCTCTATAAAATGGGGAGTGAAACTGAGTCCCACATGGGACAGGGATTGTGTTCAAACTGATTTGCTTGTATCCCCCAGCGCTTCGTATAGTGATTGGCACATAGTAGGGGCTTAACAAATATTATCATCATCTCAGTGGTTACCGTGACTAGAACTTCATATCCCAGAACCACTTGAGACATCCCTCCCCTCTCAGGCCCCTCAAGCTCCATCACTGGCCCTGGGCACTTTAGTTGTTCTTGACTAGCCCTGGATGAAGAGAAGGAGTGGAACAAAGCAGGAGGAGACTTGTTTCTACCTCATTTGCATAGCCAGGGCAAAGGCAACAAAAAGTGATGAAAAAAGAGCTTCAGGTTCCAGAACTCTCAGATCTAGAGTCTTTAGCTCACGGATAAAATTATCTTAAACAAGGAAAAATAAAGCTTTATAAATTAAGGGGAAAAATAAAATTTAACTGGCTTTTAGCACTGGAAATGTTTCCACACCAAAAGATTCCAATTTCTCTGGAAGTTAAAATGTCCACCATCCACAGAGGGTTGACTACACTCTACTTGTGAGCAGTTAGAAAGCCCCTACACGTCAGTCTGCCATTGGAGAAAAAAATACTGGTTACTTCAGAATATCAAACCTTGGATTCATATTCACACACACACACACACAAAAAAGTCAGCCAACCTTGCTTCAAGCCAAATCCACATGCCTAAGCAAACCAACCAGAGTGGAAGGAACCAATTTGCACTCAAGCTAGGATATTTTTTAATCCCACAAAGATGTCCCCAGAAATCCTCAGTTGTGGGAATGAATTGGCCAGGAGAGACCAGATTGGATGGACACTCAATTCTCACACCAGGAAACTAGGGGAAAGAGAACCAGTACCATGGCAGTTTGCCTCTAGTACCAAAGTGAACAAAAAAAGGACAAACTACATGGGTGGGGGGAAAGAACCAAGATGAAACAAGTTGGAAGTAAGTCCAGTGCTGCCTTTCAAGCATAAGTTCCCTTAAAAAAAAAATCCCATGTCCATGGCCCAGCAAGGGCCGATAGGGTGGGTGGGTGGGAGAAGATTCCTCCCTTGATTCATTCTCAGATTTCAGAACATCCCACCCTTTTAGAAATGCATTTTTGGTGTCGAGATTGCTAATCCCAGAAGCAAAAGAAACGCCACAATGATGAGTGGGCAGAAAGGCAAGCCCACATTCTTTCATTATCTGGCGAATTGGGTGATGTCACTGGATACCAGTTTCTAATCACTTTTTACAAATCCCTTTATAAATAGACAACTCTAAACCCGCCAGAACTGTCTGGGTCTCTAGGTCTAGCGGGCTTTTATAATTACTCGCAGCTCCAACTGTAGGCTACTTAAATTAGTTAGCAGTCACCAAGATATTTTTAGGTCATAGCAACGCGCATACACACACACACACAATCTCTGGTGTGGTAGAGCACATATGGCCCCCTAAAAAAGTCAGTGGTATTTATTGACAAATTTCCCTTTTCTTGGTCACCTTCATTTCTGTTAATGCCAGAAGGCAGATGCCCAACACTTCAGAGTGTTGAGAGCAGGATACTGATGTTTACACAAATGTAGTATGGTTCAATTTCATTCCCTGGAACTCACACCAGAGTGGAAGGAGGGCCTTGAAACAGTCACCAAAAACCAAAAGAAAAGAGGCAGGGAGAGGAGGACGACTTGCACTTTAGCTTTCTGTTATTGGACCTACGCCTGCTGCAGTCACCAAATGATGTATTTTAAAAGGCCACAAGCATTTCCTTTCAGGGTTCCTTTTTGCTAGGGAATTATTTCATCCCAAGTAACTCATCTCCTTGGAGACTTCCCAGAGGGTTTTCATAGAATGAGATTCTGACCCCCAAAATCGTGGAGCCTTTCCAGGTCCTGACGTCCTGGGTTCTTTCTCTGTGTCTCTCCCATTACCGCCATTTTCCTCTCAACACTCCTAAACGTCCCTTAGCTTCACCATCAGGAAGACGAGTATCTTGTTCTGGGGTTGACACAATATTCTGGCAGAGGAAAGATACGAGGGTGGGTTTGTGGGTAGGGACTATGTCTACCAACTCTCTTATATTGTATTCTTCCAAGGGCTTAGTACAGTGCTCTGCATACAGAACACGGTCAGTAAATACAATCAATTAAATTGGGGTGCTGTGGAAGTAGAGGCTCAAAGAACAAGATTCCAAAAAGCACCTTGACTTGGAAGGACTCTTCTTGAGCCCACAAAACTCTTGCCAAAAGAGAATAATTCAGAAGACAACACACAGAGGGTACAATAAGAGATTTCCAAAGTTGGCTACATGCTGTTGAAGAGGAGTACACAAAGAGTAAACAGTATAAATATCAAGATCAGGATGGGCTTGTTTTGCCTTTTCAAATTGACAAGTGTCAGGGGGAGAGAGGAGAGAGGAAAGAGAAAAGAGTGAGAGGAAAGAGCGAAAGAAATAGGAAAAAAGAGATAGGGGAAAAGGTTACATTGTCCAGAGGATACTTATGTAACATCCAGAGTGAGATGCAACAGCAATTTTGACCACCTTGAGCTCTGCCTTCTCCCTGGAGCGCATATGTGGAGCTGGTTCAGACTAAGCCATGCTAACAAGTCTCTTTTCCTCTGAACAGACTGCCAAAAGTGCCAGGGGGATCCACTGGCAGTTAGGTCCCTCTTGATCCATGGAGGCAGGTCAAGCAGGAGCATGTGCCTGGTGCAGTTTCCCAGAAGATAAGAATAAAACATGGTTTCAGATGCAGGAGGTCACCCGCCAGGGGAACTGTAAATTAGAACCGTAATCGAATCCCAAAGGCCTCAGAAGGCTGCTGATCAATTTCTTCCCAACCTGACACTGCATGACTAAAATGGCAACAGAGCAGCCTCTTACTTGACAGGCAGCACCAAAAATGGAGATCATGGCACCGGAACAAAGGGTGGGGGAGAAGGGAGGGGGGAGGGGGAGAACGGGATGTAAAACTTGGACCGCCAGGATAGCAACCAGTGTTTACAATTATAAAACAGAGGATCAAATGGGCTAGCCATAAATTACCACTGACCCGCATTGAGCGAGACAATTTCTCAAAATGAAGGGGCTTTAGAGGGGCTTCTGTTATATTTCAGTCCTTCCCCCCAGCTCACCCAGTTCTCCCTTATACAGATAAGTCTGTCTTTCCTCCCTCATCAAAATGGCGCCACAATCGACCCCTCCCCTTCTCTGGGTATGAATGAAGCTAAACCTTAAAACTATCAAGGGAGGATTTAACTGAAGTAAGACCCACAGCAAGACAAAACCAGCCTGGCTGGCCCCAACCAGAGTCTCCAGAGTGGTACATTCGGGTTTTAGGATACACCCGCCTATTTCCCAGCACCAATGGGGTTTCCAAAGACCCTTGTACTTGACTCTCTTCTATCCTAGAAGTAAAATGGAGACTCGTCTGAAGAGAACACTCTTCCCCAAGCATGCACTCCCTCCCTCCAGGCCACTGCACAGAAACGAAAAAGGGGACAAAGGGTGGGGAGGATGGGAAGAGGCAACCCCACCCATGCGGCCAAAGCTCTAGATTTTTACCCCAACCCACACAGAATGACACCTGAAAAGACAGAGCGAATCCAGATCCTACCGCCAGAGAGTCTTCTAAACCAGCCGCCCCCGCTCCTCGCCAACTTGAAAGTGACTGGTCCAAAGCGGCAGCGGCCCAGGGCGCTCGGTGGTGAGGTCACCACTCTGGCCCGCCCTGCTAAGGCGATCAGACTCCCAGTCCAGAGGAACCAGGCCAGGCCGTCTGAGTCCGAGAGGCATCCTATGTGGCCAGGGAGTGGTCACTCCCCCCGTTCCCCACCAATACCTTCACGAGCTTTTTCCTGGTGATTTCTAAATCCCTCTTCCCATTCCCTTAGCAGGAAGTGGCTTGCCACTGAGTGGGGGTGATTTTACAGCTCTAGGTCACCCCATGTTTAGTTTGGGGGTGATCAGACATCCTGACATTTAGGTGACTGCTCCTTGGGTCAAGATGCAGAAGACCGGGCTACTTTCTATCAAGAACATTTACCCTATGAGAGGAAAGACAAAAACATAAGAACCAGATCAAGCAACAGATGAGGAATCAAAGCATGGAGAACCCTCCCCCCCCCGCCCATCACCCTTCCCCAATGGGAGCCTTCCAGAGAAAACCCCTTCATCCCTTTAAAACGATTAGGAGATCCCAAGAGGGTTGGCACAAACATGGCGGACTGTCAGCTCCGCCTGCCTACTTTCCCCAAGCGCAAAGTACAGTGCTCAGTGCACAGCGTCTACATGCTCAAGTACTATGGATTGGTGGTAGGGACTCCCTGAGATGATCCTTGAACCAAAAGCCAAGGAGACATTCCCCAGACAAAACAAAATCTGTTGTCCCAGGATGGAACCAGTTAGCTCCAAAGACATAACCATTCCCAGACTAAGCCCTTATTTCCCACTCCCCACCCTCCCCTGTGTTGACGATGAACTTGGCTGTGTATCTCTTAAGCACTCTGATACTCACCCCAGCAACCCAGCACCAGTGTACAAATCCTGACTCTACTATTTCCCCTATCTGTAATTTATTTTCACAACCGTCTCCCCCAGTAGACTGTAAGCTTCTTGTGGAGGGCAATTCTATCTTCCAACTCTCTTGTATTATCCTTTCCCAAGTGCTTAGTCGAGTGCTCTGCATGCAGTAAGCTCTCAATAAATACTGTTGATGGATTGTTCCCACTTTGGGACTTATGGAGGCAAGAAGAAAGGAAACAGCTAATTCATTCAATCGTATTTATTGAGCTCTTACTGTGTGCAGAGCACCGTATTAAGCACTTGGAAAGTACAGTAATCCCTACCTAACAACAGGCTCACAGTCTAGAATGGGGAGAATCAAACTGGGGGCAGGAAGGACCCAAAGCTATGACAGAGAGGCAGTTTTGCTAGGTGGCATATTCAAAGCGCTTAAGTTATTCACTTAACTGGACATTTGCCATTGTTTGATTTGTTTATGCAGATTTCCATACCCACTCATAGCCTTTCATCAATACCTTGGCAGGTTGAGGATCTGCCCCAAACCTGAATAACTTGGCTAAAATACAGTAGCGGCTGGGGGAGAAAGGATTACTACAAACTAATATTTACAAAATAGGGAATACCGAAGCTCAGACTAAACTCACTGTGGGGAGGAACATGTCTATCACTTCAGATTGTACTCTCCCAAGTGCTTAGTACAGTATTCTTGCACATTGTAAGTGCTCAAAAATGACTGATTGTGAAACAAGGAGTGACTGTCATAAGCGCAGGTCGAGTTTAGTCTGAATATCAGAGAACTTTCTAATCGATTCAACAGAATTTAGGGATATTATACAAAAAGCAAGGTATTTGTTAAGCGCTTACTATGTGCAGAGCACTGTTCTAAGCGCTGGGGTAGACACAAGGGAATCAGGTTGTCCCACGTGGGGCTCACAGTCTTAATCCCCATTTTACAGATGAGGTAACTGAGGCACAGAGAAGTTAAGTGACTGGCCCAAAGTCACACAGCTGACAAGTGGCAGAGCCAGGATTCGAACCCATGATCTGACTCCAAAGCCCGTGCTCTTTCCACTGAGCCACGCTGCTTCTCAAGGGCATCCCATCCGCGATATAGTGCTGGAATATATTCTTTAGGCAAATAATATTACCCTGGCTACAATCCATGGTATTAACCAAGCATTTACAGTGTGCAGAGCACTGCACTAAGCCCTTGGAATTATAACAGAGTTGGTAGATATGAATAAAGACACCTCTTTCTTAAATTTTTCCATTATTAATGGATCGTTGTAGAGTTTAACTTTCATGGAAATCTAGAGATCCAAAACCAACACATCATTTAAAAAAGGATAGAAGGGTAAGAGATTTTAAACTCCTTGTGGACAGGGATGGTATCTACCAACTCTATTGCATCTACTTTCCCCAAGCGCTTAGTACATTAGTACAAGCTCAGTAAATACCACTCACTGGAAAAGGAGACATCCCTTGAAGAGCTCTGGTACAGTAATCGTTTAAGTTGTTTGTAATGGGGCTGTTATCACCAGTGTCATGCAGACTGCATCTGAGCCAATCTGTCTAATATTTTAAATCTTTCCCTCTGTAAGCTACCACCGCCCAAGATATCAGGAAAAAGGACTCCCCACAGTGAGAGTGAAGACACGTCTCGTGATGGGATTAAACTAGGGTCTCGTTTCCTTCTTGCATCCTCGGCTCCCACTTACTGCCCCTCCCCCTCTTCCCCACAACACCCGCCCCCCGCAACAAAACCACGGAAAAACCTGAGGTTCACAAAGGGTATGCATGCATCGTTTGCTAGGTGATCAAGTCAGAAACGGTACTAACTTCATAGAATAAAATCATCACAAGCACAAAAGAACGAAGAGATTTCTTACCTTTCAAAACGAGAGGTTCTTTGCCTTCTCTCTTCAGTGACTCTAAGACTACGTGAAGTGGCTGAGAAGGCATCACTCGGTTTGGTTCATTTGTATTCTCATCATAAACGACAATTTCTTTGGAAAAGATCCTCTTGAAAGAGTCTTTGCCCTCCCTACAGGAGATCAAGTCCAAGACGGTGATCTTGCCCTGCTGCAGTCTCCTCCTGCTGATCTTATCGGAACAGTTGATGTGAACAGCTCCTTGAATATGACTCTTATTGTACTCCAGGAACGGCCTGCAGTCTATGATGACGGGTCCCTGGCTTGGTTGGTGGCCCTTGCTGCATTTGGTCATTTTCTTAGCCAAGTCATTGGGGTAGATGATTTTTATGCTGGCTAGCTGCTTGGGCGTCCCGGACACCGGACTCCCCACCCGGCCCGGACTCAGGGGGCCGGCGTTCTCGTTATTGTTGACCATCTGGTTGGCGGGGCAGGTGGTGGAAGTCCCGACGTTGGTGGTGGCGCCGGCAATGGCTTGGGTCTGAGCCTGGTTGTCCTTGTCGTAGGTTGCCACAGTGCAACAACTGGCACTGCTGCATCCACAATTCAGGGAGCGGGCAGAGCCGTTGGATGAGGGCATATACGTGAGATTGGCAGCCTTTAAAGACACTACTGTGGTGGTGATCAGGGCCGTGTGGCTATCCCCGACCGAAGAGGCGGATTCAAGGTAGCTGGAGTCTAAACGGAGGTTGAGATCCTGAGGTCGGACGGGCCTAGTCAGTGCCACTACTACCCTGTCGTCTAAAGGAGACGGAGGCATGAGGAGGCTGAAAACTGGCAATTCAGGAAGAACTCAGGATAGTCTGTAGAGAAGGAAAAAAAAAAGGAGGGGACAAAGTCATACACCACAAGGATTGTACATGCAGCTTGCAGATATCCCATCTCATTCTATTCCTCACCCTGGGGACGGGGAATTACTGCACTTGATCATTCCGGACCTCCGGGTGCCTATTGCCAAGCAACTGCAAAAGCTTTCAATTCCTTTTTATGGAGGCAAAGAGGATACAGGACTAATTGCACGTCCCCCCACCCCCCGTCCTGAGGATGATCAAATGATGAACTACTACTTCAGATCATTTTCCTGTCAGAACATTCAGCTGTGAGGATTAACAAGCATAGAAAATGAAGGCACCACAAGCCTAGAAGAGATTTCAAGAGGTGATCTCATCTGCCTCCAGTTCTGAATGGACACGGTGAACAGTCCTGGCTTGGCCCCCGACCCCTTTTTCCAGCCTTAAAAGCTACACCCCCCAACTCTCTAATCCATAGGAATGCACAGCAGGTAAGTCTGACCCTAGAAGATGTCAACTTTCCTAGCAAATCCAAATGAAAAACGCCCTCCTAAATATATGCCTCCCCAAGGTTGATTTCTCAAACATCACTCACTCCTTTAAAGAAAAAAATACGCCGGAATAGAAAACGTTTTTACAACTTCTGTCCCTCTTTCTCCTTTCCCTGCATGCTAAACTGAATTTTCCCGTTTCACCACAGGTTATGATTGGATCGTAAAACCACAGCAACTGTGTTAGCTCTGGAAGCCCACCATTCCAGGGGGGATTTAACAAGACCATCCCCAACCCCCACCCACTGCCCATCCAACCCTCAAAGAATGAAAGATTTTCCTTCTCCTCCTTTTCCTTCTTTCAGTCACTCAGAGCCAGTTTTTGACCAGCTTTCTTGGACAGTGGTCATACACCCAAGGATTTCAGTCCTCAAACGCCCACACTTGTCTCCCAGATTCCCACAAAATGAACTGTGACTTGCTGATCCTCCTGATATGAGTCTCTCTCCAACTCTTCTTAAAAGCTGGGTGTCAAATCTGAACACTCAGATTTCCTGCTCCACACTTTACTATTCATCTGCAAGAAGCCAGTGCCGTTCCTTGTTTTGAGAGCGCGTTATGCCGGTCCTCAGCCACGATTTCAGTCTCCACCGTTTAACACAAACACTCTCCCAGAGAAGCGGCAAAAACCCTGGGCCAGAGAGCTGATCTACCCCACAAAAACCTTAAGCACCTTTTATGCGAGAAAATGTTCCCTCAAAGAACTATCACTGTCGTGTAGAAAGATACAACCACCTTAGAGACACTCCAAACCCACACGAGTCAGCCTTCAAAACATTCTCCCCTCTACCAATTTTAAATAATTCAGACTTTCCTTCCATAAACGTGGACTGTGATGCCGGCGTAAAACTTCTCCACTTGGAGAATGTTTTGGGAAAAACAAGGTCCTACGGCAGGGGGTAAGCATCGTTTCGCGTCCACAAGCACACGAAACTGTAAAAGCTCTTATTTTGGCTAAATCGGTTTCATCCCCCATCACCTAAAAACTATCGAATTGTATATTCCAAGCGCTTGGTACAGTGTTCTGCACATAGTAAGCGCTCAATACATACTTTTGAATGAATGAATCAACAGACCCTTTCTTCCAAAGAGGGGCCCGAAAGGAGACACACGGGACACACAAGGCACATTACAAGTCCGGGGATCTGGGGCTAAATCTCCTCGTGCACACGCTGTAGAAGCAGCTCTGCATCCCTGCAGCAGAGGGTCGTATATTAGGAGCCCGTATATTAGGACCCCTGCAAAGCTAGCGGGGGGACAGGTACCTTTCTTCACCGCCTCCCCACCCAGCGCTTTGCACATAGTAAGCGCTTACCCAATACCATCGTTAGCGTTATTTGCAATAAAAGGGGGTGGAGATGACGAAGTGAGTCGGTGAGTTTTTCAAGCTCCGTGGCACTCGGTTTTCGCACCCTGCCGTCTCCTAAGGGCCCTGGGACCTGCAGCAAAACCTTCCCAGCCAACCTGCTTTTTGTCTCCCTCCCCAACTCTTGGCCCTCCTAGGAAGGGGAGCCCCGCCGACCCCCGCCGTGGCACCAGCCCGACCCTCACTCCCCCCGTCCCCAAGCAGCGTGGTTCAGTGGCAAGAGCCCGGGCTTGGGAGTCCGAAGTCATGGGTTCGAATCCCGCCTCTGCCACTTGTCAGCTGGGTGACTGTGGGCGAGTCACTTCACTGGGCCTCAGTGACCTCATCTGTCAAATGGGGCTTAACTGTGAGCCTCACGTGGGACAACCTGATGAGCCTGTGTCCAGCCCAGCGCTTAGAGCGGTGTTCTGCACACATACCAACATTATTACCAGCTCCAAAGGGGACCCACCCACCCGAGAGGAGGCAGGTTTCTGCTCCCACCCCTCCGCTTACTTCATCCACACGTCCCTCCACCGTGCGGCGTCCCTCCGCGGCTACAGCTTGGCGGCATCCAGCCCCCATTCACTCGGCTTCATTGAGCTCCGCCCGCCACCTTCTTACTTTCTCTTTTTGGCTCCGCTGGAAATGTAAGATTCGAAAGGGGCGGGGCCGGCGCCGAAGGACGGGCGGCTGAGCCAATGGGAGGCGCCCCGGGGGCCCCGGACCAATCGCGGCCCGGGAGGGGGGCGTGGCCGGACGGCCGGGCCCCGCCCCTTTAAGGACGGTTGCCTCGGGGCCGTCGGGTGAGAGCCCGGGTGATGATGTCATTGGCGGCCAATCAACGGCTTTGGAGAGGCCGGCCGGGGCCGGAGCCGACCAGCTGCTCTCTATTTACATCTAAACCAAACCGGCGGGATTCACTTAACCTGTTCCTGGGCCCCACCGTCCCTAGTAAAAATGATATAATCATAATATTAATAATCATCACATCATAATCACGGCATCAGAGAAACAGCGTGGCCCAGTGGAAAGAGCCCGGGCTTGGGAGTCAGAGGTCCGGAGTTCGAATCCCGGCTCTGCCACTCGTCAGCTGTGTGACTGGGGGCAAGTCACTTCACTTGATGATGATGATGATGTTGGTATTTGTTAAGCGCTTACTATGGGCCGAGCACTGTTCTAAGCGCTGGGGTAGATACAGGGTCATCAGGTTGTCCCACGTGAGGCTCACAGTTTAATCCCCATTTTACAGATGAGGTTACTGAGGCACAGAGAAGTTAAGTGACTTGCCCACAGTCACACAGCTGACAAGTGGCAGAGCTGGGATTCGAACTCATGACCTCTGACTTCCGAGCCCGTGCTCTTTCCACTGAGCCATGCTTCACTTCTCTGGGCCTCAGTTACCTCATCTGTAAAATGGGGATTAACTGTGACCCTCACGTGGGACTACCTGATGACCCTGTATTTACCCCAGCGCTTAGAACAGTGCTCGGCCCATAGTAAGCGCTTAACAAATACCAACATTATTATTATCATCTGTCCAGCGCCTACTATGGGCCGAGCACTCTTCTAAGCGCTGGGATAGACACGAGGTGATCAGGTTGTCCCACGTGGGGCTCACGGTCTTCTATCCCCCTTTTACACATGAGGCCCAGAGAAGTTAAAAGATGTTGGTATTTCTTAAACGCTTACTTCGCGTTGGGGTAGACACAGGGGATTGAGGTTATCCCACGCGAGGCTCACAGTCTTCATCCCCCTTTTACAGATGAGGGAACTGAGGCCCAGAGAAGTGAAGTGACTTGCCCACAGTCACACAACTGACAAGGGGCAGAGTCGGGTTTCGAACCCATGACCTCTGACTCCCAAGCCCGGATCTTTCCAGTGAGCCACGCTGCTTCTCTAGTGACTCGCCCAAAGTCACAAAGTCTAAGACGTTGATTTAGTCCCTGTCCCCCGTGGGGCTCACTGTCCCAGGTCCCATTACCCTATTTATTTTGTTAATGAGATGTACATCACCCTGATTCTATTTATTTGCTATTGTTTTAATGAGATGTTCTTCCCCTCGATTCTATTTATTGCCATTGTTCTTGCCTGTCCGTCTCCCCCGATTAGACCGTAAACCCGTCAAAGGGCAGGGACTGTCTCTATCTGTTACCGATTTGTACATTCCAAGCGCTTAGTACAGTGCTCTGCACCTAGTAAGCGCTCAATAAATACTATTGAATGAATGAATTTTCCAGGTGAGGTAACTGAGGCACAGAGAAGTTAGTGATTTGCCCAAAGTCACACAGCCGACGAGTGGCGGAGCCGGGATTAGAACCCTCGACCTCTGACTCCCAAGCCCTTGTTCTTTCCCACTAAATCCCTGTCCCACGTGGGGCTCACAGTCTTCATCCCCATTTTACAGATGAGGTCACTGAGGCCCAGAAAAGTGAAGAGACTTGCCCAAGGTCACACAGCTGACAAGTGGCGGAGCCGGGATTAGAAGCCACGACCTCTGACTCTAAAGCCCCGACTCTTGCCTCTAAGCCCCGCTGCTTCTCTTGGGGGTTGGGGGTAGGGGGTGCGCCGGGCCTCCTCCCCGCCAAAGTCTCCGTTTTCGGCCCGGGCCGGGCCCCGCAGGACGTGGAGGCTTCCCCCCTCCCCCGAGCCGCGGGACAGTTGGCGCCGAGGACGGTCGGGCCGGTAGCCCCCGGCCGGGCTCCGCTCGCCCTCCCGCCCCCGAGCTCGCCCCGGACACGGGCTCCGCGCCGCAAGGCTGAAAGGACGGGGATGGACGGACACGGTTGCAGCGCGGGGCCCGAAAGCAAACCGCCCTCCCTCCATCCCACTGCCGCCCTTCCCTTCACTCCCTTCACCTTCCCATCCTTTCCCCCCACCTCCCAGTCCCTTTCCATCTCTCCTTTCCATCCTTTCCTCCCTCCCTTTCCATCTTTCCCCCTCTCCCTTTCCATCTTTCCCCCTCTCCCTTTCCATCTTTCCCCCTCTCCCTTTCCATCGTTCCCCCTCTCCCTTTCCATCGTTCCCCCTCTCCCTTTCCATCGTTCCCCCTCTCCCTTTCCATTGTTCCCCCTCTCCCTTTCCATTGTTCCCCCTCTCCCTTTCCATCTCCCCCCCGATCTTTTCCCCACATCCCTTTCCATCTTTCCCCCTCTCCCTTTCCATCTCCCCCCCCCCCATCTTTTCCCCATGTCCCTTTCCATCTTTTCCCCCCTCCCTTTCCACCCTTTCCCCCTTCTCATCCTTCCCCTCCCTTCCCATCCTTTTCCCCCTTCCCATTGATTACTCTCTGCTTGTTTTGTTGTCTGTCTCCCCCTTCTACACTGCGAGCTCGTTGTTGGGTAGGGACTGTCTCTATTGTCTCTATTGTCTGTTGCCGAATTGTACTTTCCAAGTGCTTAGTAGAGTGCTCTGCCTACAGTAAACACTCAATAAATACGATGGAATGAATGAATGAATGAATCCTTCCCCTCCCATGCCATCCTTTCCCCCCTCCCATGCCATCCTTTCCCCCCTCCCATGCCATCCTTTCCCCCCCCCTTCCCTTCCTTTCCCCCCCTTCCCTTCCTTTCCCCCCCTTCCCTTCCTTTCCCCCTCTTCCCATCCTTTCCCCCTCTTCCCATCCTTTCTCCCCCTCCCTTCCCATTCTTTCCACCCCTCTCCCTTCCCATCTTTTTACCTCCTCTCCTCCCTCTCTTTCCCCCCCTCCTACCGGACTCCTCCTTGGAGCAGTGACCCCATGGGCAGCCAATGACACACCATGGGAGAAGTGATTGAGTGGCGGCCTTCTGCTGTTACTTGGGAAACTACCGGCACCCTGCCCTCTTACCTCACAGCTTCTTCCACTAATTGAAATGGCCAGCGGCAAAGCAAAAACATCTTGCCAACGTCTGCCAATTCGGGATCTAAATAGGGGACCGAATCCTGGCAATGACTGATCACTACAATGCTAAGAAGATAAGAAGCTTTGGTTCCGTCCCTCTGGAGGAGATGATAATGATGATGATGGAGTAGCCCATCAAAAGGGCCAAGAACCTGTACAGCCAATGACCACAGTGCTGGCGGCTTGTGAAGTGCCACACGCACTCTCGTCCCTGCCCGTCACATTCCCGCTGGGGCAGAGACTGTAATTAGCAAGTCCGTAAGCAGCACTTTGAGTCAAACTGTGGTATTTACTGAGCACCCAATGTGATCAAAGCAATCATTTTTATTGAGTGCTTACTGAGTGCAGAGCACTGTCCTAAGCACTTGGGGAGAGTATAATATAACAGAGTTGGTAGGCACATTTCCTTGAACTAAGCGCTTGCGAAAGTAAGAGAGAGTTGGTAGACACTATATCTGCTCTCAAAGAACTTACCGTCTTAACAAATGTTTGGCAGCTAAAGGAAGAACAGGAATCCCCTGTGGCATTTGTTAAGTACTTACTATGTGTCAAGTACTGTACTAAATGCTGGAGTAGATACAAAATAATCTGTGGACATAGCGTTCTTTCCACTGGACCAACTGTGAGACAGGGAAGGAGAAAGAGTGGCCATTTTATAGACTATGAGCCCCCTGTTGTATAAGGACTGCATCCAACCTGATAATCTTGGACAGCGCTTAGTACAGTGCTTGACAATCATTATTTTCAGCAAAGTAATCTTCTTGAAGTAACAGAGTATTAGTATGTGAGCAGCATGGTTATCCTAGATGTTTTCTTTCTTTCAGTGACCAGTAGTGTTAAAAACTTATTTCAACACTCTTGAACTAATAAGCTTCCCAAATGGCAAAGATATATGCATGCAATTTCCTTAAGTGGACGCTTAAATCAGGAAATGACAAACCTCAGCCAGCTGACCAGCCCCAAAACGTGTTATAGGGTGGACAAGGTTTACCTACTCTATTACCCCAGAAAGGAAGCTGATAGGTTATCCAAAGTTCATGCACATGTGAAATGATTTTCTGACCAATTAACACCTAACCTACCTCTAGATTTCTTTGTGTGACCATATATCAATCATGTTGACAAGATTAATAAATATCCCAACCTCCACCCCCAAGATGTTCTACTGGTCACTCTCTGACCAGGACAACCTGTCTATAGACTGTAAACCCGTCAAACGGCAGGGACTGTCTCTATCCGTTGCCGACTTGTTCATCCCAAGCGCTTAGTACAGTGCTCTGCACAAAGTAAGCGTTCAATAAATACTATTGAATACATCACAGTTTGATATTGCCACACCGCCATCCGTTAGTCCTGGTCCTACACTTTAGGGCTTGTAGTTTGTTCAACTTTCAATTATTTTTGGTATTGAAAATTGGGTACGTTTCACAATGTGCTGCGCCCCTGCCCACCTACAGGTTTGTTGCATCCGCTGCTGCAGCAGAAATATGACTGGTTGGGTCAAGAGAGTTTTAGTGGCACTGTGCAAACCACTAGCCCTACAATCCAGTCCTTTACAAGAGGATCACGATCTTGTCTGTCATTTACAGTGGAAAACTTCATCAACAGTATCATCATAAATGTCATCATCATCAACTGGGGTGATGGGGGACTGGATTTTCACTTAAGAATGATAATCCCAGAATCTACTGATTTTCAACTCCTCTGCCACTTAAACTTCGCCCGGAGCTATTCCTTCCCTATTCCAGCGGAGGCACTGAGGGGTGGTGAAAGGGCGCATCAGTCAATCAATGATATTTATTGAGCACTTACTGTGTGCAGAGCACTACACTAAGTTGCTTGGGAGAGTACAATTCAAGAGAGTTTGTAGACATGATCCCTGCCCATAGGAACTTAGAGCTTTGGGTTTGGAATCTAAAGTCAGTGTGGGTGCTCAGTTGGGGAACTCCTGCAGACTGACCTGCCAACAACACGTTGGGTCTGTTAGAGGTTAAGTTCCCTGGGGCACGGATCATGTCTACAAACTTGTACTGTCTCAAATGCTTAGTACAGTGCAGATAAAAATAATTGATTGTGTCTTCATGGCCTGGCACAGGACATGCCTTTGGTCTCTGTGTTCCTTACCCCTCTCTAGTGCCTCTGTACCTGAAAGGGTCTCCAGGGAGCAAACAATAAATGACCCAGAGAAGGAAAGAGGGATCTTGGAGAATCCTCTGACCCTGTCAAGTTTGACTTATACTCTCTGGCACCCTTATTAACGCTATTCTTTCACCTGCATGGGATTTATCATCCTCCCTCAGAAAGTGCAACAAGACACCCCAGGAAACCAGGGCCTGCATCCGAGTAATAATAGTAATAGCAGTAGCAATCAAATGAATTGAGCAAGCCACTGGCGTGCAGTGCACTGAACTAAACCCTTGGGAAGTACAGAACAAGTAAATGACACATTCCCTGCCCACAAAGAGACAGACACAAAAGCATTTACAAACTGAGTAATCAAAATGAATGCTTGAATTTACAACTGAGCAAAGATTAAGCGGTAGAAATGAGTGACGGTCTTCATTGGAAATCTAAATGTAGCTCAACGCACCAATCAATAATAACTTTTCATCCGTAATATCGATCAGTTGTACTTATTGAGCATTTACTGTGTTCAGAGCACTGTACTAAGCACTTGGGAGAGTACAATATAACAATATAAAAGACACTTTCCCTGCCCACAGTGAGCTTTCAGTCTAGAGGGGGGAGAACATAATCACATCTATTAAGCACATATAATGTGCAAAGCACAGAAAACCACCCTTTGGGTTAGCGCCTTGCAATCCACAGCAAATTTGAGTCATTTTCCTCCCCATATATCCAGTATCAGGCAGAGCCTGGAAGGGCTGAGGACACGCAAACTTCACTGTAGAGTCCCTGAGGAGTTTTGTCCTTACTTAGGAAAAAACATCTTTTGAGTATAAGCTCCCAGTGGGCAGGAAGCACGTCTCATACTTCAGTTGAACTTTCCCAAGCATTTAACACCATGTGCTGCCTTCAGTAGAGACCCAGTAAGTACCATCACTACTAGTTTTGACCCAAGTGATACGAGATCATCGCCTCTTACTCTGAACCAAATCAGACAATTTCCCTGATCTCCCAGATCTTCTGAATAGCTACTTCTAAACACAAAAGACAAAAAAAAAAATCTCAAACAGCAATTTCATTCGGATATAATAGGGTAATTATTTTCCTTTATTTTCCCACCACTAGATTATTATAATTTAATTGCATAATCATTGAAACTCTTCAAGCTGAAAAGCTTAGACGATTACGGCCCCTTGATGTTTATCAAACTGCAGTAAATATTTCTGTTCTAAGAATTGGGAGTGGAATATCCCATACTTCTTCGATCTTATTAAATGTCCACAAGTGGATATCTTGAACTCTTTTTTTAAAATGGCTGTGGAAAAATTCCTTCTACTGAAGAGCCCTCTATCTTTCTACCAGTGGATTGGGCCAGTGACTTTGTCCCTAGTTTTGAATGGTAAGCACTGGGACTCCTAGCTGAATTACTGCCTCAGCTGTTTGTATTTGAAGTACTAATCAGTCATAGGCTACGTACCCAAATTGTGTGTGAATAAAGACTAAAGCCTTCACGGCCTGAGCCAGCCTCAATGTTCAATTCTACCCCTAAAGTGTGCAAGACTGCAGAGCATATGGCCAGTTAAGTCCTGTTCAACTTGCACAGGGCAGCTGGTGGACAGGTGAGGGAGAAAACAGGTGCAAGGGGAGGCTTCCCCGTCCAAACTTCTGCCCACAGCTCAGCACCTTGAACCCTGGCAGAAGCACCTCTGTTTCTGGGCACTGCTCTTTGTGGTTTCTGGAGTTTGGGCTGAGAAGCAGGATGACCTACTAGAAAGACCACAGGCCTAGGAGTCAGGAGACCTGGGTTCTAATTCTCACTCCTCCACTTGCCTGCTGTGACTTTGGGCAAGTCACTTAACTTCTCTATGCCTCAGTTTCCTCACCTATAAAATGGGGATTAAATGAGAGTGAGTGGTGCAACCTATAGGTTGCAGAATACAGCTCTAGCCCAGGGAGGACTTAGAAAGGTACAGCGTGATCTGCTCCCTGAACTCAAGGAGTTTACAGTCTAGCGAGAGAATCAGGACAAACATAGATACAAAAACATAGAAACAGACAACTATCGCAAGTGACTGACACCTAGAAGAGCAAATATTCAAATGAGTACAAGCAACAAAAATACATACAGATGGTACTACTATATACATTTATTACATGTATAATTACAATACAAATCCCTATAATTTCTAAAACATGCAAGTGAGGAAGTCTTTCAATCCATCAAACAATGGTGTTTATTGAGCACTTATTGTGTGCAGAGCACTGTGCGAAGTGCTTGGGAGAGTACAATACAATCAAGTTGGTAGACTCACTCCCTGCCCACAAGGAGCTTAGAGTCTACAAGGAGAGACAGCACTTAAATTCATATCTGTAATTTATTTAGTTATATTGATGTCTGTCTCCCCACCCCTACTGTAAGCTCATTGTGGGCAGGGAATGGGTCTGTTTATTGTGGTATTGTACTCTCTCAAGTGCTCAGTACAGTGCTCTGCACACAGTAAGCGCTTAATAAATACGACTGAATGAATTAATGAATGACATCGAAATATATTACAGAGATGAAGTGCTGTGAGACTGAGGGTGAGGTGAATACCAAATGCCCAAAGGGCACGGATCCAAGTGCTTTGATGACGCAGAAGGGAGTGGGAGTGGGGTAAAGAGGGCTAATCGGAGAAGGCCTCTTGAAGATTTTTTTAGCAAACAATTTTAGCAAACATTCACTATTTTTCTCCTTCTGCCCAGTGTATGTATTTCATTAGAATTAAGGTCCTTTCGATGGAATTACAGCTTTTTCCCATTACTCTCCCCACATCTCCCTTTTTATAACTTGCAAATGCTGACATGCAGTTCCTCATTTGTTAATCTCCTGAAGGCTAGTACAGTATTTATTATCCAGTGGGTGACTGAAGTCGATAAATGGCTTTTGCCAAAAAGAGGCATTTCATCAAAGACCTGTGCAGAGGCAGTCAACTCATTAGTGTTCTTGGGAATTAGGAGTCTGTGCTCGGAAAAGAAAATGCAGCTCTTATTTCTGGCTGGAAGCGTAAGCAGGCAAGCTGCTCATCAGAGATTCTGAAGCTCATCTGAGAGGCCAAATTGGCAGCTTGGGTGATTAAAGAATTCAAGCCCAAAGGACAGGTCACTCACATCCTCAACCTTTGATGTCACCAGAGCCACCTAAATCAATCAATGAATCATATTTATTGAGCTCTTATTGAGTGCAGAGCATTCTACTAAGCTCTTGGGAGAGTACAAGATAAGAGAGTTGGTAGACATGATCCCTGATCCCAACAAGTTTACAATCTAGAGGGGGAGTCAGACATTAATATAAATATATGGAAATTGTGAAAATTTACATAAGTGCTCTAGGGCTGAAGGAAGGGTAGAAATCGTAGTGAAAAGGTGATGCAGAATGAAGTGGGAGAGGAGGAAATGAGGGCGTAAGTCAGGGAAAGCCCCTTGGAGGAAGTGCTCTTTTACTAAGTCTTTTAAAGTGGGGAGAGTGAATGTCTTTCGGATTGAAGAGGGAGGGAGTTCAGGCCAGGGGCAGGATGTGGGCAAGGGGCGGGCAGAAAGAGAGATGAGTTTGAGGTGCAGTGAGTAAGTTGGCATTAGAAGAGTGGAGCATATGGACTGGGTTGAAGTAGGAAATCAAGGAGGTACGGTAGAAGGGATAAGGTGATTGAGTGCTAAAAAGTGGATGGCAAGGAAACTTAGCTCGTGAAACATGAAATAACAACCAGTCCTCCTGTAACGCGGGGTCGGGAGGGTGGGGGGTTATCTTCTTGATCAACCCCACACTAAAGAAAACATGAAATATAGCAGGTGCATCTTGACAAGATCTAGTATGTGCATAACTCTTTCTCTCAATGGGGAAGCAGCGTGGCTCAGTGGAAAGAGCCTGGGCTTGGGAGTCAGAGGTCATGGGTTTGACTCCCAGCTCTGCCACCTGCCAGCTGTGTGACTGTGGGCAAGTCACTTTACTTCTCTGTGCCTCAGTTACCTCATCTGTAAAATGGGGATGAAGCCTGTGAGCCTCATGTGGGACAACCTGATTACCCTGTATCTACCCCAGCACTTAGAACAGTGCTCTGCACAAAGTAAGCGCTTAACAAATACCAACATTATTATTATTATCATGCTCTATCCTGCTGGGGCTATGCCATCAGGGGCAAAGGTTTTTGACTGAAGAACCTCCTAGGGTGACAGGAGGAGTTCAGAAATTAACAGGCTAATGAGGGCAACGAGGATGGCAGCAGCTACCAAGGCAACGCTTCCTGCTGTGTTACAGTGCCACGGCACCTTGTCGGCATTATGCCTGTGTCACTTGGGCATGAATGAGTTTGTGTCTGAAATTCTTGTCTGCACAATGAAATGTGCCTGCACCCCTGCCTGCCTATCAATCGATCGATCGATTATTGAGTGCTTACTCTGTGCAGAGCCCTCTACCGAGTGCTTGGGAGAGCACAGTATGACAGAGTCGGTAGGCACGATCCCTGCCAGCAAGGAATTCACAATCTACAGGATGTTGCACTCACTGCCCTAGTAGGAACATGGATAGGGATGAGAGGGGGCTAGTAGCACAGCACAAATCAATAATGGTGGCAGTATTTGGTAAGTACTTATTATGTGCCAAGCTCTGTATTAAGCACTGGAGTAGATTAAAGGTATTCAAGATAACCAGTAGCACTATAATCCATTCTAACAAGTAGGTTCTCAGACCCTGTCTTTGTGACTAGTCATCTGTGATTGGACATTCTATCCATCTAGATAATGATAATGATGGTATTAAGCACTTATGTGCCAAGCACTGTATTTAGAGCTGGGGTGGATACAAGCAAACCACTTTGGACACAGTCCCTGTCCCATGTGGGTCTCACAATCTCAATCCCCATTTTTACAGGTGAGGTAACTGAGGCGTAAGGAAGTTAAGTGATTTGCCCAAGGCCACACAGCAGACATGTGGTGGACCGGAATTAAAATTCATGACTTAATGACTCCCAGGCCCGTGCTCTATCCACTGCGCCATGCTGCTTCTCTAGATAGACACCCACGGCCCAAAGATCCTTTCCAAATTCCCCCAAACCATTCAATCCAAGAAACAAAATGAAAACATGTGTTAGTGTCCATTGTTTCTGTTCCCTTAGAATCCCTTTCTCTCTTAAATCACAGTCCAAGATTTATATCATCTACCCCTCTCACAATCCATCACCTCCTTCAAGCCATTCTTATATTTTTAGGAGCTA
Source organism: Ornithorhynchus anatinus (assembly GCF_004115215.2). Classification (NCBI taxonomy): domain Eukaryota; kingdom Metazoa; phylum Chordata; class Mammalia; order Monotremata; family Ornithorhynchidae; genus Ornithorhynchus; species Ornithorhynchus anatinus. Next base: position 7,321,988 of record NC_041746.1, on the reverse strand, counting down.
TCATGGTGATGGTATGTTTGGAGATCTTGACTTCCTTAAAATATTGTAAGCTCTTTGGGGTGGGCACCATGTTTATTCTGAAACTTGCAGATCAAGTACCTTGCCTGGTGCCTGTGATGTATCAGTTAATGCTTGCTGACTTGTTGATTTGTGGACATAGTGAATCCCATCCAAATTTTACTCACATTTAAAAGTGATGAGCACAGCATAGGTATGGGGGGGTCCTACATGATTTTACCCCAGCTCCCATCCCAATCCATTGTATTCAAATTTGGTTTACCCTTGAAAAAACTTGAATGATTGGATTTGGATTCTCTTGTTGTTTGCTGCCTTTGAGCCTTACTCTCTCCTCCTTCCATATTCTGCTCTCCTCCTTGGGCAGCCCAATCTCATCCTTTCCCTCTCTCTTCCCACATCCCAGGCTGAACCAATAGGAGCAGCCTGAAGCAGCCTGATGGGTCCTAGCTCTGCCACTTGTCTGCTGTGTGACCTTGGGCAAGTCACTTAACTTCTCTGTGCCTCAGTTTTCTCATCCTACTCCCTCTACTTAAACTGTGATCCCAACGTGGGACAGGGACTAGGTCCAATCTAAATATCTTATATCTACCCCAGCACTTAGTTCAGTGCTTGGCACGTAGCACTTAACAAATACCATAAAAAAATTATTATTAACTATTGTTATAGATGGAAGGGAGCAGGAAAGGGATACTAACAATAATAACTGTGATACTTGTTAAGACCTTACTAAGCGCCAAGCACTGTACTAAGCACCAGAGTGGATAGAAGATAACGGTTGAAACGCAGTCCCTGCCTTCATGGGGCTCGTCGTCTAAGGGGGAGCAAGAACAGGTATTTCACCCTCAGTTTACGAGGGGGAAACTGAAGCACAGAGAACTGCAGAGTGCAGATTCTCCTACTGGAAGGCTCCCATTTGTCCTCACAGGGAGGTTTAAGGGCCCTTCATTTGCTCCCGCTCCCAGCCCATGGGCATGTAAACGCCAAGAGCCAGACCACAAGCCGGCCTTCGCAGATGGAGGGGGTGAAGTGGTTGGCTCTTTGAGGCCCGGACAGGAGTGGAGCTGCAGCAGTGCGCCGGGCCCAGGTGCAATCAGCTCCCACTGCTGCGCAGGCTTCATCACTTCACATGCTCTGCATGCCAACAGGCAGCTGTGAATGGGATATTGAGCATCCATTTAGCCAACTGTGACATTTGCCTACAACAGAGGGGAATGCTGTTGCTGAAGAAACATTGGCCGCACGGGCCATGTGAATGATAAAAATAAAAGCTGAACTCAAATCTGCATTTTTTGAAATGTTGGAAATTGAAACCCGTTTTTTAAAAAAGACCTCTCCACAAACTGCTTTTTATTTAACCTCCAAAATCCTTGCCCAAGAGCTTAGTACAGTGCTCTGCATATTGTAGGCAACCAATAAATGCAGTTACTTCATCTCCTTAGGTGAAAAGCAGTGTGGCCTAGTAGAAAGAGCAAAGGGTTGAGAGTCAGAATCCCCAGGTGATTCTCCTGGCTCCAACGTTTGTCAGCTATATGACCTTGAACAGGTCACTTAACTTCTCAATTTTCTCAGATGTAAAATGGGGATTTCATAACCTTCTCTCTCTCAGACTGAGAGTCCCACTGAGTATAGGGGCTGGGTCTGACCTGATTAATTTTACCCCAGTGTTCAGCACATCGTAAGTGCCCCAGTTATTATTACTTAATGATGGATTGAGATACAGTAGGCAGCAAAGTGGAATAAAAATGCTAGATTAAAGCTCAGGCTGACCCTAGTCACAGAAAATTTGGAGGGACCTACTTCCATGTCAAAGTTCACTCTTCCTCAAGATCCCTGTCTCAGGCTCATGTCTCAGTTCCAAGGTATGGCTCTCCTCCTGAACCAAAGGGCTGGATGGCTGCATTGGCTCCCTCACAGTTATGGCTTGTCACCCTGACGGTTTCGAGTGGGGGAGGGTCGGTGCCCTACAAGGGCAATGGCCCCTGATGACTTCCCATGGTGTCCAGTGGGGAGATGCTGAGACCTTATCCAGGTTATGCCTCACTGGATTATCTTATATCTACTCCAGCCTTAGTATAGTTATTGACACAATGTAAGCAGCTAACAAATGCCATCATTATTATTATTATTATTATAAGAAGGCTGTGCTGCTCCAGATCCTCATGTTTCAAACTTCCCCAAGTTCCTTGTCAGGAGAATAATGACAGTCTTAACAGCGACTTCCCAGGACCAGGGCCAGGGCAAAAAGCATCAGCCAGGAAATAATTGGTTTGGGAATGGCTACACAGACACTGCTCGTTCTATTGGTGTGGTGTCTGGGGGTGGTCTGGAACACTTTCACCTCTGTTGAGACCCCGAAACTTTACTGTGGGCTTCTCCTCAGGCCTTCCTAGGGGGCAGCCATTCCAGTAGTGCATCATGAACACAAATGTCTCCCAGACACTCACACTGTGCATCCGAGTGGGGGTGACTTATCTGGGCCAAGGGCTAGTAGATGAGCAGAAACTCTCGCCCGAGTTAAGCGGGGCCTGAGCTTCCTGACCAGCCCCTGCTTGGCGTTATTCCTGCCCCAGAGTGATCTCATTCCAAATGTGAAAAAGGAGGACATGGACAACTAAAGTTCTAATAATAAAAGCCTCCCCAGAAGTCTGGTTAATGAATCTGTGACTCAGGTAGAATGAAGCCCTCCTCAGGTGTTGAGGGACCCGCACCTGGAAGAGAATTTGGAGAAAACGTTCTTTTCGCTGTTAACTAGGGCAGGGGCAGAAACAAAGGCTCGTAACAAGCTGTGCAAATAGCTGGGTGTTTAGCAGGAAGGCTGTGGGCTCTTGCTGTCTGTCCACTGAACATGCTACCTGTGGTATAAACCACACACAATAATAACAATTGTGGTATTTGTTAAGCGCTTACTATGTACCAAGACTAGACTGCGAGGTTGTTGTGGGCTGGGAATGTGTCTGTTTGTTGTTATTGTATTCTCCCAAGCACTTACTACAGGACTCCGCACACAGTAAGCGTTCAGTAAATACGACTGAATGAATGAATGAAAGTACTCTTATCAAGTGTAAGGGCAAATTCAAGATAATCAAGTGGGACACAGTTCCTGTCCTACAAAGGGATTCAAGTCCAAGTAGGAGGGAGAACAGGTATTGAATCCCCATTTTACAGATGAGGGATCTGGGGCACAGAGAGGTTAAATGACTTGGCCAAGATCACACAGCAGACATGTAGCACAGTGGAGATTAGAACCCAGGTCCTCTGACTCTCAGGCCTGTGCTCTTGCCACTAAGCCATACTGTGTCACAGCTAAATTTCTTCAAGGTATGTGTTTGTGTGGTTGTGACTTTAATTGAGCTCGGCCAGAGTTCTCCGAGATTAGACTGGACACTGTTTCCGGGGTTGTGCTGCTCTTGTGTTGGTGTTCTTGTCTTTAGAGAATATCAGGGAACAACATCAACATAAGCAACCCTGTTGTACTGTACTCTCCCAAGTGTTTAGTACAGTGCTCTGCATACAGTAGGTGCTCAATTAATACCACTGGTGGTGATGACTGATGGTAAGATCTCTCAAGTTCTCTTCACCCACCCAAAAGGGAGAAAGGTGGCCAAGCTCTGTCTTCCTTTATTTCAGGTGGGAAACCTGGGGGGCAGATCAATGAGTGACTTGAGGACTTGTTCCCCTGATTTATTGTTCTGAAACCTAAATACCATGTAATAGTAATATTAATAGTAGCATCTGTTAAGCACTTGCTATGTGTCAAGCAATGGGGAAGATACATGATAGTCAGATAAGACACAGCCCCTGTCCCATACAGGGCTCACTATTTAAGTAGGCAGGAAAACGGGGATTTGAATCCCTATTTTACAGATCAGGTAACTGAGGTATGGAGAAGTTAAGTGACTTGCCCAAGGTCACACAGCAGGCACATGGGAGAGCCAGGATTAGAACTCAGGCCTCGACTCCCAGACTGGGGCTCTTTCTACTATGCCACGCTGCTTCTCATCATCGCTGCCATCATAACAGTCATCAAAAAATAGCCACTGGACACCCAAGAGAATACATACTATACAGAGCGATGTGCTAGACCTCCCCTTTTCCCTAGCCACGTGGGTTTATCTGGGAATAGTCGGGGGAGAGGGAGGGAGAGAATCTCTCCCCCTCCCTTACCTTGCAGAGAACAAAAGGGAGCTCATTCTGCATAAGACAATAGACTATGGGCCAGTTTATTTATCATCTCCAGGCCTTGGGCCACAAAGTCTTATTTGATCCCTGCAGAATCAGGGACACCACTTGGGTGGCCCGAGGCAGCCAGTGACAGAGAGACCAGCCAATACTTTAAACAAGTGAGCTCTCCAGTCATGTGAGTTTGTTATTTAAGAAGAGTGGGGTGGCAGGAAGCTGTTTACCCAAACACCAGTTTTCTCAGTTCTCTCAGATTCCCTCCTCCCCAAATCTTGGATAACCAATCAGAAGTGGGGCAGACCTGATTATTCACCTTGTCGATCATTCCTCCTAGGCCCCATCATAAGGAGCACATTCCTTTCGAAACCCAGAGGTGAACCTGGGGCAAGACTGTTCAGCTCTCTACTGTAATCTGCCTGTAACTCAGCTCAATAAATGGGGGGCAGGGTGCCTAACACCCCCAAATCCCAACACTACTTCCCATCAGGAGAAACAGCAGCAGAAACACCATCCCCATCAGGGCCAGAATGGCAGGATCTACCCCAGGGTCAAACAGCAGCTGTAGCACCACCATGGCACCTTCTGGGGAGAAGCAATGTGGTCGAGTGGATAGAGCACGGGCCTGGGAGTCAGAAGCACTTGGGTTCTAATCCCAGCTCTGCCACTCGTCTGTTGTGTGACCTTGGGCAAGTCACTTCACTTCTCTTTGCCTCAGTGACCTCATCTGTAAAATGGGGGTTAAGACTGTGAGCCCTATGTAGAACAGGGACTGTGTCCAACCCAATTACCTTGAATCTACTGCAGTGCTTAGCACAGTACCTGACACACAGTATGTGCTTGACAAATACCACAGTTATTGGTATTATTCTGGAAAATGAAGATTTTCCCTGGGCCATTTCCACCCAAGCCTTCATCCAATGGGAGAATGTAGATGAAGCAGTGATGAGGGACAGATCACCACCTATCTTGGTCCATGGTCCATATTCAGAGGAATTCAGAGTCTATCTTGCCTGCACCCTGGATTACCGGAAGGCCCTTCTGGTTAGCAGGACCGATGAGCTCAGGGGGCCGGGCCTCTAAGTGGACGCTCACTTCTGGGTGTTTGTGCACTCAATGCAGCTCCCACTCTCTATCTGGCAGAGGCAGCGGCAGCTGCAGCAATCAGTCGGGGAGGGCAAATTTTGTTTTTTACCCTTGATGGGAAATAAAAGCAAAACCAAGAAAAACATTTCAATGGGTATTTCTCCCCCTTCATCCTCACCCCGGCTCAGTGCCCAGTCTGCAGAGGAATGCAGGCGACGGGAGGAGGGGAGAGTGACCTAAACCCACCCGCCTTCAGCTCCATGTCAGAATCAGGTCCTTTGGGACCCGCTGGCCACAGCTGGATGCAGCGCAGGGTTCCCACACTGGCTTCCTCTGGGGCCCTGGAGTCCCGCTGGACCAAGTCTCCGAGGGTTACCAGGGCCTTTCACGAAATCAATCAATGGGATTTATTGAGGGCTTGCTGTGTGCAGAAGACTGGATTGAGCACTCGGGAGAGAATAAACGGAGCGGGTAGCCATGACCCCTGTCCTCAAGAAGTTTGCAATCTGTTCTGTCGTCTCTGAGCAAGGCCCAGGGGCCTGTTGGAACTCCAAGGAACAAACTGCCCCTTTGCTTCCCTGGTCAGAGTGCACAATGGAAGGATTTTCTAAAGTAAACACCTCAGTTGTTTCTGGTTTATTGTATTTAAGGACCGGTCCTGAGCTAGACTGCTCTGTGCATTTGGATGATTTCTAAGCTTATATCTTGACTAAACAGCCTGGAAAATGTCACTAGTGAAGATGAAGTCATCAGCAAGCTAAGAAAGGACGCCAAGACTAACACCAATACAAATATCCTGTAACTCCTCCTTTTGCCCTGGGCTCATCCACGTCTGGTCCTGATCTGCCAACCACAACCCTACAGGCAAAGAGACTTAACAGCCCCTGCGTTGGTTTCAAGTGGAGTCACTTATTTCAGACTCTGGATGGTGGCTGATAATACTAATAATAATGATAATAATAATAACAGTATTTATTCAGCACTTATTATGTAGTATGCTGACGCTAAAAACAAGTTCTGCCAACTGTGCAGGACACTTCTAAAGAACAGTTGCTCAAATGAGAACTCCAAGTGTGAAATCCTGGAAAGGCATGTATTCTCCAGCCCTGGGGCTCAGTTTCCTAATCTTAGAAGGGGAAATTGTAGGGGCTACTTCAATCATTATCTGCACATGTTGGCAGGCAAGCTATTCTTTGCAGATGGGGCGTAATGGCATTTGTTGAGCTCCTCCCAGGTGCAATACCCTGTAATAGTAATAATTATGGTATTTGTTAAATGCTTACTATGTGCCAGGCACTGTATTAAGCCCTGGGGTGGATACCAGCAAATTGGGTTGGTTACAGTCCCTGCCCTACATGGGGTTCACAGTCCTAATCCCCATTTTACAGATGAGGTAACTGTAACACAGAGAAATCAAGTGATTTGCCTAAGATCACACAGCAGATAAGTGGCAGAACCAGGATTAGAACCCATGACCTTCTGACTCCCAGGCCTATACTCTATCCACTATGCCATGTTGCTTCTCTAAGTGCTTGAGAAAGTAGACAGAAGCACAAGTCACTTTCCGAGCACGCAAGAAGTTTACATTCTGATGGAGAGAAGCTTCCACATTGAAACGTTCTTGCCGTTTCTTTAAGATTCCTTCATCTGTGATGGGAGTGGAGCTGTCTCTGTTTTCCAGTGGTGCTGTGCTGGTGTGTAAAAGTCTACGTATACTCTTCAGAAATGGGTAAGAATCTTGGGTTTGGAGCTCCTTCAGCCATTTGTCCCACATGCTTCTGAACTTGTTGGCTGTTCCACCGCATCAACTTCATATGTATCCCCTGTGTCAGGATTGCAGAGGTAACAAGGGGTTGTCTGCTTATTTGTTTGGTTACACTTGATCTTGGAGTCATCCTATTCAAATCAGACCTCAGGTGTGTGGCCTAGGGGAAGCAGCGTGGTCTAGTGGGAAGAGCTTGTGTCTGGTAGTCAGAGGACATGGGTTCTAATACTGGTTCCACCTCTTGTCTGTTTTGTGACCTTAGGCAAGTCACTTAACTTTTTTGTGCTTCCGTTTCCTCATCTGTAAAATGGGGATTCAATACTTGCTCTCCCTACTTCTTAGACTGCGAGCCTCATGTGGGACAGGGACTGCATCCAAATTGATTATCTTGTATCTATCCTGGTATTTAGTACAATCCTTCCCACATAGTAAGTGCTTAAATGCAGTAATAGTCATTATTCTATTTACACATGCTCAGTTAGGAAAGGGCTGTGCTTGTTTCAGACGCTGAAGTGAGAATTATATGACCAGCTTTAGGCTGAATCAATTAGAGCACAGTTAAAATTCCCAAATCACAAGGTGGGAGAAACACTCACAAACTCTTATCTGAATTGGCTCTGACAGGCTTTGCTATTGTTTTGTTAATCACATTTCATTTATTTCCCTATTTAGCAAGGTTTTGCTTCTCTCCAGCTCATCTGTAGGACAGGGATAATGAGTGTTGTGAAATTCACAGCGGGAACACATGGATGAACAATCCTTCACAACATGCTCAGGAAAGACCTAAATAAGTTGAAATCAGATCAGCTGCCCCTTTATATAGGGCCTGGTGGAGTGGAGGAAACGAGAGGAGGGAGGTGAAGAGGGGAGACAGAGAGAGAGAGAGAAAGAAAAAAAAAGGGGGGTAAGGGGTGTGAGATATGAAGCAGCCCCTTTAGTAATATTCTGATTCTGCCTTTATCCAGTCAGCTTGAAACACGGAGAAAAAGGACTATCCCACTCCAGAAAGAAAAGACAATGACTTTCTCTTTCAACCTCCAAAAATAAGTGTGCCTTGGTTCTACTTAGATCAACATTACCAATTAAAATAAATGAATTAATAAATGGTATTTATTAAATGCTGCTTAACTGTATTAAGGACTTGGAAGAACACAATAGAAGGGCACGGACCTGGCAGTCAGAAGTCTTTGGTTCTAATCCTGACTCCACCACTTGCCCAAGTGACCTAGGGGAAGTCGCTTCACTTCTCTGACCCTCAGTTTCCTCAACCGTAAATTGTGGGTTCAATACCAGTTTCCCTCCACCTTAGACTGTGAGCCCCATGTAAGACACAGACTGGGTTTGATCTGATTATCCTGCATCTACCCCAGCAATGTTACAGTGCTTTGTACATAGTAAGCCTTAAAAAATACCATGATTATCATTATTGTTATTACTATCACTTTCCCCTGCCACCATAATGCTGGCAATACAATGGGAGGAGACAAATGGACAAAATCTATTTACAAATAGTGGGGAACAGAAGGAACAAGGATATTTCACAAAATAGAGCAGACATCAGGATGAAACAGCTGAATGAATACTTGAATTCACGAAGAGTGTTACTGGGCTTTTTCACTTTTCACCTAAACAATAGCATAGTCCTGCACCCCTACTGAATTTATGAATATTTATACTCTAGCCTACTTATTTATTTTAGTGACTGGTTGCCTGCTAGACTGCATGCTTTGCAAGGGCAGGGAGATCATCCCATCTACAAACTATTCTTCTCTCCCATGTGCTTAGTACAGAGCCCTGCACAGACTATGTGTTCAGTAAATACTAAACACTTAATAAGGCACCAAAGTTCTGAAGATAGAAATAACTGCCCCCCTTGAAGTAATGGCAGAACATGACGGAGGCTGGAGTTGGGGGCCGGAGGTGGGAGGAAGGGTTTGATTCTCGTTGATGGAGAATACCTATTCCCTTGCAAAAAGAATGAAGCCCGAAAGGGTTTATTACCAAGACTGGCAAGAGGGCTAAAACATCTTGCCATTCACCTTGCTATCCCTTTTCCAAGTTTACTCTTTATTACCAATTGACTGCAAATGATATATTGAAAACTAGTCCCATGCAAAGTAGAACTCATACAAATCAGATCCCCAAAGTAATTGGGGTCATGAAAACATAAGCAAGAGGCCAACATATTAATAATGGGTATTTTTTTCATCCATCACACTGCCTTTTCTCTGGTTGGGTTTGTTTATCCAACAGAACTTTGTCATCTTTCATTTACTCTGCTCATTAAAGCCTGACCACACTGTACTAGAAGATCACACAGCCTTTCAAAATACCAGAGTAAAGCTCGAAAGCAGTGCTGTGTGAGCTTAATGATATCTCCGCCACGTCTCCTGCATTTCTTTGGTAAATCCTGCATAAATACAAGTTTAATTTGGGCTCAGGAGACAGATTGGGCTTTCTGAGCTTTCCATCAAAGTCAGCAGGGATTCGAGGGTAGCTTTCTGGGGGAATTCAGATCAGAGAGGGTGAAAAGATTTAAGATTGCTTTTATACAGAACCAAATCAACGTCACGCTTATGCCACACTTTGTAAGCCGATTGAAGCCGCCGTCACCCGCTGCTTTCCCTCTCCGGCCCATGAAGGAAAATGATGTGAGGTGATGTGAAGCATGGTGGGGTAGACACCATTGCAGTTTTAACCGACTTCTTTATTTTTTGTTTGCTCTTGTCTGTGGAAACAATACCTAAGGGTCTCATGACTCAAGGGTGGTTTGAGTGTTTCTCAGAGGGCTACAGTGCCAATTTATCATGGCTACTTGGAGAGCCTTCCAATGTTTGGGCAACAACAACAACCACAAAAAAATGATCAACTGGCTCACTCCAGGGCCAAAGTAGCCCTCCAGTTACCTATCAATCAAGCAATGATATTTAATAAGCGCTTCCTGTGTGCAGAACCCTGTGCTAATTTTTAGGGAGGCGGTTGCCTCATTCAGGAGATGTGGAGCCTACTAGAGTTCCTTAACAATGCTACCCAAGAAACTGCTGAATGGTGGCATGTCTGTAAAGCAAGGCAGTCGGTGAGAGGCTTTGACAGAGTAAGGCTCCATATCTAAGAGGGGTGTAGAGCTGGGGCTCTCTGGGAGGCAGTAGTGGAGACCAGACCAGACTAATTTGTGGCAGTCAGGAATGGAGTAGTTCATGATGATAATAAAAACTATATTTGTTAAGTGCTTACTATATGCCAGGCACTGTACTAAGCTGGTGCAGATATAAGATATTCAGGCTGGACACAGTCCCTGTCCCATGTCGGGCTCACACTCTTAAACCCCATTTTACAGATCAGGTAAGTGAGGCACAGAAAAGTGAACTGACTTGCCCAAGGTCACACAGCAGACAAGTGGCAGAACTGGAATTAGAACCCAGGTCCTTCTGACTCCCAGCCTCATGGTCTATCCACTAGGCAACTCTGCCATGTTTATACTAATAATAATAATAATGATAATAATAACAGTGCTATTTGTTAAACGCTTACTATGTACCAAGTGCTGTACTAAGTGCTGGCATAGTTGCAAGATGACCAGGTCCCACATGGGGGTCACAGTGGAAGTAGGAGGGAGGTATTGAATCCCCATTTTGCAGATTAGGGAAGTTAAATGACTTGTCTGAAGTCACACAGCAAATGGTAGAGCTGGTATGAGAAGCCAAGTCCTTTGACTCCCAGGCCCGTGGTCTTTCCACTGGCCTACGCTGCTTCTCAAGTAGTGTGCTAAGCAGTGCTGACGGCAGATAGTGATTCTGGGAGGAAGAATGGAGAAAAGTCCCAGAGGTTGCAAACAGGAACTGCAGCAGCACAACAACCAGTTTTTACCAGTGCCCAGCATGGAAGGAATTGATGGACTTGCACTGTTCGCTTCTTCCAGTGCATCCGGAGATCATTAGCTGAACAATATCTTTGAAGATGGAAGTTATGATACAGACCGTGAACTGTAAAGGGCACAAAAGAGTGAAGATCCTTCCCTTACTTAATGGAAGTTAAGGGAAGGAGCTCAGGGAAGGAGCTCAGTCCTGGGAAGAAAGCCCAATATTAGTAGTAGTAATCAAACTAGTGATAACGAGACAAAATAATCTGGACAGGAACCTGGGTTACTGAGGTTTGCATAAATCAGTTCAGGCAGGACTTAAATTCATGGAGAGACTATGGGTTGCTGTCACTTATTTAAAGAATTTCACCAATTTATCGAATGCCCTCGATAAATAACAATGGGTGGGGGGAAGGAGAAGTAGAAGAAAGGGGAGGAGCAGCAGCATTTATTGACACTTGGCAGTGTGGCCTGATGGAGAGAGCAAGGACTAGAAGTCAGAGGACCTGGGTTCTAATCCAGACTCAGCCATTTGCCATCTGTGTGACCCTGGGCAGGTCACTTAACCTCCCTATGGTTTGATTTCCTCATCTTTAAAATGGGGACTCACTATCTGGTCTCCTTTCCTCTAAGACTGTGAACTCAACATAGGACAGAAACTGTGTCCAATTGATCTTATTGCATCTATCCTAGCACTTGGAACATAGTAAAAATGTAATACTGTTGTCATTATTATTATTGGTGCAACACTATGTAAGAGGCATTTGGGAAATACAGAATAATGAAGTGACACGTTTTCACCCCACAAGGAGCTTACAATCTGGATAGAAATGCATAAAAATATTTCCAACTGGAATGGTAAAAAAACATAATCAAATGTATATATCTGGGTACTAAACTACTTAGCATTAATATAGATCCTTTCTCTGAAGACCTCAAACCTCTTTCTAATGGTGCAGGCACCTTAATTTCCCACTGGGAGGTATGAAAAATTAATCAGTCAATCAAAAGTACTCACTGAGCTTTTACTGTGAGCAAAACATGGTACTGAGTACTTGGGAGAGTTCCAGAGACTTGGTAGACATGATCCCTACCTTCAAGGGGCTTACAGTCTAGCAGGAAGGCTAGATCCATCTCTCCTTTCATACAAACAGAAAAGGGGAACCAGAGGATTGTCAGACACCCCACCTGGAAAAGCCAGCGGATCCCGGAAGAAGTTTTAATTCTTGCCACTGAGGCTGTTACCTTAATCGGTTCCCACACTATTTACTGAACCTGATAGAGGAGGAAGACGTTGTGCTAGAGCTGGGATCCGCAACTTTTCTTCCTGACCTCTGAATCCAGAATTGAGAGCAGCCATAATTACTTGCTTCTTGTTTTGGGGTTAGGGCTTAAAGGAACCATGTCCAAGAAAACTCTGGGGATTAACTCCATTCTGCATCCTCCATTCATGGCTCCAGAGCAAGTTATGTGCAGCCTGCAGCAAATTAAGTCCCTGATAAGAAATGGCACAAGCTGCAGAGGAAGAAAAGAGGCCACCAAAGTCAGATGTAATATCGGTAGCAGAAGCTTGATATTCTTGTAAGTCAAGGTGAATGTTAAAGTAGGGATAGCAACATTTAGGCAAGTGATGGAGAATGGAAGAAAGAGGGCATTCGATAAATTGGTGAAATTCTTATAAACAAGTGACAACAACCCATAGTCTCTCCATGAATTTAAGTCCTGCCTGAAGTGATTTATGCAAACCCTAGTAACCAGGTTCCTGTCCAGATTATCTTCTCTCATCATCACTAGTAAAGTGTTTTGTTCCAATTGGCTGACATTTTCCACCCAGGTCAGATCAGCCAATCCATCCATCAATTAATGGCATTTATTAGCCCTCACAGTGTGCAGAGCACTGTACTAAGCACTTGGGAGAGTACAATAGAGAAAGTAGACATGAGAAGCTCCTGCAGAAATATGCAACATGGTAAGCAGAACTACAAATTTGTCTGAACGGGGGTTGGAGTTGGAGAAGCTGCTTTGCGCAAAACAGCAAATGGGCAAAATTCTGATGCCCGACAACCAGAAATAAAAGTACAGGAAGTCAGCACCAACAAAGAAGCAGCATGATCTAGTGGAAACAGCACAGACATGGCAGTTAGAGGACCTTAGTTCTAATCCCAGGTCGGCCACTTGTCTGCGGTGTGACCTCGGGCGAGTCACAATTTCTCTGTGCTTCAGCTTTCTCATCTGATCTCCCTCCTACCTAGCCAGTTCTCCATGTGTGGCAGGGACTGTGTCTGACTTGATTATCTTGTATCTACCCCAGCACTTAGCAAAGTTCTTGGGAAATAATACGTTCTTCATATATTCCACTGTTAAACCACTGTTACTATTATTAACATTATCATTATTAACAGCAGAAGTTCAGTCAGTCAGCCACAAAAAACATAGCTGACCAACTGGACCGGCCCTCTTCTTATGAACACAGTGATGGTTTGGGCTTCGGATAGGGTCAGAATGAGGGATAGGAATTAGCATTGTTGGCGTGATTCTTGATGAGTTCATCCTGATAATGGGATTTAACACGACTTGACTGTTCAATGCCCAAACTTCAAGTATTCGTCAAACAAACTCCCCCAGGGAGTTTTGCCAATTAAGAGATGATAGTCAAGACTGCATGCAGTGCACTGACTTTTCTTGGGAAGTCCAGATGATGCCTCAGTGTCTTCTTCTAACCTCACTACAGGGAAAAATGATAATGGGCCTCATCTGGACCTTACTCACTTTTACTTTAAAATGAAAGAATGAAGACACTATCCACACCTCAAGCCTCCTCTCCTGGGTTGGAGGGGAGGCGGATATAAATCTTTGCCCTCTCCGAACATCTACCCTCTAGCTAAGCTCCTTTTACTTGCTTAAATTCAGTGGGCAGTTGTGTATTTCAACCCGCTCACATCATTGATGATTTTAATAGCTAGTTTAGATTTGCTGTCTGTTTCATTGGCTCAGTGGAAACAGCACGGGCTTTGGAGTCAGAGGTCATGGGTTCGAATCCCTGCTCCACCACTTGTCAGCTGTGTGACTGTGGGTAAGTCACTTAACTTCTCTGTGCCTCAGTTACCTCATCTGTAAAATGGGGATTAAGACTGTGAGCCCCATGTGGAACAACCTGATTCCCTCGTGTCTACCCCAGCGCTTAGAACAGTGCTCTGCACATAGTAAGCGCTTAACAAATACCAACAAATACCAACATTATCATTCATTCAATCATATTTACTGAGCACATACTGTGTGCAGAGCACTCTACTAAGTGCTTGGGAGAGTTCAACATAACAATAAGCAGACATATTCCCTATCTACAACAAGCTACAGTCTAGAGGGAGCTTACTCATTGAAATTGTGTACAGATCATCCTCTTAATCCAGAATGAATCAGGGCCAGGCTCCTTCTAGATGAGTTTTCCAGAGTGGAAACCCCAACTAAACTCCCCTCCACAACAGCTGGAATGCTGTCTGTGGTTGACTAGGAGCCAGGTGCCTCCTTGCTAAACTATCCGCCCAGGCTGGGTGCCTTTTACAGAGTTGTGAATGTTACTTCTTCATCTTCATTCTCAGACAGGCCATAGTATATAGGTAAGGCAGTGACCACAAAGCCTCGTGGTATGGGGAAAGGGGAATTCCAGAAAAAAAAATTACTCTAATCAAATGGGCTTTGCCTGAATATAGCAAGCAGAGAGCAGGGCCCTGTTTCATTCTGGTTATGAAAGGGGAAACAGCAGTAAGTCGCCAGTCTCTGATGCTTGTTGTGGGCCCACTCTTTGGCAATCCCTGGCTCAGTGTTGGGAGGAGTTATATCAATGGTGAACACCCTGTCTTTGGCTTGTTTAGGATGTCGTGGGAACCTAGGGCAGACATAGATACGCAAGTATGCAAGCAGTTATGAAGTGCCCGCGACCGAGGCCTGGAACGCCAAAGACGCAACAGAGAACAAGCAGCAAGAACCATCACGCATGCATTTTACAGAGAGACGACGAACAGAGACACTGAGAGGGGAAGCGAGGATGTAGCCATCAGTGGGGCCAGATTCAGGAGAACTGATCGAAGGCAAGGAAAAGCCTTTCCTTCACCTCTGCTCCCAGCATGAAATAATAATAATAACAATAATATTAACAACTGTAGAGCCTCCAGACTGTAAGCTCCCTGTGGGCAACCAATTATGTTGTATTATACTCTCCCGAGCACTCAGTACTCTGCTCTGCACATAGTAGGCTCTCAATAACTACCATTGATCGACTGATTGATACTATGTGCTAGGCATTGCTTTAAGTGGTATGGTAGGTATGATACAGTTGGATCAGATACAGTCTCTGTCCCGAATGTGGATTACGGGAGGAAAGTAAGTGGGAGGAAAGACCAGGTATTTAATCCCCATTTTGCAAGTGAGGAAACAGAGGCACAGAGAAGTTGAACAGAGGCCCGGAGGGGGTCACCCAGCAGGCAATGGCAGTACTGGGATTAGAACCCAGGTTGCCTGACTTCCAGGTGGGCTCTTTCCACCAGGCCCCACTGCTTCTCATTAGATTAACAAATTCCCAACTGTAGCTGAGGAAAAGGATGGTTGTTATAGAGCATAGAATCACCAGAGAAATGTGGGTATCTCACCCCCACTGACCAATTTTAGGCCATGCCCAGCTCTGTGACAGGGCCCGGCTACTCAAAGAAGGTCCAATGCCTCTCAGTTATTAGCACCAGATCCCAGGTTAGGGCAGGAAGCACTCTTCCCCAGCTGCCCCCATCTTCTTTCCATCCCCGTGAAAAACTGCAGAGTATCACTGAGGACTTGGAGCTGTAGTTTCCAATAGTCCTCTCCCTTGCAGTGGGAGAGGGAAAGGAAGTTAGTGCCAACATCTCTCTTGTTTTGTTTTGCTTAACGGTGAAATGGCAAATATGGCTTTGAAAGAGGTTTTTTTTTTTTTTTTGTACTGATAAATTAGGGCGGTGAAGGGAAAAGAGGCTGAGAAGGGCGAGAGTCATCGTTGGACCCAAAGACACAATTGTCTGGGCTGCTGCTCAAAGGTTTGCATCAAGGTCAAAAGTGGAAAGGAATCCAGGCTGGGTGCTTAGCTGTGAACTTTTTGCTTTGATACCCTTGGCCCAATTAACTTTAGGAAAATCAGGAAATGAAATTGGATGAAGTCATTTGGCACCGGCCCAGCCACCGTGGACTAGTCCATCCCCGTTACACAATCACATGGCCATCATTTGCCCCGGGTGCCAGCTGGGTGAATAAGATTGCAGGCATTAAGGCAAATTGCCCAGGGAAGCCAGAAACAAGGGTCACGGATCAAAAACTGCAGCAGCAGAAACACAAGTGACTGATTCAGTTGCCAAATTGGTATAAATGAATATGATAAATTATCTTCCGGACGATACCGTGAAATGGTTTCAGCGATGCAAGGCTGCAGTTAATTCTGCTCCTCGTGTTTTATCAGATACATTTTTTAAAGCTGCATTTAAGGTTGGGGGTGAGGGGGGTGTAAAGCCTTTAACATTGCTGAAGTGGGGATTTAGTCTTATAAAATTTTCTCTTTCAGCCTGGTCCCTATGGAGACTGTTGTGAGTTGAATCTATTTCACAGCCAGAGAGCTGCAAAAGAGGAGCTCTCTTATGGGGTAGAAAGGTAGGCAAAGAACACTTGGTAGAGCTTGTCCAGAAAAGAGATGGTAGGTAAACTCCATAGGTAAACTCCTTCCGAAGACTACGTTGAAGGTTGGAGTCCATTCCTAATGGGGTTGGGTCTCTTTCAACAACATTTTGCATCCTTCCCTCAGAGGAAGTAGCTCGGCCTAGTGGAAAGTGCTTCCCTTGGAAGCAGCATGTCCTAGTAGAAAGAGCATGGGCCTGGGAGTCAGAGGACCTGGGTTCTAATCCTAGCTCCACCCATCTGCTGTGTGATCTTAATGAATACCATGAAAAAAAAGAGGATCATCCAGATCAGAGGTTAAGAATTTCTATGGTTTAGAAGTCACTGAGGGATGATGCCCAGCCTGGAGAGCAGTGACCACACACATTTGGCTCCTGCTCTCCTCGCAGCCAGCCAACTTCGCCTAGTGGAAAAAGCCCAGGCCAGGGACTTGGAGGACCCATGTTCTAATCTCAGCTCTGCCACGTGCCTGGTGTGTGATCTTGAGCAAGTCACTTCACCTCTCTGGTCTGTTGTCCCAGCTACAGAGAAGCAGCATGGCCTAATGGCAAGAGCACGGGCTTCAGAGTCAGAGGACGTGGGTTCTAATCCAGACCCTGAGACTCGTCTGTTGTGTGACCTTGGGGAAGTCACTTAACTTCTCTGTGCCTCAGTTACCTCGTTTGTAAAATGGGGATTAAGATTGTGAGCCCCACGTGGGACAACCTGATTACCTTGTATCTAATAGCACTTAGAATAATGCTTGGCATGTAGCAAGTGCTTAGCAAATACCATAATTACTATTATTATCAAATGGATATTATATATCTGTTCTCTTTCCCCTTTAGTTTGCAAGCCCCATGTGGGGTGGGAACTGGGGCTAATCCTATTGTATGGTATCTACCCCAGCACTTAGTACATAGTACTAAATACAATTATTATTGTTGCTTATTATTTCAGATTATCTGCCTGCTAGTCACATGATCAGAGAACTGAGACTGGACTCCAAATCTTTATGATGGGGTCAGGGAGTCAGAAGCCCAGAGCTCTGGCCAAAATTGTGGTTCTGGGAGTCAGCCACAACTGAAAATTCATTAAACATTTTCCTCTTGGCTATCAGCCCCAACTTCCTATTTCCAGCAGCACTCTGGCCACCAGAAATGTCGAGTCCTGCTCCAGCTATCCATCAGGAAAAGGCCTCCCTTCAATCATGGGAAAATGCATTTGAGAGAGGTAATCCAGATTTAATGAACCAACCAATCTATTGAAAAACACTTATTGGGTGTCTATTATGTGCTGAGCACTGTACTAAGCCCTTGGAGGAGTACGGTAGAATTAAAAGACAAAATCCCTACCCTCGAGGAGATTACAGTCAGATGAACTGATAGGCATTCTGCACATTCATCTCATTTACATCCCTGGGAGGAAAAAAAAAACCATAGTCTTCCAATGTATCCATCAGGTTAATACCTCTCTTGGCGCATAAAACCTGACCATAAATCTGTAGCTAAAGCCTGTCAAAAATCCAGAATATTGGCTTGAAAGCATATTAAAAAATGATGCCACTTGTCTATATTAAGGCAGAACAATTTCATTAGCAAACTGGGATGCAAGGTAGTGTGTGTGTCTGGACTTTCAGGAAAGGAAGAGCCTGAGCCTAAAGCGATTGAATGTGCCTTGCTTGTTTTTTGGGTTTTTTTCATTTGTGCAATGCTCTGAAAAATTTACACCGTTAAGCCTAAGATTGCTCTAAAATAGCACACTTGATCTCAGAACACTGTGGGTAAATATTATCATCTTCTGCCCGACCCAGTAATCATTAGTCCCCAAGCATCCAGATTCTGATATCCCAAAGGCCTCTCAGTTCCTCCACCTAGCCAAATGCTGTGATATTAGAAAGAGAATTCATCCTGTCTGCATGCACGATGATTACAGAATCCTAGAAGCTGACTGGGCTTTTCTTAACTAAGACCTGTTTCATTCTTAAAGGAATTCCAAAATTATTTTCTCTAAATGGGGGAATCCTATGAAATGTGTTCCAAAATGGGCATGTGGGAGAATGAACAGTTTGCTTTGAAATGTTAACTTTCAAAATTCAAGAGGACTCTCCTGGCCATGTTGACTGCGCTGGACTCCTGAGTCTCAAGTCAAGCCCCAAGTTCTTCTAGGCAGAGAGGGTGAGCTGTCATGGGGGAATCTACTAGTCAAACAATGGGCTGAATGAACAGCCTACTGAATGCTCACCAAATGCTTGGGAGAGTGAACAGCAGCAAGTCACTCCTCCCTACTCTGAAGGAGTTTACAATTTGAGAGAGGCCAGGAAAGCAGGAACTTTATGGAGCTCAAAAGGAAAGGGGTTGACTACAAAACTTCTGAGTTCTATCAGTCAATCAATCAATGGTATTTATTGAGCACTTACTATGTGCAGAGCACTGTACTAAGCGCTTAGAAGAGCTCAATACAGCAGAGTTGGCAAATGTTCCCCGCCCACAATGAGCTTACAGTCTCGGGGGGGTGGGATACAGACATCAATATAAATAATTTAGAATATATAATTTCAAGATAAGTAAACAAGTGCTTTGGGGTTGAGGGAGGGATGAATATCAGTTGCCCAAAGGTCACAGATCCGAGTCAAATTGGCTCTCTGACTCAGGAAGTAGCTCGGGCTTCCAGAGGTTTATTTAGAGAACTCAAGGGTAGCTGAGAACAGGAGCAAGGATATTTGAGTCCAGCCAGCTCTTGCTTATCCAGGGAAACTGAGGTCACAGACAGAAGAGCCTGAGTAAGTGAAATCCACGGATGATCCCAAAGTTTCATTTCAACGCTAAGATGCAACTGTCTCCCTCACCCAGCCTTTCAGTAGAGCTTGTGAGAAGGATCAGCATGGCTGGTTTGAATTTCCCCTCTTCTGCACCTGGGTGGTGCTAATCAGCTCTGAAACAGCCAAAAGGTTAAAAGGCAAAGGGAGGATAATCCACAAGTTGGATAATCAACCCCTGAATAGCCAAGAGTTGGCTGCCTCGATCAAGTTTTCTCCTGACCCGGCGGTCTGTAACTCCACACGAGGGAGAAAACTCACCTTTTCCACTGGACATCTTCCATCAGCTCTTGCTATTTCCTGAGTTTCTTTGCCTTTATCTCCTCTATTCCCTTGAATCACTCTCCACAGGAGCTTTCTCCTTCTCAACTGGATCCCCAACCTGTGAGCCATAGACAGCTCTGGCTCTAGACTGTTAGACTGTAAGCTCATTGTGGGCAGGGAATGTGTCTGTTTATTGTTATATCATGCTCTCCCAAGCACTTAGTACAGTGTTCTGCACACAGTAAATATTCAATAAATACAAATGACTCTGGCCCGTGTCCCCTATTAGCACACAGAGACGGGCACGATGGCTTATTAGGAGGAAGCTGGACAATATTAGACTGAGAGCAATTTTGACTTTGATGTCTCTTGGTCATTTTGAGCCTGATCCTGCAGGATGCTGCTCTTAGAGGAAATGACAGGAGGGAGGCCATAAGCTCACTAAGGGCAGGGAATGTATCTACCAACTCTGTTATATTTTACTCTATCAAGTGCTTAGTACAAGTGCCCTGCACACAGTAAGCGCTCACTAAATACCACTGATTGATCAGGGGTCCACTATGAGCACAGACTCTGCTCCCCCCTCTGTAGGGCACAAATGGGGACCTTATTCCTTCCTCCCCAATCTTGAGTAAGTCCACAGAAGCAACTCTCCTTGATCCAGGCCTGACACCACATTCTCTTCCTCTGCTGGGAGAAGAGTCAGGTGGAATTATTTTAGTGATTTGATGTCAGAATTTCCCTATGAGGTTTTGCCTCTCATGCTGGGGAAGGAGAGGCAAGTGACTAGATCAAGTTAGTCAACAGTATACATGTTTCCTTAGTTCAGACAAAGCTGGTGGTTTTTCTTACTCATTTCTGGATTTGAGAAAAACTTAGGACAATGTACTTTAAAATCACCTTCTCTTTACCCTTTTCTCAGAATGTGGAAAACGACAAATTCACACACATTCTTCTTGAATGTGTTCAAAACCCTCTCTGCCCTGAAAGAGTCCTGTCTCTGGTGTGCTGAGAGGATCTGCCTGGCTCTTTGGGAGCAGTTGCCATCTCTCTCCAGTGTTGCCCAGCTAAGCCTCTGGTTTCCTCAAGATAAATAAACAAGGCATATACAAATTCATTAGCTAGGACTGACTAGTACAATGTGTTGTCCCTATTAGGGAACAGCTTCAAGATAAATAAAAGGCACAGTGGGACAACTTCCTTTGTTTTGCTGAGACATTATGAAGATAAAGATTAATTATTCTTGGCATAATGACATGAAAATACACTTAACAAATCCCAGGTACCCAGAGCTGAATTTATGGCCCTCTTTTCTTGCCTGCCTCTTCCATTTTGTTCCCCTCAGAGAACTGTGCTGTAACTCTGACATTGGCAAGGGACAGTCAAACTTAAGGTGTGAGGGGGGGCAAGGCTTTTTCCCTCTCTGAGGTCCAGGCTTGGGTTCAAGGAGCCAAGAGGGTGGGCTGAGCTGAAGGCAGATTAGGGTAGGAGCAGCGGGCAGGCCTAGTAGGGGATCTCCAGGGCTAGTGAGAAGCAGTGTGGCCTAGTGGAAAGAGCACGGGCCTGGGAGTCAGAGGAGCTGGGTTCTAATTCTGTCTCTGCCACTGGTCTGCAGTGTGACTTTGGGAAAGTCCTTTAACTTCTCTGTGCCTCAGTTTCCTCAAATGTAAAATGGTAATTAAGACTGTGAGTACTATGGGGGAACAAGGACCACATCTAACCTGATTATCTTGTAAAAATCAATCGATGGTATTTATTGAGCCCTTACTATGTTCAGAGCACTGTACTAAATGCTTGGGAGTGCACAGTAGGAGAAGCAGCATTGTTTAGTGGATAGAGCACGGGCCTGGGAATCAGAAGGACCTGGGTTGTAATTTCAGCTCCACCACATGTCTGATGTGTGACCTTGGGTAAGTCACTTCACTTCTCTGGGCCTCAGTTATATTATCTGTAAAATGGGGATTAAGAGTGTGTTCCCCATGTGGGACAGGGACTGTGTCCAACCTAATTAACTTGTATCTATTCCAGCGCTTAGAAGAGTGTTTAGCACATAATAAGTGCTTAATAAGTACAGTTATTATTATTATAGTAAAACAGAATTAGCAGACATATTCCCTGCCCATAACTTTGTATCTACCTCAGTGCTCAGTACAGTGCCTGGCACATAGTAAGCATTTAAAAAATACCATTAAAAAGAAGTCCATTGACCTCTAGGAGAAGAGTTATAAGCCAGGGAGTTGAACAACAAAAAATAAAAGTGACAGAACCACCCACTCCCAACAGATAGAAAGACGGAACCAGAGAACTGGGATTTATTTAAAGTCCCAGTTGAGAAAGTTTGCCGTTCAGCATGAAGCAGGATCTCCTAGACAGTCAAGCAGAGAGAATCTGTTTAAATATAGAAGATTGAGCTC
Organism: Ornithorhynchus anatinus; assembly: GCF_004115215.2. Lineage (NCBI taxonomy): Eukaryota > Metazoa > Chordata > Mammalia > Monotremata > Ornithorhynchidae > Ornithorhynchus > Ornithorhynchus anatinus. The sequence goes on along the minus strand of NC_041746.1, from coordinate 7,299,921 downwards.
AGGGGACATCATAATCACAGAACTCTGAAGATTTCTTTTTTTTCTTTTAATCTCAAAATACCTTCCTTCCACAGTCATACATTCTTCTCTTCATAGTAAATAGCAATATGTGAACCTCCGGTAGTTCAGAGATCTGGGTAAGTGTCCCAGGGGCTCAGGTGCTAATCCAAACCTTATCTGACTGCTTTCTCGAGACACTGGACTGGAAATCTCAGGGGACCCAGGCTCTGGCTTGCTGGGCAGAGGTTGCAGGCTGCTGCCATGGACACCGTCTTTCCTCACTCTTAACCATTCACCTACTTTTGGTCAAGTTCAAGGAACTAGAGCAAAGGGATTCCTTTAAGTTGCAAAAGGCTCTCTGAAAACCAGACACTCAGACACATGGACGGAGACACACACACAAAAGTAGAAAAAATAAAGTTCCAGGCACGTGCATATTAATATCTGTCCACCTACAGGGCAAGGCAAGAGGAGTGGGACTCATGTGACTGGAATTCTATTACCAGTCCCAGGATAATAATAATGGTACTTATCATGTGCTTACCATGTGCCAAGCACTGTTCTAAGCACTGGGGTAAATTCGAGTTGGGTTGGACACAGTCCCTGTCCCACATAGGGCTCAAACTCTTGATCCCCATTTTACAGATGAAGTAACTGAGGCCCAGAGAAGTGAAGTGATTTGCCCAAGGTCGCATAGATATGTGGTAGAGCCCAGATTAGAACCCATGCCTTCTGACTCCCAGGCCCGTGCTCTACCCACTAAGTCAGGCTGCTCCTCCGTGGCTTAGTGACCTTGTGTGTGTGACCTTGGGGAAGTCACTTCATCTTTCTGGCTACACTAACGCCAGCATGAAAAATGGAGAGTTGGGTTCTTGTCCTACCCTCCCAGGATTATGTAAGACACATAGGACAGACAATGGGGAGCACTTTGCAAAAGCCTGGTTCTCAGGGAAGTCCAAAAGGGGTGTTTCAAAGAATTCTAATGAGCAGCAGTAGCAGGGGGAGCACAGGCACAATAAATCTGGAGTAACTCTCTGCTTTGATTTTACTCCCCTAACCCTTCCCAGCCCCTCCTCTTTTTCTGATCACAAAATTTCAAAATGGGTGCGGGTACAGAGTTGCCCACTTTCCATCAAGACCTCAGGGATATTCTGACCTGTGGCCACAGGCTGCCATTCTCCCTGCCAGCCTTCTTGCAATGTGGCACAAGGTGACAGGACGGGACAGTGTGGATGGCTCAGTGCAAACCATCACTGCTAAAACCAACTCAAGAGTATGCCTGCTGGAGTGAAGGTATACATCTTCTCTCTTAACTATTTGCAACTGAGCAATTCTCCCCCTCCACTCCAGCACTCGAGGGGGAGCACTGCTCAGAAAATGTACATTACTGTATTTTCATGGGCTGAATGTGAAGGACATTCGCACACACCCATATATATATATATAGTCTTCCACTTACCATCAGCAATAACATCTTGGAAGTGAAGAATAACTCCCTTATATCTACTCTCCCCAAAGTCATGAGACATCAATGGAGCCAAAACTACAGCCAATGTGTCCTGACAGGGGCCATACAGTGTTGTCTAATGGATAGTGCATGGTCCTGGGAGTCAGAAGTATCTGGATTCTAATCCTAGCTTCACCACTTGTCTGTGTGTGACATTGGGCAATTCACTTAGCTTCTCTGAGCCTCATCTGTAAATTGGGGATTAAGACTTTGAGCCCTATGTGGGACATGGATTGTGTTCAACCTGATTAGCTCATATCTACCCTGAAGTGTAGTATAATGCCAGGCGCATAGTAGGTGCTTAACAAATACCATTAAAAAAACAAAAAAGGAAATAGCAATCTTAGAGGCTTCTACATTAAGTCAGCATTTGAGGAGGGCATAGGTGGATTGGGGGAGAAGTAGAATCTCTGAATACAGAACCCAAGGTCAAAACTTTAGGTCAGGTGCTCAAGAGAACAAGGCAAAATGGGGTTATGAAGCACATCCAAGGGCCTCTTTCACATAAAAGTCATAGACTAGGAATTTCTGAATGATCATATTTTTCTTTGGTGTTTGAATATCTGTCAGCACCTCCTCAAAACCCCCAAACCACAGCAGGGATATGCAAAGTTCTGGGTTCATAGCCTCTTCATTTCACCGAACTAATAAAGCCAGAGACGTATGACTCAGTGTTGTAATGACGGAATACGGTCTTTCAGTCTTGATGTCACTGTTCAGTATTTCAAGCACCACCATCACCTAATATGGTGATGTTTCTTAAGTGAACACAGTTGGTGTATTTGCCTCTCACATGTGTGTAGTTCTATGGTGACTGATGAAGATTTTGACTTTGACACAGACTCCTGCCACTGATGAGGGTAGTAAAAATATTGAAAAAACAAATTAAGGTTAGGCACTGACCCAGTCAACACACAAAGGAAGCACATATACAATTACTGAGCCCTAATCCCAGCCTTTTTGTTGACCCTAACCTGTAATTTTTGCTCTCTCTGTAAGTCTATTCGTCACCTTGAGACCTATCCCTCGCTTTAGCACTGATGTGCCATTTGATTTTTGTTCAAGACTGAATTTTGACAATCTGGATGAAATGTTCTCATCGATGCCAGACTATTAATTATCCGATTTTCAAAGATTAGCAGCAGCGTGGCTCAGTGGAAAGAACCCGGGCTTTGGAGTCAGAGGTCATGAGTTCGAATCCCAGATCTGCCACTCGTCAGCTGTGTGACTGTGGGCGAGTCACTTCACTTCTCTGGGCCTCAGTTACCTCATCTGTAAAATAGGGATGAAGACTGTGAGCCCCATGTGGGACAACCTGATTCCCCTGTGTCTACCCCAGCACTTAGAACAGTGCTCTGCACATAGTAAGCGCTTAACAAATACCAACATTATTAGATTAGCTGCACACGTAGGAGCTTGCAGGTTACGATGGATCATACTGCCATGGACTAAAATGGACTGAGGACATATTCTCCAGGAACCAAATAAAATTGAATGTTTGGTGGCGGTTACAGCATATGCAGGAGCTAAATGCAACAGTGCAGGTGTAAAACAGCAGGTAGGCTGGGAGGTAGATGGGATACGCGCATCTCTTCTCTTCCACTTCTTCCCCTTAGTTGGAGAGGGGCTTGCTGAAGGAAGGAGAAGTGGGGTTTTCACAGAGTGTTTGAAAGAGAAGTGGGGCCTGACTATTCCTTCCAGTGTTCCAGGGCTTCCCTGGGGTCCTGGGGAAGGAAAAACCAAAGTGTTTGTTGTTCCAGACCCACAACTCAGGGAGATGCAAACGATTGAAAGACGGTTGGTAGACGAAGCCAGTTTGAGGCTGGCCCATCCCGATTGTGATGTCAAACCCACTCCAAAGAACCGTCAACCACTCTGCCACCCCTTTCCAGAGACTGCCTCGCTTCACCTGGAGAGGCTGTGCTCTTCTGAAGCCAGAACAGTACGATAGAGTTAGTAGATGTGATCCCTGTCCTCAAGGAGCTAAGAGTCTCATAATAATAATAATAATAATAATAATGGTATTTGTTAAGCGCTTACTACGTGCCAAGCACTGTTCTTAGCACTGGGGGGATACAAGGTAATCAGGCTGTCCCACGAGGGGTTCACAGTCTTAATCCCCATTTTACAGATGAGGCAACTGAGGCACAGAGAAATTCAGTGACTTACTCGAAGTCACAGAGCTGACAAGTGGTAGAGCCGGGATTAAAACCCATGACCTCTGACTCCCAAGCCCGTGCTCTTTCCACTGAGCCACGCTGCTTCTCTGTAGTAGGATGACTTAGCCCTCTCACAAGCATGCTGCTGTTTCTTTTCAAGTCTATCATTACATGTTTTATACACAAAAATTTAAGGTGCTCATTTGTGAAGAATTATGGGAATTAAATTAAACCTGTCACATTGATTTGGTAAGTTCAGAGGCCAAGGAAGGGAGGGATATGTTCAAAGCTATTTTATATCCCATTACGCACTAGGTTCAGGATTATTCCTAGGCGATGTGCGGCTTAAATGAAGTCACCTGGGGCAGGACTGTTGGTCCAGAGAATGATTTAAAGAGTGGAACTACCTGCCTTTGCTAAGAGACTGTTAAACAAATTAGATAGTAATCATAATAATTGCGTTCTTTGTGTGTCCAGCACTGTGCTAAACACTGAGGGAGATTCAGTACAATCAGATTCAACGTGGTCCCTGTCCCACATGGGACTCAGAGTCTAAGAGTGTGGGAGGAAACCAAGGCACAGAGAAGTGACTTGCTCAAGGCCACACAGCAGAGAAGTGGCAAAGCAGGATTAGAACCCAGGTTTTCTTGCCCCCAATCCTGTGCACTTTCCACTAGGCCACAATGTTTCTCCAATTAAATCAAAACCCAAGCTACTTGTGATCCTAATGATATGCACCCTAACCTACTCCTCCTTGTAGATTAACAGAAAGATATATTTCCTTTTCTGATTGGACTATCCAAAGGTTAGAAAATTCAGAAATAACATGGCCAGCATTATACTACAATTTCTACATAATGAAATTTTGTGCTCAGTTGAGAAGAAAACTGCAGCTGTTCTGTCCAGATGGGAAATGACTGATTGTTTTTAGCAAAATTCAATGAAATATTCAACGAGGACAGATACAAAGGAGCAAGAGGAAGAATCTCTGCCACTGAATGAAACTCTGGTGAGTTGTCTCATTTCTAATTTGCGTTCATGAAACTGGCCTCAGAACATAAGCACAGAAATAGACTTAATTGGATTCCTAATAAGGATCAAATGGATAAGCTTGTTATTTGATCAAGCAAAAGCTCTAGATAGCTTTTGGTCCTGGTTCTGTTGGACCCAACAGAGGAGGAAGTGTCATTGACAAGGGCCTTCTCTCAAAAATATCCTATCTCCCAAAGTTGACCAGTGTGTCTAGAAAGAGGATTAATCTCCAAAGGCTCATATCAGGCAGTGCCAACCATAAGAGACGATATACTTGGGTGGTTGGTGAGCATCAGGAAAACTAGACAACAAAACTGTGGATCATTCCTTTCTGCCTAGCTAAATTGCCCTTGCTGTTCTGATTGGATTGATCTTTCCTCACCACTTGAGATAAGATGTCTTGACACTTTATATGATTCTCTAGTGTTATGCCTGAAATGGCAGACAGCTGCAGAGACTTCTGGGATTGGTCAAGTCTAGGCCAGGTAGAAAGAGAGTCTATAGGAAGAAGTCTCCTTGTTCTCAATCCTGTTTTTTTAATGTAATTTGTTAAGTGCTTACCATGAGCCAGGCATTGTACTAAGCACTTGGAATGATACAAGTTAATCAGCTTGGACACTGTCCACTGTCCCACATGGGGCTCAGAGTCTTAATCTCCATTTAACAGATGAGGTTACTGAGGCACAGAGAAGTGAAGTGACTTGCCTATGGTCACACAGCAGATAAGTTGCAGAGGTAGGATTAGAACCCAGACCTGAGCTCCATCCACTAGGCCACGGTGCTTTCGAGTCCACTTAAATTGGGAACCCCATGTAGGACTGGGATTATGTCTGACCTGATTAATTTGCATCTACTCCAGCACTTAGAAGAGTGCTTGACATAAAGTAAGTGCTTAACAGATACCATTAAAAAAAGGAATTGTGCCAAGAATCTTTGTTCAACATTCTTTCCTAAAATCTTTTCCTCATGTCAAATTCCAGAAACATCATCTTGCTTTTCGAAAATGTCCCTAAAATCTTTCTACATTAGGACCTCTGATTAAAAAACTGGGATAATTTTCCTGTTTGGGATGCCAATCTGTGTTTCCCCATGAGAGGCGGGACATGAGGGATGGAAAGTGTGAACTGTGGCTTTTTCTAGACCTCAAAGTCTGGTCCAGGACCCAGTTGACTTGTCTGCCCTGGAGGAATGGAGCAGTCGATTAACTGGAGATTGGGCATGTTTAAATTTTCCAACAACTCTCAACTCTGTTCTCCCAAAAGCCAAGTTATACATTTCCTCAGAAACAGAAATGTCAACCTGTTTCCTTCCCTCCACCCACTCCTCAAAATAATTTTGGAGTTTTATGTACCCTGATGAAACATTTAAGTGTATAGTTTCATTATCAGTAACTTTCTAATGGGGTCGACTTTCTCTATTTCTTATTTCCTGCTTTGCCTCGAACAATGGAAATTCCCTGTGTGATTTGTTGACAGGAGAGCACAAACCCAAAAGTGTCACTTCCCGGTCTCTTTCTAGAGTCTATAGCTCAGGAAGCAAGGTTTTGAAAAGATTCATGGCATCTCTGATCCATTACCAATAATCTCAATTCAAAAAACACTTTCAAAGAAAAGTACTTGGATTTATTCTATATCCCGAATAATCCATAATGTAAATTCAAAGAACATGGATCTGAGTGAGAACATTAGAAGACTGGAACAAACATATCATTACTTTTAGTGAATTCTATTCAACCAATAACTGGACTGATATAGTGTATGTGTGTGTTTGTGTGTGTGTGAGAGAGAGAGTGTGTGAGAGAGAAGGAGAGAGAGAATTACAGTAACTAAATAGTCTTAATAGTATGTCCCTGAATACCCTCAGTGTGCCTTTCCTGAGACAGTAGTTGGATTTCTTAGGGACCATTTCTGCTTCAGCTATTTTAAAGCTAAGGTCATCATTCAAGACAACTTTCAAGGAGAGAGACAAACAGCATGGAGAAAGCACAGGCCTGAGAGTCAGAGGACCAAGTACTGATTCCTCTGCCCACTTCCTCTGCTGTGTGACCTTGGGCAAATCACTTAACTTCTCTGTCCTTCATTTGTAAAATGGAGATTCAAGACTTGATCTCCCTCTTACTTACCCTGCAAGCCCCCATATGGGTCCTGATCATCCTGTATCTACCCCAGTGCTTAGTATAGTCCTTGACATATAGTAAGCACTTAACAAATACCAGTTTTTATTATTAGAGACAGAGAGAGATGGGGAGAAAGAGAGAGAAAATCAAAGACAGAGACAGAGAGATTACAGAGAAAGGGTTGGTATATTTGTCCTCATCAGATTATTTCTACTTCAACCAGTAAACTTCACCTTTTCCTTTTTCTTAGCCTCCACCCTGACTTCTCAACTGCTGCAGTAAAAACCCAGGTACTCTGGGCACAGTGCAAACGAAGGTTGTGATCATTTGGCCTCACAAGCTCAGAAGAGAAGGAGAGACAATAACATTGAGCCCCTTGGAAGAGAGCCCTTCGGGTGAAGGAAATCACCTCCCAACACTCTTTGACTCTTCTCAACAAGCCCTATCAGTCCAGTCCACCCCACCCCAGCTCAAGGGCAAGCAGATTGAAGCTATCAACAAAATCTCAGGAATCTGGAATCAGCCTATCAGCACCAGGGTGTGACTTCTCCACACAGCCTGCAAAGCAAAGAATGGACCCATGAAAGTAGTTCATTGGATCTGAGTGACCCTAGGAAGCTGTTTGCTCTCCCCCTGCTATCTGTGGTGTGGACCTGCCCCTAATCATATTGCACGAGTTGATCAGAGCCCTCTGCCTTGAGAACCTGAGATACAGAAACCCTGCGGGGGTAAAGCAATACGGATAGAGAGGTGAGCTATATGATAGTGTGGGTCTAATCCTCCAGTGAGATATGAATACCTCAGCTAAGAGCCCCACTACAAAGCATACGAGAGTGTGGTTTTGGGGTCAGTGAGCGCTTAGCTACAAAGGAAACTCAGGCCTGGAAAAACTGACTCAACAACCCACTTCCCTTCCTTGCAGATGCAAAGCACCAGCAGTGGGGGCTGCTCTTTCAAGCAGTCCCTTAACCACTGCACCTCTCTCTGGAAAGAGGAGGCTTCTGGGTCACTGAGGAGAGAGGATGTTGGTCTTTTGAGTTTTTCTGAACAGTTCCTCGATAGGCCTGGGCTCAAACAGCACACTGGAAAGGGACCATACAGGCTAAGGAGCTCAGCATGTCAAGTGACCATCAGTCCCTCAGGGAGATGGAACAGGAAGACCCAGGGAAGTCACTGAATTAGGCCAAAGTCACAGTCATGATGTTACCATTTTGTAGAGGTCCAACTCAGACCACCAAACCAAGAGTGTTTCCCCAGGGGAGGGAACCTGATCCCACCACCTGTTTCACAGCCATGGTGTTCCCTTCCCATGTCCATACGAATACAGGATGCTGCTTCTGTGTTGCGGAACCCAGTAACAGGAGCCAAACTGGAGAGAGGCTGGGTTGGTTAAATAACAATAATCATAATTTTGATACTTGTTAGCACTTATTATGTGCTAATAATTACTATTCTAAGTGCTGGGATAGATACAAAATAATCAGATGGCACACAGTCCCTGTCCCAGAGGGGGTTCACAGTCAATGGGAGAGGGAGAACAGGAATTTAATCCCTATTTTACCAAGAAGGAAAATGAGGCACATCTTCTCCAAGAAGCCCTCCTGACTAAGCCTTCATTTCCCCTACTCCTTCACCCTTCTGCATCATCAATGCACTTGAATCTGTACCTTTTAAGCACTTGAAATCCAGCCTGGTCTCAGCCCCACAGTAATTAATGTTGGTATTTGTTAAGTTCTTACTATGTGCCGAGCACTGTTCTAAGTGCTGGGGTAGACACAGGGGAATCAGGTTGTCCCACGTGGGGCTCACAATTATGCACATACCCCTAATTTACTTTAATGTCTTTTGCACCCTCCAGACTTTAAGGTCCTGATGGGCAAGAAACAAGTCTACCAAATCTGTTACATTGGACTCTCCAAGGTGCTTAGTTCAGCTTAGTACAGTACTCTGCACAAAGTGAGTACTCAATAAATGCCACTGACTGATTGATCTGGAGTAGTCTTTCAAAAAAAAAACAAACCCAACTGAATTTTCCACTTATAGAAATCTCTAGAAAATTGCTCTTCTCTCCACTCCATTTGCATCTGAGGATCCAGTCTTAGGAAAAAATGGATCACTGGGCCAGGGGTTGGAAGATAATTACCCTAATCCTTCAGTATATTGATATCCTCCTTTTTGGATTATTTCCTTGTACTTCCTTGCTATGATTTTCCCCTAAGGGGAAAAGTTAGCTTATTTATATGTATCTATGTTTATTTATCTACCATAACTGTTCCTCCCCTTCCATGTTCTTACAGTAAGTTGTTTCTCCAGGCAGTAGATATCTGGCTGCTTGTTTTCCTTATCTCCTGTCAGCCAGTTACCACTCTGGTGGCCTGAGCTCCAGATACAAGGCATATTTGCTGCCTTATGTTTAGGAAAAACTAGGTGGGGGTCCCTAAGCCCCCAAAAGCTAACACTAATGAGACAGTTGTTCTTTTGGCAGGGCAGTCTCCTGCCTCAGTGCTTCCCACCTGTCATTCTCTCTTGCCTTTTGAAAATGAATCATTGCTCTTGTAAAGATGCCAGAATCAAACCCCATTTCTCTTAAAAGATCCTAAAGGAAAAGGAGCTGCACCTGTAAGATGCTCTGAGAATTATAAAGCCAATCATCACTCTCAATATAATGCAAAGAGACAGCCATCAATCAATCAGTGGAATGTGTTGAATGTGAACAATGTGCAGGAAATTGTAATAAGCAATTGGGAGAGTACCATACGACTGGTAGACACCATCCTTGCCCTCAAGCAGATTAAAATCTTTTCTCCCTCTGGACTGTGAGCTTGCAGTAGACAGGGAATATGACTGTTGTTGTATTGTACACTCCAAAGTGGTTAGTACAGTGCTTTGCACACAGTAAGCGCTCAATAGATATGATTGAATGAAGAGTAGCAATTACACTTTTACTAATGCAATGAAAAGCACCCAACCTTTGCTCTAGAGATTTTCTGGAGAAATCAATTACTTATAAAGTTAAAAAATATAAGTGTTTTGAGTGGGCTCCCCATGGTAGGTCTTTAGAGATTTTCTGGAGAAATCAATAACTTATAAAGTTAAAACTAAAAGTGTTTTGCGTGGGCTCCCCATGGTAGGTCTTTAGCATCCATTTGAAACTTTCCCTTTTCCAATAATCTGGAAAAGTTTTCATTAATCAACATATGAAGATTTCCCAAACTTTTGTACTTCAAGATCTGGAGTCCATTTACAGTGATCCATTTAAAATTCAGAAGGAAAATCTGTCCCTAGAGGACTTAGGTCCCAGAATCACTTAAACATCTCAAATTGGAGGATTTAGGCTGATTCTGAAACTTCTACAACCTGTCCATTTCTAATGTGGTGCAGGTACCTGTTAATGAGCCCATATATATAGTTACAAGAGAATTTTCAATGGTATCTTTATAAACCTTTTTTTACCTTTAAGGGTAATTGCTTTGTATCTAATTACAGTCTCAGAGGAAGCAATTGTGAGCTCTTCCCAGAGCAAGCCTTATTTATAAATGAGCAGATAACATAATCTCATTATAAGACTGGTTGTCTATTGCTAAAGACCATGCTGAGGCACCAAGTTTCCAAAAATGCTTGGTAACTTCAGAAGCTCTCAAAGGACCTGTAAGGTTTCTAGGCCAGAGCCCAAGTCAAGACTCTCTTTCGTATGTTCCTGGGAGCCAGAAAGATGAATTACTTCCCGGGCTCCATCCATATACTACAGTTGTGTGGCAATGTGAAGAGAATGTATCACGGCAGAGAATGAATGAGCAGATGAATGAATAAGAGGAATGAACCAAATGATCGCAAGGGGAGTGACAGTTCCTTAAGAGTTGTGTGCACCATAAGACAACAGTCTTCTCCAACAACCCTGCCAACTCTTATGAGAGGTACCAATGGGTGGAAGGGAGTGTGGGACTGAGGAGGGGGAAATGACTAACCCATTCATCGAAGCTCAATAGATAAAGTTACAGAGCCACAATTTAACAGGACTGAGCTGAACATGCCTCAGTGGGAACAGAGAGGTGAGCCATGGGGAGCCTGTTGATAGCACAAAGAGATCCTGTCAGAAAAACTTTATGGTGCTCCTTGACCCAGTGCCAAGCTTGGTGAACAATGAGGGATTTCATTAGGCTGAATAGCACGGATTGTTAACAAAGCATTTGATGCATTCTTCGATGGGTCCTTTATGAGAGGAGCAGCACAAAGCTATTGGAAAAAGAAGTCAGAGCTGTGGATGACAGAGAACAAGCCTAAAGCATTTAACATCCCCTTTATTGAATGAGACATGTCAATTTCAGCTTGAAGGCTCTAATGGCAAGGGCAGTCTCCTAGAGCAATTTGAAGGAAGCTATTGACTGGATATTGATCTCCAAATGGAAAGGATTGAGGATCTAACTGGGCTTGTGGCTGGAGAGGAAGCTGACAGGAAGTGGCAGGGTGCAGTGGTAGATCATGGGCCTGAAAGTTAGAAGGTCATGGGTTCTAATCACAGAGGAGTTAAGTAACTTGCCCAAGGTCACACTGCATACAAGTAGCATTAGAACCCAGGTCCTTCTGACTCCCAGGCTGGTGCTCTATCCACTAGGCAACACTGCTTCTTTAACTAAGCACTCATTATGAGACTAAGCCTTAATTTCCCATCTGCATCACCTATGCTCTGGGTTCTATACCCTTAAGTGCTTGGTATTCAACTCATCCTCAGCTCTACAGCACTTATGCAAACATCTACAGTTTATTTTAATGCCTGTCTGTTGTCTCTCCCTTGCCTCCCTCCAATACTACAAGCTCATTCATCCATTCATTCATATTTATTGAGCGCTTAGTGTGTGCAGAGCCCTGTACTAAGCACTTGGAAAGTACAATTCAGCAATAAAAGAGAGGCAATCCTTGCCCACACCGGGCTTACAGTCTAGAAGATAATCACTGTATTTGTTAAGTGCATACTGTTTGCCAGGCACTGAACTAAGCGCTGGAGTGGATACAAGCAAATTGGGTTGGACACAGTCCCTGTCCCACCTGGGGTTCACAGTCTCAATCCCCATTTTACAGATGAGGTAACTGAGGCCCAGAGAAGTGAAGTGACTTGCCTAAGGTCACACAGCAGACAAGTGGCAGTGTGGGGATTAGAACCCATGACCTTCTGACTCCCAGGCCCATGCTTTATCCACTTTGGGCAGGGAACATTTCTACCAACTCTGCTGTATGGCTTACAACAGTGCCCTGATACTACTGATTGATTGTTTGCTAACTGGGCTGTGGTTCTCTTTACCACTTGTTGTATGACTGGACCTGGAATAGCTCAGAAATAGACAGCAGGATGGAACAGAGAGTGATCATGTGAGAGCATTAGGTCCCAGAGATGGAGGAGTCCATACAGCCCAAGCAGAAGAGAAATGACACATTCCAAGGTCCTATCTGATATAAAGCGAGGGTTCCTGATGCATTTCTTGGAAGAGTCTTCTTTACCTGGAAACTCTTGTTTCTTTCATTTTTCTGGTATGCCTCAGGGCTTAATTTGAAGTCCCAGCTACTTATTTCCCATTTCGGTCTTCTTCTTTTTTTTTTTTACCATTCTAATAATAGCCCCATTGTTTTGCAGACGTTATACAAATGTATTTCTCATCACTAATCTCTGAGACTGGGTGAGGTACTGGTCTACCTTTCTATCTCTTTTAATCTCACTTTTCATTGCCTTAGTCCTGTTAGCTGTTAAACACAGAAAAGAAACCTGAAGTACTATTGATTAAGCCAGCTACTCCTAAACCTTCTAGGCTCTCAATCAATCTCTCCCTCTTCTGCCTTTTTAAAATGTCACCTAGGTAAGGAGGTTTTACCAAAAGAAAATGAGCCATTTCCTGGCAGCTACAGATCTGGGAGCGGGGGTTGGGTGGGTAGGCTGTAGCAAAGAGATATTCAAAACCAGTGTGCTTTATGGCCTATACATGGGATCAATCAATGGCATTAATTGAGCGCTAACTGGGTGCAGAGCACTGTACTAAGCACTTGAGAGAATACAATATAACCTGGTTGGAAGACATGTTCCCTGCCCACAAGGAGCTTTCAGTCTAAGAGGGAGACAGACATTAATAAAATAATTTACAGATATGCACATAAAAGCTGTGGGGCCTTAGCAGTGGTAATCTTTGAGTAAAGTATGCTTTCCAGTCAATTTGTTCAGGCTTTCTCATGAAACAGTTCACTATTATCAAGCAGATGCCCTGGTCCATACTACAAGGGTTCCACCTCATCTCAGTCAGTTCTTGATTTTTCCCGAAAATCTAGGTACTTTCAAATTCCATTCCAAGTTGAAGTTCTGAAGTGTATGCAGATATGTGCTGAGAATGTGAATAAATCCATAAATGTTAAGGAAGAGTGTGGGCTGACAAAGCTGGGGTTTGGTGAATCAGTTGGGGAAGGCCAGCTTTTGATATCACTCAACAGTGAGTCTAATCACCACTTCCATTTCTTCGCCATTTCAATACAGAGCTGATTCCTGGAAATCTGGGCTGCTCCCACATAACTCTAGTATTTATTAAGGGCTTACTATGAGCCAAGCACTGGGGTAGAAATAGGACAATCAGGTCAGACACAGTCCCTGTCCCATACATGGCCATCCAAAGAGAGGTTTGCCCAGTGTACCATCACAGCTGGGCACACACGGGTGGTTGGTTCCTCATTAACAAATGATTTTTTTAGTCTAGGTTTTTGAAATCATGCCCCCAGGGGCTCTGTGCCTTTCTGTAGGACTCAGAGACAGACATTCCCGCAGGCCAGGCTGGCTTGGAGGTACCCAAACCTGCTTGGGCATGTATAAGCTCCCGCCGTCTGCCAGGAAACAGTTTCCAGTGGCTGCCAGAGGAATTGGGAGAGAGATGGGGGGCCTTTCCAGACAACAACCCCAGTTGTTCCCATTTTGACACCCTCTTAAAAAAAGATCATTCTACATTCCAGAAGCCTCCCAACTATTTTGCTTTTAAATATTTCTGCTGGAGCTTTCTATTTTTAGATAGAACTCAGCCTCTCCCCATTCCCCACCCCCCAGCCCCTCCCTGAAGGACAGTGGAAATAAACAGATGAGTAGGCTGATGGATTGACCTCTTTGGCGGCTAATTTTACTTGTCCTGTTAGGCAAGCATCCTAGAGAAAGTTGTATCCCTTCTGCCAGAGCCTGCTGGTATCCCCAACCTCAAGCATACTCTTGATGTGTAGGATGTAATGCCCTCCACTAGGCACTTGAGAAGGACAAAACAAATAAATGTTCCCCACCCACAAGAAGCTTACTCTTAAACTAATGGACGGTCTTAAAAACACCCCTCTATTATCTACTAATGCAATCAGAGGCCCTCCTCTTCCCTCACCTATTGCCTGAGAGTTACCATATTGACAAGCACATTTTACCCTTAGTTGAAAATTAGTCTATTTTCCCTCTATTAATGGAGAGGAGGTGTTGGAGGAGGAGGGACCCTCCTCTGCTGAGAAAGAAACCCAATACTCCCAGCAGAAATATAACTATTCTGCAAAACAGAAGAATATTCTAATTCCCCTGAGGAGATTCCCATCTCTCCATAACCAGACATACCACACCTTCAGCCAGCTCATCTGCATTTCGTCATAGGAGAAGCTGTGCCAAGGAAATGACCACTTTTGCTCTTCTACCATATTATTCTGGAGCAGGGGTGCCCAGGGGCCAATCAGAGAGGGGGTCACTTTCGCTTTAGGTAGCCCCAAGCTCACAGTCTTAAAGTTCTGGAGCTCTGTTAGCCCACATGGGCTCCCTTGGCTTCCAGATGTGATTCAAGGGGATTTGCTCTTTGTCTTAAAGCTCATTTATGGGTTGAGATCGGGGTGCCTTAGGCATCACCTCTGTCCCCCTGAGACTCTTGCAATCAGCTGAGGGGGAGGGGGAAGAGCCCCTTGCCCAGCTGGTCCTATAGTCTAGGAGCCAAGGTGTGTCCCAGAGAGGTCCAATATCTCTGGAAATGTTTCCATCAGAGCCAGTGCAAGCAGAGGGCCTTGCCAAACAGATTGCAGGTGTGTTTGCTTCATTTAGCCAGATAAACCTAGGGGTGAGGGATGGGAAGGCAATTCTCTTGGGAAGCTTTGATTAATCCATAGGACTAAAATAATAATAATAATGGTACTTGTTAAGCACTTCCTATGTGCTAGTGCCAGAGTAGATACAAGATAATCCAATCAGACCCAGTCCCTTTCCCACTTGGGACTCACAGTCTCAGTAGGAGAGAGAATGGGTATTTAATCGTCATTTTACAGACAAGGAAACTGAGGCATAGAGAAGTTAAGTGCCTTGCCCAAGATCACACAGAAGGCAAGTGGTAGAGCCAGGATTAGAACACAGATCTTCTGACTCCCAGGCCTGTGCTTTTTCTACAAGGCCATGCTGTTTTTCAGGCCACCTGCCTACCTACCTACATTAAGTAAAATGAATGAAACAGCATGATCAAGTTCTATTTTTCTTGTCAGCTAGGGATCTATACAAAACCCCAGTGCATTGTGCATTCCTCGATTAGCCTGTTTAGTTTATCGGATTTCTGGAATGGAGGGCTGAGATTTCTTTATTGGCAGGAGGTCATTATCAAGTTGATGCACCTGACTTATTGAGATATCTGGGGAATAATGCTAGAAATATAGTTGTTCACAAGTTAGGGGAAACTGCAAGAGCAGTAACCACCTTGGGTATGCCCCCAGTTGGCCTTTAACGTGAAGGTTGCCTGCTCATGGAATCCTGCATTAAAGAAAAACATATGCTGCAGTAATAATAATGATGGTATTTACTCACCCCACTTCCAACGCTGCACACCTACAGGCAGTCGTTACTTTTGACATGCAGGATCCAGACAGACATGCGGGGCCCAGGCAGAAGTGTGTTACCAGAAGATGATTCCCCAATTCCGCTGTCGTAACTGATTTGGAACATGTAAAGAACTAACAAAAAGAAAAATCAAATGGTCACCTCAAAGGCTAAATAGAGATATTAAAAACACATGATTTTAATGCAATGTAAACCATATTAAAAGAAAATGAGCTCAACATAAAATATGTGAAATTCAGTGGAGAAATACACTGGGTTTGGGATTTGTTGTGTGACTTTGAAATATGAAATCACTGCCCAGGATGAGATTCTCTGTTCTGCTGCAGCCTTCAAAGATCAGATCTGCTGCAGTATAACAGACCTGCAACATCAAAATGTGCAGACGTAGTTGAGGATCTTGCTCAGGCACAACCAACTTCCACCTCAGAACAGACTGAGCTCTCAGGCCAAATCATTGGACTGTGAAAGCCTTTTGGGTGTGGAACCAGTGGATAATGCCAGCAACTAATCACTGGAAATGGTTCCACTGCTTCCTCATAACCTCCCCAGATAGGCCTGTCATGATGCATCGTCTGCCCCTGAGGAAGGGGAGAAAGCTATGGAGGCTATTATTATTATTATTGTACTTATTAAGTGTTTACTACATGCCAAACACCAGTCCAAGTCCTGGGGGAGATACAAGTTAATCAGGTTCAGTTAGAAAAGATTGTTCCATCTGAGAGAAAGTCAGCTGCCTTTTGCCATCCTAATTCTCAGTGACTGAGCCAGGAGACAATATTTATTTAGCCCCCACACAGGAAAAGTTAGGGGCCTTGACACTGACAGGAACACAAGAGCTGATCACCAAAGGGATTCACATTCTAATGGAGGAAGGCTGCGCAAACACAAGTGCTCAAAAAATGAATAATATAGCTATAAAGATAGACACTACATGAAGGATGGTGAGCGGTTCCTACAGAAATTTGCATAAGGGATGAAGGTTTCAAGAATGATAGTTTCTGGGAGGGGAGGGTTTACATAAATACATATGCATAAACTTTTAAAATCTGAAGGCAAAACAAGATTGCAGACAGTCAAATAATACTTGTTGGACCACACTGCCACTGGGTGGAACATCTCAAGTAGCTGGACAACAGCAAGATGCCCAAATAGCTGATTTAATAAGAGTAATTGTGATATTTGTTAAGGGCTTACTATTTGCCACAAGCACCGTACTAAATGCTGGGGTAGATACAGCATAAGCAGATCAGACACAGTCCCTGTCTCCCATGGGGCTCGGTTAAAGTAGGAGGGAGAACAGGTATTTAATCCCCATTTTACAGATGAATAAATCGAGGCACAGAGAAATTAAGTGACTTGCTCAAGCTCACTCCACAGGCAAGTTGTGGAACTGGGATTAGAAACTAGGTCCTCTAAATTCGAGGCCCATGCTCTACTCATTAGGCTATGCTGCATCTCAAGTACTGAAAACACCTGCATAAATTTGATTACATATAAATATAAAAGCATATAGACATATATTCATTTATATTTTTTTTTATTCTTCATTATAAGGAATCAAAATGGTGCCAACCTCATAAAAAGGATTTTTTTTTAAACATGTCACAATGTAGAAAGAACTGTTAGTCACACATCTGTCTTATCATCCACATGTGGGCATACACACCCACAGAGATAAAAGCTTGTGGTCAGTGGTGCTGCCTTTGAGCAAGAATGAACCTGCAGTGGCAACCGAACCAAAAACTGTGCCAGATGGCTTGGGCCACTGGCCAACAACTGGTCCATCATTGTTGTATGAGGGGTGTCAACAATAGGTATCCAACCCAGGGCACCTCTGCCAGGGGAGAGAGGTGACCCCCAAGAAAGCCACAAATCTAGGCCCCCTCTTTAGGGACCCTTAGGGGGCTACTGCCAGGGCTCATCATCACGTCATTCCTGCTCTCCCTTCCCGTCTCCTCCGACTCTGCCCTCCTTCTTCTCTCCCTTTCCTTCCCCTCCTCTCTGCCTTCCTCCCTCTCTGTCTCCCCTCATCTGTCCTGGAATTCTACAGGCAGCTAGATGTAATGACGTCATTGTGCTGTGAGGCATCTTCCTAGCAACATTTCCCAGAATAATATAATGTTGTCACGTGTCATGAGGGAGCCATAACTGACATGGCTCTTGCACATCAACCATTCAATAGTTTCATTGTGTTTGGAACATCTGGGGAAAAAAAAAAGATGACAATCCTTGGTATAAAGATGTTCTTGCATCCAGGCTGGTACAACAACTCATTCTTTTTCAGGGTAATAATAGCCTCCAGGTTAGTTCATAGCCTTTGCTGATTTGACAAATCTGGTCATAATCATTTGCAAAGCTTCTTGTGCATGCATTTCCAGAGCAAAGCTCAGCTCCAGAATAAATGATTTTTCTTCACTCCGCTGCCCGGCTCATCTTCCTGCAGAAACGATCTGGGCATGTCACTCCCCTTCTTAAACAACTCCAGTGGTTGCCTATCGACCTCCGCTCCAAACAAAAACTCCTCACTCTAGGCTTCAAGGCTCTCCATCACCTTGCCCCTTCCTACCTCTCCTCCCTTCTCTCTTTCTACCGCCCACCCCGCACGCTCCGCTCCTCTGCCGCCCACCTCCTCACCGTCCCTCGGTCTCGCCTATCCCGCCGTCGACCCCCGGGTCACGTCCTCCCGCGGTCCTGGACCGCCCTCCCTCCTCACCTCCGCCAAACTCATTCTCTTTCCCTCTTCAAAACCCTACTTAAAAATCACCTCCTCCAAGAGGCGTTCCCTGACTGAGCTCCTCTTCCCCCTCTACTCCCTCTGCCATCCCCCCCTTTACCTCTCCGCAGCTAAAGCCTCATTTTCCCCTTTTCCCTCTGCTCCTCCACCTCTCCCTTCCCATCCCCACAGCACTGTACTCATCCGCTCAACTGTATATATTTTCGTTACCCTATTTATTTTGTTAATGAATTGTACATCGCCTCGATTCTATTTAGTTGCCATTGTTTTTACGAGATGTTCTTCCCCTTGACGCTGTTTATTGCCATTGTTCTTGTCTGTCCGTCTCCCCCGATTAGACTGTAAGCCCGTCAAACGGCAGGGACTGTCTCTATCTGTTGCCGACTTGTTCATCCCAAGCGCTTAGTACAGTGCTCTGCACATAGTAAGCGCTCAATAAATACTATTGAATGAATTGAATGAATGATTTAAAGAGCTAATTAGGTTCCAGGGGTTTCTGGAAAACTAGAAGCTCTTAAGACCATAAGGATAGCGCCATACTGGATCAAACCAATGGTGTATTATTCTGTCATGGCCAGTGGCAGCAGGACTCTTGGCAGGACCACGGGGCAGCCACCTTCCTTGACAACCCATTCTACTGTTTTAGAACATCCCATCTAACATCCCTAACCTTTCCTCTACATTTCTAATTTTTCCTCCAGTAACTCACTATGCGCCATTCATCCAAGAATTTAACCAAACCCTTCTTGAACCCAGTGATATTTTTAGCTTGTTCAACTTCCTGGGCTAATGAAATATAGATGTTTACCACCCACTGTGTGAAAAATTATTCTGTTTCAGTCCCATGATAACTCAATTAAAAAAAACCAATTATGGCATGAAACCTCACCAAGGGTTTATGAAAATCTAAAATATAATATGTTCCATGACTTTCCTTGATTGGAAGTATGTTAAACTCTAGATTCTGGTCTCTTGGTGTATTCTTAAGCATGGCTAAGTAGAATTGAATGAATAAGAACGGATGTGGTGAGAAACAATGTTGCCTAACAGAAAGAGCACTGGCCTGGAGAGAGGAGACCTAGGCCCTAATCCTGGCTCTGCCACTTGCCTTCTGTGTGATTTTGGTCAAGTCATTTAACTGCTCTGTGCCTCAGTTTCCTCATATGTAAAGTGTGCATTAAATACCTGTTCTCCCTCTCCCTTTGACTTTGAGTATCAGGGTATGGAGGATGGTGTCTGACCTCATTATCATGCCTTGACCCCAGTGCCTGGAACAGAGAAAGTGCTTAACAAATATTACTAATTTTTTTAAATTATTTCCTATTGTACATCCTTTCTTTACTTAGTATACTGAGTGTGAAAGCTTTTCTCCCTGACTCTGAGTTGCATGTCTAATCTGAGAGGGACTGGGTGGTGTGGAGAAAGTCAGGAGAGGTTACTTGGGGCAAATAATAATAATTAAAAATAATAATTGTGGTATTTGTTAAGTGCTTACTATGTGCCAAGCACTGAACTAAGTGCTGGGATTAGATACAAGATAATCAGATCGGAAACAGCCCCTGTTCCACACTGGGTTCACAGTTTAAGAAGAATGAGCACAGGAATTAAATCCCCATTTTACAGATGAGAAAAGTGAGACAAAGTAAAATTAAATGACTTGCCCAAGGTCACACTGCAGGCACATAATAATAATAATAATAATATTTGTTTAACAAATATTTGGTATTTGTTAAGCACTTACTATGTGCAGAGCACTGTTCTAAGCGCTGGGGTAGATACAGGGTAATCAGGTTGTCCCACGTGAGGCTCACAGTTAATCCCCATTTGACAGATGAGGTAACTGAGGCACAGAGAAGTTAAGTGACTTGCCCACAGTCACACAGCTGACAAGTGGCAGATCTGGGATTCGAACTCATGACCTCTGATTCCCAAGCCTGTGCTCTTTCCACTGAGCCATGCTGCAAACCTGGGATTAGAATTCAGGTCCTCTCCCTCCCTGGCACGGGGTCTTTCCACTAGTCCACACTGCTGACATATAAAATAAGATTGGTATCTATGGCAGTTTAAATGATGGAAAGGAAAGAGCTGGGGTGGAAGTAGCAGAAGGAAGGAGGAGTCAGAAGACGAGTTTGTGATCTCAGCAAAGAGCAATGGTCAGATCCTTTAGATTCCCAAGGGTCCCCAGAGTGTCTGGGGTCATCTAACCAGGTCATAATCATGTTGCTGGAAACAAATCAGAAACCTTGTTCCCCACTGACTCCCACTCATCTTTCCCCTCACACCTCCCTCATAATAGAGAAGCATTTAGAGAGCCTTAGAGACAACACCGAGAGTAGAAAAGCAGCACGACAGTTGTCTTAAGACTGCCTGTCGTGTAGTAATTACGCTTGTCGTGTGTGCCGGAGTCCCTGCAGTGGGAACACTAATAGGTGGCGGAGGTGAGTTACAGGAGCTAACTGGAAATCCTCTAACTCCGGCAGGATATTAGCAAATTGCAGGGCAAAACACATCATGTCTGAAAAGGATGGCTCTTCTTGACTGCTGGATTCCTTCTGAGCCTGACAGTTTCCCCCTCCCTGAGTCACAAGAATCACAAAGAAGATTCCAAGTTACTCAAAGCACACCGATTCCACTCACATTACTTTCCGATTGCAGGGTTTGGTCTTCTGTGCCATATGGCTCCCAACTCTGGCATGACATACCAAAACAGTTCTGCTTTGAGCCTGCCCTGCCCTTCAATCAATCAATTCTATTTACTGAGCACTTACCGTGTTTAGAGCATTGTACTAGCACTTGGGAGAATACAGTACAACAGAGTTGGTAGACATGTTCCTGGTCTTCTCAGGGAGTGTCCCTTAAGTAGTAATATTTATTAAGCACTTACTGTATGCAGAGCACTGTACTAAGAGATGATTAAAAAAATACACAGGTGAAAATTAGACTCGGATCCTGTCCCTTGGGTGGTTCACAGTCTAAAACTCTCTGCACTTCTTTTGGGGCAGCCCCTTTCTCTCTCTGTCCCTTTCCCATGGAGTCATTTCTAAAGGAAATAGGTCCTGGTCAACAACAAATGGATTGAAAGGAGATCTCTTCATCCAGGCTCTGCTACTGAAGCACTGAGTAACCTTAGACATGTCAACTGTCTCAATTTTCTCAGTTATGCAATGGGGGTAATGACCCATAATCCCACAAGAGAAAATGTCTTGCTCCCAACATCCGGGAAGTCCAACCCAAAGACTGTCAAGGGGAGACATCCAGCAGCTTCTAGGGACGATAGCAGAGTATGGGGAGAGAGGGTTACTACACAGTAGAGCAAGAGCCCAGCCAGTCTGATCCTCCAAAATCCAAGTCAACAACTCATTTGCCATCAGATGTCCAAAGCGAACAAGTGGAGCAACACAGGAAAAGGCTGCATAAGCCAATGCTTATAATCACAGGTAAATTTGCATACAGTGAATTCATCATTGTTATCATCATTAATCTTCCCTTCATCATAAACATTTATTGAGCACTGTACTGGGTACTTGGAGCATATAATAAAAATAGAAGAAATGATCCTTACCCTTGAGGAGCTCACAAGATCGTATGTTTCTCAGGGGCAGGGATAGTGCTTTTGTTCTCTCCCAAGTATCTCATACAATGTTCTGCACAGAGAAAGTGCTCTGTAAATGTTGACTGACTCATAATCCTGTGGGGAAACTGGCAGACACACATTAAATACGTAGAATGGGAATAAGAGGATAGACAAGCAGCATGGCCTAGTGGAAAGAGCACTGGCCTGGGAATCAAAGGACCTAAATTCTAATCCCAGCTCTGCCACTTGTCTGCTGTGTGACCTCGGGTAAATCACTTAACTTCTCCGTGCCTCAGTTTCCTCATCTGCAAAATGAGGATGAAGACTGTGAACTCCATGTGAGGCATGGACTGTGTCTAACCTGATTATCTTGTATCTATCCCAGGGCTCAGTACAGTGCCTGGCACAAGCTAAGCACTTAAATACCACAAAAAACAAACTGGCAACAGAAAAAAATGACATTTGTTAAGCACTTACTATATGCTAGTGATCAGGAATAAATGAAAATTACTGATCATGAATAAATGAAAAATGAATTGAATGAAGTTCTACGGGTAGCTAGAGGGAGATGGAGATTAGACAAGGAATGCCTCCTGATGGAGGTGGTTTTGCAGAAAGGCTTCAAAAATTGGAAAGGACGTGATCAACCTCCACAAATTTTACGGAGAAAGGCATGAGACTTGTTTTTATCTGGCTTCCCAGAAAAATCACTGGAAAAGTAGAAGCCACAGTTAATGGAAGAAGTAGCGTTCCTTAACTCTCTCAACATGGAGGCCTCTCAGCTGGCTGCCTCATGGCCCAAAAACCTTTTCCACCCTTTTCCATTAAAGACCCAAGCTTTTAATTTTAAATGAGCTTGTTGGAGAGGGGAGATCTGGGGGCCTCACCGGAGCAGGAAAGTCTTACGCATCTCAAAGCAAAACCGCCAAGATTGTCTGGAGTTGCCTTACTCCCTCCATTCCTAAACATAATGGCTGCACCATCGAAGCTCGGGCCCATCCTGCTGTTCCTTGGCAATTCGTTTTCCTGCAGAGAGCCTCCCCAGAGAATAGTGTCCTTGCGATGAACAACTGTTGGGTGAGGCCAGTCCATCTGGTTTGCATATATATCCGAAGCCTCTAATTTGAGGGTTTGGGCTGCTGCCACCTCTTACCTATAATCACCTTGTTAACTATGGCACAATCAGTACAAATAGAGGCCAAGAGCCCTCAGCCAAAGGTAAACTACACAAGCATAAATCAATAAGGTGTTTAGGAGATAAATGACACGTATCCTATTACTCCATAATACTTCATTTCAGTTTTCCAGAGCCCTCCCACAGACGCCGGGACTTAATTTAGAAATCTAAATTTCCCAACTTAGCTCATGGTGACCTCATCCAACATTCTGCAGTTATCAGAAGAGCTAAATGGGGCAGAGAGATGAGCTGGTTGGAGCTAGTGGTTGGTGACTCCATTTGGAACCTCCAGATGTGCACAGAGGCCCTGGGTTTTTTGCCTTTCCTCTGTGTACCTAGTCTCTGGATAGGGGTGAGGGCAAGGAGACAGTGAGGGAGGAATCGCAGAATGTCTTCTTGGACAGTTCTGAGCTAGCCATGAAGTGGACCCCTTGTTGGCTCTGGTGGTGGGGAGTGGAGAAGGGAGTGTCAGGGGAAGGGGAGAGATAACTTTGGATTTCACTGCCCCTGGATTTGAAAAGTGACTGCATCACCCCTTATTGTCTTCCAACTCCTCTGCAGACTACCTCATCCTGTCTCTGACACCTTCCCAACCTTCACCCAACCTCCACCAGTCCTTCCTATCGGTGGCTCCCAGGCTGTTCAGTAATCTCATTTAAAGCCAGATCCACGAGGGACATCGTTCTTGTGCCTGCCTATCTGTTTGACTCTTCCGCTTCAGGTATCCTTTGGCAAGACATCTCTGATGCTGATTCATCTTGTTTTCCAAGATTCATCCTGCAGCTTCAAAAGGCAACTTTGGATATTTCATATAAGAGACACGGCATAAAATAAAACAGTTCTGTACCTGCTGGAGTTCTATAACCAAAAAGAAACCCGACAGAACTTGCTAAGAATTTTATAGGTTGCTGTATGTTAGAAACCAAAGTAAAATTCCAGGTTCCCTGAACAAGGATGAAAATCATTCATCTCTGCTCCGTGCAGAAATTTGCTACAAGCATCTAGTCAATGACAATTCATCTCAGAAGCCTCTCAATGGGCTTTACAAGAATTTTTTTTGTACTTTATTAAGAATGGCTTTGGTGCCCAGAAAAGAAGTCTCTTCCAGCAAGGTGTCATTTTTTTTTCCCTGGGTTTGTCAGGGGTGATGATTTGCCCATGGTTATACTTAAATCTACTTCAGCATCTGTCTTGTGGGTCTGGAGTCTTTATGAAAACTATTGCAATAACAAACCTGACAGTTCCCCTTCTCCTTCCACCCACCACCACCAGGGAAGGAAGGATTGCAGGCTTCCGTTAACTGATGCAGCAAAAGTCAAATCAAGAAATGGACTGACATCTTCTGCTCTCCTTTCCCCTCAGAAAATAAGGCCATGTTCTTCTCCTCCCCAGAAGGGCTGCTTCCCTTGGTGACTACTGGGGTATGAATATCATGGAAGCCAGCGTGAGCTGGTGGATAGAGCATGGTCCTGAGAGTCAGAAAGACCTGGGTTCTAATCCCAGCTCTGCCACTTGTCTGCTGTATCACCTTGAGCAAGTCATCTAGCTTTTCTATGCCTCAGTTACCTCATCTGTAATAATAATTACGGTGCTTGTTAAGTGCTTACTATGTGCCAAGCACTGGTCTAAGCAGGGGTAAATATGGGTCAGATTGGGCACAGTCCCTGTCCCACATGGGGCTCACACTCTTAATCCCCATTTACAGATGAGGTAATCGGGCTCACACTCTTAATCCCCATTTTACAGATGAGGTAACTGAAGCCCAGAGACATTAAATGACTTGCCCAAGGTCACACAGCAGAGACATGGTGGAGCCAGGATTAGAGTCCATGTCCTTCTGACACCCAGGCCCTTCTGACTCCCAGGCCCATGCTATATCAAATAAACCACGCTGCTTCTCATGACCATGAGCCCCATGTGGGGCATGGACTGTGTCCGACCTGATTTGCTTGTATTTACCCCAGAGCTTAGTACAGTGCCTGGCACATGGTAAGCACTTAAATATCATTTAAAAAAAAAGAAACCAGGCATTTCTCTGGCGAAATTATCAACTTGGATTCAGAACAGAAGAGACCTCAGGTTAATTGGTCCACCTTTCTGCCTTTAGGCAGCACTGCACTTAAACCCCCTCAAAAAGATAAATGGCTCTACCTTATTTTTAAAACTTTCCAGCATGAGGATTCTACAGTTTCCTTTGGTAGTGTGTCTCTGGGACAAACTTCCCAAATTGAGAAAGTTCCTCTAAAAGTTTACTCAAGTCCCTCCTGTTGTGAAGGTCAAAGTGGAGAATCAATTACATTTCTTGAGTGAGTACTGTGTGCAGAACACTGTACTAAACACTTGGGAGAATTCAATAGAACAATATAACATTCCCTGCTCATAGCAAGCTTACAGTCCAGAGGGAGAGACAGACGTTAATATAAATAAATTATGGATATGTGCATAAGAGCTGTGGGGCTGAGTAGGAGTAAATTAAAGGGAGCAAATCAGGGAGATGCATAAGGGAGTGGGAGAAAAGGAAATAAGGAAATAAGTCAGGGAAAGCCTCTTGGAGATGTGCCTTCAATAAGGTTTTGAAGGGGGGGGGAGAGTAATTGTTTATTAGATATGAAAAGGGAGGGCAGGGAGTTCCAGGCCAGAAAAAGGAAGTGGGCAAGAGGTCGGCAGTGAGATTGAGGTACGGTAAGTAGGGTCACATTAGAGGAGCAAAGTATGCTGTCTGGTTTGTCATAGGGGAGTAGCAAGGTGAGGTAGGTGGGGGCAGGGCGACTGAGTGTTTTAAAGTCAACAGTAAGGAGTTTCTGTTTGGTGCAGAGGTGGTTAGGCAACCACTGGAGGTTCTTGAGGAGAGGAGAAATGTGTCCTGAACCTTTTTGTACAAAAATGATTCAGGCAGCAGAGTGAAGAATGGATTGGAATGGGGAGACACAGGAGGCAGGTAGGTCAGAAAAGAGACAGAGTATTCAAGGTGGAATAGGATAAATGCTTGGATTAATGTGGTAGTAGTTTGGATGGAGAGGAAAGGGTGGATTTTAGCCATGTTGTGAAGGTTTGAACTGACAGGATTTAGTGATAGATTGAATACATGGGTTGAATGAGAGAGAGGAGTCAAGGATAATGCCAAGGTTACATACAGGTTTGTGAGACAGGAAGGATAGTGGTGCTGTCTACAGCGATAGAAAAGTCAAGGGGAGGACAGGGTTTGAGTGGGAAGGTAAGGAGTTCTATTTTGGACATGTTAAGTTTTAGATGATGGCAGGCCATCTAAGTAGAGTCAGGAGGAAATGCAAGACTGCAGAGAGGGAGAGACCAGGGCTGGAGATGTAGATTAGAGAATCATCCACATAGAGGTGGTAGTTGAAGCTATGGGAGCAAATGAGTTCTCCAAAGGAGTAAGTGTAGATGGAAAATAGAAGAGGAGCCAAAAGAACCTTGAGGGACATCCACAGTTAGGAGGTGAGAGACAGAGGAGAAGCAGGCAAAAGAGACTGGGAATAAGCGGCCAGAGAGATAGGAGGAGAACCAGGAGACAACAGTGTCAGTGAAGCTGAGGTTGAATAATGCTTTCAGGAGAAGGGGGTGGTCGAGAGTGTCAAGAACTACTGTAAAATATCCTTCTCGAGGAATATGAGGACTGCTATCAAAAGTCTCCACAAAACCCATGCAACGAAGATGCTAGGAATCTTAACCCTTTGCCTCTACTTTTACAGCAAATCAGGAGCAGAAACAATTCTATTTTCCATCACCTGGCCCTCTCCCCTTAACTTTCTCCTGAATTAGCTTCAAATTTTTAAAGGATGAGTTATTTAGTCTCAAAGAAAAGGGTGGAGAGGAGATTTCATACCCTTTTCAATAACATCAATGAGTTCCCACGGGATGGTAACCAACTGCTGAAAACTAAAGTGGGCTGCATGGAGGATTTAAGTAAAACTCTTCAAAGAACTTACTGATAATGTTGGTTACTTGAGGAATGGGCTCCCATGCTAGGTTGATTTAGTTCATGTTTCCCCACTCCTCGAGAACCTCCAGTGGCTGCCCATCCATCTCTGTGCCAAACAGAAATGCCTTACCATCAATTTTAAAGGCCTCAATCAGCTTGCCCCCTCCAACACCTCTCTGATTTTCTACAATTCAGCACACTCACTTGACTCTAATACCACCTGCTCACTGTACGTTGATCGCTTCTTATCACCCACCCCCTGCACATATCCTGCCTCTGGTCCAGAACTCCTTCCCCTTCATATCCGAGAGACACTCACTCTCCCCACCTTCAAAGCCTTACTAAAACCACAACTCTTCCAAGAGGCCTTCCCTGAATAAGCCCTTATTTCATTCAATCATATTTATTGAGCACTTACAGTGTGCAGAGCACTGGCTCCTACTACCTCCATCCTGTGTTGCCCTTGCACCCTTTATTCACCCCCCTCTCAGTCCCACAACACTGATATACACATCCATAATTTATTTTAATGTCTCTCTCCCCAACTAGATATAACCTCCTTGTGGGAAGGGAACATATCTACCAACCCTGTTATATTGAAGTCTCCCAAGTGCTTAATAAGTGCTCCGAACACAGTAAAAGCTCAATAAATATGAATGATTGACTGCAGGACTACTCAGTGGGTCTTTATGAACAGGCAGACACTCATCTAGTTTTGGTAGCTTAGCAGGGGCCTACCTAGAGGCAGGAGGCTGAATTTAAAAGACCTCAAGGTCCCTTTCTGCCCACTGACATTATAAGAGTCAGGATGAGTCATTTAAAACCAGCCCGGTCATTTGCCTTTGGAGAGACGAGGCAATGAGACCAGGCAAGTGGACAATCAGACCAGCCTGAAGGACTTTCCTGCCTCTGACTTCTATGATTCAGCCAACACAGATCACAGTGAAACAGGGAAAACACAGTGTCTGTTTCACGTCATGAGATCCTATTTTTATCCCCACAGTCTGCAAACTTGTGCAATGTGTCAGTATATCAACAGTGAGTTCAGTAAAGAAGCTCTGTGATCACCTATCTCGACTTGTTTTTGTTTTGTGCCTTTTTCTTTTTGTTTGCCTTTTATGGGATTTGTTAAGCACTTAAGTCACACCAGGCACTGTACAAGCACTGAGATAGATACAAGGTAATCAGGTTGGACAAGGTCCTAATCCCCCATGGGGCTCACACTCTTAATCCCCATTTTACAAATGAGGTAAGAGGCATAGAGAAGGTAAGTGACTTGCCCAAAGACACACAACAGACAAGTGGTGAGCTGGGATTAGAACCGTTTACCTTCTCTCCCTGGCCATGGTACATCTCTGGGGAAAGGATTCATTCAAGCAGTTGTTACCACTTGTACAACATCCATTGGCGACTCAACCTTTTGGTTTCCAACCGGCTTTGGAATCCCCAGGGATTCTGGAGACTATAAATACTCCCTCCATCACCCCGTCTGAGCGCCTAATCTAAAAACACCCCCCAAGTGGGAAGTCAGTCTTTTTGATTTCAAAACTATTTTGGGACTCGAAGTTTTGCAAGCATTTTTTCTGGTAAGATTTCCCACACAATCGTCTGCTGCTGTTGGCCACGTTCCTGTTGTCACCCCCACCACCTCTTCCCCATTCCTGGCTGCCCCAATGCCAAGAAGAGGGTATCCCATGGGGCTTTGGACAAATGAGTCACTGAAGAGCTAAGCTGGTGCCCAATATTGCTCCACACAAGAAAGCTGGTTGCTAGCTGCTTCCTGTCTGTCGGGACTCTGATGCAGATAAAGACTTACCGAGGAAGAATCTTGTAAAATTGACCCATGACCCGCAGACAAATGCCGAACAAAGCACATTGCTAAGGTCCAAGAGAAATAGACAGGAATCCTTAGTTTATACATGTTGATGTATGGGTTTCAGTTCTAATGTAGCATTTACGACTCACTCTTCTGTTGCTTGTGCTTTATGTTGACTTCTGTGTTTGTGGGAGTGACCTGGGCTTTCTCCCTCTGTCGCTCCTTACCCGGCTCTCCCACTTGCCTGCTGTGTCAACTTGGGTGAGTCACATTTCAGAAATGAGGAAAACAGCATTCCTCTGTGGCAATCCTGCCTCCAATGCTGTTAAGGGAAGCTTGGGGTCCTGGTATGTTTGTGGGAAAAAAAAGAGAAAGTCCCAAATGCAGTTCTAGGGTTGCAGCCCAGTGAAAGACCCCGCCCTGCCGTTCGCTGCTATTATGTAATCCATCTTTGATCAGGTTTTTCTGGACAGATTTTTCAAA
Organism: Ornithorhynchus anatinus; assembly: GCF_004115215.2. Taxonomy (NCBI): domain Eukaryota; kingdom Metazoa; phylum Chordata; class Mammalia; order Monotremata; family Ornithorhynchidae; genus Ornithorhynchus; species Ornithorhynchus anatinus. The sequence goes on along the minus strand of NC_041746.1, from coordinate 7,270,526 downwards.
GGGTAGAGGCACCACTGAGGAACCTTTTGCAGCATGTAGTCCTTCTCAGGTCCTCCCAGCTAATGAGAAAACATAAGTAAAAAATCTGTTTCTCTGGCTGAGTTCCTTATGCATGTTAATAAATGTGTTTCCTCTTACTGAAATACATAAAGCAGAAAAAAATCTGAGGTTTGGACCAGCACATTGGAAACATTGGGATCAAATTCCTAAAGGATGTAATTTTGCATCAGATGAAGACTTGAGTCCTTTGAAACTCAAGCCATTCCACCTTCCAATCCCATAAGCACACACAAACACACGTATTCACAAACATATTTACACACACACACACACACACACACACACACACACGAAGCAGTCCTGTTCTTGGTTAGACAATTCTTTAAAAGCTCACTTCTGCCCTTTGTCTCCTTTTGCATGCCTGCCAGCAATAATGTCGAATTTTTCCACTCGGCAATCCCTGGTTGTGATGTCATTTTTAAACCACCCCATTGCTTCCTGAAATAATTTGAAATATCTGGGTGGAATTCAGTGTTTACAATGGCATCAACCTGCACAGCAGGCTGAATCTCCAAATTAGCACCGGGGGAATAGAGACAGATTAGGAGCTGAGTCAGTAGAGTAGGAGCACCTGAGGAGTTCTCTAATCTGCGCTGGCAGGACATCAAGTCCTGAATGAAGGAAAATGACCCACTCTATTCACTCTTGCTCACATTGATGGAGGAGTAGCAAATCTCTTTCCTTCCCAGTCATTTGTTAACTGAGCCCCTCCATATGCCCAGAGCACAATCACAAATACCAATATAACGAAGTTGTCTGCAAAAATCATGGTTGTTACCTGAAGGTGTTGGATAATGGGAGTAATTTAATTTCCTCCTCTGAAGTACATTACTTCCTGGGGAGCAATGGGCCATGGAACTGGGCTAAGTCAGAGGGACAGAGGGGACAGGTCCATTTGGAAACATTTGGTCCACTGTTCTCTTGAGGTGTGGAGGTAAGAGGGCAAGAGGCACACATTGGATTCAACCACTTCTGACCCTTCACTCACACGATCCCCCAGGCCAAAACACCCTACCCTTCCATATCTGCCCCCCTTCTCCAACCCAAGTACAAAGCTCTCCTAAAATCCAAGCCTTTCTTAATTAATTCCCTACACCTTAAGTCATATCAACCCTTCGGCCACTCTGAGTGCAGATAGATTTATAAAATGATGGTGTTTGTTAAGCACTTTCTATGTACCAAATATTATATTACCCATCCTTTGCACTTAAATATTCAGTTATTCTGACTCATAAATATTTTTAATATCTGTCTACCCCATTAGATTTGCAAGTTCCTACTGGACAAGGAACAGAGGCCTTGGCTTCTGCTCTTCTTTCCAAATACTTAGCCCAGTTCTTGGTAACTTGTAGGTGCCCGATGACTGTACTACTACTAGCTCACTCCTGTAAGCTCGCTGTGGGCAAGGAATATATGTTATATTGTTACACTGTACTCTCCCAAGTGCTTAGTACAATGCTCTGCACACAGTAAGTGCTCAATAAATACAATTGCCTGACTGACTTAACCTAGATCCATAGAAGGGGAAGAAGGCCAAATGATTTGAGTGATACTTAAAATTACCCCCAACAACAAACCCAATTTGAAGGTGTTATTTAAGCATTCACCACCCTATTTTATGATAAACTTATTGGGTACCTACAGATGGGTAATTCCCTGTTGGTTGGTAGGGAAAAGTAGAGTATTTCAGAAAAACCCTGAAGATAAATTAAAGGGTCAGTTGAGCATAATTTCTGCACAGCTCTCATTTTGGTTCCCTGGACACTAATTATTGTAGCCCCGAGCCCAAATCAGCATAAATGACAGGGCCAGTACACAGAACTTGTCTTGTAAATATACAGTGTCATTATATGCATCCAAGCAATTCTGGAGTAATTGCCTCCGAAAACTACCAGGTAATTAAAACGTTGGAGGTCCACCGCATTACCATTTTGGAATGTCATTGGCAGCAGTAAGACTCCCCCAAGGGGAAGAGGGCTTTAAATATAGATCGCAAGGATTAACAAGTATGACCCAATCATGGAAGAGTTATAGATTGGGTAGACGCCCATATTTCAGAGAAGGGTTAAATGCAGTAGAATCTTAACCCCATGGAATCCCAGTTTCAACTGTAACTGGAGGTACCTCAGATATGCTACTTCCTCTTTATCGAGGATGTCCGGTCCCAGGAGCTCCAGAGGAAGAACCATCCACACACAGATAACGGACAGTCCTTGGCCTGATTCAGATACAGCAACAGTCTCTAGGCTGCCATCTTTTTACCACGCTGAGTTCAACGACCCCTCGGCTGAGCTTGGAGACCTGCTATGAATCGCCTCTTCCCACCCTGAAAATCCGATATGCTGCAAACAGCTGATGAGATTAAAAAGGTTATGAATGAAAGCCATGCCACTCCCAGGACCAACTGCCTCCAAAATCAAAAAACAGCTTCCTTTCATCTTGGCCTCGGGGTGTTCAATGACTGAAGCAATGAGAAGCCTCTTCACTTAATCGTAAACACAAGGAGCAATTCAAAGCTGAAAGATGGTATTGTTAATAGCAGTTCGCTTCTGCTATGAAGAGGCCTTCATCGCTTTGCAGAAATGGGCCTTTTACATAAGACAATTTGTATCCAAGTGACATAGTTTGGGTGTGACTGCTGTGTACATTTATCCTCTGGGGGAGGTGGATAAATATGTACGCACGTACATTCACAAGCACACTCATCATTCCATTGTTCTAGAGAAGCAGCATGGTCAGGTGGAAAGAGCACAGACATAGACGTAGATGGAAGACAGAGATTTAAATCCCAGTTCCTCCACTTGCCTCTGTGGAGGACAAGTCATTTGGTTTCTCTGTGCCTCAGCTTCCTCATCTATAAAATGGAGATGATACCTCTTCTCCCTTTTAGACTGCGAGAGCCTGTGGAACATGGACTGCATCCCATCTAACTTGTATATACCCCAGCCCCTAACACAGAGCTTGGTACATAGTAAGTGCTTAAATACTTATTATTATTATAATTTCCAGGGGGGCTTCAGGATTGCTTCCCAAATGGTTGCAATATCCGATTCTGCCACCCCTCATTCCTCAGCTTTCCTCCCAGGGCCAGGGGAGTCATTCCTGACCACTAGACTGTAAATTCATTATGGACAGGGAATTTCTCTGTTATATTGTACTCTCCCAAGCAATTAGTACAATGCTCTGCACACAGTAAGCACTCAATAAATATGATTGATGATTGCCCCACATCTGGGACCAGGGAAGAGTGTACTGCTTCTGCTTTACAGCAGACCTGGGTAGCTTTCACCAAACCCCCAGACTGCAGCATATTTGTTGTTGCACGTAAGAAACCCTGAAAATATCTAAACCTCCTCTTCTGTAACCTTCCAAGCCATGATTTTTTAGCACCTGTGCATACATTGCTCATCTCTGAGAAAGTGAGCTTAGGCATATATTCACGGTCCTGTTTCTTACTTCTATATAGTCCTGTCATCCCCATTATTAATAATAATAAAATTTCACTCTCAGCCCAGAGAATACAGTGCTTCTTTGGCAGTTCCCCACATCATCAAGTACGGGACAGTCTTGAAGCAGTGCCCACTAGGGAAAACCACACAGGTCAGGGAGTCAGAGCCCTAGTTCTGCCACTGTCCTGCTGGATGATCTTGGTCAAGTAACTGAACCTTTCTATACCTCAGTTTCCTTAGTCTGCGACATGGGGATAATAATCCCTACCTTTCCCAACATCAGAGGGAAGATGCAAGGATTAAATGAGGCCACTGATGTGAAAAATGCTATAGAAAAGAAATACAATTTTATTAAGTGAATTAATCCAAAGAAGCAAGGCAAAAATAGGAATAGCAGCCATCCCTTGGAACCACAGGAGAAACTGACTAAATTCCCTGAATTCTCCTATCGAACCCCAACCCCAATCCACCCCAACCTTACCCATTTCTTGCCTCAGACTTTCTGACACACTCCTAGGTCTCAACATTTGACTTCTACTGAAACTCAGCAAACTCAATCTTCTGAATTTATATCCTTATTCATTCAGAAATAGTTAAAAAGTCTCTTTGGTTTAAATCTCAGTGAAATATTAAAGCATTCTGTGATCTAAGTTTTTCATGTTCAGGCTGCTGCCCAGCAGCCCGGGGAAAGCCGGCATGGCCTGTTGGAAAGAGCATGGGCCTCAGAGCCAGAGGACCTGGGTTCTAATCCCAGCTCTGCCACATATCTGCTGTGTGTCCTTGGGCAAGTCACTTAACTTCTCTGTGCCTCAGTTACCTCATCTGTAAAAAAATGGGGGTTAAGAGTGTCAGCCTAATGTGGGACAAGGTCTTTGTCCAACCTGATTAACTTTTATCTAGCCCAAAACTTAGAAAAGTGCTTGGCACATAGGAAGTGCTTAATTATTATTATTATTACTATTATGCGGGCCAAGGGCTCCCTCTCAATAATAACAGTAGCATTTGTAAGCACTTACTATGTGCCAAGCACTGAACTAAGCACAAAATAAGCAGTTGCCACAACTGTTCAACAGCTGATGCACTTCCTGCTCCAGAGGGAACTGCTTGTTTTCAGTGCTGGCCCCTCAACCCTGCATTTGGGCTGAAATCCTGCCTCTGCTCTGGCTGGGCTCAGAGCCTCAGGACCTGCTGACGGAGGATAAACCGAGGCTCAACCAGTTATTAAGGCCTGTGGGCAGAATAACTCATTTCTGATGGCAATGAGAGTCGACAAGCATCAATAAACTGGTGCAGAGGGGCAGGACACTCGGGTGGAAAGAGTGCTGAGCCGGAAACCGAAGGACCCGGCTACACTTGGTTTGCTCTGATGAAGCAGGTTGATTCATCTCTGGGGTCCTGATTTCCTCTAAATTGGAGTGAGAATAATGAGCCTCCAGGGAGGTCAGGAAGATGTCATCAGGTAATGCCCACAGAGAACTCAGTGTTTTCCAGGAAAATTGCAGCTGGGTTAATACCGACCAATGTTATCAGCATGTAGAGGTTTCACTTCTCAGTCCTTATCCTCAAACTAAGTATCGATAAACATGTACCGACCACCTCCGTGGTCATGGAACTGCAAAAGAATAACAACTGTGGTGCTTGCTAAGAACTTACTATGTGCTAAGCCTTGTACTAGCTCTGGGGTAGAGATAAAATCAGATCAGACACAGTTGCTGTTTTACAGGTCAAGGGGGAGAGAAAACTGGTATTTAATCCCGTTTTACAAATGAGGAAACTGAAGCAAAGAGAAGTAAACTTTCTTAGACAAGCTCACCCAACAGGCAACTGTACTAGGTGTTGAAGGATATGGTCCCTGTCCATGAGGCTTTACAATCTATCCAAACTACTACCGCGTTAATCCAAGCACTTGTCCTTTCCCACCTTCCTTACTGCATCGGCCTCCTTGCCTCCTGTCTCTCCCCATTCCAGTTTGTACTTCAAACTCTGCTGCCTGGATCATTTTTCTAAAAAAAAAAATTCAGTCAATGTTTCCTCACTCCTCAAGAACCTCCAGTGGTTGCCCATCCACCTCCGCATCAAACAGAAACCCCTTACCATAGGCTTTAAAGAACTCAATCAGCTCGCTCCCTCCTATCTTACCTACTGCAACTCAGTCTGCACACTTCGCTCCACTAATGCCAATCTACTCACCGTACTTCGATCTAATCTCTCTCGCCACCAACTCCCTACCCACATCCTGCAATGCCATCTGTTTTCATACCAATATTTATTGAGCGTGTATCATGTACAGAGCCGGGCTTGGGAGTCAGAGGTCATGGGTTTGAATCCCGGCTCTGCCACTTGTCAGCTGTGTGACTGTGGGCAAGTCACTTAACTGCTCTGTGCCTCAGTTACCTCGTCTGTAAAATGGGGATTAACTGTGAGCCTCACATGGGACAACCTGATTATCCTGTATTTACCCCAGCGCTTAGAACAGTGCTCTTCACATAGTAAGTGCTTAACAAATAGCAAAATTATTAAAATTATTATATTCATATCTGACAGATGATCATTTTTCCCATCTTTAAAGACTTATTAAAAACACATCTTATCCAAGAGGCCTTCCCCAATAAAACCCTCACTTCCTTTTCTCCCATTCCCTTCGGCATCATCCTTGCACTTGGATTTGTACCCTTTATTCACCCCTCCCTCAGCCCCAAAGCGTTTATGTACATATCCATATTTATTTAAATATCTTTCTCCTTTTAGACTGTGGGCAGGGACAAAGTCTACCAACACTGTTATACTGCACTCTCCCAAGTGCTTAGTACAGTGCTCTACGCACAGTAAGCATTCAATAAATCCCATTTATTGATTCATGGAAAGGAAAGACAAATAGACAATCTATTAACATAAAAAAGAGAGAGATGCATAAACAGAGAGGATATATACGATTCTCCCCACCTCCTCCCAGGACTCTTGTAGCTTGCTTCTTGTAACCAAGTTAGGTTAGTAATATGTCCAGATGTACTGCATTACTTGAGATAGACCTGATTTTCAGGGCCATCCTACTATCCAAAATGGGCCTGACATGTCTGCTGTGTGACCTTGAGCAGTTCCCTCATCTGTAAAATGGGGACTAAGACTGTGATCACCATGTGGGACAGGGGCTGTGTCCAACCTGATTATCTTGGATCTTCCCTAGAGCTTAGAACTGTGTTTGGCACATAGTAAGTACTTAGCAGGTACCAATATTATTATTAGCAAAGTCCTGTTGTTGGTGGAAGTGGCGGGAGTGACCATATCTGCAGAGGCAGCAAGTCTGGTGTTGGGCTGCAGCAAGTCACTACAGAGGGAGCAAACCCCTCTCCCCACCAGCAACCTCCACAGCCATGACTGTTGCTGACACTTCTGAAGGCGCTGCCCTGGAGGATTCTGGGGTAAGAGAACTGCTTGCAGGGCAGCAGCGTCCAAGAGACGGTCTGTTGCATTAGTAGAGATGGCCAGTATAGCAGCTGCAGCGGCTGGCCCCATGCAGAGGGACTGAATGCTTCGGATGCAGCTGTAGGGGGGAGGTGACTCCCACTGCTTACTTGCTGTTGCTGCTGCCTCACAGAGAAGACATCTGACTGAGTGAATACTTCTGGGTGTTTTCCTTTTGGTCTTTCTAGCTCTTTCTTTGTCCCCTCTCTGTTTCTGTTTATGCATGTGTCCCTGTGCCTTGCAGTCTCCCTCCTCCCCCCTGCTTAGTTGTGTCTAACCGAACCGTTCCTCCTCAGCTTCCTGTCTCTCCCCCTCTCTCTTTTTCCTCTTTCTTCCTCTCCTCCTCTACCTCTGAAAGTCCCATTCCTCATAGTAATGAGGCACATTCAGTGTTCCATCCACGTGAACATGGACACCCTAAAGAGGAGGCATATCCATTTGTTGAGGCTCCTGCTGTGTCCAGCTTGCCTTTTTTAAGCCGGAATTTTAACAATGAGAGAGATGGGTCCTGGCACAAAGGATGGGAAGCTGTGCCAGTTACCTGAGGTGGCCAGAACAAAGACCTGGACAAAACCCCACAAGTAAGTGGGGAAACATTTTTAAAAACCCAAATTCAGCATAGGGGGTGGGGGAGGATGATTATCCAGTACAGAAAACTTACTTTAATGAGAGAACAAATTACTTTCTTTAAATTGAATGTAGGTGGTCTAAGAGTTAGCCAATTCACTTTTCTCAAAAAACCTGCATTTAATTGTTGTCATCACCAGTGTATTGATAAAACATAACTCCTGTAGAAAACCTCCCAGATGAGGGACAATATAGGGATGAACAAATTTGGAAAAAAAAATTATCATACAGGGTCTGGGCAGAGGGTGGCCACTTGATCTGGGGGCAAGTCGCTTAACTTCTCTGTGGCTCAGTTTTCTTATCTCTAAAATGGAGACTAAATGCCTGCCCCTTCTGAATGTGAACTCCATGTGGGATAGGTATTGTGTCCCAAAGCCCAAAGATGAGCCCGATTCCAAACCTAGACTCTCTCTGATGCTATTCCTATAGTTCTTCTCGTTAACTTGCTTCTTGGGTATTTTTCCACTGCTTCAATCGCCGTTTGTGTGTCTACTGGGCCATGGGTTGTCATTATCTATTTCAGTGATTTAACTGGAACATTTTCTTTCCAGAATTAATAGTGAAGCACAGAGTGTAATTCTCTATCCTGAAAACATGGGGATTTTGAAGTGAATGTATTATCTTCAAGTCATAGTGATGGTGGTATTAATTGAGCACCCACTGGGTGCGAAGAATTATACTAAGTACTCAGTCACGGCAAAATTGAGAAGTGGCACATTCCCTGTCCATAAAGAGCATGCAAGTGTTTTATAAGAACAGCTTACAAAATGGAAACCATGAGATAATGTTGTGCTGAGTGTGTTGGGTGACCAGGGGCATGTGCATATATGACAGATTATCAGACAGATAATTGCTCTCCCCCACTTTAAAACCTTAATGAAAGCACATCTCATCCAAGAAGCCTTACCTGACTAAGCCCTCCTCTCCTCTTCTCCCACTCCCTTCTGCACCGCTTTTACTTGCTCCTTCATTCATCCATCCTCCCATTCCACAGCACATACATATTTATCCGTAATTTATTTCTGTATTTAATCTATTTATTTACATTAATGTCTTTCTCCCTCTCTAGACTGTGAGCTTATTGTGGGCAAGAATGTGTCTGTGTGTTGTTACATTGTGCGTGTAACAACATAACTGCCCAAAATCAAAGGAAATCTAAAGTGACTCTGCTTAGCAATGACTACCAATTAGAATGCAGCAACATTGGTATAGGATTCCAAATTGATCAATTAAAATAGCTGTACTCCGAGGAGACCATTTCCCCAAGGTCAAATTTTTGTCTTTCATATTTCCCAAAAAACTCCCAGCAGACAATAGCTTCTTATACAAGAGAAGATCTGTTTAAAATATTGCTTTCGGTTCTACACACTTTTCCTAATAGAGCTTCCACCCTTCATCCAAGTCCTGTCATTATCCAGGAATATTTGAATTCCACAGTTCACCATTCATCTGATCAATGGTATTTCTTGAGCACCTACTGTTGCAGAGCACTGTACTAAACTCTCTAGGAAAATACCAGACAGATGATAATAATAATAATAGTATTTGTTAAGCACTTACTATGTGTCAAGCACTGTTCGAAGCACTGGGGTAGATATAAGCTAATCAGGTTGGACATGGTCCCTGTCCCACATGGAGCTCACAGCCTTAATCCCATTTTACAGATGAAGTAACTGAGGCCCAGGGAAGTTGAACGACTTGCCCAAAATTGCACAGCAGACGAGTGGCAGAGCCGGGATTAGAACCCAGCCCCATCTGACTCCCAGCCCCATGCTCTATCCATTAGTCCATGCATCAGCCCTGGGATGGGGTGGTTGCTGAAAACCCAGCAAACAGTATAGCTCCCTGGCTGAGCGTGCCCTTCCCTGCCATAGGAGGCTCGAGAGTCAGCTGGGAGTGGGGTGGAATGGTTGAAGAGAAGGAGGGAGCACCACTGCGTTGCTCACCTCCTTTTCCTCACGGCTCCAAGGCTCCTTCCTGGCATGCAGAGGTGGCTTGCTGATTCACCACAGTTCCGGCCAGCACACTGGCTAGGGCCTCTGGGAAAGCTTCCTGGACTCCAAGACATCCCACCCTGATGACGCCCTGCCTGGCTCCACTGTTCTGCCCTCCATCCCACTAGTGACTTCAAGAGAGGAAGAATGGCAGAGTCCCCTCCCTTCTCTGAAATCCACAGAAACACATGTTCTCACAGCAAATTACAGTCAGAACTAAAATAGCATTTGCAACCAATAATATTAACAAAATTGTGGTATTTAGTTAATGCTTACTATGTGCTAAGTGTTGGGAAAGATACAGCCTCCGACTCACATGGGACTAAGGGAAAATAGGTATTGAATCTCCATTTTACACTTGAGGAAACAGGCACAGCAAAGTTGAGTGACTTGCCCAAGGTCACACAGCAGGCAAGTGGCAGAGTCGGCATTGGAACCCAGGTCGTTTGACTCTTGGTCTTTCCACTAGGCTATGATGCTTCATCTAATTGCTCTATCACAATAATTTGTCATCTGTGTCCCCTTTGGTGTAGATGGCCCACCAGTGGATGAGGAGTGGTGCTTTCAAACAGCACAGAGGAATTGGGATGCACCTCCCCAAGAGACGCAACATATCACAGATGTCTGCCAGAGTTGCAGCCACATTGGCGTTAATTGGGAGGGCACAGAGGAGTAAAGAAACACTGTTACTTAGTGGGTATTGACCTGGAAGTCAGAGGATCTGGGTTCTAATACCAGTTCTGCCAACTGCTTGCTGTGTGACCTTGGGCAAGTCACTTAACTTACCTGTGTCTCAGTTTCCTCAACTGTAAAATGGAGATTAAATACCTGTTCTCTCTCCTACTTAACCTGTAAGACCTAGACAGGACAGGGACTGTATCCAACCTAATTAACTCACACCTACCCCAGTGCTTAGAACAGTGATAGACACATAATAAGCGCTTAACAAATACCATGAAAATAAAAACCCCAACCCCAGTCAGTTTCTCTTCCAGCCCCGCCTTTGGGGCTGCTCCTGCCTCTGTCCAGTCAGACAGAGAGGGATGGCAAAAGTGGAAGGGGGAGGCAGAGACCTTCAGAAAAGGCAAGTGGAGAACCCCCCAGGGCCCACACTTAAGACAAGGATCCCAGAATGCCATGTCCCAAACACTTTCTTTCTCCACTTTGTTCTTCCTGAAACTTATGGATTGAACAAAGGTAAACTGAAATAAAATGTTAAAATCGTTTACAGGTGAGTCAAATAAGCCTCCCAGTGCCCTTGGCGACTGTCTTACCCAAGACAGAGTTTGTCACCATCCCAGAAACACCCAAGAACCTCAACCTCAAACATAGCCCCTTCCCACAGACCTCTCCCCCAACAAAGAAGGAAAACAGGGCTATTCAAAAGTCCTTTAAGGTGTTTATTAGGGGAGACTGCCCTGACCTTCCCCAAAACTTGTCAGGGTGTCCTCTCTGCCACCCAGAAGGATGGAGCAGGATATCCTCAGCACAACAAAGTGTAATCCCCTCCGAGGACTCTCAGAAGACAAGAAATCTAGTTCCCATCTGCTCCCTCTCAGTTTCAGCTGGCAAATTGGAAAGTGGCGACTTCACAAAGGTCGCTGAACAAAATGTCCCCCATGACTGATCTCCAGTTCCCTGGGCATTCCCTGGGAAGGAATGGGAAGATGGCATTCTAACCAAATAACACCTAATCCCTTCTCTGGAAAGCTCGCAACCGGAAGGGTTGGGGGGAGTGGAAAATGGGGGAAGAGAGGAGGGGGCAGAACCTCATCTGGGTGATGGGCTGGGTTGGGGAGCTCCAGTCAAAGCAATCTCCTCCACTCAGGGACCTGAAGGCCGAAAGCAGCATCCCTGACTGTCCCCAACATTGTCTCTGCCTGTGTCCTCTAGAAGAAAGGGATCAGAGTTGATGATAGTGAGTGGGTGAGGAGGAAGAGAGAATAGATTCCAGGAATAGCTGGTTCATTAATGCAGGTAGAACTGGAAACTATTGGAGAATAGATGGCAAATAGATTTACAGAGCCTTCGCTGTGCAGCAGGAAGTTATCTAGGATAAACAAGGCATAGAGCTTGTCCTTGAGGAATGTATAATCTACATCTGCTTAACTACATAGGCATATGCAAATAATATGCAGCTATACCCATAGAACAAGCCCCCAAATCACTCAAAAGACCAATGGCAATGTTGGGGGTGAACCCATATCCCATGACTCCCTCCCATGCTCTTTCCTCTACCTCACACCTTTGATCATGTGACCCTCAGGAAGTCTTAGAACTAAATGCTAGCCATAAGCCCATCTGGAATACCTAAAATAATTCGGAGGTTGGTGAGACCCAAATTATTGAAGATTTTCATCCCTGTGGCTGAAGGAGCTACTTTGGGGCAGTCACTATGGTGCTCTGCACACAGTAAGCACTCAGTAAATACAATTGATTGATAGAAGGAACAATTAGATCAGTTTAGTTTCAGCCCCACACCATTTATGTACATGTCCATAATTTATATTGATGTTCATTTTCCCCTCTAGACTTTAGCCTCCTTGTTAGCAAGGAACTTGCCTACCAACTCTGTTATAGTGTACCCTCCCAAGAGGTTAGTACAGCACACTGCACACAAGTGCTCAATAAATATAAATTGACTGATTGACTGCATCTGGGATGCAGCATTCCTAAAAGGAGGAAAGGGTTTCCACCGTTAGATGCTCTTGGTCCCTCCTGCAACACACCTGAAATTCCAGGTCCTCCACCTCGGGAAGGAAAGCTAGGACTACACAGCTTGTGGCCTGTAGAATCAAAAAGCTAGGAAAATAAAGACAGGCTGTTAACCACTGCTGGGCAAAGCTTCCCCTTGATGCTTTAATAAGACCTGTCAATTTTTCAGAAGCAGGAGAGAACAGGAGTTTAGGTCTCTGAAATATGGTGCAGAGCTGACAAATCCTATTGGAAAATCTCTGTCAACCAGATGTGTCTTGTTGAAGAACAGGGGGAGGGGGAAGGAGAAGGGCCAGCAGGGAGAGGCTAAGCAGCCTTATTCTGGAGGATTGGGTCATCTGTAAAGATGACAGGATGTTCTGGGCTCATGCTTTCCTAATGAGTTCCAGGCTGAGTTTGTTCCTTCCAAGGCAAAAAAAAAGACGATCCTCCCAGCTGCTGGACCCTGAAAATCCACTTGGGACTTGTTTATCCAGCTGGGATTTTCTACTTTGACCATCATGCTTGGTAATTAAACTAAGTCTGCCTTCCACGGTCCCCTGGCAGCTTTGTGCCTGACCCAGGGAGCGAGGCCCGGCTGAGTATCCTCCCCCTAGTTAGGCATGCCAAAGACTGGGAGGCTAATAATAATGATGGTATTTGTTAAGCGCTTACTATGCGCCTAGCACTGTTCTAAGTGCTGAGGTAGATACAACGTAATCAGGTTGTTCCACATGGGCCTCACAGTCTTTAATCTCCATTTTAAGATGAGGTAACTGAGGCACAGAGAAGGTGTGACCTGCCCGAAGTCACACAGCTGACAAGTGGCGGAGCTGGGATTAGAACTTGTGACCTCTGACTCCCAAGCCCGTGCTCTTTTCACCAAGCCACTCTGCTTCTCTGGTAGTCCAAACCTGGGGGCTGGGAGCTCAAGAAGCAGCTGCAGCATGACGGCAAGTTGGAGGGAGAAGATATGTCAAGGGTTAAGAACCCTTCATTAGAGAAATTTAAAGCCATACTGCTCTATGTTGGCAGGAGGACTAAGCAATCATCTTTCCTGCTAATTCCTTAGCAGCAGTATCAGTCAATAGTTCGGAATGTCCTCTATGGAAACAATGCTATCCTAGGTTTTGGGGACAGCTTTAAAGGAAGAATTGGATCAAGCTCCCACCAATGACAATCTAGATGAAACACAAATGTCGGAAGCATTGAAACACACGAGAGCCCTAAGAATACCAAGGCATAAATACAGATGACAGTTATATGCATAAGGGGCTACGGGAGTGGATGGGAGGAGGGGGAGAGGTCTCAAGTTAGGGAGGATCAACCTGAGAAACCTTCATGGAGGAGATGTGTTTTAAGCTGAAGGAAAGGGATGAGGTTTGAATGGTAGCATAAAGGGTATTTTCACCGCTCCCCTCTGCCGACTGTGATTACAAAAGAGAAAGAGAAGGCATCTTTCTTACACATCCCTGCTACCCATCTCTGCTGCTTTAACTACAGCTCTGCAAGACAGTGGAGAATGTCTGTGGAAAACAGCCACAATGGCTCAGTGAACTGTCCCAGCATTCCTCCCTTCCCTGCTACCCATCTCTGCTGCTTTAACTACAGCTCTGCAAGACAGTGGAGAATGTCTGTGGAAAACAGCCACAATGGCTCAGTGAACTGTCCCAGCGTTCCTCCCTTCCCTGCTATCTCATCCCTTTCCTCTCTGCCTCTTTCCTTTTCAGCTATTTCTCTCCTCCTTCCTGTTCTCTCTCCCTTCCTGTCCTCTTTCCTCCCTTTAGGGTCCTGAACCTCAAGAAAACTGAATCACATATTCAATTGCAGCACTCATAAGCCACTCACCAACTTGCCACTATTTCACGGTGATCAGAGCAATTTCATGTCGCTACATACCCCTAAAACTCAAACTGGGACAAAGGAGTGAGGTGGGTTGGCTGACAAACACCATTTCCAATGCATTGCAATTCACCTCCTTGCATTTAAATACTCCTTCATGAAACTGTTAACCCATTATCCAAGCCAAGGAACTTCAAATTCTTTTCTAACTCAATGCCCATTTCAATTTAACTTGATAAATACAGTGTGGTTTAATTGATTCCTAGCTGACCATTATGGATGAGGAATCCATAGAAGTGAAGCCTCTATAAATACAGTTGAGGCAGACATTCTATCATTTCTTCTGGGCAGCTCTCAAACTGGATGGACACTAAAATAGTGTGAGACATGAGTTTATATCTTCTGAATTGCCACTGTATGAATTAGTAAGTATGAATGGGGCCATTCATTATTATTAAATATGAATACTGCCTAGTCAATTCACCTGATTTTCTGGACCTGGACCCCAGTGTAGCCACACCCTGGTATGGCCTCAGTGAGGAAGAGAACTCACCACACTTTGAAGTGCAATGAGGCTCATGGGTATTCTGGGCAAGGGAGCCTCAAAAGTGATGAGGCCCTGGGTAGGAGAATTGTGGGTGCTCCCCACCCCCTTCCCTGGGGAAACAAAAAACACACAGTCATCCATCCATTATGCAAAGTCTACTGTGCTAGGCTTCTCCTAAAAAGTATTCCCACATTGAACCAAAACGCACACAGAGATACTCTTTGACCTCTTCCCTCTCAGCATCAGTTAGTTTGGCAAATGAATCAATATATTTTTAAGAAGGATCCAAAGAACTTCGTAATCCTATATCTTTCTCTCCAAGCCCCATAGATTCATGGACCCTATGCCTACATTTGATGCACTAGGCAAGTTCTGGAATTCTACAGGTCATCCTGAGCAATATAGCCTGGAATTGAGGTTATTCAGTCTAATCAGCTCAGCATCCTTCAATCAATCGATGGTATTTATTTAGCACTTACTATGTGAATGCAGAGCACTGTACAAAGCTCTTGGGCGAGTACAACCAAGTTAGCACTTTGCCACAACAAGCTTACAGCCTAGAGGGGGAGACAGACATTAATATAAATAACTTATAAGTGCTATGGGGTTGAGGGTGGGGTGAATATCAAATCCCCAAAGTTCACAGATGCAAGTGCATAAACAACACTGAAGGGAGAGGGAGCCAGGAAAAAGAGGGTTTAACTGGGGAAGATCTCTTGGAGGAGATGTGACCTTAATAATGCTTTGAAGGTGGGGAGATACCCACTAACTCCCAGCTGCACTTGCTCTCTTTAAGCAGTCTCAGTACCTGCTCAGGTTTGATCCCACAGCATTCTGGGACTTGTAGTACAGATGGTCAAGACTGCTAAGGTCCTTAATCTCATACTCTCCTTCCCATATCACCTACTTTCATGGTCACCAAGATGAAAGTGGAAGGTATACCCGCTTGGAAGTGGAATAATAAGCCTTCCCTTTTTCCCAAGTGGATTAATGATTCAAAGAAAATGATCATTCAAAACGTAGAAAAAAATTGATATTCATCTTCAAAATTACTCCGAAAGTTAGACTACAGTTTGGAGCTAGCCTCTCCTCTGGAATTTGGTTGCCCATTAGCCACTCACTCAGGCCTATTAACTCTCCTTAAACCACTAGTGGAATATTCGTTCCACTGAAGCGGGAATAACCTGAACAACCTGACAAATCTGCCTCCCAAGGTCTTAGCATCAATGAGTGGTATTTATTGAGTGCTCACTGTGGTCTGAGACTGTACTGAGTGACCTGGTAGAGTGCATTAGAGTTGGTAGATCAAATCCCCAGAGGAAGAGTGGTTTAGGGCAAAGAGCGTCGGACTGGGAGTCAGGAATTCTGGGTTCAAGTTTCAGCTCTGCCATTGGCCTACTGTATAACCCGGGGCGAGTCCCTTAACTTCTGTAAAATGGGGAAAAGATTGTGAGCATGTGGGGACTGAGAAAATATCCAATCTCATAACCTTATATCTACCAGTGCTAAATACAGGCCATAAAAGTAATGGGAAAGAATATCATCATCAGTGGCATTTACTTAGCATTTACTATGTGCAGAGCACTACAATACCACAGAGTTGGTAGAACATGTTCCCTGTAGAACCTATGATGTCCTTCCCACATGTGAATGAACTGCTGAAAAATGTTGTCTCTGACTGACAAAAAGTACTAACTGTGGCACAGAGTCCAGAAGTCCCCTCATTCCCCCAGACAGAAAGATCGATATCAGATTTAACCTGAGATTTCCCAGTTTCCCATAATGCATTTTCCACCTGACCACTGCCTTCTAAAAAAGCCAGTTAAAACAGTGGAACCCATCCTTGTGGCTATGTTGTACTTCGTGCAGAAGGGCTACGTTTACCCACTCGCACCATCAACGAATAGATTACGCCTCTCTAACATGCAAAAATGCATTCACTGCTTTGTTGCCAGTTTAATGTGTCGTCTTTGAGAGACGTCATCCCAATAAGAGTGGCCTAAGAGTAAATACATTTTCTGGCACAAGCATGCATATATTTATGATATGAGTCAAACCTTCACTACTCTACCACTAAGTGCTCATCCAGAATGTAATAGTATGAGACAGTCCCTGCCACTGCTGTTTACCATCTGACTTTGAAGAAAACATAGAGACACATACCCTGCCACACCCGACAGCACATACACACACCCAGATCATCCTGAGCGAGCCTCCTGTCTCTCTTGAGGCCCCAAACCAGAGTTACTAAATATATCCACCCTGCTGCGGCTTCACTCCTCAACCCTTGGTTGTCATCACTTTCTCTGTGGAAACATGTTTTTCCCCCCTCCGGCAAAGTCACCCTGGGTAGCTCTAAACACGCACTTGCAGAAGCTAATCAACACATGCATGAACAGCCTCTCTGTAATAGCAGTGTTCAGCCTTCCTAGGGGAAGCCACCCTGGGAAGATTTGGTCAGCCTCCAGCAATCGGGGAGCTGAGATTTGAGACCACCCTGGGCTTCTCTTTTCCTCTGAGCCACATCAGTCAAAAGGACAAACCACATCAGAGACTCAAGGCAGCCAGGAAGGTAAGCATAGACCCAAGAAGAAATTAACCTCTATTGCCCGGCCTATAAGAAGTGGATGTAAGTGGAATATAATCTTTACTACCTTTTCCCAGAGCTTTTCATGTGAAGGCTGTGCTCAGGATGGCTTCTTGTTGTGCCTAACATGTTGTTCTTAGCCTCATTAGGGTGACCATGGAGTCTCTGAATAAGAAAGATTGATGAATCTTGGGACCAAAAACCTGTTCGGAGGAGTTGATTATGATGATAGTGGATTACTCAGTGCCACTAATTCCCCTCATCCCCACCAGTCATGTTGCCCCTAAGGAGCGGAGGGCAACAATCGAGTAAGTGACAGGGAGCAGCACATTGCAGAGTGAATGCAGAGGATTTTTATGGGGCAGGACCTATTTATAACCAAAGTGACCCCAGCACCATGACCCAGAAGGCAGTTAACCTTTGTTAACCTTTTAGGTCTTTGCAGTCCAGAAGCTAACTGTTTTTCAGGATTCTTGCTGGGTCTGCCTACCCCAAAAAATATCCTAGATGGTTCTTCGGTCAGATGGTCCCAATATTTCATCATCTCTGAGATTTTAAACATCTCTAGAGTTAGAGGGGGTGGATGGTGTTCCACTTAAAGAATGTAGTTCCTGAGGCCTTGTTTACTCTAACAAAGTTGCATTTAAAAAAGAGTGCTTATTCTCGGTAAATCCAATCTACACCATACTTAGTTCCCACAGAGCATGTAGGAAATCACTCTCTTATTTAGGATTGGAAAAGATGTAATGTAGTAATTATTCAAATAATTGGAAGCATTTGCCCACATCTTGTTGTCTCTACCTGCATTATCATCTAGTGAAATCTACTTATCTACTCAGTCCTAACTCTGCTTGACCTCTCTGCTGCCTTTGACTCTGTAGAGCATCTCCTCCTCCTTGAAACTCTCTTTAGCCTGGGTTATCAAACTTGCTTCTTATCTCTCCAACTGCTCCTTTGCAGTTTCTTTTGATGATTCTTTTTCCTCTCTTCATCCTTTAACTGGGGGTGTCCTGCAAGACTAAGATCTGGGCCCTCCACACTTTCCAATCTAGACTCACTCTCTCAGGGTTAGATGTTTACTTAAATAATTAAATTCACATGGTTTCGGTCCACACTTCTAGTACTGTTCTCTCGCTTCTTTTACAAAGGCAAAATTTATCCTACTATAAAACATCACCACCTACACTTAATAGGAGCTTCTGAGCCCAAAGCATTCCACTAAATGCTTGGGAAGCACAAATCCCTGCTCTTTATGGTTAAGTGCCTACATAGCATAGACCACTCACAAAAGAAGATATGATCCCTGCCTTCAAGTCTCTTACCAGAGTTGGAGGAGAACAAGCAAGCAAAAAGCTGCCCAGAAGAAGAGGTAGCCAGAGTACAAAGGATTTGCCATGTATAAGTTTATATAACTCCCTCCTCTATCCATAGAGGAAATGACAAAGGTGTCCACGAATAATATTCACAAGTGTGAATGTCAGGACCAAGGGGTGGGTGAGGGAGTTGAAGCTGGACTCAATGGGGAATGAGATTCAGTCTCCACTTGAAGATTCAGGGTAAGGGTGTCTAGGGCAGCTCTGGATAAATAGAATCTCAAAAGCCTCATCTGTCTTCGGCTTCCTCCACCATTTTGCTTTAAATCAACCAAATGTATTTATTAAGCATTAATTGTGTGCAGATCACTCTGCTCAATTCTTGCACTGTTATCTCAGGCAAGAACTTCTTTGAACCGGAATTCTACCACTAGCTCCCTTTAATATATAGGCCCACTCAATGGTATTTACTGAGTTTTAACATGTGGGAGTAGAGTCCTGCGCAACAGGGAGAGTACCCCAAAAGGAAAAAAAAAATACAGTCCCTAGCTTATGGGACTAGTTCTAATGGGAAGCGGGAGAGGAGGCAGAGAAAGCCAGATAAATGATTACAATAGAAGGAACAGGAAAAAGAGCAAGGATACACAGGAAGTTATATGCATATATCGGGATAGAATAAGTGCATAACAGTGTATTTGAAAGTAAATGAGAAGATAATTACATATCTTGCTTGCAGGATGGTCTAATAATAATTATTATGGTACTTGTAAGGCACTTACTATGTGCCAAGTACTGTTCTAAGCACTGGGGTAGAAACAAGTTAGTCAGGTTGGACACAGCGCCTGTCCCACATGGGGCTCACACTCTTAATCCCTCATCTAATCTAGTGGATAGAGCAGGGGCCTGGGAGTCAGAAGGTTCTAATTCTGGTTCTGCCACTTGTCTGCTGTGTGACCTTGGGCAAGTCATTTCAATTTTCTATACCTCGGTTCCCTCATCTGCAAAATGGGGATTAAGACTGTGAGCTCCCATGTGGAACATGGACTGTGTCCAAGATGATTTGATTACCCAGCACTTAGTACAGTGCCTGAAACATAGTAAGCTCTTAAAAATACCACAAATACCACATATAGGGACACAAGAGCTAAGTAGAGCTGTAAGAATACAAATGCTAAAAGAAGTTGTTGGAAATCAAATGGGGAAAGCTTCTTGGAGGAAGTGAGATTTTAGAAGGATTTTGAAGATGGGGAGAGTTGTGGTCTAAGGCTTGAAGGGGAAGTAATCATAACTTCTATGGTTTCATTTTGCTCATATCTAAAATTGAAATCTTTCCTGAGATTAAATCACAAATGATTGAAGTCAAATAAAAATTTGTTTTCTCCGAACGAAAATACTTTCTTGCCAAAATTGCCTCAAAAGGTCAGATATTACCAGGGTAAAACCAATCTGGCACTATGTTTACCAAACAGCCTGTACATTGTATGACAGATTTATATGGGTTCTTTTATCAGCTCTCACTTTAATCTTTCTTTTTCCAAGAGAAAGAAAAATGCAATGAGAACTCAGATCATTCTATTCTTAGATGAACTTCAGGGGCAAAATGAATGCCCACTTGGAAAACATTTCATTCTAATACTGAAAAATATAGCAAAGTTCATAACACAGCAGAACTTCAAGTGCATAACTTTATCTCCAAAAATAGAAAATATGTTGGGGAAAAAAATGTTGTTTGTTAAAGTAAGGGGCTTTTATTCTATTTGTTGGGGAAGTTTTTTGGTTTTTTTTAAAATCTTCATATAAGTTTTCAAAACAATCTTCTTAAATTTCTCCCTAATGAATTCTGAGTCAGCAGAAGAAATGCTTCTTGGAAAAGACATTTCTGCCTCATGGTCGCCAGACTTTTAAGTCTCCAAAAGGTCAAGTTGGGCTTTTTAATTCTGCTTTCAATTTCAATTCTCCACACACACAGTGCTCTGCACACAGTAAGCACTCAGTAAATGTGACTAACTCATTGTTAGCATTAAGCTCTAGACTGTAAGTTCACTGTGGGCACAGAACATTTCTATCAATTATGTTATATTGCACTCTCCCAAGCAAGAGATCATTAAATACAACTGATGAAAATATTTGACGATGGGTAGGATTTCCCTGATTTCCGTCAGTTGATAACCTCAGTTTTCTTCAGGTTAGTTGAATGCTTCCAATTAGTGCCAACTGGGCAAATGAATCATAAGCACTAAGTGATTTCTCATGAATGTGCTGTGAGAACAGTTTAAATGGACAGACAGAAGATAGGGTGTGGAGGAGTCACCAAGACTTTCTTTTAACATTTTTCCAATTTGTTTAATGTTGTTTGAAAAAGAGTTCCCCTTATGCCAACTTCTGCCTGTGGTTCCTCTATGTCTTTCTGAAAATGCCAACGACAAAGCTTTTGGAAGCCGAGAAAGAACATATTTGCCATATGGTCTGCAACACAATATGAGAAGTCATTAGAAAAGAAATGGCCTCAAACTCCAGTTATGCCAGACACACGTTACTGGTACACAGACTATGTCCCCAGGCAATAGAGGTAGTGGGGGAGCCGAGAGAATACCTGTGAGGGGTCCCTAAAATATGAAATAAAAAATAAATATTTAAGGGTCCATTGTAATTTCTTCAAATAGCAAAACAGATCCAGATCTCCTTTCCACACCGCCCCATCATCCCCTGGTCAACCAGTGGACCCCCAAACTATTGATAAGCTAGGGAAGGAATTCTACCTATGCTGCCCTGCTCTCCTGCCTTCGAAAATGTCCCTGTTTAGAAGTGATGGGTTAGGGCTGTGGACTGATTTTCATTCTCTGGGCCTGAAGTGGCAGGTCTCCTGGGAAATTGGGTTATAAATAAGGAGACAGAGACATCCTTGGGCAGCAGCAGATATTTGTTACTTCAACATCCTTCTTGGCTAAATAATTGGACACAATGAGAGACTGACACTACCTAAATTTCTACCCACAGATTTGTTGGCAGACAGTACTTTGTTAGGCACTCTGCTCCTCTATGTCCCTGGAGTTTTTGCATCAACTATTTTCTTTCTTTCAAGTCCCATTTTTCTCCTCCCAGAAAATGGTGAACTAAGAGTTTTCAGTCAGCAATCAAATTCTTCTCTGTGCCTTTACTTACCCGTTAACAGTTTTGTGGTGTTGGGGGGAGGGGGGAAGCAGGGTGGAACGCAGGTAGTTTGGACTAAGAACATTTCCTGAAGTCTGGGGTTTGACGTCTTTGGGATCTATGTCCCTGAATCCTAGCCAGGAATGCTGAGTCTAACGAGACTCATCACATGTGTTACCCATAGAGGAAATGGAAGGAGAAGAACAATTAGAAAAGAAGAATGCTCTTGAGAATAAATGGAATCGACAGAACCAAGAACCACTGACATGAGAATAAAGTATCGTGTGAAAAAAGCACAGAATTGGGAGCCAGAAGACTTAGGTTCTAATCCTGGCATTGCCTCTTGCCTGCTGCGTGACCTTGAGCAACTCACTTCACTGGGCCTCAGTTTCCTCATCGGTAACATGGGGATTAAATACCTTTTCTTCATCATTCAGACTATGAGCCCCATTGTGGAACAAAGACAGTATCTGATATGATTGTATTCTATCTTAGTTTTTGGCATAGTAAGCACTTAATACAATAATTATTATTTGATCTGATAATCTCAAAGCCTTTCACTATTACCAACAGCTGAATCACAAAGAAGGTATGTACAAAGTGAGTTAGAAGCAAGTCCAGGAAAATAGCCAGAACTTTTAATCCCTGACCAAGCATTAAACAGTAAAAACCCTGAAGGCAGGCACTGTGCCACGTTCTTTCTTTTGTAAATAGTGCCCAGTGTACCTGTGATGGAGTTCTACATATAGGGGCGCTCCCTGAATCCTATGGCCTGGTTCACCAAAAGAGCTTCAAAGACACACCTCACCCCTTGTGGATTCCTTGGGAATTTTCTTCAAATGAGAATAATGTCCCCTATTCTCCGACAGGGGGGCTAACCAATTTTTAGCCAGGAAGCTCCCTGGAACAATTATTGGACTGACCATGGCACAGGTTCGAAACCCAGTGGGACAGCAGTGCTTCCATTATGTGCCAAGTTTTTACTATGAACTCAGGGGAACTCTGGGAATGCAGGAACACGAGAGGACATCTTAGGACATTCTGAACTCCCTCTGCACAGCCCCCCCCCACCCCGTGAGGGAACATTTCCTTTCTTGTCACCCAAAATGAGTTGGTTTAAACATAATGGTTATATTTCATCAATTCCATCTTCTCCTCCCCCACTTCACTCATTTCTGGCTTGCCACAGAGGAAAAACCGAGTCTAACAGCTCTTAATCATATGAAATGCAGAGGAGAGAAAAAGAGAGAGGACAGAAAGAGACAGAGAAGAGAGAAAAGGAGAGAGGAGAGGAGATAAAAGAAAGAGAGGAGAGAGAAGAGAGATAAAAGAAAAAGAGAAGAGAGAGGAGAGAGAGAGAGAAGGACACTAGACTCTACACAGTTAGGGCCAGTCTTTTTGGGTATCAAAGCAAGAGGTGGCAATATCTTGCAATTTGCTTAGTTGTTCACTGTTCCTCCTGTATGAGAAAATATTGTTCCAGGTTCATTTATTCTTCAATCAGGTAATAATCAGTTGAGATTAACTGACTCCAAAAAATGCACACCCTAAACCTGGAACCCAAGATACATGTGAAGAAATTAACAGTTTCCCTCCTTGATTAGCTTGAAATCTTGCTGGGAGGACAAGCTCATAAAAGGCAGCATTAACATGTCCAACAAACACAATGATTTCTCCACCTATTCCTAAAATAGTCTCTCATTCTTTTCCAAAACACTCCATCATCCAGTTTGAAAGAAATTTCAGTTCACAGGCCCCCAGCAAAAGCATAGATTTACATTTTCAAGTTCCATTTCCTCTCAGGCATGTGTACAACTCTCCTTGAAAACTAGTGCTGGAACAGCTGCACAGCAACCTTTGGAGACTAGGGGCAAAAATTGCCATATGATTTTAATTTGAGTAAACAACTCCCATGTTCTTTCCCCTTACACTATGTGAAGTATTGTTTCAGAGCTTCCATCTCAACACTGCAATGGATGTCTGCTCATTCTGGTCTGAAGGATTTAGTGGAGAACAATTCCATGTTCACTCTATCCACCATCTCCATGAATTTGTAGACTTCAGTCATATTCTTCATTTTTCCAGGCTGTTTCCCTATTCATTCAGTTTGTCCTCATACAGACTCCCCCACCCCACAATTCCCTAACCCCTTTAGCTAATCCCACTCTGTACCATCTTCAACCTCGCCAGATCTTTCCTAAACTGCAGTTATGAGGACAGGAGCCAACATGCCGTGGCTCTATACGGTGGCCGCCCTGGGCCTTTGGTCTGGTTTTCTCTTCCCTTTCTGGCTTTGTGTAGCATTCAAATCTCCACAACACCTTCTGGGAGTCAGGACCTGGGTTCTAATCCTGGCTCTGACACCTGCTGTGTGACCTTGGGCAAGTCACTTAACTTCTCTGTGTCTCAGCTACCTCATCTGTAAAACGAGGATTGAGACTGTGAGCCCTATGTGGGACAGAGACTGTGTCCAATTGGATTAGACTGTATCTAACCCAACACTTAGTACAGTGCCTGGCAGAGAATAAAACCTTAATGAATATCTTAAAAAAGCCACACCATCTCACTGTGCAGAAGAGGAGCATAGAATGCATAGGGAGCTGGTTACAGAAGGGGATATTAAGATGCTAAGTTCCCACTTTGAATCACTGTCCCCCAGAGGATACTGAGCTCAGACAGCTCAGACTTAGGGCCCAGGGGTTATCTAGAGGGATTTGAGAACTAGTTCGTTTAGAGGGCAGAGCAAGATGAAAGAAAATGGCAGGGAGGAAAGGAAAGAGGGAGAGCGAGTAAAGAAAAAATAGCTTACCTGAGCAGCAAATGGAAACCATGATAATCCTGACACCCCTCTGATGCTCACCCAGTTAAACCACAAAGCCTGAAGTAGGACATGGAAAGCAGAAAGTGGTGCCCCTTGATTAGATTGCAAATGGGGCTGGTTTTGTCTGTCCTACTATGATCCTTTAGAATGGTCTCACCTCTTCTCTCGCTGGGGACCAATTTAGCTCTTGGTGAGTTCACAGATAGCTTCACAGATAGCTGTGGAGTAGAGGGAATGGAGCCATTTCATTATTGTCCTTCCCAAAAACACACCTCAGGCGAGATTGGAGGTTGACTCTCAGGCCCTCCAAGAGCCTCTGACCTTCTTTGATTGTAATGCTGTGAGTGATTCCAGAGACTTATGCTGTGTCCTATGCTGCCCACAGGCCTAGTGGAATACCAATTTCCTCTCTTATCTTGGCTTGTGGGTACAGAAGTGGATAAGCATTTTTTAATCTGCAATTAAAATCCCCTGTAGAAGCAAAGCAAGGTAGTGTAGGCTATTACTTCAGTCTCTGCCTGGTCTGTGTGAGTTATTATGACTTCTCAGCCTTTGTGAATAATTACCTGATACTGTGCAGAAGAATATCACATAGAAATGGTCACTTAATGAATAAAGCTGGAGAGGGGTGGGCAATAGCTAAAAGATCAAACACTTGGTTTGAGGTAAGGTTTTTCAGTTCAGGATAAGTTTTCTCTGACCCATTCAAAGTGCAAAATGCAAAATGCAAGTCAGCCAGCAGAATTTACTGTGGCCCTACTATTTATAAAGGACTACCAGACAGGCAGATAGAAATACATGATGTGGACTTTGCCCTGAAGAGTTGTCTCTTCAATAGCCAAGGGCAACATCAAATCACAGACAATAAAAAGAAATAAAACAGTCACAGGATCATATTAGTCCCACACATGACTAGGTCTTGTGTCCAATAACAGAGGAGACAATGAGCTAATGCAAAGGTTAGCAAGAAAGAATATTCAGCAACAGTATTTACTGAGCACCTATGTTACTCAACCTCTGTCCTAAACTAGCTTTCAGCCTAATGGGTGCCATTTTGAATCTAAAAATGTGGCACTTGTTGAGTTTTTATTATCTTTATATTAAACTGAAAAGGCCTCATGATATAGCTTCCAAATTATCTTAGCAAAGGGATGCATAAATGGGTCCTAACCACTGGACTAGCCAACACAGCTGAAGAAGAGACATCACTTAGTTACTTAAATCCTCTCTGTTAAGCACATAGGTACTCACCCCACAACAGAACTTTCAGACAGATCTTTAAACTCTCTTGCTTTGCCCTACCTATAATCTATTTTAGAATCTGCCTCTCCAGCTAGATTGTAAGCGCTTTGAGAGCAGAGATTTCATCTATTAACTCTACCTTACTCTCCCAAATGCTTAATATACTTCAAGCCCTCGATAAATACCATTAAGGGCTCCACCTGGAGCCCTGGCACTTGCACATTTCCAACAGATTCTCAGCTCCTGCCCCACCCCCTGCAGGAAGTGATGTAAAACCCCTGGTCAGGCAAGTGATCAGAAAGGAGCTCAGGGGACAGTAGCAGCAAAAGTCTTGATTAAGCACTTAGTGTGTGCAGAGCCCAGTACCGAGAGCTGGGAATTAGGCATAGTCCTTTCTATCGAGGGGCTCAGAATCAGGATTTGAAAGCGTGACAAGGGGCAGGGTCCTGAAGGTGAATTGGGGTGCCCACTGAATGAACTGTCCCCTCAAGGTGGGAGCATCAGGAGCACTGAGGTGAGCAGGGTCTGCTCATGGATTCTGATTCTGCAGGCACCAGGTGTAAGCCCAGAAAGATATGAAAACCAAAGCACCTTCCAAACTCAATGTTTGAGATGCTAAATACATGTTGGAAGCTTTTTCTTTCAGCCTAAAGTCTTTCAACCTCCTGGGGTCTGGAGTACAGTACTCTGCACATAGTAAGTGCTCAATAAATAATAGGAGCAGCAGGTAAAACATTTTTTCTCTTTTTCCTTTGAAACCAAAATCTAAATATTGTCCTCAAGCTCTCCCAGTTGGGGCCACTTTGACCCCTGAAGGAAGTGTCCTTCTTCCCCTCTTCCCGCTCAACTCAACCCACCAACACCCAGCTCTGCCCACCCACCATGCTTGCCACCTAGCACATCTGCTCTGTCTGCTGACTGACCCTCCTGGACCATTGTTTCTGATCACTGGTTTCCCCAGCAACATCACCTACTCCTTCTCTATTGGCAGAGCAGGGAGACGATCCCCACCCCAGCCCTGATTTGTGCCTTGGAGTTGGAGAAGCCACTATTTGCTTAGAGTTATATGGGGCAGTCTGGTTTTCAGCTGCAGGACCCTTACCATGTCTTGATATGGAATCACCTACCCTTAGAGGTCTGCTTATTTTTGGCACCGAACCTCTGCCACAGCTCTTACCTCTGAGTTGGACCCCAATAGTTCATGGGTAACTGGAGGTGGGGGGAGGTCCCTTAAAGAAATGATCCAGTTTCAGGCCGGTACTGGCCGAATCAGTTGAACTTCTACAGAACGGCAGTCCTCTGTGAACACGCCACACAGCTGGAGTATCACGTGAAATGTCACCTGCTTCTCGGGGACCGGTATCCATGAGGATTGTCATGGCTCCCCTACCAAGAGCTGGGGTGAGAACTTGAACTGGCAGGTCCATTTCAAGACCCATTGACAAAGGTGAAATAAAATTTTGAGCTTCTCAAAGGACACTGCTATACAAATGCCAATTCCAGATTATTTTAGCAAGGGCCTGCCAGTAGTCTGCATTTATGGCCAAGGACCCCAGAATCCTAGCCCAGAGTTAGGAGAAAGAATAAAATTCCTCTGATAACACAAACCAACCTTCCAACACCTACCACCTGCATTTTGCAGAACTGAATTCTACCCACGGAGTCCAAGACAAACATAAAATGATAGAGATTGTCCTGGATGGTGGTTTATGTATGAAATTGTAAATGAATGCTTTGGTGGAGATTTGCAGGCATCAAAGGGCAGACTGAAATCACTGCCCTAACTTGATTGAATTATTAATGCTGATTATATAACAGAACAATTCACCTTTTCAACACTTAGGTAGTTATGCAAAACTCCAAACCAACAGTTGGAAGAAATTATGCAAATTTGCATGGCTCTCATGGAAGAAAAAAATTATAACCTGCAAGAAGACAGTTTAATAAAATGTATGTGTTCAATTGATCTCTGGGAAAAATTCTTCTCTTTTGGTAAATTGCATTTGTATCTAAACATCCTATTTTCAAATAGGTTTGTGTTCCCTGCACAGCAGC
This sequence comes from Ornithorhynchus anatinus, assembly GCF_004115215.2. Taxonomy (NCBI): domain Eukaryota; kingdom Metazoa; phylum Chordata; class Mammalia; order Monotremata; family Ornithorhynchidae; genus Ornithorhynchus; species Ornithorhynchus anatinus. The sequence goes on along the minus strand of NC_041746.1, from coordinate 7,242,683 downwards.
ATCCAAAGAGATGCAGGCACCCGCCTGAATGTTTAGCAATATACCATTTGGCTTTCTTTATTAAATTCTCATTTCCCTAGGAGAGCTTTTCTGAGAGAGATGTGCAGAATAATGTTGGAAAACCATCGAAGCAACCCTACATAATTACATCACCGATATTCAGTATTTCTACTCGGGCTTCCGATATCTGTGTTTTCTGCATGTTGCACACAGAAGCCAGAACGGAAGTGAACAAGGAAGCTTAGCAGAGGTTTCCCTCCAGCATGCTTTTTCCATCACCGAGAGGTCAATGCAATCAAAGCTCTGTGCAATCAAGGCATCAACAGCAAGGTGCTAGGCCCCTTTGAAACCCCAGTGGCAGGCGGGGTGGAGGGGTAGAAGGGTGGAGGAAGAGACTGTTGAAATGTATTTTTCATAAAGTGTAGAGAATCTGGAGAGGTCCAGAAAGGAGCGACAGAAATGATTAAAGGGCTGGAAAACAGGTCTGATGAGAAAGCGTGAAAGGAATTGCAACTGTGTAACCTGGAAAGGGAAGGCTAGGAGACTTAAATCTCTTCCAATCTGGACCCAGACCTCAAAGATCATGTCTACCAACTGTATGATATTGGACTCTCTCAAGCATTTAGTACACTGCTCTGCATTCAAGTAAGCATGAGGGACAGGGCCTGTGTCCAACCCAATTACCTTATATCTCCCCCAGTGCCTAGTACAGTGCCTGGCACCTAGTAAGCATTTAACAAACACAACTATTATTAATAACCTTGATGATTAATTCCCATCCACAGTAAGTACTTAACAAATGCCACAATTGTTATTAATAAATACCTTTAATGATTAATTGATACCCATCCACAGCATGCAAACTGTGAAGAAATGAAGGATCAAGGAAGACTGTCCAGATTGCCTGGATATCAAAAGCTGGAAGCAAGGATGGCAGATCAAAAAGTCACCCAGCTCCCCTGGATGATTTAATCACCCTGACAGGGGCCGGGGGGTGGGTGAGGCTGTCTTTCCCAGGGTCCCTCTCAGCACTGGGAGCTCAGAATTCTATGTCAAGAGCCTCCTTCCTCTCCCTTTGGTTAGTTCAGGAATTTCTCATCTAGGCAAGGCACTCTGGGTTCTCCACTGCTCAAGGAAAGAGCTGCTTGGATTGGCCTAACAGTGAAAGGAGAAACAGTGGCAGAGCCATGGCAGAAAAGTCAGGCCTCATATATAGAAGCAATGCAGTCTATGTAAAAGTCTCATCACCAGTCCCTCAAGAGTAAGGATTACTCTTCCCTTATGGATCACTTTGAGCACTTACTGTGTGTAAAGCACTGTACTAAGCACTTGGGAGAGTATAATACAACACAGTTGGCAGGCATGTTGTCCCTGCCCAAAGTGAGCAGCAGGCTAGAGAGGATGTAAATGTATTTGGCTTTTAAACCCGCATGAGACTGATTGGGTCATATACATAGAAAGAGAGAGAGAGACAGAGGCAGAGTGGATAAATCTCCCTCATCCCTCTGACTCCTCCATTGGAGTTATCCTGTCAAGCTCTTCCAAGATGTACTATTCACTTTGCAGGTTATAGGAATGTCTTTTAGGAACCTCATATCTATTCCTCCAGTGATTAACTGATCACTCAGGAATGGTTTCCCAGACTCACAGGCACTAGTGATAGGGTGCTGAAGACCACTGTCCCTTTAAGCATCCTTCTTGGTTGTCAAATACCTGGACATGTTTTCCGCATACCAGCCTCAGCCAGAAAGGGATCACCCCTGTAGAAAAACCATGAGTTTGGTTTCCAGCTGGATACTGCAGCCCTGAAACACACGTTTTTTTCTGGTACATAAAAAGTAAGCTTGCACTTCAAAAGTGATATTGAATTTCTTCATCAGTGTCAGCCCTAGGAGAGGGAAGGTTTTCCAAATATATTAGGAATATATGTTTTTTAAGGGTCTCACCCTTAATCAGAATTGCCAAAATTGGAATGTGCTTGTTAGGAGGTATTTGATCACACACACAAGCAGGAACACAATTCTCTCACTTACTTGTTAACACAAGACACACACCCACACCCTAAGAGATCACTGAACTTCAGGCTTGAGACTGAAAAGACTCTCATTCACTGGATTGTTAATGTTCATCAAACAGGAATTTGTTGATGGTCAGAGACATCACATTGGTTTCTTCAAGCAATCAGTAATCAGTCATTGGCATTTATTGAGCTCTTACTGTATACAGAGCATCAAAGCACTTGGGAGAGTACAGTGTAACAGAATTGGTAGGCATGTTCCCTGTAATTATTGAGGCTCCCCCTCTCCTCCAATTCACCATTCATTCAACCACATTTATTGAGCACTTACTGTATGCAAAGCACTGTACTAAACAATTACCATGGCTCCAAAATGTCAGCATTATTAACTGCATGAGCAATTGGTTTGGAGGTAGGGAGGAGTTGTCAGTGGGTGAAAGCTGCATTATCACAGTTTAAACCTCCTCCTTCCCCTCCTCCTTTTCTGCCCCCTCATTCCTCTTCTTCCCTCCTGTTTGCACCCCGTCCTCCAGAAGGACGTGGCCAACAGCACCTCCGCGTGCCTCTAAATTCCTGAAGTGGCTGTGACTGGCCCTGAAGACAAAAGAATTGCCCACCATACCTCTCCAGCCAAGGCTTAACAATATTTAATGTTGGCTCATTACTGCGGCCTCGTCAGCTAATCCATCCTCTGATTTTGCTTAAAAGCAGCCTCACTAAATACAGCATGAATACATTTGTTTGTTGGAAAATAGACCTTTTATGTCTTTGAGTGGCCTATAAACGTCCCCAGCTGAAGGGCTTTCTGCCTCAGTCGAAAGCCGCTCACTCAAATGGGGTTGAATGGCTGGAAACGCAGAGAAGCCACGTGTTGGACCATTGGGACTTCACGTGACATATGGCCACCCTGGCTGACAGAGGGATTTCAAAGTAGGAAACAATTTTCAAGCTCTCCCTCCTGCACGAATGTGAAGTACTGAGTTTAACCGTAATGGAAGGTTTCTCAAAATCTGATGGCCATTAATGCCCAGGGCTGTTTCCCCATCTGTAACTTATTTTAATGTCTGTCTTCCTCTGTAGACTGCAAGCTGCTTGTGAGCAGGACTCGTGTCTACCCACTCTATTGTATGGTTCTTTCCAAAGTGCTTAACGCAGTGCTCTGCACACAGTAAGCACTCAATAAATACCATTAATTGATTGATTGCTTTAGTTCTCCTTTCCCAGCACAGGCAGAGGAATATGAATAAATGCAACGTTTACTTCCACAACGACTGTCAGAGGGGCTGGGGGTGCCAACTGCATTGTGCCCAATGTGGGAGACACACCCAACCCCGGTCAATTCTCTGCCCAAGAACGCATACAGCCTTTGAAAAATATTTAACATCCTATCTCCTGTCACCACCCAAATTACTATTCACACTATCACCAAAGAAAGCTAGAATTTTGCCTTTGAGGTCTTTTTTTCCAGGACACTATCAAATATTTCATCATTCCACCTGAAGTTTCACCTGGCAGTACCTGAAAGTTGATTACTTTTACTGGAAAACCATCATAAGGTTGGAAACAGCAGACTGGTGTCACATAGTAAGATTTTTTTTATGGTATTTGTTAAGTGCTTACTATGTGCCAGGCAGTGTACTAAGTACTGTGGCAAATAGAAGTTAATCAAGTTGGACACAGTCCCTGTCCCACATAGGACTCATAAGTCTTGTCAAATACAGATGAGGTAACTGAGGCACAGAGAAGTTAAGTGACTTGCCCAATGTCACACAACAGACAAGCAGCAGAGTCAGGATTAGAACCTAGGTCCTTCTGACTCCTAGACCATAATGACAACATACAGAATGGGAAGGAGTGTCTAATTTTCCCCATCTCAGCATGATTGAGGTTTAAATGTGGCCCTGGATCTCTTGCATCTACCTTGGTAGAGAAAATACCTGCAGTATTTTGGACTCAAAATGTCCAAGCCAGACCTGTGGTTTTCCCTGAGGACATGGTGAGCCCACACAGCTTAAGCTACAGCAATATGCAAATCTAATCCAGGTACCCAATTTTTAAAATAATCTGCAACTGCTCTGCAGGAACACGTTCTGGGCCCAACAGACCTGTGTTGGTGTCAACGTGTGCTTTGTGAAGTCATTAGTACCAGCGTGAGCAAATCAGAATTTGGTTCCACACTTCTTCCATCCAGCATCACTGTCAGAAGTTGTTTTCTTAATAAAATTAAAATTATTCTGCAGCTCTAAGGTGAGCACTCATTTATTTTGGGCTTCACAGTCATTTATTTTTGGGGAAAAAGAACGTGCAGAATGAATAGAATGTATGCTCAGCTCCAGTCTCACATAGCTTCTCCCACTCCTCACATTCCCTGCTTTCTGCTTCAGTCCCTCCTCTCAACATCCCCTTGCCCAGTCAAGACTCCACTCACCTATTTGAGTCTTCTGGCATCTTTCTCTTTCTCTGGCAGTGATAGGGGCAAGGAGACAGAATAGGTGAAAGTGGAGTATGGAGGAGGAAAGAAGTTAGAGAGAAAAAGAGGGGAGGCAGAAGCTTGTGGGAGGGATGCTAAGAGGAAACCTTTGTGTCAGGCCTGGAACTCAGTTACACCTAGCCCCACCAGACACTTAGCTCTCTCAAGCTGAATCTGCCTCACTGCCTTCTCCCCTACCTAGCCAGGGTCCTTAAGACGGTTAGTATGGATCCTTACTTTCAGGAATGTCCTAGTGAAATAAGGACAGATACTTCCATCCAGCAGGGTGTCCTATTTAAACTTGAAGGGCAAATGTACAAGGATATATCAGAGGATCAAGCACTGTGCTCTTCAAGCCCTGACAGAAGAGATCCTCTCCATTTGGGTCTTTGCATCCTTCAATATCGATCTTCTGTCGATGTTGCTTTTGTTTCAGACATTGTTTAGAAGCCCGTTAGAATGATGTGTTAGTGCTAGTGTAAGATCAGTCTAGGAATCTTTAGTTCCTAGTGAAGCTTGTGCGATATGGTCATCGTTGCAATTCTGGGCACAATCAGTGTCATAATCAATAACCCGCCACTGCTTAAGCCACAAAAATGACAAGTCAGTGTTCTGCATTTTTGCTCAGGAAGAGAATGCATTAGAATGAGCCTTTCCTATTCCATCCGTTCCACCCTTGCCAAGGATTTCATTCCAAAGTGTTGAATCCCTTCTCATTCTGTTATCAAAACCACTCATCGACCATTGCACTGTCAGGGAGGCCTAGGTCAAATCCTCCTGAGCTCATCAGGAGCAGTGATGGGCCATTTGTACCAAATACCCCAGCTACTTGGCAGTTTGGTTAGCAAATGGTGCCCACCAATTCCAATTTGGAGCTCCCTAGGAGATAAATCATGATGTTTGCATTCCTCTGCTGTTTTTACTTTTCCAGGAGGAGGAAGAGACAGTGCTCCAAAACTCTCTGTCTCCTCCTCACTAAATTTCACCTCTTTAAGGCAATTCTGATGGTTGGGTTGCTTAAATTGGTGAATCATAATGGTATCTGACATAAGGCTATCCCTGAGGATCCTTTTATTCCAGGGTCCAAAATGTCAGTCAGTCATATTTATTGAGCACTTAGTGTGTTCAGAGCACTGTCCTAAGTGCTTAGAAGGGTACAATACAACATAAACAGACACATGACTCTGTTCATCTTTTGACCAGTTCATGGCTGGTGATATCCAAGCTTTACAACCCTACACCTGACGTTCCTAGGTCCTGGGAAGAAACTAGAATGGGATGTTTCATAATGGGGAGCGACTGCTGCATGTTCATTTATACAGTACTCAAGAGAACAGGACGTAGGTCTGACGGTAAGGAAACCAAGACAAATGTAAATTTTGTTCCACTCTGGCCTCCAGTCTCCACTGTGGGAATTATCCTTACCCATTCATTCATTCATTCAATTGCATTTATTTAGCACTTAATGTGTGCAAAACACTGTACTAAGTGCTTGGGAGAGAACAATATTAACAACAAACAGACACATTCCCTGCCCACAATAAGCTCACACCCCAGACCTATTCATCAAACACATTCATGTAAGCCCCTCCCTCTACACTCCTTAGAGTGGGTAGGGATTGTGTCTACCAATTCTGTTGTATTATATTCTCCCAAGTAATTAGTACAGTATTCTGCACACAGTATGTGCTCAATAAACACCGTTGATTGATGAGTTCATGATCATTATATCATGCCAGTGTTTCTGGTACGGGCATGAACCCAATCCATTGGGTAGGTCTCCTCTCTATAGAACATTTGGACACCCATGCAAGCCTGTAAATTGGAATATTTACTGGTTTAAACCCATCAATCAATGACTTTTATTGAGCACCTGTGTTCAGAGAACTGTACTAAGTGCTTGGGAAAGGATGATAGAGTTAGAAGTGATTCCCACCCTCAAGGAACTTACATTCTAAAATAGGAAAGACCACTGGGAGGGTATTGATTCTGAATTCCTCCATCTTCATCCCTAACAAATATATTGTATGGGACTCTTACAGCAGAGGAATGCCTCCAATCACATATAAGTCTTTCAAGTAACATGTTCACAAACATGGGTTAGATCTTACCTGCAGCAGAACCTTCTTCAAAAAACAAATAACGGCTCTATTTCGATTTGCCATGGACTGCATGAGTTATAAATATTACTCTGCTTTTCTAATCTGTTTCTCAATTATTTTAACTGAAGAAAGCCTAACTTCAATGTTGTTAGATCCACATACACCTTCAAACTGCCCTCCTGGAGGAGGTAACATCCAAAATACCACCTTCCCCTGAATGAGGTCCAACACCTATTTAATAATGTTGGTATTTGTTAAGTGCTATGTGCGGAACACTTTTCTAAGCGCTGGGGTAGATACAGGGTAATCAGGTTGTTCCACGTGAGTCTCACAGTCTTAGTCCCCATTTTACAGATGAGGTAACAGGCACAGAGAAGAGTGGCAGAGTCGGCATTCGAACCCATTACCTCTGACTCTCAAGCCTGGGCTCTTTCCACTGGGCCACGCTGCTTCTTCTTAGCACTAAATTTAGAAAAATGGAACACAGGTATTGTTAGTAATGTTTTTTCAAATTAGGGTGGGTATCTTATCAGTGGGTCCCCTTGAAACCCATCCCCAAGTAAGAAATGGGATCCAGAGGGATTCATTATCTTGCTCTCCTCCTGAAGGTCAGAGCTGTGAGGATACTATTTCCATCCAGATGCTATTTCTAGGCCTGGATCTCTATGTAAACCCATCCCAGAGTCAGAAACAGCCTTCAAATACTGCCTACATACTCATTTTTAAAAACAAAGAATGATGTTCAAATAAATAAGTTATGTTGCATACATCCACTTTTAAAAGACTATGGAATGATTAATGGAAAGACAGTTTTCTATTTGTTTGAAGAGAAACAAAGTGATGTTCATATACCAAGAGAGGAAGTCTGAACAGTGAGGAACTATTAAAAATAAATTTGTTTTAAAACAAACCTTTCAAGATTTTTTTAAACTGGTCTTCACCACAGATGGCATCACAAGTTGATTCATTTATTCACAGATACCATGCCTCATTAATCGAATACACCAAATATTTGCCATGAATTTACATTTCTGGACAAGATCACCCAGAACACATCCCCTGCTACTACTTTCAGATTGCTGCCCTTGTAATTTGACAAGTTTGCCCTTGTGGATAATGAGTAAGAAGATACGCTACCTGAGCAGATAAATAGACTGCAATGTCTCAGGCTTCCCATCCCATTAAAGGATATGCCTGGCTACTCTAGCCACAGATTCATGCTTACAATTGACTTTGTTAACGATACCAAACAAATATAATCTATATTTTCATGTTCAGTTGCTTGAGGGGCCATTCTTTTGGCCTTTGTGATGCTTGTTTATTCAGAAGCCAGCTGGGCACATAGGCATCAGGATTTCAAGAAGCTACCAGAGGAAAAAGAACTTCTTCAACCCTAAGGGAAACATTCAAGTTACAAGCAAATGCCTGTTGACAGGTTACCGTAGCAGCACCGAGAGCAATACATGATCCTGAAGAGTGTAACCAATTCATTACAAGTGTATTTTGGGCCAGCTTCAGTGCTGACTCCTATGCCTTTTGGACATTTTCTTAATGATCCTAATGCCAATATCAACTACAATCCTGCTTTTATTAAGGCAAAATCCAAAATAAATCCCTGCTTTGGGTTGTCAGTGAACTGAAACAAAGCCAGACTCACTTCTCGGTACAGTCACGTGGCTAAACCAAATAGAGGTCACAACTGAGAAACAACAGCTGCAATGGAAGGCCAGGTAGTTCTTTTCCCTGATGGTCTCTATAGTGTCAAGTGAACTGGAAGTTTGGTAGTTATCCAGTTAATGTGACTAATTCACACTCTAAAATGGATATTTTTAGCTCAAATGATCCAGTTTGAAGGTCTCTATTAATCACATTAACTGGATAATTGACAAATCCTAGATAACTAGACAGCACACATTGAGCTGTGGATATGAAAGGATATGGAGAAGGCAGTCTCCATTTTTTCATATTTCAGTAATTTACCAGAGTCTTTTTTTTTTTTGCTTGAATTATCAGGAGGAGAAAGAGACAGAAAAAGTTGAAGGATGCTGGGTGCTTCTTCCAAATATCCTATTGCTACTGTTGCCAGAATTTTGGGCCAGACAGATCAATGATCAGACCAATGATGCAGTTTCTTTACTTTCCTGTGTTCTTCATAAGCATCTTAACACTCCCCTTCATCATGTTTCTGGAGATTCACAGGCAGGAAGAATTGCGTTCTGTTGTTTTTTTTTAATTCAAAGTATAAATAATAAAAAAACATTGAAATCAATAAACCACAATGGGCTACATCATCACAGGGATGAATTATTTAGCCAAAAATTTCCCTTTTTTGTTAATTACCAACAAAGCTATTAATTTCTCCCCTAGTGTTTGAGGTGAGCAAACTGAAATCCTGTTTGGAAAAAAAGTGTTTGGGAAATAGTTTAGCCAAAAGCTGTCTCTGAAACATCTGGATCACCAGTAGTTGACTAGAATCAAACAATCATTGATATTTATTGAGCACATACTGCGTGATGGGCACTTGGGAAAGTAGGATACAACAGAGTTGTTGGCACAATACCTGCCTACAAGGCACTTACAGTTTGCAGGGAGAAACAGACATTAATATAAATTATGGAGGGGGAAATAGTAGAGCATAAGGATATTTACATAAGTCCTGTGGTGTTGGGGTGAGTGTCCAGACGTTCAAGGGGCACACAGCCAAGTGAATAGTTGATAGAGGGGAGGGCAGATAGCAGAAATAAGGGTTTAGTCAGAGAAGGCTTCTTGGAGGAGATGTGATTTTAGGAGAGTTTTAAAAGTGGGGAGAGTGTTGGACTGTCAGATGTGAAGCAGGAGGGAATTTCAGACCCTAAGGAAGATGTGGGCAAAGGGTCAGTGGTGGGATAGATGAGATCGAGGTACGGAGTACATTGGCATTAGGGTAGTGGAGTGTGCGAGCTGGCCTGTAATAGGAGATCAACGCGGTTGGAGCAACAAACCAGTTTAGCAGCATGTCCTAATGGAAAAAGCCGGGGCCTGGAAGTCAGAGGACCTGGGTTCTAATCCCAACTCTGCCACATACCTGATGTGTGACCTTGGGCAAGGCAATTAACTTATTTGGGCCTCAGTTCCCTCATCTGCAAAACTGGGATTCATTACCTATTCTCCCTCCTACTTAAACTAGGAGCCCCATTTAGGACCTGACGATCTTGTATGTACTCCAGCACTTAGTACAGTGCTTGACATATAGTGAGCACTTGACTAAAACCATTATTTTCATCATCATCATGAGCGATCAGGACTGCATATTGAAGGAATTTCCATCCACTTTCAGAGATAAATTTAGTCATGAGTTATATGCATAACAATTCAATGTGTTACAAATTCATATTTTGTGTTAAGCAGCACAGGTTATAGAAATATATAATATAAAATATGGCCTTTCTAGAAAATAAAAAATACATCATCAATACTATTCTGACCTCCAGAGGTTTACATTCTGAACACCTTATTTTATCCACCAGTATGAGTTACTTCAGATTCCTGGGCTATTTTAGGAATGGCATATAAAACATTAATTTCAAGACAATTAACATCTACTTCAGGACCCAAAAAAATCAGATCCAGGAGGGGAAAGGAAGCTGGTCGTAATTATTCACAACCTGGAAAATTAGGCTACCAAGATTACAGATTCCCAGAAGACTTAATCCTTTGGGGAAAGATTAGGGACATTAGGTGGTGCATCCTTAACCATCCGGATGGGTAGAAAGGGGGCAACCTCCCATGATTCCTTCACACATTCTCTATTGCCTTCCTCAGCCACTGAATGGACATGGAATCTGTCCAACCTGATTATCATGTATCTATCGCAGCACTTACTATAGTGCCTGACACATAGTAAGCACTTAACAAATACCATTAAAGAAAAAAAATACCAGCCACACAATGCCCAAGGAGTGACATCAGACACACAGTGTATTGTGATGATGGCGTGAGCACTTTTTTGTGGGAGTTGAAGTAAAGCCACCCAAACTTGGGTCATTTCTCTGAAGAACTCCACGATCCTCCCTTCACAGGCTTGCTCCAGGGCCTTGACTTCCCCACCAATTCCCTCTGATCATGGCATCATGTACAAGTCATAGAACTGTTGGCAAGACACAAGGCAGAGGGAGGCTGGATGCTTAAAATGCAGATTCTGGACTTAAAAGCATCCAGTGCCTTATCCATGCTGGATATGGAACAGTCCAGCTTAAAATCACTTGAATGGCCACCCTAGTCATTACTGTTTGAAGGCACTAGAACATGGTAGTACCACCGAGTCCAATCCTGCAGCACCGTAACCTGCTCTCCCTTGCCATGATCTCTGGGAGTTAGATGAGTTCTGCAGTTACAAATAGGATGGTGAAGCTCTTGACCTATGTTCTCTGCCTCCTGGATGTCTTGTAATAATAATAATAATAATAATAATGTTGGTATTTGTTAAGCGCTTACTATGTACCGAGCACTGTTCTAAGCGCTGGGGTAGACATAGGGGAATCAGGTTGTCCCACGTGGGGCTCACAGACTTAATTCCCATTTTACAGATGAGGGAACTGAGGCGCAGAGAAGTGAAGTGACTTGCCCACAGTCACACAGCCGACAAGTGGCAGAGCTGGGATTCGAACTCATGAGCCCTGACTCTTTCCACTGAGCCACGCTGCTTCACTATTCTTCCACTATTCTTGTTCTTCCACTATTTTTCCTCTGAAGCTCATTTTTACCTTTGAGAAAGGGGTATGTAAGGAAATGAAATCACAGATGAGCCCATTTGTATTGGTGTCACTGATTATTCCAGGAAAGGCTGCTGTAATACAGCAAGGAGACTAATGACTGGAAGGAACAGAGGTTGGGAGCCTGGATGGCTGGGAGATAATCCAATAAGAGTCCCAAGAATCAAAATCAAGTTATCAGATGTATGAAAGAGCACTCGACGTGTGAGACAAGTAAATCAACCGAGAAGTAGCAAGTCTCGAGGCAGTCTGGGATTTTGATCTCATACAAGCAAAGATCAAATCTATGCTCAGTCCCTTTCAGTGACACTCAACAACAGATTATACATTCCCACACAGAAACTGGAAGATTTCCCTGTTCTGGTGTGGTGAAAACCAGCCAGGATTGGCAGCCATACTGAACTCTTTCTGCTGCTGGAGTCATTGCTGAGAATCAAGATTATCTAAAGGGTCTTTCAATGGTTGTGACAAGGTGGCAGCCAGCGGAAGGAAATTCAAGTCTGGTTGACTGTGGGTCTGTTTACTGTCTGATCCATTAAGCTTCACATTTTGAGGAGCTGGGATTTGTGTCCTATTAGTATGAGCTCAGTAATCAACTGTCTTAATAATGTTGGTATTTGTTAAGCGCTTACTATGTGCAGAGCACTGTTCTAAGCGCTGGGGTAGACACAGGGGAATCAGGTTGTCCCACGTGGGGCTCACAGTCTTAATCCCCATTTTACAGATGAGGTAACTGAGGCGCAGAGAAGTTAAGTGACTTGCCCACAGTCACACAGCTGACAAATGGCCGAGCTGGGATTGTCTACTGTATGGCCTTGGGCAAGTCACTTCACTTCTCTGTGCCTCAGTTACCTAATCTGTCAAATGGGGATTGAGACTTTGAGCTCAACATGGGACAGGGACTGTGACCAGTCCAATTTACTTGTATTCACCCCAATGTTTAGTACAGTGTCAACACATAGCAAGCACTTAAATATCATAAAGAAAACAGTGACTGGAGTGGTTGTGTGTGTTTCCACAGTCCCAGCCACACTGGGCAGACACGAAGCTTGTGCCTTTCTATGTCACTGGGGCTGTTGCCTCTCTGGCGTCCCTTTCTCTCTTTCCATATGAAGCTTTTGCTCAAAGAGAGCTATACTTTCTTGATTGATGATAGCGCACCGTGCAGGTTTAGCCCCAGTAATCGATTCCCAGTTTTCAGCTGGGAAGCAGAATTGTCTGAGGCTTTTTTATCATGTACTAAAAGCGCTTCCTTTATCCTCTGTTTCCCATTCAGCTCTCCATACGGCAGCTATTTGGGTTTCCAGCTGCCGCTCATTCTCCTCACAGGACCCACCTAGGGCAGCTGTACTACGGTGAGCATAGTTTCGATGTAGTTACTGTCATCAATGAAAATCATGAGAGATGAATCACTGATCCAGTGTAGCATCCCAACCAGCCTCTGCCCACAGTCATAACTGTGTGAAACCAATCATAAGCTTCTGGTTTTTAAACTCTGCATGGTGCTTAGCACTGGTTGTTTTAAGCTGTTGTCCAAACTTCCTGCTAATGGCAGAACAGATATTTTCTCTTCTTTAATATCCTTCCAGGAAAGCAACCAACAACTCCTGGTGAAATGGATGAGAATGAAGATCCGTGATCTAATTACTTCAGTATAGTTACAATCAATGTCAATTGCCCCAAGGGGAGAATGCCCTCTATGGATCAAATTTTGGACACTTTGTACTTCTGACTCTCTCTTTCTCCAAGGCTACAATGAATTGATTTTCACACTGTACCATTCGAGAAAACGAATTTTCCTTCAGATGGAGAGAAATAATCACTGGCCATCAATGCCACTCCCTGGTGACTCAAGATAACCTCAGGCTGATCGCACCACACCCTCGTGGCGGTGATGACACATTCGATTGTCTGCCTATCAACTTTCAATGTGACTTGCCGTGCCTACCACGGTGACCACAGGTGATGGGAAATCAGGGTTTGATTCCAGAGAGCCTAAGAAATGATTACCACATCCAAGAAAGGTAGCAGGCATGCAATTTACCTTCTGACTTGGGAAGGTAGTGATGAAAAATAGCCAAACAGGACTCCTTTGAGGCCCTGTAAATGGAAAGAGTACATTTTAAATCTCCATCTGAAGAGAACTTTACTAAATTTTTGGAAGAGTATAATACAGTAGAGCTGGTAGATGTGATAATAATGATATTTGTTAAGCGCTTTCTATCTGTTCCCACAAGGAGTTCACAGTCTTCAGGAGGAGACAGACATTGACATAAATTACAGATAGGGAAAATAGTAGAGAATAAGAATATGTTCATGAGTGCTGTGGGGCTGGGATGGGTATCAAAGTGGCCAAATGGAGAGAACATGGCCCTGGGAGTCAGAGAACCTGGGTTCTAATCCCAAATCTGCCACTCTGCTGTGTGACCTTGGGAAAGTCACTTAACTTCCCTGTGCCTCAATGCACTATGTATTTAATTCCCACCTATGTACTTTCTCCCAGTGCTTAGAACAGTGAATTGCACAGAGCAAAGGCTTAAAAATACTATTACTACTATGGGAGGGAGCTTTCTAATGGGCAAAGCTGAAATTAATTTCTAAGGTGCTGTGTGCATTACATCCATTTTCATAATTGTCACCGGTTCATTCCGGTGCCTCTCAGTTTATGGGGCCTCTCCGTTTTATGAGCCAGACCTGTACTGAGGCCAATTACTTGGAGAGAGGCGTGACTAAACAGTTTGAGTGGATATCTGAATGTCAGAGACTCTGGGACCTCGCTCTAGCTTTGATCCTGACTCTTCCAGGGGCCAGCTATAAAATAGGGATATCGACATGAGAACAGAGGTGTGAAGTCACTGAGGGTCTGTCTGCAGAGTGATGTGCCGCTTGATAGCTGAGAGCTGTTAAAATTCAATGTTGGTGTCAACCTATAAAATGGACATACCCGAATTAAATTTTCATCTTCCTAAAGACAAGCATCTGGAATCCAATTTAAGCAAAGGCTGCTTATTCTTGGGCAAATGCATTAGGTGGTGATGAAAAAAGGAGATACTTCCAGTGACTTTGGCTCTTCTAGTTTTCCATGGAGCTGAGCAATGAAAATGATGAAGGCAAGGAAAGGGTAACTGCAGAACCCAGCACTTTTTAAGCTGAGCCCAAAATGCAATCAGCTAAAGTAAGATCAGGTGCATTAACTGCCTAGATGCTATGACAAAATGTTCTACGCCAGAGAAGAAACGTTCCTTCTTCTGCTGCAATCTGCAACTGATTTCCCTTGCCCTGCTTAGTTTGAACAGGGGCCACGGGACCCTTGAGGTTAAGCAACAGACTAGCCCACAAACTGCTGCACATAGGAAGCTCAACCTACTTTGGGTTGCTTGGTGACCTTGGGCAAAGTCATTCTGCCTCTTTGCTCTATCTTGCTCTTGTGTGAAAGGAAATTGGGCTAGCTTGCTCAGTCAGCAGAGTTGAGCAGGCCAGCAAGATTTTCCATCCTCTCGAAGCCCAGAGACATTGTCACTGGCCCTGGGGAAGAGGGGTGGTTGCCAAGGGGTTGGATATAAAAGAGTAGGGGAGGAGAGGAAGCATCACCAGCCCTGGATGCATGTATTGCAGGGGTCTGAACCCCCTCCATTCCTTCCACAGAGACGACTACCCCTCTATCACCAAATCAAGCAGAGATTCCAAGCTTCGGCAGCTCCAGTTGCCCTTCATTCAACCCTCAAGGAGGCCCAGCAGCCTCCGGCTGGGGACCTCCTCCCCTTCTCTCGTTGGTCTCCCCTCCCTCTCACTCTGCACTCCACCAACTCTGCATCCTATTCTTCAATGCTTGCCTTACTCTCACTCTGCACAATTCCTGCATCACTCCTTTTACTCTTATGACCTCCCTCTCTCCCTCCCATCTCATCGTTCTCCCCATCATATCACCTGAACTCTGGATGCTCTGTGCTCCTCTCGCTCAACAGTAGTAGAAAATAGTATTTACTAATCCCTTACTATGTGCAGAGCACTGTGCTAAGTCTTGGGAAAGAATACACAGGTACGACTCACATACGGTCCCTGGTCCTCAAGGGGCTCACAATCTAAGACTATGAGATGGGGAGAGTGAACAGGAGACAGACACATAAGGAGCGACGAAATAATAAAATAGTAAAACAACATGAAAGACAAGAATAAATACGCAACAGAAAAACAAAAATCTGTAGGGTGCTGTGGCCAGAGGGGCAGGATTTCAGGATCCTCGTTGGCTCAGGGTCCAAAGCACGTCCATAGTCACAGCAAAGGCTACCGCAGCCACTGATCTTTCAGAGATTTTGTGGAGGCCTGCCTCATTCTATAGGTGCTGTTCTCTTTCCAGCCTGGGTAGTGGAAAGTAGGACCAGATGGATCTCTTAAATGTCAAAGAGGCTTCTTCCCTTTCCAATTACTATCAGTTTAATGATCTCTCCCAACCACAGAATCAACAAGATTCCTCTTGGGGGTCAAGAGCTGCAGGAGACAGAGGGCAAGCGAAGTTGATTAGCATCAATTTGGGTGAATCACTAACCCCACAATCCCCACCCCTTCGGGAGAGGGTAGGCTAGCTGAGAAAGGGGAGGAGGCCAAGGCTCTGGGATTTTAAAGGAACTTCTGGAGTCATTCAGGCTGCCCTATTCCTTGCAATTTAAAGGGCAATAAGAGCTAGTACAGGCTGCCTTGGGAAGAACACCATCTTTATAATATCCCAAGGAGTGGCTATGTTGGCAATGGCAATAGGAGTGATTTAGGAAGTTGGCCAAGGGCCTTATGAACCTGAGGCCCTGGGTTTAAACCCTGTGAGCCCCTGAATTAATCCAACCTTACTGCCAGGGCTATAAACAGCGGAGCAAGAAGGTGCCAGGGCTCTGAATGGTGAAGCCTGCAGCTGCCAGGTCTATGAATGATAAACTTCAGATATTCCAGCCCCCAACACTGGTAAGGCCAGGGAGTCCCCCAACAGAGAAAAGGCATATGAAGGGGATACAGCAAGGGTCCCATGTGAGGTGGAGCCTTTCCTGGATAATTGACTTCATAGAGAGAAGGACTATCAATAGCATTACCTTTACACAGCAAAGGGGGCTACTTAAAATACATAATACTGTACCTACTTGTACTATCAATTAAATACTATCTTATGTAGAGAAGAGGTTCTTGTATCATAGGTGGGGTTCAGGAATTTAAAGACCTAATTCTTTTTTGGTTTACCAATTCTCTGAGATCTCATGGAAGATATTTAATCACTCTCCTATGCCTCAGTTATTTAGCTACATAACGGGAACAACAGAGGTATTTTCTGAGTGAGTGAAAAGTCCTGGGGATGTTGGAAGTAAGAGGGATTTTTTTTGGCATAACTAGAATGCTTTAGGGGTTGGCCAGCTTGGGGAAAGGGGCAAATGGGTAATCCAACAATCAATTATATTTTTTGAGTGCCTACTGTGCGAAGAGCACTTGGGAGAGTACAATATGAGTTGGTAGATATGTCCCTGTCCACAAGGAGATTACAGTCTAGAGCCATCTATTACACTCTAGTTAGAGAACAAACAATCATCCATTGTGGAATGTTTGGATATTCACCTGCCTGGATGTAAGCAGCTGGTTTCATTGTCCAGTTAATTTAATCTAAATTAAGAGGCCATTTATTGCATCCACTATGGGGGGTGGGTGTGTGTGTGGGTGTGTGTAATGTTGGAGGAGCACTAACTGCTGGAAAACATTAAATTCTTGTGGAGAGGGATTGTCTCTCCCAATTCTGAGGGCTCTCCCAAGAACTTGGTAATAATGGTCTGTGCAGAATAGGTGCTCAATAAATACCATTATTGAGTGGAAATATTGAGAATAATGAGGGCAGAGGTATCCATTTCATAGAGGCTATGGGACAATGATCTCCACAGTTTTTTGAACTGGACTTCCAGACTTGCTCATCCCAGGTCTCTGACAAGACCTGAGAGCTACACATCAGGGCTGAAAAGTCTGTCATCTTCTCAGGCCTCATCTCCCCACATACAATTCCTGCCCCTTTTGGCCCCATGCTAAAAAAGAAAATTTCGTACCTCTGAGTGAGGGAAGGCACTTCTTAAAAATGATTCATATTTCCCTCCTTTCATTACAGCATTTAGTGTTTCCCTCATACTCTGAGTACGCTCAATAAATCCTGAGGACCGACTAACATTCTGGCCTCACTCCAACAACTTGTCCCTCAAGGGCTCGATATAACCCACCTTCTTTCAGCTATTTATGCACCTTGGAGATCCTTGGTTTCACTGCCAACTAAATACACTCCAGTAACACTTTTTTCCCCCCATAAATCAGTGGCAAATACAGGGAATAAACAACTGCTTGGAAATTTAGGGGTTTACCAAAAAAGACAAGAGTGTCAAGAACTGTCCGCTAGTGAGGAACACATAAGACCACACTGGAGATAGTAAGGTAGTGATTCACAGGTGTGACTCATCCATGATATGTGTCATATCATGGCCATAAAACTTTGAAGTGCAGACATAGACTCAAGCTGACCTCGTCTCTGAGTACATGTATGTCTCATGCTATTTTCAGCAGAGTTGGGACTACTTAAAGCGCTTCTACAGGGGGAATGAATCATAGGCCAGACCGGAATTTTGGAATCAGGTTTCCCCTTCCTGACTTGATTTTCAAAGAAAAGCAGGCTTGGACCCAGTCAGCAGGGACTCTTGGGCTACCTGGGGCTCCAAGTGGTTGGACCCTCAGTCTTCCACAATTTAAATAACAATAATTGCAGTATTTGTTGAGCACCTGCTATGTGCCAAGCACTCTCCTAAGTGCTGGGGTAGATACAAGATAATCAGATCCCTCATGGCACTCCCAGTCTAAGAAGGAGGGAAAATAGGCATTAAAGTCCCATTTTTCAGCTCAGGGATCTGAGGAACAGAGAAGTTAAGTGACTTGCCCAAAGTCACATAGCAGACAACTGGCAGATCCGGGATTAGAACACAGGTCCTCTGATTATAAGGCCCATGTTCTTTCCTCTGGGCCTCAAACACAGCATCAGATCTTCTTCTGGTCCTCTGTGCAAGATCATAGTATCAGGATCTGATTTCTGCATCTCCCAATAAAGAATAGCTCAACAGTAGAAGAGACCCGAATGGCATGGACAGTCTATTCCACAATGTACACATACAGACTCTCCTTTACTCTGCAGTTGGTATATGTTATTGCTTCATCTGGCATTGTTTTTGATTTTCTTCCACAGAACCACTATCTTTCCAACAGTTTCCGCCTCAAAAAACCTATCCCATTCTTTACCGCTGCACATCTGATGGGTGTGTTTGGCACTGCTGTCTCTGAGCATCATCTGATACTGTGCTTCATGGAGTCCTTTAAAATAATTCTTCTGTCTTCCTTACTCACAAATTATCCCATTGGGGCTCATCATACTGCAGCTGCTCAAGTATCCTGTTGTCATTGATTCTCCTATGTCCTGCCTTAATGGAGTCATGTTACCATCAGCTACTAGCCTGGAATCACCTGGGAGTAATAATTCAGTCAAGCATTACCACTGTAGTGGGTGTTGGAGAGCACCTACAATTTGCCATTATCCATTCCAAAACTCGTTAGCCAGCATAGGCATCAATCAATCAGTACTTATTTATTGAGTGCCTACTGAGTGCAGAGAGTTGCACTAAGCTCTTGGGAGAGTATAATAGAGGTGAAAGACATGATTCCTCCCAAGATTTTGGTACAGTGCTTGGCACACAGTAAGCACACAATAAATACCATTGACTGATTGATTCCTGACCTCATGAAGCTTGCAATCTAATAGGAGAGACCACAGACATGAAATTATTTACAGTGAGAAGGTAAATTTGGAAAGATATGTGAATAAGTAACTACTTATAGAATAGAGAACTTAAATCAATATGTACAGAAGTGCTGTTAATGGCTGAGAGCTGAGGTGATAATTTGGAAGACGATCTGGGTAGAAGAAACCTAATCAGAGAAAGCTTCTTAGAGGAGGTGGGCTTCCCCGAAAGCTGTCTTCTCTGGAAACCTAGGGTACTCCTGGCTTGACTTTCAGCTCTTAGATGCTCATACATGTTGAGCAAAGTTCTCTTAGCCACCCTCCCCTCTGCATTGACTAGGCATTTTGGCTGTGTTCCCTTTAGCTTTCATTCGAGTCCTGTAGCACTCATGTCCATATCCCTTTAGCTCTATTTCCCCTATCTGTAATTTATCGTCGGCCTCCCCCTGTAGACTGTAAAATCCTTGGGGAAAGGAATCGTGACTATCACTTCATTGTATTGTACTTTTTCAAGCGCATAGTACAGTGCTCTGAACACATTAAGCACTCAATACCACTAACTGACTGAATCTCAATTGGACTCAGGCACCCCTGGGACCCAGGCAGGGAGAAGATGAGAGGTAGTGGGATGTCAGAGTGAGGGATGTGCAGAAGGAAGTAATCATTTCTAGTTAAGGGAAGAATCTTCTGTTAGTCTGAAGCCGACTTCCTCATTTAGAATCTACTTACTGGTGTGGGCTGGACTTGCAGGTGGAGGTTGGACTTCCTCTTTCCCAGAAGGAGGGAGAGCTAGAGATTTAAATGAGGGGAAGGAAGTTGCCTGCCCCATGTTCCATGCACATGGAGTGGTGAGGATACAAGAGGGAGTAGAGAAGCAGCATAGCCTAGTGGAAAGAGCACAGGCCTGGGAGCCAGAGGACACAGGTTCTAATCCCAGATTCACCACTTGTCCACTGTGTGACCTTGGGGAAAGTCACAACTTTTCTGGGCCTCAGTTACCTCATCTTTAAAATTGGGATTAAGACTGTGAGCCCCACGTGGGATGTGGACTGTGTCCAACCTGATTAGCTTGTATCTATCCCAGCTCTCAGTAGAGTGCTTAATGGATACCATAAAAAAAAAAGTACAGGAAGGGAACAAAAAGGGTGAACCATGTTTGTCCACCATCAGGGAGGCCAGTGGAGGAGTAAAGAGTAGAAGAGTCTAGCCTTCAAGTTTTTCCCATCAGTCCAAGGATTAAACAAGTGGAGTGTGTTTCACTTACTGTCATTTATTCATTACTTTGGCTGACAGAATCCTGATCTGAAAGTCCCTGTGAGGGCTAGTTTCTATCCCACATAAACACATGAATATCCTTTTCCAGGTTGCCTCTTGGCACTCTGATCTTTGCCAAGCCTCTGCTCAAAGATAGCAATCTTTCTCCTGGCTCCTTGATCTGCTAAGGTGACCTCCCAGCAGACTTCTGCACAAGAATTTCACTGTCTTTAAATCCTTTATTCTGCCCTCTCAGCTTACACATGCCCTTTCTGTTCACCAAGGAGTGCTAATCCTAAAATACCACCCATCAATTTATTGACGGCTTACTGGGTTTTGACTGAAGCGATTCACATATTGTGGGGTTTTGTTTGTTTGGTTTTTTTCTTTGGGGCTGATTTTCACTGCTGGCATCTCGGTTTACATCTCAGTTAAAGGTCAATGTATAAAGTTATCTTGAATTGAAAAAGGGATTTGAGTTCATTAAAACTTAAAGTCCTGCTCAAGGAAGCCATCTGCTGGGTCATTTTTACACTGCATTTATCCACTCCGTTAAAGGGAGACAGATTCTCTGCATTTTTTACTCTTTTTAAATATAAGATTTAATCACGTGTTTTACAAACCTTGGATTGAAAAAATGGCAGTTATAAAACGATTTGTGAAGTCTGTAAAATAGGAGTACATGGTAATTGGTAGCTCTATTGGGTAGGCATGGGCAATCTCAAGAAAATGCTGCGGCATGCCCACCTTTCCCTCCAAAATGAGTAATAGTTTTCATGCCGCATAAAACTCATCTATTCACGTGATGGCGACGGGTCAATTCTGACTTGAATAGAATGCATTCGAAACTTCAAGAAAGCCTGTACAAATCCAAGACCCATAGCACAAGTGCCACACAATCCAAGCTGTATGGTTGAGGGAAAAAGTAAATTATTCTGCCAGTTCCAAATGAATGAGGAGAGGTGGAAAAGCCAACTCCGTGGTACTGAGCTGGGGGGTTTAATCTGGAGTTGGCGGTTATTGCTATATTATTGCCAGAGCTTTGGTTTCACCTCCCAGGGTAACGTACGCAAGGCTGTGACCATTTCCTAATGAAAAGAAATGAAGCCCAAGCCCAGTAATTCTAAGTGTAGGAATGTCTCCACTTGAACGCTGCAGGAGCAATTTGTACTATGAGACATTTCTGGCACCCAAGACGAGAATGCCTGGCAAACATCTCTCTTCCACAAACCTTTTGAACTAGTAATAGCTTTCTCTTGTTTGCTGCTTTGTGAACCGAGGGAAATCAAGTCGAGTGATGCACTTTAAACACAGAGAGCTTTTCAAGGGACAGCCGGGGAGAGAGAGGTAATTTTAAGATTTCTTGAAAATCTCATTGTCTGTGAACAGCCATCTTTCGGGTTCAAAAATGATTCTATGTAGAATGAGTATTTCTATCTATGGGTGTTGCATCCTTGGTCAGACCAATGTGTGATTCAACCACCCCTCCGTGTTATGTGGAGAGAAAGGATGTCTTTTAATGCACTGTTTTGTCCTCTCCCGGGCTTGGAACTCCCTCCCCTTGACAGACCACCACTATCCCCACCTTCAAAGTTTTATTAAAATCACATCTTCACCAAGAGGCCTTCCCCAATTAAGTCTTCATTCCCCTGTTCACTCTCCCTTCTGTGTCCCCTTTGCACTTGGATTTGTAACCTTTAAGCATTTGCTATTCACCACCTTCAGCCCCATAGCACTTAGGTTCACGTCCATAATTTAACATCTGCCTCCCCTTCTAAACTGTACGCTTCTTGTGTGCAGGGACTATGTTTTCCAACTATGTTGCATTGTACTCTTGCAAGCACATAGTACACTGCTCTGCATGCAGAAGGCGCTCAACAAAAACCATTGATTGTTACATTTCTTCCTCACCTTGACTGAAGCTGTTTTCATTTCAGTGGTTTTAATTGCACCATCTTCCCAAAACTTTTCTACAAATGCAATCATCCCATTTCTAATTCCAGGCAGCTGGCTAAGAATTGCCCACCAATCAATCAATGGTATTTATTAAGCACCTATGTACAGAGCACTGTATTAAGTGCTTGGGAGCACACAACACAACAGAATTAGCAGTCCCTGATATTTCCACTTGCACAAGGCTTTGTTCCATTGTATCTTTAAAGTATTAATTTTCCTGTCTCTTGTTTCCCCATATCATCTCACCACAAAGGAAACCGTTTCAGTATTCTGCTACCGACCAGTCCCCTCTAAAGAGAAGCTGGCTCCCTGGCTCTTCTGGCTTTGGGGATAGAGAGTGGCTGGCTTATCCTATTTAAAATAAAATTAAGGATTTGAGCTACTTTTATCCCTTCTCTCATTTCCAGTTCTTAAGCATCTACTTGGGTGATTTGGACTGAGGCTTTTACTCTTTCAACAGTCCCTCAGTAAGGCCAGGTCTACTCTGGCAATCATCTCAACTGAGGAAAAAAGAAACTATCCTCTGGCCTGCATTTACTGGTTATTTAGAAAAATTGTATCTTCTTGGCCTCAGATCTGTAGATAATTTAGTAGCATATACTTGGGTTTCACAAACAAAACGTCGGGAAAAGGGCCTATACACGTGCTCATACCACTGATTCTCCAGGGGCGATTTGCTGCAGACTGGATAGAATCCGAGCACTAAATGCTTCAGCGGTGAGTGATGGCTTCTCCATCTGCATCTATTTGCCTGTTACTTTAAACCTAAGATTAAAGGGGGACTCAGATCCCATGCACAGGGTTTACCCCCACAAGGTTAAATGTGGAACATCTCATCCATTAACTGGAGGCCCAGCCAGAACCCAAAGGCCTGGATTGAATCTCTGAGGTCCCAAAGAAGTGAGCAAAGACTATTAGCTGACTCTTTCAAGAAACAAATGAGTCACCTGTTGTCTACAGAATCTTGGGCCAAACAACTTTTCTATTCTAGAGTCAGGAGAGGGTTGGGGGGGGGGGGGGGGCGGTGTTTAAACCAGCAGCTGTTTGCCTCCAGCTGGGCCATGTTGGGAATCTCAGCCCAGGTTAAAGCCCTGAAAAGGAATCAGGCTGGATTCCAGTCTGCCCCGGGGAACCGAGTTTCTCCATCAAATGGAAAAACAGGCTGTTGATGTGCTCTGTGGAAAGCTCATTGTGCGAGCACACAGCTGGGATTAGCAACGGTGTCTAGCCACGCCATCCTGGCAAGTGAGCTCAACACTGCCGGCTGGGGAGAGGGCTGAGGGAGGGCTCGATGCTGCCAGTTGGGGGTTGGGGGGAGGGTGGGAGAGAGAGTCTGGGTTGCCAGTTGTTGGTAGGGAGGGGCAAGGGAAGGCAGCCCAAGAAGTTTGCTGTCAATGTCAGTCTGAATGGCAAACCTAAGCTCTTTGAAAGGGGTCATATGCATCGGGAAAAGAGGAAGTTTGTGTTGCCATTTTCTAGACTCTGGTTTAAACAGCCCCAGTGACAAAATAATCGAGGGTCTGTCTTGCACTTAGCCATTTCTGCTCACTTTACCTACAACATACCTGTTGATTCCTGACCTTCGAATCCTGATGTAATATGTTTCTATCCACTTGCACTTGTGCACCTCTGGGACTCAGGAATCAGATGTGGACAACACATTTGATCTCAAATTGCTATACAGGACGAAGCACCCTATGATCCTCTCTAGACTATAAGCTTGTTGTAGGCAGCGAATGTGTCTAATTATTATTATATTCTACTCTCTCAAGCGCTCAGTACAGTACTCTTATACTAAGTAAGAGCTCAATAAATGATTGAATATGCAGTAATGTACTTTTTTCTGAGTGTGAATGTGTGTGTGTGTGTGTATGTGTGTGTGTAGTCATACATCTGTAAATATGTGATCCTCCCTCATGTGGGGAATGGTTTTTAAATGTTGTGTCTTTGCCCATTGAGATCACAAATAGATGAATTAACCTACCTTTCAAACTAGAAAAGCAGCATGGTCTAGTAGAAAGAACACAGGCCAAGGAGCCAGTAGGACCTGGGTTCCAATTCCAGCTCCACCAGTTTGTCTGCGTGACTTGAGCAAGTCATTTCACTTCTCTTAGGCTCAGTTACTTCATCTGAAAAATGAAAATAAAAGACTCTGAACCCCATGTGGGATGTGGATGGTGTCCAATCTGATTATCTTGTATCAACCCCCGGTGCTTAGAATAGAGCCTAGCGCATAGCAAGCACTTGAATAGCATAAAAAAGTGATTTAAAAAAGAATTGGCACATACTATTACATTGGATTATATGGCCAACAGTTTCTTCCTAAGAACTCAGCACTCTGCACACAAGTATTTTAATAAATATCATTAACTGATGAAGCAATAGGACAAGTATGTCTCATGTCATCTCTTCTGGAATCCTAAAAGGATAAAATAAAAGTCCATCAGCTAGTACTGGACAGGGATCAACTAGTACATTCATCAGCAGTAATCAAAAAGTCAAATTTCCATCAACAAAAGAATAAACCCCACTCTTAAACACTTGGGATCTCTCATGAGCAATATCCTCCACTGAAACAATGGACAGCTACATAAGTTGATGATTCAACATGTAGTCATAGCCTGTGTCGATGTTTTAAACCCAGAGCTTTGGGAGTTTAATCATTTAGGACACTACCCAAATAATGATGATAATAATAATAACTGTAGTATTTGTTAAGCACTTACTTTGTGCCAAGGCACTGTACTATGCCACTGGGGTAGAAACAAGTTAATTGGGTCGGACGCAGTCCCTGTCCCACATAGGACTCACAGTCTTCATTCCCATTTTAAAGATGAAGGCAACAGAGGCACATAGCAGAAAAGGATCAGAGTCGAAATTCAAACTCCGGTCTTCTGACTCTCCAGCCTGTGCTTTCCACTAGGCCATGCTGCTTCTTTCTCTCTTCATTCCTGAGAGCTATATAGTCATTAGCCACTGTTCCTTTTTCACAAAACAAGGTCCCAGAACTGGTTAATTTGTATGTCTAAACTTGGCTGTGAGAAAGTAAGTGAGGAAATGGGTTAATAAGTGTCCTCAATAATGTGAGCCCTGAAGGTCAGAGTTGAAGTTCTTTAAAACTCCTCTTCTAACTCATGGCAACACCTACCAGGAAGGTACCAGAAAAGACTCATCCAGGAAAACAAAAAGTTCCAAAAGTAGCTACAAAACAGCTGCATGTAGTCAAGTGGCAGGAATACAAAAGCAGACTGCTACATCTCTGTGTGGAGTTTGGAGGCAGATATGGGGACCGTAACTGCAGAGCTCCGTACAACAATCCTTAGTGTTTGAAGACAATGATTCCCAAAGGAGAAATTGCATTTGTCTGTGTCGGTGAGACTGAAAAGACTGATATGCGACTGCCAGTCCCTTCCCCACCATGAACACAAAAACTGTACTTTGCCGTGCCATTTCATTGTTATTTGCAGTGCTTGCTCTTGTTTTCTAATTCAGCCTCTGCCCTAGAAGACTCATTCCATTCCTCATTCATACAGTATGTGAAGCCGGGTATTTACACATATGGAAAAATTCCATTCTAATGGAAAGAGTGGAAACTAATCCACCTCCAAATTTATGATTTTTTCCAGTGAAAGAGAAACCTTTAAAAAGCTGAATCCCCCAGAGCCTGACTCTTTCTCTCCCTTCCTGCTACTGCCCCACTCCTTATTAAACCATAAACAGTAAATCATGCAGCAAGATAAACACAAGCAGTAAATCAAATCTTACAAACCTCAGCAAAGCAGCTCCATGGTAATCTCTCCTGCTCTCGCAACCCAGCCAGCACCCAGTGTGGGATGGAGGAAGGAGCATGGCAGGCTTGTGCTTGCTGCCACTTACCTGCTGTGTGACCTTGGACACGCCACTTGACTCTCCTGTGTCTCAGTTTCCTCATTCATAGAATGGGGATTCTATCTTATTCCTCCTCTCCCCTGGACAGTGAGCCTCATTGAGACAGGGACTCTGTCTGACCTGTCGTCTTGTATGTACACCAGTGCTTAGTACAGTACTTGACATATATTAAGTGCTATTATTATCAACAATGATTTCTGGAATTCCAGGTAATTTCATCTTCTTCAAAACTCTTAACAAGTATAGTTTACCAGTCCATAGAAATGTTTTATCCAGCTCAACTTCCCACCACAAAGCACATAAGTAGTAAGCAAGAATGACATCAGCCATTCCTTTCTACTCATCGGACATAAACTGCTATTTACCCATCGGAGTAAATTCTTTGAGATGCCTCAGGAGGGTCCATGTGAGTTAGAACAGAGTCTTCATTCAGTAGGTTATTAAGCACTTACTGCATGCTAAACCAATCAGTAAGCACTGTCCTAAGCCCTTGGGAGAGTTCAAGAAGCAGCGTGGCTCAGTGGCAAGAGCCCGGGCTTGGGAGTCAGAGGTCATGGGTTCTAATCCTGACTCCGCCACTTGTCAGCTGTGTGACTTTGGGCAAGTCACTTAACTTCTCTGGGCCTCAGTTACCTCATCTGTAAAATGGGGGATGAAGACTGTGAGCCCCATAAGGGACAACCTGATCACCTTGTATCCCCCTAGCGCTTAGAACAGTGCTTGGCACATAGTAAGCACTTAAATACCAACATTATTATTCAATAGTTAGTAGCTGTGGGTCCGCCCTCAAGGAGGTTGAAATTTAATGGAGGAAACAGACACTAAAATAAATTTACAGATAAAAGAGGTATATGAACATGAGTTGGTGCTTGAGAAATAAAGTCTATAAAGTATGTACTTAAGAACCTGGAAGAATATAGCAGAAGCCTCAAACTTGATCTCTGTTCCTCAATGAATTTATAATCTAAAGGGGAGGCAAACAGATGATAGAGGAAAAATGATACAATGGGGGTGTAAGCAAGTATTAGGAAAGATTTCTGAGATTCAGAGGGACTTTGAGTTCTAATCCTAGTACTGCCACTTGTCTGCTATGTGACTTTGGCAAAGTCTCTTAACTTCCCTGTGCTTCAGTTTCCTCCTCTGTAAAATGGGGATTAAATTCCCCTCCCTCCAATTTAGACTGTGGGCTCCATGTGGGACAAGGACTGTGTCCAACCTAATGATCTTTTATCTATTCCCGGTGCTTTAGTATAGTGCTTGGCACATAGTGCATAACACCATAATCATTATTATCATTAAAGAGTTGAATAAATAAGTGAAAGTAAGCAGGATATACCACTGACCTATAAATCAATATAAACTTACATGATAAGGATTGGCACAATTACATCAGGGCTAAAAGGGTGGCTGGCTATGTTGACACCATTTGGGGTGTCAGGAAGTAATTGGAAAATGCTTCCTGAAGGAGTTAAGACATCTGGAGATCTTTGAAGATGGGAAGAGCTGCAGGCTGATGGATTTTTGAGGGGGAGGGAATTCCAGGCAGGGGAAACCATGTGAGTTAGGGGGTGGAGGAGGGAGAGTTGAGACAGACCTGCAGTTAGGAGGGTGATCTTGGGAGAAGCAAAGAATGTGAACAGGGGAGTAGAGGGTGACTAGAAATCGCTATGTAAAATGGGGAGGCAGGTGGAGATCCTAAAACCAATGAGGTGGTGGTGACAGCATATCATATAATCACCATTTCTCTCTTTGCATAGCCACAGCATCTTCTTCTTCCCTCCACAAGGCCTTCCTTTCCCCTAACCACCTAATCCCCATTACCCAACTCATTAGTATCCCTCCCTGATAAGCCTCTCTTTTCCTGGGGAAAGAAAGGCAGTAATAAACAAAAGAGAATTTGGTGGGAGAGACCATTACTATACCAAAGAATTATAATATCTGGAGAAATAGAGTTAGAAGAGAGGTTTAGGGACCACTTGGTCCAGCCCCCTACCTCCAAGTCAGGTAAATAACTAAATTCCTCAAGGCAGTTGGGGGACTATGCTTCCCTTAGAGATCTTCATGGATGGAGACTCCACACCCTCCTTAGGAAATTTATTCCAGCGTTTTGTCTCTTCTGGTTATCAAAAAGTTCTTCCTTGTGTCCAGCCAAAATCTGTCCTTCTTTATTTTAGCTATTTCCATTCTTAGTAGAGATGAACACTTTCCTCAAAATCCTATCCCTAAAAACTCTTTGCCTAAAGACAAAAATTAAATAATCTCTTAGTCTTCTCTAGTCTCCTTTAAACCTTCCTCATAGGTCTGATTTTCTCACCTTGTATACAGAACTCTATTAAGACACTCTAATAAGGTGGCTTTTATCTACTAAGGATCAATGCAGCACATAATTGAAGGATTCCTTCCTGACTCACACAAAACATTCCTCTGTTCTTTTCCTGGTATCTTTATGGCATTACAATGCCACCAGATTCAGCTTCAGGATGATTCATTTTCCTCATCTGTAAAATGGGGAATAAAACTGGGTACCCTATGAGGGATAGGGACAGTGTCCAATTCAATTATCTTGTGTCTTCCCAAGCACTTAGTACAGTGTCTAGCACATAGAAAGTGCTTAACAAATACCATTAAAAATAAATCAAAAATACACATAATGTTCAGCTTCAAATGCACAATTTTGATATTTATGCAGAAGGTCATCTTTAGGGAATTTCTGAGAACAGATTTTCCACTTGTAAGGCAAAGGTACTCTCTTTGCCTTTCCATTTTAACCACTGTCTTGTCCCTGGAGCTTTCTGAATTTTGCAATGTGATTTTAATTCTTCTCAAGTGGAGTTCATAGTCTATTCCTTTCCTCATTGCATGCTGGACTCGTGGCAATATTTTCTTTTTCCTTTCCAAGCATTCAATTCACATTCTGGAGCCTTAAAATATTTTCTTTTCTTTGCATATTCTCCAAAGTAATTGAATTTAAATGGAGAAGACATCTGTTTTTCAGAAGAGAGAAGTACTTTCTCTGGCAAATCCTTATGTTGGCAATGGCACGGGCCACTCTTCGGATGTGCTGTGCTAAGCTTAGGCACTGGGGATAAATAGCTGCTAATTAGAGATAGTCAAACCTCGATGGGATTTGACTCAGGCTCAAATTTCCATTGGGGTTTGGGTGTTTGCGTTTGGATTTAGATTGGACACGAATTTCCTTTTTGCATCTTAATTTCAGGTTTTGTTTTCAAGCACAGCTATACTGCTGTATTTTCTCTTACCCAGGTGCATCTGTGCATATACATACACACCTACACACTCAACACAACCTGCCTTGAAAATCCCACTCTGTTTATCGCAGGATGTACAAAATGTTGCTGAACAAAGCACTCTCCAGCTTCCAACTTGGAATAATTCTAGGGCTTCCAAGCACTTCATTAAAAATCATCTCCTCCAAGAAGCCTTCCCCAACTAAGCTTCATTTTCCCTACTCCCTTTCACTTCTGTGTTGCCTACACACTTGGATCTGGACCCTTCAAGTACTTGATATTCACCCCACCCTCAGCCCCACAGCACTTCCATACATTTCCATAATTTATTTTGTCTGTCTCCCCCTCCATATTGTAAGCTCCTTTTGGGCAGGGAACATGTCTACCAACTCTGTTATACTGTACTACCCCAAGCTCTTAGGTATAATCAATCACTGGTATTTACTGAGTGCTTACTTTGTGCAGAGCACTGTACTAAGAGCTTGGGAGAGTGCAATATAATAGAATTAGCAAACTCTACCATGTCCTGCACAAAGCAAGCACTCAAAAAATACCAATGATTGATTGACTGACCTCACTTAAGGGTCAAGTCAGTTGGTAGAAGATCAAGGGGTGGGAGGAGCTGGGTCATGCCAGGATGATAGAATCTCCAGGAATCGTGTCTCTCTTCTACAGCACTCTCCCCAGTGCTTAGTACAGTGCTCTGCACAATAAACAGTGATAAAGTGGGTTAGATGCTATTAATGCACATCATAATCAACTGGGGAATCAAAAAGGTTTCTAGCCCTCCCTGCCTCCCACCACCATGATTTTTATTTGTGCCTCAGTCCCGGTAAACCACAGTAAGTAGGTTGGGGTCCTCCCTCTGCTCAAGCAAAAGCAATGGGAGGATCGGGGTTCCCACAGGCTGGGTCATGCACAGAGTTTCTGAAAAGATGGATTGACAAGTCATGATGTGCCTGCACATGTATGTGAGTTCTGGGTGATTGGGAATTAAAAATTCCAAGTACACTGACATCACTGGCAAGCCTGTGCCTTTGGATAACGACGAGCCCAAGACACGGCTAGAATTGACAGCTCCCCATCTAAATCCTGGCTGCTGAAAAGCTCACGAACAAACTGGATTATCAAGATGGATTATCTGTGTCCTCTCAGCAAACCAACTGCTTCCTAAATTGTTCAGAATAGGGACCCTGTCAATCTTCAGCTCATCCAGAGTCCATATCGATCAATCATATTTTTTGAGCACTTACTGGGTGCAGAGCATTATACTAAGCACTTAGCACTGTATTGTACTGCCTGCAAATGAAGGCTAGTCAGGGAGTCACAACCTCGGATGCAAACCGAATGGTCTCCAAGATTTAAAATATCCCAGGCATGCCAGAGTACAGATCAGCCAGCTCACAGGAACTCTCTCAGGGAAACCTGCCTTAGTACAAGAGGAAAAAGAAAATAATGTGAACAACAGTAAGAGAGCATGCCTGTGCCCCACTGATCCAGCCCTGAGCTGGCTGTTCTGTAAATATACGGGAGAAGGCCATGAAGCCTGAGAGACTTAGCTAAGGAAGGGTGGGTACCCAAGCACAGAAACATCAAAAGCTGAATGGCAAGACCATACAGCGCTGGCTGATCCCAGGAGACCAGGGGCGATGCTTCAAAGAAGAGCAATCCTGGTCTGGGGAAGGTGAGGCCCTAACAGAAACCAAGGAGATCTGGTTTTCCAGCCCCAAAAGCCTTGAGATCTGTAATTGCCATCTCATGAGACTGCAGCATAACCTAATGGGAAACAGCACAGGACGGGGTCAGAAGGCTTGGGTTCTGATCCCAGCTCTGCCACTTGCCTGCGGTGTGACCTTGGGCAAGTCACAACTCCTTTGTGCCTCAGTTTTCTCATCTGTAAAATGGGATTACAATAACTGTTCTACCTCCCCCTTTGATTTTGAGCCCCATACCAGGCAGGGTTTGTGTCTGATCTTATTGTACTGTATCTAGTCCGGTACTTTGCAGAGCTTCGTCATTATATCCATTTACTGATAGGAGGGCAGACCTTGTATGTCCTGCTCTGATCACGCAAGGAAGCCAACCGGAATCCCCAGTCCTTCTGGCCCAGAGGCCAGCCCTTTCCACTAAACTATTCCTATTTAGGAAGGACAATTTTTCACAGGAAAAGAAAACAAATGAGGAAAACACGAATCAACCCTCCATCATGACGACAGAAGCACGGATTCTGTCAATACTGTGAGGGACCCAGCAGCCAGGGATCCAGTAACTGACTTGACTGGTATGGAAGGGAACATAGCCTTTAATGGTCCAAGTCAATCACTGGAATTTATTGAGTGCTTACTGTGCAGAGCTTTATACTAAGTGCTTGGGAAAGTATAATAATAATAATATAATTTGTCAAGCAGTTACTATGTGTCAAGCACTGTTCTAAGCACTGGGATAGATACAAGCTAATCAGGTTGGACATAGTCCCTGTCCTGCATGGAACTCACAGTCTTGATTCCCATTTTACAGATGAGGTAACTGAGGCACAGAGAAGTTAAGTCACTTGCCTAAGGTCACACAGCAGACAAGTAGAGTGGGGAATTAGAGCCCAGGTCTTTCTGTCTCCCAGGTCCATGCTGCATTGATTTGTCTCTTTCTCTCTTTGTATTCATAAATATATGAATATATATATATATATATATATATATATATATATATGCACCAAGGGCTGTTAATTCATGAGAATCATTAATGATATCAAAGTGTTTTAAAAAGATTTAGTGGCTTGTATTCCCACATTTCCCCTCCCTCCCACTGCCCTCATATTACTCATTCTTCCTGGCTTAGTGTCTCTTGGCCAAAGGATGCTTGAATTTGTTAGGACAATACTTCTCCTTCAGGTCTAATCAAACCACTCAACTCTTTTCCGTACTCTAGTGTAGCCCAAAGCTGTAGATCGGATGCAGAGGGATTCTTCTAGGCAGCTGGCTCCCCAGTGATGCCTAGCTAGGCAAAGTAGAAAACCTATTCCAGACATCAACACCTCTCCATGGGACCACACCAAAACAGTAAGGCTTCAGGCAGCCTCAGGCACCAATCCAAACTGAAAGATTTCAGAGCAGTGGTCATGTCCAGGCTTTGTGGAGGCAGCTAAAGCTGGCGAGGGGCTAATTAAGGACAGTCCGGTGACTGTTCAGGCCCTAGGCCAGATTTGGGGGACACAGATGGTGCTGAACTGAAAGTCAACGGGAAGAAAAGCAGCTTGTGTTCAGCCTCCTGCTCTCCTTACCTCTGGAGGTTTGCCAGAACCATCTCGAGGGTGTGGAGAGACACTGTTAAAAAGTATTGGTATTCAGATATGCGAGACAATAGAGACATGGTGAAACTAGTATATGTTCCAATACCACTTTCACTGATATAGGCTTCAAGGCCCTCTCTGGTGTGACCTCCAGACTTCTAAGAGATAGAGACCTGGGCTGGAAATCAAGAGACTTGGCTTGATGGTGATTATGATGGCATTTGTTAAGCACTTACTATGTGTCAAGCACTGTTCAAAGTGCTGTGGTAGGTACAAGCTAATCAGGTTGGTCACAGTCCCTGTTCCACATGGGGCTCACAGTCTTAATCCCCATTTTACTGCTGAGGGAATTTAGGCACAGAGAAGTAAAGTGACTTGCCTAAGGTCACACAACCCACAAGTGGGTTGTGGTTCCACCTCTCCCATTGGATCACTTAGGACAAATCTTTTAATTTCTGTGAGCCTGATTTATCTCTCTATAAATGGGCACACCACCTTCTCTCCCTTCAACCTATAAGGAAAACAAAGGAGATCATGGGATATGAAAATACTTTGGAAATTGGACCTTTATTAAAAAGCAATCCTTCTTCTAAGTCTCTTTTTCTCTTCTCCAAACCACTCAGTGCACTGTTCAGCACCCAGTACTGTGCTTAGTAAATACTCATAATTGATTAACTCTTGATTGAGAAGCAGTGTTGCCTAGTGAAAAGAGCATGAGCCTGGGATTCGTAGGATCTGGGTTCTACTCTCTGCCTCTTACCTATGTCCCCCTGGTCAAGCCATTTAACTCCTCTGTACTTCAGTTACCTCATCTGTAAAATGGGGATTAAATCCTACTCCCTCCTACTTAGACTGTGAGATCCATGTGGAACAGGGATCATGTCTGACCTGATTATCTTATACCTACCCCAGCATTTAGTAAGCTTTCAACAAATACCACAATTATTGTTGCTATGATTACCATTATTAACATCCATCTCCTGGAGTCCAAATCCACTACTACAGCACCCAAACTCTCTCAGACACAGGGAAAGGAAGGGAAAATGTTTATAGAGCCCTAAGAATACATGAGGGGGTAAAAATGACTTAGTGCTTGGCATTTAGCAAGTACTTCATAAAATATCACCTTTAATAAATACCATTATTAAACTGATGATGAACTTTTTGTTCACAAAGTCTTGGATACTCACAATTTCTATTCGTCTCTATGGTCCAAATGAAGCGAATCTGTGTTATTATGCTTAACTTCACCCCAGGCATTGAGTAGTTGGACAGCACGCCTGATGCCACCCAGAGTGGGAATTGGAATTCGAACTCAAGTTAATGACTGCCATAAAAATGTCAGTCATCCAGCTAGCTGTCTTCCTTCCTCCCTCTCTCTTTCCCTCCCAACCACCCCTCTCCTCTTAGTCTCAATATGAGACAACTTCGCTGCACTTCTGTCACCTGGATCAGGTTAAAGAATGGCAGCTTCCAACTTTAGTATGTTCCAGGGTCCCTGGGCACCCAATGAAAAAGCTTTTGTGGGGGCATGAAATCTGAAGCTTTTGGGGGGGCATGAATGCCATTTTATATGAGCATTAATTACTGAGGAAATCCAGCTAACACTTATATTGCTTCAGAAAAAAATGAAATATAAAATAATCAATCCTTTCAAGATCCCAATTCAGAGGGCTTTTTATACCACATGAAAATCACCAGAAAAATTGGCCTGTTGCAAACGTTAATCAATTCCTAAGCAATTCGCTGGCTTTCCTTCTATTGGAGCAGATATAAAATTGAATCTCCACTCTCTTCCTATCCACGTCATCCCTATCCCCCTAATGCCACAAAAACTGAGACCTGACTAGCGATATTTGGGGTAAGCATTTTTCAGATGAAAGGATTTCTCTTGGTCAGACCACCTTCTGCCTATTATGAACAAGAAACCCACTCCCTCTATAATGTAGATCTGCATTGGCCAGTGAGCAAAGACTACAAAACTGGCGGCTCAGTTAATGATTTTCCATATTTCAAGTAGATTTGGACTCCAGTTCCCCTGGACTCTCTTTTTATTTCATGCTAAAACAGATGCCCTCTCCGAGCTCCCCATCCCCGGCCGACACATAGAGCCTTTTCCAGATTTTCCAGCTCCGATTCAATTCTTCCACTACTTCAAACCTGCTGGAATTGGAATTGTCAGGCTCAGTTCAGTTCATGAACCAATTAAATTCAGATGGAAAGATAAGATGATGATATTCCTTGTGTGACATGATACTCAACTAGTCCAGAATCTCCAACCCCGCCAACAATTTGAGGAAGATGTTGTCTATTTAGCTCATGTCCAGGGATGGCTCATGCAGTGTGCTTTCCAATCAACCTCTAAAGCCATGGAGATGTTAAATGTCAGGCTAAATAACTTCTTGTTAGCTTCAAAGCTCTAGGGAGAGGTCTGAGTCGGTCAAGACACACTTAGCTGACAGCTGGGATTTTCCAGTTGACAAAGAAGTCTGTGGGATGCCCGCATGGCACAAACAGGAAAGGTCAGTCTGTTTTTTAATGAAATATGACACCCATACCCTCACCCCTGGGATAACCTCAGCGTCACAGCAAACCGTGATCTAAGTCCTTTGTTTTCCACTCACCAACCTTTCCTTCTGCTGGCTTGGATACAGAGTGAACCTTGCTCGAAGGGGCTGGATGAACAATTGCCATGTAGCCAGGAGCGTGCAAGAGCATAATGGGAATCACAGGAGTTGCATATTTCTGGATTCTCCCATGAATCAACTTGAAACTCGGTGGAAGCAGGGAACAAAACCTTGTTTACATTTAAAAAAAAACAAAACAAACACAGCATAGCTCATCCTCACGCAGCGCTGCACAACAATGACGCTGAGCTAGGGGAAGTTAGTAACGGCACGAATGTGTTCTTTCATATCAGTATTTATGTTGCTCAGGGGAAAGAGCTCAGGGGATAGGGAGGGCCAATGTCGGGGATTCATCTGCACTCATTATCATCCAAAGTCATTCTGGCCCTGCAAGCAGAGAAGAGGGGTGAGCAGGAAAGACCAGATGGGAGTAGAGAAAGCAATAGCCAGCCCAGAGCACTGGAATGAGTTGGGGGAGCATTGGATGAGCTGGGCTGGATCGTCTACCTCCCATTCTACAGATTGCCAGTGTCTGATCTATCTTAAGTCATCTTTCAAGTGAATGAACCTTGATGGTTGCCCCTTTGGTTAGGACATTCTAGACTAGAAGCTTGTTGTGGGTAGGAATGTGTCTTTTTATTGTTATATTGTACTTTCCCAAGAGTCCAGTATAGTGCTCTAGCACAAAGTAAGCACTCAATAAACTCGACTGCCTAACTCACTGACATTCCACTTCGAGGCTTGGAAGGTGAGACACAGTGATTTGGCTCAAGGGAACAATTTACTTGAGTCAGAACCTCTCAAGCCACATACTCCCAGCCACAAAAACATTGCTTTGGCACAAATTACCCAGGTGCTTAAGATTCATTCATTCTCTTATTCATTCATTCAAGCATATTTATTGAGAACTTACTGTGTGCAGAGCACTGTACTAAGCACTTGGAAAGTACAATTCAGCAATAAAGAAAGACAATCCCTGCCCAACACCGGGCTTACAGTCTAGAAGGGGGGAGCCAGACATCAAAACAAGTAAACAGGCATCAATATAAATAGAATTATAGTTATGTACATATATACACAAATGCTGTGGTGCAGGGAGTTGGGGGAGGAGCAAAAGGAGCCAGTCGGGGTGACATGGAGGGGGGAGCTGAGGAAAAGGGGGGCTTAGTCTGGGAAGGTCTCTTGGAGGAGGTGAGCCTTCAGTAGGGCTTTGAAGGGAGGAAGTGTGACTGTTCGGTGGATTTGAGGAGGGAGGGCGTTCCAAGCCAGAGGGAGGACGTGGGTCAGGGGTCGACAGTGGGACAGGCGAGAACAAGGCACAGTGAGAAGATTAGCACCACATAAGTGGGGCTTAGGGCCTGACTCCCCCAGACGGCCCACCACCTCAAATCGATCCGTCAATAAAGAGACGTCCTCCATACTCACAGATGGGGGTCACTGATGAAATGTGAAGACTGTGAGCCCGTCATTGGGCAGGGATTGTCTCTGTTGCTGAATTGTACATTCCAAGAGCTTAGTACAGTGCTGTGCACATAGTAAGCGCTCAATAAATACTATTGAATGAATGAACATGGCTTTACTAGGGGCTGAACAAGGTACTACCATGGGGCCCACAGTCCCTTCCGCATAAGATAAAATGTGTTCCAGTCCACCTTCCCCTTTGTGCCACTGAGGCTTGGCAGAACAGGGCTAAAGGCCTCACGATCAGGAGTTTCTGCAACTCCCCCAACTGAACGCCTTGCACTCTTCTTCTTAGTGGTCAGACTAGGTGTTTAGGACTACACATTTTGAAATTACAGCTTGAAATTCCATTTCCCTGGAACTCCTTCACATTTACACAAGAATTCAAGGACGGCCCAGCCAGCGCCTCAGGCAAAGCCAGGCCCTGAGTCAGTGGTGAATGGCAGCCTTGAGGAGCCGATGGTGGCATGGAGGACCACCCGGGGAACAAGGGCAGGAACTTAGCAGGGTGTTTGTTTGGAAATTGGCCGGTGTGGAACACTCAGGGTACAACAGCTCTTTTACCAGGAAAAACGCAGCTACCTCTCGTGTGGGATTTTTAGGATCATAAAGGGTTTTGCAGCTGGAGTGAGTCTGGTTACACTCTATTCTCAGGCTGGCAAGTGT
Source organism: Ornithorhynchus anatinus (assembly GCF_004115215.2). Classification (NCBI taxonomy): domain Eukaryota; kingdom Metazoa; phylum Chordata; class Mammalia; order Monotremata; family Ornithorhynchidae; genus Ornithorhynchus; species Ornithorhynchus anatinus. The sequence goes on along the minus strand of NC_041746.1, from coordinate 7,205,165 downwards.
AGCTTGAAATTTCTACAAGACACTGAGCCAAATGGATTTTCATTTGTTATTATCCAAATCTAAGTTCCTAGCAAAGAAGTTAACAGTGATTTTTTTATGATATTTAAGTGCTTACTACGTGCCAGGCATTGTACTAAGCGCTGAAGTAGCTACAAGCTATCAGGTTGGACACAGCCGCTGCCCCACATAGGGTTCACAGTCTTAATCCTCATTTTACAGATGAGATAATTAAGGTATAGAAAGGTGAAGTGACTTGTCCAAGGTCTCTCAGCAGACACGTGGCAGAAACAGGAATAGAACCCAGGTCCTCCTGAGGTGGACCTCACTGAGGTGGTAAAACTGTCTTTATAGCTCCTTTAAAGTTCATCCCACTCAGAGAGACACCATTTTGACTAGAGGAAACATTTGCAGTTCTGCTCTCTACAGTTCCAAATCATGATTCATGTTTTACTGCCTCTAAGAGTTACACTCAACTCCCCCACCTACCCTGACTCTCACCTTTCATAGTATTATTTTTAGAGCTCTCGTTATAGCCCAGCTTGAACTAAAAATACGCTTCCCAGGAATGGAGAACATAGTTTTAATTGTGAGAAGTGGCACAGGCGCTTGTGTTCTCTAATTACACAGGGTGTTTTGTGTAGCTGAGATCTTTTCATGGGGGAAATCTAGTCAACCCTGATTCCAAAGGCAACAGCTAAATTTGCCGTGGAGGCACCAATCACTCAATGGTACTTATTGGGTGCAGAACACTGTACTACGCCTTTGAGAAAGAATAGAAGACAATAGGATTGGTAGACATGATCCTTGCCTCAGAGAGCTTACAATCTAGTAGAGAAGATGCACTAAAATTAATTACAATTAGTGGAAGCAGCAGAGTATAAGAATATATTAATAATACCGTTGGTATTTGTTAAGTGCTTACTATGTAAGAGCACTGTTCTAAGCGCTGGGGTAGACACAGGGTAATCAGGTTGTTCCACGTGAGGCTCACAGTCTTAATCGCCATTTTACAGATAAGGTAACTGAGGCACAGAGAAGTTAAGTGACTTGCCCACAGTCACACAGCCGACAAGTGGCAGAGCCGGGATTCAAACCCATGACCTCTTGACTCCCAAACCCGTGTTCTTTCCACTGAGTCATGCTGCACTTACTATGTGCCTGATACTGTCCTAAGCGCTGGGGTGCATACAAGTAAATCGGGTTGGTCATGGACTCACAGTCTCAATCCCCATTTCATGAGGGAAATGAAGCACAGAGAAGTGAAGTGACTTGCCCAAGGTCACACAGCAGACGAGTGGCAGAGCCGGAATTAGAACCCATGACTTTCTGACTCCAAGGCCTTGGCTCTAGCCACTACTCCATGCTGCTTCTCCATAACTAACTGCTGTGGGAGCAGGGGTGGGCTATCAAAGGCGACTCTGCTCCCTGATTAATGACAAGCTTTCTTGGTTGTACTAAAACAAACAACAAAATGATGTGGCTCTGTAAGCACCTTTAGTAGAGAAGCAGCGTGGCTCAGTGGAAAGAGCCCGGGCTTGGGAGTCAGAGGTAATGGGCTCGAATCCTGGCTCTGCCACTTGTCAGCTGTGTGACTGTGGGCAAGTCACAACTTCTCTGTGCCTCAGTTCCCTCATCTGTAAAATGGGGATTAACTGCAAGCCTCACGTGGGACAACCTGATTACCCTGTACCTCCCCCGATTAGACTGTAAGCCCGTCAAACAGCAGGGACTGTCTCTGTTGCCGACTTGTTCATTCCAAGCGCTTAATACAGTGCTCTGCACATAGTAAGCGCTCAATAAATACTATTGAATGAATGAATACCCCAGCACTTAGAACAGTGCTCTGCACACGGTAAGTGCTTAACAAATACCAACATTATTATAAGGATCTGATATTGTAATTAATCAGATTGCATTAGAGAATTAGTGACTGGTATGTGTTTGCTACACTGTGGGGGTTGGTTAGATCCTAAACTACAGCAATGGCTATGACCCAAAGCAAAGGAGAGCTATGCAATTATCTCATTCTTGAGGCCAAACTGTACACAGTATAGACAGTGGGGAGAGAGGAAAGGATGTTGGCTATTTCCATCAATCAGCCAATCATATTTATTGAGACGCCTGGGAGAGTACTCTATAACAGACGAGGTAGACCTGTCCCCGGTCCACATGCTCGAATCACTGACACATATGCCCTGTGCTGAACCCCATCTTCCTGTCTCGCTCCCCATCCTTTGTCAGATCTCCTCTCACCAACGCCAAGGGAGACTCTCCCCACTACAATGGTAACATACACTGAAGGGGATTCTACCGGACAAAAAGTTTGAAAAGTACCCAACTATATTAACCGTTAACTAGAACAACTGCTCTATCTCTCCTTACTTGACATGTATAGATGAGTCATGTCAGATGCATTTGATTTAAAAGCTACTCTAGGGAAGAAACACCCCTGTTTTACCCACTATAATTCCACACATAGGTAATTCTTAATTGATACTACTGAGATGATGATGATGATGGAGACACAGTCATTTGAAAATGGCATTTCTGAAGATATGATTTTTATCCAGTGTGACTGAAGACTAATAAGTGATTGACAGTCCTCCCACACTTTGTGTGTGCAAAGAAAATTATAATAATGTATATTCATTTACATAAACTGCATGTAGCATCTCAGGGATGTAGCACTTTCCAAATTGCTTATTCTTTCCCACTGCTTAATACAGTGCTCTGCACACAGTAGAAATGTAATAAATATTACTATCATTATTATGACTACTACAGATGGGTTCTTTTTCTCTTTACAGAGAAGGATTTGGATGTACCAGAAGTTTAGGTCATGTGCCTGATCTGGCTGCAAGGGGGAAAATAGGAGGATTCCTGACTCTCAATCAGATTCCACTTTGAACCTGTTCCTGGCATTCAGGGAAAGGCCAGAGGTGTACACCATTTCCCCTCCTCCGCCCCCCAGACAGGTTGGGATTTGGAAAGGCTTGGTAGCTTGACAAAACCATAGTTGAAGTCCATTCCTGTTCCAATTCTACCTCCCTCAATGCTGACATGGCAGCAGCAGCATTTAGTGGGATGGTGTGCAGTGGAGGAGTGATGGGTCCTATACTCATCTGAGCCACAGTGTGGCTCAGTGGAAAGAGCACGGGCTTTGGAGTCAGAGGTCATGGGTTCGAATCCCGACTCGGCCACTTGTCAGCTGTGTGACTTTGGGCAAGTCACTTAACTTCTCGATGCCTCAGTTACCTCATCTGTAAAATGAGGATTAAGACTGTGAGCCCCACGTGGGACAACCTGATTCCTGTGTCTACCCCAGCACTTAGAACAGTGCTCGGCACATAGTAAGCGCTTAACAAATACCAACATTATTATAATTATTATTACTCCCAGCGCACCCTCCCACTTGCATTCCATATGTGTCCCTCTCAACTACCCTCAGAGCAGCAAACTGTGTCTCTGACACAGTAAGAGTGGTAAGGAAACCCCAGGAATCCTCAATCTCCATGGGTGAGAGATTTCATCACCCTTCTACTTTGTCTCCTCGGGACTGCCTAAGGTTTGAGGAATGAAGCTTGGAACATGGACCACATTGTCCCATATTAGAGGCTAGAAGGAACCTCAACTGTCAGCTAGGCCACCCCCTCTCCAGACATGACCTCCAATAAACCACCTCAGCTAGAGGAGATGGCCCTTCTTTGAAGATTCCACAACCCACACAACATATTCTGGGGCCAATCTCGCTGTAAGTTCTCCGTTAGAGCTAACAAATCCCTTGGGCTGCAGCTTGATCACATTTCAGCATCAACATCATCACCCTCAATAGCAATCACTGAGCACCTCCTCTGTGTGGAGCACAGGGGTGGTCACCAGGGAACCCAACAGGAATAAAAAACACAGCCCTGACTTCAAGGAGTTTACTATCCATTCGGATAGATGGGCAGACACAAATTGCCCAATCTATATTAGGTAAAAAAAAAAAAAAATACGAGCAGAGATAATGCTCAAATGATAAAATGAGCAAATGATAAAATGATAAAAAGAGCAAATGATAAAAGCAAAAGCATTTTTATACATATATATATAACAGAATAGAGCCCTGTGGGTCCTGCCCCTTGCAGTAGTGACGAGCCCTCCTCCTAAAGCCTTCCATAAGTCATCCCTCTCCCTTACCATCTCCAGTCAAAATAATTCTTTTCCTTTGCACATTCCTATTGGGTCTTAAATTCCAACCAGAAAGTTCTCTTTTTATCATGCAAATCTGACTGAAAAATATTTTAAGTGCAAAATTTCCTACCATGACAGCAAGACTTTCTGCAAAGAGAACCCGGTCTCATGTGCAGGGATATCTGGCAATTGGTTGCCTGGAGGTACAACTATCCTGGGGAAAAGTCAGTACAGAAAATCCCAAAACACCTCTCAGGAAACCATCCCTCAGTCCCTTAATTTATCTCTCTCCTCTCACCCCCTATGCCCCCTGCAATTTGTCACTTCCCAGAGACACTGAAATACAGCTGACCACTCTCCAGCCCACAAAGGATTCTGGTTCCTTTCCAACAGATATGGCATTTCAACTTACATTTGATATGGTTGGTGTTGTCTTCATGCGTTAGAGTGCACTCTCCTTGAGGGCAAGAAATGTGACCCTTGATCATTTTGTCCTTCCCAAGCACTTAGTATGATGCATTGCACTCAGTGGGAGCTCAATTAAACTACTACTCTTACTAATAATGATACTTAATAAGTGCTTGCTTTGTGCCAACTACTGTACAAAGCGCTGAATAAGCAAATTCAAACACCAACCCTGTTGAGGAAAGGAGAAGATGAACAGTGAACTGCCTGCAGTGAGAGAGGCAGAACATGCCTTAGGGGGGAAGGAATCCTGATTCCTGGGACCAAACAACAAGGGATATTTGATCCCTGGACAGACCTTTTTAAGCCCCAGGCCCTGTGCCCAAGCTGGTTGATTTTCACGCACCTACAATTTACGTGTTATTCTTTACATCTCCCAGTTTATTTTCGAATGTGTCAACTTGCTTCTGAAAAGGTTGCACACATGATCGAACGCTTGGAGCGATTCTCAGAGAAGCGGAAAGGATTCTGGGCTCTGGGGCAGAACCATCATTGAACTCTCAGGGGAAACCTTGGTACGCCGGACATGCTCCCTGAACTATATTTAATCGATGTTCTTAATAAAGCCCAAAGCCCAGAGGTCTTTGGGTTTGAACTTTTTTTTTTTGCTAGACAGAAGCCAGCGACAATCAGTTTACTGCTACTGTTCAGTTGCCAAGCGAGTGTCATTATTAAAACAAGTGAACCGAGACCAGTCTATAATGAGCCTATGGGAATGGAACTAGGGGTGAGCTGTTGCTACTGGGAAAGGACCCATTCACCAGGATAAGGTTATTATTTTTCCCTGGTCATTTTCAGAACTCTCTAAGTAAAGGGGACAGAACTAGAAGTGTAACAGATCAGCCCCTATGATAGATAATGGGCTAATTAGTGAAAAATGCCAAAGAAAGAGCATGGATTTCATTTGGTCTAAGTGGAGAACTGCCATCTTGAAAGGGGAGATCTGATCAATAGGAATTAAACAGTTCAGGTCAAGGCTCTCATTTTTTCTAAGCCCTGGCCAGTTTGGAGCTGGGTGGCCTGCAGCTTGTCACCAGTCATGTAAAAGAGTAAAATCAATCAATGGCATTGATTGATTGATATTTATTGAGTGTTTTCTGTATGCAGAGCACTGTACTAAGCACTTGGGAGAGTACAGTTCTGCAGAGTTCATAGAAACATTCCCTGCACACAATAATAATAATAATAATGTTGGTATTTGTTAAGCACTTACTAGGTACAGAGCACTGTTCTAGGTGCTGGGGTGGATACAGAGTAATCAGGTTGTCCCCTATGGGGCTCACAGTTAATCCCCATTTTACAGATGAGGTAACAGACGCAGAGAAGTTAAGTGACTTGCCCACAGTCACACAGCTGACAAGTGGCCGACCCGGGATTCGAATCCATGACCTCTGACTCCCAAGCCCGTGCTCTTTCCACTGAGCCACGCTGTTTCTCTATCTGGCGGAGAGAAGAGAGGGGGAGGCAGAGAAAGGAAGAGAGGGGGAGGCAGAGAAAGGAAGAGAGGGGGAGGCAGAGAAAGGAAGAGAGGGGGAGGCAGAGAAAGGAAGAGAGGGGGAGGCAGAGAAAGGAAGAGAGGGGGAGGCAGAGAAAGGAAGAGAGGGGGAGGCAGAGAAAGGAAGAGAGGGGGAGGCAGAGAAAGGAAGAGAGGGGGAGGCAGAGAGAGAGAGAGGGGAGGCAGAGAAAGGAAGAGAGGGGGAGGCAGAGAAAGGAAGAGAGGGGGAGGCAGAGAAAGGAAGAGAGGGGGAGGCAGAGAAAGGAAGAGAGGGGGAGGCAGAGAAAGGAAGAGAGGGGGAGAGAGAGAGAGAGAGAGAGAAGAGGAGGGAATCAGAGAGAGAGAGAATGCGTCCTGGAGGCCCCCAAATGGTCTTGCTCTAAATCCCAACCCTCAAAATAAGGAGCTCCACCCGATTCCAGTCCCTGGGGTACTACCCCACCAACGCAGCTCTTTGGAGAATTTGAGATTCCTAGAATGACGGTGGGTGGTCCCCTTCTAGAAAGGACATTGCAAGGGTGGTGAGCCAGCGGCCTGACTGGTGCAATAAAGCCCAAATGTACTGACCTGCTAGACCTGTTACAGGCTCATTTATCTGGCCAGTTGTTTGTCTCAGGGAATGACAGGGTTGTGTAAATGGAGTCACCACTGGAGCCCTTTCATTTGGGATATTTTAGCTGAATATATTATTTTCTAATTGATGTTGTTTGTTCTTGTTCTTGTGCTTGAATGCTTGTGATGAATGCAGGTTATAATTATAAAAGCAAATGAACCGGTTGAAGCAACGACTCCACCACTGATAAAGAATCTGCTTTCTGACTAATCAAAGAGCTGTGGAAGCCACAGCAAGTTGTGCTGTTTTCCCTGAAAGGTGTAGCCCACTGAACCACACCAATATCATGCAGCTATTTCATGTAGGGAATAGCGATTCAGGAGGGATGAGTGACACCTGGTCATTATCCCACTGGTGAAAGGATTTGGGCTTGGAGTGAAAAGCCACTTAGCAGTCCCTCCTTCCTCATAACCTAATTGGGTCTTCTCTGTAGGAATGACAGGAATACAGGCACCCTCCCAGTCAGTGAGAAGCAGTGTGGTCTACTGGATAGACCACAGCACTGGGAGTCAGAAGGACCTGTGTTCTAATCTCAGCTCTGCCACTTGTCTGCTGAGTGACCTTGGGCAAGTCACTTAACTACTCTCTACTTGTTACCTCATCTGTAAAATTGGGATTAAGACTGTGAGCCCTATGTGGGTAAGAGACTGTGTCCTACCTGATCAACTTGTATCTACCCCAACACTTAGTACAGTGCCTGGCACATAGTAAGCACTTAACAAATACCTTAAAAAAAAATCCTTGAGCAAATCAACAATGCCAGCCACAGCCAAAAGCAGTGGAGACCACCCTGAAGACTCTTAATACATCTAGATTTTAAATCAACACCAATGACCATGCTATTTCCTTTGTCATATTTTCCAACATCAGTGGAATTGACAGGAGAATAATATTCACTGGTGATGGCTTGTGTTGCATCATTCACACTCTCTCCTACTGGTCCCTCTAACCTACTAAGGCCAGTAGCACAAATAGCATGAAGTCAGGCAGGAGTTATGGGTTCATCTCTGACTACTAACAGAGACTTCTCCATGTGACCACTTAGCTCATGTAACATTTCTCCAATATCTTGATCCAAACCCTCAGCTCCTTGGAAACCCATATAAGGAAATTTCACTGTAAACAGAACCACTAATTAAGATGTGCTAAGTCCTAGAGCTCAGAGGTTGTCAATGCTTTCCCAACCAAGTGTGTCACATCTCTTGGGCACATAAAGATGTGATGCTAAGTTGAACATAAGCCGCTACTACTGATTTCATCAAGCATATGTCAAAATGTATCTGTCACAACAGGAAAGAAAACCACTATGGCCAACTGGGTTGTTTCCTGAGCAGAGAGAAAGCCAAAATGCATCTGGGTGCTTCCTGGGAATGTTGGAGAATTAGATCAGGAAAGAGCTAGCCTGCATTGGTTTCTTTGTCCAGGTCAAGAAACAAAAATATGCAAGTGGCTGATGATTAACAGCCTTGAATACACCTGAAAACACCCAGATTATGCCCTTGCAACACTAGACCTGAGAAATGTAACCTGAGAAATGTACTTTATGAACAGATGTCACTGGCAGATTTTCCCCCAAAAAAATCTTACATCCCCTTGTACAGAGGAGAGTTGGAAGTAGCATGGCTTAGTGGATACAGCATGGGCTTGGATTAGAACCCAAGTCCTTCTGACTCCCAGGCTCATGCTCTAGCCATTAGGCCACTATGCTTCTCTCTCCTACTTAGCCTGTGAGGCCCAGGTGGGGCAGGAACTGTGACAAATATCTTCTTTCTTTCCCAGCATTTAATATAGTACTTGGCACAAAGTGCTTAATAAATACCATTATTATTATTATTATTATTGCCAACATTATCCTTCATATTTTTACCTAGATTCCAGCATGCTAGGAAATATTCTACTTGAATCTGGGTTTTTTCCAAAACTCTGTTGTGCCCCCCCATTACTTCATTCCTCTCAACTGGTAGTAATAATATTCATTCATTTGATCGCATTTATTGAGTGCTTACTATATGCAAAGTGCTGCAATAAGCACTTGGGAGGGTACAATAACAGACATATTTCCTGCCCATAAACTCACATCATCAACCTTATTACTTGAGCACGTATTGTGTACAGAGCACTCTACTTGCCACTTGAAGTAAGAGAAATGATCCCATCCCTAAGGCTTACAATCTAATGGGGAGGGGAAGCAGAAATAAATTTCCTAGTGTCCTTCATTTAGGATGCCATGATAAATCAGAGACAAACTCTAAATAGCTCCTGCGTGGTCCAGACCAATTAACATCCACCGAAGTGGGTCACAAGAGGGTGTGGGATGTCATTTTTGTACCTATCAATCAATGGTATTTATTGAATACTTACTGTTTGCAGAGCACTGTCCTAAGCACTTGGGAGAGAAGCTGAAAAATATCAGTGATTCAAGAAAAACACAGAGAGCTTCTGCTGTTGATCTTTTTGAGAAACATAAAAATGATGTGTTGCATTCTGTATCTGTAGGCTTGCTTTCAGTCAGAATCAGAAGGTTCTGCTGAGCTGTTTCCTTAGGCCCTGCCTAACCATTTGTTTTCTCAGTCTAGATTGAGTAAGTACAAACATTGCAGGGAAAAGTTTTCCCCTCCCTGCTTGCTAGCTTGCTTTATGCCACCTTAATTGAATCAAACACAAACATTTTGCTTCAGGCCAGACATGTCCTGGCATGTCTTTGCAAGTCGTTTATGCTTAAATTCTTTATTTCTACTCCTGATTCTGTACATTTCCTCACTGTTACAAGTAGAGCCATGTCTGTGTTCTCTAACTGTATTTGAGCACCTGAGTTTGGTGTCATTCAAACGTACTTCTGGGGATAGACACTCAGCATGTCAGTTCCTAAGGGTTCCCCAAATGCACTATACAAATGCCCAAATGACAGCTCCCTGAGGGCAGGGACGTCTAAGAACTCTCAGGCACTTGGGAGAGCGCAATAAACAGCCTACTACAAACAATAAAAAAGCAATGAATACAACTGATTATATATTATTATATTCAGGCTGCCCACCTGAAGAAGAGATCAATCTGGGAATTGGACTTGGGAATTAAATAACTGCTCACCCCTGCTCTATCCCCTTCCATCCTGAGGGCTGTACCCGAGAGAGTTGGCATGACTGGGGCCTGAGCATTAGAGGTGGAAAATTTGTGCCCACTGAAGTGGTGATCAGCTGCTACTCATGGCCAAGGTGAAGCTTGTGGCCCAGCAGAGCTGGAGAAGGGACAGAATGGATTGAAGGAGCAATTCCCTAGCCAGGAGCCCTTAGCAGAGGGTGACCTCTCAGGGGGACTGTCAAGCCTGGACAGACCCTAAAGTGGGGCGTAACAAGCATATCAACCCCTCCTTACACTTACAGGGAGCAGCATGTTGCGATGTCACCACGTTTCTTGCTACTAATCAATAAATCCTGAGTGCTTACTGTGTGCAGAGCATTGTACTACACATTTGGGAGAGTACAACGGAGTTGATAAACATGTTCCCTCCCTCAAGGAGCTTAGAGAAGGGGCAGACATTAAAATAAAGCATAGATGTGGATTCAGATGCTATGGGGCTAAGGGTAGGGTGAATATCAAGTGCTTTAAGGTTACAAATCCAAGTGCAAGAGTGGTGCAGAAGAGAAAGGGAGTAGGGGAAAATGAGGGCTTAGTCAGGGAAGGCCTTTTGAAGAAGATGTGATTTTCATAAAGCTTTGAAGGTGCGGAGAGCAGTGCTCATTCTTCACTCTCCCCAAACACAGTTTTTGCTAGTGCTTCACTCAAGTTTCCAGCCCCTGATCCCTTCACTCATGCTCTTCCTACTAGCCCTGCAACGGCTTCCTAAAATCCCACTTCTTCCAGGAAGCCTTTCCTGATTAATTTCCATTGCCCTCAGTCACATAAACTAAGGGTTGTATGGTACTTTCCCAAGTCTAATTACAGTGCTCGATAAATATGATTGAACAAATTAACGTAAAAAGTCACCCTTGAGGTATTAACATGATGTATAATTACAAATATATGTCTAGTCACCTATTGACTCATGCATTTACCTGACCTTACTCTTCCTACTACCAGTTTTATCCTTGTTCTTCCTCCCATTCTCACTATTTTTAAATAATTTACATCTGTCTGCCACCCCCATATTTAATTATAAGCATCTTGTGAGCAAGGAAAATATCTTTTGATTCGGTTATACCCTCCCAAGCTCTCCGTTCAGCTCTTCTGCAGGTGCTAACAAAATTCCATATATGGAGTGCGTAAAAAAGGGGGAGTGATATTAGAAGGTCATAACAAACCTTGGAAACAAGAAGCAAATTTCTCATTTTAAGTTGGTTTTTCCACATCATAACACCCCCTATATTCATCTTCCCTGGATCTTTAGTGACATATCCAGAGCAGAAGCCCATGAAGATGGAGCCATCACTAAAAAATTCTTTGAAATCTCTGAAGACAAGAAAAGGCTTGATTTGCAATTTCTGAAACCTTGGGCCTTTCAAGATCAGGGCTTTTCATGCAGTGTTTAGGGCATAGGGATGATAGGTATGATAGGTATGGCTGCTGGAAAGGAGCAAGTTAAGTGCCCAAGTTAAGTGCTTACATTCAGCAAAACAGATGGATCTGTGACCCATTTTGAGAGAATAGAGTTGCTGTGACACAGTTCCACTGAAGGGCAGGAGGGAAATTGACCTTATTTTTAAATTTCAGTGTTTCCTAAGAAGCTTGGATTTAAATTTTCACTGAGGGTCACATGGAGAAAAAAATAAATCTAAAGAAAAATACAATATCACCAACTTAGAAAAAGCCCAAATAACATCACTGTCCCATGGCACATAGCAAAAATATAGTATTCCCCACTTAGATTATGACCCCACTGGGCTTAGAAAGAGAGAGAAAGTCAAAACTATGCTCTCTTATCACTTTCAGGACAGCAAGTAGGTTAAAAACCCCAGAAGAAACTTTTCCTTACCCACAAGCTGCTTCCATTTTTCTAGGGGCCAAAAGAGCTCTGCAGGTACTTCAGCTACAGGGGTGTGAGTTGGGGCAAGGAGGGGTGGAGAAACTTCAAAGTCAATGGCTGGAAAGGAGAAAGTTGAGGGCCAATCCACCTTCTCCAGAAATCTAACCTGTTGCGATCCTGCATGCTCCACTTCCCTTAGGTAAATTTAAGGCAAAAACCTCAGCTTTAGGGCAGAGAGATCGGGCTTTTCACATGACCCAACAGTGCTAATCCCACGTGGGAGTCAGCTCCTAGTTAATTGATTGGTTAGGGCAGGGTGGAAGGGAAAGAGATAATCAAGATTCCCATCAGGTGCCATGATCAGATGCAGCAGGGGTTCTAGCTCTTCCCGAGCAGTCTGGTTGTATTCTGCAGTTTATCCAAGCCTCCTGTCCCTGTCCCCCTATCCCACCCTGCAGATGAAGAAACTAAGGCACAGAGAATTTAAACACCCAGCTAATTGTTCTGAACCTCAGCTTTCTCACTTGAAAGTGGATAAAGTAGCTTATGAGCCCCACATGGGACAGGGACTCGGGGCTTAATCTGACAGCTGTGTGAACTCCAGGGCTTAGCATATAGTAAGCGCTCAATAATTTATTATTGTAAAGATATATCTGTTGCCTCTTTGACCCTAAAAGTCAGACCCTGAAATGGTCACATGCTCTTTTTTTTTGTAGGGCAAGCAACAGGGATTGGCAAATATTTTATTGTGTTTTCCAGGTTGCAGTTTGGTGGGGAGGAATTTTTAAAAAACAGAGGTTAAAAATCCTATTGGTTTGCAAGGCAACTCGAAAAAAAAATCAATGTGCATTTGCAACTCGGTTCAAAGTGCTGTTGGACAAATTTGTTTTGCAATGTCCTGCTGTGACCTATGCAATCCTAATAGAGGAAGAGACTCCTGGAGAGCTGCCTAATCTGAATTTATTCAGATTGAATAAGCAAATGTATAAGCAGTTGTTCACAGATCTGCAGTTCCTTTGAAAGTCTCAGCTGTAATCCTTAAGGAATAAGTGAGTCTAAGCAAGGTCCACAAACTATGGGTTGCTCTGATCTTTAAATTTAAATTAAAAGCCTATTTGCATCTCTGGCACCAATCATGTGTTTGTTTACTTGGCAGTGATATTTGCACGGATACTGGATTGATCTACTCCTGAAACAGTGACAACTTCCCTTCCCCTACATCCCTGGGGTTGGAGGACTTTTCAAAGACCAAAACTTAAGCTCATTGTGGGTAGGGAATGTATCTTCCAAGTGTCTAATTCAGACCCCTGCAGTCTCACAAATGATGCTTGTGTGCACATGGACACACAGGAACATGCAAGTACACACACACACAAGCACACACACAGCGCAATATCTGAGTCAGAGGTCAATCCCTGGGGTTGCTGGGGGAAGGAGGGGAACAAAATCATAGGGACCATCGACTAGGAGCCAGTAACTCTGCCACATTTCCGACTCATCCATTGTCTAGAATATTTTCCAAATACTTGAGAATCAATCAAACCCCAAACACTCAAGGACCCACATACTTCCCCTTATACTTTGAGTGATGCAGGAGAGTGAAATTCATGCATTTGTTTCGTAGTCATTTGCACTTGAATCACTGAGCTGTTAATTTCAAAATGTTCTTTTCCTTTTGAAACTCTTCCTTAAGTTTTAAAAAGTTTCTCTTTACAACCATTTCTGTTTTAGAAACTGGATATTCACTAAGGTCTGAATTCTCCCTCATTGAGGGCTTGAGAAGTGGGAGGATGGTCCACATTTAAGCATCCTATCCTGACTGCATTTAAAACTTGACCAAATTGAGTTCTTTCCCTCCTACGAATTCCACTTAACTAACTCCACAGGACACTGCGAGACCTAACTGATGTTTAGAAATTAAACACCTAGAGAGTGCAATCAAGAGTTGTCATTAATAAACTAAAATAGGTGTTTGGAAAAAACAGAAGTATAATCCTTTGATTTCTGTTGCTGTTGATTTACAACCATAAGATAATTTGCTTTGGCTGACTTAATTCCTGTTTCTTGCTCAAATCTCCCAAGTCTTTAATTAATGTTTTAATTCTCTCCCGAGCATTCTGGGCTATGGAATCAAAGCAAAAGTCATCTTTCTTTTGCTTGTAAAGAACCAACTCATTTAGAAAAAATACTATTCTAGGACAAAGGATTTTAGGGAAAAATGTGATGTTTCCTTTCAGCAATTTGAGACCAGGCACAAAGGTTGTTAATCAGTATATTAAATCAAAGGAATGCAAATCACATTATTCATTTTCACAAAGTACAAAAATGTGCAGCTTATAAACTATTCCAACGGAAGACTCCTGGTGGAAATAGGGGTGGGGATGGAAAGAAAGCATGTCAGGGTCATGAATTCTCCCTTCTAGACTGTAAGCTTATTGTGGGGAGGGAATGTGACTGCCAACTCTGTTTTAGTGCACTCTCCCAAGCGCTTAGTAGGTGCAATTGATTGACTGCTTTCCTTACTTTCATCATTTCTTTACCTAGCATTCTGGTTCCCAACCTAGGGAGGGCAATCCTCCTTGGGTGTCCAAGGAATATATGCAATAAGCCTGGTCAGGGTGGTATGGGTGGGGAAAGAGAAGACTCTTCCAGGCCGGGATTGCTGTAGGGTCCCCTTAGTGTCACCAGCCGGTTGGAAGGAAATCTAGATCACTAAGCCCTTCTCCCAAGCCACCACCATCAACTCTTGGTCCCTGCAACAGCAGCTGCAGCAGCAGTCCAGTCCAAAGGCACAGGGCGGTCTGGAGGGAAGGAATGAAATCCAGGCACCTGTTCTCCTTTGCCACATGCTCTCCATTTTGAACCCAACCATCCCTCCAGCCAGGGGCCCATTTCAAGAAGCTCAGAGGTGGGTGGCGACAACAACAAAACTGATCACCAAAAGAGTAGGATTCAGTTAAATAATCCCCCCATGTTCAGTGTCAAATTAGAAGTGATAGTGGCCATGAGACAATGTCCCCCTTGCAACAAAGGGTCTTATGTGAGTGACAGGTTTAGTTCCATCATATTTATAATATACATTTTAATAATTAATTATAGTCATTTATAACTTAATTATAAAATTAATAATTAATATTGTAAATCATTCGTATTTATTGAGCACTTACGGTGTACAGAGCACTATACTAAGCCCACACACTCCGCTCCTCTAACACCAACCTAATCTCTGTACCTCGATCTTGTCAAGCCACTGACCCTTTATTCACATCCTCCCTCAGGGCCTATAAGTCCCTCCTTCATATACAACAGACCACCATTCTCCTTAACATCCAAAGCTTTATTAAAATCACATCTCCAAGAGGTCTTCCGTGACTAAGCCCTCATTTCCCCAACCCCCGTCCCTTGCACATCACCTATGTACTTGGATTTGTAACCTTCATCCACCCTACCCTCTCCCCCCAGCACTTATGTACATATCCATAATTTATTTTAATGCCTAGATGGTAAGCTCTTTGAAGGCAGGGGATACGCCTGCCAAATTTGTTGTCTTGTACTCACCCAAGCGCTTAGTAATTGCTCTGCATACAGAAAGCACTCAATAAATACCACCGATTGCTTCCACTCACTACCACTTCAGCATTTGTTCTGTCACCTAAGGACTTGACTACTCCCCTGCTCCCCCTACCCTGCCTCTCCCAAAGCACTTATGGACCTATTTTGAAACCCTGCAGCTTTCCCCTACCTATAATTTATTTTAGTGTCTGTCTCCCCAGGTAGATTGTAAGCTCCTTGAGGGTGGGATCAGGTCTACTAACTCCTTTGTACTCTCCCAAGCCTAAAGCAGTGCTCTACATGGAGTATGCACTCAATAAATACTGTTGATTATGATGAACATGCCTTATTAGGACGTTCAAGTGTTGCAGCCTGCTGCTTCTTACTGTTTACCAATGACAGTACTGGAGCCTTTGGATGAAAAAAGAAGTTCTATCCCATTTTCCTTTAATGACTAATTCCCAAACTAGGGACTGGTTATTTCTCCGGAAACGGAAAGGTTTTGCACATCATGGTGACTTGCTGTGCTATAGATTCCTGCTTTAAAATCCATTTAAGGAGAAATTGCCCACAGTCCAGCTCAGAATTAAAAATAAACCTTCCTACTCTCTAAGACCAACCTTCCCTGATAGCCTTCAAATGGGCTTTTATATCTCGAAGTCAAATAATATGGATGGTGTTCATTCTTAATTCTTTAAACAGCTCTGACAATCCCTAGGGAGCATGCTGCCAATGGACAATCAGAGGGCACTGTTTTATATGGAGGACTGCAAGGCGGTTTGCCCTTCTCCTGTCAACCATAGTGCTGTCTCCCTCCACTCCCCAGGCAGCTGAGGTTTCCCTGTTCACTCAGCAGGGGCCTCGGGAAGACTCATCTCTCCAAGGATATCCAAGTATCAGCACAAGTCCTGCCCAGGATGGGGAGGGATTCAGGAGACAAAACTGGACTCTGGGGCACCTCTAGTGCTCCGGGCCATTTCTGCTAGAATTCAAATCTAAAACAGCTTTCCATGCCAAGACTTTTCACTTGAATTAGATTCCAAACTTTCATCCCAGACCGATGGTTCAGGCTTTGTCCCCTACAGAGCACCAAGCTGAAAATTAATCTTCGACCGCCTGAGAGTTTTCTGTTATTGTCTTAATGCCATATATGAGAAATGCCTGTTTCCAGAAACAATATTAAAACAATTCAGTCAAGTTGGTTGGCTTCCAGAGATGCCTTAACTCGGGTCCCGGGGTGAAGTGCAGGCGCCAGTAGAATCCCTCTCCATTAATAGTGAATGTTTGTCAGATGCAGTCTCTTAATATCGGTTTGAATGGGTGGTCTGAACATCCTGAACATCATGTCTAACATCTCCATGATCACCAACAAATATTCATTAAATTAAAATCATGATTATCATTCCCTATTATCTGCTTACTTGTTTTGATGTCTGCCTCCCCCCTTCAAGACCGTAAGCCCATTGCGAGCAGGGATTGTCTCTCTTTATTGCTGAATTGTACTTTCCAAGTGCTTAGTACAGTGCTCTGCACTCATTAAGCACTCAATAAATATGATTGAATGAATTAGGTTCCCAGAGAGATGGGACTTCCCTGTTCTGATTTACAGGGCTGGGATTTTCACCTTCAAATGCTGGAGTTGATTGTTTCGGTTACTGACCAACCTGACAAAGACCCACCAGATCCAGCTTTGCATACATAGTTGTTGGCTATTCAAAACGTTGTAAGCTCCCTGTGGGCAGGGATTTTGTCTGCCTCTCTTGTACTCTCCCAGGTGCTTACTACAATGGTCTGCACACAGAAAGCACTCAATACATATCACTGATTGATTGATCGATAACTTGGAGGCAGTGTGGCCAACTGCAAAGACCAGGTGCCTCTTTCCCCTACTCATGATTTATTTTAATGTCTGTCTACCCTGTCTATCCTTTTGGGCAGTGACTGTATGTACCAATTCTACTGTATTGTACTTTCCCAAGTCTTTAGTACGGTAAACTCTGCATCCAGTAAACACTCAATAAATATCACTGATTGACTGAGTGTCAGAGGATCTGAGTTCAAAGCCCTCCTCCACCACTGACCCATTGTATGGCCTTGGGCAATTATTTAATCTCTCTAGGCCTCAGTTTTCACACAAAATTGTAACAAGATAAGATTGTAAGTCCCTTTTGGGTCAGGACTGGGTCTTATCTGATAAGCTTGCATCCACTTAGCACTGAGTAATTGCTTAATGAATACCATCATTAAATTATATCAGCTCCACTGAAATGAAAGTAAATCTTCCTACACTTCACCTTGGTTAAGGTAAATATTGAGCCGGATAAAGCAGAGAGAATGAATGATATTTAGCTTTCAGATATCCATATGGGGCAAAACTGAATAAGATTTTTAAAAGGCTTTGCAGAATGTGGTTATCAACAACTGCCTGGCTTCTCTAAAGCCATCCCTCTGCCCCAGCCCAGGTCACATGTAAGAGTTCCTCTCTAGACCAACTCAAACAATGCATGATCCCCTAAATGCCCTAGGAAGGTCTAAAGGACAGGGACAATTTTCAGTCAGTCACCAGGTGGCTGTGAGTGCTCAGCCAGATTGGTTGCAAAATAGAGTTGTCAGGGAGGACAGAGCAATCACAGAACTGTGTCTCTGTGGACTGGAATGAAGTGTCAGTATATACACTTGGAAGATTTACCCCAGATGCCAATTGCAGCTCAAAGCTTGTCCTGCTCCATTACAGACCTGCTCTTTACTCTCCATCATCCAGGCATAATGGTCCCTCCCTAAATCAAAAGGAACTGTGCGTGTACAATAATAATAATAATAATTCTGGCATTTATTAAGTGCTTACTGTGTGCAAAGCACTGTAACTAAGCACTAGGGTAGATAAAATATAAGCAGATTGGACACAGGCACTGTTCCATCCATGCCTCACAGTGAAAGGGGGAAGGGGAACAGGTATCTTATCCCCATTTATCCAGATAAGGAGATTGAGACATAGAGAAGCTAAGTGACTCGCCCAAGGTCACACAGCAGGCAAGTGGCATAGCTATGATTAGAACCTAGGTCTCTTGACTCCCAGGCCAGTGCTTTTCCACTAGGTCATGCTAAATCATTAAGATAAGAGTCTACAAAGAGCTTCATTTTATTGGTTGCTGGTATTTGGTTCCCATGTCTCAGGGTTGGGATAGAAACACAAATTCCACAATCCTTTCTCACACACGGACAGACATAACATAACTGGCAAACTATTTACCCAATCCCATAGACAACATGATGAGAACAGTTTGCTTTGAAATCAGAAGAGAATCTTCTCCTGGTTCCATTGGTTCCCTTCCTGTGGCTGTCTCCCTACCACCCCACCCAACAGGGAGATAAGTAATCACCATTTTCTTCTGACATCTGGTCCTCAGTAACAGACCCTCCCTTTACCCAGCAGTCCTGGAGAAAGTCTTTTCTTCTCTGGCTCTGGAAAACTGGAGAAATGAGCTAGCATGATTACAGTGTTTAATAAGGGTTTCTTTTAGCTAGAATTTCTTAGAACTCTCTACAGGGAAGTATTATAGCCAATGGAAAGAACACAGGCCTAGGAGTTAGAAGTCCTGGTTTCTAATTCTGGCTCCACCAACCTTTCTGCTCTGTGACCTTGGGCAAGTCACTTAATTTCTCTATGCCTCAGTTCCCTCATCTACAACATGGAGATTCAATACCTATTCTCCCTCCGACTTAAACTGTAAACCCCATGAAGGACCTGATTATCTTGCATCTACCCCAGCACTTAGTACAGGGCTTGGCATATAGTGAGCACTTAACAAATACCAAAATTATCTTACTATTATTAAAGCCATTTCATCTTCTTCCTGAAACGTTTAGTTCAAAGAAAATTTATTAAGCATTATAAGGTACCTGCCCCTATTCTATAAAAAACAAATATGTGAATACCATTTAGTCCAATGACTGTTAATTGAACTGTCTCCTACTCTGTAAAATTGAGCATGTGATTATCACCTTAAAGATAGGCCAGACCTAGAAGAAATCAACAACAACAGAAGCCATTAAATAAACCTCTATTTCTAGGGATATACAGGAGGGAGCTAAAAACCAGGATTTGTCTCTGAATCTTAAGAATTCTTTAATTATTTCCTTTGGGGAAATGAGGTGTTCCAGAGTCACCAGCTGTGCCATGCCACTCCATGGCCTGGCCCCGTAGAGCTGGTCACAGTTAGTGAAAGGTGACGGTTCATGAAGGGCTTATATAGTCTGAAAGCACCACTGGGGCATGGAATGTTGCTGCCTCAAATATGACCGCAAGCCGAAATACGGGAGGCTGGAAAACCCCAAAATTTCTGCTCTACTTCCTGATTATTCTTTCCCTAGTGGCAATTTGCCATTGTTCAAACCAAATCCTGAATGTGCCCAGATGCCCCAGGAAGGAATTGGTTCCAATGCTGCACTGACCCAGTGCAGTGTAGTTAAGAAGTGTTTATTAAATCCTTGCGGTGCTTTGCAAGATCACTTTTCCCCAAATGCTAAGATTCATTGCATATATCTCTAGAGACCCAGCCTCTGCCCTGCTCTCTCTGAGCAGTCTTATCCTTGTCATTGCCTAACTGTCTCCCTAGTTAGCCCTGGTTGACCTAAATGTCCTACCTCCCCCATGACTACAACCCCAAGCAGTTGGTTTGACCTATGTCAGTGACTGGCTTCTGGTTCCCTCCTACCTCCAGAGCAATCAATCCCAAGGAATACATCCCCAAGAGCCTTCCTTAATAAGTGCCGTTTCCTGAGGTCAGCTCCGGTTAGAAACTCAGACCATTGTGGACTGAGTGGATAAACGTCCCACTATCTGAAACTGCGCTTTGCTCAGGAACTATTGTTTGACCCCTGGATTTGCACTGAATAGAGAAAGACATCACATACCATCTAATTTAACCATCTATCACCATAGGGGCTGGGTGACCTAGCCAAGAGAAGGAGCCCCAGTAGAAGGGGAAATGAGAGGAAGGACCCTCCCCTTGCCCTTATTTCAGTAGTCCCCTTTGATTGAGTGGGATTAGAGATGAAATTCCATCATCAGCTGCTTCTTGTTTGAGGGCCCTTCCTAGTGAGTGCCAGGCAATGAGTCAGCTGGAGCCTCCCCTTCTCCCTAGAGAGAGATTCTCCCCTTCCTGGCAGATTCTCCTTTTGGCTCAAGGAGTGAGAGCTGGCTGCTACCTGAGGAGATAGATGGTCATCACTCTCACCATAATCAAAATCGTTGCCAATAAAGTGTCTGCAGAGTGCCCTGTACTGGGGTTGGGGGTGGAGGGAATTTTGGAGCATGATAGGGCAACCCTAAATGGGACAGGTACGGAGCCCCAAGGGTCTCCCATGGGGCAAAGGACCACATATTCTCTAGCCTGGCCTTTTCCCATGCCCAGCCCTTCACAAGGTGGGGAATAAATTCCTGGTGCTATACTTAGCCGAATCATCAAGTAATCAATCAGTCCATCACTTCTGTTTATTCAACGCTCACTGTGCACAGAGCACCGTACTAAGCTCTTGGGAAAGTACAATATAACAGAGTTGATAGACACATTACCTATCCACAAGGACTTACAGTCTAGATAAATTTATAAGGTATTATAAGATAAATTTTGGAGATGTACATAAGTGCTGTGGGGCTGAGGGTGGGGTAAATAAAAGGTGCAAATCCAAGCGCAAGGGTGACACAAAAGGAAGTGGGAGGAGAGGAAATAAGGGCTTGGGAAGGCCTTTTGGAGGAGGTGTGCTTTTAATAAGTGAGGTGAAACCATGTCAGGAGCTCCTGCTTATGTGAGTCTCTTCTTCCCCTACCAGGAGAAAGATTCCATGTTAATGAACTACTAAGTGCCCTGCACTTAGTACAAGTACTTAGTGCACAAGTACTAAGTGCACTTGTTCATTCAAAGCACTTAGTACAGTGCTCTGCACATAGTAAGCACTCAATAAATACTACTGAATCAAAGTGCCCTGCTAGTGAGCCTGAAAGTATTCATGGACCATCATCCTGCTCTTCCTAGCATAGTCTTTCTCAGGAGGACTATCACTACTCTTCAGTGGGGATTTGAGACCTGATACATTGCTCTGCCCAGGGTGGGGATCAATAAATGCTTGATAATGAAGGAGTTGGTGATGATGATGGTGATGAAGCTGATGATAAAGAAGAGTAACTTGCTAGCAGTATGTATGACTAAAATGAATTGCTTAATTTTATTATTCTTATTGATTCAATTATTGTTCACCCAGTAACTCCATTATTTTCCAAAATAAAATTGATCCATTCTTAATCTCGGAGGGAGAAAATCTGTGCTCTGGTATTTACTGTGTTCCAATATGGCTCAAAGAGGAAGTTGCAACTGTGAAATATATTTTCTGTATTCAACCTTAGAAAAAAAGATGTAAAATAAAAGTTTCAGAGCTTGACATCTCACTTGATTCCTTTGAATGAGTTTGTTTGTTTCCTAAGGGTAGAAATTCCTTGATTCTGGAGTGGTGGTGGTGATGGGATGGGGTGGGTATTGTCCAAGGCCCAGAGCAAAAGCTGGGAGGCAGTGGCCAGTCACTGTCTCTACTCCAATACACCATGTTGGATTGACTTGAGAAAGCAGGGCAGCAGATTCCTGCAGAGGCTAGTGGGTATTGTCTGGCTCCAGAGTGTGCCAGAGGGAAGGTCAGGGAATCCAAGGCAGAAATTAAGTTACAAGTACACAACTCTGATTGTTCCTACAAACTGATGACAAAATTGTGAATTTCATGCAAACTGAGAAGCAAAACATGGAGTATCCCTGCCCTCATGATAATAATAATGCTAATAATGATAATAGTAATAATAATGGAGAGTAGCTTTAGTCTTAAAATAATGGAATTTACCAAACATGTACTAGATGTCCAATGGTAGACACAAGAATTCACCCAGGGCTTACAATCTGAGACATACAAAGAGTGGGTATCATCCCTACTGTACAGGTAAGGAAACTGTGGCAACCGAGAGGTTAAATAACTTGACCAAAGTCATTTGTCAGGCCAGTGGCAGAGCTGGGACTAGAACTCCCAGTCCTATGCTCTTTCCACTAGGCCACTGTATAAACTGAACTTATTGAGACTAATGGTCGGTCATTCAGCCAAGATTTCTACTTCTGGTAGTGATACCAAGGATGCCTAGAGAAATCTAAGTGATGATTATTCATCTTGAAAGCCATTCTGATGGCTAGAAATGTACCATCTAACCCCCTGCCACCTTGCCTTCTAGGAAGTCATTCATCTATCCAAACCCCTCTTAAAGCTCCTGATATTTTCAGCTTGCACAGTTTCTTACCATAATAAATAAACCCGCTGGGCAAAGAAGTTTGTTATTTTGAAATTATCACCTATAAGCCTACATGGATTCCTCCTTTCCATTGCTGTGGGATTTGGTAAACTACCTTTCCACATTTGCCCCATCCATTCCCTTCAAGACTTTTGTACAGTTCAACGATATGGCATCTCAATGAAAAGGAAGCAACACTTGAGCTGCCTCCTACGCTCAGGTATTTGTTTAAATTCATCCTTGGCATTTGTATATTTATCTTCAATGGAACAGTTTTATTCATTCTGATCCCTCTGCTTGTGAATATTTCTGAATTTCTCCCCCATTAGAGCGAAGCTTCTTGTGGGCAGGGAACATGTTTTTTGCACCTGTTGTACTTCCCAAGCACTGTGTCTTACATTCAGTAAACACTCAGTAGATACCAGTCCTACCATTAATTCTCTGACCTCATCTTTAAAACTAGTCCCAATATGGAAGCTTCTCCACACCCCCACCCCACCCCCAGCCATCATGATTTCCTTTCTCTCTATCATCTACGTTGCAGCAATCAGAATTTATCTCATAATCTGGGCAGATGTTCCGTGTTTTTATAAAGTGGCAAAAATATGCCTTTTACTTAATGTTTTATTGATCATTCCTGGGAATTTTTTTTTTAGCCACCACATACTGACCAGTGATCCAAAGGAAGAGTCAACAATGACTCCTGAGACATTACTGATTATTCAGAGCCCATCATCAGGAAGAGGTAATTGGAATTTTTTCTGCCACAGATGCATAACCTTGCATTTGCTCGCACTGCCACCCACTTGCCCCTTTTCTATCTACTCGGCCTGGTCTTCAGGACCCAGAAGTTCTATCTGCATAAGTGGGGCTGCTGTGTTCACTGACAACATAACCCAAAGATGCTGCATAACTAGGAAGCCGAGCCGGGTTCAGAGCCTGCCCAGGGACTGATGATATTCAGATAGAAGAATAGTGACCCAGTGTACAGAGACAGGCTGGGAAGTCAGAAGGAACTGTGTTTCAGGCCTGGCTCCACCTCTTGTCTGTGGGTGTGACCCTGGGCAAGTAACTTCATTTCTCCTTGCCTCACTTGCCTCATATGTAAAATGGGGGTTAATACCATGAGCACCATGTGGGACATGGACTGTGTCCAATCTGATTGGCTTGTATCTACCCCAGCACTTAGAACAGTGCCTGGTACTTAGTACGCCCTTAACAGAGGGCCATATTTTTTTTTAAAGGTAGAAATGGGGTCAGTCCAAGCACAAATCAGCTTCCCCCAGAGGGGCTGTGTGTACCTCTGGGCCCAAAAGGGTCTTCCCCACAGGGCCTGAGCTTAAACCCCCTGGATCTGCAATTAGGGAGCAGAGCAGCTCTGTTTGTACCAAGAGTTAGTTACCTTGCTATGTTTCCCAATTTTGGTAAAGTTAGTTAAGAGCCAAGACCTTCCTTTTCATTCTGCTCTTCATTAGCTTTCATTGCGATGTATGGTGGGGCCAGGGAAAGCCTAGAGTTTGGTGGGCTAAAACGCTTTTTCATTTATCAACTTAGACTTTCAAGGGCAGGGATGACAAATGGAATGCTGAACCACTGTTACTGTTACAGTTAAAATATGCTTTGAAAGTTGACAGCACACTCACACACCATTCTGTTCAGTGCAGGCCACTAATATATCAATTGTCACCAAGTGATAACATCCTACAACCACTTGCAACCAGATATTGATTTCTCCTGAAGTCAGCAGAAACTAGAAACACACACACACACACACACACACGTTTAGGGGTTGTTTCAAAATAAATGAACAAATTGGGCTCCACAAATAAAAGTGTTTTGCTCTGGATAGTAGCAGCATATATGATGATGAAAATGATGAAGCTTCCCGTCGGTTAAGATGGGCAAGCCATTTATTAAATTATAACACTATATTATTATGTACTACTTTATGACTCCTGATTCATCCTGAAACTATTAATGAAACATTTTTAAGAAGTTTTGTTGGAGAAGTTTCCCTGCAATCCTTTGGTCAAAATGATAGATGTTGAAGCTGTTCGCTTTAAGTGAGGATGGAAAAGAGTGTAGGATTTCAGTGCACAAGGAAGTAAACTTTGAGTACTGAGGTAAGAAAACCATAGGATGAAGGACTAAGTCCACCCAAGGAAGGGGAGGAGTGTTTAGGTCTGAAAATCTTTGAGAAAAGCCTAGACACAAGCTGTCTTAGAGGACTTAGTCACTCTCTTGAGGCTTTTCCATGAAAGGGAGTCTGCTGGAAAAGGATAAAAGCCTCATTTCTGTTGAACGAATGTATGGAATACCTTGCTTTCATGAGCCTTGTATTGTTCTTTGCAATGTTGTTTCCATCAAACATTTCCCTTTCCCCTAATAATAATAATAATATTAGTGGGTTTTGTTAGGTGCTAACTATATGCCAAACACAGTACTAAGCACTGTGATAGATGCAGGATAATCAGATCCCACATTAGGCTCACAGAGTAAGTAGGAAGAACTGGCATTGAATCCCCATTTTGCAGATGAGCGCACTGAGGCACAGAGAAGTTACCTAAGGTCACACAGCAAGTAAGTGGCAGAGCTGAATTTAGAACCCAGATCCTTTAACTCTCAGGCCTATGATCTTTCCACTAGACCATGCTGCTTCCCTAGTATTATAGAGAAAAGGAAATTTCTTTTTCCTTTGCTTCCTTTGGGAAGCAAACAGCTCTTTGAAATTAATGTTTTGATGCTTTAATTGTGAATTAATCCAAGCATGAAAATTAAATTCCCACTCAGTTGCGCATTGATTTTTTATAAAGAACTGAAGGACTGCCAGGAGGAAACTTTATCAAGAAACACTGGAGCATTCAGATGCACCTAAGTGCTGAGTACAGAAGAAGAGAGGGAAACATACAACTCATTTACCAGCTCTTCTAACTGAAAAAGAGTTTAGCTGCAAATATTGGAGTGACTCCACAGTGAATAAGTAAATGACTCAATCCAAGTATAGTAGTTTCGAGTACAGAGAATGGGACTAAAGCACTTATGAGAGAACATTAGAATAAATAGATATGATTCCTGCCCTCAAGGAGTTTACAGTCTCGCAGGAAATTTCCTTCTGGAAATTCACACATTTCAGTTAGTTTTCCCTATTAATCAAAACTACCAAAATGGAATTCTTTCAGCTGTGTTAGGGTTAAAATGGAATAATATATGTCACTGAAGAAAAGAATTCAAAGCCTTTCACATTCAAATAGTAACTCATGAATCCTTAAACCCCCTATCCCCTTGATGGGCTAGTAGATTTTGAACACAGTGGTCTCTCAACATTGAAGTTCTTCATTCAAAAAGGGAGTGGGAAAACTGTTTGCTGTAGGGGATGGGCTTGGCAGGAATGGGAGGGAAGAGTTTAAAATCTCAAGACTACTGAGATAAGAAAACTCTGGAATAGACTACCCAGTGAAAAACTAGACACTATCTATTCTAAACTGAACTCTGACCCACAAGGAGCCTGAAATTCTCCTCCTCTGGCCACAGCACCTTACTCATTTTTGTTTTCATTTTGTGTATTTGTCATTGTTTTTTATGTTGCTTTAGTGTTTTATTGTTTCATCACTCCTCATAGAGGTATCTCCAGTCCTCTTTCCCCTACTTATACTTGAGAACCAATTCCCACCTGTGTATTCTCCAGGGCTCAGAACAGTGCTGTGCACAAAGTAAGCACTAAATATATTTTATTAGTACTAGTACTATTACTTCTTCAAGTGTTCTTTAGGGTCTAGTCAGTCACCTGGAGACAGATGGGCAAGGGGGATGGGATGTGAAGAAAGGGAAGAGGAGGAAACCAGATAACTTTATGAAGGTCTCTTGCAGTTATAAAATTCAAAGTCCCACACACACTTCACAGCGAGTTGCAGCAGACCCTAGTGCTATGCCCAAATCTGACTCCACAACTTCAGCTCCATTACCATGTCTGCTTTTCTCCCTGCAAATCAAACTGCCCTCACACATAGTCCTGGGGTCCCAATATACTGCTTCTGATGCTCCTGGGAGTTAATCTGACCAAGTATTGTTTCATGGGAAAATATCTATGTGAATTGTCAAATATCACTGCTCTGCTGCCTGGGAAACCAGCTCTGAGCAAGGCTCCAGTGGGTCAGAGCCTTCACTGTTCCCCGAGAAACAAACCCAAGTGTGATCCTTGACTCTTCTTTTTGGATTACTCGTAGTCAACTAATTACCCACATCTGCCACTTCCCAGTATCCTTGGCAGCTGACACTTCTTCCCCACCCTAACAGGCAAATCCCTGATCATTTCCAGATGGGATGACTGTTATCTCCTCTCCATCAGCCTCCCGGCCTTTATCACTGTCCCCTGCCACCAATCCCTCAGCTGCTGTGATCCTCATCCTTCAACCTAATAATAATAATAATAATGTTGGTTAAGTGCTTACTATGTGCCGAGCACTGTTCTAAGCGCTGGGGTAGACATAGGTAGGTTGTCCCACGTGGGGCTCACAGTCTTAATCCCCATTTTACAGATGAGGGAACTGAGGCACAGAGAAGTTAAGTGACTTGCCCACAGTCACACAGCCGACAAGTGGCAGAGCTGGGATTCAAACTCATGAGCCCTGACTCCAAAGCCCGTGCTCTTTCCACTGAGCCACGCTGCTTCTCAACCTGTCCAAAAAGGATCTATTTCCCAACTCTCTAATCATTTTTGTCTCTCTTCTCTGGACCTTTTCCAGTTCCTAGTCCCCTTCATGAAAGTACAGTGACCAAAATTAAATTTAATACCTCAATAAGCAGGATATAGCAGAAGGATTCCTAACCGACTCATTATATCACACTCTTGTTAATCAATTCCAGGATCCTGTAGGCTTTTTTTTTAACAAGGACCCAGCACTGCTGACTCGCCTTCAGCTCCCGTTGGGCTTTGACCCTAGATTTTTGTGTACTTGGATCTCTAGTCTTTCCCATGCCTGTATTTCGGTTGATGGATTATCAACCTTAATTGTACCTTCTTGATCTTTTCTCTAGAGATTTTCATCCTGTTTTCAGAGGAGCATTTTCCAAAGACATGAATCCTGCCCTCAAGGAGTTTACAATCCAATGTGGGTGAAAGGATAACCATAAATGCATGAAACACAAATAATGAAACATTAAAACATTGGCACAACAGGGATTACTGTTCAGCTTTGTTTATGTGTGTGTTACATTTTTTTGGAATAACTGGTCTGACCGAAACCAGGCAGGATTACTCTGAGAAGGCTTTAAAGAGGACTGAATCGAGCAGGATTTGAGGGAGGGCAGGGTCTTTACTTGCTGGCATGGAAAAGGGAGGCTCATCCGACTGGGGGAAAGAGAGAAGTAGGAGAGGGTACATTTTGTGTAGCAAATGGCAAATTCTTGTTTATGACTGAAACAACTCTCTCTGGCTGCAAGTGCATCCTGTTTTGTCTTGTCCTGCCTTTTTTGGAATTGGAGAGGGGCAGGGAGCAGCCCCTTTATAAGTCACCTGGAAGAAAGGAACAAAATTCCTCCTGTAGATTTGATTACCCCTATACTCTCACTCATCTGCCCAGCTCTAACCTTTCCCACCTTTATCACTTATTTGTTCTTCTCCAATTCCAGAAACAAGGAATATTCACCTGGAGAGGTGAGGGTTACAACTAACCAGGCATGACTTGGCAGTGGTAGGGGTTGGGAGAGGGGTACTTTGGTCTTTGAAAAGGTATTTTGCACCCCAACTGCCTTTGTTGTCTGCCTGTATTCAAGAAGAACATCACTCTCTATGGTGTCCATTGGGAATTCCAGAGGAATGATCCCAAAATTGGCTTCCAGCCTGCTGCTCTCTGTTGTTGGCTGCATCCAGCCTCCTTGGAGCTTGAAGGTGGCATTTCCAGTCTCTTCTACAGTCTCCTCAGGCTTTCCTCCTGGCAGGGCTCCAGGCACCTTCTGGCTCTGGATCTGAAATGTGGTTCCAAAAATCTCCACGCTTCAAGACATCACTTTCCTTTCTGCTGTTGAATCACTTTGCTCATGTTCATCGATTTGCAACTCAGCTCCTGTGGGAAGAGCTCTGAGGCCCTGAGTGGGAATTTAGATGTGTGGGCCTTCAGGACCTTTTATCTTCTTCTGACCTGGATAACCTTTTCACAGTTGCATCCTGGCCCCAACACAGCAGCACTGGAGGCCCAGAGGAGACGGAGCCATGGTGATACAGGGAACAGTGCTGGGCATGTGGGTAAGGGAACGGGACTCACGTAATAGGGCTCACAGTCTTCAGATGGGGAGCAGCGTGGGCCTCATCCTAACCTCAGTATTCTCATCCATTTCAGCTCCTGAATCTCCCTGACTTGCTCCCTTTATTTACACCTCCACCTCTGGCCCCATGGCACTAATATACATATCTGTAATTTATGTATTTCTATTAACCTCTTTCTCCCCTTCTAGATGGTAAGCTTGCCTATTACATTTTTGTTTGTACTCTCCCAGGCACTTAGTACAGTGCCCTGCACATAATAAGAGCTCAATATATATGACTGACTGAACTCAAGGCACATAAATCCTCACTCCCCTTATATTCCCTTATGGCAAGGCATGAGGAGGATGGGCTGGAAACAGGAGACAGGAAGAGAGGTAAATGTTTTCACTCAGCTCCATCCCCATTAGAGCTGCCACAGGGCATAGCCAAGACCAGCTACCCCTATCCCATGCAGTGGAGCATCAGGGGCCCGGAGTTGGATGGTACTAAAGACAGTGGGATGCAAATGTACAGCCATGGGAGCCAGGCAGTTAGCTAGGTGAAGAAATTCAGCATTTAGTGAGGAGAAAAGGAAGCAGACGGGGCCTATCATGTGTCCAAGCTGCCTTAGTTTAGCCCCAGCCTGCTACTGGCAGAGCTAAGTATCTCAGCAGGGAACCAGCAACTCACTCTTTTCAAATTTCCAGAAGGGCCAGAAGCTAAGTCGGAGGCTCCGTGCTTCATTGATGATTCTTAATGGAAACCCACGGAACTCTATCGTCTATAAGGCAACAGCCATATTGTCAGCCCTTAATTAACTCAACTACGTACGAAAATAACAAAGGCATTTTTGAGGTTCCTTTCCTTTCCCCATCATAAAATCTTAGGAAAGGAAGGGACCATGAGAGAGGATGTAACTTTAGTTACATCCATCCCCCTCTTTCCAGCCAGGATCAGGTCCAAACAACCCCAAACATAGGGGAATTAATCTGATTTTTAAAGCTCTCTGGGAAGAAGAATCCACAAATCCTCTTAGTCACCCATTCCAGGAAATTCTTCCTCTGGCGGCTACTAGTGGGAGCATGCAATAGAGAATGGGGATTTTTCTGCTGACTCCAGAGCTACCAAAGTTTCTCATTCCTGGCTGTCCTGCCTGGTTTATCCTTGTTTATCCCTTCCTGTAGAGATGGATGGGGTTTTTTTTACATTGGATGAATTCTCCGAGTTGGCATTCTCCCCAGTAGAAATGTAACCATATCCATTATGGGACTTGCCTGGCTGTCAGAGTCTCAGTGGGGCAGGAGAAACCCTTGTTCTGTTTCCCTGCAATGATTTCAAGGCCAGGAATTCTAACCTCAGCACTGCCATTTCCTCCATTGTGTGCAGAGCACTGTACTAAGCACTTGGAAAGTACAATTTGGCAACAGATAGAGACAATCCTTACCCAACAATGGGCTCACAGTCTGGAAGAGGGGGAGACAGACAAGTAAATAAAACAAGTAGAGAGGCATCTCTGTGCCTCAGTTACCTCATACATAAAATGAGGATTCAATACCTATGCTCCCTCTTAGACTGTGAGCCTCATGTGGGACAGGGACTGTGCCTGACATGACTATCCTTCTCCAGCACTTAGGACAGTGCTTGGCACATAAACACTTAAATATGACTATTACTACTTATTATTATTATTCCCTGTCTAGCATTCTTCCCACTTCTGCTCAGGATCCTTTCAACCCAAAAGAAATTTTGTAACCTAGAGAACTGAGCATAGTACTGGGAGTCAGGAGACTTTTTTTAATTTTGGCATTCATTAAGTGCTTTTTATGTGCCAGGTATGGTGATAAGTGCTGGGATAGATACAAGCCTATCAGGTTGGACACAGCCCGTGTACCACATTGGGCTCACAGTCTTAATTCCCATTTTACAGATGTGGTAACTGAAGCACAGAGAAGTTAAGTGACTTGCCCAAGGTCATCACATAGAAGAAAGGTGGTGGAGCCAGGATTAGAACCCAGATCCTTCTGACTCCCAGTCCCATGCCCTATTTATTAGGCCATGCTGCTTCTCAAAATCTTCGAGCCTCAGTTCTGGTACCAGTCTGCTGTGTGATACTTAGGGCAAGTTCACTTCACCTCTCTCTGCTTCAGTTTTCTCATCATAAAAGAGGAGCAAGATATATTGCGAGCCTCATGTAGAAAATGGATTACGTCCAATTTTGTATCCATGTAGTGAGGTCAGTGGGCAGAGAAGAGTGAGATGATATTTTCAATCACATAAATTGATTCTTCCCAAAGCTATCCAGACTACTGAGGGAGAGAACAAGCGAAAAGAGGAAAAGGGAAAGTAAACACTGATTCTAACTGTCGGAAATTCCCCAAAGAATTAGCAACAGCAATACTCAACTGAAGCATCAAGCCCTCAGAGCTGTCTTTCTGTAAACCTTTCCAGGCCTCTGATTTTTTTTTTTAAGTAGATGAGATGCAGTGGATCAAGTTTGTATCAGTAGCTTTGCCAGTCACTCTGGTTTTAGAGCCGAATTCCACCAGGGGCTGGTTAACGCTTTTATGACTATTGAAGAAAGGCCAGTAAAAAGCGGGGTGTGTCTCTTGAGTGAATGCGATAAAGAAGCAGCTTTGTCCTTATAAAATCCCCACTGGGAGTGCCTAGGTAGCCTGGGATTCTTCTTCAGGGTCAATCACACAAGTGCTCCTGCAGTCAACAACATCATTAGACGAGGGGCGTTTGCACACACAAACATACATGTTCACTTACACACAAACATATGTCTACCTTCTGCCCACACACCTACATAACCCTCACTGACCAGCAAGACAGGATGACCCCTGTATTCAGGGTCAGCCAGATTCACTTGAAAAGCTCCTGAATCCTCCAGGAGCACCTCACCTCCTTTCTCTTCCTCCTCTGAGAAATCTAACTGTTCCAAGTTCAAGAACTGGTTAGCAGGCTGTGTTGGTGACCTGCTCAAAAGGTGAGTGGGCTTTGGGAGAAATTCTGGCTTTTTCCTAATCAATTAAAGATCTCTCCATGGCTCTAGTGACTAGAGAGATTGCAGGTCCTTGAGTGTCCTTCCTAAATGATAAGGGACGGAGGTCTTCCAGGTTAGATGTGTAGAGTTGATGATGGTTGGCCAACTCAGCACAACTGCCTCACCCAAGCCCTTGGGTGCTCACACCACTCCCAGATCACTTACATACAGAGCTTTAGACTCTCTCACTTCCTCCTTTCTGCAATCTGTCTCCCCGGCTAGAAGGCAAGCACCCTCAAGGGCAGTAAATTATTACACTCCCCCAAGCACTCAGTACTGTGCTCTGCACCCAGTACGCACCTACCAAATGCCCTTGATTGGGTGAAAAGGCTTTTGCAATACAGTGTAGGAAAAAATCTGGAGGAGGGTCAAAATGGGCTGAAGGAAAGTTCCAAGCTCACGGATCTTGTAAGTGCCTCTGTGATTTTCCACCCACCGCGGACATATAGCACCCCTAAAACTACCACGTATATGTCCAATCTGATTATTTATACATAGGAAGTGCTAAAATACCATAATTGCTATCATTAATATTATTACTATTTAGTTTTAGCTTTCTAGTTTCACTGATGCTTTCCGAATCCTTTTTCACTTGACATCTTAGAGAGACTTGCTGTAAGGAACATGGGAAAAGTCTACTGTCAGAAGTAGAAACTTCAGCAGGGTAAAAGTGAGGGAAATTTCTCCCAACCTCAGTTTCAGGAAGGCATCCTGCCTGAAGTGGGGATTTGAGAGGATTTGGAATGAAGGGAGACAGTGTCTTACCTTGCTGAAGCTGTGCCAGGATTATGAGAATGTGGAAGTGGGAGAAAGGAATTAAATATCAAATACTTATGAAGTTAGTATTTAAGTATTCTTTAATCAGTCGTTTATATTTATTGAGCACTTATCGTCTGCAGAGCACTGTACTAAGCACTTGGGAAAGTACAACGGAGTTAGAAGACACAATCCCTGCCATCAAGGAATTTTGAGTGGAGTGGGAAGAGCTTAGTCGAACAGGATGACGGCTTCTTGATTTTATAAGACTTTTATTTCTATAGAATTACCTCATTTTATTCCTCACAATTACCCTATGTGGTAGGTAGAAAGGCAGATATTATACCCATTTTACAGATGAGGAAATTGAGGTACATAGAAGCTAAGTTGGGGCTTGCCCAAAGTCACACAGGAGGCAGGTGATCAAACTGGACCCAAGCCCGGGTCCCTGGGGCTTCTAGAATGATCATCTTCCACTACTCCACGCTGCCTCCTCTTAGGCAGAGGAAGAATGGAAAACTCCAATTACATTAGATCATTAGCTCCTCATAGATAAGGGACCATGCCCTCCAGGGAGATGACTGAGGACACCAAATGCCCTTTCAGCTATTCCTTCAAGGAGGGTCACAAACGCATATTGTGCTGGTCACCAGAGTTGGGGCTCCCAGAGGCCCTTGGATCACTCAGTTCTTGAGAAGCAGTGTGGTCTAGTGGAAAGAGCATGGACCTGGGAGTCAGAGAGCCTGGGTTCTAATCCCAGCTCTGCCACTTGCCTGCTCTGTGACCTTGGGCAGTCAGAGAGCCTGGGTTCTAATCCCAGCTCTGCCACTTGCCTGCTCTGTGGCCTTGGGCAAGTCACTTTACTACTCTGTGCCTCAGTTCTCATCTGCAAAATGAGGATTCACTACCTGGTCTGCCTCCTACTTAGACTGTGAGGCCTATGTGGGACCTGATTATCTTGTATCTACCCCAGTGCTTAGTACAGTGCTTGGCACATAGTAAATGCTTAACAAACAAACCACAATTATTATTCATTATTAAAACTCCCCTCTGGTGTGGGCACATTTAAGCAGGGCCTGCTCTGGAGCAAGGTGGTCGCTGCCAAGGATTAAAACTCAGTCCCGGGAAGTCCTCCTCTCAGGTATTATAATAATAATGTTGGTATTTGTTAAGCACTTACTATATGCACAGCACTGTTCTAAGCGCTGGGGTAGATACAGGGTAATCAGGTTGTCCCACGTGAGGCTCAAGTTAATCCCCATTTTACAGATGAGGTAACTGAGGCACAGAGAAGTTAAGTGACTTGCCCACAGTCATACAGTTGACAAGTGGCAGAGCCGGGAGTCAAACCCATGACCCCTGACTCCGAAGCCCAGGCTCTTTCAGAGCCCCTCTGACTGTATCTTTACTCCACTAAACGGCGGGACTCAAACCACATATGACAAGCAGGCGGTAGAGCTATCCAGATCAATACAGCACCCTCCCAAGCGTCAGAGTGCTGCGTTGAAATGCAGCAAGGAAATTGCAGGGAATGAGGGAAAGGTTTCTTCATTTACTGGCCTAGAAACTGTCACTCTGGCATCCGCTGCCTCGGTGAGATAACCCAGGCATGGGAGAGAGACAGGGAGCACACCGGGGAAAGAAAGTACATCAGTGTATTTTCCATAGCTATATTAAACTTCTTCTCATGCTTTGCAGAGATTAGAACTTTAATCTAAAGCTCACACACATAAAAAAAGTTCTAATAAACTCTAATTTTTAAGGCACAAAAGTCAAATTCTCTCCTCTCCCAACATGTGACTACCTAAGACTTATTGAACCTTGACAAGCTAAACCAAAACAGCTTCTCCTAGGTGGCAGACCCCATTTTTCCAGAGGAGGAGGGGCAGTAAATTGTCAAACCAAACTTAAAAGCTAGAGATCTTTCTCTGCATGTTGCTACTGTTGCTAATAGATGATGATGACTCTCAGTTTTTCATTTATGGCCCAGTGGAAAGAGTCCAGGCCTGGGAATCAGAGGACCTGGGCTCTAATCCCAATTTGGCCACTTGTCTGCTGTGTGACCTTGGACAAGCCACTCCACTTCTCTGTGCCTCACTTACTTCATCTATCAAATGGGGATGAATACTGTGAGCCCTATAGGACATGACTGTATCCAACCAGACTGACTTGTATCTACCCTTGCACTTAACACTGTGCCTGGCTCATAGTAAGCCCTTAAATACCATTTAAAAAAAAAATCACTTAACTTTTCTTGCTTCAGTTTCCTCTTCTGTAAAATAGGGATTCAAAACCTGTTCTCCCTCCTACTCTGCCTTGGAGCTCCGAGTGGGACAGGAATACTGTCCAACCTGATTAACTTGTACCTACCCCAGGGCTCAGTACAGTACCTGCCATATAGTAAGCACTTAGCAAATACCACTATTGTTCGAGTGTCAGCTGCATAATGAACCACTAACCTGGGTCCCTCTACCTCTGCTGCTGCCAGCCTGCATGCCCTTTCCCCAACCCACCCCAATATGCCTTGTCCCTCCTCAGTGTTTTCGGTTCCAGAACGCGGGCAATGCAGGACCTTCAAGCCAGGACAGGCAGCAGCAGTGAAGGATGCTAAATTAAAAATTAAGAAATGCCAGGCCGATTACCATGCTGGGACGGACTGATGTTGGGCGGAGAGACGAGAGGAAGGCAGGGACCGTGAGCCCAGGCTGGATGCAGGAGGGCAAGTTCAGGGTGTGGGGACGGAGTCACAACTCTAAGGGCAAGGAGGGCAGGGTGAAGTGGGTGGGTGCAGGGATGGAGTGGGGTTGGCAGGATTTACCGTAACAATCAAATAAATTTATTATGTGCTTACTCTCTGCTGAGCACTGCGCTGAGCACTTGGGAGAGTACAACAGAGTTAGTAGACACGATCCCAGCACTTAAGGAGTATACAATCCAGCAACAGAAAGAACCTCACTTGCAACGCACACCACCTGACAGCACAGCAAAAGTTGTCACGCTATCGGGGACCTTCTTCTCTTACTACTAATCCAAGCTAGGCACAGCCCAGGCTGGGCCTAGGATAACATGGATGTCTAAACTGGCCCAGCCTGCTTTAAGTTTGCACTCCCTGCTTCAATATAGCATGGGCCACATTTCTCTGATAGACAATGAATGGGGTGGGTGAGCCTGGTTGGCGGGGACCTGGGGGGCCGGTCCTCTTTTGTACATGCTAATTTGGGCCTGACTGAAGCATACAAAGAGGAAAGCAAGGTGAAAGCCATCCATTCTGAGGACCTGCAAGGACAAAGAGGGGAGATGAGAAGGCTGTTTCCTCTCTATGGCTTCATAGGAAATGAAATGAATAGCGGGTGCCCTAGTTGAAGCCATGGAAATCAGGACCAGTTTGATCCTAAAGCTAATTAAGTAGGCTTGACTGCCCATGAAGAACAATTAGGCATCCAGGAAAAACTGAAATGTTTCAGATCCAGCTGAAAGGACAAAGGGTCATCTTTCCAGGTGAGTGACAGCTTGTCAAATGGAAGGGGATTGGGAAGTAAACGTGGCCCCAACCTGGAAAACAACCATACAGATCTATCTGATATCAGCCAGTACATAAATGTTAAATCACAAGCAGTCTGCCTCTCTTAGTGCCTACATTTCTGGAGATTCATTCTTTGAACAGACTAGAGGATTCTAGGAAAGGGTACTGGCTTTATGATTTTGAAAGTCAGGAGGTGGGCACTGATTCCCTCAGCCTCGATCCCATCAGAGGAGTTGAGCTCTGACATGTGGGGGTGGGAATCACCTGCACCTTCCTCAAGGCAGCTGGGAATTAGAATCCCCAAACTGAAAGGAGGCATACCACCAACAAAAAATAGGTTGGAACCTGCTAGAAGCTGACAAAAATCTGCTTCCTAACACCAAAACCAGCTGCAGACTGGCTATTTTACTGTGGAATTAACATTTGGGCTGACACTATCTTTAATCGGGCAAAAATGCATTACATATAGGCTTATAAAAAATACAGATTTTTGCAAATATAGATGAGAAAAAACAGGCCCATACCAAATTCAACAGAACACAAGAGGCCAATTAGATCAAGATCAAGAGAAATCAATACAATTTTCTTTTGTATGGCATCCTTCATACAGACCGTACCACAAACGGCTTTACCGAATTAGAATTTCCAATAGAGATGACAGCAGACAGTACAAATTACAGGAAATGGTGGTGCATTGGAAAGACGCTCTAGAGTAACTAAATTAAACCATTCAATCATGAGGCCAATAATAGAGACAGAGAGACAGTAACTGGCAAAGGCAGATAATCCAAAGTCAGTTGTAGATGAAAGCTGGAATGATATGATAAGGAGGGTGAGGGAGAGGAAGGGAAAGGGTGGTGCTGGGGGAAGCCAGGGCTCAAATGATGTTGCCCAATCCCCAGCTGTAATCCAACAACACCTCCTAGACAACAGTCAACAACTGGCAAACGGCACAGAAGAGGCTCTGTTCCAAAAGAAAGCTAAGGAAGATCAAAATACCAAGAGGCAGGTTAGAAGGCGATGGGTGCTCTGTAGATGGCGAACGCACCCGCATGACAGGGGATTTTCGATGGCATTGGATCCCGTCAGTACACGTATGGATAAATTCTCACCTCCCTCAGAGTCAAGGACCTCTGGGTGAGTGTGCAGAGCACTGGGCTGGACTATAGTCTTCTAAAGAAAAGTGCCAGGACTATGCCAATAATTTCATTGTTTTGTATAAATCTGCCTTGTTCCCTTTGAAATGAATGAACTACATGGGGCAGTCAGCTACAGTCTCCAAACCTAATCTTTGGGATAGGATGTGCAAGAAATGCAGATCTTTAAAACAGTCAACTTCCAAAGCAGAGCCAAACACAATCACCGCCCCTAGAGCCCGCTCATTGGCCTGGTGGCCGCAGACCATCTCCTTTTCACTCAAAAGTTTCTCCAATTTCTCACCGGAGATTAAATCCAAAATCCTTGCTCTGAGAATCACTTCGCCATCTTTTTTGCCTTCGTCATCATCAATATGACCCACATGCCCTCACTACCCAGAGTGCTGTTCCAGGCACTAGGGGGTGGGAAGAGAGAAAATAGAGATGTCCTGATCACACAATCTAAGGGAAAGAAAAAAGCAGGAGCAGTGCACGGGTGAGGGAAAATTTGCTGTTTGGTCATTAGATTAGCATAAGCAGCTGGGCTGCCTAGGGAGTTCACTCAGAGCAGCACAATGAACCCCCTTTTGGTCTCCCCTGGGGATGAGTGGAGGAGGGATCCCTCCCCCTACCTGCCCAACCTCAGGTGCCACACAAAGCCATGTTCCCCTCAATTTGTGGCATTTATTGAGTGCTACTGGGTGCAGAGCACTGTACTAAGCATTTGGGAAGGCGTAATACAATCAAGTTGGCAGACACGATCCCTGCCCTCAAGGAGTGTGGACTAGTGATTAAAGAACAGGCCTGGAAGTCAGAAGGACCTGGGTTCTAATCCCAGTTCTGCCACTTGTCTGCTGTGTGACCTTGGGCAAGTCACTTCACTTCTCTGTGCCCCAGTTACCTCATCTGTAAAATGGAGATTAAGATTGTGAGCCCTCTGTAGGACATAGACTTGTATCTACACCAGCACTTAGAATAGTTAAGCACACATAAATGCTTAACAAATACCGCAAAAAAAGTTTACAGTCTAGCGAAGAAGTTCACAATCTAGTGGCCAGAAAAGTAGATGCAGATGGGGCTGTAGGAGTTTGGTGGTCGGGGGCTAGTGAGTCAGTGCCTGGACCCTCAGACATCATGTCCCTAGCCATGTGCACAGGCGGGCAGGAGTTGGGAGTTTGCTACATCCCCACCCTTATGACAAGGATGGCAAAGATGGCCCAGAGTTCTCAGTTCCGGTCTACTTACCCTATCATGCTTTCCCAGGTGCTTAGTACAGTGCTCTGCACACAGTATGTGCTCAATAAATCCCACTGATTGACTGATGAAAGGGTGGATCTTGTACTACCTTCTACATAAACACTTTCCAGAGCTGCTTAGGGCTGACTTTCAGAGAAGTCGAGAGAAGTGGCACATTGTACTCTTTAGTGAGGAGCAATCAGAGTGACACAAAACAAGCTGACCCAGAGATGTCATGAGGCAGGTGTGGGGATGGGGATTGAGATGGTTGGTGAGGGAAAGAATCATCTTGGTGTTGCCATAACACCCCTTGGATAGCTCTTCCTGGATTTTCAAATCACTGTTCCAACAGTTTTTAGAAAAATAAAAATGAAGAGATACTCATCTGAGAAATGTGCATTTTGGGAGGGTCCTTATCGCTTACAATGAAATGTTCAAGAAACAAATCAACATATTGTTAGGGATAGTTTGAAAGCCCTGCAAACCACATAGGTTTTGAATTACCTCTGTTAATATATAATGATAATAACAATGGCTTTTAAGAGCTACGTGCAAAGTGCTGGGGTAGATACAAAGGGATGCACTCAGATACAGCCCTGTCAAGAGGTACCCAGCTATCTCATCCCCATTCTATAGAGAAGAAAATTGATGCCCACAGAAGTTGTGACTTTTTAATATCGTATTTGTTAAGCGCTTACTAATTTCTAGGTACTGTACTTGCCAAAGTCTCACATTCTCAGGACTGTAACCACTCTCCCTGTTCCATTCCCCTACAAAAAAAGGACCCCCAAACAGCACACTGTCCTGTGAGAGCCATGGCCTGACTTTATGAACTGCATTCTGAAGAGTTTCACTGTGCAGGGAGCTTTCCCTGACTGCCCGCTCTTGTCATCCCCTCTTCTTCACTGGCTGAGTTTGCAGGAAAAAAAAAAAAACACCTATTACCTTAGAGGGCAGGAATTCTGTTTATTACAAAAAAAAAATCTTAATTTACCCCCCCTCATCTTTAATGTTACTTCAGTGCCTAAATCCTCTGTTGTGTCAAGAGGGCTGTGGCGTGGTGAGTCACAAGCATGAAAGTGGAGCGGAGCAGGGTGGTGTCTCAGGGAAAGGCATGCCTTTGTGTTTGCTGGGGTGGAACCAAGTATCTGACCTCAACCCCCAACACACTTCCCTCGCATGAAGCTGTGCAGCCTTGGATTTGGGAGTTTAGTTTAGCATGGACTCTGGCTTCCCATGCCACACAGAGGTGCTAGATGGAAAAATTACTCACTTCTTAGGAATTGCCATATCCATCTGACTTGCTGCCTGGCCACACTTTCAAGAGCAGAGGGACTCATCTCTAGAGGGGTAATGCAGAAGGCAATAAATCTCCACTTGGGCTTGGTGGAAAATGCTTCAGAGATCTCCGGATTTATAGGTCATCCTTTCTTACCTCTCAATGGCTTGGAACCACCTACCCATATGTTTATCAACCCTTACTGATGGTGAAGCTCTGATAAGCACACGGATAGATACGAGAATCAAGATAGACATAGTCCTTCTCCCACACGGGGCTCAGAGTCTAAGATGGAGAGATAGTAGCTCTCTTTTCCCCATTTTACAGATGAGGAAACAGACTCAGAGAGGTTAAGTGAGCAACCAAAGGTGACACAGCAGGAAAATAGCAGAATTGGGACTAGAATCCATATTTCCTGACTCCAGTCCTGTGCTTTTCCCACAAGACCACATAAAAAACACCACAGCCTATCCCTTATTCAAAGGTTTCTTAAATTCTCACTAACTCTGATCTGCCTTTCCCAATTAATTCCCAATATGATGATGATGGTATTTGTTAAGCTCTTACTATGTGCCACGCACTGTTCTAAGCACTGAGGTAGAGACAAGGTCATCAGGTTGTCCCACATGGGAAAAGAGCACGGGCTTGGGAGTCAGAAGATGTGGGTTCTAATCCCGGCTCTGCCACTTGTCAGCTGAGTGACCTCGGGCAAGCCACTTAACTTCTCTGTGCCTCAGTTCCCTCATCTGTAAAATGGGGATTAAGACTGTGAGCCCCACATGGAACAACCAATGACCTTGTATCTACCCTAGGCCTTAGAACAGTGCTCAGCACATAGTAAGTGCTTAAAAAATACCATAATTATTATTGTTGATGCTACGTTCATATACAATCTGTGAAATACTCCATATCCACAGACTGATTTCCTCCTGAAGACTACTAGCCTAGGATTTTCTAAGAAAAATTTTTACCCTGTATTGCTGAGAACCCAGTTTTCTCGTATGAGGCTGTGACTGTGACTGTATTAAATAATCTCCTAACTGCCTTGGCCTATCTTTCTAGAATCATTTAAATTAACATAACTCTGCTTCCCCTTTCATCTCAGGGCTGCACCAGTTGAAATGGAAATTATTATATTCTTATTAGTTTGCATTTACATAATGTTTTTCTTGCAAAGAACTCAATTATGCTCCTTCAGCTCCATGGGAAATAATCAAGTCGGATGACCCGGCTCACAGTGTTGCCTGACAAGGGAAGTTTGTCTTATTTGCCCCCATTGGAGGAATCCATCTTCTAGAATCCCTTCCACTATGCAGACAAATTGGCCCTGCCTGTTGGCACAGCTTGCCTACTTACTGTCCCTTTGCGTTAGCATTTTCCTAAGGTATTTCTTTCTCTCTAGTAAGCCTGTTGATGGCTACACCTGCTGAGAAACCATCATCATCATCAAAGAGCATTTATTAAGGTTGTACCTGTCCCATTGCTAGATGGGACTTTTACAAAGTGGTTGGATTCAAAGGCACCCTCCTATTTCTGTATGAGCCACTACAGATTTTACTTCAACATGTGCCATGCTCCCCAACCCAGATGGAGATTTTAATCAACAACGCCTGAGTCTGATGCATTTACTACGTCATGCAGTCCAAGATTTTCATGGGTTAGGATGGGAGTCAACAGGTTCCAAATGACATTTCAACACTGGCAAATGGTGCCCTTGGGCCAATTTCTGGATCCCTGGCCTCAATCTCAGGAATTTATTGGTTAACCCACTAGCCCATCGCAGAATGGGCTTCTGAAGTCATTGCAGATTGGACAACGTTCAGGTATCCAGTAGGTGGAAATAGAATCCTTCTATACCAAGAGCTAATGAATCAGTGGAATTTATTGAGTATTTACTATGAACAGATAACTGTACTAAGCAGTTGGAAAAGTATAACACAACAGAATAAGAGGACATGTACCCTAGCCATAATGAGCTTCAAGTCTACAGCCGATCAAAGAAAACTCTAGAAGGATCCACCCCGGTTGGTATTTTTGTTTCATGTGCTGCTGCAGCTGCAAAACATGGAATATGAGAGCACAGTCACTCTTTCCTTGACTAGGACCAAATGCTGCAACAGAGAACAAGAGAAAGAGCTGCTCCAGATTTCAAGAGATCAATCAATCCTTCCAAGCTGGTCTTCTAGACTGTAAGCTCATTGTGGGTAGGGAATGTGTCTACCAACTCTATTATACTAAGCGCTTGAAAGAGTGCAGAACAGTGCTCTGCACAAAATATGCTCTCAATAAATATGATTGACTGATTCCAATTATTGGCCCCTGAGACCTGGCTGATTCATCAGAACCAGCAAATATCAATTGAGTGGCAGAGTGCATGGGTACTCCATGACTTGTTCTTTAAGAAGAACAATTTGACTTGTAAGTTATTGGGGCACATTTCCAAGAGAGCTCATGGAATTTTAAGAAATAATCCCAGAGTATTTTAAGAAAAATGCATCTGGCTGGGCTGGTTGGGTGTCTAGAAGCAGGGGGGTGGAATTGGTAACTCACATCCTCACAAAGTCCTTTCCAACCCTTGCGAATTTACCTCCTTACTCAACCCTTGTGTAGATATGTAAATTCAATTACATATTCAATTATTCAATCTGTTTACTCACTAAGACAATATTTTTTTATGACTGCCTCCCCAGTTAAGGGTGTATGCTCCTGGTGAGGAGGTAGCAGGTCGTGTGCTTCTGTTGTACATTCCGAAGTGCTTAGAACAGTGCACCAGAGGGGCACTTGATAAATCCTATAACTATAGCTACCACAAATGGACAGGTAGGGTAAATGATAATGGTGTATTCTTTCCCAGACTGGAGGAATGTGAAAGGCTGCATTTTGTTCCCATCAGGACTCTGAACACCACTTTCATGTGTCCAAGGAAGATGCTAGAGGTCGAGATGGGAATCCAACAGAGCTCTGGATTAGGACGGTTGGGTGGCAAACAGGAGGTATTGTTTGGGCATAGGGCATGGCGAATATGAAAACTTGAGCCAGAACAGATGGAAGGGTCTAAGAGAAGCTGAACGTCAGAGCTCTGGAAGCAGCGGACCGGAAGTCATTTTGGCAAAAGGTTGTTTGCTAGTTCTTCCCAGAACTTTTATATTTTTAACCAGCCTTGTGAATCACTTTCAAAGACGTCATTTAGGTCATAAAAGTTCAATCTGCCTACAAACCTTGCCCAGGCTCCACCCAGGTTTCCCAAGGTCTTCCTCTCCTTTCCCCTCCAACCCATTCTCACATCCTTCTCCTTCTTACATCTCCATGAGAATGTTGTATAATATTTGCCTTGAACAGATAAACTCAGAGAGGCCCCAGCGATCAAGGTCTCCATGCCCATCATATATGAGAAGAGAAAGAAGTGGTGCATGATGAGAGAATATCACTCTTAGGATTGTGCCCAGGTCTTCATTAAGCCCATTGTGCAATTTCCTTTAGGTTCTTGGCATTTAGGCCGCAAATTCTATTCATGGTTTTGCTAGCCAATGCATGAAAACAAAATCCCTTTCTGGGCTTCTGCACTATACTCAGACAGTAAGCTCCATGACCCCAGATAAGGAGGAACTTGATTTTTTTTCCATGGTACTTATTAAATGCTTACTATGTGCTAGGCTCTGTTCTACGCACTAGGGTAGATACAAGGTAATTGGGTTGGGCACAGTCCCT
The DNA here is from genome assembly GCF_004115215.2 of Ornithorhynchus anatinus. NCBI lineage: Eukaryota > Metazoa > Chordata > Mammalia > Monotremata > Ornithorhynchidae > Ornithorhynchus > Ornithorhynchus anatinus. The sequence continues at coordinate 7,161,661 of NC_041746.1, read as the reverse complement.
GTCCTATGTGGTGCTCACAATCTTAATCCCCATTTCACAGATGAGGTAACTGAGCCAAAGAGAAGTGAAGAGACTTGCCCAAGGTCAATAAACAGACATGTGGTGGAGCCTGGATTAGAACTCGATTTTCTACTGCCGCTTCTCTACATTGGATTGTAAAGGTAAGGGACACTATATTTGCAGGTAGCAACTCAAGGGGGCTAAGCTCCAGATACATATTGAAAAGACTTGGCTTAGCCAAAGGTGCATGCATCTAAAGCAGTGCCAAGAGTCTGGAAAGGAAAAATCCCTAGATAAGCACAAGGCAAGATTGGTGGTCCTCTAGGGAATATCTACACACAGAGAAAAATGACAGCCCCCTAGAGCTGTACATGGCATAGCAAGAAATAATTATTATAACAAGTCCTGAAAGCAACCAGTTCTAGGAAACAGCAAATCCGTTACTAGGAGCCTGCTCTGAACTTAAAAAAAATCCTATGGTTATTAACAGCAAATCATCTTCCTTGCTAGCCATGTCTTCTCCCCCTTTCCTTTTCACAGAAACCTGACAGTGGAACTCATGAAAAGCTAATAGCATCATGTGGAGAAGGGGGAGCGTTTGTTCTAATATTGCTTGGGTAAAAAAGGATTCCTAGTGACAGGGGGTTTGTTTTAAAGATGAGGTCAGGGAAAGATGGAGCAAGTCTCTCTAAAACTCCATGACTCCTAAAGCAGCTGCTGTGTTCTGATTTGGGGCTCCTTGGCAAGGGGCACCAATGATTCCTTTCAGGACTTTGAATTTCAAAAAGGTGGAGACTTTGCTGGAAGACTTCTGGACACACTATACTGGTAGCAAACTACACTGGATGAGCTATGTTGGCTCTCAGCCTTTGATCTTTACCTCCATCAATCTATTGGTTCTACCAGCAGTCCAGAAACTAGCATTTTGTCAGGGTATAAACCAGTGTATATGCAGACAACTGAGTTGACGTTCTACCCACTACTGAATCTATACCAAGTGAGAAGATTTCTCAAATGTGGATTTTTTTTTTCAGCAGGACAATCCTCTCACTCAAAGCCTGAAGACACTTTCAGGAAGGGGGTACTCCTAGAAGTCTTAAACACCTGTGGGACCTAGCCCCTTATTCCCACTCAGATTCTGCCCTGGACCCTCACAGCACTGATTCTGAGATTGCCACTCTTCTTCTTCTTCTTCCCACCTCACTCCAGGACAGTACCCGGAGTCTGGGATGCTTGGACCTCCTTGGAAAAAAGGTGAAGTGGAGAGCTAAACAAACAGTTGCCGTAATAAAAGCCTGGTACCTGTTAAGAAACAATTGACTATTACTAGGAAGTGGATAAGGAGGAAGCAGAAGAGGTTCATAACTAAGGGTAGTTTTAGGAGCCTCAGATTAAACTCCATTTGGGCTATTTTACACACTGCTGCTTCAAGCACTCAGTACAGTGCTCAAGAGTTTAATACAGTGCTCTGCACACAGCAAGTGCTCAATAAATACCATTGATTAATTGATCGATTAATTACTCATCCAGCTTGGTTCTTTCACTGCTTCCTTTATTAGGCAGCAAGGTGAACCCTCAGTGCTGTTTGAGAAGTTTAGAGTTAGGTTGGGTTTAGAAAAGTCCAGGTTTGTTCTAAAATAAATGAGAATCCAGGTGGAAACTGCCCTTCTTTGTGGCGGGCCTCATCACCAATCCTACGCAGATTTAGACTAAACTGGAGGAGAAGAGAGGTCATAGAGGGTGGGCGCAAAGGAAAACTGGGTGCTTAAACTGCCTCATTCATCCCCGAGTGTGATTGGGAGACTTGCTCAGAATTTCAGTGCATCACCCATGACAAGCTGAGATTGAATCCGGATACTGAAATGTTCCTAGAAGAAAACTGTTGGCCCTGCAAAGTGGTTTTATCATTTCTCTTTCTGCTTCTTTGGGGTTTTTTTGTTTTTTGTTTTTTTGTGTTTTTAATCATCACCAGCCTCTTTCTAGTTTTGCCTAAAATAAAAGCTCTGGTACTGAAGGCATAATTCTACAAGGAGGAAAATATAGTAGATCAAAGGAAAATGCTGTGAAAATTAGAAGAAACCAGCCTCCGGTTGGCTCTGAATTCAGCAAAAGTTAAGGCTACAAGAACAGACCCAGTGAATTCTCTAAGCCCACTCTGGTTTTACACCCTCCCCTTCACTACGCCCCAGGAGGGAGGTAGCTGATTTTTCAACAGTACTATTACCACTTGTGCCAGGATCTTTGGAAAAAGATCCTTTAGGTCATTTTTGCCAAATCCCTTTGTTCCTTGCCCCTCAACCACATATCTCTCACACAGCCCCCACCTCCATAATGTCCTTGTTCCTATAATTGCTTTCAAATTGTGGTGCCCCAGAAAATCTAATAAATAGAAATTGGGACGTTTGGGCTGTCCCCTGAAGGCCCCTGCCGGCCTGCTCCCAGTACTCTACTTTCCCTGAAAAATGCTTTTGTAACAATATACCCTCTCTTCTCTTTCTCATCAGTTTCCCATGTAGTATATATTTAATACGTTAATCTTTCTTTTACTCTTAAATCAGTGCTCTAGATCCGGCATTTTTCCTTTTGCTTTTTCTCAGAATCATCTCCTGTTGGTAGATATCTTTCTCGGAACGAGAGCTCAGAGCAAAGCGCTCCCCGATCAACAGAGCCTCCCCTTCAAATTAGCTCTCTCCCACCACAACCCAGTCCGCATGTTTTGCTCCTCTAAAGCCAACCTACTCACTGTGCCTAGCTCTCAGCTCTCTCGCCATCACCCTCTTCCTCACCCCTCCCTCCTGCCTGGAGCTCCCACCCCCTTCATGGCCAATAGACCCCTACTCTCTCCATCTTCCAAGCCCTTCTAAAATCACATCTCTTCCAGGAAGCCTTTCTTGACTCATCTCTCATTTCCCCCTCTACTGCTACTGTAACACCTATGCACGTGAGCCAACACTCTCTAATCACTTAGGAACTCAGCCCACCCCAACACAGGAGAGACTTTGTTGACCTCACCATAACTGTAATTTACTTTACTGTCTGTCTGTCTCACTAGTTTGTAAGCTTCCTGAGGGCAGGGATTAGGTATACTATTGTTCTCTCCCAAGTGCTTGATAAATATAATTAATCTATAATTTCGCAAGGGAAAAAGACACTGAAATAAATTATAGATTGAGGGAAGCAACAAAATCTGAAGATAGGTGCTTGGAGTGAGCCCTGTATAGGACAGGGACTATATCCAACCTGATTAACTTGTATCTACCCCAGCACTTAGAACAGTACTTGACACATAGTAAGTGCTTAAATGCTATAATTATTATTAATTATATGTGCATAAGTGCTACAGTGGTAAGAGTCCTCATCCCCCTTCTAAAATCCCTGACTCCTTTTTGCCCTGACACTCAAAAAAGTTGAGACCTCTGCACTCAGAGAGAGTCACAGAGAGTTAGCAGAAGAACCTCAAATAAAATTCCAATGATCAGTGCCTAAATCCCAAGGTTACTCTGAGAAAATATCAGCTGCCTCAGAAGGAAAATATTCTATCTTCAAAACTGAGCTAGGAACATAATCACTATCGCTCTCTACTGCCTCCCCAGTAAGACAAAGACACTTTGGTTGCACCCAAGGCCCAGACAGTGGCACCTCATCGATTATGTCTTTGCCCAACAGCAAGACTTGAGAGAAGTGGGGATCACTGCAGTCATGCTCAGTACTGCTAAGTGCCAGACTACATTAGCTCATTCACTCCAAACTTGAGCTGGCAATAAAGGTAATGTACCGAAACGTGGCATTCAAACCACTGAGGCAACTCAATGTCGAGCTCCTAAACAATAAAGGCAGGCACAAGTTGCTCTGAGACATCACATGATCTCTGTTGGAGCAATGAACCCCCGGTAGAAATATCAATGTGCACGGCTAAAGGACGCTTCTCCAAAATACCATGTACCGGGGCAACCACTAAGTCTGTGTGCATAGAGAGGGGGCCTCAACAAGACTGGGCTGATGATTGGGATTCAGTGATTTTAAAACTACTTGCAGAAAAGTAACTTGAACTCCTCATGATTGCAGCAAAAGGGAAGCCTACGCAAACCTGTTACCTGACGGGGTGGCCTGCCTAGGCTAAAGAAGAGAAGCTGGAACGGGCTGACCGCCACCAAACTAGGAACTTTTATTCATCCCTGAAGAAGCTATGTACCCTGCTACTCTGTTGAGGCATCACTGAGGACTTCAGACAATCCATCCTCCTCTCAAAGAGGCCCCAACACTTCGATGTCTTTCTAGAGCCAGCCAAAATGGGAAGACATGGTCTCGGCTCCGTTTCATGCAAAATGATAAAGCAACTGGACTTGAAGGCATCCCTGAAGGAGATGCCCCCAATTCCAGTGCATTGGGAATAAAGGCACCAAATGGGTAGTTGAGAGGTTAAGAGAGTCGGCTATGCTGTATTGTGCTCTCTCAATAGTAAGCAGTCAATAAATATCACTAATTGGTTGAGTCCTCCAGGTAACACTGACAGTCTGCTCAGCAAGATCTCACAAGTCCTAAGCCTCAGGCCTACTCCAAATGCTCTTACTCCTATACTTGAGTCTTCCGACCCCCAACTCCAGTTTCAATCCTTTTGTAGTATAATTGGCATTTCCTGAACACCTACCTACTAGGCACTGCCTTGAACGTTTTGGGAAAGTCTAACGGAAGCACACTAAGGATTCTGTTCCTGGAGGGACACCCAAATTAAAGGGAAAAACAGAATTTTCCTCTCACTAATTATCAGGCCACTAAAGCATCTATGTTCATGCTTAAAACATTAGCCCCATGAAACAGAAGCCAATTACTTAAAACCATATATGGGAGCATTCAGTATTTTATGGAAATTAATTAGGGATGTGGAGTTATGGTTGTGAGCATTGGACTCTCAGGGAACACAGAAGAACTATTACACCCATAGGCGACTGAATTCATTACACACCACCTCATATTTAGGACACATTAACTATACAGCCAGTTGGATAGCCTGGTGATTGGAAAAACATTTCATGAGAAAGGGTACCAAAAGAGAAACACACACCTAGTTCTGCTATTATATGGAAACAAGATATAGTTCTACCTGGAATCCTGAATGGGGTTCTTCTGGCTAGGAGAAATTGCTAATACAGCAGAAGAAAGTATAGGGCAAAACCATTAAGATAATCAGGGAACTGAAGCAGCTTTCCTAGGAAGGTACAATGAAAAGAACGGGACTCTTTATCTAAAAAGAAGAAGGCTCATAAAGGATTGGCTTGCAGTTTAAAGGGGTAAAATAGCCTTGTATCTATGCTCCATAGGGAGAGGAGGTCGCTTCTCCACAAGGAACAGCAAGTTGTGGGGTGGGAGGGAAAGCAGCTAACAGACCCCAGAGCCCTGGGGCTCAGAGTTATGTGATGCTTAGAAACTTACCAGCTGAATTCTGCATCAGCCTCCTACTTGACCTCCCTGCCTTCAACCTCTATCTGTCTACTACAGCCACTTGGAACCTCTTCTTTAAACACCATCCAGAACATATCACTCCCTTCCTCAAAGCCTTCCAAAGACCAGCCAAACAAAGGGAAACAAAAAGCACTCTGAAGCCAAGTGTCTGCTCAGAAGACGCATTAGAAATTTCACCCCTCGCTCCTCACAAGATTCCAGATTTGAGGGGCAGCCTCTGAATAGCTGAGAGGGATTTGTGTTTGTATATCAGCGGTCGCCATCCATATGGAGCAGCTTTCTCATAATAAAAATAACATTCATGGAATTTTTGAAACCAGAAACACATGACAAAATGTTCCTGCTATGCTAAAGAGGCAATTAGCTTGAAGAGAATAGTGGGAAGGCAACAATTTCATCAAACGAAGAGGTTTCCGATCCAGGTAATTGAATTCCAGCCAATAAACCGGGGACCTGAAGCTGTGGGGAACAACGTGAGCAGAGAACCTGGGGTCACTGTAGCTTGGGATGAAATTGAGGTTTTTGAAGTTCTACTCAGCTTTGGTTTATCAAAGTGACCCTCCAAAAGCCCTCACTCCTTAAGAACAATAATAATGATTGTGGTCCTTGTTAAGAGTTTACTATGTGCCAAGAACTGTACTGTTTCTCAACTTCCTTTGCTTTTTCCTTCCTTCCCCAGCTGTCTCTCAAGAGGAGTTCTCCTTCCTGCTTACTAATAATTGTGGTAGCTGTTAAGTGTTTACTGTACTAAGCGCTAGGGTAGATACAAGATAATGAGGTCCCACATGGGGCACACAGTCTAAGTAGGAGGGAGAACAGGTATTATTACCGTATTTGTTAAGTACTTACTATGTGCCGAGCACTGTTCTAAGCGTGAATCCCTATTTTTCAGTTGAGGGAACTGAAGCACAGAGAAGTGAAGTGACTTACCCAAGGTCACACAACAGGCAAGTGGTGGATCAGGATTAAAACCCAAGTCCTCTGACTCCGAGGCCCATGCTCTTTCACAGGAGGCCACGCTGCTTCCCTGACCTCTTTAACTTCTCTACCTGAGTCTCCAACCCCCATCACTTTTCACTTCCTAAAAACATTTGCCTCAACTCTTCTTCTCCCCTCCCTTATTGCTCTCATCAGTATCTCACTCTTAAGTATGAATTAGCTGCTGAGTGGCCTTGGACAAGCCACTTACCTTCTCTAGGCCTTAATTTCCTCATATGTAAAATAGGTATTAAATACCTGTACTCCCTCTCCTGGTAAACTCTGAGCCCCCTGTGAGTCAAGATCTGTCTAACCCGATTACCTTGCACCTACCACAGTGCTTAATACAGTGCTTGGCACAGAGTAAATGCTGAAGAAATGCCACAATTAAAGTGCCTCTTTTTTGTTTTTAAATGGGACTTGTTTAATGCTTACTTTGTGCCAAGCACTGTATTAAGTCTTGGCATAGATACAAGATAGATTGGACACAGTCCTTGTCCTATATGGGGCTCACAAAGAAGTTAAGTAACTCACCCAAGGTCACACAGCAGACAAGTGTCAGACTCAGGATTAGAACTCAGATCTTTTGACTCCCAGGCCTGTGTTCTTTCCACTGGGTTGAGCTTTTTCCCTCTGCCTTCAAGCATACTCAAGAGAGCAACATGGCCTAGTGGATAGAGCATAGGCCTGGGAGTCACAAGGACCTGGGTTCTAATCCCAAGTCCGCCACTTGTCTGCAATGTGACTTTGGGCAAGTCACTTAACTTCTCTTTGACTCAGTTATCTCATTGGTAAAATGGGAATTAAGATTGTGAGCCCCGTGTGGGACAGGGACTCTGTCTAACCTGATTAATTTGTATCTACCCTAGTACTTAGAACAGTGCTTTACACATAGTAAGCACTTAACTAATATCATCATTACTATTAGAACAGGCTGGGGTGCCACAAGAAATGAGAACCAATGGCCAGAGGGGTGGGTATGGCAGCTTTAAAGCCCATGATCAAAACGTTTCATTTTAGTTTGATTCCAGAAATGCCTGGGAGTCACTGCAGGATATGAAGAAGGGTAATGACATGATAGCAAGGGGAAGGAGAGTGCTACAGCCTGATCCGGAGCTACTAAGGTACTCAGAAGACAATTAACTGTTTGTAGCCATTTTCTTTCATAGCTATAGCCTTGAAACTGCACTATAATTGTCTTCCAAGGAGTACTAGTTACCAGTCGTGGTCCCTAACAAGCTCTAGGGCCCCTCAACCTGTCACCTCATTGTTCTGCTCTCTCCCTGTCTGTGGGGAAAGAAGCAAATCGTTTCACTCCCTTTTTTCATCGTGGAAATTCATGGAAACCTCAGAAATAGAGATTGAGCCATTTTTTCATAAGAATCTCTTTAGAAATAAAGAGAATCAAACCCCTCTCCACCACCACAAACCACCTGTTCACTATTTGGAAAAACATCTGCCAATTTCTTCCTCCTTCCCCTGAAACTGCAACCAGACCCAAACTAAGCTTTGCTGCCCATCCATTACAGTCTACAGCCCATACAGGAATTCTGGCCTTGGTGAGTAGAAGGATGATGATTTTGAAAGTTCTGGTCATTTCTTTTTCACAAATAATCCAATTTTCCCCCAAGTCTACGAAGAGCAGGCTGCAAAAATCAATCTATCAGTGGCATTTATTGAGCACTCACTAGGTGCAGAGCACTGTTACTAAGCACTTGGGACAGTACAATACAACAGAATTGGCAGGCATGTTCTCTGCCCACAATGAGTTTACAGTCTAGAGGGAACTGTACATACTGGGTGTGGTACTTATTGCAAGTTGGTGGCTTGCCCCAGCTGGCTATGGCAGATCCCCAAGACCTTGGCGCCTGGGTCCTTTTGGCACAATTTGGAGATTGAACTGAGCAAGGTGGACCAGAACAAGAGGTTCAAGCAGAAGCAGGTGGGGTCTCAGGCCTTTCTTTCAGGTGCTCTACCTCTCTTGCTGAGTATTTACATGCAAAGGCGATTGTCCCCAGAACTACTGGGACTTACTCCAACTGGAAATCTGCTGACTAAATTGGGGCCAGTCTCTTCTCCTGCTTTTACTCCCCACCCCTCCCACCCAGCCCCTCACTCGATCATAAGGGTGGGAGCCACTGGCAGCAAGAGGGTGTCAGTCTGAGCCCAGCCAAGTGTTAGTCTGACTGTTGCTTGGGGTGGACCTGGGGGTGGACCAAGAGAGGGCTGTTAGTGCACGACAGAAATCTCCCCATATCAATAAAGCAAACTTGGGTCCTCTCCTTCATTGCCACATCCCCTAGCAATGCAGCTCTAACAAGCTTGCTGGGAGGGAATAGAGCAGAGCAGGAGCTGAGGCCTTGCTGCATTGGCAGCAAGACTGCTTATGAAGCAGAGGTAAAAAGTACTTCAGGCAGTGATGCTGACGGCACTTAAGAACACTGGACACCCCTTACAGACTCCCCTCAGCACCACAGTACTGGACAGCCAGTGGACGAGCTAAAATCTGGACCTCCTGGTATATAACTGAACAAATGAACATCCAAAGTAGAGTAAAAGGGAAGTCAAGGAGGGAGTTCTTTACCCCTCCGTGACCCGCTAGTATGCACAACTGTGCCCTTGGGGCAGGAGATGGGGGTCAGGCTCATTATTAGTAGAGATCCCGGACAAAAATATGCTTAGCAGACAGCATGGTCCAGTGGAAAGAGCATAGGACTGAGAATCAGGATGCCAGAGTTCTATTATCAGCTCTGCTACCAGCCTGCTGTGTGATTTTGGGTAAATCGCTTAATCTCTCAGGATCAATGAATCAATCAATGGTATTTCTTGAGTACTTACTGGGTGCAGAGCACTGAATTAAGCATTGGGAAAGGACAACAAAATACAGGTGCTAGACACAAGGAGCATGAAATCTAGTGGGGGAGACAGGCGATTAAAAAAAATTATAGATAGGGGAAGTGACAAAGAATAGGATATGTACATAAGTGCTTAGGGGTGAATATTAAAGCCCTTAGGTAGAACAGATCCAAGTGCACAGATAACACAGAGGAAAAGGAAAGAGGGGGGTGGAGGGGAGGGTGAGAGCTTAGTCAGGGAAGGCTTTTTGGAGAAAATACAATTTTAGTAAGTCTTTGAAAATGGGATGAGTGATGGTCCCACAGGATCTCAATTTCCTCATCTGTAAAATGGGAACAAGAAACTGTTCTCTCTACCTCTTACACTGAGCCCCTTGAGGTACAGGACCTGCATCTGACCTGATTATTTTGTAACTTCCCCTGCACTTAGCTTAGTGCTTAGCATAGACTATGTGCTTAAAACTTAGCAAAAAAAGCCACTGCTGGAGATCAAATATTGTTGGGTATTTACACACAGTCTATAGCAGATTCACCCCAAATGAAGAGTGCTGTCATGTTTTATTCTTCTTAGCATTTACTTAAAATGTGTACAGTTCTTTACAGCTGTTTTTTAATAACAATGCTCACATCAAGCCTGGAGGGAGGTCATTTAGATCAACAAGTACACGGAGGACTAGAAGGGTTAAGGGATTTATGCACATTGCCCAGCAAATTTGGCTGAAGGCAGATTAGAATGAATAGGTAATTAGATAATGATGGTCAGCACCGGTCATTCATTAGCCTTTGGCCACATTGCAAAAAGCAGAACATTAGATGTTCCATTTACAACATTCGGTTGCATTTAACTTTTCAAATCCCAGTGTGGCAAGTTGGATATAGCTAGCATATTTAACTTGATCTGCAGAGCTTCAGCCCCCAAAGACCATTTTTTTAAAACTATAGAATACTCACAAGGAGAGAATATTTCAAAATTACATGGTAAGGGTCAGTCCCAGGTATCCATGGATGCCAAAGTAGCTGCAACGTGGCACTGGTGGAAAGGCCTCAGTCTTGCCCCTGGCTTGGCCAAACCCTGCCTGCCAATCCTGCCTTTCAGCTCTACCTCTTCCGGAGATCAGAGGGAGAGTTTCCAGCTCCCAGCCCAGATTCTCACCAAATAGATCTGAGCCAAGAATTCCGCAATGTCATTAAATTGGACTGTTTTCATTCAGAATATCTTTGGAGAGAGACTTTTATTTAAAATAACTTAGTTCCCCCAAAGAACAAATCCATATGCAGAAGAAAAAGAAGCCTCTCATAAATTCACGTCCTGATTCTTCTCGAACAGAGATTAATGAGCAGAATTGAGGGCTGGCAGGAGGAGATGGGGCACAGGCTGGGCCTTCTCTTGGGGCCAAAAAATAACCCATTTAAAAAAATATATTTTCAAATTAAAAAAAAAAGATTTCTTCCGCTTTAATGAAATACTTCTAGCCTCATAAAAAAACCTTCAGGGGCATGGCTGAAAACTGTTAAGATAAAATATATCCCACATCTCACTCTTCACAAAAAGCCTTATTATGTTCACTCCCATTAACTTTCTCCTCAGGGTATTTCTTATGTCTGCAAAACATATTATGGCCATTTCCTGCTGAATGGTTTTGCAGTACTGTCGCTGAATTTAATTCAAGAAATGACTAAAACTGTGAATAAGCTTTGGAGTACTTAAATATGAGGCTGTTTAAATAATCAATAGGAAGGTATATATAAATATCTGACTAATCTCCATGTATTCCAAGCAAAAAGAGAGAGTCCCCAACTCTGAAGTCATGTTCTATTGAGAGTCTCTCTTAAAGGATTGTCACTTATCACCCAGGATCAGGCCCCACCATGTGAAGTGTCAGAGTGTCCTTTATTCATGACTCTCCTTTCTAAATCCAGCCTCACTCTCCCTTTATTGGAATGGCAAAAGATGTCTTCCAAAAAAGGTAGCACTCAATTGGAAAGAAGCAATGAGTACATTTTGATAAGGATGCCATGTTTGATGCATTCACAGACCTTTTCTAGAGCATTTCTTCAGTACCCACAGTGAGACATGCACTAGGTTGAACTTCGATAGACAGCAGCCTTCCAGTACTGAAGGAGTTACAGAATTACATCGATGTATCTTGAAGCTGTAAATATAGATATCTACACATAGATACATATATGTATATGAATATATAGATACATGCACACATATCAATAGCTGGACACCTACCTCGCTGTACAATGATTGCAACGTAAAAAAGAGAGAGAAAACAGAGCAAGTGGGGGTGGGGGGGAGGCAGAGAGAAGGGAGAGCATGCTTTTCCATAGTTTTTAAAGACATTAAACAACATGATATCTTTAAGACTAACGGTTTGCATATTATGGCATGAATTGCCTTCTGGCATCCATGTTGAAGTACTTCTGCTTAGCCCAAAACTAAAAAACCAGGGAGAGAGAGAGCCTGCTAGGTTCATTAAGATCAGAGCAGCTTAGAGTCACTACCAGGACAAGCTCTCCTGTGCGCCCGTGTGGCAGCACAGAGACATACTCACTGAGGGAGCCTGGAACATGTTTCGTCCAATTTACCACTGCTTCAATTCCAGGCATCGACAGCACCAGGAGAGCACAGTCTCTACATTGCCATAGAGGGACAGGAGAAATGGTCGAAGGCAGGGGAGTCACGAATCTGAAACCCCCAAAATCCCAATTACCTTTCTTGCATTCTAGATGTAATAATACTACTAATAATCGTAAGCCTTAACAACTACCACTATGTGCCAAGCATTATATTAAGCACTGGGATAGATACAAGATAATCAGGTTAGACACAGTCCCTACTCTCCATGGACTCACATTCTAAGGGGAGGGAGAACAGACATTTCATCGCCATCTAACTGACAAGGAACAGATACAGAAAAGTTAAATGACTTGTCCAAGGTCATGCAGCAGGCAAGTGGCAGAGTTGGAATTAGAACTCAGGTCCTCTGACTCTCAGGTCCATATTCTTTCCACTAAGTCACATTGCTTCTGAAAGGTGATGCTGGGGGGGCGGAGGAGGGACAGAGGACCTTCATGTGGGAATTGACAGAAGGACCTTCACACAGAAAGATAGAGGAATGGGGAAAAGGAGAAAAAGATAGCAAAAGAAAGCGACAAAGACAAAGAAAGGAAGGAACAAAGGGAGTGGAAGAGGAGAGATAGAAGGAAATGATGAGGACAAAAAGAAAGACTCAGAGGTGACACACATATAGAAAGAGACCTACACAGACTATTCAACTTGACCCCTCCATTGCCGTCACTGCCTGTACTTCAGCAGTTGGGCTCCCTGCCGCTGAATACATCTTTGGAATCGCCAGCGTAGAACCCATGGCTTTGCCAGAAACTTCAACGAAAAAGCCAGCAAGCAGCCGTGGTGGTAGCAGCTGCTATGGTCAAATAAAGAGGAAGAAGAGGGGAGGAGGAGAGGAAGACGAGGGGGAGGAGAAGGAAAAGGCCCAGCAGTTTCTTCCTCCTCTCCCTTGACACTCCTGCATTGTCATGGCTACTGAAAGCATACAGCTCTTCTCTGATCACTCCAGCCAGGCTTTTTCCATGGCAGGATGGTAACTAAAAATCTATAAATTGTCCTAACATGGGGTATCTGGTCACATTATACAGATAATCTTGCCATTCTGCCTCTGCCCATTTAAACCACTAGGCAGAAAGCTTAATTTTTTCTTGATTAATGCTCACAATGTATGAAACACAATATCACCTATTGCAGAGATTTCCATTTGCATTTGCCCAAAGAGACCCTTTCAGGTACTTGAAACAACTAACGTATCTACATATGGGTACATTCGCGTGAAATTTCCTTTGGACCGTTTTATGTATACCAAGACTGGGTGGTCTGGAAGGGAAAAAGAGAGGGCACAAAAGGATCTGGATCCATCTAAACCCTGGGTTTTTGTTTGTTGTCTTTTTTATATGGAGGCCAGGCACTGTGCTAAGCACTGGGTTAAAAATACAAAGTAATCAGGTTGGACACAGTCCGTGTCCCACGGGGCCTCATTTTACAGCTGAAGTAACTGAGGCACAGAGTAGTTAAGTGACTTACCCAAGGTCACACAGCAGACAAGTGGCAGATCCAGTAGTTGAGGAAGAACTGATCCAAACATCCTAATGGGGTGCTCTGAAATAGGCTCTTGAGCCTCCCAGGGAGTGATGGGGATGGATCCTTCTTTTCCTGCTTAACTTAGGCAAACACTTGGGGAAGCAACTCCGGAAAATTCAGCGAGTCTCCAGAGATGCTCTTGTTCGGATACCAACAGGGAGGAGGAAGAAATAGCTATGGTGCCACCTACAGGATAGCTTTCACTCTCCTTTGTCCATCTACCAAAACAGACCTGAATAGCTCTTTGGGACATTACACTCTAGAGTCCTTCAAAAGGGACACTTGGTTTTCAGCAGTTCATGAGACGAATCGGTTTTCTAGTGAAACTCTGTTGAAGTAGAGGGCTGGTTGGAGGCCCTGACGACCCTTCAGGTCAAACTCTGAGTTGTAGAACACAATCCAGTTAATCTGAGGTCTGAGGACCATTCTATCTGAGATGCTCTCTCTTTGAGCTAAGGGTGGAATAGGGGAAAGGAACCTTCTTCAAGGAGAGGAGGTACAGTGTATTCTGGAGGGTGCAAACCGAGTCAACCCTTGGGAAGGGGGCCACTGGCCTATAGTGGTGGGAGCTAAAGGGTTGTTAGGTAGGTGGATGGGTGTTAGTCCAAGAATGTCCCGAAAGAGAAGTAGATCCTTGGGCATCACATGATCCTCAGTGAGCCACCACCCAAGTCCCCCTAAATGTAGGGGCTACAATTCCAGTCTAGGATGTCAACTTCCCAACAGGCTTCCCAGACACCATCGGGACTGTTGAAGAGACCGCTCCTTCCTGCGGCCTAGGAGAGCACAATACCATCGTTTTCATCTGCAATATCTTTGATTCCAGCCAACTCATTCCTGCTTCCATTCCAAAAGCGACTTATTTATTTTTAAAGGTTGAAGAAAACCCATTCCATTTTTTATGAAGACAGGACATTGGAATGTGCAGAGGTGCCGGTCTTGATGACACACTTGATGACACACTTAGTTCTGAGTTTCCATAGCAACAATCTCAGCCCAAATGCCTGCACGTGCAATATTAACTACCAACAAGATATGCATGAATAAAAAAAGCCTGAAATGGCACCAGAGGAAATAAGTCACCATTGCTATGACAGAGCAATTCTAATAGAATAATCCCTTTTCATACATTTCAAAAGTGTTTCCCCCCTACATGTTCAAATGTTTTACTCTTTGATCTCTGGATCAATGTACAGTGGTTCTTTTTTTTTTTTGATGGTATTTGTTAAACGCTTACTATGTGCCAGGCACTGTTCTAAGCACTGGGTTAAAAATACAAGGCAATCAGGTTGGACATAGACCCTGTCCTACATAGTACTCATAGTCTTTATCCCCATTTCACAGATGAGGTAACCGAGGCACAGAGAAGTGAGGTGACTTGCCCAAGGTCACCCAGCAGACAAGTGGCAGAGCTGAGATTAGAATCTAGGTCCTCTTACTCACAGGTCTGTGCTCTTTCTACTAGACACACTGCTTCTCTAAATAAATTAAAGAAATCAAGGTCCAAGTGGCTGCCCCAAAGATATGAAATTATCTGAAACTGCCCCCTAACTCTAATGGATTGGTACCCTTAGGTTCCCTCTGGGTAGACATTGGTATTTATTCTATTATGCTTTGGGCTTTGAGAGAAAAATCCAAAGTAGACCCCAGGTAAACTTTCCAAATTCCATCCACCAGTTCACTTCACAGGGAGTGGGAGAAGATGCCTGAAACATCTATTCTCTGCTGTATCCCACCTGTAAGATTTGGGCTTTCAGTCAAGAGATAGCCAGGCATTCTTCAATATAGCCCAGTTCAGTCCATTATCAGGGAATAGGAAGTTTTCAGTGCCTAGTGAAAAGAGTTCAGGCCTAAGCATCAGTAGACCCGGGTTTGAGTCCCAGCACTACCAATGGCTTATTGCATAACCCTGGACAAGTTACTCCCTCTAGGTCTCCATTTCCTCATCTGTAAAATGGGGATAAAATAGACTGTGGGACAAAGACTGTGTCCAATCTCACAATCCTGTTTGGTTTACCAGCATTGGTGCAAAGTAAGCACTTATTAAATGCCATAAATATTCTCTCTTGAATTCCAATCTAATATTCTTGTTCAGTCCTTAAGTAGATGACCCTGAAGCCTCATTCAAGGATCTCTGGTCAATCAAAGTTGTCCAACAACTAGGAGCCAGTGGTGGGAGTTTGGGCAAGAAGTACAATTGACCCTTAAACACAAATGATCTTTCACAATTCACACTAGGAATCACAGGTTCAGCTCGGCGGGATAGGTGAATCATCCCACTTCCACAACTGGATTCAACCAGTCCCAGTTGACCTGGTTGGAGTCTGTCATCCACTGAGCACTTAAGCACTCAATACCACATCTTTCGTCCTGCCAAAAAGAAAATCCAAGGGTGAGATTTATATAAAGCTCTTAGGAGTCCTTTTGACTATCACAATCATCCAGGGGTGAAAGTTTGCCATTGCTCATCCAATAAGTGGGAAGTGGGAACTTTACCAATGGGGGAAAATGGTTTTTAATCCTCATCATAAGGAAGGTTAGAGCCAACCATGATTTTGTTGCCTCATATCTTAGCTTCCTTGGATTTTAGACAATTTCAGACAACCTCTTAAAGAGTTCAAACTTTCTCATTAGCACAGGAGGTGAGGGGCAGGGATGGGGAGGAGCAAGAGAAAAGAGTAGAGGTGGGTGAGAGAGGGAGATGTGAATTCCTGGGTTCTACACCTTGGCCACCTTGACTCCTGCTGTGACCTTTGGGCAAATCCTCGAGTCAAGTGAGCCTCCTGTTAGCCATCTGTAAATCATATACCTCCATCCCAAGGGGGAGGGAGAATTTATGAAGGTTTAAAAAGCACTTTACCAAATGGATAAAAAAAATGCTTCTGATCTCCAAGTGCAAAAGGTTGTTATTGTTGCATTCATCATTGCATTTGTAATTAACACTTTTGTGCAAAATTCTCAGGAATTAATCAATGTATTTTTTAAAACAATTTCTACAGACAAAAAAAAATTACCTTTGCCTCAGGAACTAAATCTGTTTCACGGGAGGAGCATGTAGGGGTTGTTTTATTTACAAAAACAATCTAAAAGGCACACATTTCCTCCTGTCAATTCTACCACGAAATATGTTTTCAGCTCCACTGCTGGCTTATTGCTGCCTGTTGAAATCATGTCAGAGCAAAGTCAAATATGGTGGCCCCAGTTTCAGAAATGGTTCGCAAATGGGAGCAAAACATAGAGGGAGGACTTAAACACTGCCACTACCCAGCATGAGACTTGCTCTCCATTCTCTTCCAGTGAGACTGTTGACAGGAGAGGATTAAGGTACAGCTGTTCTCTAGTGCCACTTTCCCGCTTATGCCATTTTTCAGTCACCAGGGTTGACATCAGTCAGCACCCAAGTGCTGCTGGGACAAAGGAAGCGATTCGTTGGCAAGGGAGTGGCCCAGATGCAACCTCCAAGGGGGTAGGGGTTGGGTGTGGGACCTCAACATTGATCCTAGCCCGAGGTCTTCATCTGCACGTTTTTGGATGGATCCTACAGAGGTTTGTGGGTGTGCCTCAATCCTGGGGCAGAATTTCCTGGGTAAACTTCCTTGCAGACCCCTCCACCCATCCAGAAATGTGGTTTGGTCAATCAATGATATTTACTGATGACTTACTGTGTGCAGAGCAGTATGCTAAGAACTTGGGAGAGTACAATACAAGAGAGTTGGCAGACATCATCTCCGCCTTTAGAGTGTAGAGCTTACAGTCTAGTGGGTGGAGATAGACATGAAAATAAATTTCATCTAGAGAAAGTGGTAGGTATAAAGATATAAGAAGTACTGTAGGGCTGGGGTGGGGAGAGTATCAAAGTGTTTAAGAGGTACAGACCTAAGTGCTTAGGATACATAGAGGGGAGGGAAAACGGAGTGTGGGAAAATGAGAGGTTAGTCAGGGAAGAGTTCTTGGAGGAGATATGGTTTTAGTAAGCCTTTGAAATGGGGAGAGCAGTGCTCCATCAGATATGCAGGGGGAGCGAGTTCCAAATCAGAGAGAGAAGTCTCTGTCCCATCCTCCCTTTGGGGACAGAAGAAACATCCTCATTCCAGAAAGAGTTAGGATGCAGCCCAAGTCATCAACATCAGTATTCACTGAGCTCTACTCTGTGTGCAAAACTGTACCAGGCATTTGGGAAAGTACCATGCAGGTAAGGAATATAATCCCAACTCTTAAGGGTCTTATAATTTATCAAGCAGATCCTAACCCAACCTGTCCCCCAGCGCCACTGCAGAGGCAGTAGCAGGCCCAAGTCTGAAAAAGGTTCTCCATGAGTTTGGGAAAGCTTTCCCAGACAGTGCTAGCAGGTCAGAATCAGCAGAGCTCCTGACCCACTCCCAGACTCCTATCTACCCTCATGGGCTGCAACAGCCACCAAACAACCCCTGGGGTGTCCAAAGCAGCCCCAGCTGAAAGACACAATTCAGGATCAAGAACTCTCAATGATAATCTCCCTGGCCTGTGGGCAGAGGGGAGGATGGTGCTACAGAATGGGGCCTAGGAAGTGGCTGAAAATCCAACTATGCTTGTCTCCATCCCTAAAAAAGGAGGGACATTTTTAACCCCCAAATCATCTTGAAATACCTGTTCACCCAAGCCCCATTTAAATCTGTAGATAAGTAAGATTACTATGGAACAATGTGGTAGAAGGCAGATTGCTTGAACTAGCTGAAACTGATGTTCAGATAGTTGAAAGTTTGAATAATATTAAAAATTACACATAGCTACATGGGGCAAGCTCAATTTTGTTTGCATATTTCAAACAGCCAAACAAGGCTTGGGCTGGATGACTGGCCAGTTCAGATGACCAAAGTCTAGATAATTCTCAGTTCCTAAGAACTTGGATGAAAGCGACTCTCTAAAGAAATATTCAGATGGATGGATGGACGGATGGTTGGATGATGGATGGATGCACGAAAGGCTTGGCATGTTAGGAGCAGAGAAGAGACTATTCTGAGAACACTATCGGGTATAGTAAATTGCAACAATAAATATCGAGTGAACATAATTATTTTTGCAAATCATAAGAGTGAATTAAAGTCAAACAATGGTAAGGCTAATAAAACGCTAGAGATGAATTTTAATTTAAGATGATAATCTATAGAACATAGCTGGAGAAGAAATTAAATAGTCCATTTTAATTAAATTCTCCAGAAAACCTGCCTACAATACCATCCATTCTCTAAGTATGTTTCATTGTTCATGATTTAACTTTAGTTCACAATTCCAGACTTCAGGGAGCATCTCTCTATTAACAAACCAATCATAATAGCTTTATCCTCTTCAAATCCGAGGAAGTTAGACTGTCACTCTCAATTTGAGATGTAAGTTAACGACTCTCTGAAGCCTCATCTTATCTCTGAAATTTCACTCCCTTGTAGTAATTCATTTTTATGATCTATTTGCACTCCCTGCAATACTTCAAATGACTCTGTCCAACTTAAATCTGTGAGTTCCCCAAGGTACCAAGGCCGAAGAGTCTCAGGACAATCAACCAAAATCAAAAACCTAATGAATGGCCCTACCAGAATGGTATCCAAAAATCCATGAATGTCTTGCCAAGTGTAAAGCTCTCATCATGCTATACAGATCATCCTACAATTCTGTTTTTTCCCATTCAAATCATTAGGAAGAACTTAATATTTGGCCTGAAGAATGCCCACCATGTAAGAAGTAAAGTATCACCTAATGTTGAGATTTCCATTAGACTTTTCCCCAGGGGGCACATTCAGTTTTCCCCAAGGGGCACATTCAGGTATATGAAATAACTAATCACATAAGGGTACCAGTCCTTTCTCAGCCTTCATCTGTGCAGTTTAAAGGGGCATAATCGTTTCAATCTGCCTCCTTGATCACCATGGAGTCTGTATCTTTTACAATTCTACTAGCTAACCCCCTCCCCCCATGCAGCTGTCAAAACTGCATGCAATATTCCAGTGCAGACAAGGCAAAAGTAGAGTGACTTACCAAGGTCTCAATCAACTGTACTTACTGAGCATTTACTGTGTGCAAAGCACTGTACTAAGTGCTTGGGAAAGTACAATGTAACAGATTTGGTAGACATGGTCCCTGCTCAAAAGGAACTTACAGTCTAGAGGGGAACTGACTTGCAGCAGCCAGCAGAGAAACTGAGATTAGAATCCAGGCCTCCAAGTCCTGCTTCTCACGAGTTCTTGGCTTGAGCTGAAGACATTCACATTTTTTTTAACCATCACTGCCCTGCAACTACCCCCTAGCAGTTTGTCCGGAGGCAACTGCTTTGCTCGCTTACCTCCTGAGGTGGGCCCTATGGGGAGCACAGGGACCCCAGGGACCAGCTGCCAATCAGGAAGATTCTTCCAGGCGACACTTGCCCCCATGGCCAGGGCTCAACCTCCCATCTTCCAGCTTCATCATGCTGAATTGCAGCAAAAAGAGCTCATTGTAAACCTGCCTTTTATGAGCTAACTAGGGAGTCAAGTCACATCAGCACTGTTAAAAAACCAAGCTGATTTCGTGACCTTTTTCAAATGGCAGACAGGAGAATTCAGTTGAGAGCCAGCAGCTGTGGTCTGGCCCAAGGTTGCTCTAACAGGGAGAGGGGAAGAACAGGTGAAAAATGAAGCCACAACGAGCCAACAGGCAAACGATGTTCTAGAAGGAGAGAGCTGGAGGTGAGAAAGCAGTGAGGGAAGGCAAAAAATGAAGGCGCGAAAATGTCTGGGATGAATTTGCATGGTAGCTTTCTTCCAAAGAACTCCAGCACTCTCAAGCACACTATTTCATTTATCCTATGTGAGAGAGAGGAGGCATGAGGAATTCCATTTATACAGATGGAGAAACTGAAACTGGAGAGGTGAAGTGCCTTGATCAAGAACATGTGGCAGAAGAATAGCAGAGCCAGAACTAGAACCAAAATCTCCTCCTCCTCAGCCACTTCTCCATCTATTTGATCTCTCTGCCAAGCAGGATGAAGGGAGGCAAAGGCTGTAGAAGGAGATTTTAAACAGCCCCACTGAAAACTATAGTCCATTTCTGCACAGTAAGATTGGGTCCTCTCCTTAATCGTTTATTTTCTTTCCCTTTGGAGGAAAATACAAGCTCCTTCCTTCTAAAGGACCTGCCGCCCCAAAACTTCTGCAAGCCGGTCTAACGATCCAGTCCATCCATTCGTGCCAGCCCAAGCTTGAGCAGATCCCGCCCACCCCCTGCTCACATCTTGCAATTGGTGTGAGAACCAGTGGAGATACCAAGGCGACACTTTTTATTTATAGATCTATACAGTCACAGTTCACAACATTCTGAATCATTTAAACCCATTAGCCATCTCTAGCACTTACGCACCTACTTTTAACCCATCCTCAGCACCTAAATAATTGAATGTGCAATTGAAAAAGCATAGATAATTATTTTGATTACTTTGTTGATAAGCACTTTTATGTCTGCCTCCCCAGCTAGAGTGAATGTGTCAGTTTCTTGTTTGGTACATGCACCTGACATTGTACACTGCACTCAATAGGCCCACAATAAATGCTATTTCTACTAGTCTTCTTTCTCTTAATACTAATAAAAATAATAATTGTGGTATTTGTTAAACGCTTACTATGTGCTAAGTACTGTACTAAGCACTGGGGTAGATATAACATATTAGGTTGGACATAGTCCCTGTCCCACATAGGGCTCACAGATTCAATCCCCATTTTACAGATGAGGTAACTGAGGCCCAGAGAAGTGAAGTGACTTGCCCAAGGTCATGCAGCAAACAAGTGGCATTAGAACCCATGACCTCTGACTTCCAAGCCCGGGCTCTTTCCACCAAGCCACGCTGCTTCCTATCTAGTGTGTTGGTCCATTAGATTGAAAGCTCCTTTAGGCCATGGACTTTGTCTTGTTTGTCCCTTGCAACTCCTATACAGTTCCCAATACACAGTGGGGGTTCAGTAAATGACTGACAGATAAAATGAATAAACCCAGGCAGGTCAGGAATGGTTTGATGAGTGATGTTTTGTCTCCCTCACCTGCTCCTCCTCCTGTCCTATTGGCAGCCAGATCAGTTTCTGCAAGATCAAGTTGATCTTACAGAATTTACTTGCAAATATAAACTTGATTGCAAAAGGTAGATCCCCTCATGGGCACTTTCCTCCTTCTTAGTTATCATTTCAGTTCTCTTAACACTCATTTTATCTGAAAACTAGCACTGCTCTGTGACAGTCAAAATTCTCATTTCAGCAGAGGCCTTTCACAGGGGAGGCTTCTGGCAGTGACAGTTAACCTGATTAATTTGTCTCTGTCCCAGTGCTTAGAACAGTGCTGGACACATCATAAGTGCTTAACTAATACAGCAAAAATTATTATTGAATTTTCTGATGAGGTTACTAGTTTCGTTTTTAACAGAAATTTTAACATTTCTAATTCTGCATAGCTAGAGTCAGTCCTTTTTTGATGGGTGGCTGAAAGATCAGGTGGAAAGGCAAAGATTTGGGATGGTGACCAAGGAGCCAATCAATCTATTCTTCACATATTGAAATCTTTTAATAAAAAGTAGATGGGGAAAAGGAGGCAGGAGGAAGAGCAAGGTGGGGAGGTGGTGACCAGATGAAGTTCCGCATTTTCTGGCACTACTTTGGACCTCCAAGTTTCTGTTTGGCAGCAATGAAAACAGGCACCTGCATGCTGGTGGTCAGACAGGGCATGTGTTGGGTAATTTATGAATTTATGACTTCTTCCAGTCATTAAGTATATCCAGAGCCAGACAACAGGCCAAAGCTATTTTTTTTCCATAGTGTCATCTTTGGTAGGAAGGGAAGCTCAGTAAGTCCAGAGCAATAATAATAATTACTATTATTGTATTTGTTAAGTGCTTACTATGTGTCAAACACTATTCTAAGCATTGGGATAGATACAAGTAAATCAGGTCAGACACAATCCCTCTCCCACATGGGGGTCACAGCCTAAGTAGGAGGGAAATCAGGCATTGAATCCCCATTTTACAGATAAGGAAATGGAAATACAGATAAATTAAGTGACTTGCCCAAGGTCACACAGCTGGCAGTGGCAGAGCCAGAATTAGACCTCAGGTCCTCTGTCTCCCAGTCCCATGCTCTTTCCACTAAGCCACCATGGCTGCTCCCAAGATTGCAAATCTCTCATTTCCTAGCTCAACTCACAGTGACTTGAACTTTGATACTCAGATTCCAGAGTTTTGGGGGAAAAAAAATCAAGCAAATCCAATTCAAATGCTTATATGTTAATCCACTGAAATCACTCACACTGTGTCACTTTCTGAAACGTTGTCATAGTGCCCATGAAGTGAAAATATGGGATCTTTGCCACGAACATATTAGCAATATTTATAGACTCTTCTACTACCTATATCATATTATGGCCTATAGATTTCTGATGCTATATTGATGCTTATCAGACAGAACTTCCCCAGGAGGTAGATGTTTCGTATCTAATCTGAAGGCCAACTGTTTAACCCAAAATACTTTCCTCCGGTCATAAAGAGGAAATACAGCTTTGTGCCACTTTTACCTTGATACTCAGATCATTTATGTGATATGTATCATACACATCAATTTTGTTAACCATTTCTGATCAGTAAGGTCTGGATATTGATGGTGACTTCTAGAAGAAAGCTTATTAGGTTCGAGACAAGCTACCCATCATTTGAGCACATTTCCTTGATTCTACCAGCATAAATAACTGAATCAATATCATTCAAAAGTTCATAGCATTTTCTGAGTGTCAGAGAGGCACAGGCAATCAGAAAGTTAACACTTTTCAGAACATTTATTGTGACCTTTTAAATCAGAACTTGAAATCTTAGCAAATGGGTTTTCCTGATGAAATCTCAAAACAAAATGACCCATTTCAGGTTCCAGGCTTTTAACAAATCTGCTCATTTACAATCTTGGCAGATATACCAGAAGGGAACAGAAAACATTTTCTGCCAGTCAATTTGCCATTGTGTGAAGAGAGCCTTGGAAGAACAATTTCTTTTTTTGGGGTGCAACAAAAGCTACTGACATATTTAGTGCTGTCAAACTTCCCAGAGACTGTCATTTGGTAGGCATTAACAACCAAAAGAGGCTCATCACATCACACTTTTGGAGGTATTGAGCTACGTGTTCTCTAATATCTGTGAGCCTTTAAACAGTCCTTGTAGAATGGGACATTTCCTCGATAACTGGCGTCATCCTTATTTGGGCAGTTTAGGAAAGATTTCTTCCTGAATGTTCCATCTTCCCCCTGTTCTAGGCAGAGTGGGCAAGTGGAAAGAAAGCAGGCATTTCCTGACCATGAGTGGGAACTCTGTGCCCACACCTGGGGCGCTGGTTTGAGAGACAATTGTTGGTGGGTGAAGCAAACTCAAGCAGGTTTGAAGGATGACGGGGGAGACTGGCAGGAGTCTGATGGGAGGCTTGGGAACAATAGATTAATCAATCAATCAATGGAATTTACAGGGCCTGAACTCAGCACTTGGGAGAGTGCAGTTCAATAGAGTTGGTAGACATGTTCCCTGACCATAAACAGGGGTTTTCAGGAGAAAAGGAGGAGCAGCACATCCTAATGGACGGAGCCCAGACCTGGGCTAGGCCTAGAGGATAGAGCATGGGCCTGGGAGTCAGAAGCACTTGGGTTCTAATCCCAGCTCTGCCACTTATCTGCTGTGTGACCTTGGGCAGGTCACTTCACTTCTCTGTGCCTCAGTGACCTCATCTGTAAAATGGGGATTGAGACTGTGAGCCCCACATGGGACAGGGACTCTGTTCGACCCAATTTGAC
This sequence comes from Ornithorhynchus anatinus, assembly GCF_004115215.2. NCBI lineage: Eukaryota > Metazoa > Chordata > Mammalia > Monotremata > Ornithorhynchidae > Ornithorhynchus > Ornithorhynchus anatinus. The sequence goes on along the minus strand of NC_041746.1, from coordinate 7,137,397 downwards.
TGTAACCACCCCAGTACAGTGCCTGGCACACATTAAGTGCTTAACAAATACCACAATTATTATTATTATTATCTACATTGGGTGAGGGAGGAATGGTGGCCAGTCTCTGATAATGGTTCTAATCCCGACTCTGCCATTTGCAGTTGTGTGACTGTGGGCAAGTCACTTAACTACTCTACCTCAGTTCCCTCAACTATAAAATGGGGATTAAGACTATGAGCTCCACGTGGGACAATCTGATAACTTTGCATCTACCCCAGCGCTTAGTACAGTGCTTGAAACATAGTAAGCGCTTAACAAATACCATTATTATTATTAGAGGTGCATAGCATCTCCCACTGTACTCCAGGCAAGCTGACAAGTGCACTATTTTAGCAGAGGACTATGCACAGTATAGGGGAGCAAGCAGTCATCTGGGGAGGCACAAATCTGGGGGTAGTCACATGGAACTCGGTGAAGAAGGGTGGGAGGTAGCTGGCCTTCCAGTTCCACCCCCAAGGGGGTCTGAGGGAAGCAGGGTGGATGAGATAAACAGCTGATCACTGTGCCCACCAACCAACCCTGTTGTACTGTACTCTTCCAAGCAGTTGGTTCAGTGGGGTTTTTTTAGCGTTTATACTACTGATCGATTAGTGGATAGAATATAAGCAGATCAAACCCAGTACCTGTCCTAAGAAAAAAGAAACACAAACGCCCCTCTCCCCAGTCTGAACTCTGGCTGGTCGGCCTTTCCATTAGCGTAGGACAGTGCTTGGCACATAGTACGTGGCTCAGTGGAAAGAGCGGGGGCTTGGGAGCCAGAGGTCATGGATTCTAATCCAGGCTCTGCCGCTAGTCAGCTGTGTGACCTTAGGCAAGTCACTTAACTTCTCTGTGCCTCAGTTACCTCCTCTGTCAAATGGGTATTAAAAAACTGTGAGCCCCACGTGGGACAACCTGATCACCTTGTATCCCTCAGCGCTTAGAACAGTGCTTTGCACATAGTAAGCGCTTAACAAATACCACAATTTTTAATTTAGTAAGCGCTTAACAAACACCATCATCATTAGCTCACCCTCTCCAAAAACCAAACAAAATCCAGCAGCTTCCTCACGACTTGCTCCAGCTCCAGCTGGGTCTGAAGCAGCCTCCGCAGCACCTTCAGGGAAACTGAGGCCCATCTCGTGGGGGGAACCCATCTGGCAGGTAAAGAAAGGAGAGAGTTGCATAGCTCCAGCTTCCCTTCCAACGCCCATCGTTGGGGTGGGCTCCAGAAAAAAGGCTCCAGTTGCAGCAGCAGGTCCCTCGGGGAAGATATTATGGGGAAATACAGGAGGGGTGAAAATATCTGTGAATGTATAGAAAATGAAAGATTGGGTGCTAAGTTTGCAGTAACTCTCGTTGAGCTGCAGAGGGCCGAAGCGGTTGGGCCAGTCAATGACTAGGCCAACGGGAGGCTCCATCGACAGCTGGGGGATGTAGCTCAGTGGTAGAGCGCGCGCTTCGCATGTGTGAGGTCCCGGGTTCAATCCCCGGCATCTCCAGAAGAGCTGATGTTTTACTGCACTTAGCATTATTTTTTTTTTCCTTCCCCGGACCCTTGTGCTTCTCAGCCATTGCGTCGGAGATCCAGAGCAGGCGAACGCTTCCTTTTAAAAGTGAAAAGGAATAAGGCGCTGGGCGGGTCGCTCCGAAATGATACGGGTCCTTCCATTTGCGGACCCTGGCTAATTGGTCAAAACGTCATCAGTCATTCGTACTTTGCTATGTAATGCAACGGTCTGCAAAATAATTAGGTTATATAGTGAACGCTGCTTTTGTATACGTTTAATTCCGAAGGAAAAAAAAACCACGTTGCATTGGCCGGGAATCGAACCCGGGCCTCCCGCGTGGCAGGCGAGAATTCTACCACTGAACCACCAATGCTCAAAGAGAAAATGCTTTCCAAATATTTATCAATAGTCAAAAGGCTAATTAGTATGGTGTGCTACTTTAATTCTAGATTTCAGTTACAAATCAAAAATTAACTGACAGAAACCTAAATATAGGGTTTTTAAGGGGCATTACTTTTTTTAACCTCTGGCTTTTAGTAAAACAGAATAGTAGAAGTCTAAAACGAGAAACAATTTAAACAAAAAGAAAATAAGACACAAGATCCGATTATCTTGTTTCCACCTCAGCACTTAGTACAGTGCTCGGCACGTATTGGGTTCCCCCCTTTTCTGGACCACCCGTAACTCGCTTTGCAGCTTCTTGAGGCCTTGCCCTCAAACAGCCCGTCTTTGGGCAGGGACTGTCTCCATCTATTGCCCAAATGTACCTTCCCAGAGCTTAGTACAGTGCTCTGCACATAGTAAGCTCTCAATAAATACTATTGAATGAACTGCCCTGCATGAGAGCTGTGAGCCCGTTGTTGGGCCCGGATTGTTTCTATCTGTTGCCGAACTGTACTTTTCCAGCGCTTAGTACAGTGCTCTGCACACAGTAAGCGCTCCACAAATACGATTTAATGAATGAATGACAGAAGCGGTAGAAATTCAAAATAGGATGAAGACCGGAGCTGGAGCACTTATCGGACTCTGAAACTCTGCTTCCCTAGTCCCGGTACCCTACTGCTATTTTTGTGTTTTATCACTGCCCTTTAGTATCTTGTTTCTTTGTTTTTATTTCATTTTTCCCTAGATGTCTGTCGCCAGTCCCCGTTTTCCCAAACTTATACAACTTATATTTAGAGTGTGAGCCACTGAGGGTGGCTGAATGGAAAGTCAGAGAACTTGGGTTCTAATCCCCACTTGTCTGCTGTGTGGCCTTAGGCAACCCACTTAACCTCTCTGTGCCTCAGTTACCTCATCTGTAAAATGGGGATTAAGACCGTGGGCCCCAAGTGGCACAACCTGATTACCTTGCATCTACCCCAGCGGTTAGAACAGTGCTTGCCACATAGTAAGTCCTTAACAAATACATTATTATTATTACGGCCAACCCAATCAATCTATCAGTGCCTGGCAATTGTTGAGCACTTACTGTGAACAGATCCAGGGGCGATGTCGAATTCTCACCAGTGCATTTTTCCCAGTGCTTAGTGCTGTGTTTTGCACACAGTAGGCATAATGTTATTATTACTACTAAATTCTATTGAATGAATAACTGATTGATCTTATCTCTTTACTAAGAACAAGGAACTAGGAAATTATGAAAGCAGTCTTTGAGCAAAATGTTCCAATTGATTTAAAATTAAGCAAGCTGTGAGTCAGTCCGCAAGTCGAGCAGGCCCAACATGAGAAAAAATTGTTTTTCTAGGGTTAGTCTGAAATCTTCTTGATCCCTTTGAAAGATCAATAAAAGGGTAAATACGAAGAAAAACCCCTATTGAATTAGCTGTGTTGCAAGATGAACCTTTTTCTGTCGTTCCGGAGAGTTCAGGGCCACACACGGATATCGATCCAGTGCCGGGGGCATTTCCAAAGCATAATTATCCTGTAAACCAACATCTTGTTCATAACCGGACTTCTTGGAGGCACACTTGTCTTTTCAGGAGCATGTAACTGGAAAAGCTGGGTGTGAATGCTACGCCTCCCTTCAATAAAAGCGTTTCAGCAGTTACCAAATAATCAGGCAAAAGCAGGAATTTTTTTTTAATAAAAGTGAGGGTGAAGGATGGAAAATAAGCTTTACGCTTCTCAAAGATCACCGTTAAACAAATGTCACTCCCATGACTGTTCTAACAAGGGTCCTGCCAGTGGTGTGTGTTTATGGCCACTGAAGCACCGTGGTCTAATGGGCAGAGCACTGGCCTGACAGAGGACCAGCGTTCTAATTCTGGATCGGCCACTTGCCTGCTGTGTGACTTTGGGCAAGTCACTTAACTTCTCTGTGCCTCATCTATAAATGGGAATTAAGACTGTGAATGCTATGTGAGACATCAATTGTGTTTAACATGATTAATCTGTATCTAACCCAACACCTTGTACAGTGTCTATCACAGAGAAAGTACTCAAGAAATACCATTTTAAAAAAAAGAAGAAACCTCAGTCACCTGACTCCTCATCCTGTTTTCTTTCTACCCAATCTAGGCCACATTGCTTTACTATTACTTGTCACTTGTCACTTGTCAGCCACTTGTCAGCTGTGTGACTGTGGGCAAGTCACTTAACTTCTCTGTGCCTCAGTTCCCTCATCTGTAAAATGGGGATGAAAACTGTGAGCCCCACGTGGGACAACCTGATTCCCCTATGTCTACCCCAGCGTTTAGAACAGTGCTCGGCACATAGTAAGCGCTTAACAAATACCAACATTATTATTATTATTAGCAATGAGGTAAACTGTTTACTCAGAAACCAGTCACAAGAGCCTTAGTGGAAAGAGCGGGGAAAAAAATGCAACCTTTCACTTGGCCAACCTGCCCCAGGTGCTACCATATTACCAGCCCATTCTCCTGGAAGGAAGGAAGAAAGTGTGCAAGGCCCATTTGATTCTTCCTGCCAAACATAATTATTTTCCCATCTATCATCTCTGCCAAATCCTGTCACAAATAGAATTTTTGCCTCCTTCGGATAAGAAATCTAAGTGCCTTGGGCCAAAGATAGCAGCCACTAAGCCTAGTGATTGACATTCTCTTCATAAGAGCAGAACTTCACAGAACTAATACTCTGGGTTCATTGTCCAGCTTCCTGCTAGTAAGACTGGGATCCTTCTAAACCTCACCTCTTTGGTCTTCCCAGAGGTCTTCCCTTCTGCTTTGCGCTAGGTGCTGTATCCTCTCTACCTAATCGAATCTACATGTCAAGTCTCAACCCCTAGACCCTTAAAACTGCCAGGGGAAAAGATCCTGGGAGGTTATGTAGAGCACCCCGTGCCTCATGCTGGACTACATCTAATCCAACCCGGACAAGATATGAAGCTGTTCTATTTTTGAAACGCTTAGCAGCTCTCACTCATCGGAAATAATTTCTTACAATTTAACCTAAACTTTATCCGTGGCAGTTTCAGTCCTCGTAAAAGCTAAATAATCCCACATCCTTTAATCTTTCCTCAGAAATATGTTGGCTCTCCCTTAACCTCTCCCCACCTACCAAAGGCCGTCATATCCCCCTTACTTTGGAAGGGCCATAACAGGGTCTGAACCTCAGGTAATCATCCTCCCCTCTGGAAGAAATGCTTAAGATCGATACTTACTGCCCTCTTTTCTAGTCATTCTTTTATTCGATTGATCTTGTCTTTGCAATAGTGCCTCATTGAGAAAAGGGACCATTGCTGTTCCAGCCATATACCATGCTAGATGGGAAATCAAATCTCATTTCCACGATCCAACTCCTCACCCAACTCCTCTACCCTGTCCCCAGCTCCTCCACTTCAACTCCGCATGCCTCACCCTCCCTCCTGGCCTCAGCTTAAAATGCAGATCAAAATCATTTTTCACAGCAATTCTGATCAAGCCACAGTCTCTTCCAAATTTGCCCCGGCTAACAGCTTAGGAAACTGTTGAACAAGAGTGCGGCTCTAACCCGACCCATCACAGAACATGGCTAATAACAGCTTGCTGCTGGGGTTTCATCTGCTAAGCACTTGTAACATTCATTTTACAGTGGGCTTTTTCTGTTTTCTGGTCATACCATACGCTAATTGGCTGCTGCCCCCACAACAGGACATTTTTCCATCCCAGTGCCGATGAACTGGAGTTCTGCCCTCTCTGCTTGAGATCTGCTAGAGTGAATGTTTGGCTCATAGCACTAAATCAGATGAACTGGTAGTGAGAACCAGTTCACTACCTCTCTCTAATAAACGGCCTGTCTGGAAATCCATGGAAATCAATTAAACGCAAAAGAGATTGTGCTCCCATTGCCTCCAGCAGCTAAGGCTGCTTTTCCAAAAGGTCATTTGGGCATTTGCCCAGCACCCATGACTCAACCGTACCCACAGAGTCTCCCACCCATGGCCAACAATAATAAGTATAATTGTGGTGGTATATGTTAATCTCTTATTAGGCGTCAAGCACTGTGCTAAATGCTGAGGTAGTTACGGTACAATTAGATAGCATTTAGTCACTGCCACACTTGGGCTCAAAGTATAAAGGGGAGGGAGAAAGGGTATTTAATTCCCATTTTACAGATGAGGAAACTGAGGCACAGGGAAGTCCATTTCTGAGCATGCAAGCTCCATTCACCTTAACACAGTCCTGCTGGGTTGGACACTCATCCCATCCCCAACCCCACAACACTTAGGTCAATGTCTTTATTATACTTGTTGCTTCCCCTATCTGTAATTTATTTAATGTCCATCTCCGCCACAATTCTGTAAGCTCCTTGAGGTCACGAATAGCGTCTACCCACTATATTGTTTTGTACTTGCCCGAATGCTTAGTACACTGCTCTGCTTGCAGTCAGTGCTCAGTAAATACCACTGATTGATACTGAGGCAGCTACTCTGGCTGCCATCTGCTGACTTGTACTACTGCCAAGCATCAGCTGTGTTGCCGTCGCTTTGGTTGGTAGTGGGGGTAGAATGTAAAATTATCACACGCACTGCAAGCATGCACTCTGAGCACTGTACCCCTGCCAACCTACTCGCTTCACTGCATCCCCTGCCCCAGAGGGAACATGACTGGCAGAAACAAGAGAGAGCAAGAGGAACTGTGCAAGCCTGAGACACTAGCATCAATTCCTTCAGGATGGGAGACTCCATCCTGAGAGGTTGTTGTTCGGATGCCTCTCTGCCAAGCCCTCAGAGAGCTGCCCTACCCTTTGGCACATGCTCAGGCAAAAGCAGATTTCCTATGGTGCTGGAAGGCAGAGAGGGAAACACATTTGAGCCATAAAACCATAATGAAATGCTCAAGCTCTATCTTCTAACCCTCCAGCTGTCCTCCAAACAGCCAAACCAGAATGTTCCAAATGGAGAGTGACCCTGAATAACCAGTTTAAAAATTAGCAATTGAAGATCTAGCCCCACCACAAAAATCGGTATTCTGACTTTAAGAAATCACTGAGAAATGAAATCCCCATTTTCTTCCTCTCCCAAAGTGATTTCAGACCCCTGTCTATTTTATTTACCCACAGTTCCCCCCTTACCTTACATACCCTGTTTTACTTAAGCATTCACATACATATCCCCTTTCCCTTCTTCCTTCTATCTATAATTTTTTTTAGGGTCTGCTTTCCCAAATATATTGTAAGCTCCCTAAGGGCAGGCATCATGTCTACTTTTTCTACTGTACTCTCCCAATCCATCAATGGCATTTACTGAGCACTTACTGTGTGCAGAGGCCTGTACTAAGCACTTGGGAGAGTCCAATTACAACAGAGCTAACAGGCAAGTCCCTTGCCCACAACGAGTTTGCAGTCCCAAGCAGTGCATACTGTTCTCTGGACATGGCAAGTGTTCAGGGAATACTGTTAATTGATTAACCATCACTCAACTCTTTTCTCCCCATAATATATATCATCTTTGGAACACAGAGATCCAATTGCCTTCAAAAATCAATTGGTAGATATTTATTAATACTCAACACGCTCAGGGCAGTGCTAGTCAGGCAGAGAATCCAGACATCCCTAGCAGACTTAAAATCTTAACTAAACATTATGCTCTGAGAACTCCAAATCTCTTAACCAAACATACATTCCAAAAACATTTAAAATGTTCCTTGTTCTCCATAACTTATGAATTTAATATGGACTCAGGGGATGGGCGAGGTGGGATGAAACGAGGGCTGAGAAATGTCGTTTGATGCAGCCTTGGGGTGTAGTAAAGTGATCTGTACACAGTGGGAATACAAGAAATGCTGTTGATTGGCTAAAACACACACACACACACACACACACACACACACACGGGAGAAAGGGGGAGGGAGAGAGAGAGAGAGAGAGAGAGAGAGAGAGAGAGAGAAAAGAGAGAAAATTATAAAGAAAGAAGCAAGAAAGAACTTAGTCCCTATTATGTGCCAAGTGATAGACACGATATTACCAAACAGATCACATTCCCTGCCCCACATTGGGCTCACAGTCTAAGGGGAAGCAGGGAAGAGGTACTCAACCGCCAATTTACAGATAAGGAAACTGAGGCCCAAGGTCATACACCAAATGAGTGGGAGAGCCAGAGCCGAATGGCCTAGTGGGAAGAGTATGGGCCTGCTGTATGAGCCTGAGCAAGTCACTTCACTTCTATGTGCCTCAGTTACCTCATCTCTAAAATGGGGATTAAACCTTGCTCCCACTGACTTAGGTGGGACAGGGACTGTGTCCAATCTGATTAACTTGTATCTACCCCAGTGCTTAATAGAGTGCCTTAAGCCCCATAAATAAAAGCCTCTTTCAACAAGGCCGCACTGCTCCCTAAGGCAGAGATTCTTGATCTTGCAGGAGCCAGAGTATTTTAATAATTTGGTGAGAGGAAATGTCTTGCCTTGCACTTGGATTTGTACCCTTTATTCACCCCAGCCTCAGCCACACAGCACTTATGTACCTATCCATAATTTATTTAGAATAATGTCTGTCACCCCCTCTAGACTGTAAGCTCCCTGTGGTCAGAGAATGTGTCTACCAACTTTGTTATACTGTATTTTCTAGTTGCTTATTTCAGTGTTCTGCACAAAATAAAGTACTCAATGAATACCACTGAGTGATTGACTGTTTTTTCATACAAAGATGAAACAGATAGGCTCAGGGCATTTGAAAGACCAGGAATGACTGGGTAGGGAAAGCAAAAACCACTTTAAAGTGTAAAAATCATTTAATGGGATCTCTTGGGGGCCAGAGGGTAGTCTTTCTGTCCCCTTGATAAAGAGAAAAACCAACCTCCCTTGCCTGTCGAAGCTTGGCCAAAGTGCTATCCAACTTGGGCAGAGATTCAAAGAGGGACTCATGAGAACTGGATCAATGATCTAGTCTCCTTCACTCCCCACAGACAGATAACTGAAGCTGCCCAAGCCTCAGTTTCCCAATCAATGCCCTTCCTCCATTTTTACAAGTGAGGAAACTGAGGTACAGAGCAACAAGGTGATCACGGGTCCTTGAGAGACCAGGACGGGGCTGCCTTTCCCACGGTACGTGTGTGGGATAGCTATGCGTATGGGATACCTGCATGGCTCCAGTGGATTGCCCATTATCTGATTTTGATGCAGGCACTGGGTGAAGGATCCTGCAGGTGGGAAGAAAGAACAGAGGGAAAACTTGGTTTGTACTTTGCTAAGGCAGCAGGTGCTGCCTGCAGAAGAAAACACTGGCAATCCAGACCCACAGAGAGGTGATGAAATGTGACAGTTGTTACCTCAATGGGCTTTCAGAGTGCATCTGCTGGTAGCACAGAAAGCCCACAAAAATGAATATGGTGAATTAGAGATCAAGCAATCAATCAATCAATGGTATTTGAGTGCTTCCTGTATGAAAAGCACTGTACTAAGTGCTTGGGAGAGTAAAATACAACAATATAACAGTAAATTAACAAGAAATGCATTAAAGCGGTAGGAGATTGGTGGAACAGGAGAGACAGAAGCTCTTCAGTGCCAGTAACTTCAGTGACTGAACTCTTACTAACCAGAGACGACTGTCCCTGGAAGAAACGGAGAGGAAAAAAAGAACAATTCTGCCTTCATTGGTATTCTGTGTTCCGGCTCAGCACATCTTGGGTTAGCTTCTGTTAAGTGCAAGGTGGTGAAACTGCCTGTGGGGATTGATTGGTGAAGTTAAAGGAAGAGTGGACCTGAAGATCAGAGAAGCAGCAAAGACCTGCCGCCTCTAGATTTGGCTAGAGACCCATACTGGAACAGCCCACTGGAGTGGATAATCAGATGGCAAACCAGTCTGAGCACTTCTATCCAAATGAACTCTCTTGCAAAGGGTGCCCCTGCTCTCCCTTGACTTTAATATTGCCATGGGGGATTCTTTTGTTTCAAGTGAGGGAAGCAGCGGGACCTAGTAAAAAGGAGCCTAAGCCTGGGAGTCAGGAGGCCTGGTTTTGAGTCCCAGCGCCTCCACTGGCCAACACTTTGACCTTGGTCAAATCACTTACTCTAAGCTTCAGTTTTCTCATCTGCAAAATGGGGATAAAATAGATTGACTGGCCTCTCATGTAGGGCAGGGATCGGGTCTGATCTCATACTCTGTACCTATCCCAGATCTTAGTAAAAGCCATAATTAAGTGCTTTTTATATTTAAAAGAATTTCCAAAGCGCTTTGACACAAAGTATCCCATTTAATCCCCACAACTTCCCTGTAAGGTGAGAAGCAGGTATTATTCTCCCCATTAAACAGAGGAGGGAATACACGACTTGCCCAACATCACAGCAGGCCTGGGACAGAGCCGTGCTCCACCTCCATGCTCTTTCCACTAGACCAAACTGCCTTCCAAGGGTAAAGGGTTGATTAGAACTTCCTGAATCACAGAAGAGGTGATGGCTCAGAGTGGCAGTCAGATACCTCCCAGGTAACCTCCTGGGCAGGGAAAATTCTCCTGGAGAGAAGTAAAGGAAGATCAACCAGCCTAATGCACTGGGACAGGATTTCAGTTGAATTGAATGATCATCTGAAAACATATCTTCTCTTTAAACATGGCCTGGTGGAAAGAGCAAGGGACTGAAAATTAGGAGATCTGGTGCAAGTCATAGCTACACCGGTGGCCTGCTCTGTGACACTGGGCAAGACACAACTTCTCTGCACCTCAGTTTCCTCATCTGAAAAATGAGGATAAGATACCTCTTCTCTCAAACTCTGAGCTCCATGTGGGATTGTGATTTTCTGATCTACTGTAAATGCTTAATAAATACCCTATTATTATTATTATACCACTGAAGATAAATAAGACTTAAAAATCAAGATCTGTATTTGGAAAACATTTCTTACATTAAAAGGCTCAAAAATACAAATCAACATTATTGTTGTGGTTATTGGTGCTAAATTATCATCTTTATTAGTGTTAATATGAAATTAGATCAAAACTTCAAACCAGGAGATCAATACCAGCCATAAAATTATTGACTAAGGAACCACGACAAGTGTGAAGAGAAAAGCATCCAAAATAGACCGAGAATAATTATATAATTATGGTATTCAGCACTTCCCCTTTGCCCAAGTACTGTGCTAAATGTTTGGGTAGATATAAGTTTCAGATTCAGTCCCTAAAAAGAGATTTATAATCTAGTCGGATAAACCAGTTGGGGGCACTAAAATAAGTTGCCGATGGGATGAAGAAGGAAAAGGGATAAGTTAAGTTAGAGTTTAAATGATACAGTGAAGAAGATATGCATATAAGTTCTAGGGGAAACAGTATTTAAGTGGTTAGGTGGTGCAGAAGTGGCAAGATTGGTGACACTGCATGGCAATTGGAATATAAATTGGAGAGAAAATAAAATAAAAGAGGAAGTCCTTCTAGACAAGATGAGATTTCTGAAGGGCTTAGAGTACTCTATGGAGTGCTCAAATAATCATCTGATCCCATTAGTGCTTAGAACAGTGCTTGGCACATAGTAAGTGCTTAACAAATACCATAATTATTATTTTACAAATGAGGAAATTGAGGCCCAGATAGGCAAAGTAAATTAGCCAAGGTCATATAGGAGACCAATGATTATGCTGGGATTAGAGTTTGGGTCTCCTTGCTCTTTCCACTTCTCTGGGCTGGCTTCAGGAATGCAATCAGTCTCTTAAGAATTGTCTGCATTCAAGGAGTCAGCTGCCAAACTATAATCCATAGCAGCTGTCTTATTGCATGCAGGGTCTCTGAAGAGGCCCTGGAAATCAAGTGGTGCCAATGCTTTTTCAGCCCCTTCTGGGTACTGATTCCTCCCTGACTCTGCGGTTGGGTGCCGGAACTGTCATTCAGCCTCGGACGAGCAGTGGGGTAATTAATTAAATCAGTGCTTTTCAGGCACACAGTCCTCCCTGATTGGGCATTGATACCTTCCTGCTTGCTCTTCCTTCCTCTAAGAGATTAAACAAATGAAAGGGAAATTGTGGCTTCCTCTTCTATTTGCCACCAAATGGGAAAGACAGATGAAGAAGGCAGGCTACTGGAATATTCATAGGTTTTAACGATCCAGTCAGTAAGCCACTTCTTGCTCATTATTACTTCTATACTCTGCAAATCCACTTGGCTGGAACCAGATTCAGATGACCTTAGAGGACATTTGTCCAGTGTTTTTCCACATGGAGAGGGGGAAAGTGGCAGCACTCTATGACTGAGCTTCTCTTCGACACCGCCCATACCTCCTCCCCCGGTGACACTGCATGGGATGTGGAGAACAATTCCAGAAATTTCACCTTGTCTACACCCTTGTTTTGGAGCACTTGAATGCGGCAGAGAATTCACCATCTCTAGATAGCCTGCTGAGACTCAACATTGCATGAGTAGGAGCAAGCTATGAAACAGCAACCTGAATCTCTATAGGCCTTTTTTATAGGGTATTTGTTAAGCACTTACTACTGGGGCTCACAAGTCATCCCCATTTTACAGATGAGGTCACCATGGCACAGAGAAGTTAAGAGGCTTGCCCAGAGTCACACAGCCAGACAAGTGGCAGAGCCAGGATTAGAACCCTAGTCCTTCCTTCTCCAAGGCTTATGCTCTGTCCATTAGGCTACACTGATTCTTTTCTGCCTTTGCCCTTTACCTCCTTATCTATCTCCAAAGGGGCCTGGAAGAAGGAGCTCAGAAGGCAAGTTATAGAACTCCTGGCAAGAGTTAGTATAAACCTACCATTACAAATGGTCAACTCTCATTACAAATGGTCATTGAACTAGATGACTGAGAGATCGCCAATGTGGAGAGGTGAATGGTGAAGAGTCCCAAAGTCAGTCCTCAGGAGATTTTCTTTGATGAGAAGAGACCCAGTAGAGGGCTTTGGGGTGAGGAGAGATGTGGGTCAAGTGATGTTTCAAGACAGTACAAAAGAGGCACCACTTTGGTGAGGTCTCACTTCTGGCCCACCTCCCAGGCAGCCCCAGGGGGCTGGGCGGTCTGGCGATAAGGATGACATTAATGGCTTCATCGCCTCTGTCCCAGTTTTAGAGTTGAAGTCCCTGCCTCCCTTCCTGCTCTGATATCCAAGCGAGAGGAACTGTGAGACACTAGGAGGTCTCTTTTGCAAACTGCGAAGGGAGGGAGCCAAAGCATGCATGCTCTAGACTCAGCTCCTGAGATTCAGAATCAGAAACACAATGCACTCCTGGAATCAACTGCATCAAATCTGAGCAAGATGGGAGAACAGAGGATGGCGGCCTGCGGTGGGCAAGATGGGGGAGGCAGAATGGCACAACGTGCTTCAGCCCCTCGACTGCAAACGTGACAGATAGTTTGAATAAAATCATCGAGAAAAAAAGCCAGTTCTAAAATGGACTGAATCTCACTTGGCTCTCAGCTCAAAGAGGATAGATAAAACAAATGTGCTTCCCAATATGAGGGCTTCATCCCCCACTCCACTCTGGGCCCTTGACTTTCCCATCTTCCAGCTCGTTAAGTTCCTTATTCATCACGAAGCAGGCCGAGTCCCGGTCAGAGGCGCTGCAGTATTTCAATGCAAGGGGCACAGAATAACACCATTAGTTGCAGAACATGGCTGGTAGGGTCAGGAGTTTCCTATGCCTGTCTTGAATCCAAGAGGTCCCAGGAAATCTTCCCATCGGAGATTCTGGCAGGATCACCACTGGATGGAGAATATCTTGATATTAGGACACTTATGAGCAGGCAGAGCAGGACTACGAGGAGACAGGAAATGCCACGGGAATACTTAATCAGCTGGACATCTGATGGCTATCTGATTCATTTCTCCAGCTGACCGTGAAATCTGGAGAGATTTGACTTTGGCGTTGTTATTTTTATATCCCAAATGAATGTGCTGCTTCCCCCCACAAAAAAATGAATTTGCAAATTTTGATAGCCCTCTTGGAAGAGCAGAGAATGGTTTGGATGTGAGTGGAGCTGATTTATAACTGGCAATTAAGTCACTATGAAATCCATAATTGCTTTATGCTTTCTCCCTAAGAGGGCTGATACATTTAACAAGTGCTGCTGATGAAGGAGAGGACTGTTGGGTTCTAGAATGCAAATCTTAATCTCCGTTTATTAGAATGGATTGTCTCTGCAGAGTTCCACCTTCATCTTGGGACTCTAGTCATGAAAGGAACCATTCCTGGCCTGACTCTCTAATCAGAGAGAGAGAGACAGAGACAGAGAGAGATGCATCTCTGGCAAAACCTGCCACCCCTGATGACTTCAGGAAGGAATTCAGGTTTCAGGGTTACAGCCCTGACTGACAGTAGAGGGTTTCAGGAGCCATACAAAGTAGGTACAGGTAAGTCAGGTCCTGCTGTAAAGTTCTTTCATAAGCATGTAGTTGTTGAGTTAGGGGAGAACTCTCTTTGGGGGTAATGGTGGGGGTTCAGGCTTCAGGCAGCCTGAGGGTTCCTTCTGGAAGTCTCAGGGATCCCAGAGAACATAGAATTAATTATGGCATTTATTAAGTTCTTCCTAAGTGCCAAAGCACTGTGCTAAACCCTGGGGATTGGGTTTAGAACCTGGGGCTCATGTCTCACAGTCCCGTGCTCTTTCATTAGGCCACGCTGAGAACACATCAGTAATAGAACAGGAAAGGCCACCAGCATCTGGGGCAAACCATCTAGTCTGTTTCCTTGCACTTAATTCTTACACCCAGAGAGCAGGGCTCTGTGGATGCTCTGTCCTTTCTTAAAGCAAACCAGGGGCAGAGAGGTGGAAACGAGAAAGGACAGAGAATGAGAAGGGCATTCTCTATACAACCTGGCTGAAGGATGGCAAAAACCGTAAGTCATCTGCCTTTGTTTTCACAATTTTGTTAAGACTATAACCGCTATTCAATTATGGTAAGGGTCCTCTTGCTGCAGGGCTTCTATCTGGGAAAGAGTGCTCAGGCCACAGGGTTTCTATTATGGAAAGGGTGCTCAGACCACGGGGGCTTCTATTATGGAAAGGGTGTTCAGGCCACGAGGCTTCTATTACAGTAGAGGGCGCTCAGGCTACAGGGATTTTTCTATAGTTGCCCCATCTCCTCCCATTCTCATCTACCTGAGATGGCTTAGGGCTTCTGGTATACTGAGGCACAAAACATCCCCAGTGCTTGGTAACCCACATTCTGACAGGGCTAGTGAAAATACCAAGAGGTATCTTTATCTTTCTAGCATCAGATCAATGTACCCACCAACAAAGCATTCTACTCAGACTCCATTATCAGTAGCAGCACCAGGGATGTATTAAAACTCTATAGTGTGCAAAACACTGAATTGGACTCTGGCAGATTACAATGAAACTTAAAGGCACGGTCCCTGCCCTCAAAAGTCTTACAGTCTGAGGGAGGGAAGGAAGGGGGAAAACACCACAGCACAAAGGCAGCCTTCTGGCCCACTCTATCGGCAGATGAGAAAGTCCTAGTGAAACTGATGCATTGCATAAACCCGGTATTTTGAACGCAGTGAATGGAGGTGTTGTGTCTTCCCTTTACCATCCACTGCTTAAGCCTTCCTCATTAAGATCTACTGTAATAAATGAATGGTCCCACTTTAAAAAAAACCCAAAAAACAGAAAAGCACATTCAGCCATTTTAGTAGCTAATCTAGCTACTGCAACTGCAGAATCTAGCATGAGTTTACCAAACCATTGCATCTCTTCTTTTTTCCAAACACAGTCACACAGTCACTCTCTCTAGAAATGCACGGCCTATAAGATTGACAGGTTATGGGAAAACATCCGTTCACTGTGTACAGAACAGATGGCATTGTGTAACCTTGTCACAGCCTAGCAGTCTCTCTCCATCTCTGAAGTTATTGTCAGACTGAAATTAAATGGCTCCAGAGATGCGATTATTTCTCACTTCTTTCCAATCTAAGGAAAAGCTCAATTTAGTGTAATGTTTAAGAAAAATCTAATTTGATAGCGTTACTCATTTTGTGGTTACCCAAGAGTTTTATTTAGATCAGTAGGGCTAAACCAGGAGGACCAAGCTCCAATCTAATTAGGTACCAAAAGACCTATTTACCTAGGAGGAATGCTAGCACCAAACGAGCACCCTATAAATCATTAACTATTTTATTATTCCTTTCTGGGTTTTCAGGGTACCCTGTCCTAACTCCTGAGCCACCCTCAATGTTAGCATGGGGAAACAAAGTGCAAATTGATTTCCAAGTTTTCCCCACCTCTCCTCTTCCCTCCCCTGACCTCGCTCTGGCCAGCTGGACCCATAAGGGCAGGGATGAGGCCTTTGACCTCTGTGGTACTCTCCCAAATGCCCAGTACAGTGGTCTGCACAGAGTATGTGTTCAATAAATGTTACTGATTGATTTACTGATGCGGGGCCAAAAGAACTAAGGCAGACATGTAAAAGGGTTGGCAGAAGCCCATCGAGAATTGGGATGAAAATAAAAACTAAAACATAATGATCACGATAATTTTTATTAAGTACTTACTATGTCACAAGCACACAGTACTATATGCTACATACTGGGGGTGGTACAAGATAGTTAGATCGCAGTCTTTTTTCCATCCTGGGCCCACAGTCCAAGACATGAAGAGTGCAGGTATCTCATCTCCATTTTACATAAGAAGAAAGTGAGGCAGAGAACAGTGAAGTGACTTGCCCGAGGACACACAGCAGGATTAGAATTCAGGTCTCCTGACTCCCAAGGCCATGCTCTTTCAACTAGGCCACATTCTGAGCCTTTGGACCTCATCCTGACTTTTGCACTCAAGGGAGCTAGATCCTCTGGACAGAGGGAAGAAAATCCACTCCCTTTCCTCTTCCGAGTTATCTTCTTTGGAATATCTACACTGTCCTGGGCTGGCAGGGACAGGAACCTGCTCATAGCCAGCATCACTGTGGCACTGATTTGGATGATATTTGAGAAAGTTAGGGTGAGGTGTTATTTACAGAATGGACCACCAGGAAGCATAACACAGGACTGTCATTTCCTTTTCTGATCCCATCAGCTTGTGTTATTGTGTTTCTAGCAGTCCATCCATCCTCTCTATCCTTTCTCCTCCAATGCTGCCTCTAAGTGAGAGACAAACACAGCAGCCTCAATAATGGACTGTGGAAAGAAGTCCAGAGATTGTTACTTTGCCTAAAAGCTGTCATCACTGTAATTGACAGGTGCAGTACAGAGAGACAGGCCCTAATTAACCCATTCACTGAGGTAAGGGTAGGGGAGAAGGATGTTGTTTTCATCTGGCTTAATACTGTTTGGGTCAATTGAACAGGCCCTTGGGGAACACTGGAGAGGATTTTCATAAATTTTCAGTGCAACCAGAGAGCCACTTAAAAATATAGAGATTATAGAAGGGAAACTAGAAAGCTCTTTTCTACCTAAATCTGGGTTGAGCAGTCCAAATTTCACTGTCATTTGTGGTTATTTTCTTGGTGAACGGAGGGCAAATAAATGATTTCGTCAGGAGCCAACAAAGCCCTCTGAAAAGCGAAACATCAGTGTGCTTTTAGGAAACATGAAGGGGACACTTGCAAAATCTTGCTCATTTCTAGTTACAAATGTGAGTTCAGGGAGTTTATGAGCTATCTGGCTTTGCATATTACTTTCTTCTTTAAAAAAAGAAACTTCTCCTTTCATCAATAGCCCTCGTGATTGGCCTCAATGAGGATTGTCTGCAAGATTCCTGCCCTGTATACAGCTAACAAGTATGACTGAGGCTATGAGGTTTCATTAGGTAACAAACCACAGGTGTACAGGGAGAAAGGTATAGGTCATGAATTCTGAGAGGCACCTAGGATTTTACTGCTTTCATTTGCCCCTCTACCCCACCTCCTCTTTGATGGATTCCCTTCCCCCTTTTTCACATAGCCTCACCCCTACTACAGAATCACATCTTTGTTTCTGGGGGTGGGAGCAAACTAAAAATCAGTTAGTCAATGTATCCACTGAGTACCTACTGTATGCAGAGCTTGAAAATGGGATCATAGATACAAGATCATTAGACAGGACATAGTCCCTCCTAGACATGGGCCTCATGGGGAGTGAGAATTGGCATCCTATCCCCATTGTACAGATGAGGAAACTGCAACTCAGAGAAATTAATAATTTACCCAAGGTCAAACCTCAGACCGGTAGCAAGACTAGGATTAGAAGCCAGATCTCATAATTCCCACTCCCACGTTCTTTCTAGGAGGCTCTGCTGCCTAGAGAATTGTCCGCAAAATGATCCGGGCAGCAGAGCCACTGTGACTGCACAATCCCAGGTAAAGCGACTGACAATCTGACTCCAGGCACTGAATAACCATATCCGGATTGGATTGGGGAAGCAGCGTGGCTCAGTGGAAAGAGCCTGGGCTTCAGAGTCAGAGGTCATGGATTCGACTCCCAGCTCTGTCACTTGTCAGCTGTGTGACTGTGGGCAAGTCACTTAACTTCTCTTGTGCCTCAGTTACCTCATTTTAAAATGGGGATTAACTGTGAGCCTCATGTGGGGCAACGTGATTACCCTGTATCTACCCCAGCGCTTAGAACAGTGTTCTGCACATAGTAAATGCTTAACAAATACCAACATTATTAACATTATTCCAATCTCCTTGATTTTATTTGAAGGGAAATGGAGGTGATGGCAGGTCTACCAGCATTAGTTTCAGAATTGCCAACCGTTAGGCAGGCCAAATGATGAAATTCCATAGGGCCACCTAGTGAGAAGAAAAACACCTTCATGGCCAACATCCATCAAACCTTCTAAGAAATGTAATGCAGTCAGGGGTGTTCAGACTTCCCCACTTGGGACTGCATTATACTGGTCTTATCAGTGATGAGCTTGAGAATGGGAGCAGATGGCAGTGGCAGCAAAAACTCAGCAGCATGAGCATCCTTATATGAGAAACAGCCTGACCTAGTGGCAAGAGCCCGGGCTTGGGAGTCAGAGGTCGTGGGTTCTAATGTCCGCTCCGCCACTTGTCTGCTGTGTGACCTTGGGCAAGCCACTTAACTTCTCTGGGCTTCGGTTACCTCATCTGAAAAGTGGCAGTTAAGACTGTGAGCCCCACGTGGGACAACCTGATTACCTTGTATCTACCCTGGGGCTTAGAGCAGTGCTTGGCACATAATAGGCACTTAACAAATACCATCATTATTATAATAGAAGCCCTGAAGCAAAGGCAACCTACCATAATATAATATAAAATATAGTCACAGCAAAATTCTGTAAATTTTGGATACAGAGACTGTATCCAATCTGATTATCTTGTATAGTGGGACAGAGACTATAACCAATCTGATTATCTTGTATCCACCCCAGGTTTTAGCAAAGAGCTTGGCATAATAAGAGCTTACTAAATTCCATAAGAATAATAATCATTATTAGTAATAGTATTTATTATAAGATGCTCTTCTTCATTCCAAGATCTTTTGAGGTCTGAAAAGCAAAACTATGCGGAAGGGATGTCTGGAGCACATTTCTTTTAACCCTGAGCTGTTCCCTGGGGATGAGATTCCCCAGTCAGCAAGTCAATTTCTTGCCAAAACACAGTCCTTTTCTAGCTGCTGCTTCTAACCTGGAAGGACAAAGACAATGCCTTCAGGTTTTAAATTTCGAAAAATCTAGTATACCTGGATAAAAAACCTTCGGCAGGTGCACCCAAGGAGCAAGCTCTGAAGACAAAGGGATCTTAAACTTTGGCCCTGCCCCTGCCCCAGGCTCAGTCCCTCTGGGCTGTGGGCATGCAGGTGCTCTGAGCCACTGCTCAGTGAGAAGAAGGATGGATCTCTGCAGAGATGTGTGCTGGCCTGGCTAAAAGGGACAAACAGCCCAGGGCACTAAGTCACAAAAAGAAAACATGGGTTGCAATCTTGAAGGATAATCTCCCCAGACTGAAAAGTTGGTGTGAGATGGGCCTAGTAAACAGAAACGAGCCTCTGCTCCATTTTCTCCAATCTGAATATATCAGTGCTCCTGCTAGACTGGGGGTGGCCAACAAGGCCCAGCCCAAGATGGGGGTTAATCTTTTATGCCCATCCCTCCCAACTACCCATGGCTACAAGGCTGATGGGTTTCCTTTTCCGTCCACTAGGGACAAGACTGTAAGCTTGTTGTAGGCAGGGAATGCATTCTGTTATACTGTGGTATTGTACTCTCCCAAGAGTACAGTGCTCCTCATGTAGTAAGCACTCAATAGATAGGATTGACTGGCTGAATGAGGTCTAGCCTCTGGTAACCTGGACAGAGACTCCTCTGGGCCCCTGTTCCCACTCCCTGCCCCTACCCCTTGATTAGCTGTAACAAGCTTCACTGACACTCCCACACGCAGTAGAGATCAAAACACAGTTCTCAAAAGCCGGTGATCTCCCTGAAGCTAATAAGGGTCTTGGAAAAGGAGGATTTTCTTTCCAAAAGCTTTGAAATGCAAATCCACATCCATTATCTCTAGCCATCCTACTACCAGTTAGACTCATCCCAGCAGAAAGTACAAATGGGATCAGTAATAAAGGGAAATTAGATGGGTCTTTCTTAAAGCCTCTCAGGGGTAACAAAGCCTCATCATGTGTGAGGAAAGACAGACCCCTGGCCCTTAAAAGAGAAGCTACAAATGCTCTTTTAAGGAATCTTCAGTCATCACCTGAAGATGGGTCATTTGCCTAGGGAATATTCTGAGGTTTATAACCCCAAGAAGTTGTTCCAAAGGGCTGTAAGAATTTGGAAGCAAGCACCACTCAGATGCCCAGAAGGAAGGGTATTCTTCTCAAGGTGTTCCTATTCCTTGGGCTACATTTGTGCTCAAATTCAGCTGCTGCTGCTTCTGTCATGGCCCGCAGCTCTCACTTCCTGCTCGCTGTGGTAAGCAGGTTTGAAGATGACACTTCAACAGTGAGATTTTCATTAGTTTGGGTATTTGCAGTTGACAAGAACAATGTGTGATCAACAATCCCTTCCACAATGCATGCAGGAAAAGATTATCCCTTTCTACACTACAGCATTTGCTACCCACAGAGCCTGCTGCCATTTTTGTTTCTCTCTTATGGTGTCCCCATGACCTACAGCTCATCACACCATCTTCCTCCCAAGCCCCAAATTTAGAAATTTGGGCTGAGGGCCATGGAGGAAGGAGACTGGTTCCTCTAGACTGTAAGCTCACTGTGGGAAGGGAATGTGTCTGCTATATTATACTCTCCCAAGCACTTAGTACAGTGCTCTGCACAAAGTAAGTGTTCAGTATATGCAATTGATTGATATCAGCCATGAGTGTTGAATCACTGATCCAAATGAAGAGAAAAGAATGGTCATTTTATCAGCCCTGTTTTACACAAGGGGAAAATTCCATTCTTTGTACTTATGCCTGGAAATTCTGCAACTGGCATTGACTTTCAGACAAACATATTTCAGGATCAGCTCAAACAGTTACCCCGCTGAGGCTTCAAAATGATATTATAAGTACTAGATTAGCCAAATGCCTAGTGCTAACACTCTTAGCTCTTGGGCAGCAGGTACAGTCAGCAGATAAATATAAAAACCACTAAGAGAGTGGTTTTACAAAATAACACCCTTTCCGACCAAAAATGCACAAGCTATAATCAAGATAATGCACATACAGGTCCAACACACACACACACACACACACACACATAAAATTATTTCACAACATGATTTTCATTTGCCAGGTCCTGACCCCCTTCAGTCACAAGATCCTGCTCTAGAAACACAGAATGGATCCACCTCACAGTAAGCTGCAAAGCCAGAAGCCAGATTCTTGATATTAATGAAACTATTTCCTGCTCCTAGTGGCCCATAGTTTCCCATCATCGTTTTGGTTTGTCCACACTTTTAGCAGACAATGCAAATGATCCAATTTTTAAATGTTTCATTTTTCTTGCAGTGGGTCAAGTCCCCTAGAGAGCCAGCCACTGCAGAAGCACCCAGAGGTATCATTTGAGGCCACCGAACACAGAAGTGAGGCTTTCTCGCCTGGATACACAAGTGATTTTAATGTTAATGCCAATGCCGACAAGATCAAGCCAAGTACAAAAAAATATCTGGGTGACAGTTTATTAATCCACTCAAACTCAACCAGCAGCAACACTCTGCAAAGGCCAGGCTCATTAAGGAAATGGCCCTGTGCCCTGGAAATCATATGCTAAACATGCTAACGTGCTAAGTTAGGTGACCATGTATTTTGCAGCGATAATGCTCTACAGGATAATGAATGAGTCGATTGCACTGATAGGTGTGTTGTTGTGTTACTGCTTTTAAGAATTTGCTTTTAAACCAAGTTGGCTGTTTATGAAGTGTGGGTTAGACCTTCAGGACTGAATTGGGCTTAGCCTGCTGCAGCCTCATCTTTCAACTTAATAACATTAAGTGGCATTGAGATGCTTACTCCATGTAGAACAGATTGTAGGACCCCTCACAAGTGGGCTTGCCAGGTTAGGCAGTAGTAGTAATGGTGTTTTTTTAACATAAGTGCTGGGAAGCACAACAGAAGCACAAGATGTGCTCCCTGTCCACATGGAGCTTACACTCTATTGGGGTAGCACAGAAATATTCACAAACAGTGAAATCAGAATAAAATTGAATGTTCAGTCAAATGTTCAAATACGACTCAGGCATGGACCATAGCGGAATACAAAGTCCAGATGGGAATCTGGGTAATTGAGCCTGGGCAGACACAGTTATCTGCAATGCTTTGATTCATGACAGGTAGTGCTGGGATGGGAATGCCTTGCGGATGTTTTGTAAGTAGGATTTCCAGATGATTAGGAGGAGAAGGATAAACCCATTCATCAGATTAGCCTAATAATGCTGCTGCAATGTCATGGCCAGGCTCACTGATAGAGCTAGGCTGTTATTCACCATTATCCTTTTCATTCCTAATATTTTGATATTATAATGCTAATATCTCCATGTAATTTGGCCACTACCATCTATGATTAACATAAGACTGTCTACTAGCTCTAATGTACTATCCAAAGCATTAAGTACAGAGCTCTGCATGCAATAAGCACTCAAAAAATACTACTAATTGATAAAAAAAATCTTCTGCATATCGAGTACTGAATCAAGGCCAACTAGAATGATTAATATGGTTAACTAACACCTTCAGAACCATTAATTGACTTGCCACTTTTTAAGCTCCACATATATTTCAGCTCTTCTACTGGATAGAGTTATTTATCCTCTTTTTAGAAGTTATTGAAATATATATATTTACACTCAGTAGGTTTCTCTGTTTCACCAAAATATTATTAATAGGAGTAATAATAGTAATAATAAACTACAAGAGCTCCTTGAATAATTGCCATGATAGAGTACTTACACTTGCATATATTCATGGTGGAAAATTCATTTTCAGAATGAAATACACTTAAGACTTATTATGTTTGCTAAATTAGATCAGAGTCTTTGAAGAGGGTGGAGGGAGGGAGGAGGAATGAAGGGAAGGAGGGAGGGCAGGAGAAGGGGAGAGGAAATAAAGGATTGTAAAAATTGTAGTTTTCAATTTCAATATCTTTAACAGTGCCAAGTCCAGTCCACACAGCCGCTGCATATTTTCTCCCAGAAGGCTTGGAGGTTAACCGTGGCTTTCTTAACTACAATATTGAAGAAAAGTTTCCTTTTTTAAAGCAAAATCCTCCTTCCTTTGATAGTAGTAGAGAAGATGATTCAAGGGAGCAGGAGCTAAATACTATGTAATTATCACCGTAATTATCATCATGGCAATTGTTAACCACTTACTAGAGCCTTCAAACACAATACTAACCTCTAGAATAAATACAATCAATACCTGAATAAACAGGAATATTGAATTAATGAGGTTTAATGGTCCCAAAATGACTTGGCTCCATATGGCACCTAAAAGCCTCTCTCATTTTTATTCTCACACCTTTGTGAAGGAGTGGTCAGTATTGGAGTCCTCATTTAACAGATGAGAAAATCAAGGCGTAGTTAAGGGATCTGCCCATTTATAGAATTAGCAACTGAGCTACCACTGGATGACAAATGTCCTGACTCCTGGCTAGCAGATGCTTTCTTCTTCCTGCTATGAATACCTGTAGGCAGGGCAGCTCCTCCATAAAGGCAAACAAGGCCCCAGAAGTGCTCTTCATCCCAATCGCCCCTTTTCTCTTTCTGATTTCTGCTTTTCACTTCCTGGTCCCTTCCTCACTCCTGCTCAAAGGACCAGTTTTCTGCCAAAACATAAATATGACAGGGTTTAACTTTCTTCACTAGCCCCACTTCTTGCTCAGATAAAGGTCCTGGAGAAATCTAGGATATTGGTCTGTGTACTACCTCCCATTTGGAAGTTGTCCTTTAGGAACACTGCCATTGATCTTTAGGGGCTGGATCTTTGGGAATCAGACCATGAGTAAATCACACAGCTAAATGGCACCTAATGAAAGAGGATTCTGATCGGAGAGAAAGAACCTCTGCAACTAGGTGAAATTGGAAGTGTTTGGGGAGCATGTGAGAAAGGCAGGAAAATGACTCTTCAGCTGAATTGAGGGGCAGAAGGGAAAAGATCAGACTTATTACAAGTATAAAATGTCCAGAAGCCAGCTACAGTGCAATGGCCCTTATAAACACAAGCAGTTTGGACAATTAATTTTTGTGCAAAATCAAATATAAGAATACCCAAACCCACAGCTTTGAGGTGATATAAGGACCATGCTTGGCAGTTGGAGTGACATGAAGGCTGAGGTTGCCTTCCTCCACTACTTCACAAGAGCCCTCACCCTCCAGGCTTGAGAGAAACCCCAAGATGGTTTCTAATCACTGAAGCCCCTGCCATGAGGGATAGGCAGTGCCTCAGAAAGGGAAAAGCAAAAGAGAAAACAGAAAAAGGGGCATCACATGTGATTTCTGTAATGGAGAAGCAGCTAGGAAAACTGACAGACTTATCAGATGAAGACAACTTCCATTAGGACTGAGCATCCGCTTCTGGCCAGAGAGATGGCAGGGGGTGATTTATAGAGCTAAGAGGAGACGTAGAGCTGATTTTCATACACTTTGGCTATCCTGGCTGGCCTCTTTCCTCAAGAACCAACAGATTACATGGGTTTTCAAACTGGGTGGCGTGTAGGAATTCATAAATAATTAATGACCCCTCAATAATGACCTCTGTGAAGCAAAGACTGGGAGTTTTGCTTTCAGCCAGGCCTGTAGAAAAAGCTGCAGTCAAGCCAACTTAAGGCTGCGCTACTCACTGAGCTGACTTTGGGGCTGTGCTGGCTTCTGGTCCCAGTTACAGTCCATGGACTCCAGCGCAGGAAACCAAGTTCAGACAGGGATTACTGCCCTGATGCAAATCTTTAAACAAAAACACAAGAGAATTAAGATCGAGAGATGGCTTTTGCTTAGGGAAAGTCTTGGTCTCCTTGCGAGAGAACAGATCAATATTTAGGACTTATGTAGAGAAGCAGCATGGCCTAGGGGGAAAAGCATGGGCCTGGGTGTCAGAGGACCTGAGTTCTAATTCTGGCTCTGCCACTTGTCTGCTGTGTGACCCTGGGAAAGTCACTTAACTTCTCTGTGTCTCAGTTTCCTCATCTGTAAAAATAAGTATTAAATCCTACTCCCCCCACACCTAGACTGTGAGCCTCATGTGGGATAGGGACTGTATCCAAACTAATGACCTTGTACCTACTCCAGCACTTAGAACAGTACTAGTACATAGTAAGAGCTAAAGAATTATCATCATCATTACTTGGCCAAATTCTCTTTTCTGGCTCTCCCCTCCCCAGTCACTCATGTCAAAGATTCAGGCTTCGATCCCTAGGGCTCCGGTCTCTTTTATTGGCCAGCTGAGTGCAAAGGAATAAAAGGTATTCAGACCATAATGCATCATTTCCCAACTCGGTGAAGAATGAGCATGATGCCCTACAATCTTTAGGATAATGGAGAACTAAAGCCTATGGAATCTGAAGACTTGCAATTCTCTTCCCTGATTTTTTGTTGAGACTTTTGGGAGTTTTTTGGAGGCATTTGAGGCATGAGGTCATGTGCATCTCTCCCACTTCCCCACTCACAAGTGCACCAAGTCCCTCTCTCTGAATGGTGTCCAAGACTCCGCGCTCCATCTGATCTCACCACATGACAGCATCTGCAAATGAGATTTCTCCTTCAGAGGGGTATTAAGGAGCGAGGAGTCCCTGCTCTACAAATTTCTAGACTATTCCCTCTTCTCTGAGTGCGGGGTGAGTTACCTCTGTCACAGCCTCCAAGAGTGGGGCCCTGAATGACAGAAAAGGAAGAACGGGCCAAGGCAAAGAGGAGACAAAGAGAACACAAGACTGAGAACTCCCTGAAGTTCAGGGTCCATGACTAATTCCCCCTTGTGTATTCTTTCCCAACACTTATGATAGTGTTCTCCACACGGTAAGCACTTAATAAATACTAAGTAATAAGTACTATTAAGTACTATTATCACTGCTTCTACTATAGAGAGAAAGGGAGGGAGCAAGTCAGAGCCACAAAGAGAACAGAAGCTTACACACTCACACATATTCTTACCCAACCCAACTGCCTCAGTAGCTGTGACTGCTTCAGGTAGTCCTGCCACACAGCAATCAGCAGAAGAGAGTGGCAGCAGGAACAACAAAGCAGCAGTGAGGGGAAGCCTCATTGAGGGTTATTTGTTAAGGCACATAACTATGTGTTAAGCACTGGAGTAAATATAACATAATCAGATTGACACAGTCCCTATCCCATTAGGGGTTCACAGTCTAAGTGGGAGGGAATCTCTCCCACTGTAGACTGTGTCTAGGCAGTCTGTAGACTGTAAGCTCGTTGTGACAGGGAACAGGTCTCCTAACTCTTGATTTGCGCTCTCCCAAGCACTCAGTACAGGACTCTACATGTAGTAAGTGCTCAATACCATTGATGATGAGGGAGAATAGCTATTGAATCCCCATACTACAGATGAGGAAACTGAGGCACAGAAAAGTGACTTCCCCAAGGTCACACAGCAGGCAAGGGGCAGAGCTGGGATTACCAACCCAGGTCTCAGTACTCCCTGTCATGCCCTTTTTCCTTTCTGTTTCCCTTACTACCATCATGTTCCCTATTCCACACCAACTTCTGACGTCAGTTTCTCTACAACTGCAGGCTGCTCCCTCCAGGGCCCAGTAGAATCAACCTCAGAAGATGGAGCATTTCTTCCTCCTTTCTATAAATTATTTTGTGACAGTCTTCCTGGTTAGACTGTAAATTCCATGAGGGCAGGGACCACGTCTCTTGCTTTTCTGTTCTCTCCCAAATACCTAGTACAGTGCTCTGCATTCAGTAGGTGCTAAATAAATACTATCAGTTGATTTATTCATTCAATTGTAATTATTGAGCGCCTACTATTTGCAGAGTAACTGATCTTGCTGTTGGTCCTTTTCACTGCTTGTTAGCACTAACAACTCACACACGGAGGGAAATGAAAGGAGATAAAATTCTAACCTGGCCATTCAGGTTCATAGCAGCAAGTTTGGTGGGGAAATTGAAATTACTTGTTAAAGAGAGGCCTGGGGCTAGACATGCTCTCCCCGTCCATAATGCTCTCCCCGTCCATAATGATCATGAACAATCCTGAACAGTGTCACTCCTTGTGTGGTGTGGTCGGCCAGAGTGCTTCCAGCATTCCACTCTTCAACTAACCTCACCTCCATTTACTGGCTCTCTCTATACCCAATGTTATTACAAATATCTTCCAGATCTGAGCCTGATCATTATGTCTCAGTAAAGCTACTTTATCACATTTTTCTGTCGATGACCTTTGCTTTTCTTGGTGCTGTTTCCTGTGACATAAGAGAATTTTCCTCGCCAAAGACTTTTTTTTTCTTTTAACTTTTCAAAAAGCTGTTCCAAGACCCAAGGGCTCTCGGTTTTTTGACACAATTTTTCAGTGGTTTTAAAAGCTCTCGGTCTCCCGGAGGGGTAGAGAGGCCTACATTTTAGGGGTAAGGAGGACAAGCCCTCTGAAGAGTTGGGGGTGAGAGCAATGACCAGTGGAGAAGAGTCTTGCCTCTTTTCACCCTATAACAGGGTAGAGACCCATGATTAGAGAAGAGCCACTTTGTCTGGCAAGGCTTCCCCAGCGGTTAGTGTGAGTGATAGCCCACCATGTTGTTTCAAGCCCTTTCTTTCTAGCCAGTTTTCACTGTCCCAGTTAGGAATTGTTTCAATGTGGCCTAATGGAAACAGCCCAGGCCTGGGAGTCAAGGGATCTGAGTTTTAAACCCAGCTCCGCCGCTTACCTGATATGTAATCTTGGGCAAATCACTTAACTTTTCTGTGCCTCTCCTCATATGTAAAATGGGGATTAATCATCTGTTCTCTCTCCCCTTTAGCCTGTGGCTCACAGCCCACAGGCCTCCTATCCATGAGGGATAGGAACTGTGTCCATCCTGGTAATCCTGTACCTACCCCAGCACTTAGTATAGTGCTTGGTACATAGAAAGTGCTTAAGAAATACCATGATTATTACTATTAAGTGTCACTTCCCTTAATTCTATCCCATGGTTCCCAGTTACTCAGAGAGCCTTAGAGAGCAGGGACCATGGACCTTGTCTTTGCTGTGGTGGCCTGGGAAGGGGGAATCCAGGACTTGCATCTTAATCATTAAAGTCCTACTTCCAACACCTAAAACCCTCTCTCAGAGGCCCTCAGGAAGACGACATCTCTTTACCCTACAAGGTGTCTCCACTCACTCACATAGGGCATCTCTCATCTCATTCTCTCCTCTCCCCAATCAGCAGAGTAACAACTTTAGTTCCTCAATATCCACGTTACTCCCCTCCTTCTGAAGCATTTTTGGAATACAGGCTCGCATATCCTCCACCCCCCCCCTTCATATTCCCTCCTCACACTTACTCACTCTCACTCACACACACACACACACACACACACACACACACACTAGTCATTCACCCTTTACTCACACAACCTCGCTTTCAACCTGCTACACCCCAGCCACATCCGTCGGAAACACCTGTTTGCCCCAGCTGGCTCCAAGAAATTCCCAGTGGCATATGCTTTGATAAATAGGCTATATTAGAAGAAGAAAAAGAAGAGGAAGAAGAAAAAGAAGAATAAATCTATTACACAGCATAACTGGTATTTGGAATCAGTGTCCCCTGGTACAGTTCCATAACATTTTTCTACTGTTATTATTCAACAGAAATACTGATAAAAGTCAATGGGGCAGTGAAGACAAATAGTGAAAAGCAAACAGAGTATTCATGCATTCTACCATGGACTTGCTCCCAAAGATGTATGGGCATTCTACAGAATACTGAGCTTCATATGTGACCCAGAGGATTAGGGCTGCTATATTTTAGCAAATGCCTGGCCCTGGCTGGAATGTCAAAGAAAGACTAGAGGATTATATAAGGAGGAGACTTATATGCCCCTCGTGAGCCATAGGGAGGTCAGCAAATCACTTCATTCAGCTCTAAATCTATGAGGTGTGACATTTTGGCTGACATGGAGATCTCCCTTATTTTCCTTCTGATAGCAACACTGGACAGATTGCCGCTTGGATTGCTGTATATATTCAGGCTCTGACAGCTCGGTAGAATGACTTTCCCTGCTCAGAAAAGGGCATTTTCAACTCTGCCGTGCAGCCGGAGATTGGACAGTGCTTGCATTCAAGTCTCGTCCTGCAGGCTGGCCGCTCCTCATGCAAGAAGAGTATTCTCACCTTGTTTCCAGGGGGATGATGGAGAGAAGAAACTTGTTTTTCCATTGCCAGGAGGCTGGGGGACCCAGGCGACTAGTGTTTGGCTTTCAGTTCCAGAAAGCTTTCTTTGCCAAAGTTCAGACAACCAGAAAATGAACGATCCCTGTCTGGAAGTCATTCTGGGAAGCGAGCAAGGAGAGGAACGGGGGAAACGCTCAGGGGAGTCCATGCCGACATCAGCCCACAGAACCTTATGCGTCACCTCGACGAGGACCACAGGTCTTCAGCCTCTTGGGTTACTGTTCCAATATCCCAGCATAGCTAGACCTCTAGAGGTGGCAGTTTGCACCAGCCTACTGAACATTCAGATACAGAGAAGGAATTGTCCTATTAGAGGCCCTTACCAGTGCCTCTGCCCATCACTCGAGACCAAAAACCCCACAATGGACTGCTAACTCCCCAAGAAACACAATAGAAGCTGTGCTTTATCAATAATACTAATGGTGGTATTTATGAAGTGCTTCCTACATGTCAAGCACTGAACTAGGCGTCGGGGCAGATACAAGATAATTGGGCGGGACACAGGCTCTGTCCTCCATGGAACTCACATGTAGCTTAAGTGGAAGGGAGAAAAGGTATTTTATCCCCAATTTTACACATAAGGAAACTGAGGCACAGAGAAGTTAAGTGCCCAAAGTCCCACTGCAGGCAGATGCTGGAGATGGGGTTACAACCCAGGTCCTTTGACTCCCAGGCTTAAGCTCTTTCCATCAAACTCTTCCTGGCTGGCATGCAAAAGGAAACCCCTCTTTTATTGCTTTGGATGGTAAGATCCCCAGGGGCCTGGGAGAAAGGGAAGGGAGAGGGAGAGGAGACTGGTGAACAAATTATTCAAAACTGGAGGCTTAAAATAAGAGTTTGTAGCCTCTGTTGGTTCATCTAAGCCTTTTTGGAATGCAGGCCCAAGGAAAACAGACTTCTCATCTCCCAAAATCCTTAAATGCATTTGGGCTGGCAGCCTTTCAGGCATTCTCTTTGACAGAGATAGATTCATGAAAAGTGGCATATCTTGACCATGAGAGGAAAAATAAAGCTTTCATTTTAATGGCCCCAAAACTAAGTTAATTGACTGGTGTTCTGACCTCACTTCTCCTCCTCCTCCACTCTTCTCCCCTCCCCTTCCCTTCTTCCTATCACGCTGTTGTAGGGAATGCATCTTAGGGGGGAGAAGGAGCCTACGCCGGAGGCCACAAACAGACCAGGCTAGCAGGAATCCTCTTTTCTGGCCAAAGCTCAAAAAGGCTTTCTGGGGAGAGTTGTCTCTGGGACAATTAGAGGTGTACACTGGACGAAATTAAATGAGACAGGAGGGGTAGGAGTTAGGCAGAGGCCAAGGAGGAGGCTGCCAGCATTTGACTTTCAGAAGACCTCGGTCCAATGGTATTGCAAGAAACAGGACCTGGGCATGAGTGTGAACGGAGGAGCTGGTGGGTCAGAGGGCCAGGTCCCGGGGGACACAAACCAAGTGGTTGGGATAGAGAGGGGCAAACACCTGGTATGAAAACTTCTCTGTGCCTCAATTTCCTTATCTGTACAATGGGGATTCAATATCTATTTGCCCTCCTTCTTTGGCTGGGAGCCCCATGTGGGATGGGGACATTGTCTGACCTGATTATCTGGCATCTACCCCAGTGTTTGGCACACAGTAAGTGCATAAAAAATGCCACAGTTATTATTAGGATTGACTGTAGGATTGACCCCTTCCATCCCCAGGATTCTGAGAAAAAGATAGGGTAGGGAGCTTGCATGTGGAGTTTCAACAGGATAGCAAGTAGAGGAAGGGTTTCTTTTTTTAATAAGGCATTTGTTAAATGCTTACTATGTACTAGGTACTGTTTTAAGCACTGAAGTAGATACAAGTTACCCAGGTTGGACACAGTCTGTGTCCCATGTAGGACTCACTGTCTTAATCCCCTTTTGACAAATGAGGTACCTGAGGCACAGAGAAGTGAAATAACATGCCCAAGGTCACACACAGCAGACAAATGGAGGAGCTGGGATTAGAACCCAGGTCCGGGATCTGGGGGCTGGCTCACAGGTGCCTGTTGAACTGAAAAGCTGGGCTGAAAACACTATTCAGCAGTCAGTCTTTTCCTGCTGTATCATGTCACAACTCCTATAAATGGATTTCATTTTGGGGGAGGCAGGGAATGAACACGCATTTTCAGAGCTTTTTTTAAATGACCAGTCCTGTATCAAGAATGACTAGAGATACTAATGCCTAATAAGGCCTCACCACGATACTGGCCAAATAGCCTGGTGCTTGAGTTTATGGATTCCAGAGCAATTTATCCCTTCCTGATAACGTGAAAAGTCAGTTCTCGCACCTTCAACATTATTATGCTCTGGCTACAGCAGAGTGTGCAGTCAGCTGGCTAGCTTGACGATACAACTTTCTGAGGGTGGGATGGGGGAGGAGGTTGAAGTTATCCAAAGCCAGTCTCAAAGCCCCTGAATGCAGAGACAAGGACCCACATCCATAATAACAATATCTATGGTATTTGTTAAGTGTTGGGGTAGATACAAGATAATCAAGTCCCACACAGGGCTTACTATTATACTATATTATGTTGTACTCTCCCTAGTGCTTAGGACAGTGCTCTGCACATAGTAAACACTCAGTCAATACGATTGGCTAACTGACTAAATTAGGAGGGAGAACAGGTATTGAATCCCCATTTTGCAGATGAGAGACCTGAGGCACAGAGAAGTTAAGTGGCTTGCCCAAGACCACACAACAGACAAGCGGCAGAGCCAGGATTAGAACCCGAGTCCTCTGACTCCCAAGCCCATCATCTTTCCACCAGGACACACTGTTTCTACCATCTCCTCATTTTCCCTCATGATCCTCCTGTATTTATCTCTCCATTTCTTCCACTGATACCCCACACCCGATCGGAAGTGAGGCAGAGATGTCAAAAGGCCCAAATTCCAAAAGCATGGATGCAGCTGGAGCATGCCAGATCCCAGGATTTTAACTTGTTACCTCTCTATCCATTGAGATGCAGAAACTGTTTCCTGGTTTCCTCAACATTAACCCAACAGGAAATCCCCCTGACAAATCTTGAACTCTCTGCCCAAACCCAAGTCCTTGGGAGGGAGGGAGAAAGAAGGCTAAGGAGAGAAAAGGGGAGAAGGAAACTAAATAAGGACTCACTATACCCAATAAATAGGCACTTAATAAATCGTACTGATATTCTCGAGGATTTCTTCAGGAAACTTTCA
This sequence comes from Ornithorhynchus anatinus, assembly GCF_004115215.2. NCBI lineage: Eukaryota > Metazoa > Chordata > Mammalia > Monotremata > Ornithorhynchidae > Ornithorhynchus > Ornithorhynchus anatinus. Next base: position 7,104,534 of record NC_041746.1, on the reverse strand, counting down.
ATGAAAGATACGTGGGTAATTAGAAGTAATAGTATGAATTTAAATACTGTGTGCAGAGCATTGTACTAAGCACTGGGAAAAAGTACACAGGTGGGAATTAAACATAGTCCATGTCTCTCATGAGACCCACAATCTAATCAGAAAAATATTGGTAATCTGTTACACCTTTTTTTTCCCCAAAGCACTTTCCCATCAGTAATTCTGGAGTGTTTACCAACTCAGTTGTATTGTACTTTCCCAAGTGCTTCCCAAAAAGCAGCATAGCCTAGTGGAAAGAGCATGGGCCTGGGTTCTAATACTGGCTCTGCCAATTGCTTGCTGGGTGACCTTGGGCAAGTCACTTAACTTCTTTGTGCTTCAGTTTCCTCAACTGCAAAAATGCAGATTAAATACCTGTTCTCCCTCCTGTGAGCCCCATGCAGGCCAGGGACTGTGACCCACCTAATTAACTTGTACCTTCCCCAGAATTTAGAACAGTGTTTGACACACAGTAAGTGCTTAACAAATACCACAAAAAAGCACTTAGTACAGTGATCTGCATACAGTGAAAACTCAATAAATATCACTGATTTACTGATTGGTCCTGGTCCTCTTAGACCTATATGATCATTGACAAATAAGCCTCATGAAAAACTGAAAGGGTCCAATGATTTAGCACAGACTTTAAGAGTTAAGAAACTGCAAGGTGTTAAAGGCCATTTTTGCAGGGCCTCAGAAAGGAAATTACAAAACTCCTGCTGAGATTCTGTAACCTACTATTATAAATGGCCACTGAACCAGGAGATTAGAAGTTCGCCTAGATAACGCCCAGCTAAAAGAAGGGTTCCAGGGATGATCTTGAGAATTATAGACCAAGAGCCTTCATGCCTATACCTGGAAAATTGATAGAATCTATAATCGAATTTATGACCCGTGAATGCTCAGAAAAGCACTACCTGATAAGGGAAAGGCACTGTTTTCCTATAAATGAAATTCAGGCCTCACTAATCTGCTGAAGTACTCTGAAGGGGTCAAACTGTGAGGAAAGAAGGGAATCCATCGGCAGAATACAGCTAAGTGTTTCCAAAGTTCCTTCATGACAGAACGTTTTTTCCAATCCTTTGACTACACTGTTTTTTTGTTGTTTTTTTTAAAAGGCCTCTGGTACGAATCCAAGGACTGGAAAAAATGTTCTGTCAAAACAGAAGGAAGGACTAAATGATCACTTTTCTGGATTGGTTAATAGTAATTATTATTATTACGTGCTTCCTATGTGTCAAGCACTGTACTAAACACTGGGCTAGATAGAAGATAATTAGGTTGGTCACAGGCCCCGTCCCACATGGGAATTACAGTCAAAGCAGGAGGGAGAACATGTTTTAAGTTGTATGTAGCTTGTTGTGGGCTAGGTACAAATCTACCAACTCTGTTATATTGTACTCTCCCAAGAGCTTAGTACAGTATTCTGCATACAGTAAGCACTCCATAAATATGACTGATTGAATTCCCATTTTATGGATGAGGAAACTGAGGCACAGAGACTTTCATTCATTCAATCATATTTATTGAGCACGTATTGTGTGCAGAGCGCTTGGAAAGTACAATCAGCAACAAATAGAGACAATCTCTATCCAACAACAGGCTCACCGTCTTGAAAATAGTAAAGATGGTATTTGTTAAGCGCTTACTATATGCCAAGCAGTGTCCTAAGTGCTGGGGTAGATACAAGGTAATCAGGTTGTGACACGTGGGGCTCACAGTCTTCATCCCCATTTTCCAGATGAGGTAACTGAGGCTCAGAGAAGTTAAGTGACTTGCCCAAGGTCACCCAGCAGGCAAGTGGCAGAGCCAGGATTAGAACGCACGACCTCTGATTCCCAAGCCCAGGCTCTTTCCACTAAGCCACACTTTAAGTGACTTGCCCAAGTATGGCAGTGCCAGAGCTGGGATTAGAACCCAGGTCCTCTGATTCCCAGGCCCATGATCCTTCTACTTGGCCATGCTGAGGAGCGGGGAAACATGGACTGAACATTTTTGTAGAAACGTGATTCCAGCAGAAGAATGAAGTATGGACTGGAGTGGGATGTGGGGTCAAGGGAGGGATTTTTTAGGATAGAGGAGACTGGAGCATGTTTGAAAGCAGTAAAGAAGAAGCCATAGGAGAATGAACAGTTGAAGTGGTCAAGGAGGGAAGATGGGAGGGTGGCAGGATGAAAGCATAGGATCAAGAAGGATTTGGAAAATTCACGGATAAGAGGAGCATAATGGGACAGTAGAGAGAAAGATAGGACTATACAGGGAAATTACAAGTGTTAGACAGACCAGCTGTACCCTTGTGAACCGAAATAAGGAAGACTGTTTTTATACTGTTCCTCCAAGTAAACTATTGCCCTCTCAGAGAAAGAATACCTAGGGTGGATGGACTACTGATCTGACCCAGAAATGGCATTTCTCATGTTCTTCTTGGGAAACTTTAACCTTCATCTTCAGAAGAGGGATGGAAAGATGAAGTGAGGAATTGTCCAAGGTCATGGAGGAGTCAGTGAGTGAAGCCATATGTCCAGACTCCCAGACAATTGATCTATTCCCCAGACTAACCCTCCTGCCAATCCATCCACCCCAGCCAAACCATGCATCCCTCAGTCATCGCTGGCAAGAATCTCACCCTAACACAGCTTGGGGAAGAGTCGCTGCAAACGCTCCCAAATAGAAAAGCTGACGACCGCCAACTCTCCATTATCAGTGGACATGAGGGAAGGTTATGTTCGGAATAAATGAATCCCCCAACCTTCTTTTAATTAGTAATTTCAAGCACCTTCTCCCCAACCCCCAGCATACCTTTTATCAGAATTACTAAAAATGACACCGCGTTGGTTTGAGTTCCAACTCTTTGTCTCTAGACTGTAAGCTCAATGTTGTCAGGGAACTTGTCTACCAATTCTGCTGCATTGTACTCTCCCAAAGAGCTTAGGACAATGCTCTGCACACAGTAAGCACTTAATAAATACCACTGATTGACTGTATTTCTTCATTCCACCTTGGAGGTGGTGTTGAGCTGTGAAATAAGAGCAGGAATTGGAAGAGGAGAAACCAAAGGCCTGAATAATCTACAACCTGTATAATGAAGTATAAACTACTCTGCTCCTCGCAAAATTTACCTTGTCACAATTCAAGGGTACAGAACAATGTAATTGACTAATTCTGCTGCAGGCAACTAGATTTCCAAGGGAACATCAGAATCATACCTTGAGATATGCTTAAGTGCTGAAGATGGAGTATGGACAAAGGTACTAAGGTCAGTTGTCAGACTGATGAGAACAGAGAAAGAGGGAATTAATCTGGGAAGGCCTCCTGGAGCAGGTGTTTCCCCAGAAGGGCTTTGAAGATGAGGAATGCTGTGGCCTGGTGGATGTGAAGGGAGAGAAAGTTCCAAGCCGGAGGAAGAGCCTGAAATATGGGTCAAGCACCAGGGGGGAACGTGGCATGGTACAATCTCACCACTGTGGTCTGTCCTGGGGAATTTAGACATTCACTTAAATCCTGTTTCGAACCTTCCCTCCTCTAGGTCTCTCCCTACTCTTCTCCCCTCTTTCAGTGGAAAATATTTGTGTTAAACCCGCAGTAGGAAGGTTCTACAGCCCCAAGGACTTCGGGAAGTAGCATGGCCTAGCGGACCAAATATAGGACTAAGAGTCAGGACACTTGGGTTCTTATCCTGGTTCTTCCACTTGCCTGCTGTGTGACCCTGGGTAAGTCACTTTAACAGAAGTTACGTGTACAGTGGAGATTAGCTATCTGTTCCCCTTCATTTTACACTGTGAGACTCAGAGAAATAAAGGCCTGTGTTTGATCGGATTGCAATGTTTAAACAATCGTTTAAAAAACACCCCATTGCTTGGCACATAGTAGGCATTTACCAACAACCACAACCATTATGATGAGGAAGGTTTGCCAAGCTTCACCCAGTTATCATGCCTGCATCTGGCTGAGGCTAAACCTGGGGCTTTAATGGTGGGGGAAAAGTCTCACATCCCCTCGCCAAGTGGACCTTTCCATGCCCTTTCTCTTGAACCCATTAAGAAAAAGACCCCAGATCCAGGGTCTATGGCATTCTATCCCCTGGAGACCACATAAGTAACTTCATTCTTCCACACCCTCTAGATGCAGCCTTCTAGTGAAAGCTGGAGGGTCACTCTCTCCTCCAGAGAGAACTGCTGCGTCACTCCAGAATAGCCCAGAAGTCACGTCCCACCCAGCAATGCTTGAGTCCTGCAGCTTTTCCTTCCCACTTCACGCTTTCCTTTTTAATTGTGGGTTTATATCATTTGGTCTGCCTCCGGAGGCAGTGAACGTCCTTTTCTATCCGTTTCAGCAAAAAAAAATGTAGCATTTGCTTCACTAGGAGGCTTCAGGAACAAAATCACTGTCCAGATTACCGCTTTTCCTTTACTAAATACTGCTTTGTAGTTAATCTCCACCTAGCATGGCAGTCTAGCGCCACTTAGTGGCACGTAACACTCCAAAAGAAGCCAGAAACTTGTATTTTGTATTGTAATAATAATAATATTCAGTCAGTCGTTCATTCGTATTTATTGAGCCCTGACTTTGTGCAGAGCACTGAACTAAGCGCTTGGAAAGTACAATTCTGAAATAAAGAATAATGCTATTTGTTAAGTGCTTACTATGTCTGGCACTGTACTAAGCATTGTGGTAGATACAAGCAAATTGAGTTGGACACAGACCTTGTTCCATTTGGGGCTCACGGTCTTAATCCCCACTTTACAGGTGAGGGAATTGAGGCCCAGAGAAGTGAAGTGACTTGCCCAAGGTCACACAAGACCAGAATTAGAACATATGACCTTCTGACTCCCAGGCCCGTGCTCTATCCACTACACGATACTGCTTCTATCTAGGGATTATCTAGGCATTTTTCTAAGAGTACCTCCAATGACATCAAGACTCACACAAAAGCCCCACAGAATAAGGAGGAATTTTTACCACGATTTTTCAGAGGCATGAGGCTCGATCACAGGGGCCCAGATTCACAAAAGTGGACAGGGGAGTTCTCAGACAAAGCTCATTTACTCTTCCCAACCCTTGATGTAATACATTATTTAAAATATGGTAGCAGACCAAGCGAGTCCATCTACGGCCCAGCTGACCAAAACATAGCCTTGGGACCATTTATCTATCACTGGTCTTAAGTCCTTATTTACTTCCATTCAACCCAGACCCTCCAAAGCCTTTTAATATTGGTAAACTTTCAAACCTCTGGGATAATATAGAACTGAGAAATATTATTAGGTAACAGATCAAAGGGGGGGGGTACTTATTGATTTGTGTTTACTTTTTCTTTTGGGTAAAAATTGGGTTTAAACTTTAAAAATGTTAAGAATTCTGGGTATATTTTAGCTTTTCTTTTTAGAGTTCACATACAATAGCAGCCGCAAAGGAAGTTTTCTTTTGATAATATGCTCCTTTTCTGCATTTGCAAATGACATAGATGACTAAACCTCATGCCTTCCTGTGGGCAAACAGTTTAATTTGGAGAACTGGATTCTAGCCTCAATCTAGAATTAAACAATAGCCTCCCATCTTGGTTTGGAGGTAACAAGTCTCTACCGGAATGAGAAAAATGGTGGCACTCATAGAACAGTTTAACAAAATCTCCCCGTACCCTTCCCCCACCAGTTATCCCAGATAACTTCAGACTGTCTAGGGAGTGAGGAGAAAGGAAAACACTCCAGAAAAAGAAATATGCATGATTTTTTTTTTTAAGTGAATTGCCTTTTCCAATAGTGGACTGTCTTTCTCCTAAATCACACGGAGACTGAGAATAACTATGGAGGCCTGCCTTAAAGTCTCTTCCATAAGAAAAAGCCAGGTTATGGGACCACTTACACAGTCTCATTTCAGCTGTTCAGTAGTGGACCCTGCTAAACCAGATTTGATTAATTGCATCTCCCTAGGGTATTTGTCTTCCAATGAGATTAGCAGTCACTACAACAGGTTTCCAAGGAATAGACCCTAAAAGGTCAGAGCCATTTTTACTGAATTATTCCTGTTTAGGAGAGTATAACTTTAAGAGGGAAATAATTTAGTCCCTGCCACTTTCTCTTCTAGGATGGAGAAAATACTCTTTCTGAATCGATTTATTCAGTTATTTAAGATTCAAACAATTCATCCTTTTTCTTTTCTAAATTACCACTTTGTAGCTCTGTCTACAGATCCTTGCTTTTCTAATAAGCTCTTCTTTTAATGTGTGTGACCTTGGGCAAGTCACTTCACTTCTCTGTGCCACAGTTACCTCATCTGTAAAGTGGGGATTAAGACTGTGAGCCCCATGTGGGACAGGGGCTGTGTCCAACATGATTAGCTTGTATCTACCTCAGCACTTAGAACAGTGCTTGGCACATAGTAAACACTTAAATACCATCATCATATTTCCCTTACATTTAATGGTTTCTTTCTTTGAAGATGCATTTAGAATTTAATTATCCTTCAAGTCAATTTTGCAGCTACTATGAACCTTCAAATAAACTTTATATAGCATTATTTTTTCCCAAAGATTATAGCAATTAACTCACTTCATCTTCAAAACACCTCTGCTAGGGAGAGGCAGTTGCTATTATCCTAATTCTATAGATAAGAAAATCTGCACCCAGAGCAATTAAGTGACTTATTTAGGGTCATGGTAGGTTATTGGCAGAGCTGGAAATAAAACAAAGTCTCCTGACGCCTAGTCCCAAACTCATTCCATTACACCATACCAACTCCGCAAGAAACCTCTTCAAATCTATCTTCAATATTTACCCTACCTTCCTGGGTCAAGCCATATAGCTATATACTCCTTTGAATGAGCCCGTAGGCTAAATCTGTTTGGAAACCCCAAATCACCTTCATATTCCTCATGCTAACATGCTATGATATACCCTTGGCCAGTGACATGCAAAAAGTTTTAATTCCATTTCCACTGAATATTCAATAGTATTTATTAAGCAGAGCTCTGTACTAAGCACTTGGAATGTACAAATCAGTAACAGATAGAGACAGTCCTTGCCCTTTGACGGGCTTACAGTCTAATCGGGGGAGACGGACAGACAAGAACAATAGCAATAAATAGAATATGAGCTTTAGGACCCAATCTGGTTTGTTTCCATTCACTTTCATATTCCCTAACTTTGTTTTTATAACTACAAGCTTCTTCCTTGCCCACTGAAAATTATTCAAATGTACTGTTGACATTTTTAACCAATTACACCGCTGCTTCCTCTTGGTTTCTGAATTCCTTTTGCTACTGCATGCAACTCATACAGAATTCTTATATCCATTGCAGCAGAAAGATCTTTTTTTTTTCAAATTCAGGATATTCAGGGGGGTTATAATTCCTGACACATATTTTGCAGTTTAATGTTATTTCCAGGATCATCGTGTAGCCATTTCTTAAATTTGTTCCACCTCTTTCGCATTCTGTCTTCCTCCTTAGTCTACTGTTGCTTTCATTAATGTATACATCATGCACTAGCTTTACATGCTTAACATAGCTCAATCACTTTGCTTAATTTCAGTTTACTCACAAGTTTTTTCCAGCATTCCCACTTGCTTCCTTTTTTCCAATCACCATTTGAGCACAAAGGAAAGAATCTGCAAGAGTTCCAAAATTGTTACTTTAGTTTCAATTTAGCACTGTAAGAAATATTGTGAGATTTTCATTTTTAATTGATCTCTTAAATGAAATGTGAATATTTGAACAGTTTTTCTGTCCCTCAATGTAACTAGAAGTAATTAATCCCTGGTTTACAAATTTGAGCTACCTCTTTTCAGGATCTAATAATTACCACTGCTTGCACTACTGAAAAGAACTGCAACATTTAGAAGAACTGCTTTTAGATTTAGTTCATTAGCTCTCAGGAACAAGTCAAATGCCTGTATAAATTGTTTCCACCCAAGAGTGGCATTTACTGTCAGTGTTAAATTGTTGGGTGCTTTCAACTGTTACATGTCTAAATAAATTATTTTATTCCCTCATCAATTTGCAATCTGAATGTAATTCCCTTCTGCTTTTGTGTTATATATTTCCACAGAGGTAAACCAATCTCTGTATGTTTTATTAAGCAACAAATAGCTTCTTCACTTACTAGATTCAACTATTTATATATGAGCTTCTGGCATGCCCAGTTCCTCTGGCACTTTCTGCAGAAACAGAGGCTATGGAGAAATTGACCTTGCCAGATTTAGTCTTCCTAGAGCTTCCCCACTTAAAGATACACTTGCCTAACAATTTCCCTCCTCAGCTCTGACCTTCATTCTCAAAGCCTCAACCTGAACAAACGAAGTTTTTCTATCCACTATTCTGATTTCCTTCACAAAAGGGGGTGTAGGTGTCACTTACTCTGTACAGACTCAGCAAAGAATCTCCCCTCACAAGAGGCGGTACAGAAACCCAGGAGCCATTCCAATATCCCTTAAAAACCCACACAGACCCATTTAAGGGTTTGCTCATCTCTGGCCTCTCTACTGTGGAAGAAACTTTCATTTTCTGCCTGACCTTCCCCCAGACACTCCAGGCTGGGGGTACTCTCTGTCAGTGGGAAGATGACAGAAGACAGCTGGCTAAACAAAAATGGATTCATCTGTCTCGGTCTTGTTGAAAGCTTGCCCACTTGGGTTTAATAAGGTTAATTCTAATCTGTTGTCTTTCTGGAGGTGACAGAAACTGCCCTTTGAGAACATGACTCATGACACCTCTTTCACATCCTGAGAGGCGAATGACGATATTTTACATAGCCAGCTATGCAGGTGCTGAGAGACTAGCTAGCATACTGAAAATGTGCTTTAGGCCTCATAAATCCGCAGGAACTTTAAATGCCTCTCAAAAGTTTGAAAGACATTTCCAGAGTACAGAAAACATCCTTTTAGTATCCTCATAATGCATTACCCAACATACCGCCTTTGGAGAACGATTACCTCAACATTTTTCAGTGAGACTTTGCCCCCTAAAATTCCCCCATAGTTCATTTGGATATTTTCAAGAGTAAAAGATGCTCCTGGGATGAGGTGATCAGGAAGAGAACTGAAAATGTACAAGTATGAGAGGAAGGGGCTAAGAGATACCTTTCTTAAACCTCCAACACTGTATGTCTCTTCATGGAGATGGAACATCCATGAGCAGTCAGGAGACAGTTGTTGAAGCTTCTGGAGAAATCAAGGAATGCCTGGTGTTTATCTGGGTAGTCAGAAAACCAAAGCCCTCTGTCTCCTTATCGTCCCCATTAGTCCCACCACATCTCTCCACCCAATTTACATGCACTGAGTCCCTTTGATCTCTGCAAATTCTGCTGTATGGGCACTGAGGGAGGAACCAGGCAAGAGGGTCCCCAACTCTGAGTCTGATGGCGGTTCAAGCCGTGGCCAGACCAGGGCACAACCAGGTGGGGGTTCTGAAAGTCAGGTCTGGGCCAAAAGCTGCCCTCCCCCCTTTGGGATTGTCCAGGGGTCAGGTCAGTTGGAAACATCAGTGTGTGAGTCCAGAGTCTCAGGCCAATCAACACTTGGCCTGGGCCTTTGGTTTAGTGGATAGAGCACCGGCCTGGGCATCACAAGGATCTGGGTTCTAATCCTACCTCTGCTCCGCATCTGCTGTGTGACCTCGAGCAAGTCACTTCACTTCTCTGAGCCTCAGTTACCTCATCTGTCAAAACGGGGATTAAAAGTGGGAGCCCCACGTGGGACAGGGAATGTGTTCAACGTGACTGACTTGTATCTACTCCAGCACTTAGAACAGTGCTTGCCACATAGGGCTTAACAAGTGCCATAATTACTATTTTGTCCAATTGAACAGACTCACTAGACTGTAAACTCGCTGTGCACAGGGAAAGTGTCTACTAACTCTGTTGTACTCTCCTAAATGCTTAGTACAGTCCTCCGCACAAAGCAAGTGCTCAATAAATGCTACTATTTGTAAATGATGACTACTCCAGCCTAACCCTCCCCGACCTATTAGCTACATTTGATTGACACTGTAGACCACTCCCTTCTCCTGGGAACACTACTGGGGCAATTATTAGAGCAGTTCTCTCCAGCTTAATAATTGTAGTATTCGTTAAGCACTTACTAAGCGCCAAGCACTGTACTACGCGTTGGGGTAGATACAACGTAATTGGTTTGGCCGCAGTCCCTGTCCTATGTACGGCTCATCGTCTTAATTCCCATTTTCCAGATGAGGTAACTGAGGCCCAGAAAAGTGAAGTGACTTACCCAAGCTCACACCGCAGACAGGCGGCAGGGGCGGCATTAGCACCCAGGTCCTTCTGGCTCCCAGGCCCGTGCTCTAACCATTAGGCGGGACTGCTTCCCTGGTTTATTTTGTTAATGAAATGTACATCGCCTTGATTCTATTTAGTTGCCATTGTTCTTACGAGATGTTCTTCCCCTTGACTCTATTTATTGCCATTGTTCTCGTCTGTCTCCCCCGATTAGACTGTAAGCCCGTCAAAGGGCAGGGACTGTATCTGTTGCCGTCTTGTTCATTCCAAGCGCTTAGTACAGTGCTCTGCACATAGTAAGCGCTCAATAAATACTATTGAATGGTTCTCTTCTTACTGGTTCTCTTCTCTTCTTACCTCAGGCCTGGTTCATCGTAGGGTCTGGGTCATCCGCTCCTTCCACTGCCTCTCACCCCCTAACTGTGGGGGTCACCCATGCCTCACTGACTGTTCGCTCATCATGGGCAGGGAACGTATCTTCCAACTCTATTGCACTGTATTCTCCCAATCGCTTACTACAGTGCTCTGCACCTTGCGCTCAATAAATACCACTGATAATCATGACGATCCGCTCCCGTGGCTTCAACTAAAACTGTAATTGTTGCCGAATTGTACTTTCCCAAGCGCTTAGCACAGTGCTCTGCACACAGTAAGGGCTCAATAAATACGCCAGAATGACTGAATGAACCCCTTAGCCATTACCCATCCCCTCACGCTGGGACGGAGAATCCCCCGAGAGATCCTGCGTTACCTGAAAATTGAAGGCCTGGCCCAGCCCGTGACAAAATCCAAGAGTGTGAGGTTGTTCCCAGGACTGAATCCAAGTCCCAAAGGAAGCAGAAAGGGAGAAGGGAGGGGAAGGAAGGTGGCACGTGTATTTGTGCACCTGTTTGATTGCATAGGTGCAAGAAATCTAATTACTCTTCAGCCTTCCCCAAAATTTGTTATAGTCTTCCTTTAATTTCAAAATGGATTTGGTAATACAGTCTAATTCCCGACTTCCTAAATTAAAAACGACCAAACAAAACATAACAACAACAACAAAACCCGTTGGCATAAAGGCAGAATTAAACCGAAAGGCAGGAAGAGGCAGGGGGTAGATCATTATCACTATATTATATGAAGCTTAGCGATAGGTGGCTCCATAGCTCAGTGGTTAGAGCACTGGTCTTGTAAACCAGGGGTCGCGAGTTCGATCCTCGCTGGGGCCTTAGCGTCTTATTTTTTTTAAAAATATATAAATAAAACTCTAAAGATGATTTCTAAATAGGGGAACAATTTTTTCCGATCCGTAGGGACGAAGAAATGTGATCTTTTCACAGGTGGGGAGAGGGAGCCGTTGGAATTTCGTCTTATTTTTTTAAAAAATATATAAATAAAACTCTAAAGATGATTTCTAAATAGGGGAACAATTTTTTCCGATACGTAGGGACGAAGAAATGTGATCTTTTCACAGGTGGGGAGAGGGAGCCGTTGGAATTTGCGGCTCGGCCGAGAAGGGAAACCAAGTCCGGGAAGAGGATATTTGAAGAGTCTTTTTGTCAATAAATAATTTGCAAAAGGTGGAGAGGAGGGAGAGTGAACTACAGTAAAATGCAATTCCGCTGAGCTCCCCTTCGACTACCTTTAATAATAAATAATAAAATGACTGCGCGAGATCTCACTGCCTTTGCAGCAGGGAGAAGCCCGGCCGGGCATTCATTCATTCATTCAATCGTAATAATAATAATAATAGTAATAATAGTAGTTGTTAAGCGCTTACTATGTGCCAAGCATTATTCTAAGTAATAATAATAATGGTATTTGTTAAGCGCTTACTATGTGCCGAGCACTGTTTTAAGTAAAAACAATAATAATAATAATAATGGTATTTGCTAAGCGCTTACTATGTGCCGAGCACTGTTTTAAGTAAAAACAATAATAATAATAATAATGGTATTTGCTAAGCGCTTACTATGTGCCAAGCACTGTTCTAAGTAATAATAATAATGGTATTTGCTAAGTGCTTACTATGTGTCAAGCACTGTTCTAATAATAATAATAATGGTATTTGTTAAGCACTTACTATGTGCCAAGCACTGTTCTAAATAATAATAATAATGGCATTTTTTAAGTGCTTACTATGTGCCAAGCACTGTTCTAATAATAATAATAATAATGGTATTTGTTAAGCACTTACTGTGTGCCAAGCACTGTTCTAAGTAATAATAATAACGGTATTTGTTAAGCACTTACTATGTGCCAATCACTGTTCTAAGTAATAATAATAATAAAAATAATGGTATTTGTTAAGTGCTTACTATGTTCCAAGCACTGTTCTAAGTAATAATTATAATAACGGTATTTGTTAAGCGCTTACTATGTGCCAATCACTGTTCTAAGTAATAATAATAATAAAAATAATGGTATTTGTTAAGCGCTTAATATGTTCCAAGCACTGTTCTAAGTAATACTTATAATGGTATTTGTTAAGCGCTTACTATGTGCCAAGCACTGTTCTAAGTAATAATAATAATGGAATTTGTTAAGCCCTTACTACGTTCTAAGCGCTGGGGTGGATACAAGGTAATGAGGTTGTCCCACGTGTGGCTCACAGCCTTCATCCCCATTTCACAGACAAGGCAACTGAGGCACAGCAGTGAAATGACTCACCCAAGGTCACCCAGCAGACAAGGGGCCTAGTGGGCATTAGAACCCACGTCCCACTCCTTCCATTAGGCCACACTGCTGTGCTGACTGTGCTCATAGCACTGTACTGAGCGCTTGGGGAAGTACAGTACAGCACTAAAGAGTGACGATCCCTTCCCACAGTGAGCTCACAGGCTAGGGGAGGGAGAGAGACATCCGTCCAATAAACAGACATCGATATAAATAAATAAAATGACAGATATATGTAGAAGGGATGTGGGGAGAACAAGGGGAGCATGTCAATGCACCCAGAATGACGGACTCCAGTCTGTGTTTGTGTCTGCCCAAGGCCTCTCCAGGCGACCATATGCGGGTCCAGTGCCACGTGGAGCTCGTGCTCTGGTTTTAGGGTGGGCACTTGGCGCCCAACGACTTGGGCATCTGGGCATGAGCAATAGTTCTCCCGCGTGGATCCCCCTCCTACTCTCCCGAGTTTGAACGAGCCGGAGGGTAAAGGCTCCGGAAGCCTGACTCCCCTGCCCCCAGATTCAATTGTATTTATTGAGCGCTCACTGTGTGCCAAGCACTGTACTAAGGCTTGTGTCAATCCCCTCACATGCTTACTGTGTGTAGAGCACCGTACTAGACGCTTGTACCAATCCCCTCACACGCTTCCAATCCTTTGAAGACCACCACATCCAGGACATATGATCTTCTGGACGTTTGCCCTGTGGCAACTACCAGCCCTGACAAAGGCCACCCTATCATTGGAAATCAAGATGAGAAAATAGTAATAATAATGAAATTTTTAAGCACTTACTATGTGCCACTGTACAAAGCGCTGGGGTAAAACTAGAGGCTTTCAATCAATCTGTGGTAGTTATTGAGCTAACTCTGGCCTCACCCCTAGTTGATGTGGGTCATTTAAATGTCTTTCACTTCTCTGCACTTCAATTTCCCCATCTGTAAAATGCAACTCATTTGTGCTCTTGACCCAAATCACTTAGTGGTTGTGAAGGTTATGGGGCACACTAAGCTCTTGGGAACAGTGAACTGTAAAAATAGCAAGTTATGCTAGATCATGAGAGCATACCTTTTGCCTCTGTGCCTCAGTTTCTTAGCCTGTGAAATGGGAAGAATAAATAAACCACCAGACCCTAACAAAGTTAGGAGTGCAGAGGGAGCAAGGTCAGGTATAGAGACAGACTTCCCGCAGCCCTGCCCTCCCCATCTTGACTGTGGGCTCCATTCAAGGAACGGAGGGAACTAAAGGTGCAGCATAAGTCCTGTTTGGAGCTTTGAGTGAGGTGAGTTTCCTCGATTCAAACAACTGAAGAGACCAAATGTGTGAGCTTTGAACAATGCTGATTTATTTGGGGTGGTGGTTGATTTGGAAAAAAAAAAAAATGAAACTGTGACGCCATGTGGTTATAGTACATAGCACTTCGTTCCCAGACAGAGCCTCGTGGGCCTTGGTTCTGCCAGCATACTGTGTGACAAAGTTTATTAACAACTCAGATGGATTCATGGGAAAAAGAACTACATCAAGCCTCCATTTCAGCCCCACCTACCCTGCATGATCCCCCGGGGCTGGCCCCATTTCTGAAAAGCAGGAATAGCATTCAGCTGGAGTTTCCCGGTGGGACCCAGTTCTCTTCAGCCCTTCCTTCTGGTTGGCCACCTTGGCTCAGGGAACATTGAAGACAGACAGCATCTCTGGCTTTTCTCTGCTGTGGGGGCCTCTTGGTTGGGCTAGCCCCACGGGCTCTGGGGCTCTTGGGTCTCTTCCCTCGAGGACCAGGGGCCACCCTGGGAGACCATTTTTTGGGCAACGAAGGCCAAGTGCCTAAGGTGGGTGGCGCCTTCTTGCTAGGTCTTTTCTTCGGGGAGAGTTTCCCGGTACTTTCGAGGGCCACATGCTTCTTGGAGGAGCCTTTCCGAGCAGAATGCACATGCCTAGTGGGAACTGAGGAAGCTGAGGTTGCATTAGATGATTTCTTAAGAGCTGCTTCTGCCTTCTCTCGAAGCAGTCCCAGAATGGTTTCTAGGAAACAATCATTTACTTTTTGAAAAGGTACATCCTGAGAAAGCAGAAAGAATAGAAATGCCGTAATCGACAACTGGCAAAAAGACTCCTCTTTCCCATGGATGAGAGAGAAGGGGTTGTACGCTAGAGGAATATGCAAGAGTGGAGGCACAGATAGACATGATGGGGAACTGGGGATACAGAGGGAGAATTTGGGGGTGAGGGGAGACTCTGAAGGGTAGGGTTGTTTGCCCAGAAAGTGACCCTTTCAAACTTACATGTGCAGTAAAAGTTATGTTATCCTACCCCTTACAAAGGGCCAGCATGAGGGGAAGGTAAAGCAGGCGGCTGCCGAAATCCTCACTTTAAAGGGGCCACTGTTCCCGAGACCCAACCTGTCTCGCCCCGTCACAGCCCCTGCAAGGATCTCCCAGACTCTCTCCCCGCAGCCCTGGGCAAGCTGCCCTTACATGGCCTCAGGCCTTGTGGTAGATGTGTGACGTTGGGCTAGTCACTTAGCTTCTCTGGGCCTGTTTCCTTTTCTGTAAAATGGGAAATCAAAACCTGTTCTCCCTCCTTCTTAGACCATGAGCTCCATGTGGGAAAGGAACAGGGTCTGCTTTAGCAGAGTGCTTGGCACATAGTAAGTACTTAACAAACACCACAATTATAATTATTATGGAATTTAAAGAGTGGCACTCCATGCCCCTTCCATAGTTCTGTTTCTTAACGCACCCTCCACCCAGGCCTGAGCCCAGGGTTGTATCAGACCCTAGGACCAATCGTTTCCAGGCTTGGACCTGGGAGAGGAAGTTTGAGAAATGGACTAGCCTTCCGTTCTTCAAACCTCTCCCTGTTATGCTTTTTTTCCCCCCAAATATCTGAAGTTTGTTTCCTTAAGGTATTCTGTGCAAGCAGATCTGTATTCAGTACTGCATGCTGACTTTGTAGAGCAGGCCAATCGAAGATGGTACAGGGTGTCTGTCTCATGTCGATGAAAGGGAGGGTAGCAGGGCCCAGTCCTCACAACACAGGATGCCGCAGAGATGAGCTGGCTTCCAGGGGAACCGGCATGGCCATTCTGAGATGGACCAAGTCGTCCTCGGAGGAGTGTCAGCCGGGGTCCGCCCACTCCCTGGTTTGTATCGCCAGATGCAGACCCCCAAAACGTGAAACCCAGGAGACTTACTGGCGAGTGGTGTGAATGGGATCCGCTTACTCTTGACTTTGACGGGCAACGGCCTGTGTTTGCACTTGCCTGGAGGTGCTCGCCTAGAAAACCCAGATGGGGAGTGTGAGAACGTGTGACTGGAAAGTCAGGGCTTAAGTGTCCTCACACCCAAAATCCTGTTTCCTGCCACCTCCTCCTCCTCTTTCCCCCACCCCCGACTATTCCTACATCCCAACCCCCAACAAAGATTGTTAGAGTTGTTTCACCATTTCAGGAGCTTTGGCAAAGGGGTTTACAGTTGGTTTGGGAGATTATGTTTCACGCTGCCCGGTGACAGCAAGTCTATCCTTATTCAGCCAGAGACGACACTAAGGCCCAGAGAAGGGACTTTGAGAGACAAAGCTGGCATAAAGGCTGATAGTCCTAGGCTCCCTCACTGAGATCCAGTGCCCTAAACAGAGCCAGAAATAAGTGTGCAAGCAAAGTGGTGGGGGAAAGAGTATTGGGACCCAAGGGCCTGAGAGCGGAACATCTTCACCTTCATTAGTATTTATTGAGCACCTGTGTGCAGACCACTGTACTAGGTGTTTGGGAACCTCCCACAGAAGTAAAAGATGTAGTCCCTGTCTGCCAGGCATTAACGGTCAAATGGGGAGGGCAAATGGACAGAAATGCCAGACATTCAATAGGTAAAAGAGCATACATAAGTGATAAACACAAAAGTAGATAAGTCCATTTTTTCTAAAATGGTTAACAAATATACATATGAGCGGCAGGAGGTGGTTAGGATGACATGACCAGGAGAGTGGGTTTTAATCCAAGGAGGCTTCTTGGAGGAGGTATTTAAGGAGGATTTTGAAGGTGCGAATGGATGTACCTTGGTAGATTTAACTTGGTAGATTTGAGGAAGAAGGGAATAACTTGACCTTGCAGGAGAAAAGGCCCTCAAGGAGAAAAGGGAGGTAACCTTGGTTCCAAAGAAAAAAGCTGCCTTGGGGGGGGGGGGGGGGGCGCATGGCATGTGGGATTGAACAAGACCCCGGGGATCCCAGATCTGCATTTTTTTTCAAGGACTCCAGAAGCCAATGATTCCCAAGGGCCTGGGTAGGGTTGGCATAAAGCTGGACTGAGCAGGGTTCGAAGAGTGTGGCAGCCAGTGGCATATTTCAAACCAAACCAGAAATGGTCAGAATAAATTCATGACTATCAAGTCCAACAACACAGACTATTTCCTCTTGGGCACCACTGTTGCGTGGGGACTGGGGCTGGATCAGGCCAGTCCTACTGTGGATAACCTATGGATCACTGTCCATTTCCCCAGCTCCTTGGGTCTGGGAGCCTGCTCTGGGCCCAGGGATTTCAAGCCACGCTGAACCTAAATCCCGTGGAGAGAACTAGGAGGCTGACAGTCTGTCTCCATGAGAAGGAGCTATCTGGCTGAGAAGCAGTGTGGCCTAACGGGAGAGCGCGGGACTGGGAGTAAGAAGAAATTGTGTTCTATTCTCAGCTCTGCCACTTATCTGCTGTGTGATCTTGGGCAAATCACTTCACTTCCCTGTGCTTCAACTGCCTCAACTGTAAAATGGGGAGTAAGTGTGAGCCCCATGTGGAACATGGACGGGGTCCAAATTGATTAGCTTATACCTACCACAGCACTTAGTACAGTGCCTGCTATATAGTAAGCGATTAACAAATACCATTTTTAAAAATACCATTTAAAAAAAACAAATACAAAAAACCTGCTGGGTCACCTGCTCGATTCCCATGAGGTATCAAATGCAGATTAATTCCTGCCCTGTTGGGGTGAGGAGGCTGGTTAATAGCATAGGAGACAACACAAGTTGTTAGAGCCTGGTTGTTCCTTAGCAATCCCTGGCCCCAACTATGACAGTGGGATGTCCTAAAACAGAGCTGAAAGATGCTGCTTTCTTCTGAGCCAGCCATTGACAGCTGCCCAGCCATGTGGCCTTCCATGAACTACTCGGAAAACATAAACCTGAGTCCCACTGTTGCCAAACAGAAGCCGGTGAGTAAGGCTCCAAGCCCAGCCAGCCCTAAAGGAAGCCTTTTGGGGGGACCCAGGCCACTGTCCTCCAATTCACTGAGGGCCTCCCCAGGCAGCCCAATAGAAGAAAACACTCCCTTTTCAAAAGGTTCAACACTCAAAGCCACCTGCCATGAGAGACAATTGCAAATTAAACAGTCCCTGGGGAAACATCTTGGTCCTTCCTCTCCAGACAGATCCTCAAATGTCAGGCCACAGTAGAAAATGTGACTCTCGCTTTCCCATACTCTCAGTGGTCATGCCGACACGGGCCAGGCCTAAAGATACTGACTGCCCACCAGCATTCCCTCCTTAATTTTGGGGAGGGTGGTGTTGAGGTGAAGATTTTGATTCTCAATGAAGAATCAGAGTAAATCCTGGGGACCAGATCCCTCACAATTTCATCCATGGAGATGAGGAAGGATTCAGACACCCACGAGAAATGAAAACACGTACCTTGCAGGATCAACAAATTTGTAGATCGATCCGTGGGGAGTGTAGGCACTTGGATAAGATGTGGACAAAAAATACAGCTCCCCTAAGAATCCAGGGACAGAGGAGAGATCAGGATTTCACCTAAAAATAATCAGCATCCTTCGAGCAAGTGACAACTTTTTACAACAACTAGACTTCACACTTCTTACCTCTCTAACATACCCTCATAGCCACAGCAGGTAAGTGACATGAGTGAAGGGTTTGCATACCTCTAAGGTTCTTTTCCTAGCTGAAACGAGAGGTTTTAGGTGAAATCACCCTCCCTCTCTGGTTGGAGCAAGACTAGACCCCTAAACTGTAATCTCCTGTGTGCAAAGAAAATGTGTTTGGCTTCTATTGGCCTTTCCCAAGCGCTTACTACAGTGCTCCACACATGGCACTCCATAAACATCAATTCTGCTAACATTCGATTCCCAGGCCAAGTCATGCCTGCCTAGCCCACGCCACCTCTGAGTCTGCAGGGTCTGTGTCTGAGCTTCTTTCGCTATGTCTCTAAATTGTATTCATTAATTTGTGATGCTTCTTTGGGATCAGTATGAGTGCTCTGGATTGTCTTTTCCTCTTTGATGCCTTTAAAAAAAAATATGCTATTTGTTAAGCACTTATAGTAGGCCAGACACTGTACTAAGTACTGGGGTAGATACAAGCTAATCAGGGTAGGCAGAATCCATGTCCTATATGGGTCTCACAGTTTTAATCCCCATTTTATAGATGAGAACTGAGGCACAGAGAAGTTAAGTGACTTGCCCAAGACCTCACAGCAGACAAGTGGTGGAGCTAGGATAAGAACCCAGGTCTTCCTGACTCTCAGGCCCAAGCACTATCCACAAGACTATGCTGCTTCACCACCATCACCCCCGTATTCTCCCTTTTCCTTGATTCCTTCCTCCTTCCCTTTTCTGCCTCCCTCCCCTTCACTTCCTCTTTGCCTTTCTACTTTTTCTCCTACCCAACTTTAACAACTCCCCTCTCCTCTCAGGATCTGATTAACTCTTCTGTTTCCCCCACCTTACTTCCTCACTCCTCTTTCCACTCCAGAAATACTAACAAAAATGCCCCCAAAACAGCAGAATGTGAAGGTTTGACGATGCATGTGAAAAACCCTCCTCCAGCCCCCCTTATTTTTTGGAGACTTTGGAGAGTTAAATGAGTCCAGCCCCCAGAATGCCACAATGCACTGGTGGCAGCCAGGTCAGTGCCGTTCAGATTTGGGTTTGGTAACTGGATGATTTATTTCCTTCCTTCCTGTGGTGGGCCTAGGATTTTTAGACAGCTATTTCCCCAAATCCGGTCTCAACTCTCCCCTGGGTGGAAATCGCCAGGGCCCACCCTGGCTTTGTAAACACTTCTCTGTATCCTCTCCACGAATCCCCAGCCTAAGAGGCATCAGTTTCTTTGCCAGATATGCTCCCCAATCTTCAAAGACAGCTTTCTCCTTCTTGGGATGACAGTGTGCAAGTACCACAGGCCACAGTCACCTAACCACAGTGCGGCTGTCCTGCAAGCTGCTGCCCAGGACACACTGGTGCCGGGATACACAGGCAAGCTCTTGTTCCTGCTTGGTCCAGAACGAGCAGAGTCCCCAGAGTGGTCAAGACGGCCTTTTATCATCCCCCTTGCTCCACCTCAGGACTCATCAGGCAGCCAAAACTCTTCAGGTGGTGTATGCTATTTGGAACGTGGAGTAACCTTGTTCTCTTCCCAGTACTTACATTTCCAAAACATCCCCTTACATCATAAGGTGTTCAATTTAACTAACCCCCTTCAGGCTTCATATGTTAACTGAGAGTACAGAACCCGAAAATTTGTTGAGTGCCTTTTCTGCGTGGGTTGGACTCCTTTTAACATTTGCCCCCTTGTTTATGATGTCAGGAACTAGGGTCCTAATGGTGGCTCAGCCACTTCAATCAATGATATTTACTTGGCCCTTACTGTGTGTGTGCAGAGCATTGCCTTGGGCAAGTCCTTTCACAGCTCTGAGCCTCAGTTTCCTCACATAAAATGGGGATGAAATATTCTCCCTCCATTAAACTGTGAGCCCCATTTAGAATAGGGACTGTATGTAACCTATTTTTCTTGTATCTACCCCACTGCTTAGTTCAGTGCTTGGCACAGAGTGATAAACTATCACAATTATTTTTATCATTATTTAGGGAAGAGACACCAAAATATATAGGTGGTTCTAATTAGCCCTTCCCTGTCACCCATTCCCAGATCTTCAACTTTGTGGAACGCCCTCCCTCCTCACCTCCGCCAAATCGATTCTCTTTCCCTCTTCAAAACCCTACTTAAAAATCACCTCCTCCAAGAGGCGTTCCCAGACTGAGCTCCTCGTCCCCCTCTACTCCCTCTGCCATCCCCCCTTTACCTCTCCGCAGCTAAAGCCTCATTTTCCCCTTTTCCCTCTGCTCCTCCACCTCTCCCTTCCCATCCCCACAGCACTGTACTTGTCCGCTCAACTGTATATATTTTCGTTACCCTATTTATTTTGTTAATGAATTGTACATCGCCTTGATTCTATTTAGTTGCCATTGTTTTTACGAGATGTTCTTCCCCTTGAAGTTGTTTAGTGCCATTGTTCTTGTCTGTCCGTCTCCCCCGATTAGACTGTAAGCCCGTCAAACGGCAGGGACCGTCTCTATCTGTTGCCGACTTGTTCATCCCAAGCGCTTAGTACAGTGCTCTGCACATAGTAAGTGCTCAATAAATACTATTGAATGAATGAATGAATGAACTTTGAAGAGGCAGAGACTATGGAATCCTAGGACTAGAAGGAAACGCAAGAGGTCAATCTCGCCCATCCTCCTGCCTCCGGGCAAGACCTAACCTAAATCATCTCAGATAGCTATATATGAAAATATCCAGAAAATCACCTTCCAAAGTGCTCTGGTCACAGGGCTCCTCAGTAAATACTATTGACTGATTCCAGAAAGTCCTTCCTCTGACAGACATTTTAAGTCTCTCAGTCCCAACCTGTGCAGGGTATAATGCAGTGTTTTGCACTAAGGAGGAAATGTTAATACTGTATTTAAACATTGTAAGTGGTGATCACTACCGGGGTTCCTTCAGAACACCTTGCTGACACTATTCACTACTACTGTTGTTTCTCTCCCATGTCCCCAAAGGAAGACCATGCCTATCCCCAACTCGGGACCTCAAGGCCCCAGTGGTTTATTCTGACCGACTGCCTGCCTGAATGGCCATGGCCAGATCTGGGAATGGAGAACGCTGAGGACCTTGGGCAATGTTGAAGCTTAACTGGATGGGGAGAGGGCAGCAAACGGTGAATACACACTAAATTACCATCCACAGAGAGGGTCCCTGTACTCCCTAACTCACTGGTGCACAGCTCGGGTGAACCAATAGCAGCTGCTTCTGATAATTACCTGCTTCATCTTCGGCAAAGGAGATGATAAATTTGCTGTAAGTGCTGATTAGCCCTGGGAAGGCACAAGCCTGAGTGTTTCCGATGCAGATATCTTGTTTCTTCCATCTATTCGTCCTCCCATCTTCCTGCAAAGCCATAAGTCGACTAGATGAAAAGTAAAACCTTATGTTTTAGGATTCCATAAATCCTCTGAAAGGAACAGAGACCCCTTGAATCCTATAACTAGGATGGCAGGGACCTCTTCCTAGATTCTTCTTAGGTTCAAACAAAACTTTTTTCCTCATGCCATCTCAGTGTATGCCCCTGATTACAGGAGCTCTGGGAAAGGCCAAAACAGGGACCTTAGAATGTGAATGCTGGACTGTTTTAAGTCCCTGACTGACAAGACTCAGTTTCCCCACCCCCAACCCCCAAAGGTAACTGTCCAAGGGAGGAAACCAGAAAAGGAAATGCTGAGCTCTCCTTACCCACTCATGAAGTCCCCGAAGATGTAAAGGCCATTAAGGTTAGGGGACTCACAGCCCCTGTAGACATATCCGCCAGTAACTGACTTCCCTATGGCATGATCATACGCATAGATTGGCAACACATCATCTGTGCGGAGAAAGGGAGAGCATGTCATTGGAGGTCTGGAAGGGCAGAGCATCCCATCATGGTGCCTAATTCAACGGGAAAGTCTTCTGCTTGAGTGTGTTTTTGTCAGGTGCAGAAAGCTCTGGTTCTTCATTCGATCATATTTACTGAGCACTTATGTGCAGAGCACCAATGCAGTGTGTATAGCCTGGCCCACAGCTTCCCATTTCTGACATCATCAGGAAAAGAGACAGCTGGAAAGTCCCCATCAGATGAGGCAGAGGCCTGGGAATTAGAGGACCTGAGTTTATCTTCCCGGCCGAACTTTCCAGGTGCTCAGTTTGCTTTATCAGGTCAAACAAAACTGCTTGTGACTCCCACCTCAATGGGCTTTTTCTGCTCAGGTCTAGGAGAGAGAAATAGATGGGCCCACCATACTGCTTACCTAAAGAGGCATTATGGCAGAGCTTTTTGTCGTAGCACTCGAACCCCTCCTTGGCCCTCCATCCGTAGTTCCCTCCTTTAACGATGAGGTCGACTTCTTCGAACCGGTTCTGGCCCACATCACCACAGAATATCCTGCCTCTGCCTCGGTGGGTGGCTGGGTCCCCACGGTCCACGGCACATCTCCACATGTTCCTGACTCCATATGCGTAGATGGCAGGATGAGCCCCCGGTTCGGAGACGAAGGGGTTATCTGGGGGGATCCGGTAGTGCTGGCCGTAGGTGTAGGCCCTGGTCACGTCTATCCGTAAAACCTTCCCCAGCAGGGAGCTCCTGAAATAAAGCCAAAAACAGGCCCAGTGTGAGCACGACTGAGAAGGAATCATAACTACTGTATTGACCCAGTTCACAGGGAGACATATGCTGGGTTCCCCCAGACAGCTCTGGTTTGTCTTTAACAATGAGACTAAGTGTCCTTCTAGCCCACAGATATGCCCCAAACCTCGTTCCCTCTCCACGTTTTTCCCAGAGCCGTTGACAAGGTGAAAACGGGACTGATATGAGTCTCATCTCCTCACTCTGCTCCCGTCCAATCTCTGCTGTTGACACCCGAGGTATGAAAAGCAGCTAAATGGTCAAAAAGGCGGCAGTAGGAAAGAGTAGGGAAAAGGATAATGGCGAACTTACTGGGGTCCTGGGCTGAGCAAGGAGGAGAGCAGGGTTCACTAAATTGGCTGAGGGCTGACCGGCAGTTCACTGTTTCTCCCTGGAGTTGGGAGACTGTCAAGGCCACAGAGGGTTGCCACCCCTCCTCCCTACGCCTAAAACTGGGTTTAGGCCTGAGCTACTAGGGCCCCAGTTGTGCTCCCAACACAATGGAACTGAGGCCACCAGGGCAGGGCCACAGCCCCTTGTCTTAACCCTTCTAGGTACTGGACATATTAAAGCAGCATATAATGACTATATTGATTAGGTACTTAAAATACCAAGTATTATGAAAGCATTGGGATAGAACCAAGTTAATCAGATTGGACAGAGTCCCTGTCCCACAAGGGACTCACAGTCCGAGAGGGAGGAGAACAGGTCATTTATCCCCATTTTTCAGATGGGGAAGAGAGAGGTTAAGTGACTTCCCCAATGTCATCCAGCAGGTGAGTGGGGCAGCCAGGATTAGAACAAGTCTCCCCACTCCCCATCCTGGGCTCTTTCCAATAGGCCATGATGATGGGATTTACAGGGAAGCAAATGCCTGAGCCTTTATTATGATGATTATGGTGATAATTATACACGAGAAATCAACTGGACCTCTACCCAATGCAAAAAAACAAAAACCAAAAAAACCCACAGAAAAACAAAACCACCATCTCTCTCTTCTCAAGGACTCAGCTGATGACTCTAATAATAATAACTGTGGTATTGCTAAGCAATTACTATGTGCCAAACGGTGTACTAAGCCCTGGGGTGGATAGAGTATATGCAGATTGGACCCAGTCCCCGTCCCATACAAGGGTCACAGTCTAAGTAGGAGGGAGAACAGATATTTAATTCCCATTGCATAGATGAGGAAATTGAAACCCAGCAAACCTAAGTGACTTTCCCAAGTCATAGGCCCAGGCTGTTTCCACAGGACCCTGCTGCTCCTTTGTAATACTGACTTTCATGTGCCATCCTATCAGTCACTCTTCCTCCCTCGAGAGGCCACATACAAGGCCTCTCCTAATATGGAGAGGCCATGGGGTTAAGTTTTTGTTCTTTGATTTTTTTTTTTATGGTATTTAAGTGCTTACTTATGTGCCAGGCATCTACTAAGCAGTGGAGCATATGAAAGACAATCAGGTTGGACACAGTCCATGTCCCACAGGGGGCTCACAGCTTTAATCCCCATTTTACAGATGAGGTAGCTAAAACACAGAGAAGTTGAGTGACTTGCCCAAGGTCACCCAGCAGGAAAGTGGCAGAGCCAGGGTTACAGCTCAGGTCTTCTAATTCCCAGACCGGGCTCTTTCTACTACGCCACATTCCTTCCCATGGAGCAATAGTATTTAGAACAGGAATTTTGAACCCTAATCTAGCTCCCCTTCCCCTTGCCTCCTGGCCATCAGAGGAACTCATGGTCACAAATGACTCTGGGAAAAGAGCTTTGGCCTCAAGCCTCCTGTATATGAAATCTCTGTTCAGCTGCAGCTCAGACATACCTACAAGCCCCCACCCGGACACAGACACCCAGCCTCCAGCTTACTTGTTCTGAGCATTCCCAAACTTGCCAAAGGGGTCCCCAGCTTGCCCGCCATCCCCAGTGAATATATACATATAACCATCCAGGCCGAAAAGGAGTTGCCCACCGTTGTGATTGGCAGCCGGTTCGTCCAGCTCCAGGATGATCCTACAAGACAGAAACAAGACACGCTGCAACTCAGAGTCTTGATGCCTCACAGAAATGGTCAGTTCTCAAGTTGCCTATAATCTTCCCCCTGCTATGAAGGGTCAATCAAGTTCATCCCATTGACTGATTGTATAACTCAGGAAGCACTTTCTGTGTGCTGAGCATTCTGCCAAGGTTCTGATTCAGATAAACAATTAGAGTTTTCCCACTTCACTCTGCAAGGTAGGGATACGTGCTTGATGGGGATGAGCAGGGTATAGTATGGTAATGGTCATTCCAGTAATTTCAGGGTCCAGGGTGTCCTGCTAAAACAACCTTTTTTCTTTAAGCAGGTGGGATCGCTACATCTCTGTGCCCAGAGGGTTCTTTCCAATCCTACCTTTCTAAAAGACATGGGAGAGGGTGGGAGGCAGAAAAGGGAGGAGGGGAAGGAGCCATCTCTTACCAACTCTTAGGCCCCACACTCTGCAAACCAGCAGAATGTGGACAAGACTTGAAAGCCATGGAGCAATGGAGAATCTCCGGAAGCTCCTTGAGCCAGTGAGGGACATCACTGAGCATCTTGGATAGTCAGCAAAGTGTGCTTTGTAAATGCAACAAGCTAGAGGCTCTGAATCTCTCCCGGGAGCTCTTTCAGCTCACCAGTGAAGACTAAGTCTCACTCATGCTCACAGAGAGGAGGGAGTTTCAACTCCCAAAGAAGCTCTCTCACCTTTCAGAGTTTGGGTCGGCCTTGTTGGCATCAGCTCGAGAAGCCTTCATCTCACTGATGTGGATCTTCTCCACCTTCTTCTTGTCCAGACAGGAGTAATAGATGTAGAACTTGCGGTTTCGGCGGAAGTCGGGGTGGAAAGCCAGCCCCAGGAAGCCCCTCTCGTCGCCAATCCACGGGGTGGTCAAGACCAGGCTCTTGAGATCCAGGAAGGGCTCCTCCAGCCGACTCCAGTTGGGCAGGTAGACCCAGACCACCCCAACCTGCTCAGCCACAAAGAGACGGTGGGTGCCGTCGCCAGCATGCACCATGGCCACCGGGTTCCTCAGCCAGTTGGCCACCTCGGTCAGGCAGAGCTGCAAGCAGCCCCGCGGGTCCTCCCCCACTGCGCCCAAGTTACGATTGAGCTGGGTGTTCCTGAGCACGTTGGGGAAGCAGTAGTCCCGGTCAGGGAGGCTGAGGAGGTGGCAGAAGTGGGCACCACCCCTGTCGCAGGACTCCCTAAGGCGCCGGTCACTGGTCAAGAGGGAGATGGCAGAGCGGCAGTCATGGTGGAAAGCAGAGCAGTAGTCAGAACAGAGGCCCGGAAGGTTCCGGAGGGGTGTCTGAGGGTTCTCGGCATCATAGAGGTGGGCCGCGAAGGGGGAGCATTCCTAGAGAGAAGCAGGGAGACTATCAGGAAGGGAATTCCCTAGGGCCAGACTGACACTGAGGGACCAGTAGAGAGCCATGTGGACTATAAGCTAATCTTAGAACAGGATGGTCAAACTGTGGCTCTTGAGCCAATTACAAATTTACAATTCCCCCAGAGTCAACAAGTGGTCCCCAAATGGGTGCACTGGTGCTCTGGGCGTGGCTCAGTGGAAAGAGCCTGGGCTTCGGAGTCAGAGGTCATGGGTTCGACTCCCGGCTCTGCCACTTGTCAGCTGTGTGACTGTGGGCAAGTCATTTCACTTCGCTGTGCCTCAGTTACCTCATCTGTAAAATGGGGATTAACTGTGAGCCTCACGTGGAACAACCTGATTACCCTCTATCTACCCCAGCGCTTAGAACGGTGCTCTGCACATTGTAAGTGCTTAACAAATACCAACATTATTATCAGATAATGGCTCTTGGATGGGTTCCTCCCCACAACCGCGATATGTGGCCCTGGACATTATTCACCTCTTACTGACCACCCAGAGAGTAAATTTTAAATGATAAAATTTAGAAAATGGGGTGTTGGCAATAAAAAAAGAAGTCAGGAGCTTTGGCAATAGCAACTAGAAGTAGAGATGATGGCACTCTTCACAAGGACGGGGGTCCCCCTGTTTCATGAGAGCTACCTCTTCCCCAGTCACCGCAGCCTTTTTTTTTTTTTAACTGGACCCATCAACAATGTAAGATGTCCTAAATGGTTCTTCAGCCAGAAATTTTTACCACTTTTACAACTGGCCTAAAATGCATCCCCCAACTTCTGACGGTTTCATCCCCTTCTCACAGTAAGAAATAGCTAAACCACTATCTTCTGCATGGACACATAAAGTGCTCAGGGCTTAACGCTGACCCAGGCTAAACAAGGCAGTAGTAAAGTGTTTTGAACATCAATCAGGCAATGGTATTTACTGAGCTCTTACTATATGCAGAGCACTGTACTAAGCGCTTGGCAGAGTCAATGCAACAGAATCAGCAGACACGTTCCCTGCCGATAACAAGCTATCTGTGTATACTCCTATCAGTCAGAAATTGTTTCTGAACGTGAGTTTCTTGAGTGAGGAAACTGTTTTATCTGTTCTCTGAGGCATTCAACACTCCCAGCTCATTTCTCCCCAAGAAGCACAGGCTTGTTAATATACCTCCCGACTAGTGGAGGGGAGGTGTACGGATGAGGCAGTGCTACAGGGGAATCATTTCTGTTGCATATTCCCCATATCCACACTCCCCCCTCCTCAGGACACACTCCCTTCTTGAGCTGGGAAGCTCAGGAAGCAGCAGGCAAATGCCCCCCGTCAGGGTTGTCTACCTAGTGGTCTACCTGAGCCACTCTCTTCTACGCAGAGGGAGTGACAGCCTCGTTGCTATCACTAATGTTGGGATTATCATAGAAATAATGGTATTTATTGAACGCCTAATCAGTGCGAGTGCTGGGTACATACAACAGAAGCAGTGTTGTCTAGGGGATAGAGCACAGGCCTGGGAGTCAGAAGGATCTGGGTTCTCATCTCAGCTCTGCCACCTGCCTGCAGTGAGACCTTGGGCTAGTCACTTAAACTCTGTGCAATGCAGATTAAGATTGAGAGTCCCATTTGGGACATATACTGGGTCCAACCTAACTATTTTATATACCCGACTATCTTATATCTCTCCAGGATTTAATACAGTGCCTGGAACATAGTAAGCGCTTAAATACCAAAAAGAAATTAAAAAACAAACAAAAACAGATGCATGAGAGATATTCCAGTATTTACAGTAAAAACAACACAGGCAACTAGCCAGGGACATTATGATCACATATTGTTGAGGTTAAAGACTTGTAATTATGTGACAGGCAATCAGAAGCCTGAATTAGAGCAAGTTTATTATTTATTCCTATTTCCTTTACTACTATATAGTGTTATGACTAATGATACTATATTTCTGCAGAGTCTGATTAAAATGCATTGCACCCAATGGGTGTTCAAGAAATTGTTACTACTACTCTATTGGAGCTGTATTTATAAAGAAAAGCCCGTTAATATTAACCCCATTAACAGTAATATAGGATCAGAAGAAACAGCTACAGAACAAAATGAAGTCTTGTGGCGAACCAACATGAATTCTTTCAATGGTTTTCGAGGTATTTGTAGACAGGTTTTGCATAAGGCCAACAAATAGTAATGTTAGAAGTATGAAAAGCCCCTAACAGAAAATAATTAAAATAATATTTTGCTGCCTCATTCCAGCCACCTCTCATAATAAGTGTCCAAAGGCTGGTGAACTTAGGGGCTTGAAAAGCCTAATGTTCCTCTGGAAATGATCAACCTTTCCTGGATTTTCACATTTGAAAGCAAAAATCTTGGGCTTCAAGGCTATCCAAATAGCAGCTTCTTCGGGTTACTGAAGTAAATGCTGCAAACATGCTGCCTCTCAGTAGCTGAGCACGTTCTTGATTTAAAATGCTACTCCTGAAAATTGCCAGCCTGTCGGTTTTCTCTGTCTTGGCGATGACCAGTCCACTAGACTGAAAGTTATTTGAGGGCAGGTACCCCATCTTTTGCTACTTGTCATACTTACCCAAGCATTTAGTGCAGTACTCAGCACACGGTACACTCCAGTACATAGAAACTCCAAGGGACTCCTAAAGACCCCAAGGAAACTGGTGGGTCTGCTCTAGGGCTGACCCCATAGTACACGTTTGTTTGGGTTCAGTTCATTCCAAGAACCCCAAAGACAACAGCTGTACATCCTGCTCTCTGAAACTTCTAAGACTCCCAGAAAGTCAGCATCTTACTAGCCCCGGGGACACATTTAGGTTGAGAACCCAGCTAAGAGAAGTTGGTGCTTCTGTGCAGTGCGGATTTTGGCTTCATTAAGGGTGTGAGGGAGGATGGAACCTGCGTGACTCACGCCAACATGCAACCAGCCAGAGATTTCTGTTGAGCCCCCTGGTAGAGAAGCAGGACCCCTCCACCTCTAGGTTCAGAGCACTGCAAGCAGACCCAGGAGAGAACTTCAGAGGAAGCAGCATCTCCACACTATAAGAGGGAAAAAACCAGAAAACTACAGCCTTTCCAACTCCTGAGTAACCTATTATGGGCAGGGAATGTGTCTGTTATATTGTACTCTCCCAAGTGTTTAGTACAGTGCTCTGCACACCAAGAGCACTCAATAAATATGACTGACCGACTGAGAAACTTCCAGGAAGAACATCCTACTTGGAGGCCCTGAGGCTGGATCTTACCCACCTCTACTTAAAAGGCAGGGAGCTCAGAGGGAACTGCTAACTACAGCCTCAAGGGAAGACTTCCCTGATGACTCACCCTGCCGACCTCCCAAGCAGCAGACCTCAGAGCTGGGAAATAATAGTAATAATGATGATGGTGTTTGTTAAGCACTTACTATGGGCTAAGCACTGTTCTAAGCGGTGGGGTAGATACAACGTAATCAGGATGTCCCACTTGGGGCTCACAGCCTTAATCCCCATTTTACAGATGAGGTAATGGAAGCCCAGAGAAGGGAAGTGACTTGCCCAAGGTCACACAGCAGACAGATGCACAGCTGGGAACCCACGTCCTCTGACTCCCAAGCCACGAGGCCATGATGCTTCTCCTCCTGGTCCTGCTGCCTCCGTCTCAGCACCTTGGCTGCCAGGATGGGGGGTCAACGGCTGGAGCCTGTAGACCGCCCCCCACCCCTGCCTGCCCTGCTTACCTGGCAGAGGATGTCCTTGATATAGCCCCCGCAGAGCCTGGAACCCTGCAGGTCAAAGGAATCCATGATTTCCTTGTAGCGAGCAGCAATGCGCTGATCCTTGGTCGGGCTGCAGCAGCCAAAGGTCTGGTAGTCAGAGCAGAACCGCAGGTGCACGGAGGGCCGGAATGGAGGCCCGTAGTCCAGGCACTGGGGGTGGCCCTGCAGCAAGGTGGCCTGGCCTAGCAAGAGCAAGAAGCAGAGGCAGAGACACGAGGAGGTGGAGGAGGTAGAGAGCCAGGAACTTGGGCTCCCTCGAGGAGCCAGCTCCCTCGGCATCCTGGCACGAGGAATGCTCCCGCTGCTGTGAGCGCAGGCTCTCTTCCCGGTTCTCTCCTCCCTCCCCTCTTTCCTCCTCCTCTTCCTTCCCCTCCCTTTTCTCTCTCTCTAGTTCTTGCTAGAGTCCTTCCAGCCTCCAGATGGGCGACTAGGGAATCTTCCCTCTCTTCACCCCACAGATCTCCTGGAAGAACTCCAGAGGGAGCAGGGATTGGAACAGCCCCTAGGCAGCAGTCAGGTGCCAGCCAAATCAAAAATGGATGGATTCTCCCTGGTTCCAATGCTCTGGAATCAGTGAAGTCATCAATGAGCAAAGATGAAACAGAAATAGGAGAGCATGAGATAGAAGCCACACACTCACTTCTAGGATGTGAGAGTGAGAACCTGGGTTAAAGGAAACATACTCTATAGTGCTCGCTGGGTCCAGCACTATTGCTAACACACCTGCTTCTTGTGACACCACACGGCGCTGTATCCAGGGTGTTGCCGGAAGAATTTTCCCTAATTCTGCTGCCTCATGTCCTACCCAAAACACTGAATGTATCTAAAATTTCCCTGTAGCTCTGCAAAGGTCTGTGATGTTGAGAAAATAAACAAGGGAATGAGTCTATTTGTTCTGAGCCAGCCACACACCTTCACACTGAGCCAATAGTTTCTTTCCAGACCAGAGTCCCAGGTTGAAGGGCTTTATGAGACATCTGAATCAGAATACAACAGGCTGGAACACCCTCACACCTCAAGTGTTCCTGCCGTGCTAATCATATTAGCATTAATCACACAGGGTCCAGGGTTGCCTCTGCATCCTTCTCATTCTTGGATCCTTCAGGAGAAATCTAGGGGGGACAGAAGCACCCTAGCCCAGCCCCGAGCTGGCAAGAGCCATATCCAAAGTGTAAGCTCAGGCAAGGTGGGGAGCTATCTTTTCTCCTGCCAACTTTTTCATAGCTTTAGTCAGAACCTGGAATTTTCCTTTGGCCAAATACTGTCCCTTGTAAAGCTGGTGAGTGGTATGAATTCTGCCTGCAGGTGTGTTTCAAGAGATTTCCCCACACGCATATGCACTCACACCACCTCCTCATGCACTTTAGGGTTTCAATAGAAGCATTATGGACTCATCTACACAACCACAATTTTATAGTGCGCACTGGTGGCTCTGCTGGACTTCTAAGTGTATTCCAGCTGGGTGGGCAGTTGCAGTACTCTCATTTTGGGGTGGAACGACATACCCCCCAACCCCCAGCACTTGTCCTATTCTCCTAAAGGAGGCCCATACCCAGCCCCTATGGAAGTGCCAGGTGTCCCTCAGCAACCTCTCTTGTTCCTTCTGCCCCAAAATGGGCAGCCTACTGGAGGAGCCAGCACCAACACTGACAAGCATTCACAACTCATTTCCAGAGAAGTTACATCTTAATAAATTACTTACATTTATTGCAAAAAAAGTCAAAGGCAAAATATTTACAAATGACACTGAGAATAGTTGGGCTTCAGTTATGCTGGGTTAGCAATAGTATTTTTCCCCTCCTAAGGGAAGCTGGTTTTAAAAATAAATTAATAAATAGAAAAATAATTTAGCAAGAATCTCTAACATTAGGGTCCTGCTGTGTTTACGATGCTGTGCTGCTGCACTAATTTCTTCATTTTCTTAACCTTCATTTCAGCTTTACCTCCTCGGTTAGAAATGTAAGTGAAATATTTGCAACCTAAAACAAAAAGCAAAAATAATGATTACATCATCACAACAAAGGATGTCATCTAATCAAAGGACCACCTAATTTGTATAGAAGTAGCGTGACTTAGTGGATAGATCCCAGGCCTAGGAGTCAGATGGACCTGGGTTCTAATTCTGGCTCTGCTACATATCTATGTGACCTTGGGCAAGTCGCTTAACTTCTCTGGGCCTCAGTTACCTCATCTATAAAATGGGGATTAAGAGTGTGAGCCCCATGTGGGACAGGGACTGTGTCCAACCTGATTAATCTGTATCTACCCCAGTGCTTAGAACAGTACTTGGCACATAGTAAGCACATGAGTATCAGAATTATTATATAAACATTTTAGTACTTTTCACAGCCCTGTAAAGCCAAGGCATTTTTATGTTCATCTCCTCATCCACACCAGCCAAACAACTTTTCAGGAAGCACTGTTTAATGTATTAGAGGTCTGTTGCCCCCGCCCCGCATCTCAATAAAACCAAAAGTGACTTGCGAAGGTGACCTCCCCCACCTTCAAGACAAAGATTTTTCACTGTCATGCTGGTTGAGGGGATCATATGAAATGGATATAACTCCATTAAAAAACTGAGTAAGATCACTGGCTCCCTTCACAAAGAATTCATTCACGAATGGTCATTTACACAACAAATATTGCCATTAAGATAAGGTTACTCCAGAGTCCAGTCAATCTTTCATGAGTGTTAGTAGAAGATCTATTTAAGCAAGATGGTTTGCAAAAATAACCTTTACACTATCTCGTCACAAACCAAGGGTCAACTGGATGGAAGTTAACAGCGCCTGGCTCATATTTAACAAATACCAAAATTATTTTTTTTTTTAAAAAGTATCTAAAGAATTTCTGTAATACATTGCAACTCACAGAGACTTTTCTCCTACCCTGCACTGAATTTTGCTCTTGATGTCTAAGAAAGTGCATACTAATTCAGCATAAATTGTGTAGGGCAATATTTATTCGACTTGATTCTCCCTCTTGCATTCAAAGGGAATGCAAGTTCAGCTTTGAGAAACTGTCTGGCCCCAGGGTGTTGTAAGCAAACATGCGAATCACCACCACAACCCAATTTTTGACACATCTGTCTTTACCACCCAATGTGCCCATTTATCATGTCTTTTAGAACAATGGGGATATTGGGCTCTGTTCATTTCCAAATCACCACTCCAAGCCACCCTGCTGTGACCACATTTTATTAATTGAGAAAATGGTTTCTTCCCTTTTCTTGCTGAATTGTGCAAGGTTGGGGTGAGGCTTGTCTAATTTTAGTGTTTAAATATTTTCTAATCCCTGAATAAAAAGAAGTCAGTTCTGTCATACGTGAGTTTTCACTATATGTGTTGGCTAGAAGGTCGAAAGAGAATTAGGGAACGTTTAACAGCCAACATAAAAGTCTGTTTGGATTCAGCCCACTGTGGTGTCAAAAGACACTGCACACAACCTCAGAACAAGTATGTACTAGTGAGTTGAGTACTCCTTAATGTGGGGTTCTGCAAAAAAGTGCAGCCCTTGTGTTACTGGAGAACTCCGTGAATTCTGACTTAAAACATTTTATCGTAAAGCAATTGACGGTATTATTCCTTTTACAGACTCTTAATATTTAAGAAACAACAAGCAGTTCAATTATTTCAATGAGAAACTGGCTTAAAGAATTTCCTGCAGCCTCTAGAGCTGCAGAGTGACTCATTTGCTGGTAGCAACCCGATGTTAAAAGCCTAGGAAACTAAAGCAGGTTCCCAATATGCAAAGTTGTTTTGCAAATGTCTGGAAAGTGGTAGTAATGGAAGAGCTGACTCCTTCAAAAAGGACAATACTGACAAATAAAAGATATTCAATCCAATGATCCCCATCCACTTTATACACCGAAAATTCACCTAAAGAACAACTTCATCCACTCTTATATGTTCCCACTTATACTGGATCCCAAGAAAAATCACAAACCTTCAAAGAGCAAATGGATT
This sequence comes from Ornithorhynchus anatinus, assembly GCF_004115215.2. Classification (NCBI taxonomy): domain Eukaryota; kingdom Metazoa; phylum Chordata; class Mammalia; order Monotremata; family Ornithorhynchidae; genus Ornithorhynchus; species Ornithorhynchus anatinus. Next base: position 7,070,033 of record NC_041746.1, on the reverse strand, counting down.
CTTTTTTATGTTTTACATAGAAAAAACTTAACATTATAATAGAGAATTCTTAATTGGAAGCAGCATGGCTGGTGACAAGAGCACAGGCTTGGGAGTCAGAGGGCGTGGGTTCTAATCCCATCTTTTCCACTTGTCTGCTGTGTGACCTTGGGCAAGTCACTTACCTTCTCTGTGCTTTATTTACCTCATCTGTAAAATGGGGATTAAGACTGTGAGCCACCAAGTGGGACAACCTGATTAACTTGTATCTACCCCAGTGCTTAGAACAGTGCATGGCACATAGTAAGCACTTAACATTAGTTAAGTAGTATATTAGTTGGTAAAAAAAAATACGCTTTACAAACAAAATACAATTTGTTACTTGGCCTGGAAAAGTCAGTTTACTGACAGAACCTTGCACCACCCATCATCGCTCCTGTACTTGGATTTGCTCCCTTTATAATAATTATTATTATTATGGTATCTGTTAAGCATTTACAGTGTGCCAGGCACATAGCCCTGGAGAGGATACAAGCAAATCGAGTTGTCACCATCCCCGTCACATTCGGGACTCACAGTCTCAATCCCCATTTGATAGATGAGGTAACTGAGGCACAGAGAAGAGAAGCGACTTGCTCAGTGTCACCCAGCAGACAAGTGGTGGAGCCAGAATTAGACCCCATGACCTTCTGACTCCCAGGGCCATGCTCTATCCACTAGGCTATGCTGCTTTATTCATCCCTTCCTCAATCCCACAGCATTTAAGTACACATCCATAATTTATTTAATGTCTGGTGTCCCCAGACTGTAAGGCTCATGGTGGGCAGGGAATGTGTCTAACAACTCTGTTACACTGTATTATTATTATTATTATTGTATTTGCTAAGCGCTTACTATGTGCAGAGCACTGTTCTAAGCGCTGGGGTGGATACAGGGTAATCAGATTGTCCCATGTGGGGCTCACATTTTTTAATCCCCATTTTTACAGATGAGGTAACAGGCAGAGAGAAGTTAAGTGACTGGTCTAAGATCACACAGCAGACAAGTTGGCGGATCCGGGATTAGAACCCACGACCTCTGACTCCCGAACCCGGGCTCTTTCCACTAAGCCACGCAGCTTCTGGCTAGAGCACCAGCCTGGGAGTCAATTTGTTGTAACACTGTACAATCCCAGGCACTTAGTAGAGTGCTCTGCACACAGTTAAGCGTTCAACAAATACCACTGATTGATTAGAAGGAACATGAGAATTCTACAGTGCCCACAAAACTTGGGTGAAGAACAGGAGAAGCTGCTCCAACCCTCCTCCCCACCCCGCAATTACTTTTCCTGCTGCTTCCCCAGCTTGCTGGTCAGAAGAAGATAGATTCCAGTGACCAGGGAGTAGTGATGGGATTAAGAGCCCAGCCTGCCTCTCTGCCGGGCTGTCCCCAGGCCGGAAGATGGAGAGGGTGCTTCTGTGCATCTCCGGAACATATATTCTTAGTAACGCTGTCCAATAAGTAGACTTTACTGAGTCTATACATCCCAGAAACCTTTGGGGCAGGGATACCCAATCAAAAGTACTAACCAATATGTATTTCACTATGTTAGATTGGGTTCCTATATTGGGCTCACCACAGGGCACCTATTCCATAACTGGACGACTCTCAGATGGAAACTTTTGCTGATGTAAGTTTTGTAAGAGCCTACATAGTCTCTAAAGGCCTCCACTAAGATGGCCTCTTAAGGACATATTTGTTTACACAGTGGATTTATTCATTGTTCCAGAGGAAGAGATATTATCCCCTCCAATCTAGAACAGATACATATATAGATTATTGCAGTGATACCAATAATTTTCATTCATCTTCACTGGAGGAGTTACAAACTCACAAAATTCCCAACCTGGATAGATTATAGGTCCCCTAGATCAATGGATGACATTCGATTGAAGGCATGAAAATTAAACACTCTTCCACTTGGAAATTCTTAATATTCAGCCAGAGCTAACCCAAAGGGAGAGAACAAGTAGAATCCCCTGCCCCCAGAGATGCTGTCCTCAGCCCTCCCATCTGACAGCTTTGCTGGGGCAGAGAACGCACATTCACCCAAATCCTTTACACCTCTACCAATCCTACTGAGAAGCAGCTGTGTTTACTGGCCCAGGGTACAGTGGAACAACCTACTAGTTTATTTAAACTCAAACATATGGGCTACTGAACAATCGTAATATGGGAGCTATACAAACACACTAAAAAGTTTATTTCAGCCCCTTACACTCTTGGAGAGGCAGAATTAATGTTAATAGACAATAAAGATGAAAATAAAAGCACGTACCTTTTCCCAACAGGAGTCCTGCCACAAAAGCTTTCTTATAGGCCAGGGTCTTATTTTTCTTCCAATTTCTTTTCACCAGAAAGTAGCTGAAGTGAAAGGTGGGCCACCAGTCTTTCCTGGCATTCCATTCCTCCTCAACCCAGTCAAGATGCTTCCTAGGACAAAAGAGTCAGAGAGGAGGGACTTGAATTGGAATAATTGACAGCCATAAAGGCATAAGTATCTTCGATATGTTGGAATTCTTACTCCTTTATTTTGCTTTTGGAAATATTAGTTGGAAAGAAATTCACTCTACAACCTCAGTTTAGCCTCCAAGAGGACATGCTGGCAGAGACTACGACGTGAATGAAGTATCTAACGCTTCACAAAAGGTGTTAAAAGGAAGCTTTAACACCCAGAGTTTGCAAGCTTCATTCTCTGTCTCTATCCACATAGAGGGGCACCCCAGGTTCAGCCACCTCATAATTTATTCATTTTGGGCATATGATGCTAACTTCACACCATACATTCTCCCCTTTTCTAATTTATGTCCAATCACTGCAAAAATCCAATTGTCACGCCCTCTCACCCCTCACCCTACTCTATCCCCACTGGCTTTCCTGCCTCCCCTTCCTGCACTCCAAGTTGCTGGCTCTTTAGTCACCCCGTAGCTCCAGTGTGTTTCTTAACTAGCCACACTGACAGCCGTGGCTGTGAGCACAATTCCCATCACCATTCCCACCCCCAGCTCCATCCCAATATGGTAACTGACCAGTGAATTTAAAAAAAAAATCCTCTCGTGCAGATAACCAAAATCTCAAAAGCAATGTCACAGTTTGGGACACTGGAAAAAAATATACCAGTGTTTATATAAAGATTAAACCATTGGAATCTTCCTTCTCCCTTCCTCTAAATATCTTTTTGACTGCGGGGGTCTGAGTGCGGGAAGGGTATGGGCTTGGGAGTTAGATGACCTAGATTGTAATCCCAGCTCTGCCACTAGCCTTCTGGGTCACTTTGGACTTCGCCTCTCTGGGATTCAATTTTTTTATAAAATGGGAAAAATACCATCTGCTCTTCCATGGGGATGGATGTTGAGGACAAAAATGAGATTAGGAACATTAAAGTACGCTGGAAAAATGAAAGCATTCTAACAAGTTACGGTATTCTCAAATGAGTTCAGAAGCTCAGAACCAATGCTCCTAAATCCAGGGGCACCAGTCCTGCCCTATGTTTTGCTTTACGAGCAGAGAACAGTCACTGCCTCTCCTTCTAGACCGAGTTACTGAAAACACAAGCCGACTGGACCGATTTATCGCTAGAAGAACCCATTTACAAATATACCATGGAAATCCCTAGTCTCCCAATAAAAGGAAAAAAAATCCTCCTGTTTATGGATTCAGAGGGCCTAGGTTGGAAACTCCAAAAAACAAGCCAATATGAACATCGTTAAAAGAAGCAAATAAGAACATCGTGTTTAAATCAACATCTTGGTTTTCCTAGGCTCTCTCCTGGGACCTAGCTGAAAACCCAGGATACTGATCCAGCAGCACGCTATGTCTCACACTTACCTCTTCAGGGTTTGTTTCAAATGTCTTGCTAAAAACTTCCAGGCAATTACATTCTCTGTGCACCCAGCATAATCCAGGACTCCGAATATAACCTCCAGCCCTAATTTATGGTGTTCTTCTTTCTCTGCAATGATCAGGGATGCTAAAATCAATTACAGCATTCAAAAACCCAGGACTCAAAAATGACCACATGGGTCATTGCTAGCTACTAAATGTCCTGGCCTTTAGGCTCTTTCCCATGCTTTGCCTGGTTGTTCAAAAAAAGCTGTTCAATACCTCCTAAACACCAACTGACTGATTGCTGAGTCCCTGCAGACTGACCTTATTTTCAGCAACTAAACATCGATTCCCATAGACTAGGATATGTTCCATTGAGGAATAAGAGGTATTGACTGGTTGCCTCCCTATCCACCCACCCCAGAGTGAGGCTTCCGATCGATCGGGAACTTCATCAGCTCCCAAGGGACCCCTGACCATCCCCTCTGATGCCTGCAGGGCAGAGCAGCCCACAGGATCCCTGAGAGGCAGGGGTTAAGAAAGATTCCTGGCCAGATAGAGTGAAGTCTTAACTCTGTGTTTTTTTTTTTAAAGTTAACTGATTCTTCAAGACACTTGGTCTTTCGGTATTTTTGATTCTCATTCTGCAGCGGGCTGCTGTGTTCATCCAAGACACTGTGAGTGGAACTGCCCTCGCCTGGCCATCTCTCTGTGAGATGTATGAATACTATGGCACATTGGCATCGAGGGCCTGCCAAGCCTCTGGACCTCAAACTGGGCCAACACTCAGAGCCCGGCTTCTTGGGGAAGAAGAGGTTGGGCAGGGGATAGGAGTGAACGAGACAGGAGAGGAGAAGGGCGAGAAAGGGGAAAGGGACGGCCAGTAGTGAAGATTAGGTTCTGCAGGGAAAAACTGCCTCCTCACCCACCTAGACAAATCCCAGTAAAGTGGGGTTCCCCCATTGTCTGGGCCTGGCACCCAGGGACACCACTGAGTGAATCACTGCTCCATGGGTACAATGTTCTGTAAGTGCTCAATAAATATGATTGATTGGTCAGGCCCCAATTTACCCCTAGGGCAAGGTGGGTGCTTTTTCCCACTGGGCTGAGCCCCAGTGGGGATAGATGTGGGGGGCAACCTGGTAAACTGAAGCTTTCACCAAGAGGTATAAGTATTCCCAGAGGCATTTCAATGGACTGAAGAAAGTACAGCCACTGCAGCAGAGAAGCAGCATGGCTCAGTGGAAAGAGCACGGGCTTGGGAGTCAGAGGTCATGGGTTCTAATCTCAGCTCTGCCACTTATCAGCTGTGTGACTTTGGGCAAGTCACTTAACTTCTCTGCGCCTCAGTTACCTCATCTGTAAAATGGGGATTAAGACTGTGAGCCTCATGTGGGACAACCTGATTATCTTGTATCAGCCCCTGCACTTAGAACAGTGCTTTGCACATAGAAAGCTCTTAACAAATACCATAATTATTATTACTATTAGAAAGAGGCTCTGCCACTGCTGAGGTGAACAAGTGAGAACTCTTGAGGAGCCCCACAAAGAGCGGTATCCAGGACGGGCAATTAGAGAAACTGCTCCAGTGGCAACTGCCCCCCAAGCTGGCTCCCTGCAGTTGGGCCCCCAAAGGAAAAGGGCAAGAAGCCTGAATTATGAACTCCAGGGAGTGAGCAGCCCAGATTGCAGCATTTTCTAGACTGCAAACTCCTGGAGGACAGAGATTGGGTTGACCAACGCTACTGTACCCTCCCAAGTTCTTATTACAGTGTCTTGCACAAAGTAAGTGTTCAATAAATACTACTGATGGACTGATTTCTAACCTGCTACAACTGCTGCTGCTCCAGTGAGTAGTCACACACTTGTGTGGGTGTGTGTGCACGTGTGTGTGATTGGAGCAGGGTTATATCGATCAATCAGTGGTATTTATTGGGCTTTTCCTCTATGCACAACACTGAACGAAGCGCTGAAAGGCCATAAAGGAGGAGTGAGAGGAGGCACTTCAGATGAAACTTTGCACCCCGGCGCAAAAGCAGAAAATGCTTTATAAATTGTAAAATAACTAGGCAGCCACTTCCTCTGCCCCTGGCCTGACCCCATGCACTCATATAGCAGCAATCAGACCAACAGCCTGCAGCTTTATTTCACCAGGGAAAGGAGATGTGGGACTGACACTACTTACTTGACTTTCGAAGTAATGTATGAAACTCTAACATCAGTTTATGAGATGGAACAATCTGGTGCAAAATCTGGAAGACAAAAGAGTTCTGTGTAATTGAGACACGCGAACACCATTTCCAGAACTTGAGCCTACAGCAATGAAAGCTCTCGTTGTCTAAGAAGTGTTCTCAGAAAACAAACGAAAGTGGGTGGTGTGTTCGTTTCCGCTTGTTCCTTCATTATCACTCCCAAAGGGAAAGCGGACGTATTTCTGGAGCTCGAAATTGGGGCGTCCCAGAAGGCAAAGACATACTCCAAGAATAGCGGGGTGGGGAGTGAGTGGGGAGAATGGCAGAAAAGAGAGATGGACACAAACACACGTTAGTGTATCTAATTTCCCAATTAAGTGAATTTTTGGTTTCTCACTTAAGCTTGTAAAAAGGATTCATTTAACAGCACTAATGCCGATACCAGAGGTTCTGATTTCAAATGAATGGAAATTTAAAACAGTTACATTTGCCACAGGGAGGATGAAATCTTAATCAAGAAAGTTAACTGTTTAAAGACTCAATTGAGTACTAAATCTACTCCTTCAGAAAAACTGGACTTACAAGACAGAGTTTCATTCGCTTTTTGGTTTCTGGTGCCACCACGTGGCTACAAAAGCCACATCCTTGGAGAACAGAAAGTAACTGCAACCCAGGGATGATCACCAGAGCCCCACTGTGGTGAGCACCGTACTAACCACTTGGGAGGGTACAAGAGGAGTAAAAGATATAATCCCTGGCCTCAAGGATCTAACAGTTTTATGGGGAGGCAGTTATATAACTATTTTTGTGGAAAAAGAGGATGGAGAGATGCACAGTAAAGAAATAAGGGCCTGTATAGTAGAATTTGAGGGAAGGGAACTCCACAAACAAAAAGGAGGGCATGAGCAGTGGACTGGTACCGGGAGAAGTAACAGCGAGGAATGGTGAGAGGGTTGACTTGAGAGGAGCGAAGAGAGCAAAATGGGGAGGTGGTGGGTGAAGAGGGCAAATAAGGGGGCGGAAAGCACTGGTAGAAAGCAGCGTGGCTCAGTGGAAAGTGCACGGGCTTTGGAGTCAGGGCTCATGAGTTCGAATCCCAGCTCTGCCACTTGTCAGCTGTGTGACTGTGGGCAAGTCACTTAACTTCTCTGTGCCTCAGTTCCCTCATCTGTAAAATGGGGATTAAGACTGTGAGCCCCACGTGGGACGACCTGATTCCCCTGTGTCTACCCCAGCGCTTAGAACAGTGCTCGGCACATAGTAAGCGCTTAACAAATACCAATATTATTATTATTATATTATTAGAAAGGCTTGTTGCAGAAGCAATTGGTAGCCACTTGCTAGCCTTTGAAGTAGGGGAGCGATAAGGGATGGATAACATTTAAAGAGAGTGATCCTGGCTGCAGGGTGTAGTAAAAGCCATAAGAGATATGTAGTAAGAGATGAGAGAGCCGTTGGAGGCAGAGAGTCCAATGAGGACCCTGAAACAATAACCTAACCAGGAAATTCTAAATGACTGAACCTAGCAGTGGGTGCATGTTGGGGTGGAAATGAAGAGGTGGATCAGAGAATTATTGTAGATAGTGAACTAGAACCGGTTGAGGGCTTCTGGGACAGAGGGGACAGTGGTGTCGTCAACATAGATGAAGTAGTTAGGAGAAAGAGTGGGTTGAGGAAGAAAAATGAGCTCTGTTTAAGACGCTCGGTTTAAGGTCTGGGCGAAACTTCCAGGTGGATATATCCTGAGGAAGATTTGGGAGTCATCCATTTAGAGGTGGTGGCTGAAGCTGTGCACGAAGATGAGCTCCCTGAGGGACGACGGATGTGGGGGGAAACAGAGGACGGTGATGTCGGTGGTGTGGGCTTTAAATCGTGACACGGTTGGAGATGGAGTGAATGAGATGGTGTGAAAACGACATGGAGGGTGGGGAGGCATGGGATTAGAGGATGGCGGAAGGGCAGAATGAAATTGAAAATTTAACCAAAGAAAACTAGAATAATCGCCTGTTCTAGAGGAAAGCAAGCATTTGCACTTTGAACAGCTTGACTGTGGCTGTGACTCCTTTGTCCTGCTGCCATACTCCATATCAGCCCAGGGGAATGAGGTACCTGTGTTTCCTGGAACTCATCAACTCTACCCAAGCTGTGGCAGAAGACACTCTACCTTAAGAACACTGATCAGTTTCTCCTCTGGCGCCTGTTGTCTCTTCAGGAACTCGTACAAATACACGTGGGCATTTGGATTACACGGAAATTTGTCGTCATATGCGTAGTTGGTGAGTACCTGCTGGGCTCCATCATTATCCTCATAGAATTCCAACATCTGTGGGGGAAAAAAATCTGAGTATTCAAAAACTTCAAGATGGCTTCATGGTTGCTGCTGCACTAAACATTACAATCTGCTACCCTATTTTCCTCCAAAGAGTGTGGCAGGCACCAGGAAGGTCGGCTGATAAAACACTGCATACCCACCAATTTAGGCAGGAGCTGGAAAAGCTGTTTGCTTCCTACAGGCTTCTATAAACTGTCTCATCTATTCAACCCCGAATTGTCCGGTTAATGCAAAGCTGATGATAATGGAGGGCAAAGACCAAAGGCTGCAACTGGGTGGCTTTGTCCTAGGTAGCATCCCAAAGTAATCATGTCTTCAACCAATTAGTGGTATTTATTAAGTGCTTACTGGGTGCAAAGCACTGTATTAAACGGTGGGAGAGAACAATACAACAGAATTGGGAGATGTGTTCCCTGTCTACCAAGGAGTTTGTGGACCTCACCCTCAATGCCACCAGACAGTCGGCATTAAACCAAACTCTGAATGCCACCCATTTTGGCAAAGTGCAAAATTCCCTGTAAAAGCTGTAAAAATTCCCATTCCCACTTCCCTGGGTGTGCGCACACGCTCCAAACGGCAGCAGACCCTGAATAGCCATCCTCAAGCTGCATAGTCCCTCTGCAGCTGCAGTGTGGAGTGACCATTTCACCCTCTACAGCCTCTAAATACCAAGAAGAATCCCACAATTTAAGTTTCCATGTCCAAGAAGAGATTACATGCCTTGAATCTCCTCAAGACACATAGCTATGCTGAGATTCAGCCAGGCCCCTTTTCCCAACAATTTGGGGATAAAACAACATTACTTAATAGACAAATTAGACCATTTTCAATTTTGCTTTGTTAAACTTCCTTAAAATGGAAGAACTTTAGCCTTCCATTTTTTATGGCATACTTTGGTAATTGTTTTCTAAATGCTACAAATTTAACCAAATCTTGATGGGGGGGAAAAACTTCATTGGGTCTTTTAGCTAACATCAGTAATTATTGATTACTTGACAATTATAATCATGCCACTTTTGTTTGAAGGAATTCATAAGAGATAACTGATCTTCTATAAATTTATGGGCTTTATCAAGCTATTAAGTAGGAAAAACAGGGAATCTTGCAGTAAACAAAAATGATACAGGCACAATAAGCAAACACCAGACAAAATACTTTTACTAACGCCACAGACTTTTTCAACCTAAGAATGTTTAGAATGGCTGTTTTATGTGAGTTTACAACTAAAACAAAAAGCAAAAACAAAAACATAAACTCAAAACAAAATGATCTTTACCTCCACATAACTCTTTACAAAAGGGTCCCAAATACCAGGAATTTTAATTATCTCGTGAAGATTTAATGATGACAGCCTAAAGTAGCTGTGCATGTCCTGGGTTACTGCATCGGAAGTAAAGTGTTTCCCATCTGCACAAAGAGAGATTAAGGATGTTGCCAGTCAATAAACAGCAAGTTTGGAAAGAATTCAGGTTAAAGTGTGCAACCCAAATAATGGAAGCATTTGCAGGCTTTACCAGTTCATAACCTCCCCCTGGAGCAGTGAATCTGCATTACGGGAGTGCTTGTCTGAAAAGGGCAGGCCGAGCCAATGCCCTGAATCATGAGGACACATGACCACTTTCCTTGCCAACCTCTGACCCACCTTGTCATAAACAGAACCCTACATCATTTTTCTAAACAAAAATGTTCAGCTAACATCTCCCCACTCCTCAAAAACCTCCAAGGGTTGCCCTTCCACCTCTGCAAACAGAAACCAACCCCTTCAAAGCATGTAATCAGCTTGCCCCCTCCAATCTTACCTCACTGATTTCCTACTACAACTCAGACCACAGGCTTTGCTCCTTCAATGACAACATACTCACTGAACCTTGATCCTATCTATCTTGCTGCCGACCCCTTGCCCACATCTCTGCTCTGGCCTAGAACTCCCTCCCACTTCATATCCAATAGACCATCACTCTGTCTTCAAAGTCTTACTGAAAAATCACATTTCCTCCAAGACGTCTTCCTCAACTAATTCTTTATTTCTCCTACTCCCTCTCTCTTCTGCGTCGCCTATGCACTTGAATCTGTACCTTTTAAGCACTTGATATTCACCCCATCCTCAGCACTTGTGTTCATATCTATCATTTAAAGTCTGTCTCCCCTTCTAGACTGAATGCTCCCTGTGGGCAGGGACTGTGTCTACTAACTCTGTTCCACTACACTCTCCCAAACACTTAGTACAGTGCTCTGCACACACTAAGTGCTCAAAAATGCTGCTGTTTGATTGATTGGCTTCTGCAGTTGCCTTGGACTCTACCAGGCTACGGTCAATTTACCAAGTGTCCTGTCGACACTTGATATTCTCCCCACCCCTAACCCCATATGTACTTATGTACATATCTTTAAATTATATATTATAAATCTCTCCCCCTCTAGACTGTAAGCTCATTAAGGGCCGGGATCATGTCTGCTAATTCTGTTGCACTGTACTCTCCCAAGTTTGCATTATACTCTCCCGAGTGCTTGGTACAGTGCTCTGCACAGAGTAAGAGCTCAATAAATAACACTGACGGATGACCACCCTCCATTGGAGGCTTTGAGCAACAGAGAAAGGAGGTGATGCCTGGGTCCTCTGAGTATGGATTTGTAATGGTCAGCACAGTAGACTCATTCCTCAGAGGAGCTGTCAGTGGTTAACAGGTAGTGGAAGCAACTGGCAGTTGATACCCTTAATATAACTGTCGGTTTCTTTTCCCGATAGCTTCTCCTCTAAGCCAGTAGGCTGCACTGCAGCCCAGCACAGGACTCTGGGTGCCTCAGCACAACCAAATTTAGAGTCAGTCCTGTGATGAAATCTCAATTTTTTTAATATAACTTGGAAGGGTAATAAGGCAGTGGAGAAGGTCTGATTCTCAAGTCCCCATGTTACGGGGAACGTGTACTATAATTGGTGTTCCAGAGCCAAGAGAAAAGCAAGATGCCCCAATTCTATAGGAGATGAAACCAAAAAAACCCTTTTTCTACAGTGACTTGAGTGCAATCTGCATGGAGGCGAAGGAAAAGAGTAGATAACCTCCCATGGTCCCTTTCCACTCCAGGAGTCTACAAATGTGCCTGATAGAAAAGAAAGTCTGGTATAAGAACTGGGCTAAATCCATCCGGGAATTCCCAGGATCCCAGGCCATCGAAGCCCCAGTATATGGAATTTCTATGGATTGGAGGCATTCTGTGTGGCACCTGTAGGGACAGAGTGTGGTACTTCAGCTCCTGCTTTTCCCTAAAGAAAAAGGCAAAGTGCCTCTTAACAAATGCCCAAATTCACTCTGGGAAACCCCAACCTTGCCCGATACTCACCGAGCGTCGATAAGGTAACCCTCTTTTTAGACCAAGTATAGTAGTCCAGAAGTCCCCTGTAGGCCTGAATGAGTTTTATTAACTTTTCTTGAGACGATGACTTTTCACCATACCTCCAGCTCTCAGCAAGAGTTAGGTTTCTGTGGGCATCCTCAATCATTCCATTACACATAAGATAAAAAGCATGTTGTAAGGATATCTGCAAGTGAAAACCAGCCTTCAGTGCTACTAGTCATTAGGGATCTCGATCTTCAACTGTTACAGTCAGGAATTCATGTCTAACATTTGAAATGTGTATACTTTAAATACTTCACACCGTTTAAATGAAATTATCCGATCAATTATACTCTTCACTGTTGTGGAAAGGTTCACTGCTTTCCACGAACCTTCCAGACAAATGGCTGGGAATGGGTGAAAGGGTAAAGAAAGTGGCAGGAAAGTAGCGTGGCTCAGTGGAAAGAGCCCGGGCTTTGGAGTCAGAGGTCATGGGTTCAAATCCCGGCTCTGCCACCTGTCAGCTGTGTGACTGTGGGCAAGTCACTTCACTTCTCTGTGCCTCAGTTACCTCATCTGTAAAATGGGGATTAAGACTGTGAGCCCCACGTGGGACAGCCTGATTCCCCTGTGTCTACCCCAGCGCTTAGAACAGTGCTCTGCACATAGTAAGCGCTTAACAAATACCATCATCATCATCATCATTAATGGAGGGGGGGAACTGATCTCTCGCTGGGAACCAATCCATTTTTGACATTGTTCCCATGAGAAAACCGGTTCTGACATATTTCCACTTAAAGACAATTTGCAGGAACCCACTGTGTGAACCCCTGTGCTCTTTCCACTAGGCCATGCTACTTCCCAGTAGTCTGGTAAGTGGATATAACCAAAGAATTCACTGTTCTCTTTGTGGAAAAACTTGGGATCCAAGAGTGGGCAGAAAACATGGACAAAAAGTAAAGCACCTAAGAATTCAACAAGAATGGTTCTGCCTGGGAGAATTTTTGGAATAGAACTACTCTTCCTGCTTTCCATGGGGGCCTCATACTCCACAACCATTCCCTTTCATCACTCTTATCTTATTTCTGAGATAAATATGTGCTTCAAACCAGAGCCCATGTCCTCACCTTTAAATAATTCCTGATACCAATATTTTTCATCCGGTCAGCAAAGGTACTGAAAATTTCTATACTGCTCTCGGGATGATGATATAAAATTTCACTTCCCAGTTTCCAAATAATCTGTCAGTGGAAATTTAGAGTGGAAAGAGAAACAGAGGAATAATTATCAGTAAGAAATACTATGCCCCAAACTAATCTCCCAACAAGACCCGTATTGCTATAGCTTGCACGTCATTTTACAGTCTTCATAAGCTACTTAAATATTAAGCCACAGAAAATAAAATTATTCTGGCAATATCCTGCCAAATCAGGTGCATCTGTTGCTCAAGGAAGAATATACAAAGTTGATATTTAGTACATGTTGAGATTGAAGATAAAAATTTATTTTCAGGATTTTTCAGATTTGGAAAAACGACAAGACTAATCAATCAGACAGTCTACCTCTCAACCAACCTTCACCCTAGAGCCTGAATGAGCCCAGGTCTATAAATCCAGAACCTAAAAGGCTTCCAGAACCCAGGCCTCCAGGCACACGTCCTGCAAACTACTCAATGTACAGCCATTTCCGGGCAACCGGTCATGCAAAAGCCCCAGGACCCTAAAGTTTCTCAGCACTAAGCCAGAAAAAGGATGTTAAGTATGGTATGGGAGTCCATACTTAATACCCTCGGCTCGGGCCACCTCTCAGGCTGCAGAATTTTGAAATAGAAATCTTGAAAATATACATGCTTACTCCTCACACTGTACTAAGTTTGGACAATGAAAGTCGGCGGGCCCATTTTATTTCTCCTTGGTCAACCCATGGATCCAACGCCATGAGGGTTAGGAATGCAAATACAGATTGGGAAACACGAATCCCCTTTAAAACACCTTTTGTTGAATACTTTTAAAATCCCACAGAGGCATTTTAAATAATACAGTCTGGTAACATAACCCCTGCCAACTGGAAGAGAATGTAAAGGAATTCTCCATGATCCCTTGACTTTTCCTTAACAGAGCCTTCCTGGTTGGCTCATTTACCTCAGGTGCAACCTGCCGTTGGGAGGAAGTTGTGTCCTCCAGCGTCTGAAAATAATACTGCATGAATTCTGCAGCTTTTTGCCACTGGTGCTTCAAAATAGCTTCCTGGATGTAATTTAAACATGTATTTGTAGAAAGAGCAAAATCCTTCTTTTGACCTTCATTCACTGCATAAATAAAACAAAGAAGGAAGCACGAGATTAAGAAAATTGTTTCAGCCATAAACTGGCAAGTAGAAAGCAGAGAGCCCTAAAACCTTACACCTGTTATTCTAACATTTATTATTCAATTTATTCAATAGTATTTATTGAGCATCTGGGTACCAAAACAATGTCTTTCCTCAACTCCTCTGTCCCCAGGGAGCTCACAACCAAAGAATACGGGGAAGAGTTGAAGGCAGATATATAATAACCAAAAAATAACATGAAAAAACAAGAACGATACATGTGATAAAAGTTGCAAAAGGTTGCAACTAAAGGAGCAGAGTTCAGGTTTCTTGGTCACTGATCAGGTAGGGCTGTTCAGAGTCCCAAAAGTCAACAACCACAGCTCTGCCGCTGCTGCAGGAGTAGCTCCTGATCTGGTGTCTCGGAATTCTGCTGATGGAGAAGCCGGGAATCTCATGCAGTCCCTGCATCTTCCCCCCGCAGTAATGCTGGAACCAAAGCAGGATGGAAGCCCCAGAAGGCATGGGGGGGCTGCAGCCTGTCGGGTGGATTTGAGTAGGCCACTGGGCTGAAATGCTAAGGGTAAAGCCCAGGCCTCACACTGCCATGTGCTTAGTATACGCAGGGCTAGAATAAGCACTGGGGTGGTTATATTCCAGAGTTGTGTGCATACAATATTCTTAAGCATGGTTGGTTATTCTCTGACATTCAGTTCAAGTCAGTACAGACTCACATGAGCACTGGTGAGAGTTGTGGCCTGTTAGTTAACTATGCTGAATTCCTGTTAGTTTGGGGGGCTTATTTTCCTTAATGCACATTTTAAAAAACGCACCAACCACTGACCTTAATCCAGAATAGCAAAACACTGGGGTAAGCAAAAAATTCCGGCAGCCTCAGAAACACATGGAAGTGTCCTAATCACAGGGATGTCATTCCCACATTCTCTGAAAATGTCTTTGGTGTTCCATTTTTTTTTTAATACTATTAGTGAAAATATGGGAAAGCAATGTTCAGATTCCCTTCAAAGTACCAATATTTTTAAAACTACAGAACTGATCAACAACTTGACAACAAACCCATCGAAATCCAAGACAAATATAGCCATTCTATCCTATTTCAAAATGAAACAATCCTGTTACTACTCTAAATCAGATGAATAGAGGAAGCTCCAGTAACCCTCTAGACTGTAAACTGCTTGTGGATTGTGTCTTACTGACACAGTTGTACTTTCTTCTCCAATGTGGTTAGTGTGCATTTCTCTGCACCCAGTAAGCACTCAATAAGTTTCACTGATTGAGGAATCCAGTTTATGAAATCAGAGCAAATAAGGACTAAAATGAATTTGATTTTTAGAAAACAACACATTGTTAAAAAAGAAATTCTGGCTACATATAGCCAGAAAATCCCAAGTTGCACTATAACAGCTATAATGACTTTCTCTAGACTTCTAATTGATCAGTGCAATTCCTTCTGTGTCCTTACTAAAGAATCTAAAAGGTGGCAGGATTGAGATATTCATATTGGGTCATCTCACTTACCGGCATTTTCTAACTGCTTAGGGACTGTTGGTAAACATATTCCCACATGGGATTTTGTTGATGTTTCTCCTTGAACTTTTCCTGTCATGGACTTCATAAATTCTTCACTGAAACTATCCATATTTATTCAAGTGCTGGGTGTCCTGTTGGAACAATTGTGTAATTGTGCAAATTAACATTTAATCCCTCTAGAGTGCCCATAAAGTACATGAAACCCATTCTGAACATGCATTCCTGGAAAACATGGTGTAGTGTTTCTTACTGCTGAGAGGTGTGTGGGAAGGGCAGTGAGTAAAGGAAGCAAATCACCAACTAGAATCAATTAGCATCAACATGGGAAAAGTGGGAGTGACTGGGGTAATTCCCTGGCCTCCTGAATTTGGGAAATGGAAGGACAGCAAAGGTGCCCATTCTGCTCTTGGATCCTGAGGGCCTCGGGGGCAGGGATGGTATCCAATCTGATTATCTCGTCTCTACTCCGGTCCATCCTTGTCCTAGTAAAAAGAGCATAGGACTGGAAGTCAGGAGATCTGGGTTCTATGCCCAGCTCCACCACTTACCTGCTGTGTGACCATGGACACAACTTCTGTGTCTCAGTTTCTCATCTGTAAAATGGGAATATCTGTCTCCCTCCCTTCCCTGTGATCTCTATGTGTTTGATCTGATTGTATCTACCCTCCTGCTCTTAGTACAGCGCCTGGCACATAAGCACTTAAATATGACAGGTATTATTATCCCAGGACTTCACATAGTGCTTGGCACACAGGAAGTGCTTATTAAATACCATTACTCTAGCTCAGTGCAGCCACTTACCAGAGTCACTTAGTAAAGCAGTGTGGTCTAGTGAAGTCAAGTGACCTAGTTTCTAATCCCCTTCCTACACTTGCCCGTGTTATCACTTTGGGTGATAACTTCTCTGTGTTTCTCTTGGGTGATAAATTCGCTTAACTTCTCTGTGTTTAACTTTCCTCAACTACAAAATGGAGATTAAACTCTTGTTCTCAACTTCCCCTGGGATTGTACACCCCTTGGGGGCCAGGGACTGTGTCCAACCTGATTATCTTGAATCTATCCCCAGTACTTAGTAGGTAGTCACATTTAGCAAATTTCAGTTAGTACTGTTAGCTGTCTCAGCTGGGCTTAGTGAAAAAGATAAAGGATGCTGGGCTTTGGGGATAGGGTGATGCGGAATGGGCGACGGACAGTCCCCCCACTGCCTATACACTCTACTACTAATAATAATAGTTATAGTATGTTAAACACTTACTACATGTCAAACATTGTTCTAAGCGCTGGAGGAGATATAAGCTAATTAGGTTGGACACAGTCCATGTTCCATGTGGGGCTCACAACATTAAGCCCCATTTTACAGGTTAGATAACTCAGGCATAGAGAAGTAAAGTGACTTGCCCAGGTCACACAACCAACACGTGGCAAAGGCGGGATTAGAACTCTCTTCCCCTCTTCAAAGCCCTTTTGAGAGCTCACCTCCTCCAGGAGGCCTTGCCAGACTGAGCCCCCCTTTCCCTCTGCTCCTTCTCCTTCCCCTCCCCTCAGCATTGTGCTCATTTGTATATATTATTTATTACCCTATTTGTTTTGTTAATGAGGTATATATTTCCTTGATTCTACTTATCTTGATGACGTTGTCTTGTTTTGGTTTTGTTCTGTTTTGCTTTGCTGTCTCCCCCATTTAGACTGTGAGCCCGTCATTGGACTCTATCTGTTGCCGAACTGTACATTCCAAGCGCTTAGTACAGTGCTCTGCACATAGTAAGCACTCAATGAATACTATTGAATGAATAAATGAAAGAATCCAGGTTTTAGCCCCCAGGTCGGCGGGTAATCTGAGGGGTGCAAAGGCTCAGAGCAGCAGGCCAGCTCCAGCCCAGTCCCCTCTGAGCCGATGTCACAGCCCACCATTCCCGGCATGCTCCAGGGCGGCAGGGGCAATGGTTCTCTGACATTAACGAGACCAAAGTAGGCCCGGGCCCCAAACCCAAGGCTCTTCGGTGAAATCCCCGGGAAAAGGACCAAGTGGAAGACCATGTACTTAAACCGGCCGGCAGCTGGTCATCCCCGAAAGAACACTGAAGCAGCATGGCCTAGTGGAGGGAGTACGCACCTGGGAGTCAGAAGATCTGGGTTCTAATCCCACCTCTGCCACTTGTCTGCTGTGTGACTGCCACTTGGGCAACTCACTTAACTCCTCTGTGCCCCCGTTACCTCATCTGTAAAATGGAGATTAAAGCTGTGAGTTCCCATTTGGGACATGGACTGCATCCAGCCTGCATCTGCCCCAGGTTTTAGTACAATGCGGATCACAAACGCCTAATACCACTTTTAAAAAAAAAAACTATTAAAAAAACTGGGAGCTAATGGAGCAGCCGTCAGAGTCGCTCCTTCAGCGTAGTTGAGGCCTTGAACACTGCCCTGGCTCTAAGGTCGCTTGCTTGTGCCACTGTCTATATATTTTGTTCCAGCTTCTTCCTTTAGGCTGTGCTAAACGCTGCGTTACCGCAGGGTGAGAATGGTGGCAGCTCCTCCTCCCTTCCCCATTGCCCCTTCTCCCTCCCTCTACTCTACCCCCTTCCCTTCCCCACAGCACTTGTGCCTATTTGTACATATTTACTACTCTATTAAATTCCAAGTGCTTAGTACAGTGCTCTGCACATTGTAAGCGCTCACTACTACTAAATGAATGTGTATATCTATGATTCTATTTATCTATTTCGATGCTATTGATGCCTCTCTACTTGTTTTGTTGTGTCTCCCCCTTTTAGACTGTGAGCCCATTGATGGGCAGGGATGATCTCTATCTGTTGCCGCATTGGACATTCCAAGCGCTTAGTACAGTGCTCTGCACATAGTAAGTGCTCAATAAATACTATTAAATGAATGATGTGGGTATATCTATGATTCTATTTATCTAGATGCTATTAATGCCTCTCTACTTGTTTTGTCTGTCTTCCCCCTTTAGACTGTAGGCTCGTTGATGGGCAGTGATCGTCTGTATCTGTTGCTACATTGGACATTCCAATTCGCTGCTTAGAGTAGCAGTGTGACTCAGTGGAAAGAGCCCGGGCTTGGGAGTCAGAGGTCATGGGTTCGAATCCCAGCTCTGCCACTTGTCAGCTGTGTGACTCTGGGCAAGTCACTTCACTTCTCTGGGCCTCAGTGACCTCATCTGTCAAATGAGGATTAACTGTGAGCCTTACATGGGGCAACCTGATTACCCTGTATCTACCCCAGTGCTTAGAACAGTGCTCTGCACATAATAAGCGTTTAACAAATTCCACTTCACTTCTCTGGGCCTCAGTGACCTCAACTGTCAAATGGGGATTAACTGTGAGCCTCACGTGGGGCAACCTGATGACCCTGTATCTACCTCAGCGGTTAGAACAGTGCTCTGCACATAATAAGCATTTAACAAATTCCACTTCACTTCTCTGGGCCTCATTGACCTCATCTGTCAAATGGGGATTAACTGTGGGACACCCTTTTGACCCTGCATCCACCCCAGTACTTAGAACAGTGCTCTGCACATAAGCATTTAACAAATTATTATTCCAAGCGCTTAGAACAATGCCCTGCACATAGTAAGCGCTTAACAAATGCCAACATTATTCCAAGCGCTTAGAACAGTGCTCTGCACATACTAAGCGCTTAACAAATACCAACATTATTCCAAGCGCTTAGTACAGTGCTCTGCACCCAGTAAGCGCTCAATAAATACGATTGTATGAAAGGCTGAAGGCATGGAGAGGCCTCTGGTGCCCATGCGACCCACCCAGAGAAGCACCAACCTGCTGCCCAGGTGGCCTTCTTCATTCATTCACTCAATAGTATTTATTGAGCGCTTACTAGGTGCAGAGCACTGTACTAAGCGCTTGGAATGGACAAATCGGTAACAGATAAAGACAGTCCTTGCCCTTTGAGGGGCTTACAGTCTCTTCACTCATCAGCAGAGGAGGAAATGCACACATTAACATCCCCTCCAACTCCCTCCCGGCCAGACCATCACGCTAGAAATCAGGATAAGGAAAAACAGGGTCTCCTTCCTCCCTGTCTGCTGCAACCCAAGCTTACAGGACTCACCGCCCGCCACCTCGGAGCCAGGCCGGGGAAGGCTGGGCGCTCTGCGCAGGCGCGGCCCGGGCCGAAGTCACGTGTCTCCGTCCGCGGAGGCCGCGGGCGCCATCTTTGTTGAGGGCAACCCGGCCCCGGAAGTCCTTAAATCGGAAAGCCACGTCCCTAAGGGGCCCGGTGGGAATCGTAGGCGATTTTCCCAGCTGAGAAAAGGAATAATAATAATATTAATAATTGTATTCGTTAAGCTATTACGATGTGCCAGGCGCTAGTAGTAAGCGTTGGGGTGGATACAAATGGGTCAGGGGAAAGAGCACAAGGCTTGGGAGTCAGAGGTCATGGGTTCGTATCCTGGCTCTGCCACGTGTCAGCTGTGTGACTGTGGACAAGTCACTTCACTTCTCTGGGCCTCAGTTCCCTCATCTGTAAAATGGGCATTTAGATTGTGAGCCTCACGTGGGACAACCTGATGACCCTGTATCTCCCCCAGCGCTTAGAACAGTGCTCTGCACATAGTAAGCGCTTAACAAATACCAACATTATTGTTGTGAGTGTTGTTGTCCAGGTC
Organism: Ornithorhynchus anatinus; assembly: GCF_004115215.2. Taxonomy (NCBI): domain Eukaryota; kingdom Metazoa; phylum Chordata; class Mammalia; order Monotremata; family Ornithorhynchidae; genus Ornithorhynchus; species Ornithorhynchus anatinus. The sequence continues at coordinate 7,049,830 of NC_041746.1, read as the reverse complement.
CTCCTGCTGTCCTGGAACGCCCTCCCTCCTCACCTCCGCCAAACTAATGCTCTTCCCCTCTTCAAAGTCCTACTGAGAGCTACCTCCTCCAAGAGGCCTTCCCAGATTGACCTTCCCCTTTTCCCTCTGCTCCCTCTGCCCCCCTTCCCCTCCCCTCAGCTAAGTCCCCTTTCCCTCTGCTCCTCCCCCTCTCCCTTCCCCTCAGCACTGTGCTCATTTGTATATATTTTTATTACCCTGTTTATTTTGTTAATGAGGTCACCATCCCCTTGATTCTATTTATCGTGTTGATGTTGTCTTGTTTCTGTCCGTCTGTCTCCCCCCGATTAGACTGTGAGCCCGTCACTGGGCAGGAATGGTCTCTATCTGTTGCCGAATTATATATTCCAAGCGCTTAATACAGTGCTCTGAACGTAGTAAACGCTCAATAAATACTACTGAATGAATGAATACAAGCAAATCAGGTTGGACACAGTCCCTGGCCCACAGAGGACTCAGTCTTAATCCACACTTTATAGATGAGGTAACTGAGGCCCAGAGAATAATAATTATGCTATTTATTAAGCGCTTACTTGGTGACAAGCACTGTTCTAAGCGTTGGGGTAAATACAAGGTAATCAGGTTGTCCCCCATGGGGCTCATAGTGTCAATCCCCATTTAATAAGATGAGATAATTGAGGCCCAGTTAAGTGACTGGTCCAAGGTCACACAGAGGGTTCCCACGACCTCTGACTCCCAAGCCCGTGCTCTTGCCACCAGGCCACGCTGCTCCTCAAGTGAAGTGACTTGCCCAAGGCCACAGAGCAGACAAGTGGCAGACCCGGGATTAGAACCCAGGTAAAACGCTACAAAAGGATGGGGTGACTCTGGCCCTTGGACGCCAACCACGGCAGCCTTCCGTCCTTTCCTAAGTGTCCGTGCCCTGCTACCTTATGGCCTTCGGGCCCGAGCGTGAACGGAGCGCTGCCCTATGGAACAGCACACCATGGGGATACATCAGGTTACCCACTCAATTCCTTGCGTCTCCCTTAGTCAATATCCTGCTTTCCAAAAAGGCTTCCCAAATCAGGGATCGCTAGTAGTAAGGAAATGTATTGAGCACCCTCTGAGGGCAGAGCGCTGCTCTGAGCTCTTGGTAAAATACAGCAATAATAATTATGGTATTTCATTTAATCAATCATATTAATTGAGCGCTTACTGTGTGTAGAGCACTGTACTAAGTGCTTGGAAAGTACAATACAGCAATAGAGAGAAAATCCCTGCCCACAACGGGCTCACAGTCTGGGGGGGGCGGGGAGCCAGGCATTGATACAAGTAAACAGGCATCAGTATAAATAAATAGAATTATAGGTATATACATATATACATAAGTGCTTTGGGGTGGGGGAGGGTTATTAAGCACTTGCTATGTGCCAAGTACTGGGACATAAAATATTTACAAAAATGGTAATCAGAATAAATCGATTTGATTGTACAATAGAGCGAAGCAGCATGGCATAGTGGGTAGAGCACGGGCCTGTGAGTCAGTCATGGGTTCTAATTCTAGCTCCACCACTTGTCTGCTGTGAAACCTTGGGCAAGTCACTTTACTTCTCTGTGCCTCAATTACTCCTCTGTAAAATGAGGATTGAGACCGTGAGCCCCACATGGGACAGGGACTGTAACCAACCTGATTTGCTTGTGTCCACCCCAGCGCTTAGTACAGTGCCTGGCACATAGTGTTGTAGGAGAAAATGGGAAGCCAGTCACAGAAGGGTTTTGGGGGGTATAAGGAAGAGGGAGGTGAGTGTTGGAATTAAGAAAACGATATGTGTGGTATCATCATTGATTTTTATTGATTGCTTACTATGTGCAAAGTACTGCACTAAACTCTTGAAAGAGTGCAATGCAACAGACTTAAGTAGATACATTCCCTGCTCACAATGAGCTTACAGTCTAGAGGGGAATACAGACATTAATATAAGTAAATCATTTATAATATATAATTTATAGATATGTACATAAGTGCTATGGGCCTGAGAGTGGGGCAAATGCCAAGCAGGAAAGACCGATTAATCATTGTCAATATATGACTGCCTATTATATTAGATACAGCAATATTGATAATTTTTTAAACATTATTATTATTACTAATGATAATAATGTCATTTTTAAGCACTTATGTGCCAGGCACTGTACTAAGCTCTGGGGTGGATAGAAGCAAATTGGGTTGAACACAGTCCATGTCCCATGTGGGCCTCACAGTCTCAAACCCCATTTTACAGATGAGGGAACTGAAATGCAGAGAAGTGAAGTGACTTGCCCAAGGTGACACAGCAGACAAGTGGCAGAGCTGGGCTTAGAACTCATGACCTTCTGAATCCCAGGCCCATGTTCTATTCACTATGCCATGCTTATTTCAAAACCAATAGCAACAGACTGGATTGAGAGGAAATAAAACAGAACACATGATACTTTTTTTTTCATATTAAAGTAATCTGGTCAAGACTAAATGTAAAATTAGCACATGTGGATGTAATGCTTTATCAAGAATAATAGTGAAGAGATTCATATTTGACTTTATAGATAATTCCCCAGTGCTCTTAAATACGAGAGGCAAATTTAAAAGAAATCATATCTACGTTTGTTCATTCATTCAATCGTATTTATTGAGCACTTACTGCATGCAGAGCACTGTCCTAAGTGCTTGGAAAGTACAATTCAGCAACAGATAGAGACAATCTATCTAAATCTCTAAACAGCGGGCTCACAGTCTAGAAGGAGGAGACAGACAACAAAACAAAACAAGTAGACAGGCATCAATAGCATCAAAATAGATAAATAGAATTATAGATATGTACACATTAATAAAAGAAATAGAATAATAAATATGTACAAATATACACAAGTGCTGAGGAGCAGGGAAGTGGGTAGGGCAATGGGGAGGGAAAGAGGAGCAGAGGAAAAGGGGGGGCACAGTCTGGGAAGGCTATGTAAATCGCAATCAGTCAATCAAGCAAGTAATTATGGAGTTCCTGGTTTAGAATAGATCAGGGAGAATCTGGGGGCAGGGAGATCAACAAGAGGCAGATAACTCTTGACTAGAGCTTGAACCAATATGGTGGAGACAGTGTGGGAAGTGAGCCAGAACAGGATGGAACTTAATTCCGGTATCAGAAAAACTCTGAGAACAGCTGTTTTGGGGCAGTGTGGTGCAGGGAGGTGTCTCTTCTTACATGGAGCCAGGTTAAGCAGAGGCTGTGCTACCTGGTCTCGCCCTCCACCCCCCAACCTTGCTGTCAACTCTACCTTTGGATGCCAGTAGCTACAACCCTGTCTTCCCTATTTAATTCCATTCCTAGGCTGTTGGCCATGTCCCGGCATCATCTGGCTGGCCTCTATGCCCCAGCTCCTGGAAAATCACATGCACTTGCCACCTACCCATCGCCACCGTGACTCCCAGATAGCTTGCTTGCTTGCCAGCAGGGCAGCGAGAACAGTGTGGCCCGTTGGCATTCCAGTTAGATTTTTTTTTTAACTTTAAGTTCTGGTAAGAGCAGAATGGATAGAGGTAGGAAATGTTGTGTAGGATGAATCAGCAAGACTTAGCAGGAGAGGACCATTTATAGCTGGAAATGTGTTTCCCTTGAATTCTGAGGTGTCTTCAGAATTCCAATCTATAGAGAGGAAAGGCTCTCAGCAAAAGGTCATCATAGTTCCCAGCCTTATGGATTTCAAGGATCCATGAGGCTGAGCCACAAGAAGTTTAAATTAAGCCCAAAATATAACCCGTGTGGGATTTAGAATCAGTCGACGGAAGATCCAAAGGCACTTCTGGTCCAGCTGAGAGAGACTTCCAAGTCCTATGAAACTCAAATCCTCCAGAGATAGCTCTCCTCATCTTCAAAATCATCACTGAAATTCCAACTCCTCAGAAATATTCCCCGATTAATTTTTTTGTCTCCCCAGCCCATATCCTCCAAACTAGCACCTCAGCACTTCCATTCTCATAGCCACCCAGAGCACTTGTGTAAATATCAGTTTACTATTCATTCATTCAGTCGTATTTTTTGAGCACTTACTTTATGCAGAGCACTGTACTAAGCACTTGGGAGAGTACTAGCTAAGCACTTATTTATCTTTCCATTCCCTTTTTCCTCCTAAGGGAAATGTATTCTCTCTCTGAACTCCCCATTAGATTGTAAACTCCTTGAGGGCAAGCACTGTGACTTTTACCTCTTGTACTTTCCCAAGTATTTATATTATAGTCTTTTTTGGTAAGTACCTACTAAGTGCCAAGAACTTTACTAAGCAGTGGGGTAGATACAAGATCATCAGGTCCCCTGTGGGCCTCACAGTCTAAGTAGGAAGAAGAACAAGATACTGAATCCCCATTTTGCAAATAAGGGAATTGAAGCACAGAGAGTTAGAACCCAGGTCCTTCGACTCCCAGGCCTGTGCTCTTTCCACTAGGCCACTAAGCTGCTCAGCACTCATTAGGTGCTCAAGAATACTAGTGATTGATTGAACTCCTTTCAAGCCCTATTATCATAATGGAGCTTAATCTAGATGGGGACAGGGCCAAGCTAAATAAGCTGCAGCCCAGGCTCCACTACACTCAGCAGTGCCTGCCACTGTCACAAAGGCCATCCAGACAACACAAGTCTCCTCCCCTCATTTCTTCTCCCCATTCATTAAAGCCCCTGTCCTGGGGCTAAAAAGAGCCCTGGCAGCAACAGGAGGGGAGAATGCACACTTGCAAGTCTAGATGAGAGCTTCAGGAAGGACAAGTGGGTCAAACTGGCCTGCGGAGTTAGCAAAGCCTGTCAGTTCAGGTGCTACTATGACCCTAATCAAGTATGGATGAGGAAGCTTCCATCAGTCAATCAGTAGTATTAAGCACCAGCATAAGTATGCAGTATTTGCATTTGTATTAAGCATTTGGGAAAGTACAAACGAATTAGTAGACATGATCTCTGCCCTCAAGGAGTTTACAATCTAGCACGGAAGACAGTCACTAAAATAAATGACAAGTAGGAGGAAGGAATAGAGTATAAAGATCAATATATAGAGTATAAAGAACTGTACATATATACTAAGGGAGGAGGAGGGCATGGTACCTCAGGGCTTAAGTGACTTAAGTAAGTACTGGGGTAGCAGGAGGGTGTGAAATAGGGTGGGGAGTTAAAAGATTAATCAGGGAAAGGCTCTTGGAGGAGATGTGATTTCAGAAGGGGTTTAAAGATGGGGAGAGTAGTGGTCGGCCAGCTGTGAAGCTTGGGGAGGAGTTTCGGGCAGAGAAGGGAGGGTGTGAGCAAGAGGTCAGTGTGGTGGGAGAGATGAGAATGAGCCACAGTGAGTAGGATCGCTTGAGAAAAATGAAGCATGCAACGTGGGGGTGTAGTGGGAGAAGAATAAGTAGTGAGGAGAGAACTGATTGAATGCCTCAAAGTCAATGGTCAGTGTAGAAGTGTAGAAGAATGGACAACCTTTGGAGGTTTTTGAGGAGTGGGGTGGGGTTCACAAAAAGATGTTTTTGAAGAATGATTTGTGCAGCATACAGAACTATGAACTGCAGAAGGGAGATACTGGAGGCACGAAAATTCATTTGTTCATTCATTCAATCATATTTATTGAGTGCTTACTAGGAGGCTGATGCAGCTGTCAATCAATCATATTTATTGATTGCTTACTATGTGCACAGCACCATGCTAATTGCTTGAGAGAGTACATGTCAACAGAATTAACAGATACGTTTTCCTGCCCTTAACGAGCTTACAGTCTAGAGTGGGAGACAGAAATTGATATGAATAAATAATTTATATAATTTAAAGATATGTGCATAAGTGCTGTGAGGTTGGGAGTGGGGCAAATATCAAATTAAAGCGTATAGACGACGCAGAAGGGAGACCGAGCTGGGGAGAAGAGGTCTTAATCAGGGAAGACCTCTTGGAGGAGATATGACCATAGTAATGCTTTGAAGGTGGAGAGAGTGGTGGTCTGGCGTATATGGAAGGGGAGGGAGTTCCAGGCTAGGGAGAGGATGTGGGAAAGGGGTTGGAGGGGAGATAATAGATCAAGATAGGGGCATAGAGATTAAGCTGGTGCTAGAGGAGCAGAGTGTGTGGGCTGGGCTGTAGTAGGAGATTAGTGAGGTGAGGTAGGGTGAGACAAGATGAAAGAGTGCTTTAAAGCTACTGATAAGGAGTTTTTGTTTGATGTGAAGGTGGATGGGCAGCCATTGGAGGTTCTCTGGGAGTGGGGAGACCTGAACTGAACATTTTTATTGATAGTCAAGCCAACAAGAGCTTGGACCACTGTGGTGGCAATTTGAATGGAGAGGTAGGGGTGCATTCTGGAAATGTGGTAGAGGAAGAACTAACAACCAAGGCCTGAATATGGGAGTTGAAGGAGAGGGAGGAATCAAAGGTTGTGACGAGTTTGAGAGATGGGGAAGATGGTGGTGTTGATGGAAAAGTTAGGACACCCCATCTAACACTGCCTTGCTCCCCATTCCCAGAGAGTTGGTGCTTTTCCAGAGGATAGAGATGATAAAGATAAGTGGGGCAATTCTGGATGGGGGCTACTAATGGCCCTGGTCCCCTCCACCTCTTCCCGTTGCTGGCCTGGAGGTTACAGTGAGCCATGGCCATAGCAACAGCAGCTGCACCTGGTTGTTAGCTCTCTTTCCTTCTCTAGCCACGGTTGCTGTTCCATTCTTCCAAGGACTTGGTTCATACATTTGTGAGTCTCTATGAATGGTGTCAGAGTGTGGACATCTGAATCAGGTGGGGGGGGGGGTCTGAGTGAAAGTGTGTGGCCATGGGGATGGCAGAGGTGGGTGGAAGAGGAAGGGTAACCACACTATAGTAAGCACAAGGAAAAATACGACACAGAGTAGTGATGCGTTCTCTACTCCCAAGGAGGAGGCAGACACAAAAATATCTGCAACTAGAGAAATAAAAATAAATTAATGATTGTAAAATAGGATAAATATATATGTAAGTACTGAGGATGGGTCAAATAAAATGCTTATATGTTAGAGACGGCTGGTGGGACTGTATGTTTTGGGGTTTGGAGGATTAAGTGTGGAAGTGTTGGAAGAAGCAGGGTTTTAGGAGGGTTTTGAATATGGGGAGGGCTGTGGTCTGGTCAGTTTGGGAAGGGAAGGAGTTTTAGAGCAGGAGAATAGTGTGAGTGAGGGGATGGAGGTGAAAGAATTGAGAGTGAGGTGTTGTAAGAGGGTGAATATGGGAGGAATGAAGAAAGCAAGGGGAGGAGTTGAGGGTGAAGAAAACAAATATGTAAGATGGGGAAGTTTTTGCTTGATGCAGGAGATGAGAATCCAGTGAAGGGTTTTGAGGAGAGAAAAGATGTGCGATCATCAGTATGATGATCTTGCCAGCAGCTTGAAGTATAGAGGTGGGGCAGGGGAGTTAAAAGAAGGGAGGTCAGCAAGGAGGTTGAAACAGTACTCTAGCCTTGAGATGATGGGGACTTCTACTAGGATGTTGGTTCTTCAGATAGGAGAGGATGGGGTGAGACTAGAAGATGAATAGGCACAATGCTCTTGTTTATTTTGTTTCAGTGACCCCTTTATGAAGTGGAGAATTACTATGAACAGTGCCTTATGAATGGGATGTCATTAGCACCAAGTTGGCTATTACTTAATCAGGGCAGCAGGTCTCGACAAAGGGAGCCGTAGTTCTCTTTGGTAAACTGCCATTTGAGAGTTGTTAAAAATCATAGGGGCTTGATAATCAGGGGACTACCAGAATGGTTCATGATATACATGTACTTGGCAGCCAGGGGTGCCATTGGCACACATGACATGGGCAAATACACAGATATTTACAAGGTGATTAGATCATTACCGGTACTGTGTAAATGACCTTGGATATCTTTACATGGATTAACTCATTTATGGAACACAATAATAATAATAGTACAGCCCAGTGTCTGTTGCACATTGTCAACTTGAGAATTTACAGATTGGGGTCATCCATTCCTGCCGCATTCCTTTCTAATACAGGAGGGTTCCCTATAAATTAGACACCCCCTCCGGGGCTATTATTAGGTCCAGTTTACTCGGACTCCTGCGATGGGCGTCTAGATGCATAGTTTACTTGTTCCTTCTTTATTCATTCAATCCAATAGCATTTATTGACCGCTTATTCTCCGGCCTCTAAAGAGAAGCAGCGTGGCTTAGTGGAAAGGTCCTGGGCTTGGAATTCAGAGGTGGTGGGTTCTAATCCCGGTTCTGCCACTTGAGCTGTGTGACTTTGGAAAAGTCACTTGACTTCTCTGTACCTCCGTGTCCTCATCTGTAAAATGGGGATGAAGACTGTGAGCCCCGTATGGGACAACCTGATGAAAATGGGGATGAAGACTGTGAGCCTCGCATGGGACAACCTGATGAAAATGGGGATGAAGACTGTGCGCCCCAAGTGGGACAACCTGATGACCTAGTATCTACCCCAGCCCTTAGAAGAGTGCTCGGCACATAGTAGGCGCTTAACAAATACCATATCATTTTTATTAAAGGGAATGGTGGTGCAGGCGGAGATGAGGCTGATTCCAGTGACTTGTGGCATCGCCGTAAAGGCTCCCGAGGTGAAGGTGAATAAGGCCCTACCCAGCCTCCCACCCCCAACGACCCCGGGGTCCTCTGTAGTGGATGCCTCGGGCTCGGGGCTGGGATGGCAGGGGGGCCCGTGGAGAGAGGAGGATGGGGAGGGGAGCATGGGCGGCTAGGACCCGGGATCTGAAGGCAGTGGGACAGGGGAGGTTTGGGGGGCAGCGACGGGGTGGCAGAGGGGAAGGGGGTGGGGTCTGCCTGGAGGCGGGCAGGGACGGGCCCGGGCAGCGGCCACCAGCTGGCATCGCTCTCCGCCCTCTCTCCGCATTCCCGCCTCTTCCCCTAGACATCCTCCTCCTCCTCTTTCATCCCGGGCCTTGCTGACGTGTCTGCCTCGCAGTGCTCCTGCAGGGCCGCCCCCTCCTGCCCCCGTGTCTCCCCCTCCCCTCGTCCCCCTGGCCTGCCTGTCCTTCCTCCTCCCGCTCCCTCCTCCTCCTCCTCCTGCTCCCCACCATCCAACCCCGCCAACATGGCTGCAGCTCCTCGCCTGCCCCGGCGCAACCCCCCCGGCCACCCCCTCCTGGCCCTGGCCCTGGCCCTGGCCGCCCTGCCAGGGGAATGCCAGCAGGGTCGGGCACCGCAGGATCAGGACCGGCGCTTCGCGGAGCTGAAACGCTGCTCGGACGAGGAGTGCAGCAGTGAGTGAACCCTCCGGAGAAAGAAAACGGGGAGGGGGACGGGGTTCCCGGGCCCCGGCCGCAATGTCTGGGGGAAGGGAAGAGCTTCGGCCTTGGCGAAGTCCACCCCACAGGGTCAGGGCGGCTGGTGCTCAGCACTGGGCACCAGGTCAGGTCCTGCCGCCGCCCCCTCCCTCGGGGTACTTGTTGAGGGTAGCGGTGCCCCGGGGGTAACCCCAGGCTGCCCGCAGCCCTCCCACCCCCGACTTGCCTCTGGAGTGTTGATAGGTTGCTAGGCTGACATCCCCTCTCCCCCACGGCCCCCTCTTACCCGCTCACCGCCTGGAAATACCGACCCTTTGGGAAGGGTTTGGATCCAGAAAGGTAACCAGCCCCAATTCCCAGGCACCCACCATGTGGCCCTCTCGCTTGGGGGCAATTATGATGTAGGCATTGCCCTCCCTGGGGCTGGCGAGGCCTGTAGTTGTGGCATCCAAGCCCCATCGCGGGCCCTGCCCACACAGGGAGGTCAGATTTGGCCCCTGTTTTCTGAAGTCTGACGGAGGCCTTGGGTAGGCCGGGCAAGGAAACCGGAATGGTTAAAGGGTGGGTAAGGGGGTAAGTCTTTTCCGAAGGATGGGTTGATGTAAGACGTTAAGAAGGTTAATCTTTGAAGACACGGGAGGTCTTAAAACCCGAAGAATCCAAGGTCCAACAGTTTATTATTTGGAAACACAAAGATATTTAGGAGATACCAAAACCCGAAGAATCCAAGGCCCAACAGTTTATTATTTGGAAACAAAGATATTTAGGAGATCCTAAAACCCGAAGAATCCAAGGCCCAACAGTTTATTATTTGGAAATACAAAGATATTTAGGAGATCCTAAAACCCGAAGAATCCAAGGCCCAACAGTTTATTATTTGGAAACACAAAGATATTTAGGAGATCTTAAAACCTGAAGAATCCAAGGCTCAACAGTTTATTATTTGAAAACACGAAAATATTTAGGAGCTTCCTGTCCACCGTAGAGGAATTGGTTGCCCTTTGTCTAATGTCGATTATTGTGGTCTCTCGCGCTTATTGAAAGAAATGATGTTTCAGTAGACTGATATCACAGCAAATGCAGAAGTATCATTTTTTTCCCCTCAAAATTCAAGACCTCATTCCAGATATGGTTTCTTCTTAAAAGTCCACAAATCATTTTTTTTTAAAAGAAAAAATCATACCCTTAATGGTCAGGTCCCCCTTTAAAAACAAAATTTCAATATGTGAAGTACCAGAATCAGTGCATCCCTCACAGGAGAAGAAAAAACAAGGAGTATTCAACTGGTGTCAGCGAGGTCCCAGAGGTTGTTTTGGAATGAAAATAGTGTATTCTTTCCAACCACTTTCTATATGGAGCAAGCATTTAGCTATTTAACATGTGCAGGGAGAGCCCATTGTTGAGCTGTCATTTCAGTAAATGCCTAGCCATAAGCTTCCATAGAACTGTAATGTTTTAGGGGATTTTTTTCAAAAGTTGCCATAGCTTCTTCCCAAATTACCAGCCAAAGATTTATTTTCTAGTGTTTTTTATTTACATTCAGCAAAATATAATTCTGTAAAAAGGGAAAGTTCTAATATCCTGCAAGAGCCATTAAATCTTAAGCTTCCATTCTGGCAGGAAACTGTGAGCTTCTGAGACGTTTCCGAATTTCTGATTGGGGCTTTGCAGAGTTGGCAGTCTCTCAGTAAGAACATAAAACCTGACATTCCTCGGGCTGAATAATGACCCACCCATCCTAGCACGCTGTGCTGGCCAGTAGCAAAAAGGGACCATGTGATGGTTGCCCGCCTTGACATCCATTCTAATGCTTAAGATACTGTCTGCCCCTCCTATAAACTTTCCCTCTGGTGACCCTTTTTGGACCATTAGGCCATAGGTTTATCCAAACCTTTCTTGAGCCTTGTAGTATTTTTGCCTGTATTCCTGTGATAATTAATTCTGTGCGTTTACCCTGCTGTGCGAGGATGTGTTTCCTTTTGTTTGTTTTGAACCTACCACCTGCAAACTCAATACTCCCTCATCTTATCATTAGGGAATTTAGTGAACAAAAGTTCCATTTTTGCCCTTGTCCACCTCTCCCTCTGCCATGATTTTCTAGTGAAGCCTCCATAGCATCGGGGCCTCGCTCAGTCTTCTTCTTCCCATGCTGAAGTCTTAAAAGTTTTTCAGACAGTTCTCATGTGGAAATTTCTCCATTCCCCAGTCATCAAGGGGGATCTAGCTCTTTAATTAAGTCTTTTCTAATATGTAACAACAGAACTGCCTACTGTATTCATTCAATCCTATTTATTGCGCACTTACTGTGTGCAGAGCACTCTACTAAGCGCTTCGGAGAGTACAGTATAACAAAATAGTCACGTTTCTTGCCCACAACAAGCTTACAGCCTAGAGACAGTATATATACATATATATATGTGTGTGTGTATATATTTATATATATACACATTTTCCAGATATTTACATGCATGGTCAATATTCCAGATGTGGACAAACCTTTGTTTTACCCCACCCTTTATTTCCTATTCTTTAGCCAGTTGTTTAGTCAGTGCAGAGTGTTCAGTCAATCAGTGATATTATTGAGCTCTTATTATGTGCTGAGGACTGTACTAAGCATTTCAGAAAGTATAATAAAGTAAGCAGACAAAATCCCAGTCTTTCCAATTCCATGCCTTTTTTTTTTTCAAAAAAGACTTTCATATGGGACCTTGTTAGAATCCTTTTGAAAATCTAAATATATTTTGTGCACTGGTCACCCTCTATCCACATTTTTATTGGTCCCTTCAAAGAACTCCAGAAGATTAATGAGAAATGATTTCCTTTCACAAATATCAGATTGTCTTTCCCACAGAAATACTTTCTCTTCATTAGTAGTCTCAGATTTGCAGTGTCCCTTATTGCTCTCCAGAATGAAAATGAGTTGAGCCTTTTCTTTCTTAGATAATTTAAATGAGAAATTCTCGTAGTAGAGCACCTTTTCTCCACTTAGGGAACTGCCCACCTTTATGGAAAGGAACTTGGCCTTAAATGTCTCATTTTATAATCAGAGCTATAAAAACACATGGCAATTTTTTGGCACCATAAAGCAACATACTTTCTGGTTAATTAAGTCAGGTTCCGATAAGGAGCCTAGGTCTGCCTCAAATGTAATCATTCGTTTTTATTGCTGGGAATTGTTTGGGGGTAAGCACAGGGGCATTATCAAAGTCCTGAGTTCCATTCCCAGCTCTGCTTCTATCACTTTATATCTCAATTTACCTCCTGTGAAGTGGCCTTTTTTATCATTTAGGATGAGGACTAGCAATTTAATTTAGTGGCTCGAGCTTTTAGATTAGGAACTAGGAATTCTGGAGTCTATTTCATCAATTTTCCAGCTCTGTCCCCTTGCCTTGCAACTTTACCTTTCCTTACCTACATGTGAAAAGGCAGTAGTGGTTCTTTATTGCCTGCCTAACTCTCAGGGGGAAGCAATTTCTCCTTCTGTCCCTTAGAGGAAAATATCTTGCAGAGTTTTAAAGAAACATATCAAAGAAATCGAAGATGCTTCCAACAATGTAATGTCTTAAACAAGATTAGCAAAGTGCTTTCCCATTCTTGAAGAACAAAATGGAAATGGAAGGAACTAATTACTGATTTTTTTTCTTTTATACAGTGCTAATGTATCGAGGCAAAGCGCTGCAAGATTTCACCGGCCCAGATTGTCGCTTTGTAAATTTTAAAGAAGGGGAAGCAATATATGTATATTACAAATTAGTAGGAAAATCACCTGAGCTTTGGGCTGGAAGTGTAAGTAGTCCTTAACACATTTTTAAAGATTTTTTTCCAACCGTCTTTAGACCGTTACCTCTTAATACTATGTGTCTCATGCGTTTTTGCATGTTTTAAAATGGATGGCTTGGGGTTGATTTCTTTAGCATTGTGTTCAAGGTATTGCATGCTGTGGGTGATGAATTAATGTTCTTTGGTAGTGATGATGAAAATCACCTAAAACACTTCCTTTTTATTGTCTCCAAAAAGTTCTGTAAATTTCGTGTTCTCACGACAAGAGTACACAAGTTACCACAAGGAAGAAAGTAGGATGGCTGTGATGCTTCAGCATACAAAAGCTTAATTAAACCAAATGGTCCAAATATATATGTATTTATATTTTTTTTGTCCCATGTAATACGTTGTTAATATTTGTTTGTGAAAGTTCTAGAAGCCCTTGGAACTGGCCAGATACCTAATTATCTGTGCTATTTGTAGTCTGTTCCCCGGAGAGCTTCTAGCACTCTCACTGTGTGTTGCAGGGCTCTGCTTTCTTGTAAGTGCTTTTAATTGGATTAGGCTGCCATTAACCCTTCCAACACTACCCATTACTTCCTCATGTGTCTCCCTGCTGAAGAGAGCCAAACACAGGCTTTTGCTTCTAGTCTTGGTTAGCGATCAAATGGAAATGCAGATTACTGTCATTAATGGGAGATAGTTTGGCAGGAAAGGAAGCAAGGGCTGGGTGCCGCTTCTCTAAGAGTTCTGGGGCAGTTGTTTTTAAGCATCTATTCAGACTGACAGTGTCCTTAGCACTGTTCCAGTCACAGGGAAAGCAACAATCTCCGACTCCAAGGATTATACTGTAACCAGTGTGAAGAACTTGAGGGGAGAAGGTTGGTACTTTTCGTTTTTCACAGAATTAGAAAGGAACTTTGAGCAGACACCTGTGTGTTCTCATGTCTTCAGGGAGCTCCACTCCGTCATTTTCTCAGACATTTGAACTCTACCATGTTCATAAGTAAGGATTTCCAGAAAAGAATCTTCCATTCTAAGGAATTCTTTTCTCAAATGAACATAGATCCTTCATGATCAATCCCATTTCCTCTCAAGAATGTTTTCCTTCATCTTTTCATTGTCATCATTCATTAATTTGGGGTCTAATAATGATAATTGTGGTATTAAGCACTTACTATGTATCAGGCAATGTACTAAACGCTGGGGTAGATACAACCAAATTGGGTTGGTACAGTCCCTGTCCTACAAGTGGCTCACAATCTTAATCCCCATTTTACGGATGAAGTAACTGAGACACAGAGAAGTTAAATAATTTGTCCAGGGCTACACAGCAGACAAGTGGCAGACTCAGAGTTAGAACCCATGACCTTCTGACTCCCAGGCCTGTGCTCTATCCACTACACCATGCTGCTTCTATTGAGGGCTCTTGAGTTGCATGGCTAGGAGATCGTAAAATACAGGTTGGATAGAATTCCTTCTTTTGAGGAGCTCATAATTTTCCTTCCTCTTAAATATCTAGGGAAGCGACTTTTGATAGTAAACTGTAACCAAAAAGGCATTTCTGATGAATAAGGGGAACATGTGGGCTGAGGGGAAAGTAACTTGACGTAAGTCCGTAGTCAGTCTTGGAGCTAAAGCCCAGCTTTTCTTGACTCACAAGCCCTACTTTCTGTTTGTCATCTTGGTACCCAGTATATACTGCAATGCTGGTCAAGGATTCTTTGCCAGCTTGCTTAGCTGGGAGTGCTGCAAGTGCTGCCAGAGTACAACATCATCAATAATAATAATAGTATATGTTAAGCACTTACCAGTGGCCAAGCATTGTGCTAAGCATTGAGCTAGATAATGAGGCTTTTTCTTCACCTTCCCTCCACTTATACAGGCCCCCAAAAGAAGTAGGTAGGGCCCAGGTGTCTGTTTTCTTTGTTTTTTTAATGGAAAATGAGCATGGTGGAAATGAGAGGAGTCCATCCTTTGACCATTTACCCCCAGTGAACTTTGGCCCCAAGTTTAAATTAGGTCTCATGGACTGAATTCAGGAGTGCAGAGCACTGCTAGCAGTAATAATGATAATAATAATAATGTATTTTAAGTATATTAAGGAGATACCAAGTCCAGCACCCTTGTCTCGGGCCTATTCTAAGTCAAACCAATGGGAGCCTGCCTCACTGACCCTAAATTGTCTGGAAGTGATGAGACTGAGGCTCATTTGTCAGGTTCGATGGGGAAATTCATCATCAGCACCATCAGATTTTCTTGTATAAAAGGAAGGACATGTTTTGATTATATCTCACCTTGCAGTAATCTTCTTTATCTCTCAAAGAGTTTGGATGTTATGAGTGATAGGTGCTTTAGACAAACTTGAATAGAAATTTTTTTTCACTTCCTGTTAGAGGGTAAGCTCCTTGTGGGCAGAGAACATGTCACTTCTCTGTGTCATACTTTCCCAAGCCCATTGTATTATACAGTGCGTTGTACCCAGAGGCCCTCAAATACTATTACTTCTGTTTCATAATGTATAGGAGTGATTAGATATTTGGAATTATTCAATAATGAATCTGTAGTATTAATCCAACATCCCCCTGTGTGCAGAGCTTTGAACTCAGCCCTAGAGAGAGTATGATAGAGTCTGTAGGCATGATCCCAGGTTTCAAGGAGTTTATAATCTAATGGGTTTTCATGCCTTTGTTGAGGATATTTAAGAAATAAATGCTAAACAATGACTGTGCTTTTTCAGCCCTGGTATTCCCGTTTACATCTGCAAATGAATAGGTCCAGGCTAATCTTTGATGCAATTCACTCCCACTGTTTTGTAATTTCTTTTGTGGCCAAGCACCTCTGAATAGTGTTCACATTTTCCATTCTGCATTTTTAACAATACAAAGAGCTAGTGATTCAACATTGAACAGCATCAAGTTGTATATTGGTCAGGAGAGATAATGTGTTTATTTGGCAGATAGCCTGAAAATGGGATGTTAATGGACATGACAGTCATAAACATTAATACTGTGTCATTCTTCACACTGAGTTAAGCTCCTTGTAGGGAGGGGACTGGATGTTATTGGATTATCTGGTATCTTCCCCATCCTGAAGCACAGTGTTTGGCACCTAGTAAGCGCTTAATAAATACCGTCGTTACCGTTGTTATGTTCATTTGAGTGTTTTGAATTTCCCAAGTGCTTAGCCCAATGCATTGCACCCAGTGGCCACATATTAAATGTTATTGCAACTATTCTAAGTACCCTGAGGCTTTGGCTTTTGGTGTTAGAAGCAATTCATATTTTGAAATGGAGTTTTGGCTTGTGAAACAAGAAGCTTTGAGAGAAAAAATATTAGTATGTGACAGAAATTCATCGGGTTTCCCAGTAGGCCAGCTGTTTTTTCCCTTCATTCCTTTCAGGTAGCCCTCTAGATAGATCAAGCCAATCGGTTTTATTGTAGCAATTACTTCTCCCTCAAACTCCACTGGAGCTAAGGGGAAATGGCACTCCACCCGGTATGTCAACATGGGTTCTAAGACTGCTGAATTCTGAGCTCCAGTGGTAAATATTAAACAATAGAAAATTTTATTTCCTTCCTGAAGCCATCGAATAATAATGTTTTTCTTGTGACTGTTGTATAAAGAACACTATACTAAGTGTTTGGGAAAGTAAAAGAGAGATAGAAGATGCAATCTTTTTATTTCCCTCTTTTTATAGGAAAGCCTAAATTACTGTGACAAGGAAAATACATTTCTCTGCCATTTCCTCTCATGATTGCACCTATCCAGGTCTTTTGGAAAATTCATTCTCCTTTTGTGGCTTGATTCCTTTGTTATTTTTTCTTCCAGAGCATCTTTTTTGTTTTTGAGGAACTGCAACTTTTACTGCCTGTTTTCCAGTTTCTACTTGATTTATCTAATCTTTATAGCAGTCTAACACTATTAATACTGAGTTTCTAACAGTTGTTAATAAGGATTATAAATGAGATCTTTATTGAGGATCTTTAAGTAGAAAGTGATGAGAGCTTTTTTCTTCTTTGTCTTTTTGCAAGTGATCTTTGCAGGACCTTATTTGTTCAGGGAGTGTTATGAAAATAGATACTCAATAAAAAAAAAAAGTAGGCAGAGAGGATGTTTTAAATACCCCTCATGTGAGAGGAGATAATTACAGTGTTTAGGTTCAGGGGTTTTCTCCTTAGCAATTTTAGTTGGTTTTGATATGATGTTTTGTTAATCATGAATTTCAAGGAAATTATATTTTTTTACCCCACTCATGCAGACCAAATATCCAGTAGTTAACAGCATGAAATGTTTTAAGTACAGAACAGTTGACCTTTGAAATTTTGCATTATGCCTATTCACCCCTCTGCTTTGACTGTGAATCCCATGTGGGACAGGGACTGTGTCTGACCTGATTAACCTGTGCAGTGCACTTAAATTTACTGGGCCTTTGATGGAAAAATTCAGTGATTCACTGGGATGCAAGCTCATTGTGGGCAGGCAATGTGTCTGGTATAGTGTTGTGTTGTACTCTCCCAAGCACATAGTACAGTGCCCTGCACACCATAAGCTCTCAATAAATGGCTATTATGCAGGATCTCAAATGTTTTAAATGCAATTTAACATGAGTCCTACTACTAGTAATAATATTTTTTAAGTGCTCACTGTGGGCACGGGAAAGAGTATACAAGTGGACATTAAAAATTGAATTAAATCTACATCTTGTGGAAGTTTTATTCATATTTTTCTTTTTTTTCCTTTACTGACAGGTTGGTAATGTGTTTGGGTATTTTCCAAAGGATTTCATTGAAGTAAATCATGAATATTCCGACAAAGAGCTAGAGCTACCGACAGATGTGAGTTTTGGTTTGTGATTTTAAAATTTTGGATGGAGACTTTTATTATTTGCTAGCTAATTTTTAAAAGTCTTTGAAAACTATTTTTCAACCAGTAGATGATAAAACCCCAACAGTTTGGGTTTCAGTTTTTGGGGTTTTTTTCCCCACTTTGAATGCCAGCACATTTTCCTTTGAAAAGGGGAAGCTTAAAGTGGGATTTCAAAAATCACTAATTGCTATGATCTGAAAGAAACTGGGGAAATGTATGGTCATCTATTTAATCCAGAGATTTTTTTCAGTCATTTTAAGAAACTGTATTCTTGCAGTCTCAAAGTTTCACCATCATGAACCTTCCCAACATGAACCCCACCCCCTCTTTCCCTCAATGTCCCTCTCATCTTCTGTACCTCTTTCTTTCTCCTTCTTGCCTCCAACACACAGCTTCACTCTCCCCTTCACCCCAGTGTTAGAGTGGAGCATTCCAGTAGAGTTGCTGGAGCAGTTAGGCACACAAACTAGCTTTTGTATGATTCAAAGCCCAAGACACCAAGCAAGATGCTGTCATCACCCACTCCTGCTGCAGCTGCTTCTTCCCATTTTTATTGTCTCCTAAGATGGCAGTACCCTCTTCGGTGCTTTGAAATGCCCCCAGGGTGTCCTGCACTCCTAGTTGACAACTTTAGTCATTTTAAAAACAAATCGGAAACTGGCTTCTCACAGCCTTTGAAATGCAGAGAACTCCAACCTCAAGCAACTTGTTATTGAGCTTATAGATCTGCTTCAGCCTATCATGCAATTCAAAGGAGTAGAATTGTCTGACTGCACCCAACTTTAATACAAAAGGCCTTTAAATGAAACATTTTTAGCAGACTACTGTGTATAGTAAATGCTTCAGTCAAAAGGCCTGTAAATTATATGCAGGGACAATGCTCCCGATCATCTTGGAAAACTAATGTAGCAATTAAGGAAAGTTCTAGAGCAGGGCAAGCGATAATTTGGGCTGGAAGACTTGTTACTTCTACTAACCTATTGAGGGCCACACACAAATTTGTGGCTATGGAGTTCAAGAAGAGAGAGATAGAAGTGGCTATACTTCTGCCAGCTCTGGCTCCTGAACCAGTTCTGAGCCTTTTGCAGGTGCACTCAGAAACTCCTGCCTAATTTGGTCCCAGAGGTTCCTGGGTATTGTAGGGGTCACGACACCAATAAGTTGGGCAGCCCAGATTCAGCTCGCCCAGAGGGAACCAGTCTGTAGCTCACAGGCCATGTTTTGCTCGGGTCTGCCCTAAAGGAATTCCCCTTTGAGCCTGAATTGGCCAGAACTAGGGAGGATTAGAACTCAGGTCCCCTTGGCTCCTCTTCCTCTCTAGGCTGTCCACTTTGACATTTCTTTAAATAAATCACCTAATATCCCTAACATTTCGCCTCTGCATCCATAGATTTCCTTCTCATTACCTTTTATGGGCTTAACCATGAATTCATCCAAACCCTTTTTGAACTGAACTTATATTTTTGGCATCTTTGACAGACTAGCATTGTTTTTCCTTTTCAGGAAACGGATTTTGTTTGTTTTGATGGAGGAACAGATGATTTTGATAACTATAATGTGGAAGAGATTTTAAAACTCCCCAAAGAAACAGTAAGTAGCTCAGGAGAATCAGAATTGGACAGTTCCAAAATGGGAGCTTCAGAGAAAAGCCTTGAAGAAAATAAGAAGAAAGAGGATGTTGAGGAAATAGATCCCGAAGTGCCTCTTGAAGTGTTTAAAGATAAGAACTCGGAGCCTACTCCAGCAGAAGACAGCAATGTTCATGCCAAAGCAGAAAGAAAAGGCACCTTACCTTCTGAAAACACTAAGAATGTAGAGGAAGACCCAGCGACCCAGAGAGATCGCTTCCTTGTGAATAGTCACACTGACTATCTTCAGGGAGACCAGGCTTCACTGGACCCCTCAGAAGAAGTGCTGCAAGATAAATTTAAGGTGCCAGAAAATGAAAACGCCAAAAATAGCAATGTTTCTCAGTCCTCTCAAGAGAGGGAGGAGACTGAGGCCTATAAACTTTTGAAGCAGGAAATGTCTTTGGACATCAAAACAAAATTTGGCTCAACCACAGATGCTCTTGTATCTGACGATGAGACGACCAGACTTGTTACTTCACTGGAAGATGATTTTGAGGAGGAATTAGATGTCGATTATCACAGAGCCGAAGAGGAGGAGGATCTGGAACCCTTTGAGAAGCTGCCATTGCTCACTTTTGCGGACAGAGAAAATACAAAGGTGGAGTCTGAGAAGTATGCAACAAGCAAAAAGCCTTCTGATTTGCAGTCAGATGAAGATGCTGCTAAAGAGTTAACTCAACCTGGAGCAGGTGAAAAGAAGGATGATAAAAATATATTGACATCTTTCGGAGACACCATCTTTTCTATTGTCAGGGGAGGGGAAGAAATAAGAGATGACTCAGGTCTAGATGGAACTGATTCAGAGGAAGAAAAGGACGAAGATGAAGAAATATTACCAACCGGTAAGGAAAAGACAGCAGCACGAATAGACCATATTGCAGAACTAAGTGGAGACGACACTCCTCTGAACATAGAAGTGTCTGCAACAAATAATGACCACAATCCAGAGGACATTCTTGAAGAGGGCCCAGAAATATCGGAAAAAATTCAGGGATTTGAGGAGGATCTGTCAGAAGATGGGATACGATTCCCAAATGAGGAACTAAAAGAGAGTCTTCTAAATGACCCCTCTCATGGAAATTTTCCTAAATCTACCTCAACAGTTGAGAAGAAGGGAACAAGTTTAAAAACACGCATTGAAGAAGATCCAAAAGGTGCTCCCCTTGAAATCACCAAAAAAGGAGTGCTCCAAAGAGAAGAATTCAGAGAACAGGATGTGAAGAGTAGCTTAGGGATTGAATCACAACACAAAACTCTGTGGAAGGCAATAAAAGGGAAAAAACTAGCCAATGAGCAGCAATCTCTGAGAGTCTCACCACTTGTAGGGGATAAACTCCAAAATGCATCTAAAAGAGATACGGAAGCAGTAATGGCTCCTGAAAGTGAACGAGAGCAGGGAGCAGTGGCAGTGGAGACCCAAGGAAAGGAACTTACACAGGCAGCTGTGCCCAAAACCCCAAATCAAACAGCCTTCTCTCCTATGGGTCAAACTACTTTTCCAAGAGAGCAGGGAGAAGGAGAGGCCTCCAACCTGGCAAGAGATCTTTCTCGACCCCCCAAAAGAGAAGGGGCAGTAGAAGACTATGAGCAATTAGATGAAAAGGTTGAACACTCAGAGGAAAAAGTCAGCCAACGTGTGTTCAAAGATGGAGGTGACAAAATTCAAGGGAATGCAGTGGATGAAAATCTTGAGAGTTACAAATCACCAGAGAGCATGCTCCTTGAGGACAAAGAGACCTCTCAGGAAGAAGGGAGAACCAGCTATCCTCAAGGGGAAGGTACAGATCAATCTCTTAACAGAGAAGAAATAGATAGCCAGGTGGAAGAGCCACAGTCTGAAGGTGATGATTTTCCCCAGTTGGAAGATCTGTTGGAGGATGAAAATGCTGCCAGCGCCAAGCTCTCTAAAGAGCTCCCTGCTGGGGACCAAGATGGCAAGTTAAATGTTGATGTGCAAATGCCACAGGGAGCTATTCTCGGTGCTCTTAATCCTGTTTTTGAAGAAGAAGCCAAAGAGGAAGTAAATGTGACTTCGGAGCCTGAGAAACCTAGCTTGCAAGGTTCAAGTGAGGCTGGGCTCCAAGGACAGAATGTTAAAATGAGCAAGCCAGCTGGCATGAATATGGCGAAAGAAGAGGGGAGTCATCTTGAAATCAGAGAATCAGCTGGCCCCCCAGCTGCAGGTGATGCTCTAGCCAAGGATAAAATTCAGGTTCAGGGTGTTGATAAAGGGACGGGGCCTCCTGGTGCTGATTACCTCCAAACTGAGGATTTGGAATTGGAAAACAAAGAAGGCTTCAACCTCACAGAAAAATCTGAGCCACAGGATCCCTCCCAAGAAGAAACGAAAGTCTTGCAGAACTTCACTGATCAAGGAAGTGAAGAACAACAACACTCAGACTCTGCGGAGCTTGATGATACCCTGATCCGGAAAAGAGCCGGGGATCCAGAATATAGTGACACGGTGAAACAGCTGCCTCTAATCAGGGGCTTCCTAGAAGAAAAGCGGATAGATCGGTTGAAAAAGTATCTCAAGCCTCAGCAACTCTTCCAGCTGGAGTCCATGTTTCATGACATGGAATGGGAGCTGGAGTTGGCTCAGAGAGACAACCTGGCCCAGGATGTGGAAAAGGCACTGGATGGAGTCTTTCGCTCTTCCGAATCAAACATCCTGGATGTTGTGGAGAAAATGTTAGACTCAAGAGTAGTGGAAAACAAAGAACTGGGAATGAAGAACCTAGACATGTTTGATGAAGAGACCGCCCTACTCGATGACATTCAGGACTTGATCTATTTCATCAGATACAAACACTCTTCAGTGAGTGAAAATACCCCACTGGCATCTCCGGAGTCCCCAGAGGAAAGTCCTAGAATACTTGTCAAAGGTAAAATTCTAACTTTTCCTCTGGGGTTAGACCAGGATAAATCAACAGAAGGGAGTTCTTTAAAGTCAATGTTATGAGCCTTTCTTGCGTGTAGTCTGGAATAAAAAGTGTTTCATATTGTAAAAATACATAAGCAGTCATGTCCCAGACTACAGTTCCTCCCCCCTTCTCCTCTGTTCTCCTCCCCACTTTTGTAGGGAGCCAGGAGCCTGTCCCTTTCACCTCATGGGGAGCTGCTTTTTCTGGTGCCATACATATCAAGTCCTATCAAATGTTCAGCACTGCAGATTTTCCTGTGCATTTTAATAAGCTGTCTAGTCAGGTCTTAACTCTGCTGGAATGGAGTTGAAAAATTAATAATGATTAAACTAAGCTCTGACACCTGAAAATATTTTTTTATGCATAATCAAAAAATACACATTTCTACATATGCTCTTAATGGAGAAAGGCAGGAAAATTTTAAATTCAGAAGAGCAGTCCTTTTTAGCCAAAATAAATTAATTTTTATTCCTTAAGATTCAGCTTCCTCACATCTTTTGTTGATATTTTAACACCACTAGGCCCTTTCACTTTGTAAAAACATCTGTGCTACTTTCAAACGTCTCTTTCTGTGTGTCACCTTAATTGGACTAAAACAGATTCTCGTAGATAACTTTACTGGGCTGCTATTTGGCCACACCCACAATCTCATAACTTCCCCTCTTTAAAAACAGGTTTCTCTCCCTCCAGAATAGCTCCACCCCCACAGGATTCCCATGATTTTCCTTTCTCAGGCCCCACCTCCACTCTGCTTGCCCACTCATACTTCACTTTCTTTCCACCTGTGGCTAGGGGTTTTTGGACTCCCTAGGGATCAAGGGAGTCAGCACCTCCATTAGTGGCCACATATGTAATTGCCAGCTGTCTCCCTGTGGCCTTATAATAATAATTATAATATTTAAGTGCTTACTACATACTAAGCCCTGTTCTAAGTGCTGAGGGAGATACAAGGTAATCAGTTGGTCCCATGTGGGGCTCACAGACCTAATCCCCATTTTACAGATGAGGTAACTGAGGCACAGAGAAGTTAAATGACTTGCCCAAGGTCACACAGCAGACAAGGGGCCTCTAGAGCAAGGATTAGAACCCATGACCTCTGACTCCCAGGGCTGTGGTCTATCCACTATGCCATGCTGCTTCAAAAATGAAGGTTCTGCACTCACCCCCTTTGCCCCCCACCAAACTTTTGCAACCCACCCTCCTCACAGCATTTCTCCCCACCACCAGGAAGTGGTTGGGGTGGCGAAGGGGAGGACTCTCCAGAAAGAGCTTCCTCTTTGATGACTCCATTTCAACCTATCACATCCCCTAATAGATCCACCTCTCCTAAGGTGCAGAAACAGCTGGGTCCATTCTGTTTTGGGACTTGGGCCTAGTGGTAAGAACAGTTTTGCCTGGTATAATTACCAGTGAAATCGCCTCACTCGTTTCCTCCCTATCTCCCTTCTGAGCCTGATTTTAGACCCCAGTGGCTGTATTGAAGAACTACTAGACTAAAATTATTTAAGGAGAAAAGAGCCATATAACTACATGTAATGGATTGTTGAAGACCTGCAAGTTACTAATAGTTTTAACCCATGGTGTATCACAATAGCCTAACCATGTAAATTCTGTCATCTCCTGTAAACCAAGAAACTGAACACAACAGGCAACAGGACCAGAGCTCAGCAGTGGCCGAAGGGAATGAAGATAAGTCCCCACCCCAAGAAGACAAGAGTCCAAAACAGGAAGCCAGGAAGCCATCTCAAAATGCAGAAGGAGTTAGAACTCTTGAATTGAAAATGCCCGAGGAGGATCTAAGTATCTTGGATGAGAGTGGCCGTTTAGATGCAAGAGAAATTGGAGATGCCAGTGACTCAAAAGATGGACTCTCAGACCAAACTTCTTCAGTAAAAAGTATTGATGATTTGTCAGGAGGTAAGGCTTTCCAGTTTTCTCTAGGCTTTGCAGGTAATTGAGATTATGTGGGCCCTTCCTACGTGAGGTGGCGATTTACCTTGCGTCACGTGTGCCGCTGCCCCGAGGCATACGTGTCACGACCACCCTGCCGCTACTGAAAGCCATTTTTGAGTGCAGCCAGATGGAACGCTCTTTCCCCCACCTCTGTGCCAGGTACTGTACTTACAACCTAACTGTGACCACTCCTGTCACATAGGCTCCCCACAGGTCCCACTTGGAGTCCTTCCTCTCCTCCCCAGCTGTGGGAATGGACACAGGGACAGAGAGGGGCAGTTTGGGCCCATCAGACATTGCCAGTACTGAAACACCACACCTCTTCTTCCTCTTTTCCTGCCTAACTGCTGGCTGGGTTAGGGAGGAGAAGGTTGGGGAGGAGAAGAGGGTTAGGGTGATGACAGAGTCAGCTGTACTGGTATTAGCTGTGGCCATGACTGAAGTTTTGTTGTTTACAATACTGGAGCTGGGGAAATGAGGGGGAATTGGATTCTGAGGACCAGAAGGCAGGAAAGCCCCTAGGAACAAGGGAGGATAATAAATGAAAGATGGAGGCATTAAGAGTATAATCTTTAGTTGACAGTAGGGCCTGATCATTATGATGGGGCCAGTTGGGGACCAAATGTAATACACTGCATGTAAGCCTATGAAAAAATGAACCTCAAGATGGCTCTGTGTTTTTGAGGCACACACCCAGTGTGTTGTGGGATCTGCTTGTGTTTTGTTGGCATGATGTATTATGATTTAATCAAGTTTGTTTTATTACCTTTTAAGAAATATAAGCCATTATAATCAATTAGAAGAATTTCTGAATTTCTGAGTTTTCTAGGTATACTATTATTTTGGAATTATTCTGTTCATCAGATAGTAATAATAACTGGGGTATTAAGCACTTACTAGGTGTCCAAGCATTGTTCTAAATGCTGGGGGAGATAGATAATCTGGTCACACACAGGGTTCACAGTCTAAATAGGAGGGAGAACAGGTATTGAATTTCCATTTTTACAGATGAGGTAATTGAGGCACAGAAAAGTTAAGTGACTTGCCCAAGGCCACACTACAGGCTCTTGGCAGAGCAAGGATAAGAACTCGTCCTCTGACACCTAAGCCTTTGTTCATTCCACTAGACCATGATAGTTCTCTGGGTAGGGGCTTTGCCTCTCTGTATATTTAGTAGTTTTGACATTTATTAAAATGTTGACACTATGAATTTGGCCCTTGTTTGTGCACATATTCTTCCTCATCACATCCTAGGAATCTTTGCAGGGAGTAGCAAAACATTTATTTAAGGATAAGAGGAACAAAACTAATTTCGAAATTCTCATATTCTTTTTATATTGAATTTTTTAATACCAAGACTTCAGTGGTATAATGAGGATGAGTGTTTAAAATAGTTCTTTGGCAATTCTGGTCAGCAGATAGGAATGGTGTTGGGGAAATGGGCAGTCTAGAAAAGAGGGATGTGATTGTAGCCTCAAGTAATCTTATACTTAGGACTCTAAATATTTTACTAGTGTTCATTCTTATTCTGAGATTGAGCAAAGGGGCTGTCTATTAGGGGCTCTGCCTCTCTTATGTATGTTTGCAGTGGAGACCGGTAAGAATGAAGCTGGAGGCTGCTACTAATCAGTGGACAGGCAGTGGAGCTGGGGGTGCGGGGCCAACTGTCCCAAACCACAACATTTGCTGATGATATATATCATTTTTGTTTCTGTTTATTGTTCAGTGTGGAACAAGAACATTAGGTAATTTCACTTATTGATGCATACATTTTTAATTTTCAGGGAACTTCTTTTTAACTTTAGACCCATTACATGCTGTAGGAATGCAGTGGGGAAAAAAGAAATCACAAAATTTATAGCATGGCACTCCGTGATGACACACCATTCATTCTTCAAAAATCCCAGTACATTCACTACCACATTTATGTAGGTAATGGCATTTCCATCTGTTAAAGCTGAGGAAGTATCAAAATAACCCTGACTATAGTCAAGATGCTGTTTAATTTTGGGGTTTGATTCTGAAGTCACCTGTCAGTCAGAAGAGCTGCTGCCTGTATTGCATTGGCTACTGTATAGGTAAGGAAATAACAATGTTATTCTTGTCAGTTCTCCCACATAATACTATTCTCTAGGAAAGTCACTCATTATAAGGCTAGTTATGTTTAAGCTATTGCAAAGGTGTGGATGAGATGAAATCAAATTCTAAAATTCAGTCACAGACCAAGCTGACTTCTCTTTTGTTCCTAGGGATAACTACCCCTGAAAAAGATACTGCGGACTTGGAAGGGCAACTAGAAACACCTCCTGAAGTGTCACAGGTTTATGCAGCTTTGGAGAGTGCGGTACTTTCAACTAAAGAAAATATGAAACCATATGCTGAAATTGTAAGTAAGACTGTTAAGGTCATTTTAAGTGGTCCATAAAGTGGGATGCATTTGCTTCAATGTGTGTTAAAGTTTTTGAGCATTTTGGAGTTTCAAAAATTTTAGTGTTGCATTATCTAAAAATTCAAGTAATTGTTGAAGCTTGGCCTCGGTACACAAAAAAAATCCCAAGTTCAAAGACGTATGAGTGGAAATTCAGCTTGCTCACTGTGAATTTTCGTGGCATTGGCAGGTTATTCTCAATGGATTTTGCTCCCTCTGCTGGTATTTGTTAATCATTTTAAAAAGCTTTTTTGGTAAACAAATGAGGTGGCCATGAACATTATGGGATTTATGAAGAATGTGCTTTAATGAGATCAAGAATTTTTTGTTATGAGGTTCAGATCAGTAAAATAGCACAGCCTTTCTAAGAAATATGAAGGTCAAGGGAACAGTGTTTGGCATTCAGTAAAAGCGCTTAAGTAATTATTACTGTTTATCAGTTTAGTTAGAAGGCCCTCCCAAGAGAGCTCCTCTCCCCTGCCTTCATAATAATAATAATAATAACAATAATAACTTTGGTATTTAAGGCTTACTATGGGCCAGGCACTGTACTAAGGGGAAAAGCAGCATAGCTCAGTGGAAGGAGCCCAGGCTTGGGAGTCAGAGGTCATGGGTTCTAACCCTGGGCCCGTCACTTGTCAGCTGTGTGACTTTAGGTGAGTCACTTCACTTCTCTGGGCCTCAGTGACCTCATCTGCAAAATGGGGATTCATTCAGTAGTTTACTGGGAAGCATTGTGGCTCAGTGGAAAGAGCACGGCCTTGGGAGTCAGAGGTCATGGGTTCGAATCCCTGCTCTGCCTCTTGTCAGCTCCGTGACTGTGGGCAAGTCACTTAACCTCTTTCATTCATTCATTCAATAGTATTTATTGAGCGCTTACTATGTGCAGAGCACTGTACTAAGCGCTTGGGATGAACAAGTCGGCAACAGATAGAGACAGTCCCTGCCGTTTGACGGGCTTACAGTCTAATCGGGGGAGACGGACAGACAAGAACGATGGCACTAAACAGCGTCAAGGGGAAGAACATCTCGTAAAAACAATGGCAACTAAATAGAATCAAGGCGATGTACAATTCATTAACAAAATAAATAGGGTAACGAAAATATATACAGTTAACAACCTCTCTGTGCTTACCACCTCATCTGTAAAATGGGGATTAACTGTGAGCCTCACGTGGGACAACCTGATTACCCTGTGTCTATCCCAGCGCTTAGAACAGTGCTCTGCACCTAGTAAGCGCTTAACAAATACCAACATTATTATTATTGGGTCCGGAAGGAGGGAGGCTTGGTTTCTACCCCCCCCCCCCGGGGCCGAGTTGGTTTCTTCCGCTCGGAATGGTTCGGTCCTCCCCGAGGCGGGGCCGGCTCGGGCTTAGGCGCGGCGTGATGACGCGGCGATGGCTCGGGTGGCGGCGCGGAGTGTTGACGTGGGGCCGGCCGCCCGCGGGACCGGTTGACGTGTTGTTGAGGGAGGCGAAGTTCACCCGCCGCCGGGTCTCCTGAGGAGAAGGAGGAAGAAGCGGCGGCGGACGGAGGGGCCGGCAGAGGTTGCCCCCAACATAGACACACGGCCCCCGGCCCGTCGCCTGGCATGGACCCGCCGCCCCTCCCGTCTGGGCCGCCGGCCCCCGGAGTCTCCGACCTCCTCGACCCTCTGTCCCTGCTCTACGCCGCCCTCACGGCCAGCCTGCTCGAGGTGACCGTCCCGTCCGGTCCCGTCCGGTCCCGCCCACCCCTCCTCGGGGAGCCGGAGCCTTGGGGGCCCCGGCCCTGCACTGAAGGGGGCAGGGGTGGGAATGTCAGGACTTCATTCAATCGTATTTATCGAGCGCTTTACTGGGGGCAGAGCACTGGACTGAGCGCTTGGAATGGACCCTTCCAACGGAGACCGTCCCTGCCCAGCGACGGGCTCACGGTCTCATCGGGGGAGTTGGGGCCTGCGGGGTGCGGGGGTGACCCGGCCAAAGGGAAAGGGCGGAACCCGGCGCCGCCCCGGCCTTCGCACCGGAGGTTCTGCCTCCCCATCATCATCATCATGAAGGTGGGACTCTGAGCCCGTGGCTTCTAATAATAGTGGTGATGGTGGGGACTCAGAGGTCGTGGCTTCTAATAATGATGGGGGGACTCAGAGGTCGT
Source organism: Ornithorhynchus anatinus (assembly GCF_004115215.2). NCBI lineage: Eukaryota > Metazoa > Chordata > Mammalia > Monotremata > Ornithorhynchidae > Ornithorhynchus > Ornithorhynchus anatinus. Next base: position 7,020,844 of record NC_041746.1, on the reverse strand, counting down.
GGTTTCTAATAATAGTGAGGGGACTCAGAGGTCGTGGCTTCTAATAATGTTGATGGGGGGACTCAGAGGCCGTGGCTTCTAATAATATTGATGGGGGGACTCAGAGGCCGTGGCTTCTAATAATAATGATGGTGGGACTCAGAGGCCGTGGCTTTTAATAATAATGATGGTGGGACTCAGAGGCCGTGGCTTTTAATAATAATGATGGTGGGACTCAGAGGCTGTAGCTTCTAATAGTAATGATGGTGGGACTCAGAGGCCGTGGCTTCTAATAATGATGGTGGGACTCAGGCCGTGGCTTCTAATAGTAATAGTGGTATTTGTTAAGGGCTTACTATGTGCCAAGCACTCTTCTAAGCGCCCAGGGGGATCCAAGGTGATCATGTCTCCTCACTCTAGGCTTCAAGGCTCTCCATCACCTTGCCCCTTCCTACCTCTCCTCCCTTCTCTCTTTCTACCGCCCACTCCGCTCCTCTGCCGCCCACCTCCTCACCGTCCCTCGGTCTCGCCCATCCCGCCGTCGACCCCTGGGCCAGGTCCTCCCGCGGTCCTGGAACGCCCTCCCTCCTCACCTCCGCCAAACTGATTCTCTTTCCCTCTTCAAAACCTTACTTAAAAATCACCTCCTCCAAGAGGCCTTCCCAGACTGAGCTCCTCTTCCCCCTCTACTCCCTCTGCCATCCCCCCTTTACCTCTCCGCAGCTAAAGCCTCATTTTCCCCTTTTCCCTCTGCTCCTCCACCTCTCCCTTCCCATCCCCACAGCACTGTACCCGTCCGCTCAACTATATATATTTTCGTTACCCTATTTATTTTGTTAATGAATTGTACATCGCCTTGATTCTATTTAGTTGCCATTGTTTTTACGAGATGTTCTTCCCCTTGACGCTGTTTAGTGCCATTGTTCTTGTCTGTCCGTCTCCCCCGATTAGACTGTAAGCCCGTCAAACGGCAGGGACTGTCTCTATCTGTTGCCGACTTGTTCATCCCAAGCGCTTAGTACAGTGCTCTGCACATAGTAAGCGCTCAATAAATACTATTGAATGAATGAATGAATGAATGTCCCCATGTGGGGCTCACAGTCATTCAGTCATTCAGTAGTGTTTATTAAGCACTTACTAAGCACGGAGCACTGTACTAAGCGCTTGGAATGGACAATTCCGCAACAGATAGAGACCATCCCTGCCCAACTACAGGCTCACGCAGTCTAAACCGGGAGACAGACAACAAAACAAAGCAGTGCTTGGCACATAGTAAGCGGTTGAGAAGCAGCGTGGTGCAGTGGAAAGAGCACGGGCTTTGGAGTCAGGGCTCATGAGTTCGAATCCCAGCTCTGCCACTTGTCAGCTGTGTGACTGTGGGCAAGTCACTTAACTTCTCTCTGCCTCAGTTCCCTCATCTGTAAAATGGGGATTAAGACTGTGAGCCCCATGTGGGACAGCCTGATTCCCCTGTGTTTACCCCAGCGCTTAGAACAGTGCTCTGCACATAGTAAGCGCTTAACAAATACCAACATTAAATTAAATTAAATGGTTAACACATACCATCATCATCATCATCATTATTAGCAGTTCACTTTGCACTTCAAGGATCTCCTTTGGGGCCACCGGAAGGAATGGGGAGGGAGAAACTCTCAGACCTGATATTAAGATTCTTACCCCTCCCCCCGTTTCTCACTTTCTCCAGTCACTAGGATAGAGAGAGGTAAAGTGTGATGAGGAGAAGGGATTGTGCCTGCTCATTGTGTTGTATTCTCCCAAGCGCGTAGTGTAGTGCTAATTAAATATGATTGGAGGGCCGGTTGAGGTGAGAGATCATGGGGATTGATGTATTTGAGGGTCCTGGAGGCCAGTTGTATGATCTTAATGAACACTGCTATGACTAATCAAAAGTAATAAAGCAGAAAAGCTGCATCAAGTCAAAAGCTTTGTAAAGATCTCGGTCATCTGAGTAAAAGTCAGTGATTTGTATGGAAAATCTTGGAGACGTTGCAAGTGAGTAATTTAAAATGGTTTTATCCTCTTTCTGTAGGGGCTGGTAATATTTTGCCTTATCAAGAATGGTTATGTAAAATCTTAAAAGGAAGTCATAGCAAATAAAGAGAACTATATATATTATTATGTTAGCTTAAACTGATGCATAAGAAGTCAGAACCAAAGGTTATTAATTGCTGCTTCTGTGTTCTTTTCACTGGTACTATATCCAATAACATTTTCATTTTTTTAGTCCTTAAATTAGGACTTAAGTGAGCTAGACAATTTGCTGAATAAGTTGACCACAAAGGTAGTCCCCAAATTTTAGGAAGTCATGTATCAGAAAAAGGTCATGGACTAGCAAATCTACTTAGTCTTTGTCACCCATTTTGGACCCTATGGACTTAAAACTCCCTGACTCTAAACTCTGTCATTTCCATTCCCATCAACTTCATTTTTTGGCATTTTATAACATGGATGCTTGTTCACTTATGTTTACTGTATATAGCATAAGGAGTTTTATTATTATAAGTTCTATTCTAACAGCATGGCCTAGTGGAAAGAGCATGGGGTTGGGAGGCAGGAGTACCTGGGTTCAAATCCTGGCTCCACCACCTGCACCTCAGTTTCCTCAAATGTAGATTTGGAATTCAGTACTTATTCTCCTTTATACCTAAAACACGAGACCCATGTGGGATGGGTACCGTGTCCAACCTGATTAACTAGTTTCTATCCCAGCACTTAGTACAGTGCTAAGCACATAGTGCTTAACAAATACCACTTCTTAAGATATGTACAGCATTACCGGCAGAATGTCTATCAGTAGAGCTATCTTTTTCTTCTTAATATCAACACAGTGTTTGTGTGTTTAAAAAGGCTGCATTAAGAAAGCTTGCATTTTAGTTTTCCTGCCATGGCCAATACCAGGTGCATCATCAAATGGTATTTATTGAGCGCTTATTATGTGCAGAGCGTTGTTTTAAGCACTTGGGAAAGTACAGTACAACTGAATTGAAAAATATGTGCCGTGCCTACACCGAGCTTACACACAACCGTTCCTTCATTGCAATCCCGTTTTCCTCACAGATGTGTGTTGTCAAAAGAACTTTCCCTAATTCCACGGTCACATCCTATCCACGATGGGTAGTGAAAACGTGCCTTATGACATAATTTTTATCCTGTCTCTTTGTTTTTGTGTAATTCCTCATTCTACGCCCTTTAAAAATCACATACGAATATTTTCAAGTTTTAAGCGAGAACCTAAATGGCTGAGTGGTTAAAATGTTAATTGTGCAGAGGGAGTTACTACTTGGGTTAAGTTGTTTGCCCTGTATGCAGCGCAGTAACAGGTGGAAAATCTCATGTTTGAATACGCATATGTGAAGGGATACAACTTATGCATCCTACTATGTGACTTATTTAAAATAGAGAAAAACCTACAGGTCATTCTTTGGTAGAATTATAAATTCCAAATTCATAGTCTCCTTTTAAACTGTATTAAAATATGTGAGAATTGGTCTAAATTGGGAATTATTTTGCTTCTGACTTTTAAAGACCCAAGATCATTACTAGCTTGGGACTGGTGCCAGTAGCTACTGCTGTAGCTAGTAAAGATAGCTCTACTGATATAGATTCTGCCGGTAATGCTGTACAAATCGTAAATCTAAAAATCTCTTGTAAAAGAGAATGGCTTGGAATGTCTCTTTTTCTTCAATCAATGAATTGATAGTATTTGAATGCCATTTGTATGCAGAGTACAGTAGAATCAGTGGACTTGATCTCTGGATACAAGAAGTTTTCATTCTAGCAATAGGAGACAAACTAAAACAGGAAGAAAAGAAAAGGGGGTTATTTATATGAGTTTATATTTAAAGGTAAGTAAAATATGTACTTAATGCTAGGTGGCACAGAAGTGCTGAAGTGGCAATTTCAGAAGGGCTTTGGAGATGGAGAGACCTGTAGTCTATTGCATTTGAACAGGGAGGAAGTTTTTGGCAAGGGGGAAAGACCTGAGCAAAAGTTGGCTGGGGAAGGGATGCAGACAAGGCACAGTGAATGTTTAATGTGGGAGGAAAACCAAAGATGAGTGGGAAAAGGGATAAATAGGGGGGAGAATGCTGATTTAGTGCCTTAAAACCAATGACCAGGAGCTCCTACCTGCTACAAGAAAGAATGGGCAACCGTTGGAAGTTTTTCAGTTATGGGGAGATGTTTGCAGAACATTGTTTTTTAAAGAAAGGTCCAGGCATCAAACTGGAGTACAGATTGGAGGTAGGGAAATGAGAGAGGAGGCTGGTCCAGAGGTTTAGTCAGGATCTACACTATAAGCTCCTTGTGGACCGGGAATGTGCCTACCAATGCTTTTATATTGTACTTTCCCAATCACTTAGTACAGTGCTGTGCACACAGTAAGCGCCAAATGAATATGATTGATCTGACAAGTGCCTAGACCAGCATGATGGCTGTTTGGAGAGGATGGGGTGGAACCTGGAAAAGTTGTGGCAGCAGACGGAGAATAGTGGTTGGCAGAGAGAGAGGAGTCAAGGATCATGCCAAGTGCCTATTCGTCTAATCTCACTACTGTGAATACCTTATTGTTTAGACTAGACCATCAGTGGTCTGCTTGGGTTTAACTTGCAGTGCAAAATTTTTCTGTGGAATTCACATTTGCTTTAATTATTCCTGCTTGCTAGCTAAAAATAGGGATATGCACTTACTTTTTGTTGCAATTCGGCATGGAAGAACTGAGATGCACTTGCCATGTTTCGTAGGCAGTTTTTTTTCTTTCTCTAAGATTGTCCCTGTGCATATCTCTTATTTTGGCCCAGGAACAGCTCTGCATTTGATAGCTCCTGACCAAGGATACTGACAACTGTCTCCCCCCCCCGCAACCCTCCCACTAGCCTGAGTGAGTGCAGCAGGTTGACCTTCTCAGATCTCCTCATGCTAAGAGCTCTCCCACTTACAAATTTTGTATCAACTTATTCCATTTGCTGTGTCATTTTGAAACTCTTTCCTTTTCTCCATACTTTAGCTGTTAGCTGTGATTTTCCTCTTACTCCCACTCTGACCCCTCTCTCTCTCTTTCTCCCTCTCTCCCCGAACTCCTCAAGAGCCAGACTCTTATCTCTTACTTTTATCATGTTCTCCCAAGCACCTATTATGATACCAGGCAATAAATTGTTGGGGAATGAATGAATAGAATAGAGCTATATTGGAAAGTCTGAAATGTAGTCTGTTACTTGGGTGTGAAATTATTAAGGTTCCTTGGATGGATTTGGAGGCAGAACTAGCAAATAGGTGGTTTCAGAAGCATTGGTCTGCTTATATTAGTTGATGTTCGGCATTAGGCCTGCCCTGGGCAGATTTGGAACAAAAGAATACTGTGATCTCATAATCTTGTTTGTGTGCCAGTGCTTAGCAGGTAGTCAGCACTTAATGTATTTCATACTTACCTCTCCATTTTGGATTTGGAGCAAATAGAAATCTGTCCTGTGCAACCAGCCTTCCCAACTTTTTCCATGCTTGAATTTGCCACTTTTTGGATTCTCCTATTGACTATTTGTCCAATAGGTGGTGAGGACTGCATTGACCTTGAATTTAATTAATTATCTAAAACTGCATTTTTCAATTTATTTTGGGAACTGAACACACAAGAGGTCTTAAGATTTCATTTGAAGTTTCTCTCAGGTCCCCTCCATACTGCCCTCCCATCTCCCTTTCTACAAATCATCTTGTCTTTCCAAACACATACTGAAAATCTCAATGGAGTCAGTCAGTTTTTCTGGCAGAGTTAGAGACCAGCAAGATTCAGAGCGGGTGATAAAAGATAAAGGCTCTTGTAGGTCTCAAGACCCGAGACCCTGAATCTTTGGTTTTCCCATTATGTGCCATGATGGTTGTATTCCCTGCAGTGCCCCGAACTATTACCAGAGTTTCTACCCTTGACCACCTCTACTCTGACAGGTTTAATGTCTGGTGATGATGCTATCAGGAGTTATCACCTTGGTCTAAAACTCTGTTACATTTATACCATGATCCCAGAGTATCTTGGAGTTTGTAACAAGGGAATAACTTTTTCTTTTTGAGCACAAAGTAAACACAATGAGGAAAAATAATCTTGAGAAAAGTTAGTAAATGCTTTGTAAAGGCATCCTTTGAATGATCTAAAAGAGGTCTTAAGAAAGAAGCCCTGTTTTAAGCATTAAAATAAATACAATCTCTTCCATTTGGGATGTTTTGACACTGCTAAATAAATGCTAAGCCTCTTCAACAATCATCACTTGCTCTGTAACCGCTACCTTTTGATTTCAAGTTTACAAGTAATTTTTAGTATACTGTGTACTTGATGCTAAACTTGAAACCAATGAAATACCGTTGATAAGGAAGCCGAGTTATGTTGTCCTGCTTTCAGTGGGATCCTGATACTTCGTCAACCACTACATCCTGAATATGGAGTAGGCCTCTAGCTTCTAGGCAACTATTCCAGGCCATGTCTTTATAATAATAATGTTGGTATTTGTTAAGCGCTTACTATGTGCTGAGCACTGTTCTAAGCGCTGGGGTAGACACAGGGGAATCAGGTTGTCCCACGTGGGGCTCACAGTCATAATCCCCATTTTACAGATGAGGGAACTGAGGCACAGAGAAGTTAAGTGACTTGCCCACAGTCACATAGCTGACAAGTGGCAGAGCTGGGATTCGAACTCATGAGCCCTGACTCCAAAGCCCGTGCTCTTTCCACTGAGCCACGCTGCTTCCCAGCCACGCTGCTTCCCTTATACATTCTTAGGTGTATTTCATAGATTCTGTTGAAGTATGAAGGTGTCTAAATTCCTGAATTTTTGTGCTGTTTTATGGTTGGATCAGTTATATCTTCTGTCTAAGTGGATAGAATTCTGAATTCTTTCCTCTCCCTACTTAGAAGCCTTGATTTAGTCACATGAGATGGGGGCAAAGATGACCTGGTATTTAATGTAAACACAATGTGAAATTTTTCCTCGATTGTCTCACAGTTTTCATTATTCCCTTTTCAGCTCGTTGCCAAATTGCCTGATGATATTAGACCCGGACCCGATTTCTTTGGAGTCCCCTGGGAGCCTGTAATTATTACAGTCTTAATGGGGATTGGTTCTTTTGTCATTTTCTTCTGGAGAACTGCCCTTTCGGTGAGTATATTTATGCTAGGGATTATGCTGATCCCTATGTTGCAGGTTGTGGATCCTGGGAAAGCAGCCATCCCTTGGAATTGGGGAAGGTTGTGCAACAGCCCAAGATTTGGTTATTGCACCAGGCTCCCAAGGGCCATCTGAACCCTTGTCAGGATGACTAAAGCCACCTTGGGGATTCCAGGCCCTAAGAACCCTCAGAGGGTGTGTAGCAGGGTGTTATTTGGATTTGGGCAAGGGGGGTGGCAGAATAGCTGTCCTGTTCCCAAGTAACTTCGTGCTCATTCAGGGATGCCCATCCACAGGGATAGCATATATCTTCTCCCACCCGATGTAGCACTTAAAACTGAGGCAGCAGCCTCCAAGGATGGAGTGGGAGTTGCCCTATCCACCTCCGCCGCACTAGTCATCCTGTCAAACCCCTTCTCGGTCGTTTTAAAACTCAGTGGGTTTTCACTGTCCATCGAATAGGTGAGTAAACTTTTATCTTGGCTCCAAAATAGGGCCGTAACCCATAAGCTTTAATTAGAAATCCTCTAGACTTCTTTATGCAGTATCGTTTGACGATTTATAATTGGCAGGACTTGGCGTTTGGGGTATTCACCCCTTCAGTTGGTACACATGTAAACACGTAGCTCATTTAAATGAATTTGACTCTGGTCCATTAGCAAACGTTTAATTGGACATCCAAAGGATTCTGTTAATAAATTGCCCAACCACCATATCATAGATCCTTTTCTTTCTTCTAGGTAAAGAGTAGAGTTTATCAAGGTAAGAGGGTTTTTTTGTTTTGTTTTCAACATTCCTATTCCCTTCCTCTCGAGTAATATTTGGTGCATGTTTCTTTCCTCTTAGAAGAAATCTGTATAAAACCAAACTCCACAATTCACTTTAAATGTCTTTTATCTCAAATTTTAATCTCAAACCTCTGTTTTGTGCAAAGGGTACTTTTAGATGATTTGGTAACTACACTTAAAAGCTGTCTCCTTCTAAACATGTTATACTAGGATAATTTTTCAAATGGAAGTTCTTATGGAGTGAGGCCCTCCATTACTGATAAGCAAGTATTCATGTCTGTGAAAGTGTGGGCTATAAAATTAATTTGTGGTGAAGCAAGATCAATTAAATAGATCCATCATAATTGACTTTTATAGTGGTTTCCTGACCACTACCAGTTTGAAATAACTGTGCTGTTATAGCAGAGATACCTGTTGTACATGCACAGAAACCCAGATTTGATTTATTTGTTTCCAGGCTCTACTTGACTACTTCAAGTACTTGCTGTTATTCCTTGCCCCCCAATTCGTGAAATTTTTCAGAAAATGTAAATCTTATCATAGAACTTTTAATTTATCTTCCTAACCAAGATAGAGTATTTTTAGCTGGTTTTGTTGGACTTATTTTACAGAGCTTTCTGAGCAGTTCTCTCACCCCCAGTACCTATCACAGAGCAGAAGAGAGGTTTAATACAAATTGTTTTCTCTGCCCTTTTGGTTTTTCCCTGACACTGTCTCCATGAAGTGCCTTTGCAGCAGAATTCCCATCTTTCCCATGAGATATGTCTGAATTGTAGTCTCCTGCATTGGGTAGACAGCATCTACCACTCAATAGCAAATTATTAGTACAAAATCCAAAACCAGATTGAGTTTAATGGAAATCAGTGGTGTGCTTCCTAATTTAAAAAATGGGTTGAGTTCAAAAGAAGAACTCCAGTCATGCTGGGTGTCAGGGTTAAAGAAAACCTTCAGTGATGCCCTGAAGACTAAAATTCTGAAAGTTAGCCACATTTGAGTGTTTAAAATTACTTAGCGTTTCTGGTTCTCGTTTACTTTAAAGCTCTAGAGTGAAATGGAAGATCCAATTGAAGCTGTGGTCTTTGTATTTCAATCAGTAGAGCACTGGACTAGAAGTCAAAGGAACTAGAGTCAGACTTTACTCAGTGACCTTGAGCCAGGCATCCAACATCTAATTTCCTGTGCTTCAGTTTGATACTGTCTATCTCATACTCCTTTAATCTTAAGGAAAAATGAGATCTACTGCATATAAATTGTTCTACCCTCTTCAAAAGAAGCAGTATTTATAAATCACTACTAGAAACCATGGAGCTTAATCATCTGTGGGACCTCTGCACATGTCAGCAGGGTAATTGTTTCCTGATGTGTTATTTGTAATGGGTGCTGTATAATACAGTTTTTGTTCATTTTGAATGTTTTCAGGATGCCCAGAACTAGGGACTGTAAAAATGTAGTAATTAGGCAGAAATAATGTATGTAGGCTGTTGAATTTTCCATTAACAATAGGGTGTCTCAAGATAAATCTGTGTCTCATCTTAAAGAGTGTTCTCACCCTTCTTCCCTAGTGACTGAAAAACAACTTGCTGAAAAGATTAGAAATCTCTTGCAAGAAAAATCTGAAATTTTAGGAAAGATATCTGAATATGAACAGAAGGTAGGTTTGACTCTTTGAAAAGAACTGTATTCCGTATACCCAACTTTAGTCTCTCTTTCACCCACTTTCTGTTCTGGTTAGCCAAACACTTTAGTTGCTTTGACTTAGTTATTCAAAGCCATTATTTATTTTCTATAAGCCATCTATCTGCACTCAGAATGGGCAAATGAAATGTAAATGCATACTGCCTTCTGTTGACCCATTTTATGGTATAAAACCCAGCCCATTAGAGAGAGATGGTGACTACTGGCACATTCCTTGTAATCTATAGCCCTTGATTTTCATATCTGTAGATCAAAGAAGCAAAGAAATCTGTTAAGGAGACCAAGAAACAAAATGTGAATCTCTCTGATGAAGCTGCTGGTCTTAAGGTATAATTCCATCTATTTTCAGCTGTATGGCATTGTAAACAGAAGCAAACTACTTTCTTATTAATCTTGAATGCTTTTAGGATTCAAATAAAGAGCTTGAAGAAACAAATCAGAAGCTAAACGATAAAATGAATAACCTGCTTGCCATGCTGGAAACAGAGAGAGAACAGAACCTGAAGAAACAGGACATAGTAAGATTTTGCCATTCAAGATTTTTCTAATGTGGCTTTGGGTTTTATGGTACTCTGTCATTATAGCAGTGGAAATGGAAGGAAGTGGAAGTTGGGGTGGGGGGATGTCTATCATCTTGAACCTCTTCCAAAGTTTGAGCCCAACCCAGGTATCTAATTTAGAGACCCAGTAGAGTTTGGTTCGCATCACATTTTTACGCTCCCCTTCACTTGCTCTTCAGAGAAAAACCAGTGTTCCTGCCTCCGCCATCCCTTGCCCTGACCACCTTGCAGTCATCCTCTCCAAGCTCGTTGGGGACAGAAAACGTGTCTACCAACTCTGTTGTATTGCACTCTCCCAAGCACTTAGTACATTGCTCTGCAAACAGTAGGCACTCAGTAAATACCGTTGATTTATCCGTTGATTGACAAAACTGGAGCCAGCCAGCAAGAACTCCCCTCAATTTTCCCCTTACTCCCCAGATCCCTCCTAACCTCCCATCCACTCTCCCAACCTTCCTGACCGTCTCTCAAGATTGGATCTTCTGCCTGCTTTAGAGATCTACCTCCTTCACCTGTGTCTCACACCTCATAAATACACTTGGGTCCACTCTTCTTCCCCTTCTCTACCCCCACCGAACCCTGACTGCCACCTTCAATTATTCACTTTCTGATGGTTCCTTCCCCTCTGTTTCAAACACATGTCCACAAGTCTCCTTTTCTAAAATACCCTCTTTGGACTCCACTATCCCATACAGCTATCGCCCTCCTACCATTCTGGGTCAAACTCCTTTTCTGGGTTGTTTACACCTGGTACCTCCACTTCCTCACTTCCAACTTCCTTGACCCTCGACAGTCCGACTTGGCCCCCACTGCCTCATTGAAACAAGTCAGTCCAAAGTCACCAGCTCCTTTCTCCTTGCCAAATCAAATGGTCTCTACTCTGTCCTACTCCTCCTTGTTCTCTCAGCAACCTTTGACATTGGACCACCCCGCTACTCCTCACCTCCTCTTCCAAATCCTCTCCTCCTCTTAACTTCAGTCACTGTTGACACCACCATCCTTCTTACCTCCCAAGCCCCAAAACCTGGCATTGTCCTTGAATCTTCTTTGTCTTCGAACCAGATCCTGGTAAATGTTACTTATTCCCAAAGTTTTAGTGGCTACTCCAAAAGTTAAAATTGTCATTTTACATGTGGAGTGAATGTTTTTTGGTGGGTTTTTTTTTTTCATTTTTGTTTTCCTTGTGTAGATTTTGGAAAACCAGAAGACTTTAGAAAAATTACAAGAAGTTGTTACCCTGGATTCTATTGAACTTTCGGAGGTAAAGTATTAGCCATTTCTGCAACTGAGCCACAGTGCTTTCTGGTCCAGAATTTGGGAGCTCATAATACGTAGATTAGTGTGGACTTTTTGCTTTAATGAAGTGAAAGCACCGCTTATTGAACAGAGATGTTTCTAATGACAGTATTGTCTTTAGGTGCAGGTAGCTCTCAATGAAGCCAAAATGAGTGAAGAGAAGGTGAAATCTGACCTTCGTCGTACGCAGGAAGAAAATGCTAAACTCAAAGAAACAAAGGAGAAGGTTTGTTAATGAGAACCTGCTTCTTGAAAATGTCCCAGCCAGGTGTTGAACAGATACCCAGATCTGCTGGAAAACAGAATTATAACCTTCTGGGCCCACCTTTTCTTTTAAGCAATCCTTGTATTTTTTTCAATTTACAACAAAAAAACTGGAATCTTGGCAGTTACAAGGAAGTAGAGCTAAATGTTTGGTTTTTGTAGTATTCTAAATTCCAACATCCCTAAACCTTCCAGGTTTTGAATCTTTCCACATAGTTTTGTTGGGTTGCTTAAAGTAACCCTTTTTTCTTTCACTTAGAGTGGGATTAAAGACATATTATGTTGTAATATCATGTTAGCCGTCATGGAGTCCTGGGTACCATCTTAAGTCAAGTAGATATCCACTTTTTACAAAGAGATGCCACACCAAAGATGCAGTGTGTGCTGAAGTGATCTCAGGGAATTTCTTGCTCTAATGGCATCGGTATTAGTGCCTATTGCTCAATTTGACCCAAGCCGCTGCTCGGAGGTGGTGAGGACAAGTGAGAGCAGCCAGTGGATGGCTGCCATTTGTCAGGAAAACTACCCTGAAGTTCAGTTGAATTTGGCTACCTGGTTTGGTTAGCTGTTTCTTGGCCTCCTGGACCCCCTTATCTGCTGTCCCAGAGCTGACTTTGAGACCACCTAGAGCGCTGAACGTCCTCACTCCTTAGGACATATCCCAGGATCCCTCTCAGACAGAGGATGACCCGGGAGGGTTAGGAGGTCCTGTCCTCTTCTTTCCCTAGCCCCCGCCTGCAGTCAGGACCTGGGGAAATTGATGAATTTCTACAGACCAACCATTGCTGCAGTTAGCTGTCAGAACTTTGTTATTAAAATTTAATGTCATTAAATTGATACTGAGTTTTTTTAGTTTGGTTCGATAATGACAAGAAAATTGTATCCACAAGTTGTTGAATCTGATGTAACCTTGCACACACTGTCCATGAAAATACAGAAGTGCCTATCTTTTGACCTCTCTAGGCATAGATGGTGTTTCCACTGAACTGCTCATAGAAGCCCTATCTGAAACGAAATAACATAAGTTCTGACTCTTAATTCTCCACTCTGTGGGAATTGGGAATTGGCACAAATGGCAACTTTGTTTTGGGTTAAGAAATGATTATGCTTTGCCCACACTCTGCCACCTAAACCTCTTGGCATGATGCTGAAAGGAAATGTGTCTGGAGTGGATCAAAATCAAATGGCCCATCACAGTCATTGTAAAACCTCCTTGGTTGGGGCTCAACCAATCACTGCCCTAGTTACTGTCTGCTGTAGCTGACCTTGGGACAGTCTGGGTCAGGGTGTCATCCCCGTGGTGTGCAGTCAGGTATGGAGTCTGACTCGTTTAACAATGAGTTGAGTGGAGGTTCAATATCGTGAGGGGAACCCACCATTTTCTCTTTTCTTCTGTTGTTTTGAAATGAGTAACATTGAGTTACGGTGTTAATACTTGGCTGCCTGAGGTAATATTTTACTACTTTCTTTCTAGTACCTTGTCTGTTCTCTTATCAAGCCTCTGCTTGCCCCAGTTTATGGACCTAGAAATTTGTTAGCCTATTAGTTTGGTTGACTCTTCTGTGTTTTGCTATATCAGCCTACCTGTTGCTAAGCATTGTAGCATCTGTAGATAGAAGGTAAAGTGATTTAAAGTCCTTTCCTACACACTAGTTAGAGGGAATTTTGTCCCTTGAAGAGCCTAACCCCTTCATAATACAGTGAGAATGGGACATTAACTCAAACCCCATGGACATGTGGAGACCAGCATGGCACATCCTGGTGAGGACTTCCTTTCTCCTTCACCTCTCTGACCCCTCCCCTCCATATGGTTGCGGTGTAAAATTTCTTTCATAATATGGACTTGTTGCTCTTGCAGCTGCTCAAGGAGGCTGCAAGCTGGAGCGAACAACACAGTGAACTCAGCGAACAAATCAAATTATATCAGAAATCTCAGAAGGATATAGAAGAATCACTTGCCTTTAAGGAGAATGAAATTGAAGTGAGTTTTCACTGAACAGCAATTCTTTATAAGTTCTACTCAGCAGGTGAAATGGGAGGTTTTCTCTTTCTAATGCCTTTTTTGTTCATTAGGTTTTGAAGAATTGCATTATGCACTTAAAGCAGCTTGATCTTGGTCCCGACTCAGAGGGTAAAACTGATGATGAAGGAAATGGATGGGATCAAGGGGATGACTTGGCCAATGGGGAGCTGCCAGGTAAAGTCAATGTCTAGCAGCTGTTAGCCGTACTGTTCCCCCGATCAGCCCCCTGACGTTCTGGCAGAGCTCTCTGTAAGAGGCATTGCCTTGTATTTCTTTCTCTCTCTCTCCCTCTGGATGAACAGAAATGAAAGTGACCAAGAATTGTCTTTGCATCCCATTAAGAACTGATTATGTATCAGGTACTAGATCAGTAATACCTTCCCTCTGTCAAGCCAGTTTGTAGTAGTAATCCCCGCCTCCATTCTTCTTGTTTCTGGCAGGTGATGGAAAAAGAGGAAGGTTCCCCCCGACTAAATGTGGCCTGGGCACCACTATAGAATCGATAAATAGTTTTTATTGAGCTCTTACTGTGTGCAGAGCACTGAACTAAGTGCTTGGGAGAGTACAATACAACGGAGTAGGTAGTCACGGTCTCTGCCCACAATAAACTGGTAGTCTAGAGGACTGACCAGAAAACCATTCGTTCACTAAGACTTGAATGCCTTCAGGGTGATTGGGAGTTCAGTCCCTCCTGTTAAATAGTGTTCATTGTGATTCGTGCCAATCTCTGGGGCAAAATATCCAGAGAATGAATTACCTGGATAGGCCCCCAGTGCCCTACAGTGCACCTATTGTAGGCCAACATTTCTTGGTTTCACTGGGTTGGTGAGGAGGAGGAGTTGCAGCTCTGTTGCTCACTGCTGGAGAAGTCATCCTCCCTCACTCTAGGGGACCGCTGCATGGCTGCTCTCATCCCCATCCACTTAGCCCAAGTGATCTCTTGGGGCAATTATCCAGGCCTTTTTTTTTTCCTTTCTGCTTAAATTGAGTGCTTGAGCTGTGCAATGGTACAATTTGTCACTATGGAATGAGTTCATTAATTAGTCCATCCTGCCCTGCCTGTGACTTCTTAGCTTTTCTTAGGTGGGGGAAGAAATATTGCTTAGAAAGAAAGGGACCCCCCCCCCCACTAATCAGTCGTATTTGAGTGCTTACTAGTATACTACTGTGCACTTGGGAGAGTACACTGTATCAGTTGGTATAGTGCCTGGCACAGAGTAAGCGCTCAACAAGTACCGTCATTATTAGGCACATTCCCTGACCACGGTCTAGAGGGGGAAACAGACATTAAGTAAATTAACGGATATGTACATAAGTGCTATCTCTCATTTTTTAGATACCCGGAATGAGAAGACGAAGAGTCAGATTAGACAGATGATGGATGTCTCACGGGTATTACTCCATTTTCCTGTAGTACAGCAAATGTTGCTCTTGCAGTTCCCTCTCTGCCTTGGTTCTAAGCATTTTTTTCTCTTCTACCTCAAAGGTAAAAATGACTTTAACTGTAGTCAAAGAAGATAGAGACCATTTGCAGTCCAAACTGACTGATGAGGTGTCAGCTAGACACAAGCTGGAAGGTAGGTTCATCTGAAGGTTTCTTGCCGAGTGGGACCAAATTGGCCTGGACCAGGGAATCTAGGAAGCCTTCCCTTTCCCTTAGCCCACCACCCACCTGCCCCCATTATTTATGCTTTCAAACACATAGGTTATTTTGGTGTGTTGTTTTACTCTCTTAAAGAACAAATAAAGAAGCTAGAAAATGACTTCAGTGCTCTTCAGTCAGCCAAAGCTCAAAAGGAAAATGAATGCCAAACTTGGCAGCAGAAAGTGGAAGTCCTTAATGAACTGTACCAGGAGAAAGAGAGAGCACTGCAAAAGTAAGTCTGGCATGTAGTGAAGGGGTGAGATTGGGGATGCTGACAACCCCTCTATCCCCTCCACCCCCTCCAGCTGGTCTCGTTTCTTCTTTTGAAAACGAGGCCACCTTCAGTAATGACTGTGAATGCTCTCCCCAATCCCTCAGTCACTGCAGCTTGCCCGCCGCCTTTTTTTTCTGTTCTTCTAGCTGTTGGCCTAGTGCCCCTTGTGAGAGTCTTAAAGGGGTGGCAGTGGCGGTGACAGCCACTGCTGGGGGAGAAGAAAAAAGGGCTGTTGGGGTTTGATGGCTTCCTCTCCGCTCCAGAGCTCTAAGCATTGCTCCTTTGGCTTCTCTCCACAAATGGGCACCAGCTTCCTGGACCGACCTGCTGTTGCCTTCTCCCACCGGGCTTCATATTGCAGTTA
Organism: Ornithorhynchus anatinus; assembly: GCF_004115215.2. Classification (NCBI taxonomy): domain Eukaryota; kingdom Metazoa; phylum Chordata; class Mammalia; order Monotremata; family Ornithorhynchidae; genus Ornithorhynchus; species Ornithorhynchus anatinus. Next base: position 7,004,787 of record NC_041746.1, on the reverse strand, counting down.
AAAAAAAATTCTGGGGCTAGTTCCACGTAACTCACGGGAATTCAGCCGAGATCATTCTTTCGAGGATAGTTCTCTAAGGCTATTGTTGGGGTGGGTGGTACGATGAAAGTCAGCGGGAACTCCCGGGATGAAATTCAATAATCTACATGATTTTTCTTGGAAGATTATAATCTGGCAAAGAGAGTGGGGTTTTCAGATCTTTGTTTTACTCATCACATAGTTGCTGGAACGCACTACTGTTAATGTTATGTTCTTTTTTATTTAGCTGAACAATACAGTCAGTCTGGAACACACTTCTCATAACTAGGATTATGTAGCCTAATTGGCCATTATTATCACATTGTTTCTAATATCTGAAGGAGAATTTGCATGCTAAGCACATTCATTCTCTTGATACTTTTTCAGCATTTCCGTAGCCCATAATGTGCCCAAAACAATTCCTTCCTATTTGTGTGTTCATATCTGGTAAGCACTCCCTGTATGCACGGTACTCGGGTGCAGGAGAGCTTTTTTTTGGAGTAAATCACACTGTCACACGCCAGGCCCTTCCTTGAAGAGTTTAACCTCTAGTGGTGCCCATCAGTGAGGGAATCCTATGCTGTCCAGTCCTTTGACTCCCTGCCTACCTGCCACCTCCAGCACTCAGTTATTTGACTAGCCCTATAAAGGATCTGCCTGATTGGTCACAGCCTTAGCAAAGAAATGAGACAGTGATGGAGTAAGTATTGGGCAGAGTCAAGCTCTTGTGTACATTGAAGCCCTTGTCTTCTTCCCTGCCCCTGGGTGACATGATAGACGGGCTACTTACGACCCATCACTGTGGTCAGTGTTTTGGGGTCCAGTTAATAGTTCTGCTAAGATATCTGCCCGTGTGGAGTAGGTTGGGCAGTTAACTGTGGCATAAGTGAGGAAGTCAGGCTTCTGAGAGCTAAGTAAAACTTTGCTTCTATGGGCAGCGCTTAAATCTCATTTCTTGTTCATCTCAGGAGGCTGACTCAAGAAGAATACGAGCGGCAAGAGAAGGAGCAGAAGCTGTCAGCTGCAGGTGACAAAGCTGTCTTGGCCACTGAAGAGGTGAAAATCTACAAGTGAGTATCATTCCTCAAATCTTCTGATGGCTAATGGAATCGCTTCTTGCAGTTCTAGCTTCAATGTCATCATTTTAATAGGCAAAGAATTCAAGAAATGGAGGAGGAATTTCAGAAAACAGAGAGATCGTTTAAAAATCAGGTAAGTGCCACTCCATACTCAAATTCTACTGCTCTTGGGTAGCCAGTGAAATCTGTCCCAGGTCATTTTGCAATTAAATTAAAGTCAGCACATCAAATGTCATTTTTTTCTTTCTCCCTTTTAGATTGCCAGTCATGAGAAGAAAGCCCATGACAACTGGGTAAGAGATTTATCCTTCTTGTGTGCACTTAGCAGTGGTTTGTAGCAATTGAAAACTTCTGCCATCTTGAGAGTGGTTTGGGATTTGATTAAATTTCTTGTTTACCCCGTGAATCTGGCTTGATATGTGCCTACTCCTGTCCTGACAGCTAACTGCCCGCGCAGCAGAGAGGGCCCTGGCGGAGGAGAAGCGGGAAGCCGCCAACCTGCGGCAGAAGTAAGTGTGGGATGAACGTTTTTCCCCAACCTCCCCAGTTCTTGGGTGCATTCATGTGGTCTCCGTTGCATAGTCCTGTGTTAATGTTAAGAAAAGGTTCTTGTTAGGGTGTTTCTAATCCCTGATCAAGTCTTATTCTGTTTTTAAATTAAAGGTTAGTCGAAGTCAACCAAAAGATCGCACTGCTTCAGAGACCGGTGATTGTCAAGCCAACCCCAGGACGACCTGACCACCAGAGACGTAGGACAATGTTTTGCACAGCAGAAGACAACTCTCTTTTGGCTGCAGAGTCTGGGGGCTGGGCCACCCAAGGGCGGGGGGAGAGGTCCAACTCTCTAGTGACTAGGCCATGTCTCCTGCAGGTCCCCTGAGTCGAGATGGGTCTTTTGGCCCATCCCCTGTGAGCAGTGGAGCTCCTTCGCCACCTCTGATGATGGATCCACCTGGGAGACCTCATTCGGCCACTCATAACCTAAGGGACGGCCCAAGAGGTGAACTAGGCAAGCCACCCCCGCTTCCACTCCACCCTCAACCACACAGCAGGGTTGAAATTGTATACATCGTTAACTGTTGGAGTCATTTGGTCTAATTTAGCACATGTGGTAGTTTTGTTATTGTTTAAAAAGGATTTTCAATCAATCATATTTATTGAGCACTTACTGTGTGCAGACCACTGTACTAAGTGCATGGGAGAGTTCAGTATAGTAGAGTTGGTAGACATGTTCCTCACCCACAACGAGCTTACAGTCTAGAGGGGGGACAGACGGTAGTTGCTGTGGGACTGAGGCGGGGGGTGAATAAAGGGAGCAAATTAGGGCAAGGCAGAAGGGAATGGAAAAAGAGGAAATGAGAGCTGAGTTAGGGAAGGCCTCTTGGGAATGTGTCTCCAATAAGCTTTGAAGGTGAGGAGAGTCGTCTTTGGATATGAAGAGGGAGGGCATTCCAGGCCCGAGCAAGACGTGGGCGAGATGTCACCAGCAAGATAAATGAGATCAAAGTACAAAGAGTAAGTTGGCATTAGAGGAGCAAAGTATGCCTGCTGGGTTGTGGTAGAGGAGTGAGGTGAGGTAGGAGGGGGCAAGGTGACTGAGCGCTTTAAAGCTGATAATAAGGAGTTTCTGTTTGACGTGGAAGTGGTTGGGCAGCCACTGGAGGTTCTTGAGGAGTGGGGAAACATCCTGCAATGGTTTTTATAGAAAAGTGATCGGGGCAGCAGAGTGAAGTGTGGACTGGAGTCGGGAGAGACGGGAGGCAGGGAGGTCAGCAAGGAGACTAATACAGTAATCAAGGCATGCTGTCCACAAAAATGGGAAAAACAGTGAGGGGGCAAGGTGTGTGTGGTAAGATAAGGAGTTCTGTGTTAGACACGTTTAGTTTGAGGTGTCAGTGGGACATCCAAATAGAGATGTCTTGAAGGAAAGAGGAAATGCGAGGCTGTCGAGACAGGGAGAGCTCAGGGCTGGAGATGTAGATAAGGGAATCATCGGGAGCAATCTTTGAACATATGTGTACAGTACACGGAAGCACTGTGTGTTGCCTAACAAATGGTTAGTAACTCAAGGTGAACTAATTAGTTTCCAGGTGTCCCAGGCCAGGTCCAGCCAGGGTAAGGAAAGGGGAGCTAAGCAAAGGGCTCGTGATTCTAGAGCAGAACCTGCCGCTGGGATGGCTAAAGTAAAATCCACACATTTAATGCCTCTGGAAGATAACCTTGTGCTCCTGTTTTTCCAGTTTTGTGCAGGCTGCCAACTTCTATTCACACATTTGTCCTAATGTGACGACTCAAAAAACACCACAGACCTGAAAGCCTTGTTTTCAGGGGGGGCTCGCCACTGGGTGTATCCGCTGGCCATGAGGCTTGGCCCCTGGGCCACATGTGATGCCAGAGCTCTGCGTTTTAAAAAAATTCCCACTGACTCTCAGCATCACTTCTAGGCTCTGCATGTGGGAACCCCTGCTTATCCTGGGGGTTGGGACAAGGGTATTTTTTGTTTTTGTTCTTTTTTCCCCAATCTAAATTGGGAGCACCCCAGTGTTTGCGGGTGGGTGCCCAGGCAGCCTTAACGGAGCTGATTATCCCAAGACCAAGTGGAGCTTCATTACTGGGGGCAACTTAACCCATGACCTGTCTTGCTGTCTTCCTCTTCAAGGTCCTGGGGATGGCCCTCCGGGGCCTGGCTCTAGGAGACCACCAGAACTTTCTGGACGGACGTCTGCACCTGGTAAGGAACTGGGGGTTATGAAAAACGTCTGGCCCTAGTGCCACGAGTGACTCACTCTCTCTTTCAAGCAGCCAGGATTACATAACCAAACTTTGCTTTTCTGGCCTCTCACCAGACCTGGGTCACGGGCCCCGGACCTCCTCCCCGTCGGCAGCGGTGGACGGCATGGTAAGCCCTTGGGCCTTTTCCTTTGCAGCCGGGTGTCTCGACAAGCATTCTTCTGTCAGTAACCCCCTGTGTACTTGCCACGTATCACCATTCTGAGCCCCGTCCTCACGTGTCTCATTGTCTATTTAAAAACCCCCAAAGAAAGTCCTCCCTAGCGAGTCCGAAGGCCCTCGGGTACCCGCCGCACCACCTTCTGCTGACCAGCCAGTGGCAGTGAGTATTCAGAGGCCTGGGCTGGATTCTCACCTGTTGCTTTTTGGGAGTCAGAGAGGAGCATGACACTACCCCAGTTGCATGGCAAACGACTTCCCTTCGCCAGTGTTAATTTGATGTCAAGACCTACCTGGGTGGCGGAAGGCTGCTGTGGGACAGAAAACTTGTTCTTCTCTTAGCTTTTTGGGTTTGACTAATCTGTTTTGGGGGGCACTAAAAAAACAGCCTTTGGTGCAGACTGTGAGAAGACTTCTTTGTGGCTTTTCTTTGCTCCTGAAACTGGTGTGCTCCCGGTGTGAGAATGCTTTTGCTCCTAGTAAATTGGCAGCATGTCATGTTTTATTGCATCTGAAGTTCTGTTAGAAGTCAACTACTTCTACTATTCTTCCCCCCTCTCCACCCCTTCAGCTACACTTAATACTTTTTGGGGATGGAAAATTATAAATTCTTCTCCACTTGGTCCTGGGAGGGATGATAAAATCCATTAGCCAGGGCCGGGGTTCTTCAGTCTGGTGGTGTTTTTCTGTGCTCCACAACCCTGAATTTTCCTGCACCTCACTCACCTCACCAAGGGCATTTCTTGTTGTTTAGTTCCAAAACCTGGTTTCTATCTTTTGCTTACAGATTCTTGCAGTAACACTTGTGAACTTGAAAATGAGCTTCCCTTCCAATAGTGGGACCAGCTAGTGTGGAGCTGGGTGGAATGGTGGTCAGGGTTGGGATCTGGGTGCCATGGCTCTACTTTTCTAAAGGGGCCTGGGGATGGGAGAAGGTACCCAGGTGGTACATGCCCCTTAACTGCATCACTAGGCAATAGGTCCAACTTCTTATGGAGAGCAAGAGCTTTTTAGGAGGAGTAAGTCAAAGGCATTGAAACTCCCATCTACTTGTGCCGAACAGGTAAATCCAGGTCCAAAAGGCCCACCTTTCTCAGGAATGCCACGCATGATCTCACCAGGAGGAGGACCACCACCCTCGCCTGTTCGATTTGGACCGCCGCCTCAGCTCCGGGGCCATTACGGGCCCTTGCCTCTTCACCCGCCTCTGCCTCTTCATCCACCTCTGGGTATGGTGTAGTAAATGAAGTCCCAATTGGCCGGCCCAACTCAAGCTGTCTACCCCCATCTCCTATTAGGTCCCTGTTGAACGGGTATTTTCTTAACCGTAGTTGCAAGGACCAACTCCTAAAGTAGATATATATCCCAAAGAGCTAACCTTGGTTCCTCAAGTGAGACCGAGGGCTGCCTACCTCGTCATTTTCTGGCTGGAGCTGGCCTTGATGTCAGGAAAGGGGCTGTTGCCTGTCACTGCCATAATACACTGGCTTCAGCCTCTTTTCCCATGCTAGCTGCATCATTTTGGGGTCCGGTTCTTTTAAGTGTCATAAGTGTAGGCCATTAAACACCGACGAGCCTGTTTGCCCCCAGTCTGCCTAAGCTTTCTTTTAAGTCTTCATCACCAAGTGTGTTGACCTTACAAGACAAAGAAGTGCCCTTCTGACTTTTTACACTTGTTTCTCTCTCTGTCAGGACCTGGCGGACCACCGCCCCCAGGCCTGAGAGAGTATTTACCTGGCCTGCCACCAGGAATGAGGGACCTGCCTCCTGATCCCAGGGAGTACAGACGTGGACCCCCTCCTTTTGGACCTGTAGGCCCACCTGGGCCCAGAGGGTACTTTCCACCCAGCTCCCGCCTACCACCTCCACCCCACGGCCCAAGGGACTATCCCCCTCCACCCTTTGTGAGAGACTCACAGTCTTCGAGTTCTAGAGACAACCCGCCACCTCCGGCAAGTCACGACGGGGCCCGGGACTCCGTGCAGGCTCCGGAACAGAGCCCGTAACTTCAACCTCTGGCCTTCAGCTCGGCAGAACGGACTCTAGGATCATTTCATCTCCTCAAGGATTTCAGTGACTTCAGAATTTCAGAAAATTATTTTAAATCTGTTTAAGTTTTCCTCTGACTTTACCATTTTTTGCAGGACTCCCCTCTCCCCCGCCCCCCCCCCCCAAGTCACCATAGCAGTGTGAATTGGTGAGCCAAACACCTCTTTGTCCTCTTAATAATTTCGGATGGAAGGAAGTTTTTTGCGGGGGGTGGGGGGATAATGGTGCGCCAGGGCTGAAGACCGCTTCTACAAGCTGTAGGCCACTGCAGCTCTTTAAATGTGCAATACAAAAGTACCTGTGTTTTCAGTTTTTAGTTAATATAGCTTATGTAATGGGTGAATGATTTAAAATGTCATCAGAACATTTCCTGTGGAAATATTTTTTTTGTTAAGGAAACAGCTCCCTCTACTGCCCCCCATCACATTTTAATTAGCCTGCAGCTAGAGTAAACCACTGGTTTACAGGACTGTGAGGATGAACTTAATTTTTTAAAAAATAAACCTGGTCCCAAAGACCAGAAGCACAAATTATACTGTAACTCTGGAAAATTTTACTAATAAAGACCGTAAAATTCTTTACCTCCTGTTGAAGACTGCCTGTTCGTGGAGTATACCTTGGCAACTATCTTTTAAAGAAAAAAGAACTTACTATATAAGGAGCTAGAAATTCAAATGCTGTGTCAGGTTCTTTCATTTTCAGGAACTTCTAGGGACTAAGAAACACTTGAGAGATGAGGTAGAAGTAGAGGGTAAATGCACTTCCTAGACTGGTAGGAAAAGGAAAATGTGTCAACACACTTTCGGTGAGATTTATCCCTATTTCTTTGAAGTCATTGAACACGTTTTAAGGGTTCATCTCCCGACCTTTTATAAATGGAACAAATGAACAGAGTAATGTATGAAATAACATTCAAAACCATTCTCTGTGAAAGCTATTGCTCTAGGCCACAAAACTAACATAGGTTTAAGAATTTTAAACCTTAAAATCTGTTAGGCTTGCAGCAGTCTTTGAATGCCTTCTGTAAATTTGAAAACCAAGATATGTCTAACTTTGTCCTTGGGAGAAGGGGCTATTTCTAAACGGAAAAACCTTGAGCTAGCAGCTAGCTTTGTGGAGCTGTCTAGTCAACTGACCTTGCTGCAGGGTTTCCATCTAAATGCTTTTAACTGTTTGGCCATAAAACTTATGAATTTTTCAAGTCCTATACCCTGCTCACCAAGTAGCACTGTAGTCCTGGTTCTGCCAGTTGTTTGCTGCATGACCTTAGGCAAGTCATTTGAGTTCTCTGCAGCTCAGTTTCCTCATCTGTGAGCCCCACATGGGATAAGGACTGTGTCCAACCCAGTTTCCCTGTATCCATCCCAGCACTTAGTACAGTGTTTGACACACAGTAAGCCTTTAACAAATACCACAGTTATTAAGTAGGAGAGTGGCCCAAGAACTTGCATCCTGCTATGTCTAACTTTTTCATCAGAAAATGAATTTGGCCCATACCCCATACTGAAGGAATGATGAAGTCCCATCACTACACTATTTGTAGACCCAGGGTGGGCATGTTGAAGACTCAAAAAAATAAAAATCCATGAGAGAGAGCACACATTTAGGCTTAACCAAGTTTGTTCTCGTAACCATAGGGGATGGGATAAGTTTCTCAAAGAGTCCTGCTTCAGCAAATGCACTGAGAATTCCAGGGAATAAAAAGGCCCCTCCACCCAAATGTAATAGGGAATGGAGTACCTCTCTTTTAGACCTAGTCCCTGATCCAAGAGAACCAGAAATGCTGAAGTAGCTTGAATGCAAAGTGGCCTTCACAGGAGTTAAACATCTGAGAACCTAGTGCGAGTGTGGCTAAACCCTAGCCACAATGTTAGCTACCAGGAAAATAACAAACCATGGAAGACAGCAGGAGTCTTGTTGAAACATATATAATTTTCCATTGCAACATGTCACTCAAATGCCATCCTACACAATCAGCTAATCCAGTCCCAGTTAACCCATCACACTGAGCTTCATCTTTGACTTTCAAATGTCATACATGCAGACTTACAAAGCAGGTAAACCTCAAATTCAAAAACTCACAAATGAAACATCTCAAGGATACGGATTGCTGTTTCATCACTAAAACAATGTTTCCCAAAAAAATTGCCGTTCTTGTACTCACTCCACTGTATTGATTTTACAGCACCTTTGGTACCTGATATTTAGGTATAAATTGTGTTCGGCATAAGAATGCTACACAAACATAAGGTGGAAAAGTTTGGTCCCAATTTACATTTTGGACCCAGTAAAAGAAAATGCTGACAAAGGTGCAGAAAGTTTCACTAAGGAAACTGAAGTTCTCTCTTCCTTTGGAACCAGGGGCCACTGCAAGCATGCAGGAGATAGTTGTGGCCTGCAATAAAGGGCAACATTTTGGTATAAAGGAATAAAGTTGACTCTTCAGCAGTCTCCTTTAAGCCACTTAAAGTTAAGAGTGGGAGAAACTTACCCTTGGAAAAATATTCCATATTTCACAGCATGGAATAGGGATTCAACATGAGTAAAAGTAACTAATTTTATCATTCATGCCTCAAAACACAAGCTTTCTAAACCTGTACTAGCCCCACCATAACATAAGGCCCAACATGGAGTTTAAAAATAGTTTCTAAAAGTAGTAAACACCAGATGGGTACAAATTCCAGTTAGGGAAATCACAGTATCAGAGCTAGATGAACCTGATCATTTGCACAAAACCAGGACTTTCTTTTCTAGGGGTTCATTTCACCAAACAAGGAACTTTGTGGCATACGTGGATCTCAGGTTTTCATAAATTTAGAGAAGTTGACTAATACGAGCCGGTTCAAATTAGATCCCAAACCTTCCAACATACAACCCTGCTATGACACCACTTCTCAGAAATAAATTAGAGCACCCTCAGATAGTGCTGCCCCACAGCAAACCATTGAATTACACCCTCAGAAGAGGATGTATTGTGCTCCCTACTCAGGCTCTTTTCTTCATTTGCATAGTCATTTTGTTTGTGCATCAGTACTCTTATGTCCTGGAAAAACAAACAAAAGGTAGTTTCTGCTCACTGCTCCAGGCCTATCTACAGAAAAGATCAGTTAAATGAGTTAACATACAGAACTCACCACCTTGAACAAGAGAGGCGGTGTGGACTATTATTGGGAGACAGTCACCTATTTGGCAACAAGTATTTAGATCAGAAAATTGAAGCCAAGCTGTTTAAGATGACATCTCTCACACCTCTTCAAACTGCATTAGTTTGCCTCAACTACACTTACAAAATAATCTGAAAAACCTTACGGTAAACTCCCATTTTATCTCAAGCAACGGTGACATTTGTCAAGCGCTTGCTGGGTGTCAAGCACTGTTCTAAGAGCTGGGATAGGTACAAGATGGGTTGGGCGTAGTCCCTGTCCCTCACTGGGCTCACAAGGTACTGAATCCCCATTTTACAGATGAGGAAACTGAGGCACAGAGAAGTAACTTGCCCACAGTCGCAGAGCAGGCACGTGGTGGAGCTGGGATCAGAACTGACTCCCAGGGCCCAAGCTCTTCCTGCGAGCCCACAGTAATATTTCTTCACTTGAGGTATATTGACCAGAAAGAATGAACAAACAAAAGTAACAGGTTGTTACATTTTAATTGAGAAGGTATTTTTGTGATGATTTGGTGTACTTATAAAAATGCATCATCATTAATATTTATTGAGCACCCCCAGGGTGAATGGTTCTGTGCAAAGTACTCTAAGGAGTTTACATAATTTGCTGAAGATTCGATCTCCGCCCTCAAGGAGTTTGCAGTCTGTGAGTCCGACGACTGCTCTCAAAGCCAATCGATCAATCATATTTATCAAGCCACCAGTTAGCAGGAGCTTATAAAGTGGCAACTCTGGATTTTATGTGGCAAATCCTTCATCCACTAGTAGTGAGGCTGGATTTTGGCAGCTCAGCTTTGTAACTGTGCAGATGAGGGATTTTTTCACCACCTACTTCAAGAGATGGGAAAAGAGACATTTGATCGAATTTAGTTGCCAACTATTGGGAGACTTGCCCAGTTTGATTACACTATTATCCAACACTTAGTAGAAATGCTCTAAACAAACTAGTGTAAATAAAACATACATCTCCCAAATGAGGCCCGAATGAATAATTTTGACTGAGCTCTCTTATAAAAATTATGTCACTGGTTAGTGTTATATGATACACGAAGCAAACGAATGGTAGGTCTGTTGGGTATAAAAGAAGCTGACATTGCAATCCCCTGCTGCTGGATTTTCTTACTAGTATATAAAAATGTATATGAAAGTACATGGGTACTAAATATAATCCACATAAAGCTCACACAGACCTTAAAGTACTGTATTAAATATCCCATCTAATGAATATATGGAAGGTCTGTCTGGGTTCTATTTATGTCCCTTTATTATTAATCAAAAGTAATGTAATTATTCAAATTATAATAAGCTAATGACCTGCATCTTTTCATATGGACGAATCTCAACACATTTGAATAAAAAATAACTACTAATCCTAGCTATCTATATCACAAAAGAAATTTAAAGTTTCCAGCCTTGCATAAAAATAACTGTAAGAGCTATGCAAGTTTTCAAAGACTCACAATCAGTTTTCAGTAAAACTGCAGACCACCCCCCCCCCCACCCGGAGGGGGTATCCTAGGCAACTGAGTTGGATTGTTTTTAGGCCAGGCATCTTAGAAGCCACCTAGGCCACTTTTTGATAAGCATTTTCACAGAAATGGAAATGATTTTGCAACAATTCCAGGCTCTTCTCCTATCAGCCATTCACACATGCCCAGGAAGAACAATGGCATGATGATTGGGAATACTAATCTAGGTGACATCTCTCAATTTCACTAGTGTACTGTTCTAGGCATTTAGGGTGTTCAGAATACAAAGAAATGGTTGATGCAATTTGGAAAACCCCAATCGGGACTCATGTACACCGAGAAGTTCCAGGCTCCACTGTGGTCTCCCTTTCTTTAGCCTGCCCCTGATGGACAAATTCCTGGGGGTGGCAGGTGGAAAGCCATTTCTGACCAGCAGCCTCTGTCAGTTGTGGATGCCTCTATCTACGTGAAAAATCTCTCCCCTACCAAGCTCCTCCCACTGCTAATTAAGAGGTGACGATTAATCTATGTTTAAGGAAATGCACTGATGCCAAAAAACAAGCAGATGGCACATTCTTATTACTGATTCAAGTTGGGAAAAGGGCATTTCCCACCCATGTTATAGTTTTGGTTTTTTTTGAGGGGGGAATGGAAGGACAGAAACTGTGGTAAGTTACAAAAGTTAGACTCGACAAATCACACTACTGCCACAAAAGATTTCAAAAATTACGTGGTAAAATCTGTGTCCAAAGGAAGCCTAAGCATCTCATATTTGGGTGACGGGCGAGACATCTACCGGTGAGGTCCAGATCTGCATCATTGTGACCAAGGGTCATGAGGGTGGCTATTTTCCTGCCTGTTAAAAGAAGAATGTGCTACACAGAGCTACCGTGATTTATAGTGAGTGGTTCAGTTCACAGAAATTTCAGGAGAATCATGTCAGCATCATTCCTTGTGCAACGTTTGATGGAGGTGAAGATAAAGTGGTTTCTTGGTCAACAACTGCAGTTTCTTTCGTTTAAAATCAGTGGGTTTCTTGTACCTGCCAGAACAACAGAAATAAATTTCAAAGGCCCCAACCTACTCAAGACCAATACATTTAAAATTCAGCAAAGGAAATTACCGCCCGCTCCCCTTCACTCTCCCCAGTCCCCACCCCGGACCCTGGGCTTGCTCTGCAGTAACACAAGCAGATAATTTTGTGTTTGAGCAGGAAATACTAGGCAGGTCTGGCCCACAGGACCAACCAGTAGTACAGAGGTACTAATTTTATGTACACAACACTTACAGTTCTATTACAATTGGCCCTGGTTTAATTTCATCCATCTCCATGAAAGCAAAACATTTGGTGCTGGTAAACCTTTTCTTGGGCTTATAGTGTTTGAATTCAAAGAAAATAGCTGCACCTAGGGAAAAAAAAAAAACCTGAAATGAGCAACCAACAGACAGCACCTTTTTCTAGTGGCTCTTAATTCGTGTGCTTGAGGGCAGCACATTAGCAAGAAGCAATCAGAGTTATTTAGCTCAGTGACCTTCAAGTATGGTCCCTGGGCTATTGCACTTTAAATGTACCATCTCCCACTAAAAACTAACTTATCTGAAGTGGAGTGACAATTTCTCCATTTCTTCTTGGCTGAACTAGACTGACTCCCAACGACTTCCACTCCTCTATCACTCACGGTTGAGTTGTGAAATGAAATTTGAGAGCTCACAAAGTGTTATTAGGTGTAAATGCAGTGAGTCGCTCATACTGCCAGATGACTGAGAGTGAGATTACAACTAGGTAACTGCGAATAGAATGTTAAAATAAGTCCTCCTGAAGATACTTCCGTTATCACAAAAACAAACATTGGGTGTTTTTCAGTTAGTGATGTGAATCATACGAAGTCCTAAAAAAAAAAAAAAATGGGTCTAGTCAGGAGCACAATTCACCAATGATTCTTGAAATGGCTGATGCCATTAAGAAGAACCTATGAGGACACACCAGTGTAGAAGAGAAGGCCGGCTCATTCCACAACTAACAAATAGTGATCACCTGCTTTTCCTTTTTTCAAATCCCCACTAAGCTTTGGGGTAAATGTTTTTGTTTGTTTGCCTGTTTTCAGAAACCAGTACGTAAAAATTACAAAGGGGGAAGAGAAAGAAAAACACCCCACCGATCTAGGCAAGAGCAATTCATTTCACAAGTAGGTATGAAAATTGGGGGAATTTATTTTAACTGGTTACCTATAAATGCTGCCTTAACCGGAGCTGTGCTGAATCTTGGATTTTAAAGACCACCAACACACATCTATTATTTTCACTGATGACACAACTCACAAGTTACTAGAAGTTTAACAATGTTCAGAAACGTGTGCACAGCCTTGGAACTTGGGTCCAAATGGAGTGCCTCACCTGTCGGGGGGAAAAAAGAAACCAATCGCTCAGGAGACAACAGGATCAGGGTGGGGGAGAGATGGGCACACACGGCCAGCCTTCTCCCTCCACACACAATAGGATTACAATAGTTAGGCAGCTAGTCACCTCCCTTCCCCAAAGCACCTCTCTACCTCTCAAATCCATCAAATGACTCCCCTCTCATCTCGCTACTTCAGAACTTTCCCATAAGCAAATAAGGGAGCGGATCTCTTGACTTAGGCTCCTCTAGGTCTCTCTGAGATCTGACATGAGAGTGATGTACGGAAATCCTACGGGAGATGTCAGTCCTTTTTCCCCCATTTACAGAAGGAACAATTTTTCACAGTGGGAATTTCTCTTCAATTATTAGCATCTCCAGAAATGCCCAGCTGTGCGTGGTCCGGTGCTATTATGCGTAAGCTTAAGCCTCAGGGGCGATCTCTAAAAGGAGGCTGGTAAACACAAGAACGGCCAACGGATCCTTGCAAATGTACATCAGGTGTGCACATCAGAACCAAAGCCAGTCTGGACAGCTGTAGTCTTCAAAAATGAAGTCGGTTACCCCGGGGGTGCAATGGAAATTAAAAACTCTGAACAGAGTTCGACTTTTAGCATCTTGTGAGTCGAGTCATCAAGGTCACAGAGGTGTGTGAAAACGGAAAGGTTAACACATGGACACTCTCCCACTTACATCACCATCTCTGTCCCTGTGTGTCTATAAAGGGGAGGCAGGACACAGGAAACCACTAAACAATTTGTGAATACGAGTTGGCATTTTTATGGCCCATTTCAACCTGAAGTGTTCTTCACCCAGCAGTCCTCAGACAGCCACTTTTTTGGTGTTGATGCGGGCAGTATCGGCAGCAGTTTCCTCACAGTACAAGTGATGAAGGAAAAAGTCGAACACCTTGGAGGCTGGGTTAAATTTGCCAGTTAGAGCTCCTGGCAGTTTTTTTTTTTTAATGGTATTTAAGTGTTTACCACATGCCAGATACTGTACCAAGCACTGGGTTACAGACAAGCTAATCAGTTTGGACACCGTCCACGTCCCATGTGGGGCTCAGTCTTAATCCCCATTTTACAGATGAGGTATCTGAGGCACAGAGAAGTTAAAGGACTTGCCCAACGTCACAAAGCAGACAAGTGGCAGAGCTGGGATTAGAACCCAGGTCCTTCTGACTCCCCGGCCTGTGCTCTATCTACTAGTCTAGGCTGCTTCTCACATTGTTTAATTAAGCTCTTAAGTGTTTCTATCTAAACACTTTATTTATTTATCCTGCACTTCTATCAACTTCCCCTTCAAAGAAAAAAATATTTGAGACCCCGAAAATAGATCTGAATCTGAGAGTCAGAAGCGAGTGGAGGTTAACTTCCTTGTGGGCAGGGAATATGCCTGTCAACTCTACTGTATTTTATTCTACCAAGTGCTTAGTACAAGTGCTCTACACACAGTAAGTGGTCAATAAATACCATTGATTGAGTGATAAAAAAAGGCCATCTTCCTTCCAAAACAGCCAGGACTACATAAGGTAAGAATCAGTCACAAAAAAAGAGCCACTTCCAAACATCATGTAATGGACTAAGGAAATTTCCCAATACTCTGTCCACTCTACCATTGACAAGGGATAATGGAATCTGCCCCTCCCCTCCTCTGCCCAAACCATTACAAGAGGTTTGGTTATTGTGGGAGCCCAACAGGCCCACTGAGGCCCTGGAACAAATGTGCTCATCCTATTTCACTACGGGCTTTTGTCACGTTTCCCTCTAAGGCAGAGTTTGATTAGGTGGAATTCCTTCGATTACAGAACCGGATTTCAAAAGAGCTTCTTGGAAATGGTTTCATTTTTTGAATACTACAAACCTTTGGTTAATTTTTCAACATGCTTCTGGAGTTCAATGTCAACATTAAAATGCACATACGTATCCTCCTTCCTTGATGCCAGAGGAGTATCTTGCACAGGAGTTAAATCTACGCCATTCATATCTGCAGAAAAAGAAAAAGGTTTCAACTCTTAGGGACCTTCACATTCACAACCCAAAATATCTAAATTAGGTTCTCATCGAGATTTCATTTCCAGCAAGTACACTGACCATCCTTCAATACATTTTCACAATTTGAACACCAATATTCGATGTTACAAGCTGTTCTGTGAAACATCTAGACACTAAGCCTGTCAAAGGGCAGGGACTGTGTCTATCTGTTACCAATTTGTACATTCCAAGCGCTTAATACAGTGCTCTGCACATAGTAACCGCTCAATAAATACTATTGAATAAATACTATTGAATGAATGATTCGATTTCTCGAAGGCTTCAGAGGATAGGGACCTCAGTGGTGAGGTCCAAGTGAAAAGCAAGGATGAAAAATAGATGGGTCCAATGGGTTATTTATGGCCTGTGGCTCCTGCTCTCTAGAGACAAGATGCCTTTCAGCAGCAAAGGGCTGAACTGGCTCCAAAATCATTCCAAGGGAAGCAGAGAAGAGTGTTGAGGAATAGGCGTTTCTCTACTTGTGTCCACCGCTCTTAACTGGCTCCAAGGCCGCCTTGCTTTACTCCAAGGGACCGACCAAGTACCTACGGAGCCATTTAGCACTAGATGTAGCTTGCAGCAGCCCGGACGGGCCCTGGGCCACCAAGATCCTCCTGACATCCCCGTAGGCCAGTCCCAACCCTGAGGGCGTAGCCTCACATTGACCCTTTTCAAAATGTTAGCACGTTTGGCAGTTTGAGCTCCTCAAGGGCTTGGGGCCAGAACACTGCAGATCAAGACAGAAAGAAAGATGTTCAGAGAGGTTCTGTCACAGAGCAATCTGCCTGCCACGACCCAGAACTGAGGCTCACTTTCATGAAAAGCTTTTTCATGAGAATTTGAGTGAGAGAGAAAAGAGTAAGATGATATCTGAAATCTGTAGTATTATATATTTTCAAAAGCAGATGCAAACCTTTCAGGCAGCTGGTGCTAGTACAAGTATGATTCCAATTACATGAGTGATATATTCTATTTCTACTCTATGCTGGCCTCTAGTCTGACTTCTTTTAGGGACAACCTTATTTCCATTAGACCATGAACTATGTGAATTTGGGATCATCTGCCTGGCTGAGAAAAAGTACTCTACCGCCACTTAATTCAGTAGCTGGTTAAATTTTGATTCTCTAACAATCAAAAGTAGGGAATGTTAAAAATTAGGTGACTCCACTGTTATTCAGTTGCTACTGCTTAATAGTTAAAGACAACTGAAAACTTTACCCAAATGTTCAAAAAGCAGCTTGTACAGAAAAGCGCAAGTAAAGTCCTAAAACCAGGAGAGGGTGGGATCCAGGACTTCTAGATCAAGATCAGAAATAAAATAAAGTTGTTTACAAAGAATAACTGAGAAGTGTGAGAAAAAAAATCCTAAAAATAATCGTGTTTAAAAACCATGGCAACCTAGGTCGAGGATAACAAACATTTCACTTTTTTAGGGCCCCACAGGATTACATTCAGGATATGGATGTTTGTGGGTGTGTCCATGTTTTTCCGTCTCCACTGGTGATTCAAGAGCCTGGTTCTCATCCACCTCTGCAGATCTTTCCTCTTAAATTGGCAGGAGAAATCAGGGAAGATGTGGGATGGAACTAGGTTTTATATAGGTAGGATTAATGGACAGGATTGGTCAGGTTAACTTTATGGAACCATTTCCTTGAGGACAGAAGTTTCAAGTGATAAGAAGATGTCCATCAGCTGTAAAAAGACCAAAGGAAAGGAAACCCCCAAAGCACTATCATTCATCACAAGACAAACAGGAAAGAGCACTCGGTTTGTTCTTCAAAATTACTTGGAGATGGGGGAAGAACTATTCCCCGGTATTCTGCTCCCTGCAGGGTGGCCCGCAAATGAATTTGCTGCATATGTGTAACAAAAACTTCAGTGTCTTAACCACGAGAAGCAGGAACAGTATATATAATTTGCCAAAGGGAAAAGAGAAAAAGAGAACTATTTACCCTTTACACTAACTGTAATATAGGGATCGATGCATTGCCCAGCATCTTTCAGACCAATTTTCTCAATTTTGATAGTGAGTAACGTCATTCCAGGTTCAGATGGCAACCTTGGTAATAAAGTACCTGGTAACAGAGAAACAGCAAACAACATTATAACATTGATAACTTCATGCTAGATACTTTATAGACCACAGAGGAGACAGAAATCCTCTGCTCTCAAAGGGATTCCCTATTAACTGATCAAATGATCAGGGACCACTTCCCTCTCCCAAATTGTTATTCCCCTGGTATGGACCTTTAAGGTCAATTACATTAGAAAGTGTGGATCCAGGTGTCTGGTGTCATTGCCCAGAACTGATTCATATTTTCAAGACCACTAAACAATGATACACTTACCAAAATGGAACTCACACTAGAAAAAGTTTCCTAATCCACTAACTCCTATTCAAGAGTGGAGAGGTAGAGTAAAGCTCAGTAACAAGGCTTTAATGTCCTGCTTGGAAAGTATCAACTAAACGCCCTGACGGTGCCTAACAAAAAAATCTCTTGGAAGATATATCAATTCTGGTTAAGTATTCATTATTTTGAGAAACAATGTCTTGTATAATAAAATGGATTTTAAAATGGCATTCCAACTTTTAGCTTTTTCTCTGCCTTCTGCCATCAACTTTGCTCCCACAGGATTAGTGAAAGGTCAGAGTGAGGAAGCAATGAAGAGAACCAGATTCGCTGAAATCTTTCAACTGTCAATTTGAGACCACAACCTGAAATCCCCTCATTAGCCACAAGAGAACATTTTCTCCATTTTAATTAACAGTTTTAAAGAGTTCAGAAGGCAGAACTTCACCTCATCAACTGAAGGTACACTGTAGCTTCCAAGTGTATTCAACATACAGGTACATATTTACTATCTTTTATGAAGGGAGACGGTGTTAGACTCGAAATGGCTTTAGTCAGTTATTCCATTTTATTTGGCAAACATATAATTCATTTCAATCACAGTATCATTTACATTATTCAAAATATTTAACCTTTATTAAATATTCCCTTCAAAACATTAAGGTACCCTCAAAAGATGTTTAGATACTTCTATAACACAGTGTTGATTTCCCCATTCTACTGACAAGAATCTTTTTTTTCGTTAATATTTGTTAAGCACTTACTAGGTACCAGGCACTGCACTAAATGCTAGGTAGATACAAACTAATCACACTGGACACAGTCCATGTTCCACATGGGGCTCACTGTCTTAATCTCCATTTTACAGATGAGGTAACTGAGGCATAGAGAAATGAAATGACTTGCCCAAGGTCACACAGCAGGCAAGTGGTGGAGCCAGAATTAGAGGCCAGGTCCTTCTGACTCCCAGGCCCATGCTCTAGCCACTAGACCATGCTGCTTCACCAATTTAAGGTGGATGAGTTAATCCACTTGCTCAAAATAATCCAAAATGCCAGGTCTTGCTAAGATTCCAACACTCATACTTTGGACTATAACCAAGGACTTTTTTTTAAAAGATGCCTTCACACTTTAATGATAACAGTATACATTTGGGGAGTGAGGGAGGAGTGGAGAGGGGGAAGAGAGATTACAGTTATTAGAACAATGTTCCCTCCTGTCCAAACAAACTTACAAAAAAAACCTCTCTCAAAATGCAGAAAACACAGGGATGTTCTCGAGACGGCTGGCGCCATCATTTGTAAAAACGTACAACCCTGTCCTGGATATTTAGAGGCGGTTATCCAGTTTGGGAATGATCCAGGACTTCTGTTTCTTCTCCTTCCTGCTGCCTGCTTATTGGCTGTTTCACTACAGATGCAGATGCTGGGTGGTGGCATGGAGAAGCTCTAATATTCAGTGCTGCCACAAAGGGGCAAACTGTTCAAAATAATTCTGACTCACAATAGCTCCCTCAGTAGTTTAGTGAATAATAGTAGGAAACCGTGTTTTTGTATTATCTTTGGGTTTAAATTATCCAGCCCCTGTTCCTGCAGCTAACCAAGAATCAGCTGCATTTGATAATATCAGCATGAGGCTGCCAGGACATACTGAAACCAAATGAAGACTAGAGAAATGAAAGTTGAGAACCCAAATAAGGGTCTAAAGAAAATTACTTGATTACAAGTTGAGTAACTTTTCATCCTGGGAAGAGCTTTACTACCTCACATCCATCCCCCAAGCTGCTTTGATTTTTCCCATGACTACACTGCTGTGTTTAAACTCATCTTCAGTAAACAAAGGGCTAGGCTATCCCTCCACCCTTTCCTGAAGGAGCCCGCCTATCCGTTCTTTAATTGATTTCAGAGGCATACAGAGTCCTGGCAGAAGTGAAGGCAGTTCACAAGCAGGTGTGTATGATGATGATGGTATTTGCTAAGTGCTTACTATGGGCCAAGCACTGTTTAAAGCACTGGATCACTGTTTGTGTACGTTAGCTCCACAGAGCTGCACCACTGGACAGGAAAGCCAGTGGTCCTCCTCACTACCGTTTTGGGAGGTGCTTGACTTTCCCATCTGGAAGTGGGACAAACTTGAAAATCAAAAAGGGGTAGTTTAGGAGTGTTCAACTTTCTTGCCTGCCACTCTCCCAGATCTGTTTATGGAAACAAATACACTGAAAATCTTTCCCCATGTCAGCACAATTCATTATCTCCACACTCTCCAATGAGGCAGCAAGCTTTCTCTGCAAATACCAAGACAATTTCCCTTTAGGAAAGGACACAATTGCTATGAAGCAGCGTGGCTCACTGGAAAGAGCACGGGCTTTGGAGTCAGAGGTCATGGGTTCGAACCCCGGCTCTACCACTTGTCAGCTGTGTGACTTTGGGCAAGTCACTTAACTTCTCGGTGCCTCAGTTACCTCATCTGTAAAATGGGGATTAAGACTGTGAGCCCCACGTGGGACAACCTGATTCCCCTGTGTCTACCCCAGCGCTTAGAACAGTGCTTGGCACATAGTAAGCGCTTAACAAATACCAACATTATTTTGGTAATTCCATTAATGGAAAAGGTGATAAGCATAAGCACAGCAAGTAATCAATACTACTCAACAATGGGGAGGGGCCCCAGGAGAGCAAAGATGTGGGCAAGAAAAAGAAATTGGATGGAGGGTGATTTTGATTTTGTAGTTTTTAAAGAGCCTCCTTGCCAAGAAAATCTTTTTTCTTTTAAATGGAATTTGTTAAGTGCTTACAATATGCCAGGCACTGTACTAAGTGCTGAGATAGATACAAGGTAATTGGGTTGGACACAGTCCTTGTCCCACATAGGGCTCACAGCCTTAATCCCCATCTTACAGATGAGGTATCTGAGGCACAGAGAAGAACAGTGATTTACCCAAAGTTGCACAGCAGACAAGTGGCAGAGTGAGGATTAGAAGCCAGGACCTCTGATTCCCAGGTCCATGCTCTCTCCACTTGGCCACGTACATGTCTTGTTCAGAGTCCATTTCCTGCCAATTTTGGGACTCAACATTATGGAAGATTCTCCCTTTCTAAATTCACATTCAGATTTACATCTGGAGTTCATGAATTCTAGGACCGTATTAAAGAGTCATTTATTTTCTCAGGCGATTCACCAAAAGCACTGCTTCTATTTCCAAAGAGGCAGTTAACAGCAAGAAGATAATTAAATTGACTAGGCTTCTCTTTAATCCAAATAGGGCTACAATTGGAAGTGAAAGTCCAATCTCTGTAAATCCACTAATTGAAGATAAATATAGCTGACAATGTGATTAAGATCACAGACCAAGAGAAGATCCAAAATTTAGCTTGAAGAAGGTTTTAAACTAGCTACAAATAAGTCTGTTCATATATTTGGAACTAAGATACAATATGCCACCTCCACCTAAAGATGTAAAATGAAGGGGAAAATACTAGAATGATAATTTCATACCTTCAGTGACTCCTGGGTTAGATGAGAAGGGTAGTATATGATAAAGCGACGCAATGAAGCCATGCAAGAAGAAGATAAAGACCATATGACAATTGGGAAACAGGGCAAGGCAATGGACACTAAAGCAAGGTTTCTAAATAGTGGATTTTAATGCACTTCTCAATATAAAAAAACCTTCAAGGATACTTGACTATTTGAATAACTAATTTTACAAAGTGGAACAGCCATAATTGCTTTTAACTGAAAGTTACAAAAAGGATCTAGAAAAAAGAAATCTGCCCCACTGATCCAATGAGTAGATCAAAGGAAAAGGGACACAGAGACACTCTTTCCAAGGTAAATAGATGGAATTATATAAAAATGTTATAAACATAGGAACAGAATAACTGTCAAATGTCTCCACATGATTTTTTAAACATGAATCTCAAGTCCCTAAAGCATTGAATAGTACTGTTTTTAAATGTGGCAAGCACCAGTACTAAAATGCTATTCTTACTTGATTTTTCTCCAATTTATTTTAGAGTTTTTAGTCAATGTAAAAATAAATGTTTTCACAATAATGGAGATAAAAGTTCATGGAGAAAGATGAGGGAGCGATTTAAAGCTAATAGTCAGGAGTTTCTCTACTCCAGCTTTCCCTGATACTGGCCACAGGCAATTTCACAGTGAAATGCAATTTAACATAAATCATATTTATTCAGTGCTTACTGTGTGCAGAGCACTGTGCTTGGGAGAGTACAATATCACAGAGTTGGTAGACATGGTCCCAGCCTATAAGCTTGATATACAGGTTAAAGCTTAATGTTATCACTGAATGTGACTTCATGAACTAATTTAAAAATAATATACCTGGAACAGGTGAGATGACAAACCAAATCAATTACAGGTGACCTATATTTGTACACTTGTTCTTAATTTAGAGTACCCATTCGTAACTAGAGGCCTGTTTCTAGTGAACAAGACCACAGGCAAAGAAGAGCTTAATAAAATAAAGATTGGAGTATCACAGCAAAATACAGAAATCTGCATAACCTCTCTTTAGTCTCAAATGTCCACTGAGTCTGAATGTTCTGTGGTATGTCACTAATGCAGAATTGTGAAGTGCAGAAGAGAGAGATTTTATTCCCTGAATTCAGGATGATATCATATGCTCTAAATTTCATTGCTGCTCATTTTTTTTTTGCAGCAGACAAGCAAAAAAAATAAAATCAGGATGGAAATTCTAGAACTTATTATAACAATTATAACAATTTAAGAAGAGACTGAAAATGATCTAGCCAACAAAACTATGAAAAAATTGCCTCATCCCACAAAAATAGGACTATGCTCTATCCTCTAGGCCATACTGCTTCTGAGTGTCAACAGCATCAACAAAGAGGAGGCAGGAGAGTCAAGAGTGAGATTCAGTTAAAAGTTGAGTTTTAGGAAAGCAAAGAGTGCAAGGTGGTGCGCAAGATGAAGGATGACAATGTAAGAGGAGAGCTTGTGGAAAGTCCTGAGGCCAATAAAGAGGAGTTTCCACTCGATCCCGAAAGAAACCAGTGCAGGTCTTTAAGGGGTAGGGAAACGTGTCAAGCACACACACGTTCCGGAAGACACACCGAGTAGCAGAATGTGGTTTAGACTTAAAGGAGAGGCTGGAGTTTGGGAGGCTAGGAAAGAGGCTGACATAGTAATCTAATTGTGCTATGACATGAGACTGAAACAGGATGGTAGTTGGGTGTGGAGAAGAAGGGATGGATCAGAGAAATCTTGAAGTAGAAGAATCTATAACGTACACAGGAGGTCATTTGGGTGAATGACATTACCAAAATTGTATTAAATTACAATCTAAGATGTCTATTTTTCACAGGATGAGTTTATATGTCCCAACATGGGCCAACCCTATGGTATTGTGAATAAAGGCAATGCTTTATAAAGACTGGCACCAGAGCTTACACACATCATCACCAGCATTGCTCAGAATGGAAGCAGCAGGGTAGGCCTGGGGCTCTTCCCGATAAGAAGTTCATCTACAAGTCACCAGAACAGCCAATGAGCATGGCATTAGTTGCAGGGGGTATGCACTGACCAATTTTTTTACGGTTTCTGTTAAATGCTTATTATGTGTCAACCACTGTTCTAAGCAGTGGGGCAGATACAAAAAAATCAGGTCAGCTACAGTCTTAGACTGAGGCTTACAGTCTAAATGAGAGAGAGAAAAGGTACTGAATCCCCATTTTAGTGTTGAGGAAACTGAGGCATGGAGAATTTGAATGACTTGCCCAAGGTCACACAGCAGGCCAATGGCAATTTGTCCTGGGTTCTGACCAAACACACCACACTTCTTTCTCTGAATTTACACAGCTAATCAGAAATACAAAAGGAGATGGAAAAAAATCATACAGGGCCACTCTAAATATTCTGGGAAAGTAAAGGGATGTGGCTGGTTAGAAGGAATGAAGAGGTTTTTGGTATTACTACTCCTTCTAAACCAATGGTCATATGATGTTCAGTCAATGTCTTTCTTCCAGCCAAAAAGGTAGAAGTAATGGGGAAGAGTCTCACTAGGCTCTGGTCTGATTAATTCCAGAAATGTTTATCCCAGCAAGATTCTTTTCAGAGCCATGTGACAGCTGCCACTTAGAACATGGCCATGAGAATTTGCCAAGATTGGCAAGGTCTCCAGAAAAAGATTTTTACCTCCCTCCTACTAAAACAAGCTTTGTACCTCTTGATACAGCTTCAGATGAATATTTTTTTTAACTGGGGCTCCCCTACCTGGAACTCTGGCAGGGAAGGAGTCTGGAGACCCTGCTCCAGCTCCACCTTCTTCTTCATCTTCCTCAAATTCCAAATTCTCCTCTTCACCAGGTGCTAAAATTTTTCTGCAAAAAAAAAGGACACAAAGTTCACAGTTATACAGATGAAAACCTCATCAATCTGGTTTTTAAATCATTCATTTCTCAGTCTACAAAGGCCAGAGTAGAATGAAAATAGTCACAGATAATTTTCACTGTTGAATTAGAAAAGAAATATTTGTAGCAGTTTGGGGTTTTTTTTTGTTTTTTTTTTTTACCTTAGTGGGACAGGCTGAACATCAAAGGGGAATTCTTTATTATAAGTAAGAATATTCTTTAGGACTGTAAAAGAAAAAAAAGAAATTTGAGTTTTACCAGAACCAGAAAAGTGTACATTACAACTCATGTTTAATCTTTCTGATCTGCAATACATGGTCACAAATATTTTACAATGCTTTCTTTAAACAAGAAAAAAACCCTAAATCAACCATCTCAACCACAACCTACATACTATTTTATACGCTTCGGTTAAAAACTAGCAAGAGATATGTCTCATAGTTGCATAACAAACTCCAACAAACCCAAGATTCTGCCAGACCTCCAAGAAAAGCAAGTTCCAGAAATACCAAACCATATGCAGAACTCCAAGTCCTTGTAGGTTTTGCAGAAAGCTGGCTTCTAATTTTGATAACGGCAAGTCAGGTGATGCATTGAGACAGCTGGTCTCAGCACTCTGACTTGAGGAACATATTTTATAAACTACCATCTCACAACTTTCCCTTTCTTACACCAATATTTAAGGAGAAATCTCATACTTCCCAAAACACAATTTCGTAACTTTCAAATTTAAAAAAATCATAAAGGTGCAAGTGTATGAATATACCTATATGCAAATTGAATCTGGGCAGACCTAAACACCCAGTTGACTTCCAAAGGGAAAGCTGCAAATGATGCTTTCTCTTTTCCGATCATGCAGCGAGTGTTGAGATGGGCTTATTCGGCATGAGGAATCTGAATTGCATGGTTAAGTAGCTAGAGTTTCAACAGGTCAGTTTTGAACCCCATTCTATGTTTTCATGAAAAAAGATCTTAATGTAGTTCCGACTTCACAGAATAACCGGAAGTTTCTCCCGTCACAAAGAATGGATAAGTCTCGAGGGGGCTCTTAGGTAAGCATTAATGGCATGTCGCTGACAACCACTCCCATACCTGTCAGGCTGGTACTAGAATCTACTTCTCCTAATTCCCAGTACAGAGTAAACACTGGGGCACATAGTAAACACTTTACAAATACCATAAAAAAACCCAAAATCCAATTAGCTAGGCACCAGTACAGCTAAAAATATATTTATTTTACATTAGCTGTGCCTAGTATATAATATGTCATGCTGGGGGACATTTTTCTATTACTGACAAATTATAACCACCCAGAAATGTCAAAATTGTGCAAAAGAAGACAGGAAGACACTTATTATTATTATTTTTTACTTTATATGGTACTGTTAAGCACTTACTATGTGTCAAGTACTGTTCTAAGCACTGGGTAGATACAACTTAATCAAGTGGGATATAGTCCCTGTACCACGTGGAGTATTTTGCTAAGTACACCTGACAGAACCATGGGAATAAATTTGATATTTTTATAAAATAATCATTTAGAACTCTCACAAGATAAGTTGAATTCAAAATCAGTGTTGGGAAGGTTTGTATTGAGCCATAGCATAAATCATTTGCTTTAGGCAAATTCAATTCTGATTTTACCTTTAACCCACAATTACCCTAAATAAGGGTTTGCTTTTTTTTACGGTATTTGTTAAGCACTTACTATGTGCCATTTACTGTTCTAAATGCTGGGGTAGACATTAGTTGATCAGGTTAGACACAATCCTTGTCGCAGAAGGGACTCACAGTCTAAATTGGAGGGAGAACAGGTACTGAATCCCCATTTCACAGTCAAGGAAACTGAGGCATAGAGAAGTTAAGTGACTTGACCATGGTCACACAGCAGGCAAGTAGCAGAGCCAGGATTAGAACATAGGTGCTCGGGCTCCCAGACTTGTACTTTATCCACTAGGCTGCACTGCCTCCCAAGGCTAGGTAAGGAATGAGTGGAGGTGCAAACACAATTATTCTAACTATTCACCAGCATAAGGCCTCAGTGGGTATGATTCAGGAATGAAATCAGGTCTGGCCTAACCAAGAATGGTTTCAGGGTGGAGAAGTATCTAAAATTTGCATTAGAAACCAAAATAACTTATCCCAGTCGAGCCTAATGTAAAGTCTAATAATTAGACAACATACAATCTGTGACAAACTGCAAATTATCCCACTAAGGGTGACTAAATTGAAGTCCAGAGAGATGCCAGGTACAAAATCTACTCTAACTGTATTGTAAGAGAAGGTAGAGATCATTTGCACTTGTACTTTTAAACAGAAGGGTATTAATTTATCCCAGTCTATGAGGCTAAAATACTGATACTATCATTACACAGCAGTCACAATTACATATCTATGATTGTCAGTCGCCCACATGGGTTTTGGAAAACCTGTTGGCCATCCTCTCACTCACTACCTGTGGACAGTTTCCCCATTAACCAACTGGGTCTGGGGCCACATCAACTGTCCATCATGTTCATGCTGCCCCACACTCCTGTCTCTTCATCTTCAGTTACCAGCTGGGCTACTCTGAATTTCCTGGCCTTCACTACATGTACCAATGTTCAAGAAAGCTTCCAGGACAACTGTGCCAAAACACCCCTTTCATTGCTGTGGGCAACTGAGAATGTTTTGTAAAACACAGAAAAAGAAAACAATACAACTGTAGAATACAACTTACTTGGTTCTAGTTTTTTCAGATCCTCCAGCTTAAATTCTTCTTGAGACTGTGTGGACTAGATTAAAATAATCACATATTACTCATCTTTTTCTTCTCTGTACTCCTAGCAATTTTTCTGTTCCAAGACAGATTATAATTACTTGTTACTTTTACTTTTCTAGCAGTTGGGAGGGCACAAAGAAGAGAAGGGAGAAAGAAGATAACTAGATTAATTCACATCTTTCACTTCTGCTTTTGGATGTTAGCTCATTTTTAATCAAGCTTAGAAATTTACAATCCTTCTGCTAGAAAAACCATTTTCAAAAAGAATTTTATTTCTGCAATCTTAGTTGATTTCTAGGAGTGTTGCTTCTGTTCCTTTGGAAAGAAGGAGGGAGAAGATTACCAACCTGTAAAGCTGCACTTCGCAATTCCAAGCAGGTGGCAATTTTTCCTAAGGTTTTCTGTAAGAAACGGAAAGAGATATGAACAGGACTAATAATGTAATTTGACAGTTGTTTGCCTTCAAAATCTGAAAGTTAATCTGCAATAACTAGATGGTGTCAATTCTTCTAAATTCATTTTCTAGGGACAAAAGTCTCTTCTGTCCAATTAGGGCTAGATGAATCTAGCTTTTTTCCCTAGATCTCCAAATCGCTATTTTACAAGGTTAGACAGTTTGGAGCTCACCACCAGCCCAAGCCAAGCCCTAGAATTGTGGTTCTGGAGCTGGCCACCAAATCCCAGTCAATTCTGATAGAAGTAGCTTCCCTTCCAGGTCAAGGTAGAGTAATACATGCATATTCAGCTATTCTCAGGGCCTGCTAGGGCTCACACTGCCAGAAAGTGTACAGGAATTTCCATGCCTGGTCCAATTTCCAAGCTTGGATTGGGCTCCACCATTTCATGGCCCAATCCGAATTGGCCCATACATGAAGTACTTTTATCTTGACCTCTATCCGGACAATACAGGCAGCATCCCCTACTGGAAAGAATATGGGACCGAAAATTAGAACTCAGTTTTAGTCCCAGCTCCATCACTGGCCTGCTATGTGACCATGAGCAATTCATTTTACACATCTCTGCCTCTGTCTCCTCATCTGTAAAATGGGGATTCAAATCACTCTTCTCCCTCGCTCTTAGACTGTGAGCCCCAAGTGGGACAGGAACTGCGTGTGAGCAAAATATCTTGAGTCTACCCCTAACTCTTAGGAGAGGAAGGCTCTAAGGCAAGGGAGATTAAATACTTGTTTTCCTTCCCCTTAGACTGTGAGCCTTATGTGGGACAGGGAGTGGATCCAACCAGATTATCTTGCATCTACTCCAGTGCTTAGAACAGTGCTTGGGCACAAAGTAAGCATTTAACAAAAATTTAATAGTAATAAAGACCTTTTTTTTTGGTCCCCAAACTTCCAATGCCCTGTAGGTATCTAGTTCTTTAACAGAGAATCACCCAGCTCTATCTGCAAGGATGAACATGTTTAAAAAGGATGAACATTTGGCCTCATGGTAGACAACAAAATGTTAGTGAAAAATGAATATATGGTGCTGTCACCTAGAATCTATAAACTCCCAAGAATTTCTGATACTAAATTTTTATTAGAATTCCTTTGGATCATATATATACACGCTGGTGTGAAGGAGGATATCCTGAAAGTAGAAGGGGTGAACAAAATCCTATATATGATTCCATATATATGAGTTAGGAGACAGCTAGTTGGCCAGAGAACTTGGTACTCAGAATTTCCAGTACTATAGAAGCAGAGGGATTATAAACATCGCTTCACTCCTCCTCTCCCACACAAATATCAGTGAGGTTTTTAGGAATACAGTTTTACCTAACTCATTTGCTCTCTAACTGGGACAAAGCCAGATGAAATTCTTCCACTTTTAGGGTAAAACTATGGCAGTTAATTGAAGTTCAATAATTCTGAGTGTATTAATAGATTATTATAACCCTCCAATTTCTACAAAAGGCAGGAATAGCATTTTATATGGAATCTACTGAATTATGGCAGAATACCAGCAGGCATTATTCATAACTACTTTAAGGGACCACACCCAATCCTAATGTAAAAAAAATGCAGCTAAACAACTGCTGTAATTTTCAGCTGCAGCTACAGCTTTTTTAAATAACCAAAACACTTTGAATTCACCTATTAATACTGTAAATTCTGCTTACTACAGCAGTTAAAACTATTTTTCATGTAAATAAATGCTTCCAACAATGACTAAATGAATCCAAGCAAGATATTTGTGCCATAGTCTGAGTAATGACTGCTAACTAATGCACATTAAGTACTAAACACAAAGCATAAGTGAAGTTTGGAGAGATTTAAGTTTTAAACAGTTCACTCAGATTAAATTTAACAACTAAAAAAGTCATTTTTTTCTGAAATAATTATTTTTTATTTGCCAACTAGAATAGTGATTAAAGCAGTTAGAGCCTTAATTAGGCTTAAACCAAAATCTACATCCAAGGATGCAAAAATGACTAAAGGCATCAACTAATAATATTTAAAATGTTCTTGTTTAATGAGAAGGAAAATGGATTTGAAAACCCAGACGGCCAGATATCATCATAAAAAGTCAGACATATTCCTTTAACTGCTAGATTTAAATACATGCAGACAGTGACCTATTAAACCAGAATACTGTCTGGTTTAAATGACTACAGAATAAACACGCAGTGCTGGAAATCTCATTACCAGTGAACTGATAAAAAATAAGGAAAGGTTTTTATGGATCATGGGGCAGAAAGTATTATTTTGCCCAGAAAGTTACAATATAAAAAAAATCTACTATGTCAAAGCAGAGAAACTAATCAACTAAGCATTTTTCTGTAACTAAACAGAATGTCTCATAATGATAACACTATCATATCCTGAGGTGAAGGCTACCTCGGCTACCTAAACTCAATTCAGCTATTATGCATGTTTCAACTATATGTTTTGTCTCGAACACAATGGCAAGATTCGAGAGTGCTCTTCAATGTGAGCCTACCCAGATACCAGACGTGTCAGAAGAAATAGTTATGCACGGGCATAAGTCGGACATGCTGAGTATTACAAGGTATATTTTTCTTAATGCGGAGTTCTCCGAAGAACATAACCCTCATGCAATACGGAGAAGGGTGTTAACCCCTATTTGGGTCTCGGACTAATGGATTTTGCGGATTCTTCCCCTCCACCGCCCCAACCCTTTGCAGTATATGACAGCATTTTGTTAAGTTGCATATGACGACACTGGAGTCACCCCTACCTTCACAGATTTTTTTCATAGCCAGGGTTGGATTTAGAAGTGTATTCTAACACTGGCATCCAAGTCTCCTGTTACATCCTCCAGCATGGCTAATTAAAATGAACTGAATAAGACTAGGTTTATTATGCATCCTTATCTTACCCCCTTAGCAGTGGGGAATGGATCTGACAGACATTCCGGGTTTGGCCCGACCAGCCATGTCTTTGTGAAGTAGTCTCAAAATCTTAAACATCTCAGGAAAGCTTAAATCAAAAATTGTGAAAATTGTGTAAAAGGCTTGGTGCTGCTTTTTGTGTTTCGCTTGTGTCTGATGAGCTGGAAAGGCCCTATGCCGGTGTGCTCCCTGGTCTGAAAATGAATTTGTATGGGCAATGGTAATTGTCAAAAGCTAGTCCTAAAGGACTTTGGCTAAGACCTTCTAGTGACGGAGGGTAGTCAATGGTTGCCACAGCCTCACCTTTCTTCTTGAAGATGGTGAATGTAATGATGTCACCTCAGGATTCCATATTTTGAGGAAAAATGTTACGTAACTAAGCCATGTGTGCCCCTTCCACACATCTCAACAGGCATTCAGTCGGGGCCAGGTACTGTGCCATTTTTTAATGCTCTCACCGTTGTGAAAATAAATTGGGCTAGAAAATAGGTCTTTTTTTTTCAGCCATGACTATATTTTTCCAATTCTCATTTGAAATGTTGGGGATAGTAGCCCATGGGAGCAGAGATATTAGGGGACAATGTACACCAAGTTGCACGCCTCGATCAGTGGTATCCGTTCAGTGTTCTGTGCTAAGTGCTTGGAAGAGTACAATAAATTTGGTATACACAATCCCTGACCTAAAAGATCTTACAATTTAGTAAGGGATTCTGACCCAAGAAGGCAGAGAACTAATCTAGTGAGTCACTGTCCTCATGGTTTTCCAACTTTATATCCCGGTAGTCAAGCGATTCACATTCAGACAGTCATACATTCCAAAATATTCCTGGGTTTGGGTAAGTGTGGGACCACCGCTGAACCCAGTGACCTATTACTCAACCCTGATCCAGTTCATTCATTCAATCATATTTATTGAGCATTTACTGGGTGCAGAGCACTGTACTAAGCACTTGGAATGTACAATTTGGCAACAGATAGAGACAATCCCTGCCCAACAATGGGCTCAGAGCCCAGGCCAGATGATTTCATCTGAATGGGAGGGAGCTGCCTACCAGCACAGCAATCCTGTTATTCCTGATTGGGTCATGGGGGTAAGGATGGCAAATCTGCCACTCAGTAATCTTGTCATCTGGTTGAGGTAGAAGAAAAGGCTCTTCAATGAACTGATCTGAGAAGGGTGTGGAGTGAAGGAATTCATTTAAGAAGGAAAAAAAGTAGGATCCTCGGACAAGACGAAACCTAATCACATACAACCAATGAAGTAATGCCGCCCTTCCTTCCTGAAGATACAACAAAATCTACCAATGAAAACCTCTCTACTCATGCCGATTATTTAGTGAGCCGCCAATATTTCAATTTGTTTTTACATTTTTTAAAGCAAAAATCCGGAAGCAAATACACAGTCTCCTGGAAAAATTAATGTACAGCAGAAGATTACTAAGTATTTATTGGAAAAATATTACAGGGTTTATTTATCCATTAAATGAATGCTGCAAGCTCTTAAACCATTTATAAACTAAATCCCACTTAATACATATGAGAATTATACAACCTCACCATGTGCACTCTAAGAATTCCATATTTTTTACATTATAGAACTTTAACCAACTTTAATTTATGCACTTTGCCTGACAAGAGAAAAGAGAATCTTTATAAAGAGGTTTCAACAAATTTTGCTTTCAGAGCCGAGCTGATATCACAGAAATGCTGAATAGGAAAAAGGCAAAGTATCTTATTAAGTTCAATATTTTTAAACATGTTACTAAGCCTGACAGTACATTGGTGTAGACACTGTATGACTACAGCTTTCAAAAATCTGTAGCTCAGTCATTAAGGCTAAATAACTTGTTTTCCAAATGTAATTCAAAATGAAATATGCTGTGGTGTGCGAGCCAATGGTGCACATCACAGCACGTGACAATTAGAGCACTCATGTAAAAGGGGCAGAGTCTCAAAGCTTAATCTATTTCTACAACTCCACAGATGGCTCCACAAAAACCAAACCATCAGCCAAACAATGAGGGGAAAAAAATGCCACCCTCCCATTAAAAACTACAGTTGGGATTGAAAGTTTAAAATTAAACTAGTGCTAAATATGATCTTTTGATGTCCACAGCTCTCACATTATCGCTAAGTCGGCTTGGGAGAGAGAAATTTTGGGACCACAACCTGCAAGGCCGAGTTGGGGCAGCAGATGACTCAGGAGTGCAGGGAAAAAGATACAAGAGAAAGTCTCCTTGCCTTGAGATCATTGGTCTTTGGTATCTCCCCCATTTTTGCCTCCTTGTGCTATGAAGCAGGGGGACAAATGGGGGACCACAAGTATTGGCCAAATAAAATTTGCTATGCAGAGTACTTCTTTTGTTTTCCACTTTAATCTCACATTACTGGGTTTGATCCAGCTGTGTGCTATGGGTAATGAGCAATTGCCCCCAATGTGCCCTACTCCCTAGGCTGCTTTAGAAACTAGAAAAGCAGAGTGCTTGATCTGTCTTCAGAGCCAGGCAACTGTCTTCAAGCTGTGGATGATCTCCTGTGAAAGACTACTCACCCAAAGCAGCAGCATGGCCTGTTTTTTGTTTTGTTTTGCTTTGTTTCATGGTTTAGATAATTAAAATAAGGTGAATCCATGGCCCAGGAGGATAAAGTATAAGTCATGACTTCTTAATCACTGAATATTTTTGTGATAGTGGAAAGCACATAGCAGGAAATTACAAAATCAGTAGGTCCTCCTTATTTAAAAGGTCAACAATATTATGAAAATAAAACAAAGAGAATCTAAAGGCATTAACCATTTTCTTCAGGTTCAACTGTACTCTCTCAAGCGCTTAGTTCAATGCTCTGCAACAGATTCTCCCTGAATACAGATTTCTTCATGGAAAAATAGATATCATTAAGCAAGTTCTAAAAGGTACCTTTTGTTCTTCAGTAAATTCAGAATCATTATGCTGAGACTGGGCCTCTTTCTGAAGATGTCTTGCTAATCTGTGAGAGAAAAAAATTCATGAATGTTTTATTTTGTAGGGTGAGAGAATATATTGTTCCAGGTGCAATAACTTAATATAGCTTTAGCCTTTTCAAAGACTTGAAGGGGAAGTCACACATCAATAAGCTGTTTCATAATGCTTTCAAAATCACAGCAGCTTTAATCAAAATCACGCTAAATGAATAGCTTAAGGGCTAAATAATAACAATAATAATAATAATTATGCTGTTATTTAAGCCCTTACTATGTGACAGGCACTGTACAAGCATTGGGGTGGATACAGTCCCTTGTCCCATGTGGGGCGCACAATCCCCATTTTACAGATGAGGTAACTGAGGCACAGGGAAGTGAAGTGATTTGCCCAAGGTGACACAGCAGACAAGTGGCGGAGCCAGGTTTAAAACGCACGACCTTCTGACTCCTAGGCCCATGCTCAATCCACCATGCCACTTCACACTTCTTCATTGGTTCAGTAATTGGCCTGCTGATCTATAAGGAAAAAGCTTTGAAGATCTCAGGTCTGAAAGTCAGAGGATCTGGGTTCTAACCCAGAATCTACCACTTGCCGGCACTGGGATCTTGGGCAAGTTATTTAACTTCTCCCATTCTCTCTCTTTCTTAGACTGTGGGCCCCATAAATCAATCAATCAACTGTATTTGAGCACTTACTGTGTGCAACACAACAGATTAGGTTGACACATTCCCTGCCCACAGTGAGTTTACAGTCTAGAAAGGGAACCAGACATCAACATAAATAAATTATGGATTCATACATAAGTGATGAGGGGCTGAGGGAAGGGAGAATAAAGACTGAAATCCAAGTGCAAGGGTGATGCAGAAGGGAGTGGGAGAAGAGGAAATGAGGGCTTAGCTAGGAAAGGGGATGATCTTTTATCCCAGTACTTAATGCTTGGTATTTAGTAAGCATTTAAATACCACAATTTTAATCATGAGTGTCTCGAGAAAGTACGATCAGGGGTTTGGCTTCAAAAATAGTTTCAAAAGTGACATTCATTCATTCAATCAGATTTATTGAGCGCTTACTGTGTGCAGAGCACTGTACTAAGCACTTGGAAAGTACAATTTGGCAACAGATAGAGACAATCCCTACCCAACAATAGGCTCACAGTCTAGAAAGGAGAAAGAGACAACAAAACAAGTAGACAGGCATCAATACCATCAAAATAGATAAATAGAATCATAGATATATACACATCATTAATAAAAGAGTAATAACTATGTACAAATATACACAAGTGCTGTGGGGAGGGGAAGAGAGTAGAGCAGAGGGAAGGAGTAGGAGCAATGGGGAGGGGAGGAGGAGCAGAGGGAAAGGGAGGATTCAAGGATTCAGTCAATGCCACCATCTACACCCTATGGCAGGGAGGAAATCTGCCCTGAGGTAGTTCCAGGGCATCCATTCTGCTCCCAAGCCACCCCAGGTGGTCTGCCCCAGGGCCATTTCAACCCTGGTATCTTGGTTATCCCGAATGGGAAGATTGATCCTACCCCCCTCCATCTCATCATCATCAATGGCACTTGAGCGCTTCCTATGTGCAAAACACTTTATTAAGCACCTGAGAGAGTACATCAGAAGTTAAAGTCCCTTGTCTCTGGGGACTTAGTAAAATCTCTTCAAGGACAGAGTTAGAACCAACTCATTGGGGCAATCAAATGCAAGCTGTCCCATGGAGGACTCCTCTAGAGCAAGAGGTGATCCAGCCTTTAAATAGAACTTCCTGGAAAACATTGAGGCAACATAGGCCTCAGTGCTGTCTTGGGAAGGCCCACAATTCAGTGTCAGTTTACTTTTGAGTTCATGGAGGCTTATGAACCATCTGACACCTTTCTTTCCAGCAGCCAGGACCTTAGGGGGTGTCTCTGTTGCACTAACGTTTCCGATCATTTCTCGAATTTACTAGCATCATTCTGAATTCCGGGGCTAATTTTCACCTTCATCCTCACAAACCTCCAGCTTGATATTATCTGCAAACTCATTGAGCACTAACTTCCATCAGGTAGATTTCTCTGCATGTGTTAAACGCCCCCAGGATCCGTTCCAAGGATGAGAATTTTTGTCTTTGAACTCACGACCTTGTACGCTTGTGCTGAATGATTGGAAAACCACTTTTAGTTCACCCCCGAGACCAGACTGAATTATGTCATTCATGATTTTGGTTTAATTTTTTAAATTCTGAAGTTAAATTATAGTTCATGAACATTGTTAAATTCCTCTAAATCATTACAATACCAACTACAAGAGGCATACTATATTACTCCAAAAGTATGATGAAATTTTTACACTATTTTTAGTACTTAATGGTCCACCTTAGAATTAAGGAATTACATAAGAAAGCTCAGTGGAAAGAGCCTGGGCTTCGGAGTCAGAGGTCATGGGTTCGACTCCCGGCTCTGCCACTTGTCAGCTGTGTGACTTTGGGCAAGTCACTTAACTTCTCTGAGCCTGAGATCCCTCATCTGTAAAATGGGGATTAAAACTCTAAGCCCCATGTGGGACAATCTGATCACCCTGTATCCCCCCCCAGCGCTTAGAACAGTGCTTTGCACATAGTAAGCGCTTATCGAATACCACCATTATTAATAATGTCAGACCAATAAGCCCATCCAGTACACTACCTTTGGTTAATGAACAGCGATGTCATTATTCCTGTTACCCTCCAAGTCATCAATCCTAAACCTTCCTTAGTTTTGCTTTTAGTAAAACATTAGGGACCTCTTGTCCATGAAATTTCCCCGATTCATTGCCCAAATCCCTTTAGAATTTCTCAGAATAAAGAATTCCATATTTCTACCTGCTTTGTGATGTGTTCCTTGTTTTCAACTGACCATCATATCCGCAGCCTTCATGATTTTTATGATTTTAAAAACTTCAATCAACTCCACCGCAGGATATTTCCTTCCAGATGCAAGTCATAATCTAAGCACCCACTCCGAGCATCGAGGTTCCCCTCCACTGTCTCTTCTCCAGCTAAGACCTTTCCAAGGGGAGGTGACCAGAATTGCAAAGGCACAATGGTCCTCCACTTCAACCTCCCACAAAACTACCTTACTTAACGTGACCACTTCTTACTATCTCTGTGCAAAAGAAATGCAATCTAAATGATAATGAATGTCACGAAGCACACTCAGGAGGAGCTTGGACAAATTCACATGAGAAAAATCCATAACCAGTGTATTTACTGAGCACTTACTGTGTGCGGTGCCCTGTACTAAATGCTTGGGAGGGGACAACACAACAGAGTTGGTAGACATGTTCACATGAGGAGGGAAAGATAATCATGTAGACAGAAAGTCTGGAATATTAAGTGGTTCTCATCCTCCAAGCATCCTGTTACAGTTTTCGGATGTTGAGATGGACCATTGTTTCTTCCAACCATTCATCAATTGGGTGGGATGGTGTCACATGAGATCCCGTGATCCTCTGGGCCCAACAGACTTGTTTTTGTCAATAACAGTCACAGAGCAGGATTATCACAAAGTAGTCAATTATAAAGTTGCTGTGGCAGCCAGCTCCTTGGTTCTCCCACCACTTTCCAATTGGTCCCTGAAGAGCCACTGGCTCCACTCTGAGCAACCATGGTGAGAATTTCAATGAGCCAGCACAGCTGCCTTATCCCACTCTTTCTTTCTATTAACTTTTGCACAGCAGGAAGTGAATGTGTACGCAAGTGGGTTCTCCCCTATCTGCCACTCACCCACTCTCTTCCTCCCCATCCTCCCCCCATTATCTCTCCTTAAAGGCTTAACACCCTGGTTCTGTCCTCAAAGTCCACTGGGACTTAAGAAAATCTAGTCCCTTTCCTCTTGTCATAATCTCAGCCCTTTGGATGGCCAGAAACCTCTAGAAATGACCTCGGTGCCATTATCCCCTCCAAAGGCACCTGAAGTATAAGCAACTATATGAGCTGGTGCGGCAAAAGGAGCAGAACAGAGGAATCAGAGGTCTGTCCGGGAGTGTATTTCTGAATGACAAAGTGGGGGGGTGGCTTCCTTCCAGCTGCTCTCAGAGTCCTTTTGAAGTGCAAATGAAGGGTGCTGCTCTTTGGCAGAAGGGGAAAGCAGAGAAACCCAGCTTCATAAATTTGAGTGGGTGTGCCAGTGGGAGTGTGGAAGGGTATTGTAAAATGAACACCACTTCTAGTAGTGTTCATTAGGAAACCAGTATTGGGATTGAATGTGTGTTAAATATGTAATTTGAAAATGATGCCTATGACCTGCTACCTCTAATAATTTTTCTGTCATTGTGGTATTTGTTAAGCTTTTACTATATGCCAAGCACTGTACTAAGTGCTGGGCCACGTACAGAGTAATCAGGTCCCCCATGGGGCTTTCAGAATAAGTAAGAATTTTAAGCATAAGTAATGTATAATACATAATGTATAAGCATAAGTAAGCATCCCATCATAAGCATGTGAACCAGGGAGCTCATCTGAAATCTGGAGTCATTTTGATTTGGGGTAGTAGATTCTACAGTTATGCTCTTTTGATCTGTTTTTCCCCAAGGCCACACATCGGTTCCAGTTTGAGAACTTCTATTTCCATTATATTATGCAAAAAAAAAAAACCCAAACCAAAACTCCAAGCACTTAACAATCCTTACCGATCTTCATGTTTATTTCCCCCCCTTTACGAATGAAATTGCCTAAAGGCACAAATAATCATTGCAGTGGCAGGGCTTGAGATGAAAATCCAGTTCTTCCTTGCTCCTAATCCAGTGCTCTTCGTAGTAGACCATGCTCCGCTTATTGAGGGCAAACCACCGCTCATCCACAAGACACCCAGACTGTAAACTCACTGCGGGTAGGGAAGGTGACTACCAACACCATGAAATACTGAATTCTCCCAAATGCTCAGTACAGTTCTCTGCAACAGTAAGTGTCCAAAAAATAAGACCGATCGACTGAACACTGCACTTCTACTAACCGTCGCTGAGCACAAATGCTTCCAAACAATACCATCTAGAGTGGCTCAGTGGAAAGAGCCCAGACTTGGGAGTCAGAGGTCATGGGTTTGAATCCCGAATCTGCCACTTGTCAGCTGTGTGACTGTGGGCAAGTCACTTCACTTCTCTGAGCCTCAGTGACCTCATCTGTCAAATGGGGGTTAACTATGAGCCTCATGTGGGACAACTTGATTACCCTGTATCTACCCCAGCGCTTAGAACAGTGCTCTGCACCTAGTAAGCGCTTAACAAATACCAACATTATTATTATTACTCTGATCGTAAAACTCTTACAGCTTTTAAACAGAAAAAATCTAACTAGGCTTTGATTGAAAAGTAATCCTACAACTTTTCTGAAGGGCAGGGCACATGGTAGTAGCAGGGTGGGAAGGGACTGGTACCCACATGTGCCCTGAGGCCAGCGATGAGAAAGAGGAAAAGGAAGAAGGGTTTTTTCGGGGTGGGGGAGGACCGCGGCCGGTCCTCTGCTGGGTTCGTTTTCTCATTTTGCTCTCTTCGGCTCACATCCTGCGCCGCGGCTCCACCCAAAGCAATTGAAACGGGGTGTGTGGGTGGGTGGGGGGAATAGGGTGGGGTGGATGGGTTTGGGGGGGAGGGTGTATCCTTTGCCTTGCAAAATAATGCTCTGAAACTGAAACTGCGCGATGGGTGGATTGTGAAAACCCGGTCCCGGGGGTGGGGAAGGGCTGCGAAGTGGGGGGAGGCGATTAGGGGACGACCTCCACCACCCCAACTTTTCCTTCCTCCTCTCCTCTCCCCTTCCAGCCGCCCCGAGTTGGGGACGGGGTCTGGGGGGAGTCGGTGGTCTCCCGGGAGGTGGGAGAGGAGCCCGCGACTCTTTCGGAGATTTAAAAAGAAACGGAGGGGCGGGAACCCGAGAGAGGAGGCGGCGGCGGAGGAAAAACAAGATCGGGGAGGGAAAGGGAGGGCGCGGTTGTGCGAAGGCGGCCTGGGCCTTTGTGGGGCGGGGGCGGCGGGGCTCCCGGGGGTGACCGGTGTGGCTACCTGGGGAGCAGCAGCCCGCGGGGGACAAAGGGTCTTAGCTGGGCCTGTCGGGCTCAGGGGAGGCCGCGGCGGGGAGAGAAGGGAGAGGAGGAAGAGGAGGGAAAGGCAGGCTCTCCTTGCCCCGGCCCGGGCACTCCACACTGGGGGGACACTAAGGGGGAGGGCGAAGGAGAGACGAGGATGAAGGAGAGGCCAAGGGAGAGGCTTAATAATAATAATAATAATAATAATGATAATGATGGTATTTAAGCGCTTACTATGTGCAAAACACTGTTCTAAGCGCTTAAGGAGAGACTGAGGGAAAGACTGAGGGGCAGGCTGAGGGAGAGACTTAATAATAATGATGAAGGCATTTGTTAAGCGCTTACTATGTGCAAAACAATGTTCTAAGCGCTTAAGGAGAGACTGAGGGAGAGGCCGAGGGAGAGGCTTACTAATGATGATGATGGCATTTATTAAGCGCTTACTATATGTAAAACACTGTTCTAAGCACTTAAAGAGAGACTAAGGGAAAGGAAAGACTGAGGGAGAGGCTTAATAATAATAATGATGATGGCATTTGTTAAGCGCTTACTATGTGCAAAACACTGTTCTAAGCGCTTAAGGAGAGACTGAGGGAGAGGAAAGACTGAGGGAGAGGCCGAGGGAGAGGCTTAATAATAATGATGATGGCATTTATTAAGCGCTTACTATGTGCAAAACACTATTCTAAGCACTTAAGGAAGGACTGAGGGAGAGGAAAGACTGAGGGAAACGCCAAGGGAGAGACCTAAGGAGAGACTGAGGGAAAGACGAGGTTGAGGGAGAGGAAAGACTAAGGGAGAGGCTTAATAATAGTAATGATGATGATGGCATTTGTTAAACGCTTACTATGTGTAAAACACTGTTCAAAGCGCTTAAGGAGAGACTGAGGGAGAGGAAAGACTGAGGGGAAGGCTGAGGGAGAGGCCAAGGGAGAGGCTTACTTATAATAATGGCATTTGTTAAGCACTTACTATGTTCAAAGCACTGTTCTAAGCGCTTAAGGACAGACTGAGGGAGAGGAAAGACTGTGAGAGAGGCCGAGGGAGAGGCAAGACTGAAGGAGAGGCCAAGGGAGAGGCTTAATAATAATAATAATGATGGTGGCATTTGTTAAGCCCTTACTATGTGTAAAGCACTGTTCTAAGCGCTTAAGGAGAGACTAAAGGAGAGGAAAGACTGAGGGAGAGGCCGAGGGAGAGACGAGACTGAAGGCGAGGCCAAGGGAGAGGCTTAATAATAATAATGATGATGATGGCATTTGTTAAGCACTTACTATGTGCAAAACATTGTTCGAAGCCCTTAAGGAGAGACTGAAGGAGAGGAAAGACTGAGGGAGAGGCTTAATAATAATAATAATGATGGCATTTCTTAAGCGCTTACTATGTGCAAAGCACTGTTCTAAGCCCTTAAGGAGAGACTGAAGGAAAGACTGAGGGAGAGGCTTAATAATAATAATGATAATGATGATGGCATTTCTTAAGCGCAAAGCACTGTTCTAAGCGCTTAAGGAGAGACTGAAGGAGAGGAAAGAATAAAGGAGAGGCCGAGGGAGAAGAGAGACTGAGAGACGAGGCTGAGGGAGAGGAAAGGCCGAAGGGGGAGCGGGAGCCCGGCGCCCCCGGCCCGTCACTCACATCTGATACTCGTCTATGGCCTCCACCAGCTGCCCCCACGAGTCGAAGTCGGCGCCCCTCCTGAAGCTGGCGCCCCAGCGCTGCAGCAGGGTCCGGGTCACCTTCGACATGGCCCGGCCCCTCCTCCCGCCGCCCCCGGCCCCTAGGGCACCATGCTCCCCGGACGGGGACGGCGACGGGACCGGCGGCGCCACCGGGACGGAGCCCGCCTCAGGGGCCGCCGCCCAGCCTCATTTGCCGCCACGGCCAAGCATGGCTGCGGCAACCGCCCCGCCCCGCCCCGACCTCCGTTGCGTCAGGACCGGCCCGGCCCGGCCCAGCCCGGCCCGGCCCCTCCCCGGGCCCGCCGCGGCCATTGTGGGCCGCTGTCTCCTGCGGACCCGGCGGCCCGGACAGCGGACGACCCGGGGATCGGAGTCCCTGCCCCAGCCCCGGCCCCGGCCCGGTGGACAGGGTGAGGAAGGGGAGGAGGAGGAGGAGGGAGCGGAGCGTTGTGCTGCTACAGGTTCAGAGCCACTTCCGCCTCCAAACCGTCAGGCCCGAGGGCCGCAAGGACCGTCCACCCCCCGACTCCCTTTCTTCCCCCTTCTCAACCCCCCTTCCCCCCCCCCCCGACCCTCCTTTCCTAATCTCCCTTTTCCCCCAGAGATCTGCATCCCGCCTCTCCCTTCCCGGGTTGCCGCCCAGCTCCCCGAGCAGGCCGAGTGTCTTTTGTTCTCGGCCCTTCTCCCCCTCGTCCCTCGCTGCGCGGGACCCGGACCGAACTCATCCTAATAATGATGTGTTTACTACGCGCGAAGCACCGTGCTAAGCGCTGGGGTGGAAACAGGGAAGTCGGGTCGGACGCGGTCCCCGTCGCACTTGGGGCTCTGTCATCCCACCCTTCTCCCTACTCAGTCATTCACTCGTCTTTATGGAGCGCTTAGTGTGTGCAGAGCACTGTACTAAGCGCTTGGAACTACAGATGGAGGAAAAATCCCTGGCCACACTGGGCTTATAATGTTGGTATTTCTTAAGCGCTTACTACGTGCCAAGCACTGTTGTAAGCGCTTGGGAAGTACAGATGGAGGAAAAATCCCTGCCCACACTGGGTTTATAATGTTGGTATTTCTTAAGCGCTTACTACGTGCCAAGCACTGTTCTAAGCGTTTGGAAACTACAGATGGAGAAAAATCCCTGCCCACATTGGGCTTATAATGTTGGTATTTCTTAAGCTCTTACTATGTGCCAAGCACTGTTCTAAGAGCTTGGGAAGTACAGATGGAGAAAAATTCCTGCCCACATGGGCTTATAATGTTATTTCTTAAACGCTTACTACATGCCAAGCACTGTTCTAAGCTCTTGGGAAGTATAGATGGAAAAAAATCCCTGCCCACACTGGGCTTTAAATGTTGGTATTTCTTAAGCGCTTACTACGTGCCAAGCACTGTTCTAAGCGCTTGGGAACTACAGATGGAGAAAAATCCCTGCCCACACTGGGCTTATAATTTTGGTATTTTTTAAGCGCTTACTACGTGCCAAGCCCAGTTCTAAGCCCTGGGGGGAGATCCAGCGTAATCAGGTTGTCTCCCGTGGGCTCACAGTCTTCATCCCCATTTTACAGATGAGGGTCACTGACGCGCAGAGAATAATGATGGTATTTGTTAAGCGCACTCCATGCCAAGCACTGTTCTAAGCGCTGGGGGGATACAAGGTGATCAGGTTGTCCCACGTGGGGCTCACAGGTTTCATCCCCATTTTACAGATGAGTACACTGAGGCACCGAGAAGTCGTGACTTGCCCAGAGTCACACAGCTGACAAGCGGCGGAGCGGGGATTAGAACCCACGACCTCTGACTCCCCAGCCCGGGCTCTTTTCCACTGAGCCACGCTGCTTCTCAGAGAAGTGAAGTAATAATAATAATGATAATGTTGGTATTTGTTAAGCACTTACTATGTGCAGAGCACTGTTCTAAGTGCTGGGGTTGATACAGAGTAATCAGGTTGTCCCACGTGAGGCTCACAGTTAATCCCCATTTGACAGATGAAGTAATAATAATAATGTTGGTATTTGTTAAGTGATTACTATGTGCAGAGCACTGTTCTAAGCGCTGGGGTTGATACAGAGTAATCAGGTTGTCCCACGTGAGGTTCACAGTTAATCCCCCTTTGACAGATGAAGTAATAATAATAACGTTGGTATTTGTTCAGCGCTTACTATGTGCAGAGCACTGTTCTAAGCGCTGGGGGAGATACAGGGTAATCAGGTTGTCCCACTTGAGGCTCACAGTCTTAATCCCCATTTGACAGATGAGGGAACTGAGGCCCAGTGAAGTGACTTGCCCACAGTCACACAGCTGCCAAGTGGCAGAGTCTGGATTCGAACCCATGACCTCTGCCTCCCCAGCCCGGGCTCTTTCCACTGAGCCACGCTGCCTCTCTAAGTGACTTGCCCAAGGTGACACAAGCAGACAAGTGGCGGGGCCGGGATTAGAAGTTTATGGTTAGAGAAGCAGCGTGGCTCAGTGGAAAGAGCCCGGGTTTGGGAGTCATAGGTCATGGGTTCGAATCCCGGCTCTGCCTCTTGTCAGCTGTGTGACTGTGGGCAAGTCACTTCACTTCTCTGGGCCTCAATTCCCTCATCTGTAAAATGGGTATTAAGATTGTGAGCCTCACATGGGACCACCTGATTACCCTGTATCACTCCTGCGCTTAGAACACTGCTCTGCACGTAGTAAGCGTTTAAGAAATACCAACATTATTATTTAGAAGATGGGGGGGGGCGTCTAGAACTTCCCCCCTCCCCAAACTCGGCCGGTCCCCGCCTAGCAGCGAGCGATGCTCTCGGCCCATCCCAGCCTGGCTCTGGGAGCGGTCGATGTTATCGGCTTTCGATGAGAATGACTTTCCCTCCCCACTCCTTCCTGGGTCCGGAGGGGGAGAGGGGGCGCGTGCGACTCCGCCCTCATCACGCAGGCGCCAACAGGGCGGGGCCGGAAGTAGGTCATGTAGCCAACCGGAAGTCGGTCGTGTGGCCAACCGGAAGTGGCTGCTCAGGTAGGTGCTTTAAGGGGGAGGGGGAAAGGCCACTGGGGGTCGTGGAGGGTCTGGGCGGGGATGGTCCCTATCTAATAATGTTGCTATTTGTTAAGCGCTTACTATGTGCCGAGCACTGTTCTAAGCGCTGGGGTAGACACAGGGGAATCAGGTTGTCCCACGTGGGGCTCACAGTCTTAATCCCCATTTTCCAGATGAGGGAACTGAGGCACCGAGAAGTGAAGTGACTTGCCCAAAGTCACACAGCTGACAAGTGGCCGAGCCGGGATTCGAACCCATGACCTCTGACTCCAAAGCCCAGGCACTTTCCACTGAGCCACGCTGCTTCCTATCTGTTGCCGAAATGTTCATTCCAAGCGCTTAGTACAGCGCTTAATATAAATCAATAGTAATGTTGGTATTTGTTAAACGCTTACTAGGTGCAGAACACTGTTGTAAGCGCTGGGGTAGATAACTGTGAGCCTCACCTGGGACCACCTGATTACCCTGTATCTACCCCAGTGCTTAGAACAGTCCTCTGCACTTAGTAAGCGCTTAACAAATACCAATATTATTACTACCCTGTATCTACCCCAGCGCTTAGAACAGTGCTCTGCACCTAGTAAGCGCTTAATATGAATGAATGAATAGTAATGTTGGTATTTAAGCGCTTACTAGGTGCAGAGCACTGTTGTAAGCGTTGGGCTAGATAACTGTGAGCCTCACGTGGGACCACCTGATTACCCTATATCTACCCCAGTGCTTAGAACAGTGCTCTGCACCTGGTAAGTGCTTAAATACCAACATTATTATTACCGTGTATCTACCCCAGCGCTTAGAACAGTGCTCTGCACCTAGTAAGCACTTAACAAATACCAACATTATTATTATTATCCGGGGTCATCAGGTTGTTCCACGTGGGGCTCACAGTTAATCCCCATTTGACAGATGAGGTCACTGAGGCCCAGACAAGTGAAGTGACTTGCCC
This sequence comes from Ornithorhynchus anatinus, assembly GCF_004115215.2. Lineage (NCBI taxonomy): Eukaryota > Metazoa > Chordata > Mammalia > Monotremata > Ornithorhynchidae > Ornithorhynchus > Ornithorhynchus anatinus. Next base: position 6,960,137 of record NC_041746.1, on the reverse strand, counting down.
GAAGTCACACAGGTGACAAGTGGCGGAATGGGGATTAGAACGGGATTGTCTCTATTTGTTGCTGAATTGTACTCACCAATGTTCTGCACACAGCACTCAATAAATCAGATCGAATGTAGAGAAGCAGTGTGGCTCAGTGGAAAGAACCCGGGCTTGAGAGTCAGAGGTCATGGGTTTGAATCCTGACTCCGCCGCTTGCCAGCTGTGTGACTGTGGGCAAGTCACTTAACTTCTCTGTGCCTCAGTTACCTCATCTGTAAAATGCGAATTAAAACTGTGAGCCCCTCGAGGGGGCAATCTGATCAGCTTGTATCTCCCCAGCGCTTAGAACAGTGCTTTGCACATAGGAAGTGTTTAACCAATACCACCATTATTATGACACACGGAGATGAGCACCTACAAATTAATCAAATGTATTTATTGAGCGCTTATTGTTTGCAGAGAACTGTACTACTAATAAAAGTAACAGTAATAAGTGCTGGGGAGAGTATGGTATAATAGAGTTGGGAGGCACATGCCCTGCCCAAAAGTAGCTTATAGTCTAGAGAGGGAGATGGACATTAATATAAATAAGTACTATAGTAAATTCATAAGTGCTGTGGGGGTGAGGTTGGACTGTGAGCTCATTTTGAGCAGGGATTGTCACTCTTATTGCTGTAGCGTACTTTCCCAAGCGCTTAAGACAGTGCTGTGCACACAGTAAGTGCTTAATAAATGCGATTGAGTGAATGAATTAATAAAGGGTGCACATCCAAGTTCAAGGGCAGCGCAGAAGGGAGTGGGAGAAGAAGAAATGAGGGCCTAGGCTCCTGTTTGAAAAGCGTCTCCCTCCCTCCCCATCGGGAGACTCTGACCATCTCCACTCCCTTATCCCCATCTGAAAAGTCTCTGGGGTTCCTTGGAAGGCTTTGGGCCACTCTGGGAGGCTGCCCATCTGTCCCACCAGTTGGCATTGGTAGGGAACTTGCAGATCTTTTTTTCTTCCTTCCCTGCCACCTCAGGTGGGAGAGCCTGCGGTATTTATCCTTTTAGATGGATAGTTATTTGTGAAAAGTGGAACTCCATCCAAATAGGAAGTAGTCCTCACAACTTATTTCCCAGAATTGCCCTTTAGGCATTGTCAGGCAAATGCATTTAGAGAATCACTAGAATGATTTTATTGTCTGCATGTTGGTTAAATATGGCATGAGGAGAAAAGCATACGATTCACAAATTGCAAAATAAGATTTCCCAAAATGGTTAATGTTGGCAGAGTGGCACTTCCACCCTGTTTTCAGGGGATATTTTTCAAAGTATTGATTGGACCAATGATTACGTTAATAATGCTTCTGTTCAAAGGCAAAATTGTTTTGTTGGTTGACATCAATTCCTTGAATTTGTTCTAGGAAGTAAATCCCAATTCATTAAGTGTTTCAAATTTCTTGAAACTGGTCTTGTCTTCAACAAGTCAAATACACTGTAGGATTTGCCCACCACTTCCAAACATTTTTTCTTTATGTACTACCCTATTAAGTATCTAAGAGGAAAAATGTTTTGAAGGAATGTGCATTACATTTTTTCATGAGCAGTGATACATTTTTTTGAAAGATACTAGGTTAACTCCAGAGAGAGAATCTTCTTAGTTAAACACAGAAGAAAAGAAGATGTGAGAGTAATGTTATTCCATTTGTTATGGACGAGATAGGCGAGACTGAGGTACAATGAGTAGACCAAGGATGCAAGTAGATAAAATTATCGGTCACATTCGTGATGCCCGAAAATCAAAGCTAAGCGGCTAGAAACAAACTAAAATGAAAACATAGTTTATATTGATCTTCATTAGTTTTCCTTTACTTTGGTTTCTGAAATCTGGCTTAAATCTTTCAATCATTCCTGTTAATCGTTGTCTTTCTATGCATGGCTTAAAGAGTGCTACTCATACTATTAATGGTATTAGTAAAAACTAGAAAAAAACTACGTTGGCAAAACATTTTATTGTAAGTTAAATTGAAGTAAACATGTGAATGAGTCATGGACATTGGAATTTTTTCTGTTCACTACTTCCTGGAATCAGGCATTTCCTCCTGCCTTCAAGACATCTCTCCTTGGATGCCCTGCTGTCACCTCAAATTTAACGTGTCCAAAACAGAACTTATCTTCCCACTCAAACCCTGTCCTCCCCGTGACTTTCCAGCACTGTAGACAGCACCATCATCTTTCCTGTCTCACAGATCCGGAACCTTGGCGTTATCCTTGACTCTCTCTCTCATTCAACACGTACATTGAACACACAAATCCTGTCCCGTTTAACCTTCACAACATGGCTAAAATCTGCTCTTTCCTCCCCATCCAAGCTGCAATCACATTAATCCAATCATTTATCCTACGGCCTCTTGATTAACAGCCTCCTTCACTGCCTCCTGTCTCTCCTCTCTTCATTCTGCTGCCCAGATCATTTTTCTACAAAAATGTTCAGGCCATGTTTTCCTACTCCTCAGGAACCTCTAGTGGTTGCCCATCCACCTCCACATCAAACAGAAACTCCTACCATCGATTTACCGTCAGTCACCTTGCTCCCTCCTACGTCACCTCGCTGCTCTCCCTGCTTTGCTGCAACTGCTTCAGTGTAACTGCTCCTTGCAGCCTTACGTACTTCCTTGCATGCAGAGTCTGTTGGAGACATTTGTCTCCCCAATCAACTCTCCGGGCTATAGGGAACCAGGACAAGCTTTTGATTCAAAGCTTGGGTTAAAGAGTGGGACTACGGCTTTTGGACTCAGTGAGTGGGTTAAGGAGTGGGACTAGTTAAAAAAAAAAACTACCTCCAACCTTCCCTGATTTAGATTGTGCTCGTGAGGCTTTGGTTCCAGAGGCTTGCAAGTACCAAGTGGCCAATTTGTCAATAAATAAGTGGTCCTGCTCATGTAGCAAGGGTCAGAGTCCCCAAAAGCCCAGCCTCTTAAAATTGGCAACTCAGAGACAGTGTGGTCTAGGGGAATAGAGCATGGGCCTGAGAGTCAGAAAGCCCTGGGTTTTAATACCGGCTCTGCCACTTGTCTGCAGTGTAACCTTGGCCAATTCATTTAACTTCTGTGGGCCTCCGTTACTTCATCTGTAAAAGGGGGATTAAGACTGTGAGCCCCATGTGGGACAGGGACTTTGTCTCACCTGATTAACTTGTACCTACCCTAGTGTTTAGTACAGTGCCTGGCACATAGTAAGCACTTAACAAATACCATTCAAAACCCCCGAAAACTCCAGGCTTCGTTCCCTTGCCTCTACAATCAGGTCTGGCCAACCCTTCATTCATACTTCCCTGGAGACTCCAGGGGGTAGGGGAAACTACCAGCAACTGCTTCAGCCAGGTGCTCGGTGCTCTGTGGGCTCTTTACTCTAAATTGACGAAACCGAGAGATCGTAGAAATGGAGAAAACAATAATGTAGATTTTTCTGGATCATTTTCATTTGGATAAACAAAATATATTTCAAGATTCACCATTTTTTTTAGAAAACATTTGAACTCTTCATAGCTCTCATTTTTTCCCCTCTTGTTTGAAGTTCCCAAAATAGGTTTGAAGAAAACGAGTGGGGGAAAATGACCCACTGGTTTCATCGGAACCCACTGAAGGCCACTGCACCGGTCTCATTTAACTACTATGGAGTAGCTTCAAGCCCTGCTGCTGCAAAGATTTGCAAGTAAGTTTCCATAGGGATACACGTTGGCAGGTGTTTTATAAGCATTTAATAGAATTGTATTATTTTGAGTTCTTCTCTTGGAAAATCACTATTGTGGCTATATCCCAGTTTTCAGTTTAGCAGTGCTATTAAAAATGCTGTCATGGACACAAATGGTATTTTTTTTAATGTCCCCTTTGTAGATGTGCTATATTCCCCTTTCTGGAGGATGTTATACAGAAACAAATTCCATGAATACTTTAAATTTAGTAGCCAGCTAAAAAAATCAAAATCTGCTGTAAATTTCTAAAATCCCAACTTTAGAATGCAAAGCTTCTTTGTCAGATAAAGTTATTTAAATGGAAAGTGAATATTTAGTGCAAATTTAATACTTGCAATTATATCTTAAGGAATTTAATTTCTTTTTCTGGGAAGCAGCTTGGCACAGTGGATAGTGCCCCGGCCTGGGAGTCAGAAGGTCATGGGTTCTAATCCCAACTCCGCCACTCACCTGCTTTGGCGAGTTACTTCACTTCTCTGGGCTTCAGTTACTTCATCTGTAAAATGGGGATTGAGACTGTGAGCCCCATGTGGGGCAGGGACTGTGTCCAACCTGATTTGCTTGTATCCACCCTAACGCTTAGTACAGTGCCTGGCATGTAGTAAGCGCTTAACAAATACCACAATTATTATTAGATTTAATGAAGCAGATTCTTTTGTTCTGTTACAGAAAATGTTTATAATTATGCTTTTAATTCAGTGCTGAATTAAAGCACTGGGCTAAGAGCTGGGTTAGATTCAGATAATCAGTTCAAACACAGTCTATGAGCCACATGAGGATCCCGGTGTAAGAGATGGGGCGATAGCATGTTTGGATCATGTTTGTTTGGGACAAATAGAGCAGCTCTCCCCTTTCCACTGAATATGCCAGTGTACTGAAATTTGAAAACATGCTAAGTGACCCTTTTACCATAGATTTCATTTTTCAACAGTTATTCAGCACTTCTCATTTTTATTTCTATTCCTTTTTAAGTGATCTCAGATCATCTAGGACACGGCTGCTTGAACTTTTTGTTGATTCAACCTGTAATTCAGAAATGATGAAGAATGCAACAGATTCGTATTTTTCACTTTTACAAGGTGAGCCTCTTCTACTATTCTGATCTGTGAAGAATCGTTTTTCCATCTGGTAAAGGCTAATATTTCAATAGCCTTTTTGCTGAAATGCAAGAATAAGAATTCCTACAATTCCAGCAATCCAAGTCTTGTACTCTTTTAAAATCAGTTTTGCAGTTCACTTTGAAAATTTGGTGGGGCGTAGAGTGATGATGATGATGGTATTTGTTAAGCGCTTACTATCTCAGACATTACCTTGACACTTAATATGCGCTTGATGTAAATTGCAGATAGCTGTGAAATTGTGCCTCAGATTTTGTGGAATTTAGCAGCTGAGGATACTGCTTATCCCCTTGTGTGTACTCTAAAATTTAGCTTGTATTTGTTTAACTCTAAATTGGTACAGAATATGGATAAATATTTGCACATAAATAAGGATTGCTTCCTTTCCAGGCTTCATAAATTCATTGGATGAGTCTACTCAAGAAAGCAAGTTAAGATATATTCAAAACTTTAAGTGGACTGATACATTACAAGGACATGTTCCAAGGTATGAGGTCTTATATGTGTGCTTTTACTTTGCACATATACTTTACTCTGGTTCTATTAGTGAATTAGATGGAGGTTGCCAAATGAAAGTTTCCCATCGAGGTAGAACATGATATGCTCCTGAACGAAGTAGTTGTTGCTGGGGCCAGATAAGGTAGGCAGGCTATAGCATGAGTTTTCCTCACTGAAGGGTTCTTCAAGAACTTAACCCCCACACGTTAAAGTTTTACTTTCAGGCATCACTCAAGAATTATTTTTTTGTTTCTCTCAACTCCTTTTTTGCTTTCCCTTTGTATTGGAAGTTTTTCTGATTTATCCTGTTGCATTTTCTCATGATTGCAGATGAGAATGTTTTGTTTATCTTGAACTTGATTATACGTCTAACACTTTGCTACAGCACTTTTGTTTTTCTGTTTTGCTTTGTGGTTTGTTTTTTAACATTCCAGCCTTGCTGGGTGGATTTCTCTTGTGTAATCGAGGTCTTCCCTATAAAGGTCACCTAGTGTAGATGTCTTTGTTTTCTGTTTGTTTCTTTTATTGATTTGTTTTTAGGTGGCCTTCATTTCCCTAGGTTGGGAATTATACTTCTTTTATGGTCTTGCTCCTCAGGATTTGCTACGTTATCTCCGGCACCCTCTCTCTCCCTCTGTCCTTGTTTCTTTTTTTTCCTCTCTCTTTCTTTTAAAATTTTCTCTTACCTTGTGTTTCTTCGCTCACTTTTGTTTTTTGCCACTGTTTTTCCAGTCCTCTACTTTCATAATTGTAAATGAGCCATGCATGTACAATGATGCATATACAATGATTGTGAGACTGGTGGGAAATGGTTGATAGTGACGGGAATTCTAGAAGGCAATGTCTGGCTCCCCGACTAAATTTTAAGCTCTTTGAGGGCAGGAATTGTCTCTACTAAGGTGTTGTCCTCTTCCAATCACTTGTTCTGCACACTGAAGGACTCAGTAAATAGTATTGATTGACACCAATGTGATAATGTTAGAGTTATTTATTAAGGTTTCAGGGGAGTGATAAATATATAATATTGCAATGGATTACTTCATATCAATCAGCAGCATTTTTCATAGTGAAAAAAGTTTAATGTCACAGAGAATGAGATTACTTTATTTCAGAGACACTGATATTATTTGCACCATCAAATTGTAACCGTGGATTTTGTTATCTAAGTACACCTGAAGAATTGTGAATTCAGGTTCTGTGGTGTACCGTGTTGGTAAACTTGTTTGTTATGATGAACAGTGACACTGAAGGTAGAATCCAGTGCCTTAAACTACGATTGGGATGAGGACCAGGCTTGGATTAGATTATCTGTTCAAAATAAATCTTCAGGAATTTTGCTAATTAACATGTTCTTATTTTTAGTGCCCAGCAAGATGCTGTTTTTGAATTGATTTCCATGGGTTTTAATGTAGCATTATGGTATACCAAATATGCATCACGATTGGCTGGAAAAGAAAAGTAAGTATATTGTGGTGAAGTTGTGTGTTTAAAGTAAAATGCCAGTGCCAGTCATGCACTTTCAAGTTTCCTAAGCACTTGGGTATACAGCAGATAACCTGTAATTATAGATCATTATGGTTATTGAGCATGCAGTTAACTGTGTCAGTATAAAGAATGTTTCCTAATTTAGTTATTGTCTTGTAGCATAACAGAAGATGAAGCAAAAGAAGTTCATAGAAGCCTGAAAACTGCAGCTGGAATTTTTAAACATTTAAAGGTATGAAAATATATTGGTTTCCATACACATTAGATTTCAAATGGATGAGCAATTTGGAAATAATCTTTACAATTGGCAAAAAGTGAAATGTTTATATTGGGCTGTTTTGAGATGCTCTAGTTGCAGATGTTATATAATTATATACATATTCTGCCAGAAGGTATGTGCTTTCACTCTCCATTTTTGGGTAGAGTGTCAAAATACGGACACTTTCTTTTGACAATGTGTGTCCTTTTGAATACCGCACAGTGTGAATTTGTGCGCTTGCATGTAGCAGTGAGTACTCCAACAGGAGTTTTCCTTATTGTGGGTTTCTGCAAGAACACGTCTCCTGCATTATAGCAGAATGGGGTATACATAAAAATGATGAAATACCCAGTCCCTCTAGACTGTGGCCAGGGAACATGTCTACCAACTCTAACAAATTTTACTCTCCCAAGCGATTAGTATATTAGTCTGCATGCAGTAAGTGCTTAATAAATACCATTGATTGCTTGTTACTTCTAAAAGGCAAGGGTTGCCTCTCATATAATCCCATTTTAAGGAAAATTTACGCTGTAGCGAAGGTGGCCACTGATGGACTTTGCAATACCAGATAAGGAGCTACAGGTGACTTCACTTGTCACATTGGACACACAGTGTAACTTGGCGACATAACCTGCCATTTTGTGGAAGTACACTGATTTTTGTACTATCTTAGAGCTTTTGCCCAGGGGGACTCCTGATCTTCTCATTGCTCCAGAGCCTTTGCAGTCCCCTCCCAGGCATGTATGAACTCAGGTATTGCATTCAAGCTGTGGGACTTAGTGAAAGTGCCAGGGAAAAGGGATGCTAGGGGCTGAAAATAAACCTGGCAGGAAAGCGTCCAGTATCATACACATAATAGATGAACTGAAAAGCAGACTTTCCAAAATAAAACTAGACTGGCTACCCTAGCCATAGTATGACTTTCAGTTCCACATATACTGTGCACAAGCTATTTCTTGCAAGGCTGTATTATGAGTGGCCCAGCCTTTTCCCCAGGAATCTTGACTTCTTATATCTCCTTAATATAACCTCAAAAAATAACCATAAGTAATTGGAGTGTAGATAAAGATAATAGTAAGCACCTAACAAGTACACATGGGGCTCACACTCTTAACCCCCATTTTACAGATGGGGTAACTGAGGCCCAGAGAAGTAAAGTGACTTGTCTAAGGTCACACAGCAGACGTGGTATATCTGGGATTAGAACCCAGGTCCTTCTGACTCCTAAGCCCAGGCTCTATCCTCTAAGCCACACTGCTTTTCACACCTAACACCTGATTCTTTTGGTCTCTCTTAGGAAAACCAGATCCCCAAACTCATTACACCTGCAGAAAAGGGAAGAGATTTAGAGGCTCGACTGATTGATGCCTACATCATCCAGTGCCAAGCTGAAGCTCAAGAAGGTATCACTATTGCAAAAGTTTCACAGTACAAGGTTATGGACTTCATTTCCTTAATAGTCTAAAGATAGCTAGGGGCAAAGGGCTAGTTCAAGGATAGACATAATTAATCTGATTGATTTCTTAGCACTGGTTTGTCCTCATTAAGATTCCAAAGAACTGAACATTTTCTGGTGTGTTGTTTTACAGGAATTCTAAGTACATAGCAGGGGATTTCTTTTCTTTTCTAAGAAAATTAGCTAGATAATTTTTGTGTAAATTCACAATTTTAAGGAAAGTGCACCTGCTTAGCATTCCTCATCAATGTGTGCATTTTCCATGATTTAAACATTTGAAATTTCAGCTATTCTTTGGCAAATTTTTAAAACCAACAGTGATCGATTAAAGAGCATTTCTCCTTTTACCATAGTAATTGTGGCCAAAAGGGATTCAGGGAAAGTCTGTAGTTAAGAAAATTGACCTTATTCCTTTTTTTTTAACCATAGTAACAATTGCTCGAGCAATAGAACTGAAGCACAATTCTGGCCTAATTGCTGCGTTAGCCTACGAAACCTCAAATTTCTATCAAAGAGCTGGTAAGTTAATGATTCCTTTGTTTTATATATCCCTTCACCCCTAGATTTCTTCAGCCTTTTCCTCCATCTTCCCTTGGTCGATTAGAAGCTTTGGGCAAGTTACTCTCAGTAACTTAATGTGCTCATCTGTAAAATGGTAGTAATCGTGCCCACCCCAAATTTACTTCTTTTCATTAACCTGATGAAAATTAAAGTCTTAGTACAGAAATTGATTTTCCTCAAAGAGGATAACTTTTTATATGTGATAGCTGTTTGCATTTAGTGTTGTTATTAATGATAGGGATCAAAAAGAAGGCACTAAATTCTTATCCCAGAGTGAATTTATAATAGAAAAATCCAGCCCAGAGGACTGGGTTGATATGATCAAGATTGACCCATAATTTGTTTTATGTTTTAAAATAGATTCTGTTATTAGCCTGTTAAGTGAATGAGCACTAGCGTTACTAAACAAAACAGATTGGACATGCCTCCTGGCTGTTTCACCTTCTAAGTCATGGCAACAAGGGACTCAAGTCAAAGTTCATCTTGGCACTAAATTGATAGACCTAATAGACGATGCTCCATTTTGAACTCATAAAATTTCATATCCCAGCTAATATTTTGGATCGATGAAAAAAGTTATTTTTGGCTTTCTGGTGTAATTTTAGATCACACTTTATCTAGTTTGGAGCCTATGTACACTGCTAAATGGAGGAAATACCTTCACTTGAAGATGTGTTTCTACACTGCTTATGTGAGTATTAAATTTTACAATTGTACACTCTTAAACTGTCTCTCCATACTGGTCAACGTAAAGTAAAGAAGTACAGAAATAACTGTGGTATTTGTTAAGCTCTTACTGTATGTCAAGCACTGTACTAAGTGCTGGGGAAGTTACAAGATAAATACCTCTGTGGGGCTCACAATCTAAGTAGGAGGCAGCATGGGCCCCCATTTTTCAGATGAGGGAACGGAGGCACAGAGAAATGAATTGACATGCCCAAGGCCACACAGCACACAGTGGTCAGAGCTAGGATTAGAACCCAGGTCCTCTGACTCCCAGGCCCATGCTCTGTCCACTAGACCATGCTGATTCTCTTCTGGAAAGGGATGGAGAGCAGCGCTAGAAGGAACTCTTAATACGTTATTATTAGGCACAGCCCTTTGCCTCCATCAGGTCTTCATCTGACAAGTGAAAGTAACAGTGTCGATTTGAGTACTTATGTGCCGAGCACTGTACTAAGCAGTGGGCTGAATACAAAATAAATTAATTCAGACATGGTCCTTATCCCACAGAGGCTTCCAGTGTCAATGTGGAAGGACAGACGGTTAGGCAAGAGAAATAAATCATAGGTAAGGGGTAGACAGTAAGAGGACTTAGAAAACAAGAATCAAAAGCAAAGGGAATAGAAAGATAAATGGAAAACTATAAACAGCCTTGAGAGGGGCAGTCCTTGTGATCGGTGCTGTGTGGAAAGTATTTAAAACATGATGACTCACTAAATCTCCAGGTCAGTAGTCAGGAGTCGGTAGTGTGGCCCTTTGGCTGTCCCATTGTGGCTGATGGCGGGGCAGCCAGGGCCCTCCTGCCCCAGAATCCTGCACTTTTCTGTCGGAAGGTACAGCCCCGGTTGTTCACAGATACAGAGCCGCAAGGGCTGAAGCTTTCAATAGAAGCACTCGCGGTCACTGCGGGAGAGTGACTCTAGGTCATTGTACCACAAGCTGCAGCAGAGCAGCCTGGGAGTCTTCCAGCCCATTCCTAGCAGTGTCTGCACCTCTTGGATCTCTTCTCACATTGAATGCTTGCTTTTAGAGATTTTGGCTGTTTGAACTCAAGGGCCTGGTCATGGGATATTTTCATTTTGGGAGTTAAATCAGTGGGGGAAAAAAGCCTTCTGTAAAGAGCATTGAGAGGACGATATCAGAATTCCACATAATGGACAAAAGCGTTTATTCATCTCTCACATGTGAAGTGATTATGAAGATAAAGTAGAAATGCCATTTATTGAACATCCTCTGGACAAAGTATAAAATAGTGTTTCTTTCTCTACTAGGCATACTGCTATCACGGTCAGACTTTATTGGCAAGTGATAAATGTGGTGAAGCGATCAGGTCTCTTCAGGAATCAGAAAAATGTAAGTATGGTTGCCCAAACATTACCAGCTGAGACAACTTTAGGCTTCAAAAGAAAGATGAACAAGTATATTCTATCATGTGTGATTGTTGAAAAAAGCTAATGCAACCCTGAAACAGTGAGTTTCAGTCACAGAATCTGAATTCTTGTTTCAGTTTCTATTATGAACTAATTATTACTCTTCCTAGCACTCATAATAATAATGAAGATAATTGTGGTATTTAAGGTCTTAACGTATATCAAGCACTGGGTTAGAGACAAGATAATCAGGTCCCACATGGGGCTCTGAGTGTAAGTAGGAGGGAGAATAGGTATTGAATCCCCATTTCGCAGATGAGGGAACTGAGGCATAGAGAAGTGAAGTGACTTGCCCAGGGTCATACAGCAGACAAAAGGCAGAGTTGGGATTAGAACTCCACTCCTCTGATTCCTAGGCCCATGCTCTTTCCACCAGGCTATGCTACTTCTCTGTGTATTCTCATGTATATATGTCTGCTCAGTATTAGTTTTTGACTGCTCAAATGATAAATACCTGTACATTTGTCTGCCCCAAACAAGGATGCAAACTGCTTGAGTCCAGGGAACATGTTAGTTATTCTATGCTTCCTAAGCATCCAGTACAGTGCTCTGCTCCAAATGGCACTTAGTAAATGCTATTACTATTAGTAGTGCTATTTCTATTAGCACAGTGCCAGTAAGACTTTGTTTTACTAACAGTGCTTTTCAGTCTTTTATCATTATAATATTTGATTATAATATATAATATTTAATCAACAAATTCATCAGTGATTGGATCTCTGTTTGATTTTTCCTGCATCTTGCAATTTTGTCACCCATATTACAGCAGTTTTAAATTTTAAAAATAAATATAAAGCACTGGGTTTCTAATAATAAATATCAGTAAAATAACTGTGCTTCATATAGAGCATCTGGCCTTTTGAAAAGGAAATAGAGCTGTGCCCGAAATTCACTCGGGATGCTTAGGGAGAGGATTTTAAATTGCTTAATGCACTTTTGAAGTCACGTTCACATTTGGAAATCAGTTTGAAATTTAGTGATCGAGAAAGATCTTAGCGGCCCAGGATTTTCACCAGCTGATTCTATGTAGTCCACCCCTCAAATAGCCAGTAAGGCAGAGACCATCTTGCACAGTCGGGGTGGCAGTAGAGACCTGCAGGACATGGGGGACAGCAGAAAGGCTTCCCTTCCTCTCCCGCCCACCGTTAGGGTGGACAGCAGCAAATGGAAATAGCAGTGAGAAGCAGTTCTCTTCTGCTACCCCCACTGATGGTGGTAACGCTTTGCTCTGAGGCTCAGCGGAAAAACTAACCTGGCACCTGGTAGAGTGCTGGGACTTCTTTGAGCACTTGAAAAACATCTGTTGATACTGGTGTTGACTCATTTAGCTGACCATTACATCACCTGAAAGCCATGAAAGGATTGGTTTATTTTACCTTTGCCTTCAAGCAGTTTTTGTGAAAGGAGTAGCAGGCTAAATAACACTTGTCCTTGGAATTGCTGTAAGCCATTTACTCTACGTTACCTCATTAATCCTCTTAGCATTCTTTGAGCTGTTCAGGGACAGGGATGAAGACTGAGTAGGGATGTGTTATGAAGTTTACAAAATCAGGAAGGCTGTGGAGAGGGTGAACACAGAATTGTTGTTCCCTAAATCCAGAAGTGTAGGCCTGGGATCCTAAGTCTGATTCAGTTTGGTACTTCTTGTGTTCTTACTGCAAAGAATACAGATGGAAGAAAACAAATGACTGTTGAGGAGATAAATGTATTTTTCTTATTTGGGTAGATGAGGCAAAAGAGAGAGGATTCGCATCACGCCCTGAAGGTCCTTAAACTTGAGCTCAGGCAGTCGTAGGAAGGAAGGAAATTCCAGAGCTTCTGATTTTGCTAAGTTATTATGAATACTCTTTTAGAGAGCATTTTTGTTGAGATTTAAAATTCTGAAGTTTAAGAGGAAGGGTTACGTTTGGAGTAACTGTTATTCTAAAAACTCACTTGTTCCTTTCCTGGCCAGTTTACACCAAGGCCGAAGCACTTTGTAAAGAGTACGGAGAAACCAAAGGGCCTGGAACCACAGCCAAACCTTCAGGTCACCTGTTCTTTAGGAAACTTGGAAGCCTGGTGAAGAACACCCTTGAAAAATGTCAGAGAGAAAATGGATTTATGTGAGTGTCCAGACACATTAACTTGTTTAGAGTTTCTTTCTCAACTCTCATTTTTTCAGTATATCCGAAAGTGAAGGGGACTGGCATTTTCCTCATTCTGCTCATTGTGTGCAGGGAATATTTGTATTTATTGTTATACTGTACTCTCCCAAGCACTTAGAACAGTGCTCTGCACACATTAAGCACTGAGTAAATACGATCGAATGAATGAACGCTCCAGCATACATTGTGCAAGCCTCGAAAATCCCAACTAAGGCATACAGTACAGCAGGGTCTGGGAATCCTCTTCTCATCTGGTAGTTATTGTTGAGCTGCTTCTCAGGAAGGCAAGAAACCTGGGGAACCCAAAAAGTAAAGGAAGAGCAGCAGGAGCGAGTAGGAATAGAAATTAGCCAAGTAGTATCATCATGTCGGGGGCAGTGAATGCCCCCAAGTAGGTGTTTGGGAGGACTTGCCCCGAGGAGTGTGTATGGTGGGTATGGCAAGGAGGGAAATGTGTACGTTTATGTCATTGACTGGAGCGGTGGTTTGGGAGATGCCCTTTGACCCCATCTTCCTAAGTCTCTGCCAAAGCCAGTTTATCCTTCTGGTTGTGCTTTGTAGTTTTAATATACCTTTATTGTCTCTCCCATTTTTCCCTCTAAAATGGAGCCAAGTTTTAATTTGTCAGTCTTTTGAAAACCACCCATTTTATCCTACTCTTGATAGCTAACAACTTTTTGTCCCTTACCTACATGGCTCTTCATTTTGAGTACTTGCTCTCTTTCATCTACTCACCTACTTTCTCTTTCACATCCCAAGGAAAACCCCCTTCATGTCCCAAAGAAAAACCCAAAAGTTATCCCAAGATTTTAGGTTGACTAGTGGGTTCAGTTTCGATTTAAGATTTTAATAAAACCCATGGATCCCTGTCACTGACTCCCAGTTTGAGTCTTTAACTGGCTTCCCTCTGATTTCCTCACTGAAAAGTGAGGACCATTTTACCCACTCCATCCCTGGAGTTGTGTGAGGCTTAATTACAGACTTTTAAAGTGCAACTGCTCCTCATTCATTCATTCATTCAATAGTATTTATTGAGCACTTACTATGTGCAGAGCACTGTACTAAGCGCTTGGAATGTACAATTCGGCAACAGAAACAGTCCCTGCCCATTGACGGGCTTACAGTCTAATCCTCATCTAGGAATCATCTGGCCTTGATTGTTTTATTCTATTTTTTTCACTTGCAGTCTTATTTTAAAAAGTTACACCAGTGTTCCAATTCAGCAGGCACAGGAAGTGCTAAGAATTCACTTAAAAGGAGTAGAATACCCAGGGAGAGGAGAAATGTATTCAAAAACAGTGAACGGTTTATTTTGCTTAAATGTCCAACCCATTTGCTGTGGCACCTGAAGGTGAAATCTCAGCAACCTTCATCCCTTTATTATTTCTGATGCAGTTGACTCTTCTCTTTAAAACAATGGAATTTTTAAGTTGATATGCAAAAATGAAGAGGAGAAACTTGTGCCCATTAGAAAAGAGAAGTGTGGTATAAAAATTGATGATTAAATTTTCTTTTGCAGTTACTTTCAGAAGGTCCCAGCAGAGGCTCCTCAGCTGGAACTCAAAGCTAACTATGGACTTGTAGAACCTGTACCTTTCGAATTTCCTCCTGTAAATGCACACTGGACCCCAGAAACACTAGCTGCTTTCGATCTCACCAAAAGACCAAAGGATGATAGTGTATGAAATTGAATTTTTCTTATATTTTATTTCTTCTTTAATTTGACTTTTTCAAATGTAGGATTAGCAGTTTGGGGTTAATATTTAAATCACTCTCTTCTCTCATTTTCCAGGAAAATGCATCCATGAGGGTAGCAAATGTTAAAGTAGTTTTTTCAATATTTTGCAGATTAGATGAGTAATGCAGTTACTGGTACCCCCCTTCCCTCTCCCATATAAAGTAAAAAACTGCTTCTGTGCCTTATTATTCTTCACCCTTAAGCAAACTCTGTACTAAGTCTTTGCTTCCAATGGTCAGTGGCCTCCCAATTTTTAAAGTCAAAGCTAGGATGTAAAAAATACAGTGTGTTTGCTGCTCCCTAGCCATGTTCAACCTCTCCGTCGTGGTGCAAAATGCCCCTTCCCATTGACCTAGAAATGGGATTCTCACGGGGTCAACCAGGAGCGCACCCCACTTTAACCTCATTTTTCCTAGAAACCGCTGTTACTGTTCTACAAAACATCCAGCCCCGCAGGCCTCGTTCCCCAGGCGTGGTGTTTGCACTTTACTTTTGGAGCTTCCAGTATTCAGGCTGCAATATACCTGGGGCCTGCAGCTTCTGTGAGCCTCTTCTGCTACTGTATTCACCCGCCTCGAAGAGGGACTCTATCCTACGGTCCACAGGGGAATCGAAGAGGTTGAATGCACCTGCCATTTTCTTGATCTGAGGCTTAAAATTGGGAAGTGCAGCCTTAAACTTCTTCCAAGAGGTTTGCCTAAAATGCTATTTGGCATTGCTCCCACTGATTCATCCCCCCAGGAAGAGTGGGAATGGCAGTCAAGGCGAGATCAGGCAGCAGCAACATTTAACAGTTTTGCTTTTTTAATACCTCCTAAGTAGAATAGATATTTAATATTCTGACTCTAGACCATGATCATTTGGTGTCATCTTGTTTTTAATGGGTTATTGTGGAATTAACTGCTCCATCTTTGGAGAACATAAATAAGGAAAATAATCTAAAACACCAGTTAAACATTAGAAAGATGTAGGCTGATTATGCTCTGAGAAACTGTAGTCTCTGAACCCTCAGTCAGTTTTAACTGCCCTTGTTCTTTGCCTTTAGGCCAAGCCCAAACCAGAAGAAGAAGTGAAACCTGTGAAAGAACCAGATATCAAACATCAAAAGGACAGTGGGTGCCACATCTCCTAAGTCACTTGAAATACTTTTAATTCTTTCAAAGTGTGATTTGGAAACTCTGGGGCTTTAATTCCTAGCTCTTTTTCAGATTCCTCTGGAGACGAAAGAATCCTTCACTAATAACAGGAGTCTTTTGCAGACTGTTGATAACGAGTGGGAAAATTTAGGATTTCTTTAGAAAGGGAAAAAAAAACTTGTCTTACTCTTTTCTTGAGTTTAATCAGAATAACAGAGGAGGATTTAATGCCTTTATTGTGCCTCTAGGGTTTTTTGTTTGTTTCAAATCCAAGTCATTGTTCTAGGTTTCAGGTTAATATCTTTTTGTTGTTGTTGTTAAATAGTAATTCACAGATTTTATAGTTGGGTTTCTCATTGCCACCATTTTCCAGGGCTCTATCAAAAGCCCTCCTCTGAATTCATGTGTAAACTCTTAATTTGGTCATTGTTGGCACCGAAATTTGAGAATTGAACAACATTTAACTCAGAATCTGTATCAACTATTGACAAAAAACCAGGGAGCTGTCCTATTCTTCTATTTTATGATTTAGGTTTGTTGCACTCCATGCCCCAGTGGGAACAGTACTGACAAGGACAAGAGAGTGTAGGTGGCACTTCACAAACCACTAGTATGATATTCCTCTGGGCAGGGTCTCAATATTGAAGTTTCAGGAATGAGGCTCATCCAGTATATTGCTGAGTGGAAACTCCATCAGATTAAGCTATGCTTGCTTCAGAGTTGTGTTTTCATGCCAGGATTTTCAAGTCCTCTTAAATTGTAATCATCAGATGAACCATAGTATTACCTCCCTAATGCATTCCTACTTTGGACAGCCGCTAAGAGTCAGCTGTCTAATTTTCTTTGTAAATTGCTATATCATCACCTTTCGTGTTGCAGTTGTTAAGTGAAACTCTTCAGCTTTAGGACTTTTGTTTTTTGGACTGACCATCTTGCAAATATTTTGTCAAATTTAATGGGCTTTTTTGCTGAAATCCAAATTTGACTATCTTATGTATTTCCCAGTCTTGAAAAAATCATTTGCTTGACTGAAATGTAGTAAAGTCATTTATTAAATATTAATCACACATGTACCATTGACATTAACAATCAAGCACGACTCTAAAATTGACTACTCTCTGCATACATACCTTTCTTTGCTGTGCTGAACAAAATTCAGCCCAACTATTAAATATGTTTTGTCATCTCCTATCTGAATTATAGGTTTGAATATATCCATTGTTTTATGTAGCCCATCTTTGTTGAGATTATGGAACTAGTAATCTGGGCAAACTTCAGAAGTGATGGACGACTATAGCTAGAATATTCCCGTATAGAAAGTAGTCTCGACATAATTTTGACAAAAGTGAAGAGATTGCATGAAGATATTCTTAAAGGATAGCAACATAGGTTGTTTTTAGTGTTCGCTGCATCGAACATATAGTTTTAAAAATGTCAGAATATTTATAATGTCACATTATTTATGCTTTGTCATTTCTGTAATTATCTTTTATTAGACAGCACAGATAATGTCATGCTTACCAGAGCTTTGATTTCTATTTCATAATGACTATTCATATTAATAAGCTAGTAATAAACAAAATCATGATTCCTCCTAGAAAATTATTTAAAAGTCATATACATTTTAATTTTGTCACTTGTTCCATGCTGTAAATCTTATGAAATCAGTGTAGTTATTTAACTCCTTATTCTTTCTAGAAAATTGTTCAAAAGTCCACATTTTAATTTTATTATGTTCAGTGCTGTAGATTTCATGAAATACATTTAACTCCTATTTAATACTCTAACATATTTAATGCCCATTTCTGCCTTTGAATACTGTTTAGTTAGCTTCCGGCTTCCTATGCAGGTAGCATTTGGCCTGGACTGGATCTAAAGTTACTATTTAGCTTATCTGTTATGATGCAATAGCCTGTGCATATGATAAGCAAAAAAAATCACTGTACAACAGTGTGCAGAAAACTTTGCACTTTACAAACTTAATATTGTGTTTTCCATTGCTATGTAAAAGTGACTGTAAATATTCCTTCTTTTTTGTTCTGATTGCAGTAGGATACTAGTAAGTTTTAATAGGAAATACTTCATTTATTTTTCACTGTTTATGCATAAAATAAACTGATAATGTCACTTTGGATAAGCTTTTTCATTTCTTCTTTGTATGAAGAGGATTTGGTTTCTCACTCCGAGTCTACTGAACTCTTCGAAAGAGACAAAAAACTATTTTGCAGTGCAACAGAATGTGCCATTTCCTGATCTCCCCACCACACACACCCTGACAATAATTCTGGATAAAACTCTTTTCTTGGAGATAGAAGATAGTTGCTTGCCAGGTTTCAAAATGGATATGAGGTGAAAATATCCTTGAAGATGCATATTTATTCTAGATCATGAGTTCATAATGATAAATGGCTTTAGGTTGGGGAAATTTAGGCAAATGAGAGCTTAGAATGCATGAAAATTATATATATTAAATTGTTCTCTTGCCACAGACTACACTGCTTATATGCTGTAACTCATTACTTTACCAGAACAAAATTGTTGGTTTCTATAATTTTACAGCAGTGAAAACTTCAGAACCAGGTGTATAGTGAAATTGTCCAAAACCAAAAAGCTCTGACCAGAAAATATAAAGGGGAGAGTTAAGACATCTCTGTGTTCCTCTTAACTCTCTTGTTTGTCCTGTAATTCTAGACAAAACTTGTTAAACAAAGGATCTATTCTCCCTAGAGCAGTTATTCAGGTTTAGGAAGAATGTGTTTTCCATAACCTAGCCATAGAACTAGCATGCATCCAAAAACCCAGTGTGTATAAGAAATTTGATTATGGCTGCAATTCAGTCTACGGAAGGTAAAAAAAAATTGAACTGTGTCCCACTGTACTATTACTGGATCTCGTCGATCTACTGATGCTCCCAACCATCAGACATAAATGTGACAAAGTATGTTGGTAAATTTGGGGAGCGGATACTGACGTCGTCTTCCTGCTAAATTAAGGGGTTTAAAAAAATATGTAGAAAAGTAAAATTATGCACTTTCCTCATCTCCAGGTCAGTGTGCTATACCCCTCTTTGATCTTTCTCCCCTGCATTACCTAGTGAAGTTGGAGATTGAAAATTAATAATGATAGTAATTTAGGTATTGCTACTTGCACTCTCTTGCCCTTGTCAGCTGGGTTCCCTCTGGAGACAGCTTTACTAAAATAGCAAGAGACGGGGAACCTGAAAGCCAACCTCTAAACCACCGCCTTAGGATGACTGGAAATATTTGTATTCATTGAGCATTTTCAAGGTATTTTAAAAAAAAACTAAGCCCTGCCAGCAGAGCAACAAGAAAAGCAAATAAACTCTCCCCGTTACATAGAAGTATTGAGAGTAGACTTCAAAGAAGGCAACAAGCCACAGTGAGTCTGGTCTCTCTGTTAAACTGGAACTTGGACCTTGGAAAAGGTCAGTACACAAAACACCTGTGTGGATATAAAGGCAACAAGTACATAGAGAAAAAGACAACCCAATCAGAGATAACAAAGTGACCAAGGGTCCTAGAGATGATGAAAAGGGCAGCAGGCGCAAACAGAGGAGAGTTAGCGAGACGTGATAGTGACACTGAAAGAAGTAGAAAGTGACATATATAAGACAACCAGGTCATAGCCATCACCCCTGTAGACTGTAAGCGCCTTGTGAGCAGAGAATGTGTCTGTCATCTCCGTTATCCTCTACTCTCCCAAAAGCAATTGATTTGGCCTTGACTCATTTCTCTCATACAACCCACATATGCAGTCGCCAAATCATGTTGGTTCACCCTTCGCATCTCTAGAATCTGCCCCCTTCCTCTCCATGTTGATCCAAGCTCTTATAGCCCACCTTGACTACTACATTAGCCTCTTTACTGACTTCCCTGCCTCCCATTTCTTCCCTCCAGTCCGTACTAAACACTGCTGCTGTCCAGATCATTTTTCTAAAAAGTCGTTCAGTCCATGTCTCCCTACTCATCAGAAGCTTCTAGTGGTCGCCCATCCACCCCTGCATCAAACCAAAACCCCTTATCATTGCTTTGAAAGCACTCAATCAGCTGTCCCCTTACTTTATTTCGCTCATCTCCTACTACCACCCAGCTAAAACAGCCCCTCTAACACCAACCTACTCACTCATAGAAGCAGCATAGTATAGTGAGTAGTGCATGAGCCTGGGAGAAGGTCATGGGTTCTAATCCCAGCTCTGCCGACTGTCTCCTGTCTGACCTTAGGTGAGTCACTTTACTTCTCTGTGCCTCAGTTACCTCATCTGTAAAATGGGGATGGAGACTGTGAGCCCCATGTTGGATAGGGATCTGCTTGTATCCACCCCTGCACTTAGTACAGTGTCTGGCACATAGTAAGTGCTTAACAAATATGACCACTCAAGCTGCTCTTTTTTGCTGCCAAATCTTTGCCCAGATCCTCCCTCTGGCCTGGAACTCCCTCCCTCTCCATATCCAGACCACCACTTTTCCCATCTTCAAAGCTCTATTAAAATCCCATTTCCTCCAAGAAGCCTTCCCTCATTTTCCCCCTCTGTGCGTCCTCTAGTCTGCGTCACCTATGCACATGGATGTGTACTCCTTAAAACCTTGGTTTCTCTCCCCACCTCCAGCCCCACTGCACTTTTAATGTTTGTCTCCTCCTCTAGACTAAATAAGCTCTTTGGGGTCAGGGATCTTTTCAACCAACTTGTAATCTCCCAAGTGCTCAGTACAGTGCTCTGCATGCAATAAGCTTTCCATAAGAGAAGCAGCATGGCTCAGTGGAAAGAGCCCGGGCTTGGGGGTCAGAGGTCATGGGTTCGATTCCTGGCTCTGCCACTTGTCAGCTGTGTGACTGTGGGCAAGCCACTTCACTTCTCTGTGCCTCAGTTACCTCATCTGTAAAATGGGGATTAACTGTGAGCCTCACGTGGGACAACCTGATTACCCTGTATCTACCCCAGCGCTTAGGACAGTGCTCGGCACATAGTAAGCACTTAACAAATACCAACATTATTATTATTATCATAAATATCTGTGATTTGATTCTATAAATTCCATCCCTCATAATTACATTTCTCGGCACACACAGGCAGAAGAACAAAGTAGTAATGCCACATGACCTGCCCCCTTACTCGAGAGCACCCTCTCCCTCCTCGTCCCTGTTTACCCAGATGCCACTTCCAACTTGAGCTAGGAGCTTTCTAATATTTCACAGCGGCATGCCAAGGCTGCTGCCCCCTCCGACTTCAATGTCCCATGCCATCCCCCCTCTGGCACCCCACCTTCCCCCTCCTGCCCCAGTGCACCTGAGGCAGTCGCTTCACTGGCATAACTGCCTAAAGCTGACCTTGTTCTCAGAGAGGCTCTCCAACGCCTTCAAAATCTGACACATTGTAGGTAGAGCTTCCTCCAAGGTCCATTCATTGTTCATTTCTTAATCACAGCCCAGATTGGGAGGGACCAGGAGGATTTGTTTATCTTTAGCACAGGCCGGAAGCTCAAGACAAGTTGGGCGGATGTAGGCAATAAGGTAAGAAACCATTCAGATTCGTATCCCCAGGATGATTGTATTGTGGGGTGGCTGTAACCTGGAATAGGCTTTTTCAATGAAATGCTCCCTAGGGCTCTCTGCAAACAATAATAATGAAAAACGATTTCCTACACTCAATGGTTTTGCAAATGAGTAACCGGGAAATAAGTAAAGAGGGCAAGGAAGTAATTCCGGAAAACGCACATTCATTTGCCCTACTGAGAATCTCGCATGTAACCAATATATTTTGTTATCCTCTAACTTACCACCTCCTTTGGCCATTCAAATCGAAGAAGTCATTAGTTGGTGCAGAACCTTCACAGATTCAGTACGGGTCAGGTCTGACTTTAGTGCTTAAGAACAATAATAATAATAATAATAATAATGGTATTTGTTAAGCGCTTACTATGGGCCAAGCACTGTTCAATAAACAAAAAGGTTTCTTAAATTTACATTCACCCTCCTTGGGGTTTAGAGCAGAGTGGTGGGTGGATCAGCTATTTTTATTGCACAGCACAGCGGGATGTGCCAGATGTGTATTGTCCCAGCCACTGCTTGTTTTTAACAATAATGATGCCATTTGTTAAGCGCTTATTATGTGCCAAGCACTCTTCTAAGCACTGATTATCAATGGTGGATGTGTGACAAAGGCTTGCAAAATCAAAGCAGGCTTAACACATGCAAATTCTCAGATTGAGGTGGTGTTAAATCTTTGACTTGACCCTCAGATGAACATCTTTATAATAATAATAATAATGTTGATATTTGTTAAGCACTTACTATGTGCCGAGCACTGTTCTAAGTGCTGGGGGAGATACAGGGTAATCAGGTCGTCCCATGTGAGGCTCACAGTTAACCCCATTTTACAGATGAGGTAACTGAGGTACAGAGAAGTGAAGTGACTTGCCCACAGTCACACAGCTGACAAGTGGCAGAGCTGGGAGTCGAACCCATGACCTCTGACTCCGAAGCCCAGGCTCTTTTCCAGTGAGCCACGCTGCTTTCCCTATCTTTCAATTAGTTATCTTTCAACTAGACAAAAAAGTGAAACTGGAAAATGAAGGGTGAAAGTGGAGAACCCTTAAGTAAAATAGTGACTGGAAAAAGCATCCTGTCTAATTCTGTCGTGTTGTACTTTTCCAAGTGCTTAGTACAGTGCTCTGCACATAGTATGTGTTCAATAAATACCATCGATTGATTGATTGGAACACTACACAACAGCTATAGCTTTATATGTGTCTTTCCACTCTAGTTTTCCCTTAGTGTTTTTCCTCATATTCCATCTGCGAGCTGCTGTATGGGTAAATGGAATGGACCTACCCACAAGTCAAACAGATCCAACCCCCGTAAGATTAACAAGTACAGTGTACCTGTGCTGATTCAAGATTAGACTCGAGTTAGAAGAAAAGGGAGCAGTTCCTGGGTCTAGTTTTCATGGCAGCAACCTACTAACTCCTTGGTTGTCAAACTCACTGCAACAATGGAGGATACCAAGGCAATCCAGCAGGTGAGTTGTTTCTGACAACTTTTCCCCCAGGGTGTCTTGCACATCTGTATGTTAGACAAGCCTTGGGCAAGATACTTAACTTCTCTGTGCCTCCGTTACTTTATCTGTGAAATGGGGATTAAGACTGTGAGCCCTTTGTAAAACAGGGACAGTGTCCAAACTGATTATATAGAATCTACCCCAGTGTTCAGTATAGTGCTTGGCACGTAGTAAGCGTTTAACAAATACCTTTTTTTTAAAAAAAAAAAAAGTCATCCTGATGTAGTTTCGCTACTAAATTGGAGATCTAAGTTTTCTGAACTATAGCTTGTTTGGAGAATCAGAACAAAAGATCGGCCAAACATACAAAATTGGACTTGCCTCTGCTCCAGAGCGCCAAACTCAATTTGGTTCAAGTAGCTGAATTTTGGATTTGAACTAGCCTCTATCTCAATCCCTTTGGAAAGCCAGCTTTTTACTCTACATATTTTTCTCGAGAGAGGCTTGTGCACACTCTCAATAAATATTTGCCAAATCTGAATGTTTTTGGTTGGGTGTTTAGCAGTTGTTAATTGTTAACTGGATAAAATTAGTACCTGGGAATTTATGGTAACTAGGAATTTAAATAATCTCTTTAGTGTCTGCAGTTCTTCAGTCCCTCCCGTGGGGGCTGAGGAGCTGCAGGGGAGATGGAGGGTGATACACCACCCCAGTGCCCATTCTGTATCTCCCACTGGTGACTCTCAGGGTCCTCTGAGCTTCCTGGGGGTTTGAAGGACTAGAAAAACCTGGGACAGAGACTCCTCCCAGAGTTAAAGATTCCCTTTACCAGTTGTTTTGCATTCTTGGGAAAAAGGAGGACAGTTTCCAGCAGCCAGAGCCAGGAGATAAAGGACTCACCAACACAAAGCCCCCCAAAAGAATAATCCACTTTGCAAATGGAGACACCATGGAAGAATACAGCACAGAGGACGAGGAGGAAGAGGAATGGAAAAAGAATCAGAGCTTTGATACTGTAAGATCAGTGTTTGGTTGTGGGGAGGAGGGATTCAGCTATGGAAAGATGTTAGCAGTAAAACAGTCTGGGATTTCAGGGTCCTGAGGCTTGTTTTTGGGACACGGCTTTGCTGGGGGGAAAAACTGGGACAGTGAATACCCTGTACTGCAGTTTGAAACCTTTACGTGCATGTAAGTGCTGTGGTTAAACTCTGCTATAATTTGGACTTTGCCTCTTCAGTCTCAACTTTCCTGGGGACCTTTCCTTTGGCTTTGGGCAATCCGAATTGCAAGTACCTCATTTTCCAGTAAGTACCATAGCCTATTCTTAGAGGTTTTTTCCCTTCTCGAGTGAATTGAGTTGCCATTCAGTATTCTGAGGCCTCACTCCATCCTTGAGTTTTCCCTAGAATTCTCTCCCAGAAACAATTTGCTAAATATAATTGGTCATTTTCTGCAGAGCTCGGTGTGTGTGTACATAGAGAGAAAACCTAGGAAAATGTAGAAAAATAAATTAAAAAATGCAACTTTAAAAAATAAATGTTCTCTTCTAAGGTGATAGTTAACCTAGTAGACTGTGAGTTCCTCGTGGGCAGGGAACATGTCTACCAACTCTATTGTATTGTACTGTGCATATGGTAAGCACTCAATAAATACCGTTGATTAATTGATTTAGTCTTTTGACTGTAAATCCCATATGTAAAAAATTCTGCATCCCTCTCTCCCCACCCACAGCATCCCCATTTGAACGACCACACAAGAGGGGCTGGTTTAGCCAGTAGTCAGCAGTAATTAGACAAAGTGAAATATGGGCTTATTCTAACAATGGAGGCTGGGTTGTCTCCTTGAATTTGTGCTCCTTCAGAGTTTATGTTCTTGATTTTATGTTCTAGATGAACATCAATTGTTTGTGAGTGTCCCCCAGTATGTATCATTTTTTGTGTGAGTCTATGTTTCTGAGCGTGATTCAGGATGAAGGCTTTTTAGGTGTGAATACATATGTGAATCCTATTTTTTAAAACCTCCATGCAGGAGAGGCCAGACCTATCCCAATGTCCTGACTATGTCTCTCTCTCTGCTCCTCTCTCTCTTTCTCTCTGTGTTTCCGCCTCTCCCTTTTATGAGCTCTCTCTCTCACTGCCTTTGTTTCTCTCTCTCTCTGCTCTTACCTGCTATGGCCACACAGGCTGTTCTTAGCAGAAGATGTCATCTAGGTGTGTCTCTGGGTTTTAGAGTTTGTTTGCTCATCGTATGTGTATCTGCCTTCCACCCCTGCCTGCCTGTGTCAGTTTCCATTCTGTCTCCCTTTCCTGACTTTTTCTTTCTAGCTCTTAAATAGTGCTCTGCACATATGTAGGTGCTCAATATGTGTTAGTTATGCTGCTTACTGAAGTGCTGAATGTGCCAAGGACTGGGATGAATACTGGGTAGATAATCAATTTATCATTGGTATTTATTACAATGCAATCAGCTCAAAGTCCCTGTCCCACCCAAGGCTCACAAACTAGGCAATAAATGCCATTACTTGAATTATTGATTGATTCTCTCTCCTTGTCCTATACCACTGACTCCACCATGACCCACTGTGAGCTCTAGAAAATAGAGTTACTTAATCTCTCAGTACCTGCCAGAGCTTAATTGTGAAAATAGGGAAGAACATAGGCTGTAGGGAAGGCAGTGAGGCAGGGATGTAGGGGAAACAGTGAGAACTGTTAAATTTGCAAGGCAGGTTGTGTCATCTCCTCCTTGGAAATCTTTAAAAGTAGGATAGAACCCATCTGTCTAGAGTAGATGTAATTAGCCTAGAGGAAGAGGATGGGCTATATGATCTCTTGAGATCCCTCCAGTGGCAACAAAATTAGTTAAAGTTTTCCCTTAAGAAGCATAAATTAAGCTTCGGTTCCTGAGGAATTAGTCCTCCAGGTAATTTAAAATTCTCAAGGCCAAACGCTCACATTAGAATTTCAGTGACCAAAGTGTTGCTTCTCCATTTCCTTCTAGCTTGTGAATTTCTTGGTGGGAGGTTAGCCACTTTCTTTGGACTCAGTGAACCCAAATATCAGTATGCATTAGACGAATACTACAGGACCCAAAATCAGGTACAGAAGATTTCTTACATTTCTTTCGGTTGTCTGTTAATTTCAGTTTGAGGTCACTCAACTTCTTCATCTTGCAGTTGTTATGATTTCAATCTCATTCATTCTCTGATAAATAGTAAAATAGTAATGAATAATGATATCATGCATTAGGTACTTAGACTGTGAGCCCCATGTGGGACTTGGACTGTGTCCAACCTGACTGTCTTGAATCTACCCCAGTGCTTAGTACAGTGGTTGGCACATAATAAGTGCTTAACAAGTACCATTAAAAAAAATACTTATGTGCTAGGCACTGGGGTAACTGTAAAGTTATGAGGTTGAACACAGGCTGTCCCCCACATGGGACTCAAAGGCTCAGAGAGGTTAAGAGATTAAGCCCAAGGTTACAAGAGTAGTCCAGTGGCAGACCAGGGACTCAAACTTGGATTTCTGTCTCCCAGTCCTAAGCTCTGTCCACTATGCCTCACTTCTGGGCTAGTGCCCCTTGTAAATAGTCACTTGCTCATGGCAAATTATGATTTATGGTGGGCAAGTTACAGGAAGTATTGATTTAGAGGCAGACTGGAGGAAACAAAATATGACCAATCTATTCCTTTGGGGTTTTTACCTGGCTGAGATAAGTAGAGAGTTCGAAGTCTGGGAGACAGTCTCTGCCTTGGGTCCTGTGCTAGACCCACTGTGTTCTGTGTTCTTGTACGCCACAGACCCTACTCTCCCTGAGCTCCACTTTTCTGTCCAAGGGAGTGCCTGACTGGTCATCATCCCCAATATGGTCTGCCCCAAGAGCATCGATGGAGGGACATGTGATCTGTACAAGAAATACTTTCTTCACTTTCTTCTCCTCCAGGATAGAGATAGCGAGAGTGAAGGAGATGACCCAAAGGTGCAGCAGCCTGATGCCTCAAATGAAAAATGGTACCTAGGAGTGGAAGGCAAAGAATATGGCACCATTGAATAGAAGGCCTCACTAGAGTCTTCTCATCGTAGCCCTTCATTAAGTGTTGATGAAGGATTTGGCAAGACCTGGGCCAAATGTCTCCATTCTATAACGGGAAATAGTGGCTGTAGTTTCATCTCATCTATTTTGCTCTATGTTCAGTTGCCAAGGCCTCAGGAACATAAGACGACCCTCTGAGAACATTTCAACCCAACGATCCCATCTGCAAACACACAAATGGTTATTGGCAATAACCTGAGCAGAAGGAGTCCCTCTAACCCCCAAGAAGGAGGAGAGACTGGAAGAACTCTTTATCCTTGCTCTTGAAGAACTGTCCTAACTAAGCAAAAGAGGGTGGGCGGGGGGGGGAGTGACTGAGCTCTCATTCAGGGCTTTTACTGAATAGCCGGAAAATGACAGGAGGATCTGAGCTTACCCTCTTCACCGAGGGGAGAAAGATAAAAGAGCAGCCCTGGGAGTTGAACTAGGACCCTTCATGTCACCTGGAGGTAGTGTGGCCTAGTGGAAAGTGCATGAGTCTGAGAGGCAGTGGACCTGGGTTCTAATCCTAGCTCTGTCACTTGTCTGCTGTTATGACTCTGGTGGTGTCACTTCATTTTCTTAACCTATAAAATGGAGATTAAATGCCTGTTTTTCCTCTTACTTAGGTGGGAGCCCATATGGGACAGAAGCTGTATCTGACCTGATTATCTTGTACCTACCCTAGCGTTTAATAAAGTGTTTGGAACATAGTAGGCCCTTAAAATACCACAATTATTATAATATATTATTATGCCTTCCCCTGATACTAAAGGCTTGTGCCTTTCTCCACTGATGAGATTAAGTCGAAGAGCAGGTGAAAACCAGTTTTCTTGGATGCCAATTGGCTCTTGGGTTTTCGATCAATCAGTAGGATTTACTGAGGGCCTACTGCCTAGCCTTTGCTGAGACATCCGTAGCCCTTCATGCTGGAAGAACACTTTAAAGCAAACTCAAGCCCTTCACTGGTCTTCTAGAGTCACCCTGGACCCGCTCTGGAGGTAGCCTCAGTGACCCATCACCAGCACAATTTCAGGATAGGAGCATTCAGGTGCTGGACCAGATGCAGTAGCCACAGCTGCATCTGTTAGCAGGGCGGTGATAACAGTCAATCAGTGGTATTGATTGAGTGCTTACAATATGCAGAGCACTATACTAAGTGCTCAGAAAAGGACACGACAACAGAGTTAGCAGATATATTCCCAGTCCACAGTGAGATAAGATGGAGCAAAACACTTTTCTACTGCATCTTTTCCTCCATCCTTCCTTGAGGCGCATTCTTAAAGGTCAATCCGGCTGCCACCTAACTCTGGATCAAACCTGCCAAGATGGGGTGAGGTCTTTGTCTCACCGGGCCCTGTAACATGCCCACGTAAAACACTGAGTGCCTTGGTATCCACACTAGAGTGTTACTTGCTCTAACCTAGGTGAAATAATGATAATAATAATAATAATATAATAATGGCATTTGTTAGGCACTTACCATGTGCCAGGCACTGTACTAAGTACTGAGGTAGATACAAGCAAATCAGGTTGGACACAGTTCCTGTCCCCCATGGGGCTCACAGTCTCAATCCCCATTTTACAGAAGAGGTAACTGAGGCACAGAAAAGTGAAGTGACTTGCCCAGGGTCACACAGCAGACAAGTGATAGAGCCGGGATTGGGTTCCCATGACCTTCTGACTCCCAGGCCCGTGCTCTATTCACTACGCCATGCTCAGTGAACATGGAGAAGCCCCAACTGCTGTAAGCTGAAAAGATGTAGCAGGGTGATAAATAAGTTTTGATGACGATTTAAATGAATGATCATTTCTGGCTTCCAGAGATACTCCACAAACACAGCTGCCAACAGTGCAGGCTGTAAATCAGGCTCTAATTAAATTAAACTCCCACTGGAAGTAAAGCAACTTAACATTTTGTCTTGTTTCCTATCAAAACAAGCCCCTCAATCAAAATAGTTGAAGCACTGGTATTTCAGGTACTTGGAGAAATGCTTCTTGTAAATAAACCACCAGTAATGGAGAAAAAAAAAGTTAATTACAGTATAGTAAACTTTCTTCCCTGGAGCCAAAACACACTTCAGATATTGAGCTCAATTCTCCCTCAGATTGCTTTGCGGGAATGCATGAGGTAGAGGTGTTTTAAACATATACCAATTGTTTCTATATTCTGGTGAACAATGCTTTTCCTTATAAACTCTTTTGCTCCCACCCTGCTCCTGCCTCCTCCACAGGTTTAGCCCAGATTTGTGCCACCCCAGCTTGGGCAAGGCTTTCCATAGGAAGAGAGAGTTTCCCCTGGGCGGGGGTAAAATGGCAGCAGGAAGGGCACGGCAGGATAGGGCAGGCTGTCCTGGGCCAGCATAGTCTTCCAGCAGGGCCTCCAGGCTGGTTGGGCACCCCCTTCTAGACCATCTCCCCATCTAGACTGTAAGTTCCTTGCGGCAGGGAATGTCTGTTTATTGTTGTCTCGTAGTCTCTCGAGTGCCTAGTATAGTGCTCTGCACAGAGTAAGTGCTCAATAAATAGGATTGATTGGCTAGATAGAGGATCCTGGTTGGTAATGGTGATAGTGCATCACCTGGGAGTCAGACCCACCCCCTGCAGTAGGACCCCTTAACCTCGTGAGGTCACAAGGTCACCCTGGGCCCTTTGGCCAGTTCTTGACAGCCACTTATTGAGGGCCAGCTGACAAAAAGCACAAATCCTCCCATAAAATGTGGCCATTGTGCCCCTAGTCCCATTCCCCACAGACATGACAAATATTCTTGGGCTAAGGAGTGACTCTGAACAACGGCCGTACACACGATGCCACTTTGTTTCACCTTCAGCCAGATGTTTAACAGCATGGCCAAGTGTCTAAAAAATGCAGGGAGAAAGTTAATGCCCCATGTCGGGGTCTTGAGAGACATGGAAAATGATCTGTTGTTTCAAAACACCTCTCAATTGAGGGCAAATAAAATTCAGGGGTCAAGACCAAGGGCTGCATGTTGCCCCGGAGGGTGGCAGCAAACCGTGGAATAAGAGACAGGATATGGAATGAGAAAAGAAGGAAGGAAGTAGAATCCTGGGGAAGTTCCAAGTTCTAAATGGAGTGCTTGTAGAATGGACCCTGCTCTGAACTCTAAACACTAAAGGAAGGATGCCAAGGATTGCAGGCCTAGGCTATTTTCCCAGGGCTGAGCCCCCGAGGAGCTTGGGGAATGGGAGTGGCCCTTCCTCTCCATTTATATTTTGCAAATCTGCAGCAAGTGACAACTAAAAGTCCAAGGAAGGAGAAAAATAAACTCTCCTTCACCTGGTGAAAATATGAAAAGCCCTGGGCCACAGGGTGGAGTGATCTGACTCATCCAGGCATTAGACAAAGGGAGGTAGAGAATGGCATGCCAACTTTAAAAATCTTCTGACATTTTAATCCTTTGGTCACAAATTATTATGAATATGTGTAAAGTGAACCAAGAATCCACCCAGTAAAGCAAGTGTAAATGAAAAAGAGCTTTTCTTATCTCACTGATTAGTTGGCTGAATGGGAGTCTTTCTAGGTTTCCCAAATACCAGGCTAAACCACTTATGTATATTCTATTCAAGAACTTTGTAACAATGCCCAAAGCTAGCAGACTTTGAATTTTTTTTCAATATTTTAACCTGTGGAGCCTCATTTGAGCAGATTTTTTAACATATGACATGAAGACCTTTAATGGGAATTCAATTGTTACTTTATAAAGATGGTAAATTTCCCTTTCTAAACCTATGCCAAAATCTCCTGTTCTTTCTCTCTACCTCTTTTTTCTTTTTCTATTCCCTCTCTTTCTTCTTGCCCTTTCTCCTCCTCTCTTACAGAGTTATATCAGAATCAAGTGGGTCCAACTGTGTTTCATTAGCATCACCATCCTGCTATGCATAATTTTCCTTCAAGTACCCACACCATGGCATAGCCAGGGGAGGTGAAGGGAGCATTGTATTGCCTTCCTTAAATTCTTACTATGTACCGAGCACTATGCTTAGCACTGAAATAATAATAATAATTATAATGGTATTTCTTAAGCGCTATGTGCCAAGCCCTGTTCTAAGCACTGGGGTACAGTCTTAACCCCCATTTTACAGATGAGGGAACTGAGGCACAGAGAAGTCAAGTGACTTGCCCAAAGTCACACAGCTGACAAGTGGCAGAGCTGGGTTTAGAACCCACAACCTCTGACTCCCAAGGCCGTGCTCTTTCCATTAAGCCACGCTGCTTCATATAAGCATACATATAAAATAACCATAAGCTTAGTACAGTGCTCTGCATACAGTAAGTGCTCAATAAATATGATTGAATGAATGAATGAATAATGCATATATGGTAACCAAATTAGAGACAATCCTTGTCCCACATAATAATATTGGTATTTGTTAAGCGCTTACTATGTGCAGAGCACTATTCTAAGCGCTGGAGTAGATACAAGGTAATCAGGTTGTCCCTCGTGAGGCTCACAGTTAATCCCCATTTTACAGATGAGGCCACTGAGGCACAGAGAAGTGACTTGCCCACAGTCACACAGCTGACAAGTGGCAGAGCTGGGATTTGAACCCATGACCTCTGACTCCCAAGCCCGGGCTCTTTCCACTAAGCCACGCTGCTTCTCTAAGCATGGATACCACAGTCTAAGAGGAAGGGAGGACAGGGTAGTTTATCCCCATTTTATAGGTGATGAAATGGCAGCACAGATTGGTTAAGTGACTACCTGTGATCACACAGGAAGCAAGTGGTGGAGTTGGGACTAGAACCCAAGTCTCTTGGCCCCGAGTCCTCAGCTATATTTACTAGGCCCACTGCTTCCCACATTATGGCAACTTCAAAAAAACCAAAATATCTGGAAAGGGAAGAAACATAACATGTGCTACAATTTCCAGTTTATACCATTTCTATTCATTTTCTATTTTCTATCATTTCTGTGATAGAAATGCATTACTATTCTATACTATTACTACCATAAATGAATTACTATTTTCCTTCTTATTAATTGTGAGTTGGACAAATATACTACTCACATTTTTAATTGGACATGCTGTTTCTTTTTGGTCCTGTATTCCTTTCACTTTTCCTAACTAAAGAGCTCCCCTGCTATAGCTTCCTTTTGTAAGGTTCTTTCACAGCAGCGTTCTTACATTTTAATGGCAGTGCTTCATACAGTGATCTGGCTTCCAGCACCAATGTGCAGATTGGAGAGAGGGCCAATCTTGGGGGGAATGGTGGGTGGGATCAAAGTGATGTAAGCAGCGGTTGTAGCCATGGCAATGGTGTGAGTTGGTAGGTGGGACCAAAGTGACAGAAGATGTAAGCAGCAGTTGTAGCCATGACAACAGTGGGAGCTGGTGAGTTACTCAAGGACTTGAGGGAGTTGGCAGCGTGGCCTCATGGAAAGGGCACCGGACTGGGAGTTGGGACCTAGGTTCTAATCCCGGCTCCCACGTCTTGCCTGCTGTGTGAGCTTGGGCAAGTCACTTAATTTCTCCAGGCCTCAGTTTCCTCATTTTTAAAATTGGAATTAAATACCTATTCTTCTTCCCCCTTAGATTATAAGCCACATGTCAGGCCGCCTGTGTTGCTAACCCAGTGCTTAGCGTAGTGTAAGCTCATTGTGGGGAAGGAATGGGTCTACCAACTCAGTTATATTGTACTCTTCCAAGTGCTTAGTACGGTTCTCTGCACATAGTAAACACTCAATAAATACCATTGATTGATTGGTTGATTGCTTGGCACATAGTAAGCACTTAAATACCACAGTTATTATTATTAGGCAACTCAGTGCAGGTATAAAGAAGGCTCTGTATGGGTAGGGGGGAGAAAGCCCCTTTGCTTAGCGCTGTTTCACTTAGTGCTCTATTTTTATGGAACCAATTAAGAGACCTTGTAAATTCAAAATAATTCTATCCATTACAGTAAGTGACAGATTTTTCCAAATACAGGACAGCTTCATGGTAGATGATTTCTACCACATTTTTTGGCAGTTTAATGTCACTTCCATCCTCACTGTATTGTCATGTTTTCTTATTTGATCCATCTTGACCAAATTCTGTCATATAACTTTGTCAGTTATTTCCCAAGAATTAGACACGTTACCAATTAGCTTCAGCTGCTTGTCACATTTTAATGCTTTTGTTTAAATCCTGTTCCTTCAGTTCCAGTATTTTTTTTCCATATTTTCTATTCCAGTCCCTTTTCCCTGCTAATGAATGAATCTGTCAAATTCCAAAACTGCAACTTGATTTAAATTGTTTAACACCGATAAGCGGTTGCAAAAGTTTAATGTCTATCTGCTATCTCACATCACAAAGTGCAACTGTCTCTTCCTTTGATAAGCAATCTTCCCCCAGTCTCTGGGTTTCCAGATTAAGGTCACTCCATTTAGACTCTAATTAAAGCATATTCTTCTTCTCTAGTTAGGGTTATTGCAAGCTCCTGATACTCATGTTTTAGATTTAGTCCACTTGTTCTCAAGAATGAGGAGTAGCATGGCCTAGTGGAAAGAGCATGGGATTCAGAGAATCTGCTTTGTGACCTTGGGTAAGTCACTTAACTTTTCTGTGCTTCAGTTTCCTCACCTGTAAAATGGGGGTTCAATGCCTGTTCTCCCTTCTACTTAGACTGTGAACCCTATATGGAACAGGGATGGTGTCTGACCTGATTAACTTGTATCTACACCAGTGTTTAAAACAGTGCTTGACATATAGTACTTAACAAATATAAAAATAAGTTATTATTATGTCAAACTCCTCAGTGAAAGATTTCTAGACATGAGGAATACGCACAATGTTAAATTAAGTGCTTAGTACAGTGCTTTGCACACAGTAAGTGCTCAATAAATACAATTGAATGAAAGAATGAAATTAACTGGATGCTCTCAGGTGTTCCATATCCAGATGCCCATCCCATGGGGGTGACAGGGACATTGACCCCCAAGATCTTCTGGGTTAGACTCACAGACTAGCTCATCGCAAATCTCTGACAAGTTCTCAGAGCTTTTACTCAGGACTGAAAAGATCCAAAATGGTGGCTTTCAGACCTATTAGTCCTATGACTCCTATCCCATTCCAATCCTCAGCCCCTCCTAAAATCCCCATCCCACTCTTGGCCCCCCTCACTCAAAATGAAAAGTTGGCCCCTCTGGTTCCATGTCTAAATATTTTTCTTCATTCCGCTGCTTGCATTCTGTTTTTAATTAACTCGTAGTCCCGTGTCATGTGTCTTTATGGGGATTCAGTCCAATTACCATATGTTCTATTACAAAACAACTAGTTTATTTGGAAGACTTAATTTGCTGCTTGCTGTCAGTTCTCCCAGCACTTTCTTTCTCTCTGGAACTTTCCCTAAATGAAACTTACTGTAATAGAAGGATTGACTTGTGGCTCAAAGATGGTGCTGCTGCACCATGGTGAGACTCTAGCACCCCATGCCCATGAAAATACAGCAATGTGCCTTTTCTGACCCTTTGCCACTTGGGGTGAACACTACTCAGACCCCAATTAACAGGGGAAAGATATGCCCTACCACCTACAGGTCAATCAATAAATAATATTTATTGATCATTTATTTTGTTCAGACCACTACACTGAGCGCTTGGAAGAGTATAAATATAACAGAGTTGGTAGACTTGTCCCCTACCCACAACAAACTTACAGCCTAGAGGGGGAGACAGACATGACTATCAATAAATACATTTCCAACATAAATCTGAGGGAAGGGTGAATAAAGGGTGCAAACCCTAGCACAAGGGCAACAGAGAAGGGAGAGGGAGCAGAAAAAATGAAAGCTTTGTCGGGGAAGGCCTTTTGGAGAAGATGTGCTTTTAATAAGGCTTTGAAGGTGGGGGCAGAGGGATGCTGCAATAGTGGTGATGCTTTGGGCTGAGCCATCTCTCTCTCTCTCTCACCCACTCCCTCTGTGAGATGACAGGGAGATGAGGTGCAGTCAGTGGTCACAGAACAGAATATCTCTGCTATATCAAAAGCAGTAGTTATGTTCATCACTTGAGTCATTGGCCATTACTAGTGACTTAGTAATGGGGGAGGTGGGGAGGCTGCTCCTCTTTCTTGTGGAAACTGGGGGAAAGCCAAAACAAACCTCACCAAACAAGTTTTTCAAAGCCTTTGGGATTCTTTCAAGAAAAAAGTAACTAAAACTACACAAGTGTGAGAAGCAGCATGGCCTAGTGGAAAGATCACAGGAGTCAGAGGATCTGGATTCTAATCCTGGCTCTACCACTTGCCTGCTATGTGACCTTGGGCAAGTCACCTAACTTCTCTGTGTTTCAGTTTCCTTATTGTAAAATAGGCTCTCAATATCTGTTCTCCTTCTCCCCTAAACTGTGAGCCTGTCCCACATGGGGCTCACAGCTTAGGGGATGGGGAGAACAGATATTGAAACCCCATTTTACAGATGAGAAAACTGAGGCACAGAGATACCTAACCTGGTGCTTGGGATACAGTAAGCACATTACAAATGCAACAACACAATAATAATGATTTTAAAAAGCATGACCATGTTTGACAGAGGATTATTCCCAAGAACTGATTATTGCTACATCCCTTATAAGCAGCATACAACCAGCAGTACCCACCATTTGAGATTTAGGATTTAACA
Source organism: Ornithorhynchus anatinus (assembly GCF_004115215.2). Taxonomy (NCBI): domain Eukaryota; kingdom Metazoa; phylum Chordata; class Mammalia; order Monotremata; family Ornithorhynchidae; genus Ornithorhynchus; species Ornithorhynchus anatinus. Next base: position 6,924,162 of record NC_041746.1, on the reverse strand, counting down.
AGTAGCAGATTTAGCAAATGGTCCACGATGAGGAGAGTCACACCTGCCATTCCAGCATTTTAGAATATCATGTTAGAACGGTTTCCACTTGGGGTTGATAGCAGAATATCAAACCCACGCAATAACCCAGAAAGCAAACTGGGTGATTAGCCTTACATTATTCCCTCAAAAACAACCAAACTTAGGCTTTGACCACCCATCCACCCAGAAGAGGAAATTCTAGACTCATGGAGTTGCTTCACTTGAAGAAATCGCCAACATTGGTGTTAGTTTTTTCTAGGCTTCCAGGAGTCAGAGGCTGGGACAAAGTATGTGGGGCGTAGGCAAAAGGAAGGGATGCAGTTGATCTGCAGGGGCAGTGGTGGATGTCAGAAAGAGAAAAGAGGCACCCTTGGCTGAAGAGTAACATAGTGTGTCAATATGGCAGAACTGGACCTGAACAGAGGGTACTGGAGAGGCAGTGTGATCTGGTGGGAAGAGCACGGACTAGGAGTTAAGAGACCTGGGTTCTAATGCCAGCTCTATCACTGGCTTGTTGGGTGATCTTGGGCGTCGCCAATCCTCTTTGTGTCTCAGTTTCTGTAGCCATAAAATGAGGTTAATAGGAAAGAGGCTTCCAGAAGTCTGCGTTGAAACGTGTAAATCAAATTAAGGAACATGCATGTCAGTTGGGTTGCCAAGACAGAAGAAATCCTTAGCTAGGCAAGACTGCCATGAAACCGAGATCTTCTATACATCACTAAAGACATTCTATGGTCTTGCCTCTGCCACCACAGTTTCTTTGGAGAGTGAAGATAATTCCATCACAAAACAAAGAGGGAATCCTTGTCTTAATCTCCTCAGCATATTTTCTATGTGTTTCTTCACTCAAAAATCTCCAACAGGTGCCCATTCATCTCTGTATCAAAGTAGAAATTCCGGACCCTTGATTGGCTTTACGTCACTCAATAAGCTCTGTCTATCCTACTCAACCAATATCTTCTCCCACTTCGTTCCTCTCATGCTAACCTACTCACTGTGCCGCATTCTCGTTTCTCTGGCCACAGATCTCTTGCTCACACACTCCTCCAGCCTGGAACTCTTTCCTTCTTCAAAGTAGACAGACCACAGACCACAGACCGCAGACACAGTTTTCCTCATTTTCAAAGCCCTTTTGAAATCACATCATCGGAAAGCCTTCTCCACTTAATTTTAATCTCCCCTGTTTTTAATCCCATACTGCCTCTCCAGCACTTCTGTGCCATAAAAGCACGTAAGTACTGACAACCTCCTTGTAGTCCTCTTGTATATACTTTACCTGCCTAGGAGTAAGCAGTAACCCATGAACACATCTCCCTTTCCTTTCTCTACTTATCCGTAATTTATTTGGGGGTATAACTTCCCGGATTTTGAGCTCCACATCTACTAATCCGACTGTACACTCCGAAGCATTTAGAACGACAGGAACTCAATAAATACTATTGATTTCATCCCACTTGGCTATGCGGTGGGGCTGAAGAAATAGAGGGCAGCACTGCGTCAAAGTCAAAGATGGAATCTGAGGAGGCAGAGGAAAGGCCTCAACAATCTAGTCCTCCCTGGGGTTTGGGGGTATATGGACACAGCTGCGGTTTGCCCTGGCACATCTCAAATTCCTTATCCAGAAGTTTTAAACTCCGTGGATCCTTTGTAACGCGCGACACTAGATGCCGCTATTTCACAGGTTATGAAGAAAAGTCTAGCCTTTTCTCATTTTCTCTGCAATAAGGATTTGGGACCATTAGGAGGAAGGAAGGCCTTTGGTTTGGAGATTTAATGTGCCCCAGATGCACCATGAAGAAAGGGGCAAATTAATTTTCAGTGATAAAAATCCAGAGGTCAACAGCAAGAGAAAACAAGGTAAAAAGGGGAGGACGGAAAGGCTAAAAGAATCGATCTTTACTGTTTGCATTACTTAGAATGTGAGTCCCTGCTAGCAACAGGAACTGCGTGCAAATCTCTAGGAAGAGAGAATCTGAAGTGACTTTGGACAACTCTTTTAACTTGATGTTTTCATTTGAAAGATTAATAGTAACGGTGGTCAAGAACTTGGAAATGTGAGGATGAGAGGTGCTATATGAAAGCAAGCTAGTGCTTAGAAAAGAATACGCACAGTAGTCGTCTGCTGCCTATTTGTGAAGAAAAAAAAGCCAAGGAACATCATTTACAGTTTGTTTTATTTAATGATGTTAATTAAATCCATGTAATTTGGCAGAGAGAAATGTTTGACATATAAAGACAATGCCAGATTCACACTTTCCTTCCTCCCTTGTCCTCTCATTTCACATTACCAGGCAGGAGGGATCTGACAGAGAACCTTCCAGTGCACAAGTTCAGACAGGATCTCAGTTCAGAGTATCAGAACTGAGGTTCATCCATGGTTCTCGATGGGAGATGCCATCATCCTCAGTGTGTCTGTGTGTGTGTGTGTGTGCTTGTGCACGTGTGCATGTTTGAATGTGAGATAGGGAATTCTAATAGCTTCCTAATGAGTGGACAAGAGAGGAAGAGCCTTTGACCAACCCTCTCTTCCCTCAGGATTTAGCCTGGTCCCATATGAGAGTCAGGGCTGGCACTGGGATGGAGAGAGCAAGCACTTTCCAGGCAAGGCATCATGAATAAGGGAGGCAAGTGGCATTTTTCTTAGAAAGGACTTGCTATTCCCAGTAGGAGAATAGTATGGCCAAGCACTTCCCTTTTCCTTTGGGCTCAATCCCAGCCTTGGGGTACAGCAGTCAATCTCGCTGCTGGACTCCACCCCCACTCATTCACAGGTCTCAGAGGCTGAGCTGGGCCTCTGATTGTGGCAACTCCTTTTGTATCCATAGCCGCACCCCTCCCTGTCTTGTACCATAGTCCTCTTTATTTCTATCCGTTTCTTAACTCTTTTCGGTAACCTCTGCAGGTTGAATTTCGCTGTGTTGAGATTTTCATGTTCTGAAGCTTCAGATCCACATCTCCCCTTTCTGCACAGAGAAGCAGTGGATCAAAAATGGATAGAGCACGGGCCTGGGAGTCAGAAGGACCTAGGTTCTAATTCTTGTGCGTCTGCTGTGAGACCTTGGACAAGTCACTTATCTTCTCTGTAGCCTCAGTTCCCTCCTCGGTAAAATGGGAATTCAATAGCTGTTTTCCCTCCTACTTAGAATGCAATCCCTGTGTCAGACAGGGACTGTATCTAAACTATCTTGTATCTTCCCCACAGCTAAAACAGTGTTTGACACATAATAGCACTTAAATAATAATAATAATAGTACTTATTGTTATATTACAGATGAGCTAACCAAGGCATAGAGATGTTAAGTGTCTTGTCCAAGGTCACACAGCAGACAAGTGGTGGAGATGGGTTTAGAACCCAGGTCCTCTGACTCTCAGACTTGTACTCTTTCCATTAGGACATACTGCTTCTCATTCTTGTGGGATTAAAAAAACAAACAGGACGGATATCTTCACAGTCTGAAAATGGAGATGTCAAATGTGATAAGAAACTATCATGCAGACAGAAGACTCATTAGGATCAGCAGTAACATATGGATATAAATAGTGTCTTTTTTCTGAGCTTCACTTTTTTATCCCCATTTGTTTTTCATTTATTCTTCCCTCCGACCTTGGGTCTCCTTTAAGATATAATCTGAAGCACTCTGATTATGGAGGCTGCAATCACCATAAAAAGCCCTGTTTTGCCAGAATGTCTTGTAATATTTAGAGTCTGGACTATTATTTCCTCATTTCACAGTTATTCCCAAAGAGACATGTTCATTTACAATTTATTACCAAATAAAATAAGCTACCCCAGTGCTTGCTACAGATCTGAGAGAAACTGGGCAGTGCTTCAGCACTGAGTTTCTGGTGGGTGAAGGGCCAAAAATGAATCATTTCAGAGAATCCTTTCAATCAGAACACTCTATCTTTGTCTTGCAAACTTCGGTGGACTGGCTGAAGGCTAATCCAGGGGCCTGGTCTCTAATTTTCTCCCCGGTTCCTTTCTTTACTCCAACAGACCTAAGAAACTTCTGACCAGCATGCATTTTCTGGTGAAGCAAAGTGGAGAATTGAAGGGATTATCTGGGCAGGTGAAAGGCAAAAAAACAGGTTCTTGTGAATAAGTATTAGGATCACTTTCTCAAGTCTTCACTTGGCTTCACCCAGAGACCTAGAATATCTGGGCCTTATTGTAAATCCTCAGGAATCAGGCAATTTCTCCTTGGCATTCACTACCAAGCTATTAGGGATCAGAAATTATAGATATTCAAGAGGGCCTTAAGTCATAGTCAACCCCAAAAGGCTGACAATTTTTGGCCTAAAAAAGAACAACCTTTTCGACTGAGAGACAGCAGGCCTGTCTTTTTTTGGAAAGACCACGGCTCTGGGAGCCAGAAGACCTAGTTGAAGAGTGTTCTCTGCTTTTCAATAAGGTGGAGCAAATAAGTAATTGCTCTGAACCAGTAAAATCAATGGAGAGAACAAAACAAATTTAATCTGTTCCTTCTCACAATCCTTTCCTCTTTCTCCCATTCCCTCCATCCCAATGTTGGGTCAGATTTACTAAGATTAAGACTCTAATGTCACCGTTAATCACTGTTCTTACCTTGAAAGATTGATGCCCATTTCAGTATTAGGGAGTCCTTTTAGTTATTTAGTTTTCTTGTCCACTACTCCTCCACAAAACACTTTTTTTTTTTGGTGGTTAAGTGCTTACTAAGTGCCAGGCACTGTATTAAGCGCTAAGACAGATACAAGCTAATCAGGTTGGACACAGTCTCTGTCCCACATGGGGCTCAAAATCTTAACTTCTCCGTGCCTCAGCCACTTCATCTGTAAAAGTGGGGGTTAAGTGATTCACCCAAGGTCACACAGCAGACAAGTGGCAGATCCAGAATTAGAATCCAAGACCTCCTGACTCCCAGGCCCGTGCTCTATCCACTAGACCACGTTGCTTCTCACTTTGGAATTTTTAAAAATTAAAATAGGTTAGAATGACTCAGGGTAAAAAAAAAAATCAGAATTTGGATGTTTTACAACTTCATGGAGACACACTCTCTGGAGGAAGAGAATACTAATAACTCTTTTCCAAAAGGAAAAACTGTCTTAACTCACAAGGGAGGGTGAGTCTAGGAACTCTCCCATTTTATAGATGAGATGCATTCATGTGACTCACAAATGGCCCAGAACTGTCAACTGCTTTTGGCTTGACTAGGATTTAAAGCCCTAATTCCAGTGGAAAATTAAATGAAATGGTCCAGGAACATTAATTTTCTGAATCCTAGCCAGTGACTGAAAATCTCAAATGGTGACATATCCTAGAGTAGAGAGTGAATCTAGCATTAAGCAGAAATTCCTTACCACTGGTTTTGAGGCATTTCATCAGTTCCCTCTCTCTTATCTACTCTCTTCTTCTGCTACACCCAGCTCACACTCTATTTTCCTCCCAAGTTCATGTTCTCACTCTGCCTCATTCTCAACTCTCCTCCCCTTTTACCCACCTTTCCTCCTGCCTGAAACTCTTCTCTCTTCAAATCTTCCAGTCCACAGAACTCCCCACATGCAAAGCCCTCCTGAAAATCCCACCTCCTCTAGAAGACATTCCCTGATTAATTTTTCTTCTCCCCAAGTCATTCCCTCTTAACCTTCACCTCAGCAAGCACAATCCCTGTAATACTTTTTTATATATCAATTCACTACTAGACCGGTGGCTAAGTGTTATGAACCAAAGAACCACAAATCAAAATCATAATATGGCTGAGGGTCACCATTCAAAATAAAAAATTGCTTAACCAGAATTCACTCCTTCCTCCCCACCTAAACAGCCACCACTCTCAGCATTCATCATATTTTGGTATTTTTACAGCTTCCTCATTGGTCTCCCAGCCTCCAACCTCTCCCCATCCTGTCTATATTTCACCCTGTTGGTTGGATCAAATTCTTAAGCATTACCCTGCACGTCTCGCCTCTTCTTGAAAAGTTTCAATGGTTATCCCTTCCTTTTTGCATCAGACAGAAGTTCTAGCCATCGGCTTTAAGGCATTCCATCTGTCTCTCTTATCTATCCATTCCCTTCTCATACTACACCCCACCTCACACTCATCATTTCAAGTTCACATCATGGTACCTTGTTCTTCACTCTTCGCCATCTGAATCCCGGGCTCACGTCCTTCCTTCTGCTTGGAACTCTCTTCCATCTTTAAATCCATCATCTCACCTCCTGACATCTTCAAAGTTTTTAAGTTCTTCCGAAATCCCACCTCCTCCTGGAGGCCTTCTTCATTTTTCTTCTTCTCAGGTCCCATCCTCCCTAGCATCGTCTCAGAACCTTGCACCTTTTAAGGCTTTTTTCACTCTCAGATTCTCATCACACTTTACTACAACTCGATATGCATACTCAAAACTATTTGAACACTTCTCCATTTTATTCTTAAATTATTTTTGGTCTGTCTTCCTCTTTTGAGCATAATTTCTTTGAGAGCAGAGAAAATGGCTTCTACCTCAACTATACTCTCCCAAGCAGTTGGTATAGCACTCTGCCCACAGTAGGGATTCAATAAATGCTACTGATAATGTGACATTCAGTCACCATAGTTGCACTGTTGTAGTAGACGAGTGGACTTGGGGGTGGTGGAAAAGGGGAAATTTGAAGGTTTCCTACTCTCCCAAGCATTTAGCACAATGCTCTGTATGCAGTAAGTGCTCAATAAATACAATGATTAATTCACTAGCACTACAAAACCATGGCAGCTTTGGCCCTGCCCAACCCTACCCTGAAAGTTTGGTCAAGTTTTTTTAAATGGAATTTATCGGCTTACTATAATAATAATGATGATGATGATGGTATTTGTTAAGTGCTTGCTATGTGCCATTCCTTGTTCTAAGTGCTGGGGTAGATACAAGATAATCGGGTTGTCCCACATGGGGCTCACAATCCCCATTTTACAGATGAGGTAACTGAGCTGAACACTGTACTAAGTGCTGTACTCTCTTTCAGCGTGGCTAAGTGGAAAAAGCACGGGCTTAGGAATCAGAGGTCATGGGTTCTAATCTCGACTCTGCCACTTGTCAGCGGTTTGCCTTTGGGCAAGTCACTTGACTTCTCGGTGCCTCAGTGACCTAATCTGTACAATGGAGATTAAGACTGTGAGCCTCAAGTGGAACAACCTGATTACCCTGTATCTCCCCCAGCAATTAGAACAGTGCCCGGCACATAGTAAGCGCTTAACAAATACCAACATTATTGTTATTATTTTGGGTCAAACCACCTTGGGCCCCACATTTCAGGAGGGATGAAAGGCAGGAAAAAGGGTGTGTGGGGGGGAGGGATTGTCATGATTTTGCTGCCTGTCTCCCCCTTTTAGACTGTGAGCCTGTCATTGGGCAGGGCTGGTCTCTATCTGTTGCCCATTTGTCCATTCCAAGTGCTTAGGACAGTGCTCTGCACATAGTAAGCACTCAATAAATACTACTGAATAAATGATATTTATGATATTGTTGCCTGTCTACTTGTTTTACTGTCTCCTCCCCTTTCTGGACTGTGAGCCCGTCACTGGGCAGGGATGTTCTCAATCTGTTGCCGAATTGTCCATTCCAAGCGCTTAAGACAGTGCTCTGCACAGAGTAAGCTGCTCAATAAATACGATTGAATGAATTGAGTGAATGATAATAATAATGTAATAATGTTGGTATTTGTTAAGCGCTTACTATGTGCCGAGCACTGTTCTAAGCGCTGGGGTAGACACAGGGGAATCAGGTTGTCCCACGTGGGGCTCACAGTCTTAATCCCCATTTTACAGATGAGGGAACTGAGGCACCGAGAAGTTAAGTGACTTGCCCAAAGTCACACCCTTGATGATGTTGGTATTTGTTAATTCATTCATTCATTCAATAGTATTTATTGAGCGCTTACTATGTGCAGAGCACTGTACTAAGCGCTTGGGATGAACAAGTCGGCAACAGATAGAGACAGTCCCTGCCGTTTGACGGGCTTACAGTCTAATCGGGGGAGACGGACAGACAAGAACAATGGCACTAAACAGCGTCAAGGGGAAGAACATCTCGTAAAAACAATGGCAACTAAATAGAATCAAGGCGATGTACAATTCATTAACAAAATAAATAGGGTAACGAAAATATATACAGTTGAGCGGACGGGTACAGTGCTGTGGGGATGGGAAGGGAGAGGTGGAGGAGCAGAGGGAAAAGGGGAAAATGAGGCTTTAGCTGCGGAGAGGTAAAGGGGGGATGGCAGAGGGAGTAGAGGGGGAAGAGGAGCTCAGTTAAGCGCTTACTATGTGCCAAGCACTGTTCTAAGCGCTGGGGGGATACAAGGTGATCAGGTTATCCCACGTGGGGGCTCACAGTTTTCATCCCCATTTTACAGATGAGGGAACTGAGGCACCGAGAAGTGAAGTGACTGGCCCAAAGTCACACAGCTGGCAAGCGGCAGAGCCGGGATTAGAACCCATGACCTCTGACTCCCAAGCCCAGGTTCTTTCCACTGAACCACGCTGTTTCTCTATGAGTGAGTGAATGAATGAATGAATGAATGAATGAATGAATGAATGAATGAATGAAGGTCACTGTCTCTCCTCAGGGAGCCGTCTGTGTGGGGAGGAGGTGGAGGCTGTGCCTCGCCCTTTAAGAGGGCAGGCCACCCCCCTCCACTGAAGCTCCGCGCGCCGGGCGGGCCAGAGCGCAGGCGCGCGTGCGCGTTGGAGCCACACTCAACATGGCGTCCGGAGCGGGCTGGGGCTGCGGCCCTCCTCCCGGCGTCCTCCGCGGTCCCACGTGACTTCCGGCGCCCGCCCCATGGTAACTGCGCTCCGGGTGGGACGCCGTGGAGGGAGCCTCCGGCCGGGGCTCTGGGAGGGGGACACCCCGGCGCCCCACCACACCCCACCACACCCCATCCCGGGGCTTCGGGCCCCGCCAGCGCCGCTCCTCTTCCTCCTCCTCCTCCTCCTCATCCTCCTTATCCTCCTCCTCCTCCAGGTACAGCCCCAGCCCCCTGCCTGCCCCCGGGGGACGGGGACACCCCCATCCCCAGCAGCCTCCAGCCCCCGAGCGGCCCGGGGGGCGGGGATAACGATAATAATAAGAAGAAGAAGAACCCTGGGGATGTCCATCCCCTTCATTCTACTTATGGCTTTTGTTTTAACGAGATGTCCATCCCCTTCAGTCTACTTATGGCTTTTGTTTTAACGAGATGTCCATCCCCTTCATTCTATTGCTGCTGTTTTAATGAGATGTCCATCCCCTTCATTCTACTTATGGCTTTTGTTTTAATGAGATGTCCATCCCCTTCATTCTATTTATTGCTATTGTATCAATGAGATGTCCATCCCTTTCATTTTATTTATTGCTACTGTTTTAATGAGATGGCCATCCTCTTCATTCTATTTATTGCTACTGTTTTAATGAGATGTCCATCCCCTTCATTCTATTTATTGCTGTTGTTTTAATGAGATGTACATCCCCTTGATTCTATTTATTGCTATGGTTTTTGTCCGTCTGTCTCCCCCGATTAAACTGGGAGCCTGTCAGTGGGCAGGGACTGTATCTGTTGCCCGTTTGTCCATTCCAAGCGTTTAGTACAGTGCTCTGGACGTAGTAAGCCCTCAATAAATACTATTGAATGAATTGAATAAAGGATGGCATTTGCTGAGGGCTTACTATGTACCAAGCACTGTTCTCAGCGCTGGGGGAAGTAATAATAATAATGATGTTGGTGTTTGTTAAGCACTTACTATGTGCAGAGCACTCTTCTAAGCGCTGGGGATAGATAGAGGGTCATCAGGTTGTCCCACATGAGGCTCACAGTTAATCCCCATTTTACAGATGAGGTCACTGAGGCACAGAGAAGTGAAGTGACTTGCCCACAGTCACACAACTGGCAAGTGGCAGAGCTGGGATTCAAACCCATGACCTCTGAGTCCCAAACCCGGGCTCTTTCCACTGAGCCACGCTGCTTCCTGATAGGTGTACATCCCCTTGATTCTGTTTATTGCTATTGTTTTTGTCCGTCTGTCTCCCCTGATTAGACTGTGAGCCCGTCCATGGGCAGGGATGGTCTCTATCTGTTGCCGAATTGTCCATTCCAAGTGCTTAGTATAGTGCTGTGCACATAGTAAGTGCTCAATAAATACCATTGAATGAATAATAATCATGTTGGTATTTGTTAAGCACTTACTATGTGCAGAGCAGCAGAGGGCTGGGGTAGATACAGGGGAATCAGGTTGTCCCACGTGAGGCTCACGGTCTTCACCCCCGTTCTGCAGACGAGGTCACTGAGGCCCAGAGAAGTGAAGTGACTTGCACACCGTCACACAGCTGACAAGGGGCAGAGCTGGGATTCGAACCCATGACCGCGGACTCCCAAGCCCGAGCTCTTTCCACTGAGCCACGCTGCTTCTCCACTTCTCTGCTTCTCCAGAGAAGCAAAGTGACTTGCCCAAGGCCACACAGCGGAGAAGTGGCGGAGGTGGAATTAGGACCCAAGACTGGGGTCTTGTCATTAATCCACGCTGGTGGGGGATCAAGAGACGGGGAGAGGGGAGTGGGTCCCCTGGGTCTGGGTAAGGAGGTGACTGTAATATCCAGGCTGGGGGAGCTCCCCAAGGCCTGGCGCCAGGCTTATTCCTGAAAAGATTGGGGGATGGCGAGATGATAATGATGATGATACTTTTTGTTAAATGCTTACTACAATAATAATGATGGTATTTATTAGTAATGAGGGCGCTAAGGTAGATGCAAGGTAATCAGGTTGTCCCACATGGGGCTCCCAGTCTTAATCCCCATTTTATAGAAGAGGAAACTGAGGCACAGAGAAGCTAAGTGACTTGCCCAAAGCCACACAGCCGATAAGCGGCGGAGCCGGGATAATAATAATAATGATGGTATTTGTTAACCGATTACCATGTGCCAAGCACTGTTCTAAATGATGGGATAGATACAGGGTTATAACAATAATAATGATGGCATTTGTTAAGTGCTTACTATAAGCGAAGCACTGTTCTAAGCGCTGGGGGAAGTAAAGGTGAACAGGTTCTCCCATGAGGGGCTCACAGAGAAGTGGAGTGATTTGCCCTAAGTCACACAGCTGACAAGTGGCAGAGCTGGGATTCGAACTCACGACCTCTAACTCTCAAGCCCGGGGTCTTACCACTAAGCCTCGCTGCGTCTCATAATAATTGTGGTATTTGTTAAACGATTACTGGGTGCCAAGCACTACACTAAACGCTGGAGTGGATACAAGCAAATCGGGTTGGACACAGCCCCTGTTCCACATGGGGCTCACAGTCTCAGTTCTCATTTTACAGATGAGGGAACTGAGGCACAGAGAAATCAAGTGACTTGACCAAGGTCCCACAGAAGACAAGCAGTGGAGCTGGAATTAGAACGCATGACCTTCTGACTCCCAGACCCGCGCTCCATCCATTCTGCTGTGCTGCTTTCTCTGGAGAGAGAGGCGGACAAGTCTACCCTTGTGAGATTTTTGTCAATAATAAGGTGCCAAGGCTGTTCTCTGGAGGCTGAAGCACACGTCCTCAGTTACTTGCAGGAGCGTTGGTGTGAGGTGTTCCTCCCCACTGAAGAATTGCAATCCGTCTATCAGTTTACCATCATTCAGTCCCTGGGTACTGCATTGGCCTGATGAATCAGACAGGGAGACGCTAGTTTTATGTCCCTGCTTCATTTACGGATAGTACAGTGTTGCATTTTGATAAAGTAATTTTTTTTCAGTTGGGATTTTGGAGACAGGTTGTGCATTCCCACTCGCACATTCCCACTCGATGAAGTGCACTATCTTCGTCAAGGGTAAGGCGGTTCTCCCAGGTTGGATTTTGTTGGTGGATTAATTGAAAAGTTCTCCTAAAATTTCTCCCACTCCCTCTACCCCCCCTATAAAAAGTCAAAGCAAAACAACAAAACCAAGTCCTTTTAGCCCTTTTATTAACATGAAGAGTTTTGTGTTATTCTATTGGTATATTGCTATGGGAATTGGGTCTTGAATGCCTGAAGAGACAGATCTTTTTAAAATATGAGCAAGTGCCTGTTAAATCAGAAATAACCAGCGTCAATCCCAAAAGGATTACTTCTGAACTTCACAGTCTCAGTGCCTGTTTTGTTTCTCTTCTGTCAGTAGTACCAATATTCTTGCATTTGATTGCCTGGAAAAATATTTTTTGATATGCTTCTACTTAGCAACCTAAAATTTCTTTAACTGTGTCTTTAATTAGAATTATCTTTCAAATAGCCTTGATGCAGATAATTCTTACACTCCCCAATAATGGCAGTTTTGAGGTAGAATGTTGAAATTACTGCATTTCTTATGCACATAAAGAATACCTTATTTCGTTTGCAGTGAATCCAATCCAAAGTATCAGTGGGAGTCATTAGAATATTTGTAGTTTCAGAAAGCATTTTACTAGACTTTAAGCTCCTTTTAGGCAGGGATTGTATCTACCGACTCTATTGTATTGTACTTTCCCAAGCTTTAGTACAGTCAGTAAGCACAGTTGATTGATTAAAACATTACCTTGAGGATTTCAAAAGTTGCTCTGTCATGTTACTACCCACAAATGGGACTTTTATTTACACAAACTCATTTCTGCCACAAATTACCACCTTTTTCTCATCAAAAAACATGTTCTGTGTTAAGTCTAGTTACCCCATACCTTACTAATAAGCAGCAAAGCCCCTCAGACAGAATGTAATTTCAGTAGCTCCTTTTGTATCTAATAAAAATTAGGTACTTAGTAAGATTGAGGTTCTTGTTCAAAAATGATATGGTTTTATGAAAAGCCAAAAATATTCAGATGGCGGAAACCGGTCATGATTGGCTCTTATAGTTTCAGTATTTGAAAAGTTCATTGCAAAGGTGCTTTGGAACATGGGCTTTTTTTAACTTTTAAAAACGTTTCCAGGTTTTCTTGCTGGCCCCCTCTTTTCAGGCTCAAATGTCAGTGGTGAGCTGGCTGTGAGCCCTACCTATTATTACCCTTTCTTACGAGATTCATCTGAAAACCTGTTACAGTCTGGAAATGTGCACTGTCATCAACCACTGCTGTGAGAAGAAGAAAAAAAACTAGAATTCTGTTTTCCCTGTTGCCTTTTAACAAGGTGAATGGAATAAAAGTTTCAGCAGCTTTTTCCTGAGATGCTTGGCACAACCAGTGACAAATGACAAAAGAATTAATGACTGGATTCCTTCTAATGTGTTTATTGCTCCCCTTAAATAGAGCCATTTATTTAATGAGACCTGGTTCTATTTTTACAGTGATTCTTAAGATTTATCCTTCCTTTTCTTCCTCTCTTCTGGAAGATAAAGGCATTGGGAGAGCCCACAAAATCCTCAAATTTTAGTTCTGGTTGGATGAAGAATTTGGAATGAAAACACAGCAACATCTGCCTACCGGTACAGTGGTTTCTAGAAAAATGTCTAAATGGTGGACAGAATTGGAAAACCCCATATTCTGGCTGATTTGAAGACTTATTCTCAACAATATAACTGTGGAATTGGCAGCTCTTTATCAATCACATGCTTCCTCCTGGCTCCTGGTCTATTAATCCTAGGTTTTACGCCCTCAGGCTTTAAGTATTTTTATATATTAAAAATTTTAAATGGTTATACTTTTCAATTTTGAAGAGGGTGTAGAAGAGTTACTTTCAATTTTCAGAGTCCAATAGTTTAACAGGACAGATGCATAAATTCCTTGCTCTGTAGGAACTTAACATTTTAAGGAATGTACCTCATCACGTATATTGTTCATAGAAATGATACTACACAAACTTTTCCTTTTTGGTTCCGTTTTATTTTCCATTTTTCACATGTGGTAGATGATGTAAATCTCAAAGGGGAAAAGAGAAAAAGAATTGCTAGATGCCGGAGTGTGATTGCCTGTCAGGGAGCCAAAAAATGGTGAATTGAATAATAGCCCTTAGCCCATTGTTTCCCTCATGGTACACAGGGGAATTGGCCAAGCTTTCTCCCTAAGGGAGTCTCCTTAGGTCGGCTCTAGGCTCTGTGAGTCGTCACCAGCCCAGAGGGACCTCTGGTGCCAAGAACCCCCAGAAAGTCAGATGAGACTGTTACACTTCTCCTTCTTGCATATGGGGTTCAGGATATTTTTATATCTGGGGCTCAGTATGGTCCAAATTGTGCTTCCCATCTGTCCTTCCCCTCCACCTTCACCATTCAACCTTTGGAACAACAGGCTGCTTGCTACTGATGGGTACAGAAACTCTTGAGGATGCCCTGAGGGTGGAAACTATCAGGCCAAGTAAATATTGGACTCATATTTCTGGTTTCTTGTCATCCTGTTTGGAATATCCCACAGTTAATCTAGTCTAAGAAAACTTCTTGAATACTTCAGAGTTTGAGGAAGGTTTTGTGGGAAGGGAAAATACTGCTTTTGTACCTCAAAGATGGGTAGGAAAAAATGGGGCAGGATGTAATGACTTCTTGGATAAGAGGTGAAAAATTAAAGGAATCAAAAGTGTCACCTGTGCTTCTAAGTAAAAGAAACCAGGATGATGGGGGGATGGATAAATCCACCCGGGGAGTAGGTATTACTGATATGGATTTATCCAAAAGAGAATGAGTTAGGACAGTAAAGGTGGATTTAATATAAATTTACGACATCTTCGGATCTAGAAGTGGGATTCTGCCAATCAAGTTGAACCCCCTTATCTTCATCAAATAGTGCCTACTCTGTACAAAAGCTCTTTACCAGATGGAGAGGGAATTTTCAGAAAAAGAAAAAGGCAGGTTTCTGCCCTCTAGGTTATCATCTAAAGGGATAAACATAAGACCTCATTCAAGAGGTGAAAGAGATGTCTAGCATGTGGTTGCTGAGTGGGTAGATTGCCTAATCAGGGTGTAGGGGAGTCCTACTAGTGGATTTGCTCCAGGCCCAACATTCCCCTTGGGGGCCTGGAGTGAGAAGAGGATAAGGGCATGTGGACTGGAAGCACAGTGGTGTTGCTGGCAGTGAGGTGATAGGAAGAGAAGAGGTTTTAAAAGGGAATGGGAAGAGTTCAATTTTATATATATATATATTGAGTTGGAGAAGGTGGCGCATGAGAAGCAGCGTGGCGCAGTGGAAGTCAGGGCTTTGGAGTCAGGGCTCATGAGTTCGAATCTCAGCTCTGCCACTTGTCAGCTGTGTGACTGTGGGCAAGTCACTTAACTTCTCTGTTCCTCAGTTCCCTCATCTGGAAAATGGGGATTAAGACTGTGAGCCCCACGTGGGACAACCTGATTCCCCTGTGTTTACCCCAGCGCTTAGAACAGTGCTCTGCACATAGTAAGCACTTAACAAATACCAACATTATTAAGGTGGTTGGTCATTACAGTGGAAATTATTCAGGTGCAGAAGGAAATGGGAGAGTGGAAAACAAGTGCTAGACTAGGTCTAGAGAGAGATTTTTGGAGACAATATGAAAGATGAATTTCCAAAGAGGGTGAAAAGGATCCAGGACTGAGTCTTCAGGAGCATGACCAGTTAAAGGAGGTAGAAAAATCAAAAAGAAGACTGAGAACCATCCAAGTACAACTTGAGGATTGCGTACTTGGCGAGCCCTGCTTTAAGGAAAATTCATGTTACAATATACTTGCCTCGAACACTGCTACACAACATGCAGAGTTTTCTTCCATCACATTGCATTTTATCCAGGTAGACAGTGTTCCTGGAAAAGCATTCCCTAGTTCCTGAAGTTTTCTAACCAAAACACTGGGTGAAAAGACACAATATCAATCAGGGATGGTCATTAGTCAGTCAGTGGTATTTATTGAGTGCTTACTGTGTGCAGAGCATTATACTAAGTGCTTGAAAGAGTACAATACAACAGAGTTGGTAGACATTCCATGCCCACAATGATCTTACAGTCTAGAGAGATAGTTGTGATATTTGTTAAGAGTTTACTATGGGCCAAGTACTATACTAAGTGCTGGGTAGATACAAAATAATCAGGTCCCACATGGGGTTCACTGTTTATATGGGGGGGAGAATATATATTTAGTTCCCATTTTGCAGCTGAGGGAACTGAGGCACAGAGACATTGTGAGATGCCCAAGATCACACAGCTGACAAGTGGCGAAGTCAGGATTAAAACCCAGAGCTTTCAACTCCCATTGTGGAAGAACTGACTTTGCTGTATCTTTGAAATCAAGACTATAAAATTTTAGTAGCAACAAGATGTGGCCAGCAGTGTTGAAAGCAACCAAGGGGGCAAGAAGGATTAGAATTGGAGCAGAAATCATTAGATTTGGTCTAGAAGATGGCCAGTGGAAACCTTAGAAAGAGTGATCCAAGAGGAGTGAAGAGAATGATTGTATGGGTTTGGGCAGAACATTGACAAAGAGGTATTAAGACAGCAGGTTTAAGGAATCATTTTTTGAAACATTAAGAGAAGTTTATTTGAAAAGTTAGGGACTGTGCAATGGCTGTCTTGGTCCTGGCAGAACCCTTAATGGATCCGGGCTGAGGGGAGGTGGCTTGCATCTTGTTATTTTGACCAGAGGGAGTAATCGGAAACAGAGGGTGGGGTCCATGTGGCACAGACAGATGGAATGTGGGGACAATTGGGGCCATTTGGACCCTCCTGAGGACTATACCTCTCAAACTTTTAAAACGGTAAAAAATGAAGCTGATTGGTGTTTCTCACTCTCTGTTGGAGAATGACAAAGGTTTCCCAAGTCCTGGCTCTTAAACTGTATTCTCCCAGGGTGTAGTCCTTAGGCCTGGGTGTATTCCAAGGTTCCAGAAGACCTGGAAAATTCCAGAAGAATTTAATGAACTCTCAGCAAGTACATTTAGGCCTTGGAAGGAGTACTTGTTAAACTTGAATCAGTTTTCCAAATACTTGTCCATCAGCGCATTATTGGATAACGTGCTGCTGATGTTATCAATTCAGCATCAACAGTTTGTTGCTGATGGGAATCTTTGAATGTGGGAAAGATTTTGCTCTTGAGGTTTTGCAGGTAACCTCAGTCTTCAAGCTCATTGTCAGTTCCTTAATATTGTGAAGCTCTGTTATAATCTTTTTTCCTCCTGATCCCAGGGTTTCTTCACACTGATGTCCAAAATTGAACTAACTCCTGACTTTTTCATCACTGTTAGCAGCACCGCTGTTCTAAAACCTCACACTTGTTGTAACCTCCAAACTGTCCTTACTGCCACATCCAGTCTCACCATACCCCACAATTTCTTCCTCTGTAATCAGTGATATTTATTGAGTGCTTACTGTGGGTAGAGCACTCTACCAAGCACTTGGGTGAGTACAGTGCATTAGACTTATTAGACATGTTCCTGGCCCACAGCAAGCTTGCAGTCTAGAAATATTGTTGTATCTCAGAAACCTACCCTTTTCATTGTTAGAACAACGGCCCTGATTTAAATTACTTCATGACTCTTCCCCTGCTGCAGCCTAACCTTACAAACTGCAGCATGCATCATTTTTCTTAGCTGTCTTTCTATTTTGGACATTCCCCAGGTGTCAAAAGCCTGCAATGGCACCCATCACCTCTCTTCAGATTAAAACTGTTGTTCATTGGTTTCAGGTCTTTCCTGTCACTGGCTCCTGCCTACTAAAGTATCTTTTTGTTTTGCTACACCCAGTTCATGTTGGCCGCATCTCATCACACCTAACCCATTCTACTGTTATTTCCATCACCTAGTTATCATCCACACCTAGTGGAATTCCCTTCTTGCTTTATTTCACAAAACTGGGTTCCTCCCTTCAAAGTTGCATTAATAGCCCACTAACTGCCTGAAACATATCCCTCATGTTTGTACTATTCCTTCAGCTTCCTTGAATTGATCTGAAATCTATGCAAATCTTTTGAATGTCTATCTGCTCCTTTTACCTTGAAACTATTTACCCCTTCAGATGTGGATTTCCTCTCTAGCTATGTGTTTTGGGTTTTCATTTTGGTTTTTTTTTTTATGTCTTTTGTCTTTCCTCCATTAGACTTTTAGATCAGGTTTTCCTACAGAAACTAGTAAAGCACACAGTGTAGTCTGCTGATAATAATGAGATGTTGAATTTGTACTCCAGATTAAATATGTAGATTTTAAAAAGTCCAAATGGGGAAAGGACAAGTGAAAATAATGATAAAAATGTGTGGGGTTTTTGTTCTTTGCTTTTTGGTTGTTTTTTTAGAATGAGGCAATTTTCATTATGGACAACCCACAGGGTGGGGTTGGGGGGTGAGTGTGCGTGTGCCTGTCTTCAGCACATTATAGAACATGTTTGGTCCTATCCTCAAATAATTTATAATATAATGATAACACATAGAAACATTTTGTAGACATCATAATAAGCTCAGTTTCTTTGAAAAGCAAATGCCTTTTTATAGCTCTACTTCTCATTAAACATAGATTTAATTGGTTACTTATTTTCTTCAAGCCTCTTGAGAATTAACTGCATGAGTAAGTAATTATATTCAGACTCCTCTCCAAAGCAATTAACACCACACTCTGGTGGTAGAATATATTGTTACTCTTGTTTGAGGGTTGTAGGATTTTCCAGTATTCTTCCTCATATTCCATTCTGAAATAATTCTTAGCAGTTGTTTGGATATGCTTAATGTTGGAAATATGTTAGGTTGCTACTCTGAATATTGAAATGATTTCTCTACCCTATGCAAGTATTTAGTGTTTTCCAACAATGGTACTGTTTTCTTGTAGACTTGTTTATAATTAGGTGAGTTGGAATCTCACAAACCAAGATGGACCACTGTAGAAATTGGTCACTCAAGCATAAATAATTTAGGACCCCAGCTAGCACGACCTATGAATTTTAGAAATGTTTGTCTGCAAAGAGGCTGATATTTTTAAAGGTTAGCGCAATATCCAGGCGGTAGGAACTCCCGAAGGCCAGGGGACGGACTTTTTCCTGAAAAGACTCGGGGATGGTGAGATGATGATGATGATGGCATATGTTAAGCGCTTACTAAAACAATAATAATTGTATTTAAGTGCTTACTATGTGCCAAGCACTGTTCTAAGTGCTGGTGTAGATACAAGGTAATCAGGTTGTCCCACATGGGGCTCACAGTCTTAATCCCCATTTTAAAGATGAGGTAACAGAGGCACGGAGAAGTTAAGCGACTTGCCCAAAGTCACACAGCCGATAAGAGGTGGAGCCGGGATCAGAACCCACGACCTCTGACTTAGAAATAACCAAGGGGCTCTGGCTCCATGGCAAGATCAAGCGTTGGCTTTCAACTCGCTATCCACTTCGGGTAGCAGGCAAAGTTCCTCCTCTCCCCTCTCCTCCACTCCCAAGAAAGGCCAACAGACATTTAGGTTCTCTTTTGTGATCCAGGGAGAACACTGAAATGTGCATCTGCCCCCTATCTTCCCCTTCTGTCTTAACTTGATCCAGTGCCTCTCACATAGATAAGCGCTCAACAAATACTATATTACCTTTATGTAGGTCTGGTCCAGTCTCACAGGCTCAGGTTCTGTGGACCAGGCTCAACATACGCAGACCTCTCCTCCAACTCCAGTTGAAGTCCAGATGCCTATTTTTTCTCTTAGTAGATCCAGAGGCTGAGCAATTTGGTTTGTTGGATTACCTCTGTTGTATGGCAGTGATGTTAATAGACATGAATGTTCAACTCACTTCGACTCCATTTGTAGTTCTAACTTTAGAGCACCTTGAAATTTACTAGAAAAATAAGGGTGAATGAGGTTACATTGGGGCATTTTGAAACATGTTCACTGTCTCATGCACCATCTGTTCATCTTCAACAGTTTTTAAAACTGCATTTAGAAACTATTCCTGGCTAGTATAGTGTTTGTGAAATTTGGGAGACTTAGAACAAATCACCAGGGAACAATGATCAATCAGAGGAATTTATTGAGCGCTTTCTGTGTGCAGAGCACTGTACTAAGTGCTTGGGAAAGTACAGTTTAAGAGAGTTGGAAGGTACTTTCCCTGCCCACAAGGATCTTACAGACTAGGGATCCTAGATTTTAATGACCCTACAAACATTGCTCCTGGGTGGTGGGGGAAACCTGGGCCTTCCGGAAGTGAAAGTACAAATGTCTAGGTGATGTGTAACTGCTGAAGTGATAATAGGGGGAAACCTAGGGTGGGGAGATGAGAGATTAATCGGGGAAGACCTCCTGGAGGAGGTGGGACTTTAGAAGGGCTTTGAAGGTGGGGAGGTGTCCTGAGGATTCCTCTCCTCATCCACCCTGCCTACCCAACCCATTTTCTATGATTTGAAAGTGTGGTCCCATTAATGTCAGTATAGGATTTAACCACCATTCCTGATGATGTAAGCAATGCAGTTCAAATCAGTCAATGAATGCCAACATGTATGGTTCATAGAGATTCTTCAGGAACATCTTGCCAAAAGTAACCACAGAACCCATAGTCAGGCAGAGTAGCCTCTTCCTTCATGTTGCTCTTAAGAGTCCTGGGTGCTTTAACTTCAACTTCAGAAGAAAGCTTGGGATCAGAACCACGGTTGTCTAAACCACTAATGGCCTAACTGAGGCTAGTTTGGAAAATCAGGTTTGATCACTGAACAAAATTGGGCTGTCAGGCATCTAAGGGGGCCAAAACTCAGTTGTTTTTAGGTAAACTTATTCTCTGAGCTAGCCATGAAATTCTAACTGGCTTTGAACAGACTCTAAGAACCGTAATATCTCCACATCCAGTTCTTCTATAATGCGAGGGTTGGATTCTAGCAAAAAGCTTGCATTGTAGTACCCACTGTGACTGATGCTGTCCACAGTTTCTTCCACTATTGCGGTGTGCTGCATCCCAATAGGTTTGTGTTGTTGACTGGACATTCTCTAATTCCCTAACATTCTAGTCAGTGTGTGCCATGAGAATGCATTATAGCAGAACTGAGTATTTGTTCCAGGGGCAGCAAATAATTTTGTTAGGTCAATCTGGGAGGAAAATCTTAGTCTCTCACCTAGAATATCTACTGTCATTTTGCCAAAGCATCAAGAATTAACTTCCACTTCTTTAGTGATGTTTCTAGATTGCAGGAAAAATGACTAAATATAAAAGAGTGAATAAATAGACAACCAAAATAGAATAAACCATTGGCTCAGTGATTTATTTGCTTGTGGAATTTACACCAATCAGTATCCTTGGGAAGTAACATCTATGTATCCTGTATTATATACATATATGGCTGAACCATCATTGGTCTCAATAAAAATGTGTCAGTGGACTGTATTTTTAATTTTCATTAAAATGTTCCCTGCCTTCAGTCTTTTCCCCCTTTGGGGTCTTGCTCAGGTTCTTTCATGCCCAGAGCTTCTTGGCTTGCACCGTTCTGCATGGTTAATTAGGGATAAAGTTTCTGACTGAAATGTATCTTTGGCCCTAATGTGAAGAGTGGCTTTTTTTTCAGGTTCAGAATTAAATCGCAGTAGATAGAAAAGGGTCTGTTCTTCGTTGAGCACCCTGATAGTCTTGAATAAGTTTTCTTTGTTTAGGTTTGATCTGAGAACACGCTTTTCCAACATTCATTGGCAGAATTGAGTTCCAGCCTCAGAAAAGCACCAATGTTGCCGGTCAGGTTTTTGGGTGGTGCTTGGCGGAAATCGTGTTGATTAATGAGATCTGAGGGATCTGAGGCCCAAAAGGGTTAGGGCCCTTCTCAAAAGGATTTAGTGTTGTGGAAAGGCCAGTGTAGAAACAGTGGTTGACTACTCCCTGAAGTGTAGGTCTGGGATGAATTTTGTGTTGGCCACTCCTAATCAACCTCCCAGTCCATTTCCCAAGAAGTCAGGGAGCCAGCTGTAGAAGCAGAGACAACTGAAAGAGCTTTTCTTACCTTTCTTCTTTGTTGCTGGTAGCAGAATTGAGAAAGGGTTGAATCTCATGAATTTCCCAGTTATTACTTTAAACCATGTGCCTGCGGTTATGAGTCTACCTCCAAGTTCTGAACCACGGAAAGAGCGAGCTGTATAAGACCAACAATTAAACAATAAATTACAGTGTCAGAGAAACGAGTTGCAGTTCATCAGATAAACCAATGTTTTGAAGTGGGGGGAGGGAAGGAGAGGCGGAATGCCATCCCATTCCTTTTCAGAAAAGCTTGAAACCTACTTGCTTCCCCTTAGGGGTTAAATCTCTTCATGTGGAGAAACCATCTCTGTTCTTTCTTCGGGTTGAAAGGCCACACAAAGTGTCCTCCTTCCCCTCTCTCAATTAAAGCTACAGAGCATTGATCTAGTCATTTAGTCAGATGGTCTTAATTTACATCGGTTATATATTTAGATAGCTCACTAAGTATGTTAATAATGTTTAATAGTTTCTGTGCAAGGCTGTATCACATTAGTTTGATATACAGAGAACTAGTGATAGGCAAAAGGAACTGGGAGTTGGGAACTTGAGTTCTCAGCTCAACTATCCTGCTGCCTCTAGCTAAAGTTATGCCATGTTTCTCATTTCTTTTTTAAAATTTCCCTTCTGTAAATAGGTGATCCAGTTAATGACATTGTGCCAACTAACAAATAAATCTATATAAATATAATCAACATAGGCATCTTTTAGGGGACTTTTTAAAAAAAACTTTTTAAAACTTTGCCTGCAAAATGCCACTTCTTAGCCATATGTGAAACAGTGTTTCCATAATGGAACGTATCGTGAGATACTGGAATTATTACCTCCTATAAAGTAAAAAAAAAAAAAATCCAACTTTCAAAAAAAGTAACATTCCAACCATTTATTAAAATTCTTTAATATAATTTTAAAGAGGGTTACAAAATGAAGGCATCTGTTAACTATTATTTTGTTTGCCATAGTTGCATTCTTGAAGTATAAAACTTTAAAATTCCTTATAGTTAGAGTTTAATACTGGGAGGTGTTAGTATTAAAAATTTTTTTGTGAGTTGAAAAAATAAACATCCCTGGCTTATAAAACAGTGTAAAGTGTTAGCAAATAGAAAAAAAGTGTTTACTTTTCCCTGTCTAAAAGTTTTTGAAAGATTACTTGATTATGAAGATTATTCATGCTGATAAATATGGAATGGAAAATTGATTTTGGAGTGAATGCTTCTCTCACCTCCCTCTTTTCCACACTTAATTCCATTAGTAGTCTTTCTCCTGCATGAATTTTAGATGTTGGTTAGTAGCTGACTTTACTCCTAACGTAATTTTTTTAAAAAGCTGACATATACCATTGTTAATGTGTCTTTTTACATAAATGTAAAAATCATCCATTGTACTCAACAAGACTAATCTCCGTGGTGCCATTCATTGCCCAGAAAATATGATAAGAATGCCTCTTTCTTTTATATTTAAAGAGTTAAGGAGAAACAAGGCTCCCTGCCCTGCACTCTAAATTTTGGTACAGTTGATCACAGAGCCGTCAAATAAAACCTCAAATTAATCCTCATCATCAATGTTTGAGTGTCTACCTTATGCAGGATGCTATTTACGCACTTGGAAGCATACAATAAAAATAGAATAAGGTCCTTGCTCTCAAGGAACTTGCAGTCTAATATAGGGCATAAGTTGTTACAAATCTACCCCTGGGGGGCAGAATAAACAATTTAAAGACATAGTGCTGCTTAGTCTTGAACACTGTAACTAGTGGTGGACATTCAGTTAACACATTCGTAGAAAAGTTTTTTGTGGGCTTAATTCTTTTCAGGGCTGGATAGAGCTATAGCTGTGGAAATGAAAAATGAGAGACTGATTACCAAGCAAAGTAGCCATTAGGTCCCTGCTCAAGATGTCAATTTTGGTGCTGGTAATTTTACTTACCCTCCAGTTTCAAATATTCCTTTTCTGGGTGTGGTGTGGGGGCACAAGCATTCTTTGGAGTCTTTTCATTTCCTTGATTCCATGATTCAGGTTTTAGATCTGGGTCCGATTACAATTACCTACAGACTGACTTCCTTAGAGGAGCGGGGCTCAGTGCCCATAGAGAATCTTCAAAATTGTTGGAGACGTACAAATCATTTTCAGAGAACCTTCCTTTGGCTTTCTCTCCTCTCTAACTGCCCATTTACACCCACCCCCTCTCCTATCTCCATCCATTCAGCTTGTTTTCCTTCCAGTTGTGGTGCTTTTTGTATGCTTCACATTCTTGGCCCTCTTCTCTACTTTCTCTCCTTCACTTGTTTGGTGCGTCACTGCAGTCTCCATACAGTGTGGGTAGAAATACACAGAATTGTTCTCTGCTAGTCAGAAGAGTTAATGCTCCTATAAAACCTTGGTAGAGTTGTCCTACGATTTGAAGAAGGTGTTGTCGACAGTAGGAACCCATTCCTGCAAGTGAGTGCCATTAAGAAAGAATCACTTGCACACTTAGTGAAGATACAATAGTGCACGTTTACTGGCCCCTCACCATTTGGGCGAGCATTGCTCAGACATCGGTGATGGCCATGATGCTAAAAATTAGACTGTGATGCTATGAATTTCTGAGAGCTTAAAGAGATGGTTTAACAGTCATTAACAAAATATAATGGGGTAGGTAAGTTGCCTTTCTGTATGTTTTAATTCTAAGCACCAATTTCTTGCTAATATATCCATAGATGATACATAAAGATAGTAATATTCCAGAGCATTTGTTCATAAAATTATTTCAAACACTGTAATATAACTTCTTACACCCGCATGGCTTTAGTCACAAAAAAGTTTTAAAAATAAAAAGTTATTTTTCACTGCCTTTTGTTAATACTTAATTTCTTTAAGAGTTCTTAAATGCAACATTTTTATAGTGGGAATTGTTAAATTCATTTAGGAAATTTGTTTTCAATTAGCTGTGATAGAAATGATACACATTTGAAAGAAACAATTGCTTTCTTTGTATCTGGTGTTGTTGAGTAATGACTTAAGTACGTTCATTTTCACGGCCAACATAAACTCCAAACAGAGGTTTTTTATGCTTTTGCACATGAGGGTCATGTCATATAGTGTTTTTCATAGGCTTAAATATCCTGAAGTCCAACTAATTAAAAAGCTTGACCATGAAATAAAAGCAGCTGTTTGTGAATTTTTTTGCAAATAGATATTTTGGTCTCTATAGTGAAAAGAAGATTACTGTGCATGCGTGTTGGGAATTGGGGGAAGGGAGAGGCAGGATTGCTCATGTCTTAAAAATTTGTTTAGATTCACAGATTTCTGTAATGCTTTTTACTGGATCTCCTTCCCACCATAGGAGCTAGTCATGTTAGTAGGTCATTGCATTCAAAAAATAAGTCTATTCTATCATCGGAGTTACTGTTATTAACTATGATCTTCTTTATGAACGCCATACCAAAGAATAAAAATAATTCTCATCTGGAAGAATTGTTCTCGCAATGTTACTATCCTTATGTTTTTGAGCCAAATGAATCAACTTCACTTTAGTATTTTAATGAATTGTTAAAAGTTTGTGTACCTTTAATATGCTATACCACCATTGTGATTCCACATTTGAAATGAATTCTAAGTTCTAATGAGTTACGATGAATCTAGCCACATTTATTCTAAAAATGTAAGTTTTCACTGCTTTGAACTTTTCTGAAAATGATCAAAGTTACTAAACGAGCAAAATTGCTGAATGTCAAATTATTGAAATGCCATTGGACTATAAGGAATTGCACTGAGTTTAGTACTGTGCATGCTTCAACAATATTGTCAGCTTCATCAAGTGACATTTGTTCTGGATTTCCCTTGGGACTGAGTGCTTACTGTTTGGTCTTTGTATTTTGTTATCCTTTCACAGACTTCTGAGAACAGCAGACAATATCTTCTCCTTGTGGTTTCAAGAGGTTCATTTGATGAACTGGATGTCTTTTGAGTACTGGAAATTTCAGCTGCGTTAGAAGCTGGTACATTAAAATAAAGGTAAAGAGGAATTTTTTGTCCTGCTATTATCAGGCTTGCCTCTCTTCCAACTATATAGATGTGAAGTTGAACCTTTAACTTTTAACTTAAAACTTATTTTAACTTAAAATAGATCCACAATTCCTCAGGGATTCAATGTAACAAGGCAGAGAGGTGGGCCCAGAGATTCCATTTGTATTGACAGCTGCCGTGAGAAGGTCTATACTGAATCAAAGTCATCCTTGAGGCCACTTAATCACATCTGGGTCCTCTGGGGGTTTGGGTTGCTCTAGGGTGGACCTGGCACCGAGATCCGGTCCAGGGTGGCTGTGATAGGTGTCAAAACCTGTTGAGGATCTTGGAAAACTGTTCTGTTCTCACTGTTTTTGAGACTAACCTACACAACCCCAGGTTAGCCTGCAAATTTTAGTAGCACCCCAAGGCCTTCCTGGGTCAAATCAGTTCATACCCAACTCTGACTCAGGGCTGTTTGAACCCAGTAATCTTTTGATTCCTAATTGATCAGAGAAGTGAATAATAATTATGGTGTTTGTTAAGCACTTACTGTGTGCCAGGCACTGTGCTACGCACTGGGGTGTATACAAGCAAATCGGGTTGGCCCCAGTCCCTGTCCTATGTGGGGCTCACAGACTCAATCCCCATTTTGCAGATGAGGTAACTGAGGCACAGAGGAGGTGAAGTGACATGCCCAAGGTCACACAACAGAGAAGAGGTGGAGTCGGGATTAGGATCCCTGACCTCCTGACTCCCTGGCCCATGCTCTATCCACTACGCCATGCTGCTTCTCACCGTGTTTGTTACAGGTGTTCAGGTTCAAGAATGTGTAATGAATGTGCATACATCCAGAACACTGAAGCTGAATGCAATACACAGGGCTGCCATATCCATTGCACTGCCATATCCACTGCCAGGGATGAAATGACACTAGAAGGAAGGAGCCAGGAGCAGGCAGGCACACAGTGTCAAAGAGGTGAGAAGAGGGTGTGCTATAACATCTACTCCAGACTCCTCGGAGCTTAAACTGGCTGTGGGATATTTGAGGCAGTACTAGAACACCAAGCTCAACATGCCTCATTTCTCATGGGAGCAGATAGGACAGACACTAGTATAATAACATAAAGGTGTATAAAGCACACGTAATTGAAACCGATACTCAAGAATGAAACAGATGGAAGATTAAAAAACAATTATTTTCAATCGTATTTATTGAGCGCTTACTGTGTGCAAAACACTGTTTAAGCACTTGGGAGAGTACAATATAACAGCAGACACATTCCCTCCCCCAACAAGCTCACCAAACTAATGCAAAGGGAGACCTAGTGGGATTTGAAGTTATGGAGGTTAATTGGGAAGGCTTTGAGGAGGAGACAGATTTTTTAGTTGAATTTTGAAATGAAGGGATGACGTTTGGTGAATAGAAATAGGAAGTGGTTAAGAGAAACAGCGTGGCTCAGTGGAAAGAGCCTGGGCTTGGGAGTCAGAGGTCATGGGTTCGAATGCCCACTCTGCCCCTTGTCAGCTGTGTGACTGTGGGAAAGTCACTTCACTTCTCTGGGCCTCAGTTCCCTCATCTGTAAAATGGGGATGAAGACTGTGAGCCTCATATGGGAGAACCTCGTTCCCCTGTATCTACCCCAGTGTTTAGAACAGTGCTCTGCATGTAGTAAGCGCTTAACAAATACCAACATTATTATTATATTATTAAGAAAAGAGAAGATGTTTTAATAGCAGAGAACGAAGGCTCAGTGGTACAGCGGTGGAAGGGGATCGGAATAGGGGGCAATTAGGAGAGAGTGATGAAAAATTTGACTGCAGCAGGGGTATAGGACAGTTAAATCATTAATACCTGGCATGTGTTTACAGAGTAGTGCCTACAATCTGCAAGGCCTTTTCTTAAGAGGAAAGTTTTTGATATTTTCTTAGTATTATTCAACAGCCATTAGCAGTCCTTTCTTCATTCGTGATATTTTAGACGGTTCAGCAGCTGTCATGGATTGTGTAACTAGAATGCTTTAAATGCTGGTAGGAAACAGGTGTTTAAAGTCCTACTCTTTGAAATATGTCCCACAGTCAATAAAGTTGTCACAGCGTGTCATGAAAAATTAGTTATTGGGATAAGCCTTGTTGTACTTTTACCACTCAGACAGGAGTGGGAAAATATTCATTACTTGGAAAAAAATGGTATGGGAATTTCTGAAGAATAATTTTTTGAGACCTATTCACAGAAGTCCCAATGCCTGTCTATTTGTTTTGTTGTCTGTCTCTCCCTTCTAGACTGTGAACCCATTGTTGGGTAGGGATTGTCTCTATTTGTTGCCGAATTGTACTTTCCAAGCACTTAGTACAATGCTCTGCACACAGTAAGCACTCAATAGTTACAATTGAATAAATGAAAGGTAATCAGGTGGGACGAAGTCCCCTTCCCCCATGGGGCTCCCAGACTAGGAAAACATAGATAACTGTGGTCAGGCTTTTTCAAATAGGGTTGGCACAGTCGCTGCCCCATGAGGGGCTCATAGTCTCAATCCCCATTTTACAGATGAGGCAACTGAGGCACAGAGAAGTGAAGGGACTTGCCCAAGGGCACAGAGCAGATAAGTGGCAGGATTAGAATCCATGATCTTTAGACTCCCAGGCCCTTGCTCTGTCCTCTGTGTCATGCTGCTTGCTTCTCTATCCATCCCTTTCCCATATTTTCTTGGTTAAAATGCTCTCCTCCTAGATTTTTAACTTCAGGGTAGTCCAAATACTTTCTGTCAGTGTTTCTCAGAATAGGTACTTCCCTGGTGCGTAGTACCAGGGCCCATCACTAAGTGGGTGCTCAGCAAATGCTATTATTACTACTGCTGTTCTTACTACTAGGGAAGCAGCGTCGTCTAATGGATAGAGCCTGGCCCTGGGAGTCAGAAGGACCTGGGTTCTAATCCCGCTCCATCATGAGTCTAGTGTGTGGCATTAGGCAAGTCACTTTACTTCTCTATGCCTCAATGGCCTCATCTGTAAAATAAGGATAAGACTGTGAGCTCAATGTGGGACCGAAACTATGTCCAACACAATTACCTTGCATCTAACCCAATGTTTAGTACAGTGCCTGGCACATAGCACTTAACAAATACCATAATTAGTATTATTACTACTCTTAACTGATTAGGCACATATCTCCAATTGCAAAGGAAAGGCAAAAGTAAATGCCCAGAGACTTGTTGGAGGGGGTGGATTTTTAGGAGAGCTTTGTCTTCCTCACTCTTTCCCCCTAGGTAAGCTGTGAGTTTTGTATAAGTATTGATTTTATATAATTTAAAATTGTTCAGTGAAGAAATGAATACAAAGCAATGAATGCAAGCATTAATATGACAAATACTATGTATTATTTAGGGAGTTATGACTTAACCCAGAACCTTCTTTTCTCTCTCAAAGTAATGTTTTTCTCTCTCATCTGTCTCAAGCTTTTTTTTTCCGAGTCTTTTATGCTTGTGACAATAATTATAACAGTTGGGGTATATAAGAGCTTACTAATGCAAGGTAAAATCAGTTTGGATGAAGTCAGTTCTGATTGGAGCGCGTGGTCTGAGAGGAAGGGGGAGCCATTATTGAATCTCCATTTTACAGATGAGGAAACCAAGGCATAGAGTAAATAAGTGACTTGCTTCAGGTCACCCAACAGGCAAGTGAGAGCCAGGATTAGAACCCAGGTCTCCTGAATCTCAGTCGTATGCTCTTTTTAATTAGATCACACTGTTTTCAATTTTAGAACTAAACTTAATTTTTTTTTTTCGGCAGGGAGAAGCAGTCAGTTAAGTGAACACATTTTTATAGGTAACTATAGCTTCTAGAGTAAGTACAGGAATTTAGGATTTTGAATTTTAAAAGATAATATTTTTCTAAGCAGATGTAAACTCCTTAAGGGCAGGGATCCTGTCTACTAACTCTGTTTTACTCTCCCAAGTGCTTAGTGCAGTGCTGTGTGCAGAGTAGGTACTCACCAGATACCACAAATTGATTGCTATAGAAGGAACCTAGGCTCCTGCAGGCAAGGCTAAGCATTGTCTCTCTATGTCAGCATTTTTAGTGGACTTGATCAAAGTTGTTTGGCAGGATTTAATGGGTTGCTATCTTTAGTGAAATTTTTCCTTGGGGCCTTCAGTAGATAGTCATCCTCCCAAAACTCCTGAGAGGAGGATAAATAAGTAGTATTATCCTACTTCACTAATGAGAAACTGAGTCAAGGCTAAATGACTTGTCCCAGGCCAGAAAGGAAGGGAATTGCAGTGTAGGGACCTGAAAGCAATATTTAGCTATTTTTGCTGGAAAAACACAAGCCACCTCATTGAGCAAACCTTTTGAATTTTTTTCAAAGCTCTTAAGAATATAAATTCAAGGATTAAACCTTCCCAGTATTATCTCTATTAGCACGTAAGTGTAGTACCGACTAATCTGAACTCAGTTGTGTAATACGGATCCAATCCAACCTTTTCTTTTAAGTAAAACCCCTGATGAATTAGGCCGGCTAAAACAAATTCTAACATTTGGTATTCATTAGTGCTGAAACTGAAACAAAAACATTTTAATGGTCGATCTCAGAGTATCTTGAAGTTAATGGGCAACTTTTCTGGGAAGGTATTTTAGCTATGGTATCCGTTGCAAATAGGACGAGTGCCAATTTTCAAAGCTGTTTCTAAGTAAGATGTTGAGCTTTTTAAAGTGCAAAAAAGTACATTATATGGCATTAAGCCATGTGGTTGGGGAAACAGAAGAAAGCAATTACAATAGGATTTGCATTGATAGAATGTGATCCTAAGAACTAGTAGAAATGATTGCAAACTGGGCATTAGAAGAGCTTCTGAGTTGTTTTACTGAAGTCCTAGCCAATAGGTGGTTTGGGGAGACTTTAAAAGTGGAAGTTGGGGAGCGATGCCGGAATGTTCCAACATTGTCCTGAGGGAATTTTTTAAATGAGTCATTTGGTGGAATTTTGATCATTTTTTAAGGGGAAGTTACTAATTATTGCTATTTCTTCATTCAGTGCTTCCCAAGTGCTTGGAATAGTGCACTGCACCAAGTAGACACTCAATAAATTTTACTACGACTAATAATTGTGGTATTTTAAGTGCTTACTTTGTGCCAAGTGCTGTACTAAGCACTGGGTTAAATACACAATAATCAGCTTGGACACAGTCCCTGTCCCACATAGGGCTCACGGTCCCCATCTTACAGATGAGGTGAGACCCAGAGAAGTAAAGTGACGTGCCCAAGGTCTCACGGCAGACAGGTGGCAGAGTTGGAATTAGAACGCAGGTCCTTCTGACTCCCAAGCCCGGGCTTTATCCACTAGGCCACGCTGCTTCTCAGAGTACTGCTACTAGTATTAGCTAAGTCGAAGAATAGTTAAATAGTCCTTGGATTATTATTATTATTAGCAACTCCAGACAGTTGCTAGTGGTAAACTGCCTCAGCCTCTCAGTGTTCAGTCATTTCTAAGAATAGGTTTTTATTGGCCCCTGTGGGAGGAGAGTGGGTCTGTACCCCTGTCTTGGCAGGTGAGTGGAGGAAGGCTCTTCAGGGTGCGAACACCTCATTGAAGGTCCAGGAACTATCAGTGACAGGGCTTTCTATTCATGGGTTCTGACTTTTGCTGTCCTTTGGTGCCTGTTAGGGAGATGGAGTCTGCATTCGCAAGGTGACCGTGGGATTGAGCCACCTCTGGCTCTTATGAGGTGGTGTAACAGACCTGGGTCTAATCTGATCTGGTCGATCATCATTTGGAGCGACTAGAAAGAGCTCTCCAAGTCTGATGGGTCACCTGCACTCAAGTTGAGCATCTTGGATTCCCTCCAAGCCGCAACTGATTGGGTCATACCAGTTTGACCCTGCCAAGTCTCCTGAAGCCCAAGCTAAGCTGAGTCTGCCCAAATCCTTTTGATCTAGGAACAGAATTAGGTGTCTCTGAGCTAGTCTCTTTAGAATCCTAATTTTTGGTTTCCAGAGATTATTTGTTTGAATTCGTTTCACAGCGTCTTGCTCATTGCGATATTTTTTCCCAAGTTGGCATGACCGTTATCTACTGTTCAAGAGGCCCAGGGACTGGAGTTCCTTGGGAACTCAGGGGTTGAAAGCAGCTGCTGCGATCCTTCAGAGTCTGGCGAGCCTGCACACCCAGGTGTGCAGAGCTTGAATTGGAAAGAGCTGTGAGTGGAAGGAAGACAGATCAAACCAGAAGCATCATGGCCTAGTGAAAAGAGTACAGGGGCCTGGGAGTCAGAGGATCTGGGTTCTAATCCCAGCCGTGCCACTTGTCTGCTGTGTCACCTTGGGCAAGTCACTTAGCTTCTCTGTGCCTCAGTTCCCTCACCTGTAAAATGGGGATCCAGATGGTTAGCCCCACGTGGAACATGGACTGCATCCAACCTGATCAGCTTATATCTACCCCAGCCCTTAATATAAACCCTAGCACACAGTAAATGTTTAACAAATACCAGTTAAAAAGGACATCCACACCCTGCAGCTTGGGACAAGGAGGTGAGACCACGATCTGGTATCCTGCCATGGGAGGGTTCCAGCTGGAACTGTGATAACATTGCCCTGTACCTTTCGTGCTGGTAGCAGCTTGCAAACCTCGAAATGTGCCACATGCAACCCATTTAAAAATAAATACTGGAATGGGGAGCGCAGGAAGAAAGGAGGGACTGAGTTTGGGGTTTGGATAAGGGAGGAAAAGTGCTTGGAAAAGGGGGGAGTGGAAAAGAAGCAGGGCAGTGGGAGGTAATGGAAGGAAGGGAATTGATTTACCAGCAGTGATTGGCTGTAACTTTCATGGGTGGCAGAATGTTTGAATCTTTGGGTATGTCAGCAAGTAGTTACCTACCTTTATTTAGAGACTCCTGGATTATTGTCTCGGGATGTTCCTGATACTATTTTTATTTAAGCTGAATTATCTATGGCCTGAGCGTGGTACTCCAAGGTAATGGGCGAGCTCTCCAAGTCTGGTGGGCCACCTGCACCCAAGTCGAGCACCTTGGATTCCCTCCAAGCTGCAACTGATTGGGTCACACCTGTTTGACTCTGCCAAGTCTCCTGAAGCCCAAGCTAAGCCGAGTCTGCCCTAATCCTTTTGATCTGGGAACAGAATTAGGTGTCTCTGAGCTAGGTGGCGCAGTGGAAAGAGCCCGGGTTTGGGAGTCAGAGGTCATGGGTTCTAACCCCGGCTTCGCCGCTTGCCAGCTCTGTGACTTTGGGCAAGTCACTTAACTTCTCTGTGCCTTGGTGATCTAATCTGTAAAATGGGGATGAAAACTGTGAGCCCCACGTGGGACAACCTTATCACCTTGTATCCCCCCCAGGGCTTAGAGCAGTGCTTGACAGATAGTAAGCGCTGAACAAGTACCACCGTTATTTATTATTATTATTATTATTATTCTCTTTTGAATCCTAATTTTTGGTTTTGAAAGGATGCAGTGGAATAAAGCACCACCAAGGGGCAGCAGGGAGTTGCCGCTTTTGCACAAGCTCAGGGTGATGATCCAGTTTGTAAATTCTAAATATTTCCCCAAGGAGTGGCAATACAAAAGTTAGACCCATTGTCTTATGCCCCTATAATAATTTGAAAATACCAGATGTGTTGCTTGGTAATTGCCCTTCTTTCTGAAGTGACCAGTAGGCCAGATGCTGCAGTGTTGGCATTAGCGACCTTTTTATACTGCCAAGTGGCGGCTGGGGGAGTCTATGTGGGGCGAACCAATTTTTAGTTTCAGATGAGGCCATTTTCTAAGGATGTCCTGATCTGAAAGAGTAGTCATCTGCAAAAGGTGAACTACTTATGGGAAGAACAGATCACATCTCATGTTAGTTCCTGGGAGGTGGAATCTAGCACAGTTGTGTCATTTTACTTTCCAAACAAAGGAGCAGTTTAACAGAAATGAGGTGGTGAAGGGGATGGCCATTCCTGAAACTGTTTTTGGAGTGTAGACCAGTAGGAAAAGGTGCAAAAATATGATGACTCAATCAAAAGGTATTTATTGAGCACTTACTTTAGATTGTATGTATTAAATGTTCAAGCTAACACAAAAGAACATTTTAGAAAAAAAAAGGAATTAGAATTGAATTTGCATGGAAACAGTAAATAGTCATTTAGGCTTACATGTTTCTGGATTGTGAAGTTTTTGTTAAATATTTATTGACTCTCACAGTATCCCAAGAACAGTATCAAGGATCTTTAGTGCATTCCTCTATTATTATCATCCTGAATGCTTATTATGAATACATTATACTTTTTCCCTTTTTCTTCCTAGGGCAGGGGTATAGCTCAGGGAAATAGCATTTGACTGCAGATCAGGAGATTCCTGGTTGAAGTCCAGGTGCCCCCTGCCAGCATGTTCATAGGAGCAGCGTGGCCTAGTGGCAAGAGTAGAGGTCTGGGAGTCAGAGGACACCCCAGATCCACTGCTTGTCTCCTGTGTGACTTTGAACAAGTCACTTTACTTCTCTGTGCCTCAATTTCCTCATCTGTAAAATGGGGATTAAACCCTACTCCCTCCTACTTAGGCTACAGCTCTTGAATGAAACAGGGTATGTGTCCAACCTGATTATCTTATATCTAGCACAGGACTTAGTACAGTGCATGGCACATAGTAAGTGCTTAATCAAGTATCATTATTGTGACTGAGAATAGTCTAAATTTTTAATATGAATTGGAAATAGCGTTGCACATGTCTGATCACTTAATACTATACAATAAACACAGAAGGTGGATCAAATACCATTAATTGTTTTCATTGAGCTTTACTTGCAAGATGCATGCCACTTTCTTAAAACTTGAATATGCAAAACCTAGGCTTTTACTTTTGCTCTAACTTAATTAGTGCATTTTCACACAGACTAACTGTTTTACACATGAATGCATCTTGATATAGTTATATAGTTTGTGTGTGTGAGAGAACAGTTTGAGCGATGTTACTCTGAATTTGATTTTTTTTCCTCTTCCTATCAGGGAGCGTCAGTTTAAATGTGTAATCCATTAATGCTAAATAGTGTTATGCCCATAAATCCTTTGCATCCATGGGAGATTATAGTCCAGTGCATATTAACTATCCCATAAAGACATTTGAAATGGTTAATTGAGTATTTGAATGGTAGCGAACAGCAAACAAATCTTAACATTCAAAAGTTGTGTTATGGTTAGTAATAAACCTCATACTTTAAGTTCGAATAATGATTGGTACCCAGAAATCATAATTATGAAATGACTATACTGATTACTTTCCTAGGATTTTTCAAATACAATCTAGATTTGATACCTTCAGGGTGTTCTGATTTTCACAGTACTTACTTTATGTCATTACATGCCTTACTGCTTAATGAGAGATTTAAAATCTAGCCATCCCTTTAGATTTTATGTTTTATTTCTGGAATGCAAAATGTTTCTTTCAAAGGAGGTCTTTTTTTTTTTTTGGAAGAATGCTTTTGAGGAAGTTTGATTGATGGAACAAGAACTCCATTTTGTATAATGAGGAAAAGCTGTATAGCATAAATGACCAGAATGTTTTCCACCTAATAAGACTGGAATTTTTCTCATCGTACGTGACAGAGGCAAGTTGATCAATCTCCAGTTTCAAAAAGGAATGCAGCTGCTTGAAACAGGAGAGCTAAACTAACCAAGCATTTAGTATTCTGGAAAATGGCATGTTGAGAGAAAAGTCTTCTATTCAGAAAGACATTAAATTGGGCAGCATGACACAACTTTAAAAGGTGGGGGCTGAGGGGGTTCAGGGAGTAGTCCCTATCATTTGTTTTTCATACAATTCAAGTCAAAAAAATGAAAACTATAGTCCTCCATTCAGTACTTAATGAATTTTCATATAAATAGTTGAATTTAGAAGCCCAGGCACATCCACCTTTCAGTTAGTGAATGTTTGACTTTTTCAAAACTCTCTCAGGCACAGTTTTCCAGGCAAAAATTCCTTTACTGAGATTCCTTCCGGCCCAGATGAAACTAATAGTTACAGGCTGTGTTGCTGTCGTTCATTATTAATCCAGGTATGGCTACCTACTGCTTTTAATTTTCTTAAGGCAGAGTTTGCTTTTTCCCTTGAGAGCCAAATGGTAATGTGCCTGAAATTCCAGGAACTATATGCGAAGGACCCTTTGACACTGACACAATTGGGCTTGTTTTGCATTAAATGCAGACATGAGCCTTTCTTTTGTTAGTGTTGCTAGGAGCCCCCCCAATATAACTCCAGGTAGCGATTGCCTAGAAAGATCAGGGCTAGGGGATCCTGTGCCTCGAGATTCCCCCCTTTTACGTGCTATGGCCCTGCTTACTGGATGAGTGGGCCTGTGCTTCTAGAGGGACTAGTATTCCCCTCCTTGCCCAAGAAAAGCCATTGTTAGCCCTATTGTCCATATCCCAATCCTTCTCTTCCCACTTTTGCCAAGATGGCTCTACCTTTCTGCCACAGGGGAGACTGATGGCTCAGCCCACCCCATTCTCCTGCTTAACTACCGCTCTCCCCCCGACTGCCTCCACAAGATCTCCTCTCCCCCCTCAAATCCTGGGGATGAAAGCTGATATCCACACCCATTCTCCTGTTTCTGGGGTGGCACAAGATACACTCTTTGGGGAGGGAGTCTGGCAGCCAAACCAACCCCATACTCCCACCTTACCACCCTTTTTCTGCTGCTTCATTCATTGCTTCCAGGGGACATTTGTGTGTGGCTGGGGGAATACGAAGGGTGTTAGCGTCCCCGGCTGTTCATGTGAGGGTGTAGATCTCTTGAGGGTGGGCATCTTCCCTCATGCTTCTGTATTTTCCCAAGAATGTAGCACAGTGCTCAGCACCCAAGTGCAGTTGATACTGATTCTGCATAATTGTGTCTTTGTGGGTTGAAGCCACCCCTCTCCCTGTGGATCTAGGCAGTTGCACCAGAGTTCTCTAAACTAGTGCCTACTTTCTTGATTTTTATCTACATCTTTTTCTACTGTGGTTCCCTGGAACTACTTACCAAGGTAATTGATGATAACAGCTTAACTTCTTAAGCCTTCAGTTTCTTTGACCTTTTTATTACTTTTATCCCCTTTTGATCCTTTCTTTTTCAAGGGAGCCTTTTCCTAGGTCCAAATACCATGACCATCTCTCCCATCTGGAAAGGATCATAAATTTTGCCCCTGACTCTGCACCTTTTAGCTGAGGTAGTGGCAGGGAGCCTGAGTTGGAGCAGTAGGTCATGGGTTCTAATTCTGACTCTACCACGTGTCTGCTGTGAGACCTTGGGCAAGTCACTTCACTTCTCTGGGCCTGTTACCTCATCTGTAAAATGGGAATTAAACCCTATATAGGACAGGGACTGTGTCCAACCTGATTTGCTTTTATCCACCCCAGGGCTTAGTACAGGGCCTGGCACACAGTAAACACTTAAATACCATAACCATTATTATCGTTATTATTATTATTAGTGGCAGGAAGAAGTAAGTGACACTAACAGCTGGGCCCAACCACCCAGAGTTCTTATGCCTGTCAGCTCCAGAGACAAGGATCCTATAGACTTGAAGCTGGGGTAGTCACACTGGGACAACCTAACAGCCAGTACTAGTGACTGCTTCTGTTTTCTGTTACTTTCGTTGCCCCTGTTACTTAGTTTTACATGAGGCATGTCTGTGAGATGATTATGATTTTGTGTCTGTGCCTCTTATCTTTTTCTCCCCATTTTCCATATCTCTGAACCATTGGTCCCACTTTCTGGAAGTTCCATTTGCTCTCCTCACCTTGATTGACAGCAAATAGAATCACATCAGTCATGACTTGATTTTTGTCTTTTTTTTTCTACTTTTATGACATTGTCATGATCTGTCTTCCAAAATGCCCCTCACTTGATCTTTATTCCTTCATCAGGAGGATTCTGTGGAATGGCATTTCCTTTGAAACCATTACCAGCATATGTCAAGCTTTCCAGTCCTACCATTTTGTCTTACATTTATTTTATTTTTTTCATGGTATTGAAGCACTTACTCTGTGCCAGTCACTGTACTAAGCACTGGGGTAGTTTCAAGCTAATCAAGTTGAACACAGTCCATGTCAGTTGTATTTATTGAGCACTTACTATGTGCAGAACATTGTACTAAGAGCTTGGAAGAGTGCAGTATAACACTAT
The DNA here is from genome assembly GCF_004115215.2 of Ornithorhynchus anatinus. Taxonomy (NCBI): domain Eukaryota; kingdom Metazoa; phylum Chordata; class Mammalia; order Monotremata; family Ornithorhynchidae; genus Ornithorhynchus; species Ornithorhynchus anatinus. Next base: position 6,886,194 of record NC_041746.1, on the reverse strand, counting down.
AACAGACACATTCTGTGCCCACAATGAGTTGACAGTCTTGCCCCATGCATGTCCACATGGGGCTCGCAGTTTTATTTCCCATTTTACAGATGGGATAACTGAGGCGCAGAGAAGTTAAGTGATTTGCCCAAGGTCTCAAAGCAGACAAATGGTGGAGCTTGTGATTAGAACCCAGGTCCCTCTGACTCCCAGGCCCATGCTCTATCCACTAGACCATGCTGCTTCTCTCTTTACTATGTTCTCTCTTGCTCTTTGTCTCATCATATTATTGACTTACTTTTTAACACCTCATATTAAACCTCTATGAAACTTAGTGATTCAGTTCTAATCATCATCTTATTTTCATCCTCCCTAGTTGTCAGCAGCAGTTTAAAATATCACTACAGTTCCCATCCACAGTAATAAACAAGGCTTTAGTATTTTGCCAGTGAAGTGTTTTGCAATCATTCTCTCCCAAACAACATTATTACCATGTGTCTTCTTCATTAGGCTTTTACTTTTACTGTATTGAATTCAGATTTGGAAATTCTTGGAACATCTAGTGTGGCTTAGTGGTAAGAGCGCAGGCTTGGGAGTCAGAGGTCATGGGTTCTAATCCCAGCTCCACCACTTGTCTGCTCTGTGACCTTGGACAAGCCACTTAACTTCTCTGGACCTCATTTACCTCATCTGAAAAATGGGGATTAAGACCGTGAGCTCCACGTGGGACAGTCTGCTTACCTTGTATCTTCCCCAGTGCTTAGAGCAGTGTTTGGCACATAGTAAGCGCTTAACAAATACCATCGTTATTACTACTATCTAGATTTGTCTGTCGTCTCTCCTGGAGGTTTCCAAAGACTTGTCTGTCGTCTCTCCTGGAGGTTTCCAACCAAGGGAATCTGTAGCCTTGGGAATCCTTCAAACAACTATAGGCGTATAGCCATTAGGTTGATGGACAGAGCAGTTGATGAAAACTCAAGGTGGAAGTCAGCAAGACGCAGTACAGGAAGGTTAAATAAGTGTCTTGCTTAATGCCCAGGCTCTGAGGCCTATTGAAGCTATTTTCCTATGCCCGCTTCAGCTTTTCTTCAGCTTGGCTGCTTAGGCAGTTAAACTCTGATATTTCTGTGTGTGTGTGCATTGGGGTTTGAGTGTGTTTGGTGGGGATGTTGAGGGGAAAGGAATTTGGATGGGTGAAGGGAGGTAGCAGGATGCAGGGGTACCTAATAGGGAGAGTGGTAATTGAGGAAAAACTGAGAGCCACTGGAGTCAGTGGTCTCCAACAAGATGGGGCCTTCAGTAGGAAGGGCCCTTTCTCCACTGAACCCAGTAGAAATGCATTTGTTCTAAGTATCACTCTTCTGAGCATTTTGAACTTGTAGTACAGTGTTATGCAGTCTGGGCACTCAACTACAGATCGATTGATGGAATGGTACTAACAGCCCCTTCCATCTAAATCTTTTTCTTCAGATAGGATCAATTTTTCATTTGGTTTGGGTAATTGGTTTTGTCAAAATTAAATATGGAAATCTTAGGACAGGGCAAGAAAGAGCATTAAATAATTTTCTGCAGTGTTCCATACTATTTAACTCTCTCAACATCCATTTGCCTGCCTTCCAAATCATGGAGATATGGAATAATATGCTCTAACTGAAAGGACAAAAAAGCATTTGACTTTATCATTGCTGATCATTAAGAAATTTTAAATAGTACTGGAAGTTAATTTTGGTTCAAGTGGATAGAAATTTCTGATTATTTTAAAGACTGACTTCAAATAATCCCATTAACTCTGAGAATAATTTGGGGTAAAACAATTTATGCTCTTAAAGGTTACATTTTTCAGAATTAAGAGTAGGCCTCATAGAATCTGGGTTCTAAGCCCAGCTCTGACACTTATCTGCTGTGCAACCATGGGTCAGTCACTTAATTACTCTCTGCCTCAGTTTCCTCATCTGTAAATGGGTATGCAATACCTGTTCTCCCTCCTACTTAGACCATAAGACAGGGACTGTGTCAGACCTGATTATCTTAGTATGGTGCTTAAGTCCTTATTGCAATGCTTTGCACAGCGTAAGCGCTCAGTAAATATGATTGATCAGCACTTAGTAAAGTGCTTGGCTCACATTAAGTGCTTAGCAAATACTGTTATTATTATCATTATTTTACATCTGTTGTACTTTCTCAAGCACTCTGTGTACTGTTCTGCCCTCAGACAATATAGACTGTTTTTTGAACCTGCCGCCTATAACCAATCACATGTGGATTTTGAGTGTTCGGAAACTTTTAGGTTCAGCTGAAAAATAGCTTCTCATATCAAAAATTGGGTCAACTTTTTTGGTAACATTTCTTTTTCTCTCTTTAACCACAAACATCTCCCAAGGGCCCTCTGTCCATTTCTTCTTTTACAAAAATTCCATATTTATGTCACTGCTGCAGTAGTCTGTCTCAGCATCTTATTTTTTTGCTCAAGACATACCTTAACAAAGCAAAACAGGCACAAAGAGATCGTTCACTCATTTTTGGTCATTTTGTGTTAAATTGTTCAATGAAATCAGTTAAGATAAAAATTTCTTTGATGCAACAAAAGCAGCACTGAAATCTGGCTACTGGCAGGTGCATTCAGGCAGTTTCCATTACAAAGAAATTCCACAGCAATACATTAAAGTAGACAGCCTCCTGTAATTAGGAATAGGGAATTTTCCCTGGGTTATGATCTTCCCAGGGCTCAAATTCTTACCTCTGTCACACCTCTTACATTCCTATATGCTTTTAAAAATCCATTGTATTTGTGACAAAAGTTGTTGTCCTTTATTTAGCTGATGGAATAATAGTCTTCCAGGAAGACAGACTAACGAATCCTGACTACTCACTCAATTTAAGCCTTACATTCATCGCATTTTTCAAGTGACAACACTTGGGTTGTTTAATGGTGAGCTTAGTGTTAAGGTGTTTGGGATCGGAAAAAGGTTTTGGAATTTCTATGACTTTTCCCGAAAATGCATTCCTCCAAATAACTTGGTTCAAATGCTCTTATACTATTTCAGTGTTATGTGATGCCTCAGGTGTTAATTTTTTTTAACCTAGAAAATTAATCAAAGGGAAAATTTTCCAAAAGTAAGTTGTGCCATGATTCTATTACCCATTTGTTACCACTTGGCTGTTTTCTACTCAGAATTCCAAAGCCACTAATGAAAAGTGAAAAATGTGAGTTCCAATTTAATGTGTTGGAGCACAAACAAGCCAAAATATCCTCAAGGTGCAGACTCATATGAGATTAATGCCCTTTTCGTATTTTATAAATTTACATCTTATCTTACTATGAAAATAACCAGTTTGCCCTTATTCATGTTTTCTAATGGTATTTATATGTTCCAAGTCCACAAGTCAGGCCTCAAACTCAGCCCAATGTCTTAGTCAGGGCAGTACTTCTCCCTCAGATGATGAAAATACTAATGTAAGACAACGAACCTGTGATAGAAAGGGCAAAATTCCTAATCCAAAGGATTAATTGCTTCACAATATACAATGAACAACTACTATGCTGCTGAGGAAAATGGAAGAACCTCTTAGTCCCTCTGCTCTCTGTGTCATTTTTGAAATATGTAATGTAATGTGATTGCTGAAGCACTTTTCATCAAAATAGAAATGTGCCCACTGCAATTTAATCTATTGGCTAAAGCTCCGTAGTGATAGGAGTCTCCTCTCAGGAGTGTTCACCTTGGTGATATTAGCTTGTGAAAAGATACAAGAAAGGCAGAGATGTGATCTCAATCATATTCTTCTTCATTATCTATGTCTGTATTCATGTTGACGTCTGTCTCTCCCCTAGACTGTAAACTCAATTAGGGGCGGAGAACATGACTGCCAATTCTCTTGTAGTGTACTCTCCCAAGCAGTGCTTTGCACATAGTAAGCACTCAATAAATATGATTGATCTTCCCTCACAGGCACTGTTAGGGCAATTTTTAATCCATCAGTGATATTTATTGCATGATTTCTGTGCTGAGTACTGTGCCAAGTGCATCTTTTTGCTTCAATCCAGCAGAGGAAAGCGAGAGGGATGCCCTCTGCATGCCCTCGTGATGGTTTTGAACTGCACAGGGTCATCTAGAAAAGTTGATGGTGGGTCTCCCTGCACCTCAGAGAAGCTACCCCTTTCACCCAGTGATAAAAATTGTTGTTGGTCCTGTTGTTCAACCCAAGATGTTCAGCTGCTATTTGTGGTGGAATGGGTAGAGGCCTTACAAGCACCGTGCCTAATTAGATCTGCATCCTGTTTGAAAATAACCTCCAATAGTTCCATTTAATCCTTTCCAAAACCATTAAAGGAGCTTCCAAAACTCTAACAAAATGGTGCTTCCAAAAAACTGGTATTGAAGTGCAGTCAGTTCTTTAGAAGCCAAGTTAAACCCACCAGTATTAATGGTTTTAGGCTTTCATATGTTAGGGATTAGATGCTGAAAATCTATTTTTGGAATTTAAACAAAGAAAGGGCTTTAATTAATGGATGATGCTTATTTGGCAGCTTAGCTCTGCCTGTGGTGTGCAATTAACCAGCCCGGTCTGTAGTAAATTAGGAGCTGTAATAGTTAGTACTCCATTTAGACCACTGACTGAAGATCCTTTTGAAGAACGCTTTTTAAAAAGGATTGTACTCGTCAGTCGGCCATTTGTTTAAAATCTTCAAGTCACACTTTCCCCCAGTGATGGAGTAGCTGGCATACTTGTCTAAAATCTGTTATTTTTTTCACTTTCTTTCCTCTTTCCTTGCCAGTGTAGATTAATGAAGGTAGGGAGTGGAGTGAGTTGAGATGGAGCAGAGTTGCTGTAGAGTGGCTACCCAGCCATAGAGACCAGCCCAGGTCATATATGTAAGCTATAGCCACTGGGACACTATCCCATCTTCTCCCTAAATCTACAAAACTATCTTTCTTAATTGCCGCTATCCACAAGTATCAGTAGAAAAGTTGTGAGTCAGAGCAAGTAAGGGTTTTTTTTCCTTTTGATTTTAGGTATGAGTGGGTGACTTGAGGGGATGAGTAATAAATACAGGATCTATGCAAATCTCTGTTGTACAAATACAAGTCAGAGAGATAAATATATATGTACACTCACCTATACATACACCCATGTGTATATCTATTCCATAAATGTGTGTGTACAAGTTTACCATCTCTCAGTTATCCTGAGTGCATAATGAATGTATATTCGATCAAATTTGGTTTGGAAAGACCTATGGCCTCCTGTGCCTGAGGAGGATGATTGACCCCCTGAGACGGGGCAGAATCATACTCCCCCCCCCCCCCCCCCCCCCCCCCCGGCCAACATTCTATGTGATGTCATGTGGAAAAGCATTTGTCAGCTGTTGCTTTTGACATATCCAATCCATCACCCAAACCTGCCAGTCTCACCTTCATAGCATCACCAAGATCTGCCCTTTCCCCTCCATCGAAACCGCCACCATGTTAGTACAATCACTCATCCTATCCCGACTGGATTACTGCATCAACATCCATTTTGACCTCCCAACCTCCTGTCTCTCCCCACTTCAATCTATATTTCAACTCTGCTGCCTGGATTATCTTTCTACAGAAACGTTCTGGGCGTGTCACCCTCCTCCTCAAAAATCTCCAGTGGTTGCCTGTCACCCTCTCTATCAAGCAAAAACTCCTCAGTATTAGCTTCAGAGCTCTCCGTCATCTTGCCCCTCCCCTTGTCCACAAGGAGTTATAGTCTAGAGGGGGAGACAGACATTGAAATTCATTACAGATTTGAAAGAAGAGAATGGAAAGATGGATATGTGGATGAATAAATGCTTAAATAAAAGAATATGTACATCTGTAGCTGTAAAGAAAGGTGAGCAGAAAAAGCATTTTCAAACCACATTCAATTGTTGGATAACCATTCCCAAGTCCATAACAATGTTCTAGTCCCAGTAGTGAAAACATGGCGTGGTGACCGGTGATGTGGTACAACTGAAGGCTGTTGGGAGACAACAGTACAGGCTTGGGGTAAAGCAGTCTGGAGTCTTGAGGAAGACTGTGCTAGCAGAGAACAGTCAGAAAAAGACTTAAGCAATGTGCACAATGGAAGGATGGTCAGTAGCATATTGATTTTACCACTGGTCACATTAATCAGCCAAAATTGATGCAGAGAACTGACTTACATTTTGTCCATTTCTGCATTTCTCCCATCCATCATAAAAAGTGCACTAATGCATCACAGAATGCAGGAATAGATTGTAGAAGTTCTGCTTAGAGAATAGCTCCTTAATGGATTTGCTGGCCATGTTCCTTTGGCATTAGCTCATAATTTGCTGAGAGAATAAAAGTTGAAACGGGCATCTAATTATTTTTAACTTTTTCCACTCTTCACACCTCCTATGGTTTCGGCCTTAGTTTAAGTGGTTACGAGTGAGAGGGGTACCATTAAGATCAGTTTTTCACTAATCTTGGATTTAGGTGGGAATTGGAATATAGATTATAGATTTATTAAATTACTGTGCATATCAGTCTTGTTTTTACAACTTTTCTGGAAAAACTGTGTACCAGCTGGCAAATTAGTATTTGAGCAAAACTCAACAAAAATGCAGAATACAAGACTGGGTTTTCATTTTTTGTGGGATTGTGAATTTCTTAATGTGAAAGTTGGAGAGGTTCTTAAGGGTTAAGGGTTTAAATCTTAAGGGTTGAATAATGATGTAATTTCCATTCTGATTTGTATTTTAAAAGGAAATATAAAGGCTCCAGGTTTTCTGGTCTTTTGTACAGTTTGCACGATTACTGTATTCTCTGAGGGCAGTGGGAATAAAAGAAATTTATATTTCACATAATGTTTACAATATGTTTTAGTTAAATTTTAAATTATTGCACCAATCACTGGGCAAATCTGCTTTTTCCCTGAAAGCGTGAGAATTTCTCTTTACAACTAGAAGGCTGTTCAGGATCATCTGCACTACAAAGGAGCCTTTTCTCATCCTATTTTAGTAATCTGGGAAGGGTAAATATTTGGAAGAAGTACATTACAATAGCAGAAAGAGAAGGAAATTAAAGTTGGTGGGATTTTCTGTGTTGTATTTGTCTTAAAGTATGCCTCTTTGTTGTGGAGAGATAGAGGAGAAATACTACATATTTTCAGGTTAATTTACAAAGATTGAATGCTTTTAACCCTGATAATTAGTGGAATGCAACATTTTTGTATATTATATATATCTACATAAATATATATACATATATACAACCATTTCTTGTATGTACTTTTTCCCTAAAATTTAGAAACTGTTCTTTCCCACTATTTCTGTGTTTCCTGTTAAAGCATTTTATGTTTCAGACTGGATTCAGTCAGGAAGTTACAACGCCTGGCAAAATGCTTTGTTTTATTTATATTCAAAGTACTAAAAACTCTTTGCCAGGACTGAGACCAATTCCTATTCAGTGACCAAGTCATTTCTCATTTACCCAGAGGTAGGCGGTAAGCCTGAAAAGCTCTCTTTGTTATCAATCAACCAGTGGCATTTATTGAGTGCTTATAAATGCTTGAGAGAGTACCATTGCAAGATACATGTTCCCTACCCTCAAGGATCTTACAATTTAATGAGGGGAGAAACACAAAAATTATTTACTGATAGGATAAACCCAAGGATAGACAAGTATAAAACGGGGACTTGAGCAGGAAGCGTGTGACTAATGGTTGTACTGTACTCTCCCAAGCTCTAAGTACAGTGCTCTGTACATAGTAAGGGCTCGATAAATATAACTGATTGAAAGCAGGAAGCTGGACAGTTACATCAAGATGAAGCAGAGGAACAAATAATGAAATATGCAGGTAGATACATAGATACATTACATAAACAAGTAAATGTAGGAGTACTGGGGCGAGGGTTAAAGTACCCAAATGTTAGATTGGCACGACTGGAGTGATGTGAATTGAGGAAATCTTGGGTAGTAGGTGGGGGTTTAAGTAGGCCTGAGAGGATGAGAGCTGGTGGAAAACCTTTTAGATTTAGGATGCACAAAATATTTGCTTTTTCAATACAAGGCAAATCCAGTATGTGGTCTTGATTTTGGGACCACTATTTCCCTGTTATGTTTTTCTCACTTCCAAGTATATGTGGACCAAAAAGACTTTTTAATGGTATTTGTTCAGCACTTACTATGTTGATCCGTTCAGTTGTATTTATTGAGTACTTACTGCGTGCAGAGCCCTGTACTAAGCATTTGGGAGAGTACAATATAACAGACACATTCCCTGCCCGCAACAAGCTTACAGTCTAGAGGGGGAGACAGACATTAATATAACTAAATAAATTACAGATATGTACCTAAGTGCTGTGGGGTAGGGCCAGGCACTGTTCGAAGCACTGGGAAAGATATAAGCAAATCAGGTTTGGACACAGTCCTTGTCCAACACAGGACTCACAGGTTTAATCTACATTTTACAGACAAGGCAGCTGAGGCACAGAGAAGTTAAGTGACTGGTCCAAACTACAGGTATTTTAACTCTAGTCAAAATAAAAATTGTGAGTGAAGTCATCTGCATTTTTGACATCTGGAGTGGCTAAACTTTCCTTTCAGCAACTTCAGAGCCAAGCAATTCAGGTAGCTGATAGCAATGATGCCAGTATAATTCCTCTCTTTAATTGCTCACTCTTATTTAGTCCCTGGCTGTCAGTGCTGGTATGTCATTTCTAATAAAATTTAAAGAGAGCTGTTACAGACTTAATCTAAACCCAAATGAGAGTGGCACCAAAGTAAAACTGTGAGCCTAGAAACAAACAGGACTTTTATCAGATACTATTTGTGGGACATTTGTAATGTGGGACTTTTATTGGGTTTTGTTTTTGGTGTATTTTGTGTTTGGGAATAGGGGAGGGTTGAGAAGATAACAACCAGTCAGGAAAACCATGAATATGGGGAGGGATCCATGCATGTTGGCTTTAATGCTCTTTGTCTCTGCCCATGTGCCACTGGCTCTGCCACTTGTCAGCTGTGTCACTATGGGTAAGTCACTTAACTTCTCTGTGCCTCGGTTACCTCATCTGTAAAATGGAGATCAAGACTGTGAGCCTCATGTGGAACAACCAGATTACCCTGTATCTACCCCAGCACTTAGAACAGTGCTCTGCACATAGTAAGCACTTAAATACCAACATTATTATCATTATTATATGTCAAATCCCATTACCACTGTACCCCAAGGTAAGTCTAACAATTGTTGTTCATTCGAGATGCAGCATGAAAGAACCCAGGTCTGGGAGTCGGAGGACCTGAGTTCTAATCCCGGCTGTACCAACTGTCTGCTGCGTAACCTTGGGCAATTCACTTAACTTCTCTGTGCCACAGTTCCCCTATTTGGAAAATGGGGAATCAATCATATTTATTCAGTGCTTACTGTGTGCAGAGTACCGTACCAAGTGCTTGGGAGAGAACAATATAACAGAATTGGTAGGCAGGGGTTCCCTACCCACGTGAGCATACAGTCTACAGACATCAATAAACTATGGGTATGTACATAAGTGCTGCGGGCGGAGAGAGGGGTGAATAAAGTGGGCAAATCCCAATGCAAGGTGGATTCAGAAGGGAATGGGAGAAGAGGAAATGAGGGCTTAGGGAAGGTTTCTTGGAGGAGTTGGAGGAAAATTCAACAGGATTCAGCACCTGTTCTCCCGCCTCTTTATCCTATGAGCCCCATGTGGGACCTGATTATCTTAACTTCTCTTCCCCTAGTGCTTAGTACAGTGCTTGTCACATAGTAAGTGCTTAACAAATACCACAGTTATTTTTCTAGTGGTTTGATCTAGCACCCACCACTTTCTGCCAGACTGAGTGACTCTATCCATTGCCTAGGAGTCAGGCTGCCTTAAAGTGTGGCGCCTGAGGCGGTGCCTCAGTTTGCCCCATTTAGGGATGACCCTGTTAAAGCGCCTGTAATTTAGGCACTCTTGTTTCAAGGTTCCTTTTTTTCAGGTGTCTCACTTCTGTGCCATTCTCTCCAGATAGGACATTGGGATCACTCCTAGCCTGGGAGCCTGGGACAGCAAGGCAGGGTGGGCCTTATCCCTCTGCTCTTCGGTCTCAGTGTGCTTTCTGGTTTTAGTGCCATTCCTTGTCGATACTTTCCCTTCTCTGGCAGGAGTGCTAGGGTCTTCTTACTCCTGTATGGTTTATTGATTTTTAGATAGGCTGATGAACAAACTTCAAGTGTTCACTCTTGCAACAAGAATAGTTCTCACGAGTGACCCTGAGAATTGTTAGAGTAAATGGATCACTAAGTGAAGACAAAATGTAAGCCTCCCTTGGGTGTAATACCTGAGTTTCCTAAGGAAGGATTACCTTAATATTGAAGTCAGCTGAGCACAGATGTGGCTGAGTGCCAACTCTTTGAAGTGTTCCCCCCCGCGTCCCCCCCCCCACCAAGTTTACATCGAGTAACCCCCTTACTCCAAAGGTACAGGAAACTGGAGAGAGCTTTGATGTCAAACTCTGCTGGATGATTCTCTCTTATTTTGAACTTTCTTTGAAGCAGAATGATTCAGGATAATCTTTCCATCCATTGGGCCAATCACAGGTCCCTGGAAGTCTCCCAGAGAAAATCCATTGCCAGGAGAGAGTTGAAGATAGCTAAAAGTGATTGGAGCTGTCATGTGTTCCTTAGCTGCAAGAGAGATCTTTCAGAGTTAATCTGGTTTGCCTGGAGGCAGATGATGTGTTGATGGTGCTGGGAGTTTGCAGTTCCATTTAGAAAGCTTAGTCGGGAATACTGTGTTTTATTGCTTTCATACCTGACAGAGGTCAAGGATTTATTGATGCATTCACAACCTGAAAAATCAAATGTTCAAACATCTTTTATGTGATCAAGATGGCCCTAAGTAGCTAAAAGATTTTTTTAATCGACATTGAGTGGAGGGGTGCAGGGAAAGCAGAGGGTAAAGGCTAAGTTTCAGCAATAGCAAGCTCTCTGGTTTCTTTCCTGATGTTTAAGTAAAGGGGCTTTGGGAGCTAAAAGCTGGAATGATTTACTCTCTTGAAACTTGAAGTGTGGACTTCTTAGGCATATTTCTGCAGTATTTGTGAAACCACTGAAATACAGGTCCTTTGTCTGATTTTCATTTCCTTTGCCTACTGTTCTTCTAGTCATTGCAAGTTCATCTGGAACCTTTTGAATTAATTCAGACCAAAAGAAGTTTGTCAAGGTACTTTTACTCCACCAATATTACACTCATCTCGAAAGTCTTTCTCCTCTTTGAAGTCAATTTAGCTCAATTTGGTAATAATTACCAGACTGAATAAGAACATATTTGCAAAGTCCATTTATTTGGGATCCGAGTTATAAATCTTCAATCAAACTAGGTGAATAACATGAAAAATCAGTTCCACTGAAACATGGGCCGACTGCAATTACTATTTTTTTGGAGTGTAAGTGGAGAAGTACTAGACATAATAGAAGTGGATGTGGGTCCCTTCTTTCTCCCCCTTTCCAAGTCAAGATAGTAGGAATATAGCATCATCTTTGAGGACAGGAAAATTTACATATATATCTGTGCATAAAGTATAAAAGTAGAAATATGAAATACACTGATTTGGGGTTTACGTGGAGACTTTGTGTCCGATTTTGGGGAGGTTTATCCCATTCTGAGCCAACTGTATTTAGTTTGTTGCTGCTTCTAGTTCTCCAGGTGATTTTTTTTTCATCATTTTGGGAATTATTCATTCATTCAATCATATTGAGTGCTTAATGTGTGCAGAACATGGTACTAAGCTCTTGGAAAGTACAATTCAGCAATAAAGAGAGACAATCCTTGCCCACAGCAGGCTTACAGTCTAGAAGGGGGGAAGTAGACATCAAAACAAACAGGCATCAATAGCATCAATATAAATAAATGGAATTATAGATATATACACATCCAGACAGCCAGGTGGGCCTACCTAATTTACCTCTCTTTTGCTGATTAGCTGGCCACTAGAAGGGAAGAAGGGCGCAAATCATTTTTTCCGGCTGTACGGGTTTCTAGCTATTTTTCATAGTTAATAATAGTTATTCTAGACACTATATAGAATGGAACTAAATAGAGTGCTTATCTATGTTCCCCTCTGTCTTAATTAGAAACATTGTAACAGGAAGGAAAAATGGAAACTGAGAAAATTTAGCACTTCGAGCCTTGTCATTTGATCATTCTTTGTGGGGAGCAACAAAAAGAATTTGGTATCCATGGTATTTTGGGAGTACTGGTAATACTTGGACATGAGATGCAATTGGTTTCCAAAAATGGTTCTAAGTTGAAGAGTAAGTCAGAACCAGTCACTGGAAAATATTACAAATGGATGATTGCTTCTGGTACCAAGGTCTCATATTGTATTTTTTATTACACAGAATTTTATGCTCAAACATTTATAGTCGAACAATAGAGCTACATTAATGTGTTTATATTGACTTAGAAATATTCAGGGTAGCCAAATATTGTTTCATCAAAAGTAACATGGATGTGTCAACTCTCTATGGCGACTCTGCCTGGCAGTCAAGTAACCCTTCCCCCTTTTAAATTTTTTCTCCCTCGTCCACCTCCCCTGAGGTAGTTCCCCAAAGGAATCTAATGTTGTAAATTGAAAACTATATGTTGTATAGCTTATATGGTGTAAACTTAAAGCACATTTTAAGTCACAAATGAGGGAAAGGCAAGAAAATAAAATAAAATTTTAAATATTTGTTTTCTTAGTCCAAAAATTGGGCACTGCAATCTTAACAGGAAAGCTTAAATAGGAAAACATTGGTATAGGGGAAAAAATGATTTAGAAGTGAAATGGCAATTTTAGTAGAACCATTAAAAAAACTTTAAAATCAAAATACCCTTTTTTCCCCAAAATCTTTGAAGGATGTTAAATATGTCTGTATTTTTAAAAATATTTTGAGGCTATAAGTGATTGTAATTTGTCTTATAAAGCTATTGTTGCAGTTTCTAACGTGGAGGATAGTGTTCTTTTTTTCACAATTTTGATGCTCTTCGTTGACCTTTCTCTAAACTCTCCAAGTTTTTCAAAGTATTTTCTTCAGTTGTTTGCTGTCAAAAGGCAACAGAAGAGAAATAGTTGAGTTTGGGGTAACCTTGCTTTTATTTTTTTTTTGGCTAGGAGTTCATGAATCTCTTTTGTAAGTCTTTAAATGGTAGGTCTTTTTCACCGAAAACCACAACTTGAAAGCACAGATGCACTTAGGAATTTGAAGAACTTTTACAGATATCTGGAAAATTTATCAAGGTTTTGTTTTGCTTGGTTTTTTTACAACATTCTAGCTGTTTAAAAGCTTGAGCCTCAAATTGAGCTGCTGATTAAAGAAATCAGTTTCATATTTGGCTTGTTTAAACGCAGTACATTATTGAGATTTACTCCCGGTAGCAGGCTGCTGTGATGTTTTCATCATCACTAATGGTATTTATTGAGCACTATTCTAAGAATAGAGAATATAATACAACAGTTGGCAGACACATTCCATTCCCAAAACAAGCTTACAGTCTAATCTGTTTTGTCTGGCAACAGCTTGTGGATATTATAAAATAAATAATGAATGCATACTGCACCTACCTAAGGGCTCTACACCACTTCCAAACTGGTTTGACATCCCACACTTCAGGCTTATTAAATTGAGAATGATTAGTACTTTTTTGGGGTGAAGGATAGAAAATTTATCAGCTACTTCTCATTTTATGACTGTGACTTTGAACGGGAATATACTTGATGTCAGTGATCCTTTCTCATCTCACTGTCTATCTTAATGGAAATCACAATTCATTGTAGCTGAGGATGAAGCATCACATTGTGGGAGCTATTGAAAATGTTTATTTTGTTAATATTTAATTTTGATACTTGAAAAAAAATTTAGCAGCTGTATGTTTCTAGGAAGCAATTTTGCCCTCTGAAAGGTAATTGAATGAACCTGTCACTAAGGTCCTTCATTCTGCAGAGAGTAATATTATGTTTAATACTGAAATTACAAACCAGGTCCCCTTCCCTTGGGAAAACATTTCTCGCCATCTTTAATTTTAGCTTTTCTTACAGGTATTTGTAAATTCAAAAAACACTCCCAATGTTTTACAACATTTTGAGAGGCAAACAGGCTGGTTGTTTCAAAACTTTGTAATAATATCTGTCTGTGTGGTTTAAGACCACTTTTTGGAAAATATATCCCGTTGCATATAGTCCGTAAAATCCTTCTTAATCTCAAATTCACCAATCTTCACAGTCACGGATACATTTTTACCGTCATTACAGTTAGCACTTTTCATCTTGATGACTTGCAGTCAAATTGTTGACATATGATATTGGCTAGCCATATTCTTTGAGCAAAAACAGGTTTTTGTATTATACTTTGGGTTCTATGAAAAGATCTGGAAATTTTCTCTCTAATTATTGTGAACAACACTTTAGAGGCACTTTTCAATGCAGTCATGAAATGCTATACATTGAAATAATTGCCCATCCTTTGTAAAGGTGCACTTACAGGTTTATAAGTCTTTTTTGTGTTGGGAAGATGACTAAGATTAAAATGGTGTTTAAAGTTATGAATTAAAACACTTTCTCTGTCACTCACTTCAATCTCACAGCATGCCATAAAGAAACTGGTGAGGTGGAAGAGAAATTCTGGGTAAAGCCCACCCTAGCTGTTGAGCTTGTCCAGTATCCTGGCAGCAATTCCTATTGTCCAAGTTCTGATTCCTTCGCCTCCCCTACCACCTCTGGGTCCCCTCATGGAGCAACTTAACCCCTTCTCCCAGTAGCCCTTCGCTGCTTTTATTTTTTGCCTACTTTTCCCATTTATTTCTAGACCCTCATTATTTTACTTCATGACCTTAGGTAGTACAGTGTCTCTGAATTTCTGTACCAATCATTTTCAAAGGCCCAGAGGTATGCAACTAGTCTCCACTCTGACATGAGTTTGCTTGAATATGGATTGAGATTTCATTTTCTCTGTTAGTGTCAAAGTACCTATGTTGGTTCTCCTTCCATCAAGAGTTCAATCTACCAAACTTTTTGTTGATAACATTCCTCCCAACTCTATCGCATTATGTTTTTGTTTTTTTGAAAAGACTTTAAATGTCTTGTTAGGCCAGATTTAGAATGTACTTTAGAATTAAAATATGTCAAATGCAACACATCCATATGTTTTTTGATCAATCATGTTTTGTAGTTGCCTGAATTCTGTGTTTATTTCTAAATCTCTATCAGCTATCAAATTTTCTCCTAAAATTAGTTGTAATTTTCTTCAGTGTAAACTTACATATATTTATATTCAGTTTGCTGCATACATTGCAGGTTATAATCAGTATTTGTTTACTATCATAATAGAAGGAGGTGCCAGAAGGCTTTCCGGTATTTAAATTATTAATGAGGCATCCACCCCCCAATCCCAGGCCTGGGTTTGCCTTTACGTCTGATGTTTCTACTCATTTCCAATCATGCAAGTGAAGCATTCCTTCTGAATAGCATTAGGTTGTGGTGATATTTGCTGTACACAGTGAAACTTGCTTCTGTTTTAACTGCCTTGAAGTTTCCCCTGATTGGAGGCCTATACAGGTTTTCCCTTATTTTAACATTTTCCTCATCTTCCTTTGAAAAAATGACACTTCACTGTATTTTTAACTTCTGTACCCTGGTGTATAGTCGTAAAGTCAATTTAGGGGTAAATGTTTAATGCCATGAATCATTTCCAGTTTTGCTCATTCCCTCTATTGTGGGTTGAGTGGTTGTGCAGCGGGCGGAGGGAACTGCCCCATGTTAACTTTTCAGAAACCTCCGTATAAGAAGGTGAGAATTTGAACTTAGCCTCAACTATGTGAAATCAGAGAGTCCCAGAGAAATTTGACATATCCTTCTAAACATATTGCAGGTTAGTACCCTAAAAGGTCTGCTCCTTGATTTATTTGACTGTAGAAGACATTCCCAGGCTCCCATCTGTTTGCTTAGAGACAGCAAGACAAGATTGACTCCATATTGCAAGAGATGTGTTGGGCAGATCTCAAAGGAAGACCGTCTAGTGAATAAACATGAAATTTGTGCTCAAATAAGATTTTTCTCTTGCTTTGTCTGCTTTAGCCTTCATTTGTGTGTCAGCAATGCTCAGATCAAATAACCCTTCTGTACGAGCTAGGGAAGTATCCTTTGACTCAAACCCCTCAGCTCTTTCATGAAGGAGAAAAGTTTTCTGTTTACTTCATTTTACTAAGCAGGAAAAGTGAGGGTATAGGTGCTGGAAAAATGCCCTTACATGAATTGCCTTGAAATAACAGAAGGAATTGGAACACTCTCTATTGTGGGGTTTTTATTTTATTTCCTTGTTTCCCCCACACACACCCTTTCCCCTTTTCTTCTTACTATGGAATCACCTCCTAATCCATCAATCAATAGTATTTATTGAGCATTTACTAAGTGCAGAGCCTTCAGCTTCTTGTCTTTATGGAAGGTCACTTCTTAATGATTTATTCAAACTTTATAATTTCTTGTCTGCAACGTGGTCTAGTGCAGCATATCCTAGTGGGAGGAGCACAGTCCTGGGAGTCAAGATCAGAGTTCTAATCCCACCTCTGCCACTTACCTGCTGTATGACCTTGGACAAGTCACTTAAACTTCTCTATGCCTCATTTCCCTCATCTGCAAAATGGGGATTTATTACCTACCTTTTCTCCCTCCTCCTTAGACTGGGAGCCCCACGTGGGACCTGTATTATTATTTTTATTATTATTACTTTCTGGAGCAGTATATTTTGGAGTCTGAGTCAACAGAATTTGATGGCTTAGTGAACCTGAAGCTCATTAAAAGAAAAAAAAAACCCAAAAAGTTTCGTATATTCTCAATTTTGTATCTGTCTCAGCACTTTACTACAGCCTCTGAAAGAAAGGAAATAATCCTAATTAGGTAGAACCTCTGGTTTTTATTTAATGGAACTGAGAAGCTGGTCTTACTTGCTTAAGTATAATATTGGGGCACTTAAGAACACTTGTGAGTGGCTTAGGTTTCTCTCGGAGAGATGTTATGGAAAACCTGACCTATTTGCTTAATTAGAGGTTTTTGCTCATGTCCATAAAACTAGATGCTTAGGTAGAATGCTAATTTAATAGTTTCATTATTTTTATTGTAAAAGCATTTAATAGCCTTTTGCACATTTTTCTTGTAAATTTATTAACATTGTATATTTGATTTTATTTGATGCTTACACTGTATTGAGTGAATATATTTTTATGTACACTCTGTGTTAATTTTCAAAATGAACTAGTTTGTGTATTAATTTTCATTTATGTATACATCTATATGTATAAAATATATATTTAAGAGCTCATAATGGAAAATATGCACCTGTGATAAAAGAATGTATATGAAACATATACATGGTAAATATGTTTATACAGCTGTGCTATAATGTAATTCATTACAAGGTGCATTTATACTGTAATCGCCTCATTTTCAAGCAGCCATTAACTTTGGCTTGAAAATAGCTAATTAAAAAAATAACTTCACTCTTCAAATGCAGACTGTGTAAACAATGTATAACATCAGTCTAGCCGTTAAGTTTAAATATTAACACTTAAACTTGATAATAAGTGTACATTTACTCATTTTTGAAATAGTCCAGACTTCTTGCAAGAATGTCTTATTTATAATTTATAATTGCTTGTTGTCTATAATACCTACATTCTAGAACTTTGATTCATTTTCATTAAATTTTATTGAATCATGAATGCAAGTTTCCTATTTTAAAATCGAATTAAAATGGCCTTAAATGAAGCTATGGAAACTTGTCTTCAACCTCCGAGTTCACCATGGGATATAAGTGGATAGCATTAGATGAGTTTTAATACTTCATCTGTGAACACAATTTTTCACAAAGAAGAGTATTCATTAGCATTAATTGTCATTGCTGTTGTGTGAGTTGGGGGACGGGACAGCGCAAAACCGATGTAGTGACTACTACAGTCTCTTATTCAAACTGCTTCTTCCCCCTTCCCTGCACCATGCCTCCACACTGAGGTGGCATGTGCTAGCTGGACTTTTATCATTTCCTAGATCCTACAGTCACCAGACTTGTGCAAAAAAAAAAAAATGGCCAGCGTGTTCTCTGGAAAGCTAGTAGATAAGGGCCACTTATGTGAGACATTTTTGGAGTACTGAAAAGCCTCTGATTCTGAGGGCCACAAGGACTTCAACAAAGCTAGCCTTATGGGATCCAACCAACTCAGGACTTATTGGTGAAAATGAACAGACTGCCTACCTGAGGTAGAACTGTTCAAATGATCTGTTTAGTATCAACAATCGCAAAGGAGTTTGGCAAGAAGATACTAATTTTGAAACTATTTTCACAAGTTCTGGAAACACTGGTTGAATTGGATAAATGGAATCCATGTGTGGCTCAGTGGAAAGAGCACGGGCTTTGGAGTCAGAGGTCATGGGTTCGAATGCCGGCTCAGCCACTTGTCAGCTGTGTGACTTCGGGCAAGTCACTTAACTTCTCGGTGCCTCAGTTACCTCATCTGTAAAATGGGGATTAAGACTGTGAGCCCCACGTGGGACTACCTGATTCCCCTGTGTCTACCCCAGCACTTAGAACAGTGCTCGGCACATAGTACTTAACAAATACCAACATTATTATTATGATGATGAATCTACTAATTGTAGTCTGTTGCTGAGTATTTAATAAGGGCACTCCATGTCCATTCTTCTTCCCTCCCTGACCACCATCTTCAACCGATCACTGTCCAGTGACTCCTTCCTCTCAGCTTTTCAAATCCATCTTCATATCTCCTATTATTATCTCCGATCCTAAAAAAAGCTCCCCTTTTCCCACTGTACCATCCAGGTATTGCCACCCCATTTTCCTCTTACCATTCCCTTCCAAACCCTTTGAATAAGTTGTTTACACTTACTGCTTCCACCACTTCTCCAACTCGCTCCTCAACCCTCTTCAGTATGGCTACTGTCCCCTTCACCCCACTGAAACTACTCTCTCCAAAGTCACCAAGACCTTTTTCCTGTCAAATCTAACTGACTCTCTTATACCTACTTGACCTTTCAGCAGCCTTTGTTACTGTGGCCCACTCCCTTCTCTCAGAAACACTGTTTAATTTTGGTTTCCTTACATTGTCCTTCCCTGGTTTTCCTCTTCCCCTTCTGGTAATTCCCTGTCCGTCTCTTTCACTGACTCTTCCTCTGCCTCTCACCCTGTAATTGTGGGGATTTCTCAAGGATTCAGCATGGGTCACCTTCTTTTCTCAGTATTTGCCCATTCCTGTGGGGAGCTAGTTTATCTGCTGTCAAATTCCCAGCTACCATCTCTTTGCAGATCTAACCTCTCAGTAAAGGCCTTTCTTCTTTGTCACCTTGAATTTTCTCCTACCTTCTGGTCACCACTATTTGGATGTCCCACCAACGCCGCAAGCTCAACATGTCCAAAATTGAACTCATCTTTCCTCCCAAACCCTGTATTGCCCACAACTTTCACATCACTGTTAACAACACTACTGTCTTCCTTATCGCTTAAGCCTGCAACCTCAGCTCTCTCCTGGACTCATCTCTCTCTTTCAACCCACATATTCAGTTCACCAAATCCTGTTGGTTCTCTCTTCACATCTCCAGAACCCAACCTTTCCTCTCCATCCAAAGTGCCCTCACCCTGGTCCACGCATTTGTCATATCCAATCTCTATTAGTGCATCAGCCTCCCCACTGACTTCCCTGCCTCTAGCTCCTCCCTCTTCTGTCTTTACTTCTCTTCTGCAAGTATAATTTTCCTAAAACATCATTCTACCTCTGCCTCCCCACTCCTCAAAAACCTCCAATGATTCCCCAGCTGTCTCCCTACAAGCAGGAACTCCTGACCACTGGCTTTAAGCCACTGTCAGCTATCATTCCAGGATTTATCCTTGCTCTTCTCCCACTACAACCCACCCTATACACTCTTTGCTAATGCCAACCTACTCACTGAACCTCGCTCTTTTCTCTCTCTCCTCCTTCTCTCCCCACTGACCTCTTGCTCTGTAGATTGTAAGTGCTCAATAAATACCATTGACTGACTATGATATTTTCCTAAGCACTTAGTACAGTGCTCTGCACACAGTAACCATTAAATAATTACCATTGTTTGTTACCTCACTGTCTCCTCCCTCTCACTAGATTGTGAGTCCCTTGGTAGCTGGGAATTTAACAAATGTTATTTACAACATCCCAAAAGTGACTGAAGGCACTCTAAGCCCTCCTTAGGTAAAAGAGTGCTGGAGTTCAGGTAATACAAATCCTCTCTCCCTCTAGCTTCCTTCCGTTCATCCCATCCGCTCTTTTGACTGCCTTGCTGGTAACTCAGAGAGGGGCATCATCTCTTCTAAATAACCCAAAATAACTATGACTGACAGTAATTAGATGTGTTACTCAGTTTTTTGTTGTTGATACTGGAACAGAAAACAAACAGGATAGATGATAAGGAAGTCACATCATAGCAGGATAGAATGTTTCTCAGATAAAAATTAAGCTGGATTTTCTGCCTTGAAGAAATTGCATCATTGAGCAATATCAGGAAGCTGTCCATACATAACAGCATCAGGCAAAATAGTCCATGAGTTCAGAAGCAGATCTTTGGCTTCAGAGGCTTTCTCCAAGGAGCATTTATTGAAAAGTGCTGCAGGCATTGCAATGTACTAGGCCCTGCTTTTACACGGTTGGCCATTTAGCATATCCTTTAGGGCCTCAGTCAAAGGTCTCTTAGCCCATTCCTAAAAGTTGGTTCTTCTAGGGTATAATAGTAGATGATGGGAGAACCTCAGACAAATAGCATGCTACTGAAGCTTTGCCTAGCTACTTATTGTGGCTATTTTGCTCTGTGTGCCTTCAAAGACTTAGAGGAAGCCTTTGATATGTGTGCTCCTTTCTCAGATCCATCTTGCAATCAAACAAGCGTTTGACTCTGTGTGTGAGTGTATTGTGATCTTAACCATGAGGAATTAATTTTAGTTCTAAATTTTGTAAAAGTAAAGTTTAAGTTGAACCTCAAAAAGTCATTCTTAATGTAATACAGGGAAGGTAATTTATTAGATTTAATCCTTTGTTAAAAAAGACAAAAATTATTTTGCACTGCATATATTTTTAGTATATTTTTGAAAAGTTCATTCCTGGTGTATGGAAACTTACTTCATTCATAAGCTTCCTTTCTTAGTTTGTTACACTCTTATTGATTGGGATCTTTGATTTTTTACTTGAGAAAAATGAGCCAAGAGTATTGTTTTCTCTAGATATAGACCTCTGAAAACAAGTCTTTTTTTTTTACTCTGTATAGGGCCTTGATTATCCCAGTAATAATAATAATAATGGCATTTGTTAAGCACTTACTATGTGTAAAGCACTGTTCTAAGCATACCTTTCTTTATGTTCTCTTTTTGAGATTCTTTCTTTTCAAATACCCTTCCTCCCCACGACAATAAATTTAACCTAAAGTCATAGACATTGTATTTTTCACCGGGGAGTTTCTTGCTAAGTTAAAACGATCCAACGATTCACCTACGTGTGTGCCTCTAGGAAACTAGAACATCTTATAATTACTGAATTCAAATGTAGGGTGATCCTATTGCAACCTTGCAGAGCGATTTGTAATATTAGCCGAAATAATTTTTCATCCCAAGTGGGACGTAAAGAAGCTCAAAATACAGAACTAGTGCAATTTGTTTTTTTATCAATTTTACTAGCACTTTTAGTTATCAGAATCCTGTTGGTTTTAAGGCCTGTGCCTAACTTTTTCCAAGGCCTCAACTTTTGGTTCTGTGCCAGTTTGCATGGCCTTACTCACTTTGCTATCTATCTCAGTAATACCTTGCTATTTGTGGTCTTGTTTGAGGATTTGTGACCCCGACTGTGACCTGTTTTGTGGTTGCAGCATCATGTTTCACTTATTTTCAGTTAAAAAAAAGGCCTAAAATTTTGCTCCCCAGCGTAACATTATAAAAGCCATGTTATTGTTTGATTTTATTGTAATTATTTTGGGGTCATGGATAAGACGATCATTAGTTGTGACAGAATAACCTCCCCTCAGTGGGATCTGTGAGATATTACTGTTTAGTTACCAACTACCTGTTAGGCACTGTGCAGAATTTATATTAATACTGTCCTTTAATAATGTTGAAGTGTAAATGGGATTGTCATTTGCTTTACTACCCTGCATTTGCATGCTTGGAACTTGATGAAAAGAGATGAAAGATATGGGAGTAGTTCTGTGACTTAGCCATATGCATATAATGATGTTGAAAATGTTGGCTACAGAGGTCCCTCATTTAAAGTGATCCTGGATATTTTTAATTTGCAACATTTGACTTGAGATACAGATATTTAGAATGCTATGAAAGTAGGACACTCAAATCTGCCTAATAGCTAGAACTTCTTTAGGGAACTGGGGAACCTTTGTCTGACAATACAAGCCTAAAGCACATAAAGCCAGGCACTGCAAGAATGGAATTTCTACCGTATAGGACAAGTTAGCATACCTTCAATTTAGCTTGTTAAAGTGTTTCTGAAAATGCTATATAGTTTAGACAGACCACAAAAAGATTGAGTGATTGAAAAGGCATCTTTTGTTCTCTAAAATACCCTTTTCTGGCAAGCTTGGAAAAGAAAGTGCACCTGTTTGCGCAAAGCTCAAATATTTAGTACTCATAAAAGAGACATCAAAAACTCAAATCCACTTAGAATTTGCTGACCATGAAAATAACTGATGATGAATTTTTAATATTTTATGAATTATTATGGAAATTGGCTTTTCCCACCACAGGACATGGAATGTAAAATAAATATGGTGTTGGTGGTATGGTTGTAGTATTTAAAATCTAAATTTCTGGCTTTGAAAGAGCTGGTTTATTGCAATCCCCAAGTTAATAAGATGCTGCATTTTCCTTGGCTTAAACAAGTAAACTGATTCATTGAAATATTAAAACCCCATGATGTTTTATTAATTTTAATAATGTTTCTTTAGCATGCTTAGCAATCAGATAACTTTTAAGGATATGTCTCCCTTGTTCCTTTTCTCTCCTCCTTCCTTTCTCTCTCCTTCTCTGTCTGCCTTCATTATTTCACATAAGCAAATGTTTTCATCAAATTCAATATTAGGTATCCAGGCCCAGTACATTGCTATATTTGGTTTGTTGCAAAAGTACTTAAAAATTAATGTTCACAATAAAATTGGAACTGACATTAATGAAGATGGACTTGAATTCTAGCCCAGGGTAGTCATTTGATTGCACAGCTGCCCCCAAATGACTGGCCCAAATGTTTAAATATGTATTCATGACTCACAATGGCATCATAGAGTTATTAAGCTTAATTCTCCCAGTGCCTCCCTTTACTCCCTGGTAGTAAGTTAGACACTTTGGCACATATGATGGTTCTTCTTTTATTAATTTGGGGGGTGGGGGCTCGGGTGGTTTTATGCACCCCATTTAAACAAAAAACTCCTTGGTCCTATTGATTTGACTAATACTGTTAGATGCTTTCCCCATCTGTGTTTGGGTTTACAATGATGCCAGGTAATCTGATGGAAACCATGGGCTGTTACAAAATTCTTTGTTCATCTATTTACAGTTAAACTAGATTAAAAGGGTAAAGATTTAAATTTTTAAAAAGGCAGGTTTTCATGAAAACTTCCTGTAATGGGAGTAGTCCCAAAGGACAGTTGCCTTTCAAATGGTGTAGTTTCAGGATAAGTGTAATATTGAATAATAATCAAATTACTATCCAAAATCCAGTAAGCTGAAGGGGGTATTAGTTTTATGCTTTGAAGTGGGGGATCAGGAAATAAATTTTCCTCCCACAGTGTGAGGGGTACAGGTTTACAATGAATTCGAGTTGTAATTCTCTGGATCAATTCAGGGGATTTTACCCCTGCAGCAAAACCACCAAATGTGCATAGCACCCATCAACCTTTTCGACAGTACCCTACTCAGAAAAGTGGTCAGTATTTGTGAAACTAGCAGTAAGAGCTATTGATTATCAGTGAAAAATTGCACCCCTAAAATAGTCAGTAAATAAGGGTCTTTCCAAAATTGGCCCTAAAATTTTGAAGTGAGAAGATCAGAAAGTGTTGTCATCGAACTAGAAAAAAGGTAAGATTGAAGACCATTTTGAAGGCTTAAGAACAGATCCTTTGTTTTCTACCTTGGGAATCTCAGCCTGATTCTTGGGTAGTGGGTTTTCTTTTTTCCAAAACCAGAAGAGTTGGGGGCATGTTGCAGAAGTGTTGTATTTGGCAGTGGGAAGGATGAATCCTCTCTTGCTTAATATCCCATGGGGATGGACTGGAAGAGTATGTGGTGTCCTCTTAGATGACTGAGGAAAAGCATAAGTCGTGGGATGGAAAAATGAATGGAACCTCAGGAATAGAAGTAGAGAGTCCAGATAGGAATTCTAGGTTCTTGACCTCGGGCCTCTTTGGAATCCTTGGCACTTGACCTAGGACACCCAAGACAGAGAAGGATGGGGATGAAGGGGGGAATTGCATAACTTTGACACTTTGAGTAAGCCAGCTGAACTCTGAAATGAGGAATTTGCTGATTTTTCTTCTCCATTGTAGTATTTTTCATTTGTATCTTTTTACAGTAATTTAAAATGACAAGCATTTTTCCATGTCTCCCGTTGATTTAACTTATCATTTTCAAAGTTTGCTTTCATGTAAAATTATTATAACATGAATTTTTTGATAACAAAGTACTGTTAGATTCTAACAGTGCAGCCATATATTATATTATTGTCATTTAGCATATGCACTTTGCAAAGGGGTGGAGTATTTATAATATAATCAGATCACAAATAGTCCCTGTCCCACATGGGGCTCACAGCCTTACAATTTTACAGTCTCCCATAGTAAACTGTATCATCCCCATTTTACAGGTGAGGAAACTGAACCACAGAGGGGTTAAGTGACTTGTCCAATGTCAAGTGGCATGCTTTACCTTGGTAGTAGGCATGAATAAGTCATGGGCTTTAGTTTAGAAAGGTGGAAAGTTTTGAGCATAGTTTAGAAAATTCCCTGGTTTCTATCTTAAAATGTTGAAATCCAGGATCATTCTAAAGGGTACAAATTCTGTCATGGAGTACTAATTAAGATTGTGAAATGATTTTCACTGGTGAATTTTGAGAACAGAGCTGACTGTATTCTAGGCAAAGAGATGACATTCTTTTAGTTAACAATCCCAGCTCATAGAGAGACTGCACTCTTCTAGTGTAAATGCTAGGCAGGTAACTTTTGGGTACCCTACTTTGCTCCCACAGAGCCTAGGTTTGTTTTTTGGATGGAAGGCACACTCTCTACATCCTCTGAAATAGTGATTTATCTTCTTGTCTACAACAGGGAAATATGTAAGCAGGGCAGAAATCACGTTTTACAACTGTATTGTATTCTAATCTCCAAAGCACTAAGTGCAGCAGTCTGTACACCAGAAGAGCTCAATAGATACCATCGATTTGATAAAAAGCTGCTTAATAATGAAATTTAAATTCTAGC
Organism: Ornithorhynchus anatinus; assembly: GCF_004115215.2. NCBI lineage: Eukaryota > Metazoa > Chordata > Mammalia > Monotremata > Ornithorhynchidae > Ornithorhynchus > Ornithorhynchus anatinus. The sequence goes on along the minus strand of NC_041746.1, from coordinate 6,860,707 downwards.
TTTGTACTTTTGGGATGCTTTAAAATAGTTTTTTTCTGCAACTTTAGAGGCTCATAAATGATTCCAACAGGATTTTCCTTCAGCTTTGTTTTAAAAACACTCATCTTTCCTCTTTATCATTGCCTTTCCCCTTGAATTCTTGAAAGTACTGCAAAGAGAGATGAGTTTTATTTTTGACGTCTAAACAATTTTCTGAAACCAGACATAACACAAGTTTCATATTTTTGAACCATTTGAACTAAAGTTCTCAAGAACAACGAATGACTGTTTTCAACATCTTATAAGGCCATTCCTGCAGTATATGTGAAATAGTTAACCTTAATACATTCTCTATCTCAAAACCTTTAGAAGTCTGGCAAGTGTAGGGCCCTCATCTTGCCAAAAATAATAGTACTGTGGACTCTGAAATATATAAGCAAAACTGGATTATAATTTTTTTCTCCACTCTTATTCTTAACTTCATTTCGTACAAGGTAATACTGTGTAGTTGACTTATATTAACCCAGGCTGTTAGCAGTTGTAGCACTGTTTCCATACTTTTCACCAGACTTGCTGCCTAGATTTTCTCACTTGGTGGGGATTAAATTATGTGTTTTTACTTGTTAAGAAAAGCTAGGGTAGTAATTGTACATTACGGAGAACAAAAATGAAAGAAGTTTAAATATAAAGATGACTTATCTAACTGTTCTGAGTCTTATTTTTCGTTAGGCAAAATACAAATTTCACATTAATCATCTTTGTGAACCAAAGTATTTCAAGTAGTTTTGAAATGGTGTTGTAATGGCTGATTGAATGTAGATTGGAGTCAAAGCCCAATAACCTTCAATCAGAAGGTACATATTGTGCCAGGAAGTTTTACAGTGGTGGTAAAGTATCTTACTTTAAAATCTTGTACAGCAAACTGAAAAGAGTCTTTGGAAGCTCTCCACAGCCTGTGGGTGCATTATGCTTTGATTTTCAATCAGCATACATCACAAGAAAACAGTCATTGGTTGACTGTCTAGAGCCTAGCATTTTGGGCTATATTGGGTATTAGAACTTTTTCAATTCTGGACTAGGCTGAAAGGTGAGATTTTTTTTTTCTATGACTACAAGTATAATGAACGCTTTTGCTTTTGAATTGCCCTGTTCATTTGAAAAATTGGGTTCTTATGAGGATTTGAATGTAGTTTTTGCAAGGGCTCTTCATAGCTTCATTTTTTCCACTTGATTTTTTTTATCGCATAATAGTTTTTGAGTTTAGACTAGAGTCCATCCTCTGTCTCCAAAACTTTAGTTCCTTATTCCAACCTATCACCTTGGAGTGTCTAAATCTGCGGACCTCATTTTAACTTTTACTTCTCTTTTCCCTCTGCTCCTACTTCATTGTATGTTCTTGACCTCATGTCTTTCACAAACAACCTGCTCTTATACCTTGTACTTTCAGAAGCTCTCCATTTTCTCCTTCTATTTGGAGCTCTCCAGGGGACCAGTGGGTCAGGACTGGGAACTGCAAGAGCCTTAAATTTTATTAACCAGGAGGATTTGCTGATGTCAGGGTTCCTGTGGGCTATCTTGGCTCTATTTGTCCCAGAAATTGATTTGTGTGTGTGTGTGTGTGTGTGTGTGTGTGTGTGTGTGTGCAAAAAGAAAAAAAAACTTGAACATATATACTTGTCCCATTTAAAACTGGCCTCTGAGCAGAGCCCTGTTCTGGTGGTGATGGGGTGTTAAAAAGGAAAAATTCACTCTACTGTTTAAAAAATACAGATGCCAACTGATGGCAGTGTTTTGGGGGTTGGTAAACACATGTAAATGGTGGCCGGTTCTTTTATTGAAGGTGACACAGTCAATCAATGGTACTTATTGAGTGCTTACTATGTGCAGAGCACTGTACTCAGTGCTTGGGAGAGTAGAGTACGGCAGAATTAGCAGACTCGTTCCTTGACCTTAACGAGCTTTCAGTCTAAGTTTGAAGGTCCTTGACTTCGTAGTCGAATGTTATGGTATTGATAATGAGGAAATGGTTTCTAACTTGTTCCAGGGCATCTGTGGCGGTGGGGGGTGGGGGATCCCATCACGAAAACCACATTTGCTGCCAGTAAACCTTTATTGAAAATTTAAAGTAGACAAATTAATGTTTGTGTCCCTGAAGACTGCACATGCCCTCTCTTGCCTCCAGAGGGCTTTTTTTTTAAAATGGGAATTTTGCAAAATTTTCATTCCTTATTTTTGCTTCAATTTTCAAATTTCTTCTGTGGATTTCATCTAGTTCTGGATCATATTTACTTAACTGCTGATGTAACCTCAGGTGGTTTAAGAAGGGTAGACAAATAGTAATGAACAGGGCAGATCCAAATGAAACTAGGCTTGTGCTAGGGACAAATAAAAAAGTTTCTAAATGAAATTCCCTAAAACGGAATTATGACTTGCTTAATGGGGTCCTTGGTATGTAGTACAGGTAGTTTCTAGTGAAAAAGGAAAGAACTTGAGACCTTTACCTTGCTTTGTGAAAAAAATCACATTAGTTATATAGATATGTCATTATAGCTGTTTTGCAGGCAAATTACATTTCAGAGTGACAGATCTTCACAGTAAATGGTCAGAATATTCCATTGGTTGACTTTATCAGAAGTAAAAATCTCCACATCAACCAATGAGACTTCTAGGTCGGCAAATAGCTGAGCCAGATTCAGTTCAATAAAACCTCCTCTGTCTGGCGGTGACTTCAGTCACTCTGCATCTTCCACTACTTGAGGTGGGGGGGGGGGGGGTGTTGATCGAACAATCATGGACATAGAAAACTATTCCCAATCCAATAGGGGAATCTTCTTTGATCACCTGGGGGTGCAAATTGGAAGCTGTGAACAGACAAATCTTGGTTGATATAGAATTCTTCACTTCCCTTGCCCTTATGCTCATGATAGGGGACAAAAGGTTAAATCTGACTCCTTGCTGTTATTGAAGATCACTTTGCTCAGTGATCGAACTATTAGCATTAGTTTAATCATGTTGACACTTAGCCATATGAGATTTGTTTTTCAACAGTTTGTTATAGTACCCAACTAAAAGTTTGGGGGGGATATAGGATAGAAAAATTTTTTCCAAGGCTAATTATATGTCTTTTCTTTATTTTCCAATGTTAGGTGATTTTTTTGTTTCCCTTTTTGTTTGGCATGCATATCTGTTGGATAAATATCACTACACTGTGTAAACACTACTTTAACATTTCCTTGTGCATTTGAATAGATTTTGTTGCCTTTTAATCCGATGGTTGTTCCAAGTCTTGTCTATCAATTTGTTCAGCCTGTCTAGTTTTGGGATTTTGAAGTATTTTAGATGGTCCTGTGTGCTGTGAGCTCGTTGTGGGCAGGGAATGTGTTTGATGTTATATCGTATTCTCCCAAGCAGTTAGTACAGTGCTTTGCACACAGTAAGCGTTCAATAAATATGATCATTAATAATAATGAGAATAACTAGAAGAAAATATAAAAATTCAGATTTTGCAAAAATTACCATTGGTGGTAAAGTCCTCAATCAGCTTGCCCCATCCTGCCTTACCTCATTCATCTCATATAACAACCCATCTTGCACTCTTCCCTCCTCTAACACCAACCTACTGTTTGGATCTTGACCACTGCCCCCTTGCCCATGTTCTCCCTTTGGTCTAGACCTCCCTCCTCCTCCATATGTGACAGACTTCAAAACCTTATTAAAATCACAACTCCTCCAAGAGGCTTTCCCCAACTAAGCCCTTGTTTCCCCTAATCCCTTTTGCATCACCTATACAGTTGGATCTTTACCCTCTAAGCACTTGATATTCTTCTCACCCTCAGTCCCTCAGGACTTATGTACATATCCATAATTTATTTTGACGTTTTTTTTTTCTAGACTGTAAGCTCACTGTGGCCAGGGAATGGGTCTACCAACTCCCAAGCTCTGTATTCTCCCAAACTCTTAGTACAGTGCACTGCACCTCATAAGCACCCTACAAATACCACTGGTTGATTGAAAAGGTAGTTAGGTCCTAAATGATTAGTTGAAGGAAGTCGAGCTGGTGTTTATCAGGGTTTTGCGTAAGTGCTTTTATTTTCAATCTGTAAGCTTTTTAAAATATCCTTCAACTCATGTGTGAGTGTGTGTACGTTATATGTATGTACTCTTTTGAAATAACCCAGATGCCAATAGTAAATTGTGAACGTATTTGATCTGTAAAAGCAGAAATTCCTATTCATTCAGACTGATGGTGAGTTTGCTATTTCTTCAAAACAGTTATGCTAAACACATTGCAATAACTTTGAGCTTGAACAGTGATGTGATTGCACACAATTGTGATTACTCTGTGAACTGTGTCTGACAAAAGATTTTTACAATTTAGCATAGTTTAGAGTAACTGTATCCAATCGGATTAACTTGTATCTAACCCAACACTTAGTACAGTGTATGGCACATAGTGTGTAAAAATGCTGTTATTAACATTATTATTATTTGCCAGCTTCTGAGAGGTTTAGATGTGTGTTTTTATATTCTAAAAGACTTTTATAAACAGCAATTGAATAGAAAAGTATGTTCCACTTTTTAAAACTATTTTTCTGATGCCTGTGGTACTAGATTGTTTAAATATTTTTAGTATAGCCCTAACTGAATCATTGCTCAGCTGATAATGTTGAGCCCTCAGTCTGATCATAAAAGGATAATGTTTTGTTTTAGCTTCATTCTATTTTTTTTTACTTTTTCATAATGACTAAATGTTAATAAACATAACCTACAGCAGAATGACATTTTGGACTGAGCTCAGCTGTTGAAGGGGCTGGTAATGTTTTAACAGCAGCTGTTCCTTTACTTTTATAAAGTGTTGTATTTTACCCCCCACTTCCATTACCTCCTGCCATTTCACAGTCAAGAGAAAAAGATACATACAGTGTGACATGAAAAAAACTATTTAAAAAGAAAGCTAGAAGTGTGAAGGATGATAGTACTTCTCTCTTTTTCTGTAAATTTATTATATAGGCAAAATATTCAGTCATCTTAAAAAAAGTAAGAATGGAGTGATTGGAAGCAGATCAGTTCATTGTTTATGAACAACAATGTATAGGTTGAAACAGAAGTGAAGTTTTGAATGTGAATTTTCACTGATTCCAGAAAACTTGCAGCATCAGTTAGTGTCTAAAGCAGTGGCTGAACCTATCTTGGCAAATGAGACAACATAATTATTTTAAGTAGAGGCATCAGGAACCTCTAGGACATATGTTAACTGATGTAAAGATCTTTCCAAAGTCATATATGGTATCAAAATGGAAAAAAAAAAACCCTACATTCCAAGTTTTTAATTTTAGTTTGCAATGGCGTGCAAATTAAGGTGAAATCAGTTTATATGAACCAAACCAATTGTATCAAAATATTACTTTGAATAAAGATCCATATCTGTTGAATCAATTTTCATATTAGATCTTATACCTTTTGAAATATGGATTCGGGTGGTAATACTGTTTTTGTGGCCTTATGACTGTTGTGTCACAAAGAAGACATTGCATTGTCTTAGCCGTTAGCTTGTCTTGGTGCTTGTTTTTTCACTGGCAGCATTTTGTAATGATTAAGGCTTGCCAGAAGAATTCTTGTTTAATAGTTGAGCCCATCAGTGTTTTAGATTTCATGGGTGAGCCAAATTCCTGCATCTTTGCTAATGAATGTCACCTGCAACCATGCGACATTTGTTCCTAGGGTTATTTAAAGGCTGTAACGATGTGGTTGGAAGAGTCTGGTGAAACAGACATTGGAATGGCCCCCAAATTTGCCAGTCAAACAGGGTCCATTTTTTGTTTGCATACTCTATTTTTTTCATGACATTGTATAGAATTGGAGTTAGAACTTGGTGGCTGGTTCCCTTCCTTTTTAAAGTCTGACTCTTTTAAGGTCTGTGAACTTTCCACTCCTGAAGTACATGCACAAGAGCTGTTTGTAAAATAAATAAATAACTCGACAGTCTTTAAAGCATGGAAATAGCCGTTTGTATGAAGTTTCATCCTACAACTTTAAGTGTACTAACAGAACTTTCAGTCCAAGACACAAAGTTAGTCTAAGCAGCTAAATAAGTTCATCTAACAGGGGTTTAATCTATTTACTGATTTTAAGTCACAGATCAAAGCAAGGCATAACTGAAAACAGCACTTTGTGCAACTTTCCTGTAGAAGCAGGAAAAGGCTAGAAATTACATGTCACCTTCATATCCTGGCTTGCTTGACCTTGTGTTAAGATCAAGCCGTCGGTATGCCAGCTGTTACCATTAAGATCCTGCCCCTGGGGGTTAAGTTAGGAGAGAAACTCTCCTGTCCTATAGGAGAGCAAATACTGGCAGTTCCAGCCCCTTCACATACCTCATTCAAAGCAGTCTGCATGTGCTTGTCATTCAGTCTTGCCTCCCGTTGAATTCATCGCGAAGCTTTCCAACCAACTTGTTGCTTTCCGCTGCTCCTGCAGTCATTTGCAAGCCTGGAGAAGACTGGAGAGAAAACACTGCGATTATCTCATTCCGTTTTAAAGGTATTTTTTTCTGTTGTTGTTACCTTCAGCTAGTTAAAAGTGTGCAGTTCTTAATTGTGGAAGACAGTTGAAAATCAAGCCGTAGTTTCTGTTGGTGGCCCTAAGAATCAGTGATAGAGAATTTTCTGATGTGAACTTTAATAAATGGGACTTAAGGCTAAGTTATAGGCTCTGAATACCCCGTTAAACATTGTAAGAGGATTCTTGGTTAATGGTAGAGTTCTGTATTGACTGAGAATGACTAATTGACCAAGTCGTACAGTAAGAATTATACTAAACTAAAATGCTTCTCTTGTGGTAAATCTAGTTTTTCCTATAAGTGGAGGGAGTATCATAGACAAAATCAGAGGAAATGGTGAAGCCTGCTTTTACAATTACCAGTTTGCAATGCAGTATAAATGGAAAATTAGAGAAAGTTCAGTCAATAACGACTGACCCATTTGTTTAATAAAATATTATTGAGTTCTACATAGGGTTCATCTGTCAGCATTCACCCATATCATCTTTATGTATTGGAGAAACAAACTTAGACATGTTTTATTCTATCAAGTACATCCCCCAAATCACATCTTTGTTCGGGAGTACAAATTGGAAGCTCTTTTGAGGTTAATGAAATGTTGCAAGCATTGTAATCGCAGGAACATGCTAACCATTATTTCTGAATTAAAAGAAAATTCAGGTAAATTTGAATATTATGTAGATTTTTTGCATTGTAAATGTTCAGTCAGATATAAAATTTTACAACTGAATTTAATGGTGGGTTTGGGGTTAGCTTCTGGACTTCTGTGGGAGACAAAAATGGTAAAAAAAAAATTCTTCAATTTTGTGGAAAACTTTGAAATTTCTTTTTAAACTGCTGATTAAGCTCCATATGGGCAGGGAACGTGTCTACTTGTTCTGTTATAATGTACTCTCCTGAGCATTTAGTGCAGTGTTCTGCACATAGCGCTCAATAGGTACCATTGATTAAGTAAAATTACAAATTAAGATCAAACCATACTTTAAGCGAACCCCCCCACATGTGAGCTAATTTCAGGTCTCACTACATTTAACTAAAGTCCTTCTGGCACACAGCATGTAAATTATTGGTGTACGAAGAAACAGCATAACATGTGACTTTATACATAAGCTAGGGCTATTTCAGTTCAGGGCATTAGCAATTATGAAAACTTCAATTCCCTTTGATGGATGGTAATGGAAAGTCACTAAACTACGTAAATAGGCTTTAGAGTAATGACACTGCCTCACTGTAGGCAGTAGGTTTTATCACTTTCCTTGCTCTTAAAGTTGGCTGAGATATTGCAGTTTTTTTTTAAATCATATATCACCCATCTATTTTCCTTTAGTTTGTTGACATCAGCTCCTGAACAGAATATGTGTTTTTATTTAATCAAAATATGATTATTGGAATACTTGATCCCAGTTGTGCTATTTCATTTGGAATTATTTGTAACTGTGAAAACAAGGTGGAGTGTTCCTAAGCCTCTTCCTTGTTTGATGTAGTTCACCCTTTGGACCGAGAATCAGTTATATTAGTGTTGTTGAAGTGAGCTGGTTGCATTTTAATATATGATATCTAATGGTTAAACTTTTAAAAACTACTGCAAAACCATCAGTAGAAAACACATGGTGTTTTCAGGCATGCCATTTTCAGGTATTCTCTTTTATCTCTGAAATTTCCAGAATTTGGAGGTGCAATATATCTTGGTCTGGACATTGATTTTTATGAATATGTTTTTCCTCAAATATGTGAAATTAATTTATTTTGCTCATTCCACCTCTACACTCTCATCCAGCTTCCTCAGCTGCCTATAGCAAGTGGTTATTAAAATCCATTATGAGTTATTTCACTGACATCACTTTAGCTCCAAGCCCAAGTTCTGTTTGTGACCTGATCCTGCAGACTTGGCATGCTAACCATATGGAAACTCCCAGTGCAGAAGTTGCAATTCCTGACCCACTGTACTGTTGCAGGAAATGAAATCATGGTAACTTTTATTAAGACAAGTCAACTTGTTCCAAATACCAACATTTGGAAGAAATAAGTAGTAAATAAAGTTAGAGTTGGGCAAGGGAAGGTCTCCTTTGTTCTCTAAAGCTTAACCTTTAGGTATTTTTTATCCTTTCAACCAAATTATCTTCTCACATTTTGTCGATTCCTGCCAAAGACTTCTCCCTAGCTGAGAATGACATTCACCAAGTATCTGAAGGACTTGATTTGGTCAAATTCGTAAAGCTTATAGGAAGCAGAAATTCAAAAGCATATAGTGAACTAGAAGCTGAATTCATAAGTAGAGGTATATATTTAATATTTGTGTTTTAAATAAGAGATACTCTTACAAAAGTTGCAGAATCTAGGTTATTCTTATAAAGAAGAGAAAGTAAAAAATAAAGGGTCATTTCATTTTGGGTATGCACAAGTAGAGTAACTAGGTTTACCCTAGTTAGGCAAAAGCCTTTTTTTCCTTCTTTTGGAGAAAGCTCCAGTTCAGCCTTTATTCATTGTGGGGTTTTTGTGTTTTTTTTTAGGTAGGAGTGCAATCAATCTGGGAGTTTTCACACACATTCCTGTATTGTTTTATTTTTTTGAGGTGGGAGGATAAAGCTTATGTCTGTATTAGAGTAGGGTTTGGGGGAGGGTGAGAATCTAACTTTAATGTAATTTATGGTTAATCTCAGTTATTGGCTTCATTCAAGACATTTTTGAAATTCTCTCAGATCTCATTTTATGACTGCATAATATGTGGGAGTACTTTTCCCAGTTTGATTTACCTCCCTCTCCCCACACAGTGTTCTTACTGTGAGTTGAATTTGTGTGTTGTGTGAAACATTAAAACTCTGTAGAAACTCTAGGCATGCTTGTGATCTCTTAAACAACAACATTAGGGAAGAGTGGGTAATATGATACTGCTTCTTAGGAAGACAGGCTCATTGCTCAATTTTAAAATTCACCCATTTCGCAACACTGGTTTCCACTTGAAACTATTTCTTTTCTCACAATGTCCTGTAGAGAGAGTTCTATTTTTTATAGCACATCATCTGATCTTTAGTAGAAATATGAAGTTAGATAATAAACTGGGAGTCTGGAGGCTGTCAGTGACCCCAGAATGTGAAGATGTTTTAGATGTATTAATGAGTCAGGGTTTTGTTTTTTTTATTTCCCTTTTGGTATTAAATTTAAAGAGAACATGCTCTTATTTAAAGAGTCTTGGGACTTGATTTGGGGGGTTAAATAGAGGTTGGGTTATAATTTATTGTAATGGTTGAGTACACTCAGTTGTTTCCTCAGTGCTTTTCCAAAGATCTTTATATAACCACTTCATGTGACAACTTTTTCCAAAGTTCTACTTAACCATTCCAACCAAAATCGGCACTGTTGTCCCTCTGAAGTTCCAACTATTAGTCCAGATGGTTTTTCTGTACCAAATGTCAACCTGTTTTTTGCTCTCTCCTTCCCAACCCTCCAACTTCAAAGCAAATTGTTCCCAAGTGCAACTAAAATAACAGGTAAACCGTATCCAAACACTAGAATACATCTCACTTGGAACGCCAAGGTTCTTTTTACCATAATTTCCCAGTGTTGTGCAATTAGCTCAATACCAACTCTACAAATGATAGAAAATGTGTATCTCTAATGGTACACAGGCTTCTCTGTAGTCCTTTAAGAGTTGCGGCAATATTGTTAGAAGTGCCCTGAGTGTTAATTGGATGCTTGTGTAAACAATATCTTCTAATTTTATTAAAGCAGTGCTTCACTACATCGTGATTGAAAAAAAATCAACAATTATTTGAAGAGCTGTATTGTAAGATGTGCTTTAATTCAGCTGTGTAAATTGGCAGTAGTAATGCAAAGCTCCACTGGTATTGTGCTACTTCAGTACACAGATGTTTACTGCCCAAGTCAAATTACCTTTGTGGGGCAGGCCAGGTAAATAGTCATTCCAGGCCATGGGAGGAATTTCTGGGGGTAGGGGCAGTTAGGGCAGGTCCATGGCCTATTTACTCCTGTGAAAATTTAAACCTGTTTTGGAGTATGCTGCTCTTCTACAGCCCAGATTCCTTAAGATTTTCTATGTAAACTGCTGGAGAATTTGGGGTCTGTTTCTCTTCCTCCACTCTACCACATCTTTCCTTCCCTTTCCTCCTCTTATGCTTTCATTGAGGGCCAGGGGCCAAAGTAAGCCTAACAAGACAATCCATCTTGTTCCCTTAGATTAGTCTCCAGACTTCAGGAAAGATCTGGACTTGTAGTATGTGGAAATTTCTGCTCTAAGATTGGGTTCATTTCTAGGCCCTCCATGCATATTTAGACATGGAAACTGATGGAACCTGAAGAGTGGTATATACACCTTACTTATTAGCCAGATAAACAAGATATCTTGAAACTTTGCCTTGTCTTCAGATTTGCTCCAGGTAGATTAAGAATGGCTATGAAAGCAATGACTTGGAACCTGTTCCAGAATGATTACTTTAGTTAATCTGAATAAAACAGATTTGTTAGAAGACAGTTATTGCACAGTGCTATTTTTTACTGTTACTCATCCTGAAGTTCTTTACTGAATGTCATATTTTAACAGAAAACTTTAATCTTTTCTCCTTCCACCCTATTACTATGATATAGGTAAGTCTCTGCAATATATAATTTAAAATTTAAACAACTGGAACATTGTAGAATGTAAAGTATAATTTCAGTTTTTACATGTATGCTAAAATCAAATGGACCAAGTATAATTTTGAAGCAAATTTTGTAGTAATTCCATTTTGGGCCCATATACTTGGGGGCAGTGGTAGAAATCACATTTAAGCTTGTCCACTTTATTGACTACCTGCAGATCCTCAAATAATCACTATTCTACCCTTTCCATGCCATTCATAAGGTCCAGTAGTAAATTCCCTTAGCTTTAGCTAACAGCTTTGTTATTATTCCAGATTAGAGGTAGCACAGTCCTGACAATTGCAAGATTGATATCAGATGATAATAATTATGGTACTTGTTAAGAGCTTACTGTGTGCCAAGCACTGTTCTAAGCGCTAGGTAGATACGAGTTAATCAGGTTGGACACAGTCCCTGTCCCACTTGGGGCTCACAGTCTTAATATCCATTTTACAGATGTTAGCTGAGGCATAGAGAAGTTGAGTGATTTGCCCCAAGCCACTTGTCTGTTATGTGGCAGAGCTGGGATTAGAGCCCAAATCCTTCTGACTCTTAGACCCGGGCTCTATCCACTAAGCCACGGGGTCGCTTCAAATGTGCCAAATTATTAGAGCCATCCTTGTCCCTGTACCTTTTGAATTTGAAGCTTCAGAAAGCTGAGTTTCACTTGCATGCTGTACATCCTTGGGCAAGTCACTTCCCTGTGTCTGTTTCATCATATGTAAATGAGGATGCAATACCTGATCTCCCTTACATTTAGATTGTGAGCCCTGTGTGGGTTCGGAATTGCATCCCACCTGATTGTCTTGTATCTACCCCAGCGTGAAGTACAGTGCTTGGCTCAGGCTTAACAAATACCAGCATAAAATTGAAACGGCCTCCATAAAAGGATAGACTGAGAAGACTAGAACTCTCGACTGAAGTTTACGAAATCACAAGGAGTGTAGATGAAGATAAAATGAAATTGATGTTTACCAAGTCCCACAGCCCTAAGGAATTTCACCCTCTTAATCTTGATGGTGGCAAATTCAAAATACATGTAAATGTTTTCCTCAAAGCAAGGGGCTAAGTATATGGAATTTGTTATTGGAGCTCGAAAACATCAGTAGGTTCAAGCAAGGTTTGAATAGATTGATGACAGATGCAAAAGGGAAAAGTTTAGAGGGTTAGAAAATATATTCCTAACCTTGTTTTTGAATGTCAAGAAGGGCAGCCACCCCTCTTTTTTCCACTAAGCACCATTTGTTGCCAATGTCAGAGACTGAATACTGTAGGCTAATTGGTAGACTACAAAATATAGATTTAAAGACAGCCCTTGATCAGTGGTTTAGGGATCCAAGGTGGTCAGAGTATCGAGGACAAAATATTGCCAGATGGGAAGGTGCAGTATGAGAGTAGTGGCTTTTGGCATATTGATATTGGCAGAGTATATCCATAGAAGGATAGAAATCATCCCAAAATAGCTGGCTTTGGGTTCTTGTAACACCTCAAGCCAGAGCCTAGACAAGTTCTGTCCTTTGGCAGACCATACACTTAGGCGTTCCAGAAAAAACAGATTACTCAAACACAGCTGACCTGAAAAAAAACTTTTCATTTTATCTGTTCCAAAATCCATTTTCAATTCTCCTAGAAATTGCTTCTCCATGCAAACACTTAAAGTATTATATTTGCTGACTACTTTTGTAAGGATCCGAATTTCTTTCAGGTTACAGGAAAACCTCCTTAATTCTGACTCCTGGTAATTTATACATTGTTAATACCCCCAATTTCCTCTCTTTGCTTTAAATCTACTGCTCCAAAACGGGGCAGGTTATAAACCAAGGAAGGAATATAATCTCAACTGAGGATATCAAAGCCTTGTTAGTTTCTTAGCCCAGGAGCAGGATATGCCAAAGAAGTGAAGAATCATTTTGGGGAAAGCCACTGATCGCATCCTTCACTGACCCACTGAAGGAAACTGAGAAAAAACATTTTAGTATCAACACCAAGAAACTTAGGCTAAATTTACCAAATATGTACAAAGAATTGTACAAACATGCGGTATTGTAATTAACTTGAATTTTATAGTTCTCACTCATTCAAGGAACATTATTAATTTACTCTAATTCTGTCAGGTGGGGTTTTACTGTATTTAGAGAAAATATTTTCTGAGTTGGACTTTTGAGACTGTTTCTATTTTGATTCGATTATTTTTCCACCACTTGCTGGAATTTGTTTTGTGGCAGTCTGGGTTTATGTGAGTTCTTTTTAGCCCAGGGCTGAGTGCCAGGTGGGTGAACTGCCATTCCAGAGCAGCCGTATAGAGAGGGCAAAGGCCTGGAGACAGATAAAATATCTTGGAAGGATTTGGTGACCTGAATTCTAGCTCAGGGACTGGTACTAAACCAAGCAGAGATTTGCTATTGGTGACGAATTGATTTTTCTCTCTTTCAACCTTGTCCTGGAACAGCCTTATTCTCTATCATCAGCTTTATAAGGGAGGAAAGCCTCTGTATCTGGGCACACTCATTCATGCACTACTAAAAAAAGTATTTCACTCAGAAAACCCCTCTGAGCACACCTACTGCCTCAGCAGAGAGCAGGGCCTGGTAATGGAGTCCCTTATGATTCCTGTGCCTTCCTAGTGAGGGAGGTGGGAGTATAATAGTAGTCAGTCAATCAGGGGTATTTATGGAGTGCTTCCTGTGTACACAGCACTATACTAAGCCCCTGGGAGAGGACAATATAACGGAGTTGGGAGACCTGTTGCCTGCCCACAAGGTACTGTACTATAGTAGCCCACACTGTGCCTTCGTATTCTAGGGGTCCGTGGCTGGGAAACACTTTCCGAAGAGTGTGGACGGCCCGGAACCTCAAGATTACAACAAACTCCGATGATTAGCCACTGGGAGAAATTCCTGGCTGTTGCTGGTGACAGGAAGCTTTGACGAAGTGTTGGTGACCTCTTGGGAAGATTTTTCTGAAAGAATCCCTGGGCTACCTCCTGTCCCTAGCACTTTTTTTTTTAATGGTGCTTATGTACCTACTGTGTGCCGAGCATTGCACTATCCACTGGGGTAGATACAACATATGTTAGACCCAGTTTCCACAAGGGATTCTAGTAAACCATCCTCATCTCTTTCTTGTGAATGAGTTGGTTTGTCAGGGCTCCCAACACCAACCAATAGCCCAGGTTTCTGGGCAGTGGCTTGAGCCATAAGTCTTGAATTGGGACCCAGGCTTTTTTTGCTGGAGATGGTGATGGCACAAGGATTACCTGAAAAAGTAGAAATGTAATTTATTTTCACTTTAGTGATGGAGGAAGGCTTTGTTCTGAACACACTTTGGAATCTGAAACCTTGGAATCTGGCTGTTGGGTGAGAACCAGGCCTCTTACTGAAGGACCTTAAATTTCCCCTCTAGTAAGAGAGCATGGACTGCCCATGAATCTCTTCACAACCTTCTTGATTCTTCTGAAAACCCTCTGAACGCCCCTTTGTCACCACCCTAGTATTCATAGGCTTGATCTTTGCCTTCATAGATGCTGAATCACTTTTCAGTTTAAACCTTGGTTTCTAGTTGCTCACAAGTGTGAATCACTACCTAACCGTTATCCATGAGAGTCCTGAGTTTGTTTACCCAGTCTGTTGAAGATTCAGAAAACCTCAGGGGGTTGTACTGGGAAGATCTGCAAAACCTCAAGGAACACAAAAATGTATCTTTTTTTTCTGTCGGTGTAGAGAAAGAACATTCGTTTTGGGTGTGTCCTCTTCTATTAGTTCCCTTCTTCCTTTCCTCTGAGTAAATGACTGGCCAACTGTGCAGCATAGTGCTAAAGTTAGATTGGGGAGGGGGCACGCACACTGGGTTTTACCTTGAGTGCAAAAAAAAATACCTAGGCATATACCATGGTCTCAATCTGCCAGATAGTTAAATCTCTGAAATATGTATAAGCCTTGCGATCAAAATAAATTCACCTGAAGAAGATACTCTTGTTCCATTGAAATTCTTGTTGCTGTCGATTACCTGGTTTTAGCTTCATGCATTGCTCTGGACATTAAAGTGGGATAGGGAGCAGGTCAGTGTGCCAAGCCAGAAAAGTGAAAAGGCAAGAATGATATAATGGCTGTGCATGCATGTCCATGCATGCACGCGCGCACACACATACACACAGTGCACTCTCAAAATTAAGCAGAGAGCTAGGCAACAATATACATCTAGTGCACCTGCCACTTTCTGGTGATGGGTATAAGAAAAGGTAAGAAAATTTCCATGCATCTCATGCTCAGTGTCTTCTGAGCAATGTCATTTATATGTCATCAGTGATGTGTGACATCTGCACACAAGATTTCTTCATTGAAATCCAAATTCAGTGAAGTTAGAATATTGTATACCCAGAATTGAAAAGTGAAATAAGATTTTCCAGCCATTCCACGAGGATATGCCATGGTAGGAGTAGGATGGCAAGAAGAAGCTCAGTGATAAATTTAAAATTTGGGAGGATCGTAGAGTTTGAGGCAGAAAATGACTTCAAGGAAGCACTAGAGAAATTCACATCACTGACAAGCTGTTTCTATAGTTTGGTTCTATTTTATTTCTCATCTCTTCAGCCTTCAGGATTAGATTTTGAATTTTGACATTTTACATCTCTCTTCTTATCTGTAATTCCTGCTGTTAGTTAATGATTCAGTGATCAGTGGCCCAACTTGAGCAGTTCTACGGTGAAGGGAATTCTGTAGAACCCATGGTATATAATAATGATGGCATTTGTTAAGCGCTATGTGCCGAGCACTGTTCTAAGCGCTGGGGGAGATACAAGGTAATCAGGTTGTTCCACGTGGGGCTCACAGTTTTAATCCCCATTTTACAGATGAGGTAACTGAGGCACAGAGAAGTTTAATGACTTGCCCAAAGTCACACAGCTGACAAGTGGCAGAACCGGGATTAGAACCCACTTCCTCTGACTCCCAAGTCTGTTCTCTTGCCACTGAGCCACGCTGCTCCGAGCGTGAGGAGCATGAGTGGAGAGGCTCCTTGTGACAGTACAAGTGTGCTCTCCCAAAACGGAGGATGATGTCTTGAGATTTGTCCCAGATTTATTTGTACTTTTCTTATTAATAATTAATTGTATTGCCTTCAATTAATTACACTATCTAAAGTATTCATTAAAAAATACCATAATGTAGCAGATATTATTCTTAAAACACTCTTTTCAAGTTTTTGCTAAGGAAAAGAATTTTACTCCAGGTGACCCATTATATGGTTTAGAAGCTTGCTACTTATTGCTTTTGGGACTACATTTTAGGACTGAGTAGCTTCATAGCTGAGAGTAGTATTCATATGCAGCAAAAGCCATTTTCTCAGCAGTTGCTCCCCTATCTTTGGTTTATTTCCATTTTAAGAATCCTGTTTTACTTTGAAGAAGATTTTGTTGGAGCTCATAACATTTCTGTATCCTGATATACCCTCTTACCGTAATTGTTCCATTTTCTTTTTTTAGTGTCACACATCCAAGAAGCTTGGAGCATGGCTATGAGCAATGGAAACACTGACTTTGTGCTTCTGAGCAATGGCAGCATCCCACCCAGTGCTAACAGCTCTAGTCACCTTACAGCCAGTGATGGAGACATTGCAATCCAACAGCTGCCAGCCAAGGAAGCGCCAAGAACGAAAGTGAGTCTAAATGGATGCCTCCAAGTTAATGGTACAATAAAGCCATCCTTTCTGCCTGTAGACAACCAAAGAACTCCCCATATGTTATCCCCATGCTGCCATCCTTGCCCTTTCCATCACCCTTTCAGTAGCCACAGCAGCCACCAAGAGTGTCATTCCCAGCCTGGCAGCACGGCTCCATCATCTTTGACTTCGTGTTGCATGCAGCCACACCCAGAGTATTCCACATCCATCTGTCCAAATCATGCGGCCGTGTACCAGACTACCTGCTGTCTTCAACCCTCCCCATCATTCTGCCTTCATCATCAGTGGCCTGACCATTTTCAGCATCACCCAGTGCAGCAGCATATATCCAATATCAGGTGAGTGGACTGAATTTCCTGATAGCTTGCATTTGACTAATTCTATTTAAGGGCACTGCCCTGGGAATCAGAAGAATAAGAGGCAGTATTGCATAGTGGATGGAGCATGGACCTTGGAACCAGAAGAACCTGGCTTCTAATCCTCGCTCTGCCTCATGCCTATGGTGTGACCTTGGACAAGTCACTTGTACTTACCTATGCCTCAACTACCGCATCTGTAAAATGGGGCTGAAGAGTCCCTAAGAGGGACTGGGACTGTGTCCAACCTGATTAGCTTGAATCTACCCCAGCACTTAGTACAGTGTCTTGTCATATAGTAAGCACTTAACAGATTCAATTTATTTATTTTTTAAAAAAGGACCTGTGTTCTAGTCCTTGCCTGTTCTGCATGTAGCTGTCTAATAGCAAGAATCGCTCCTTAAGTGAAAACAGTGGATCAGAGTGCATTGGTCCTGCACTGGTCTTTTGAGCCATATTCACACATGGTTAGGATCTAGTCACCAGCAGCAGCATCTCAGAAAGTAGGACAGGGCTTTCTGTGTCTGTTGTTCTCATGATAACTACCATACTTACTTGAATAATTTCCCCACTGGTGTGATTTTTAATGGTATTTATTAAGCCCTTAGTGTGTACTCGGCACTCTCCTAAGTGCGGAGGTAGACACAAGTTAATTGGTTGGACATAGTGTATGTCACGCAAAGGGGTCAAAGTCTTAATCCCCATTTTATAGATGAAGTAGCTCAGGCACAGTGAAGTGAAGTGAAGTGACGACCAAGGTCACACAGCAGAGAAGTGGCAGAGCCAGGATTAGAACCCAGGTCATTCTGACTCCCAGACCCATGCTCTATCCACTAGGCCACACTGCAATCCAAAAATAGGGGAGGGGTTATTACAGAGTAAATTAATCTTAGCAATAAGAGTAAAAGGAGAAGAAAAGAAAGGAGGAAAGAAGGAAGAGGAAGATAAGAAGGCCCTTGAGAATACTACCCTTACTTCTACTGCACTCTCGCAAGTTTTAGACATTATTGAATTAATCTCCCAGCCTCTGCTGTCTTGTTCATGTTCTCTCACTTCTGCCCCCTACCCTGGCCGGCAGCTAACACTTCCTATGATTGTGTGGTACAAAATATAATCTTTGATTTTCTTCTCAAAAATCGGGGTGGGGCACTTATTTAGTGGAGGCAGTTTAGGTGAGTAAATGTGTGTGTGTGTGTGTGTGTGTGTGCGCGCGTGCATATGCATCCCAGGTCCTTTGGGTAATGTGACATCTTATATAAATGCACTCAGCTGTGTGTGGGATTTCTCACCTGGTGGCCCATGCTACTGGAAATAGGGAATGGGGGAAATAAACTATGGCTAATTGGGGTGGAAGGGAAAATTTGGGAAAGGACATAGTTAAAAAAAAAAAGATCATTTTTCTCAAATATTGTAGATTAATCAACATAGGTATCTACTGAGCACTTACTATGTGCAGAACACTGTACTGAACACTTGGTAAAGTACAGTAGAACAGAGTTGGTAGAATAGGTTAGGCTACAAGATGTTACTGTAGTATTACATGAGTAATGGGCTGAACTAGAGTAGAGGTGCTGTATTTGTTAGGTGTGTCTTGTCAGGAAAATATTCATATTAAAAAAGCAGATGGTATTACATACCAATGTAATGGAAAAAGTTGATCTAAGCAATATGACCTCTGGAAACATTGATGTTCAACATTTATGGGAAATTTCCCCATCCAAAATATCTTACAACCATTTATTAGGCAATTCTTTGAAAAATCCTTTTGGGTAAGTTATTTGATCTAGGTTCTTCTCTTAACTCTCAAGCTTCACAAGCACTGTGCAAATCACTTAGCCCATTTGTCTCCACTTGTAAAATTATATTAAAACCATATTGTGTGTGTGTAATGCCTTTCCAGGGATGACTTTAGATGTTTCACTGACATTATCAAGAATATTAATGCAGCAAGGATGTTAGTTGGTTATCAGGGACTCCCACACACACGTCAAGAGTTTCTGGTCAAACACTATCCAGCCCCAGGCAGGCTGTGGAGAGGAGCCATTTGGGGAAGGAGAGTTATGAGGACTCAGTAAAGCTGACGGAGGCCCCCAGCCACAACTAGCACTCATCCTCTTCCTCCCCATGGACTACCACCCCATTGTTCAATAGGACCCTCTGGCTATTAGTTAAACCTCACGGATAGTCTCCTGTTATGAATGTGGACTATGTACAGTAAGAGCTTGTGAACCATATTTTAGGGGAATGGGAAATGCCAGTTAATCAAAAGTTTGCAATCAGCTGAGAATCAGAACTTTCCTAGGGGATCTTTTTCCAGAGGAATTTTGCATCATCCTTTCAGGGGCCAGAAGGCAAGGGGTTTTGATGGAAAGAACATGGGATTAGGTGATCGGAGACCCACATTCTAGTCCCAGCTGTGCCTCTTGCCTTGCTGTGTAACTTTGGGCAATTCACTTAATCTCTCTGTCCTTCAGTTTCGTTCATCTGTATAATGGGGATAAAATACCCTGTTTCAAACTGAGCCCTATTTGGGAAAAAGCTCCAGTGATCTGATTATTTTAAGTTAACCCCAGCACTTGACATGCAATATGTATTTCATTGATACTGTGATTATTGTATTATTAGTATTAAAGTTCCCGTGGAAGTCGGCTGACTCGAGAAAGAATTGCAAGGAGCTGACATCAGTTTGGAGATGGGGGTTCTCTGATTAGTTTACAATTTAATTTAGCTCCACTATTTAATTTTTATATTTGTTTGGGGTTGTATCCCATGGGAATCATGTCCTACCACTATTACTGAAAATGTTATATTAACAACACCGTGCACCACCCATGAGAGCCAATCTAGAACTCCCCAGGTGAAGGCTCATGCAGAGGGCTCCAGGGAAAGGGCATCCAGCTTGTCAAGCTGCAGCCTTGGCTTTACTGGCTGTTGACTGGGTGCTCTCTGGATGGTTAAATCAGTCAATGTTTCCCAGCGCTTAGTACAGTACTCTACACACAGTATGTGTTCCCCTTCCCCTTTTGAGGGAAAGAAATGGAAACCTGCTGTTCCATGGCCCTGACTCTAATATGATGTCACTTTGTGAGCCCTGGACTCCACACTTTTATAGGGTCCATCTTTTTTCAGCCACCCCAACATTGTCTAAATCTTTTTACTAAATTAGGTTGGTGGTCATACCGACTAGTTTAGGCGTTTTGTGCTGCCTACCCAGGCCACTACCTCGAGGCCCAATCTGAATCCTCTTTTGAGACTGTTATTCGGTGGTGTCAGGCCAGATCTGGGGTAATGAGCAACAGTCCTTGGCAGGTCTATGTTTTATTCACAGATATTTAAATTATCCTCTGCTCAAGTTTTTGGACCTCTAAACTCGTTTCCATGTAAATGGCATGGAAGAACTGTAGAAGTGGGTGGTGCTTAAACCAGGCTTGGAATAAGTACAAAAATGAACCCAGCTCATACTTATGTTATTAGATTATTCCATTATTTTCACCAAGAGAAATATGTATAATGAAATAAGTGTTCTTTAATAATCCCCCACAGGAAAACATCTCCAAATTCTATTTAGATCACACCAAACACAAAATCAGCCCTTAGGTTTTAGGCTCCTTTGGCTCACAATGTTTTGTGGGCAAAAGAGAATATCTGTGAGTGAGCCATTGAAAAAAAGTTTAAATGGATATCCAATTTTAACTTTTCCCATCCTTCTTTCAAGACGGCTGGTTCCCACCCAGTCATTCCTGGAGAAGAGAATAAGCGGGAAGTCTTGATGAAACTCATTTTCTCCTGCTTCCTCTCTTCCCTCTAATGAAATGCCCTGGGTTAGTGAGGGAAGTGGGTATTGATTTGCCCTCGAGGGAGCAGAACAGTAAGGTCCTTTGTAGGCTGGGATCTTGTCTGCCAAATGTATTGTATCATACTTTCCCTAGTGTTTGGTGCAGTGCTCTGCACACAGTAAGCTCTCATTCCAAGACCATTGATTGATTTTTTTTAATGGTATTTAAGTGTTTACTCTGTGTCAAGCACTATATTAAGCACTGGGGTAGATACAAGAAAATCAGGTTGGACACAGCCCATGTCTCATATGGGGTTCAAGTCATAATCCCCATTTTACAGATGAGCTATATTGAGGTACAGAGAAGTAAAGTGACTTGCCCAAAGTCACACAGCAGACAAGTGGCAGAACCAGAATTAGAACCCAGGTCATGTAACTCACTCCCAGGCCTGAGCTCTTTCCATAGGCCATGGTGTTTCCCTATAATGAATATTTTAATCCCAAAGGACTTCTGGCTTTGTACCACTGACTCCTACTATTGACTCTTACAGATGTCATGGAAAAAGTACCCAATGAAGTCATCTCATTCGAAGTGTACTTTTAGAGAAACTTTTAGTTATTCTATAAGTGAAACTGAGATTTATTTTCATAGATGGGAAAACAGACACAAAATTAATAAAAAGTGATAACGTTTGTAAACTTTAGAAAATGTTCCAGGGTTTGCTTGCCAAGGTAAAAGTTAGTTGGCAGTCAGTTGGAGAGGAGGTTTTTTAAAATTTATTTCTTTCAAAGACTCCCACCTCCAAGCCATAAATTAGCAAGTTTTAAGGTCTGTAGTATCTCATGTTCTTTCCCGTGTAATCTAGAGTAAATTTTCAGGACACCAAGCCAACTTGTCCTTTACTTTATAGTCTCAGGGAAAAATAAAGAGCCATTCCATGAAATCATAAAATTGAGAGGTTGAAACTCTGCCCTGAAAAGAGACACCCTCTTTAGCTGTGACCTGCCTATTTTTATGGCTAGTTACTTGACAGTAGTTTTTTTTTTAAAAAAAAAAAAGGTGGAGAGAAATAGAAAGTTCATGTTTTTAAAAATCTTTTAAAGGGGAGTGTTGAAGGGTTTGCCAGAGAGCGAGGCGTCAGAGCAAGACATTATTATGGAGCGGTTCCATCTTTGCTTCCAGGAAAATGGGAATTATTATCTGTGGCATTCTCCAAGGACTGGCTGAATCACTGTGTATAATTAAAAAGAAATTACAGTACTTAACATTTATAGGAGGGCTGTACTTGCTCCGATACTTTAAATGTTTTTAGACAGAAGTGTGGTTGAACAAATTCAGATTCTTTTGACAATATCCAAACATTTATATTCGAGTAACTTTGCACTTTGAAATGCCACAAAACTTTGTTGTAGCATATGTGTGCTAGACATTTTTCTTAGTATAAAACACTTAATCCAATGAAAAAAGCCTTTATTTCAGTAAACACTCTGGAAAAGATTTTAGATTTTCATCGGTCTCTTGAGGAACATGTCAAGTGCTCATGGATAATAGTGTTGATGGCTGTGTTGTCTGGATAACCATGAAGACTCAACATTTTTCATTCCTGGCTTAATGGCTTTCATCTAAGGCTCTACACTGTTTTTTAGAAACATTACCATTTATTTCATATTTAACTGAATTACAAGATGATCTGAATATTATTATTAATATTGATCCCCTCCCCTACCATTTCCCTATTTGCCCTTCCTCCTCCAAAAGCTAGAGAGATGTCACAGGCTAAAGTGAGCCAAAAAGCCCTCTTCTCCCATTCCCCTTCTGGGATTTAGGAACTCCAAGGAGGATTCCTGTGAGGAGTAGAAACCCTAGGGGTCCAGAAAAGTGCTGGTAGACCTCATTGCACCTCAGGGGATAAGTTAGTTGATTCTGGGCCTCCCCACTCTGGCGATTTGGGTCACCATTTCTTGGCTCTGGTATCCAGATTGATCCAGAACTTTCCAAGCAGCTCAATCTACAGAACAACAGCTGAAACCCTCTTGGAAGGCCTGGAGTTGATGTAGTCTCATCCAGCGCTTTTGGACCAGGGGGTGACCCAGACCAGTTGATTCCCTAAGACTTCAAAACACAGGGAAGGACTGGACCCAACTGGTTTCGACCCAAACCTTTTCCTGCATTCTGCTGTGCCCTAGGATCTTGGGAATTCTGTTAGAAATAGTGAAGCAGAGTAGTTTAGTGGAAAGAGCATGGGTCTGGGAGTTGGGGAACCTGGGTTCTAATCTGGGCTCTGCCAATTTTTTGCTGTGTGATCTTGGGTGAGTCACTTAACTTTTCTGTGCCTCAGTTACTCCATCTGTAAAATGGGGATTAAATTCCCCTTCCTCCAATTTAGACCGTGAGCCTAATGTGGGACGGGGACTATGTTCAACCTGATAAACTTGGAACAGCTCTTGGAACAGTGCTTGACATGTAGTAAGCACTTAACAAATACAACAGAACAGGAGTTTCTCCTTCCCAAATTATTATTAGTGTGGAGCTGCCTATTTCATCTCAGGATTTGCTCCTGTACCCATGTTACTTAAGAGGGCCAGGGCTGGTGAAGACTCCCATCTCCTCATCTCTCCCTCCATTGCTCCTACCTCAACTGACGTGACTTTGGAGGAGCAGTAGAAGTGGTGGGGGTGGCTTCTTTCCCTCTTTACTGCTTGCTTCTCTTGCAGTGGCAGCTTTTGACCAACCAGAAGCTCTCTGCTCTTCCATGCCTCTCGGGGACTGCCTCTCGACCAAGTACAGAGAAAGGCATCTGGTGTGAATTCCTCACTCAACCACTCTCCAAACAGGAAGGTGTGGGTGTGCATGCGTGTGTGTGTGTCTGTGTATGTGTGTTTTGACACGTGCCCACCCCTGGGGGGACATGTAGGTTGGAGCAGTATGCCCATGTAGTGGGGTTGTATGTAAGCATGCATGTCTGTATGTACAAGTCTTCCTGTATAAGCAGTTGTTATTCAACACATAGCTGTATGTATAGGGACTTGCAAAAAGGGAAATAAACAACTTGGATTTTTAAGAAAGAGAGGAGGGGGACTCCTTAAAGGGAAAGCAAAAAAAAAAAAAGTGCATATCTGGGGTGCAGATTGGGTGTTTAGGTTTGTTGACCCCTACACTAAACTGTAAACTCATTATGGGCAGGGAACGCCTCTGCTAATTCTGTTGCATTGTACTCTCCCAAGGGCTTATGTAGTGCTCTGCACCTAGTAAGATCCAATAAATACCTTTAATTGAATTATAAATAAATGCATTCAGAGTGAGGCATAATCTGGAAATGAGCTTTCTAAGGAGGCATTGTTATCAAATACATTGGTTTAGGCTCTTGATAAGGTTCCTTACTCTAGGTAGAATCCCTCTGGCCTGCAACTCCCTCCCCCTCCGTATATGCCAGACTACCACTCTCACTACCTTCAAAGCCTTACTAAGGTAACATCTCCTCCAAGAAGCCTTCCCTGATTAAACCCTCTTTCCCTGGTGCTCCTCCTTCCTGTATCCTATGGACTTGGATTTCTACCCTTTGGGCACTTGGTATTCGCCCCATAGCACTTAGGTACTTATCTGTAATTTATTTATTTTAATATCTGTCTCCCCCAGACTCCAGGCTCACTGTGGGCAGGGAACGTGTCTACCAATTCGGAGAGTATTGTACTCTTCCAAGAGCTCAGTACATTTCTCTGCACTCAGTAAACCTTCAATAAATACCATTGATTGATTAAATCCTGAGCTTCAATCAAAATGCTATTAATATTCCTTGTCTTAACTACCACATTTTCCCATCAAGTAGTTGAGCTTACATATTCATTTGAGCCTGGTGCACGTTTCTTAAAATTTTAGATTTCAATTTAGCATTTATCCTCAAAAGATAGCTTATTTTAACTAGTTTTTTTTTTCTGGCTGAATTTAGTATTTCTTGGATTCTTAATTGATTATTCACACTGTACATGTGTAGAAAATTTTTGGCACTTTCATTAAGCATCAGGCTGTCATGAGAGGCTCAAGTGTGAAGTAAGAATGTCCTTTTTAGTACTTGGTGAAATTTAAATGTAAAACCTGAGTATTTCATGATATTGGTTGAAAATCAAAAAGCAATCAAGAGCTGTGGTACTTAGCAACATTGTATTCTTTAAGCAAACTTTTCCATTTAAAAAAAGACCCACACTAATTAAAAATCACAGTCTTTTGGCATTCTAATGGCTTTAAGCTATGTTTTCTTGCTGTGCCAGAAAAGGCATTGTAAGATTCATGCTTTGGTGTGTGCGCTGCCCAGGACCAGAGCCTTGTGGTCTTTTGACCTTTAGAACCTGGTGTAGTAAGTGGTAGAAACAAACTGTGTTTGAAAGTGAATTTCCCATGCCCTGCTTCCCTCACCTTTCAGACCCAGCAGAATAGCTGGTCTTTAATAGTGAACTGCTAGTCCTTTGAACTGTAGTCTTTAGAAGAGATAATTAACAGATAATATAAGAGGAATGGCAACTCTTCCCTTCCTGCCTCCCCACTCCTTCCCCCTAGCACCCTGTACTGTGTAACACAGTCCCTTTCTTGTTTGAACTAGATGGAAAAATAGCATCAAGTGTTTAAAGCACAATGTGCTTGGGGTAGTACTAGTTTTGCACATTTTAAAGCGTTAGTAAAACTCATTAAGGAACTGTCAAACATGTTTTATAAACAGACTAACTTACTATTGCTTTGTTTTTTTGGCACGAGCATAGATAATGTGTAAGTAATATCTTTTGGTTTTGAAGTAGTTGCATGTTTGTCTAGCAAAAAAACCTGTGCTTTGCTTTGGTGAGGCCAGCAGGCACACATGCATAGAGACCGATATCAGATACCTAGACAAGGCAGGCTGAGGCCAGTGTGCACAAAGAGAAGCATGCTCAGAAGCCCAGGTGGGCATATGCAGACATCACATGTGCACACACAACTTGTGTCTGGGCACCTTCTCTTGGCCGCAACAAGAAAGGGAGAGAACGTCTGGCTAGTTGTCCCTCCCCCACGATTGCCTCTGGCCTTGGGAGCCGTGGAGAGGGAGAGGGAGAGTGTCCTGGTCAGGGGAGAGAGGGAGTCTTGAAGTGGGAGGAAAACCCGATTTCAGAGGTCCAACCAGTCACCAACAGAGGACTCCTCCCTGGAGCTACAATCCAGGTGAGCATCCAGAAAATAATTCTCTGGAGGCAAGTCACGGCTTCTCCTGGGACTGATTTCCAGTGGGTGATTGTTGGGAAATCCTTTCCTACAATGAATCTAACTGCCTGGTGCTTGAACAGCAGGGTAGAATTTGAAGAATAATTGTTACATGGGTAGTTTTGAATCCTCAGTTTTCATCTTTATATTGCCATTTTGCTATTTCTTTCACAAGGATCTTTCCTGGGTGACTTTCCATTTGAGTAGCATGATGATTTTGAGAATCTGTGGATTGCAGTCCTGCAACCTGCAATGGAGTCCTTTTTACTTTTTCCCCTCTTCTGCACGGTCTTAATTTTTATTGCATAGTATAAAAGTCCAGCTGTTCTTTCTGTTGTTTCATGAGCATCTCCTTACCTTCTGGCCCTGTAGTTGACTGCAAGTGTTCAACTGTGAAATCCATGCCAGAGAAGTAGTGTTCTTAAGAGTTGTAATGGGAGAGTTTATCCAGACTTCGAGCTATTTCAAATGGTAAATCACGGTCAAAATTGATGTCAGGAATAGGAAACATTAAACCATTATTATCTGAAGAGTGGTTACTAGCTGTTCTCCCATATTCATTGTTGGAAGGTGTGCTGTACCTGCAACATGAAGGATGAAGATTCACTGTAAGGAAGACTTGCTGCTGACTTGGGAGCAGTGTGGACTTGGAAATAATAATAATAATGATGGTATTGGTTAAGCACTTACTACATGCCTGGCATTGTACTAAGTCCTGGGGTGGATACAAGCAAGTTGGGTTGGACACAGTCCCAGTCCCACATGGAGCTCACATTCTCAGTCCCCATTTTGCAGATGAGGTAGCAGAGTCCCAGAGAATGAAGTGACTTTAAGGTCACAACAGACAAGTGGCAGAGCTGGGATTAGAACCCATGACCTTTTGACTCCCAGTCCCTTGCTCTATCCATTGTGCCATGCTGTTCCCTCCTCTGTTGAATTGGCCCCTGTCCTGCTAAAATGACCCCATTCCCTGCTAAAATGGCATCATATGCCCCCCCCCCCCCATCTCCACTCCCCAAAAGATCAGGGATCAAAGAGTCACAGGAAAACAAACTTTCCAAAACTGGAAGAGCATTTCAAGAACAGAAAAGAAAAGATTTGCAGATAAGGGCAATAACCAATCCAAACCAAAATTGTTTTTTAACCAATGAATTAATTACCTGAACTGTGGTGCAGATTTATTCAAAATGGCTTGTGAAAATTATGGTACCACCAAGTTTTTGAGGTGTTTTTTTTTTTAATCTAAATCTGAAATTAGGCTGGTCACTTGCTTTTTTAGATTTAGATGCTCAACTTGGTACCACCAAGTTTTTTGTATTTTATAAATCTAAATTTCAGAAATAGGAGGATCACTGGTGTTTTAGTGTTTAGATGCTCAGTATCAAAGTTTCAGCATGGTTAGGGCTTGAGATGTGTAAGTTTTGTCATCTCTGTTCTTGTGGGTGCTAGGCTACTTAGCACCCAGACTTCTGATTAAAACTGAAGTGAGCCAAGGCATGAATCTAAGGCCTACATTAAAATAAAAAATTGGTCACCAAAGACTTAATTCAACTGAGGACCCTGTCTTTTAACTGGTTGGACTGACAGTCAGTCAGTCTTTATTGAGAGTTTACTGGGTGCAGAGCACTGTACTAAGCACTTGAGAGAGTCCAGTATAACAGTAAACAGACACATTCCCTGGCCACAAAACACTTACAGTCTAGAGGGGAACCTCAGAATCATAGAATACCAATTCTGTAGCTTAAAGGAATGTATCATTCTAAATCCATTCATATACTGAAAATTTATTTTTAGAATGTAAACTCCTTGAGGGCAGGGACTCTGTTTTTTACTTCAGCAAAAAGGAGATGAGTATTGTGAAAGCGCTTTGGAAAATAGAAATGTTTTTCAAATTCAAAATATTCTGTTCCCATGCACCGTGCCGGTTACAGAAAAGGGATTCTAAGTGGTTTTGATGATGATGGTAACATAATTTTGTTTTTCTCTTAGAGTTTGGGCCTATATTCTATAGGAAATATTTGGTATGATGCATATCAGCCTCTCTTTAGAGAGCTTTAATTTTTCAATCTTCATTTATAACCAGATTTGCAACCTGAAGAAACTACCAGTAGGCAAAGGGCAATGCCAGAATTAAGTACTTTAGAATCCTCAAGCATTATGATCCCTTTATTGATGAAGCCTTCAGTAAGCCCAGTCATTTAGTGTAACTGGATACTCTGACAACCGTACGATCTTGAACTTTGGTTCAAAATAAATGTCAAGAAAGCAACACAATATGGATTTCTCTCTCAAATCTGGCCTTTGTGACTTTGTGGCAGTAAAAGTCTCAGAGTTTTCTCTTGAGCTGCTTTGCAAATCAGCAAAGTTGCTTTTTGTGGGCAGGGAATGTGTCTGTTTATTGCTGTATTGTACTTTCCCAAGCACTAAGTACAGTGCTCTGCACACAGTAAGTGCTCAATAAATACAATTGAATAAATGAATGAATAAATACTTCCCAGTGGCATTGGGTAAGCATCTTAAGCTTCCTTTTTTACTCTTTAGCTCTCCCAGACAGAATAAAAAGGAATTGCTTTTCTAACCATAATCTTAAAATTCACAGATGGGAGACCTATTTGATCCTTCAGTCCACTCCCCCCAGCCACTGTAGATCTCTAGTTCCAGCAGATAGCAACCCATTTAAAATTTGATCCATAGTAATATCTTCATTTCAGATGAGCCTGTCTACCTTGCTTATCACCTTCCAGATAGGAAAGGTACCGCTACTATGCAGTGTGGTTCGTCTTGGGCCATCTTGGAAGAGGATGAAGTGAACACTGCTAAGCCTTGTACTGCAGCAGTGGAAAGCTATTTTCAGGAAAGTATAGAGAATTTGGAGAGGCTCCAGAGAAGAGCAACATAAATGATTAAAGTGCTGGAAAATAAAGCTGTTAGAGAAAGAGGGATACATTGAAATTATCTGGCATGGAGAGGAAATTATGTAATGGTGGCTCAGTGAAGCTACAAAACTATATAAAGGAGGGAAATAACCAGCTGTTCTCTGTCTCCTCTGAGGATGGAACAGGAGGAAATGAACTGAGATTGCAGGAAGAAAACAGCCTTGGCCTGGGTGTGGGCCGGGAAGGGGCCTGGGCATAATTATCTTGAGGCCTCAGGAAAAGGTCCCTAAATTGAGGAGAGAGGCTCCTATGAAAGCTGTTAGATTCTTGTGTAGTCTTGCTAGACCTTGGCCATGGACAAGTAATCACTGAAATTTTTAATATTATTGCATGAAATTTTAGGATTATGTGTAGAAAAGTAATTCATTTTTATTCTCAGTCTGGGAGTGCTGTAGAATAAAACAGGAATCTGAAGACGTTTACCCAACTGGGTGATTTGAAAATAGGTTGGAATTGAGTTGCCATTCATTTTGTGGGCACAAAAAGCATGCAAAGTGTGTTTTGTTGTGGGTTGCACTATCCATAATTCATTGTTCTTTTCCCTCAAGGTGGAATTTTGTGAGATTTACAAACTTCCCAATATTTCCCAGGATTTGCAGTTCTTGAGAAATCTAAATTCATATAACAATTTTGTTCAAGTGACGTTTGCACTTATGACAAGTGTGGTGTGTGATTTCAGAAGCAAAAAGTTACCAGCATAGTGTTGACTTCGGTTGTAGGATTAGAAAGGCGCACACTCTCTTGGATGAAATTGGAAAAAGAGAAAATTAAACCACTGGCATCTCACCAACATGACTTCTGGTAGTTTTTGTGTTTGCAGGTGGGAAAGGGGGTTTTATGCCTCTATATCAGGTTGGAAGAACTAGCAAATTAAGTACCACAGGATGAGAGATGTCTACTTTGAAAAGAAATCACCTCTGCTCCAGTCAGAGCCTTAACCCAATCTCCTAGCGCCAACCTTCCTTGAAGGCCCCTTTGTTGCCTCGGTTCTGTATCTTGATTCTAGATGAGACCATCAAAGAATTTATGGCTAAGATAGTCTAATGCTTGTCTGTTTTTCAGTAACTGGAATTAGTGTCAGTAAACTCTGACCAAGATGTGGTTCTAGCAGAGCAAATCGAGGACACTTTATCTGAAATGTTCTGAATTTCTGACTGAAAAAACCTCCTCCATCCATCTGAAATATCAGATCTGGATAACTGAGACCAAAGTATATCATTTAGACATCAGTTATTGGGATAATTATATGGGGAGGCCTAGCAGAAGTTACATTTTCCATAGTTGTTCCTTTTTTTCCCCCATGATTTTGTTTTTCAGTGAAGATAGAAGCGGGCAATTGGCAGGCCTACCCCAGTTACTTTGATATGCCTATCCCACAATCTGAGAAACTTTAACTATCCTGCAATGAAAGATAATTATGGGTCACTTGTGTAGGCCTATCATTGAGGTGTGAAACTATGATAAAAATGGCTTTAAGACTTTGAAGTTTTATCTGCTGGGCCAAGAAAAGGTTTTCCACTAACTTTTCAGATTAGACAGTTGAATGTAGTGGGGAGGTGCTTTGTGGAATTCTTTTATCTTCTTAGCTTGAATCTCTTTCCTTGCCAGTTCTTTTGGAAAAGCAGAGTAATTTCAGAAAGTTCCCAACCAGGCATGATTTTTGGCTGCGAGAGGTTCCGTTCTAGCCTTTAGCAGTTCACCTTTGACTTATACTTGTGCAGGCACTTTAGTGACATCTTTATTTCATGCACAGTGTCTTCTTTGCTCAAGTGCAAGATTTAGTCTGTCAGGTGACCCAACCCTCGGTGCCATCTTTACACAGTTATTTTCTAGACCAAGGAGGTAGGCATAATAACATGTATAAAATTAGTCAAATAAAGTAAACCCTAGGAGAAGACATGCTGGACATTATTGAAATACCCTACTTGTCTCATTATGATGATGATGATGGTATATAAGCGCTTACTATGTGCC
Organism: Ornithorhynchus anatinus; assembly: GCF_004115215.2. Lineage (NCBI taxonomy): Eukaryota > Metazoa > Chordata > Mammalia > Monotremata > Ornithorhynchidae > Ornithorhynchus > Ornithorhynchus anatinus. The sequence continues at coordinate 6,829,593 of NC_041746.1, read as the reverse complement.
AAGCACTGTTCTAAGCACTGGAGGAGATACAAGGTAATGAGGTTGTCCCACGTGGACCTCACAAGTCATAATTCCCATTTTACAGATGAGGGAACTGAGGCACAGAGAAGTGAAGTGACTTGCCCAAAGTCACACAGCTGACAAGTAGCGAAGTTGGGATTAGAACCCACGACCTCTGCCTCCCAAGCCCGGGCTCTTGCCACTGCTTGTGACACTACCTTGTAATGGTTAAAATGATATCGGAATTCTTTGATTAGACTTAGGAGCAAGCGAGCAAACACCATGATAAATGCCTAAAACTTCTGTACCTCCCTCTCATTTCTTCTGCCTTCCCTGTCCCCATCATTACTTGACATTTTCCTTCTCTTGTTCTTTACTTTTTGTGTATTTCACTTCTCTCCACTTTAATTTGTTTCCCTCCATTGACCTTTTTTCTTCCTTTGTCCCTAACCCCAATTCCCTCCCTTTTTCTTTCCTTCTCCTCTAGATGACTCAGCCAGCCTAGACTGGCTTCCCCCAGCCCCAACAGATACAGACACACTTCCGCACCACAGTCAGACTGTTAGCAGTACCTCCAGTGAAGGTGGAGGTAAGGAGAAAGGACTGACATTGTCCTAGGAAGTTGTTATGTGTATTAGTGGTCAGGCATCCAATGACCTTTTGAGAGTGGAAGGGCATCTCCTCTCCTGGCTACTTGACTCTGTGTTCTTTGTGGTAATAATAATAATTGATGTATTTGTCAAGTGCTTACTTTATCTCTTCTATCTCACCTTGCCCACATCCTGCCTCTGGCTTAAAACTCTCCCCCTTCACCTCCAACCGTCCATCACCTAGTGGATAGGGCACAGGCTTGGGAGACAGAAGGTTGTGGGTTCTAATCCTGGCTCTGTCACTTGTCTGTCGTTTGACCTTGGGCAAGTCACTTCACTTCTCTGGGACTCAGTTACCTCAGCTGTAAAAGGGGGATTGAGACTGTGAGCCCCTTTGGGACAGGAACTGTGTCCAACCTGATTTGCTTATATCCACCCCAGCACTTAGTAGTGTGCTTGGCACATAGTAAGTGCTTAACAAATACCTCAGTTATTAGTATTATTACTTCAAAGCCTTATTAAAAACGCATCTCCTCCAAAAGATCTTCCGCAACTAAGCCCTCATTTCCTCTTACTTCCTTCCGCATCACCCTTACACTTGGATTTGCACCTTTTATAAACCCCACACTCAGCCCAACAGCATATATATATTTCATTTATATTAATGTCTGTTCCCTCTGCTAGTCTGTAAGTTCCTTGTGGGCAGGGAAGATATCTGCTAACTCTCTACTGTATACTCCCAAGCCCTTAGTACAGTGTTCTGCACACAGTAAATGCTCAATAAATAGTTATTATGGGCAAAGCACTCTACTAAGTGCCAAGTTGGATGTAACATAAAGATGGACACGTCCCCCATGGGGTTCACAGTCTCAAAGGGAGGACAGGTGTTCTATCTGTGTTTTATAAATGTGGTAACTGAGTCACAGAAAAGGTATAACTTGCCTAAGATAACACAGCGAGCAGAGCCATGATTAGATCCAAGACCCTCTGACTCCCAGGCCTGGGCTCACTCCACTAAACCATGCTGAATGTGCTACTCCATGCTTTTGCCTTCACCAAAACCTTCACAACTGAAGCAGATGGTGTAGCGTTTCTAGAAAGATTTGGTCAGTAGTGGTGAAGGCAGCCAAGAGCACAAGGAGCATTATGACAGAGAAGGGCCTATTACCGTTGACAAACTTTAGAGAGCATGGTCTCCACAGAGGTGAAGGGGGCAGTGGGTTGAAAAAGAGAGATGGGAAAGGAAGTTAGCATGTTCTTTTTGCTTAATTGTTGAGATTTACATTTTCATTCTCTTAACAATTGTGTTTTTTCCAACTTATTTTACATGTGCCCCCTTAGGTCTGTATACCAAATTTCAAGCTGGCTGTTCTCTCATTCACTTCCCCTGACCCTCCCAATTACATTTTGCCTCTTGTAGGTAGGGGGTTGGTAGTTTAATGGCATTACACAGGGCACTTAATTGTCACAGTAGGGTGGGTTAGAGAGGAGACAGGAACAACCAGCTGGTTCCCTGAATGCTCAGTGTGAATAAATTGCAAGGAATGAGTTTGTGACATCTCAGGTCCCCTCATTGCTCCGGACTCTACCCTTGAAATGGGGATAAGTAGTTGCCACAGTGACTTTAGGAAAAGTCTTTATGTGTATTTTTATCCTTTGGTGTGAATGCAGCAAAATAATGTTTTTAATGCAGAACCTCTGGGTCATCTGGCTATGTCCTCCCTCTCTTCCTTCTCCGTGCCTCTGAAGGGCTTCTCCTCTCCCTTTGGCTATGGCATTAGGGTTGGCAGTAACCAGTGCTCTCTCCACATTTTCGTGGCTCTTGATTTTGTCGCAGTGATACGTGCACAGTGCCCACAAATTTTCTGTGCATGGACCCTCTGGGTAATTAGATAAAAGATTCTTATTTTCCCACAGCCAGGTTTCTTTTAAACCTTGCCCAGTTTATTTAAAATCCTAAGCCTTTGGGCTCTTACTAATTTGCAAGACTGGAATATTTGAACACTATCTTCATATATCCAGCTTCCCTGACCAATAAGGAAGCATTTTTCTGCCATTACCTTCCAAGGAAACTAGATTTTCCCCTCTTCATTAAAGCTTATAAAAAAGGAAAACTAGCTAATAGAGTTATGTAAGCTTACTTTTCAAAGTGAAAAAGCTTTAAAAGCTGACCTTGGAAATGTTAATTAAGGAAGAAAGATCAACTTTGCCATGCATTTCTTGCACTTAAGAGCATAACTAAAGAATTTTTAAAAGAAGTTTTGGGGGTAGATTTTCTTACTGGTTAGTATAATGAAGACATCAGAACAGCTGCAAAGTATTGGTTACACTGCTGGAATTCATTTTGCTACACATGGATTTTTTTAAATGCATTTTTTTAAGAAAAAAAATTTGATAGCAGGTGTGACTTTTAACCTCCCAAATTGGAGAGCTTAATCATCAACATCACCCACTCAACAATGGATATATTTTGGAAAGGGATTGGGGACATGAATTTTACATTTCACAAAGATATAATCAGTATTAAACTTGGGTCTGAATATTAAAAATGCATTTTTATTGCAAATACACAATGTACTCATACATGGGGTCATATTAAAATTAGGGGATTTAAATGGAAAATGGCAGATGATCCTCTTAGCTATAGGAGCACAGCTAAAATTTCAAAGTATTTTTGAAGGCGAGTCTGTTTTGAGTTAAACTTTGCTTTGATACTAATGAAATGGACCTGAGCCGGGCCTAAGGAGGGCAGGTACTTACTTAGACCATTCCCTTTCCCCACTAAGTCATGGAATCTAATGCCGCTGTACTCTCCCACCACTTCCTACAGTGCTCTCTACATAGCGAGTACTCAAATACCATTAACTGAATCAGTGCCATTATAACTCCTACAGTGTCTTCCCTGACCTTTCTCCTGTTCAGTGACTCCCTATAACCTTTAGTCATGTTGTTTAACACCGTATTCCAAATCCACAGGGAGCTAGGCCTCTAAGCTTTGAAACATGGTGTTAAGCAGAGACTTCACTAACATATTTTTAAAAACAAACTTAAAATTGAGGAGGGAAGAGAGGGAGGTGGGAAGAGTACAAGTTCCTTTCCAGAAATATTTTAGTACTATGTGACAAGCACTGTGCCTGATGCCAGAGTAGACATAAGATAATAAGATCAGACACAATGGCTGGCACATGAGTTGGAGGTAGGGAGAATAGGTCTTTATCCCTTTTTCACAGTTGAGGAAATGGAGGTACAGGGAAGCTAGGCAAATTGCCCAAGGTGACAGTAGGCAAGTGGCAGAGCTAGGATCAGAACTTAGGTCTCTGCCACACTGTCTGTTGGCTTCTGGCTCCTGTAGCTATGTAGTTAGAAAAGAAGGCAAATAAATTCAGGTTCTGAAGAAAAATAATGGCCCTAAATTTCCTTATTCCCAGAAATAGTCTACAGTTGGGTACTTGGACAGTGCTATGTCTTAGTAAATACTCTCTACTGAATCATTGAGCCCGTAGGAAGTAAGGGGTTAGGATATCCAGGTCTCATGCATGTTTTTAAAAATACATTTTTCACCAGAATTAAAGTGTAGAACTTAAATTTTATACAAGAGGAAAGCACATCCAGCTATATCTTTTCCCTCCCACACCACTCTCTGTCTCCTACATGAATTTTCCTCATCCCATGAATCCTATTTCGGTTTTCTTTCCCTAATTTCCCGTCACTGCTTTTCCCTGTAAGCAGTGTCCCTGAGAATACAACTTTAGTGATGGTTTGAATTCTTCAATGCTTGTGTAATGAACAGACCTATCTCCTAGAGCTTCAGGCACTGTGGAAGCAGGTGTGCCAGCACCACCTTTTTTTGGTATTTAAGCACTAACTATATGTCAAGCTCTTCTAAATGCTGGGATGGACACAGTCCCTCTCCCACGTGGAGCCCACAGTCTAAGTAGGAAGGAGAACAGGTATTGAATCCCCATTTTACAGAGAAGGAAACTGAGGCATAGTGAAGCAAACTGACTTGCCCAAGGTCAGACAGCGGACAGTTGACAGGGCTGGAATTAGAACCCAGGTCCTCTGATTCCCAAGCCCATGCTATTTTCCACTAGGCCACCCTGCTTCTGGATCTACTAGGATAGGTTCAAAGGGAGAAGTCACAGCAGGCCAGAGGGGCAATCAGCGTTCAGATTGCATGTAGCATTCATCTTCGGTGTAAATGATTTTCTTCTACATTGGTTTTCCTTCAAGTTGTATGTTTTTACAACTTGCAGCTTTATCTCCTGTGCTATCATGACTGTTGCAAGAACTCTTTCCCAACTCAAACTTTTCAGCAGTCAGTGATAAGCAGTGTCTCTTCAGTTCCCTCCTCTGTCCTCTTTTCCCCAGTTGATCTGTCACTGAGGTTTTGTTTAAATTTGACTTGTCAGTCTGCATCTTAGTGAATTCTGGGAAAAGTGCTTTGGCACTTTAAAAATTTTTTTTTTTTTGATCTGTCTTCTGAAGTTGTGCTCTGTGACTTTTAATGTTCTCAGTATTTCCTTATTTTAGTACCCACTTTGGTCTTTTTAAGAGGTGGTTTTGATTACTTTCCATTTTTACAATACTAACCACCAAAATGACCAGTATTATTTTGAGTATGTATCTTTTGAGCATGCAGGAAATGCTTTCTTTGAGTAATTGTGGTTACAGTTATCCTTCAAATCATTTGACACAGACCATAAACATTTAGTTATGATGCATGAAAGATGGATTAGAAACCAAACTTAGTTTGTCTATGGATTATCTGTTCTTTCATCTTGACAGCTGAACCAAAGTGTGCCAGTGATGACTCATGGTAATATTTATGATGAAGGGTGGCTTTATTCTTGTAGGAAATCTTTTAAGGAATTCCAAACAAATATGCTGGCTTTCAGTACCTTCTTTCTAACACAGCAGCCATGAGAATGATATTTTCTTTTCTGGAGTTTAGGGAGCACTGGGAGCAGGTTTCCAGGAACATGCAAGGTGTTGGAGAAAAAGTCAGGAGAGAGGATAAAAAGGCAAATAAGGGAGGGAGACTCAGAGATGAATGGGGTACAATAGAGCGGAAGAAGGAGGTGGAGGCAGTAGGGAAGTAGTGACAGAGGGACATGTGCAGGTCCAACCAAGATGCATACACGTACACAAATACACACTCACAGATGACATCCATGCTTGGCACAATGCTGAAGAATAACATTGAAAAGTAAATTAAAACAGGCATCGAGCATAGTCACTACCACCACCTGAAGTCTGACTCTGGCTGCCAGGGGTGCCAGCAATGGGGCTTGGAGACGGATGTCTCCATCCGTCATCTGGTGGGATAGAGCAAGAATCCTAGAGAGCTGTACTCAACTACTACCTTAATTTTCTCCTGCTATTCTACTCTACTTTGTCTGGCCCCCTTGGGGTTTTGCGACTTCACAGCCACCCTGGCCGAAAGGAGGAATTTTTGTTATTCTTCTGGCCTTTTGGCAGGCAGTGTGAGCTAAGGGCCAAATGGGTGATTGCTCAGGGCAGGCTGATAATCACTTTAGGAGTTCTGCACTGTCCCATTTAAATTTCCATCATTTCTATTAGATTTACAGTTGGCTTTTTGAAATCCATTCTCCAGATAGTTTGGTTGCTACTGTGTTCACAATAAAACTAGAAACATTTTTTCTTTATCCCATTTTAGAAGTCCAACCTTGTGGAACACCAACTACAACCCCGTTTCTAATTTCCCTAATCCTAGAATCTGGAGAATGAGAAGCAAAACCGAGAACAAGGGGCAGGCACTGTAAAAGACAAACTTATCTGTACAACAAGGGTTACTCTTGTGTGAGTATTCTGGCAGGAGCTTTTGGTCAAACCTTAAGCAAAATACAAAGACAAGGGTCATGCTTCTTACTTTTATTATAGGTACATCAAACACCACGACCCAGTAAGGGCTCAATAAATGCTATTGGTACTATTGATAGTCTGATTAGCAAAACAATTTGTTCTCTAATAATAGTTCTCCCTCCTGAATTCTTCTCTTGTGCTAACAAACTTCTAAAAGGACTTTATCCCTAATTATGTGGCTGTAATTAGCCCTTTATAAAACCTATGCAATACTTCCTGAAGGAAGCACTTAGTTAATTGGAATTTTTTTTTTACGACTGAGCACTCTTCATTCACCCAGGATGCAGAATAACAAAACTTTGACTCTGTGAGTGTGTGTATTTAAAATGCAAGCAAAAACATTGTTTTGCATTTTTTAAAATTTACATCTTTACAAATGCCATTGTATTGAAGCAACAAGAACAAAAATCATTTTACCCAGCTATTAATTCAGCCATGGTGCCTACTAAGTTTGAGAACCTGTGAGGAATTGTTTGTAAAACAGAAAATGTTGCCCATTTTACTTCTGTAGGTGAAGCATTTACGGTCTTTGATCAGCCCTTTTCTTCGAGCTTCCTTCTACTGTAAGTCTTCCTTCTACTGTAAGTTCTGTCCCTTGACATTTTTCTCCTCACGGCATCATACTCCCAATTTTCTGTCCTCCACCCTCTTTTCTTGGCTGTCCTTGTCGAGTTATTGGCTTCCTTTTTCTAGTAGGAGAGATGAAGGACATTAAACTTTTGGATAATGCTGTTTCTCCAAGCTCTTCTTGAGTATGGCTACTGTTTCCTCTTGCTAAATGGTTCTGTTAAATGAGCACTCCTAATTATTTCCATGTAAATAAAGCAGAGGGATGCTAAAGAAAGTATAGTTTCCCAAGGAAATAATGTGAAGTGTATTAATAAGTTCCAGGGTCCAAAAAAATCAACCAAAACAATATAATTTTATAAGGGATTAAAAATACAAAATAGTTACAATCAAATAATGATGATATATAACCATTCAATTGATATATAACCATCAATTAAAGCTTTTGAATTAGATTTGGTGAGGATTTATTTATTATGGCATTTGTTAAGCACTTATTATACACATGTGCTAAGCACTGGGGTAGATAGAAGATAATCAGGTCCCACATGGGGCTCACAGTCTAAGTAGGAGGGAGCACAAGTACTGAATCACAATTTTGCAGTTGAGTGAACTGAGGCACAGAGAAGTGAAATGACTTGCCTAAGGTCACACAGCAGACAAGTGGTTGAGCCACGTTTAGAACCTAGGTACTCTGACTTCCAGACCTATGCTCTTTCCACTAGGCAATACTGCTTCTCTAAAGTAGGGTGGTATTATTATTATTAATAATGGCATTTTTAAGTGCTTGCTACATGCCAGGCACTGTACTAAGCACTGAGATAGATAAAGCAAATCAGGTTGGATACAGTCCCTGTCCCATGTAGGGCTCACAGTCTCAATCCCCATTTTACAGATGAGGTAACAGAGTCCTAGAGAAGTGAAGTGACTTGCCCAATGTCACACAGCAGACAAATAGTGGAGCGGGGATTAGAACCCATAATCCTATGACTCCCAGGCCTGTGCTTTATCCACTACACCATGCTGCTTCTTGAGTAGGGTATTAGAAAACACTGTGAAAAGTAAGTATTGTATTTCCGTATGCATCTAATCCTGGCTCTGCCACTTGTCTTCTCCGTGACCTTGGGCAAGTCACTTCACTTCCCTGTGCTTAAATTACGTCTATAAAATAGGGATTAAGACCGTGGGCCCCCATGTGGGAGATGGTCTGTGTCTACCCTGGTTCGCTTGTATCTACCCCAGCACTTAGTACAGTATCTGGAACATAGTAAGCACTTAAATACCTTGAAAAGGTAGTTCATGCTAAAATGCTATATGACTGTATCCTCAGGCTATATGACTGGGGATGGCATTATCTATGCTAAATGGAAATGGACTCCAAGCCGGGCATTCAAGTGGGTCAGACAACTTCAAGGGAAAGGGAAGTGAAATGCTTAAATGGAGGTGAACCCTGGCAGGGTTCTTTATGATTATCTTGAAGTGAAAGACCACTATAAGAAATGAGGAAATTCTGTATCTGCTCCCAGCATAGGTAGGTTCCTCAGCTAGTTGGAGATGACTTCAAGTTTCAGGTAATTAAATTCAACATCCATGTTTTTTAAGCGAGAAGTATGCTGGGCAAGTAGGCTCTAGATGGATATACATCAGAAGCCGTACAATGACAGAGCTCATGCCTAAAATAAAAGTTTCTCATTAAGTAAAGTTATTGAGTGCAGGTGGTCCTAACTCCAAATCCAAATTGGGTAAATTAACAGCCCAGTGATTTAAAAAGTTAATGCCAACCCCAAAGATGCCTAAATTACACTCAGAGACAAGCTTAGGGACTGAGAGAATCTGGCTCACTAACTGCAGAGCTAACAGGCTTACCCAAAGTCATTTTGAAAGGCCTTCCACACCTGAAATCAAAGAGAGTAGGCCACTTGTTTATGGTGGCTTGTTGCGCTTGATTTTACTTGGTAAGCAGCTGTCTCTTTTGGAAGGACTGAGGAATAGAAAGGCATTAAAGTTGTGGAGGACTTGGAAGTATTAAGATATTTTATATGCATGATTCAGCTATTCAAAACAGAAAAATACCTGTCTTGGTAATATAATCTAAAATCCATCAGAGGGATAGGAAAAGTAGCTGAAGATTGCTGCTCACTCTGAGTTAAAAGGCCCCTCTTGCTTGGGTCCAAGCCCAGGAATTATGCAGTCTTGTTTTGAAGGATCTTAGGAGAGCCTTCCAGGGATCATTCTCCAGATAGTGGCATGGGGAGGTTGCATCGCTATGGTCCAACCACTTTGGAGAAATTGACAGGCGAAAGCAGGGGAGGTAGTACCCAGTATTGGTCAGCTAGTTTCCAGGTTTTGAGTAAGGGGGCATCAGGACAAACAAATAGGACTTCCACACAGTAAGCCCTCAAAAAATATGATTGATTAATTGATCTCTTCTCTTCATAATAATGTTGGTATTTGTTAAGCGCTTACTATGTGCAGAGCACTGTTCTAAGCGCTGGGGTAAACACAGGGGAATCAGGTTGTCCCACGTGGGGCTCACAGTCTTAATCCCCATTTTACAGATGAGGGAACTGAGGCACAGAGAAGTTAAGTGACTTGCCCACAGTCACACAGCTGACAAGTGGCAGAGCTGGGATTTGAACTCATGAGCCCTGACTCCAAAGCCCGTGCTCTTTCCACTGCGCCACGCTGCTTCTCAGCGTGGCGCATAAAAATATGATTGATTAATTGATCTCTTCTCTTCACCCTTCCCTACTCTTCCCCTCTTCCTGTGTTAAAAAGTTGGGCAGCTTCTTGTCCTTGAAGTCTCAAAACTGAAGGTCATCCTTTGTTTTTGATGGGAAAATCCATCATGGCAGCAAGTTTAGAAGAAGATATGGGGCCAGATGGAAACAACAGTAATGGCACTTGGAGTCATATAAGTGTCTGCCAACATTCTGGGCCTGGATACTTTACACACTTATCTGGGCAGGAAAACTGGCAGCTCAAATTTCAGTCTTCCAGGTTAAAAGAAATGCAATTTTTAAGTGAGAAAAGAACCAGGGGAGCCAGAGAGAATAGGCCACTTGTTTTTGGTGACTTGTGTTGACCCTGATTTTACTTGGCAAGCAACTGTCTCCTGTGGATGGCCTGAGAAAGAGAATGGCATTAAAATCGTGGAGAATTTGGAAATATTCTGGTTAAGATATTTTATATGGTGTGGCTTCAGTTATATAAAACAGAAAAATACCTATGTCTTGGAAATATAATTGATTATAGCAGAAGCTTGCTTTTCATAAAATTGACTATTCTGTAAGGGGGAATTCAACCTTAAGCTTTTAATGTATTGAGGTAAAAATAATAAACCCCAAAGAATTCATAAATCACACCAAGAAAGAAGCATGTACAAACATTATTTTTGCTATATAATCACTCTTACTCCTTTATTTCTTGGAATTTTTATGATGCACAACGCAGAGGCAGTATTAAAAATGTCAGCTCTTGAATAAATCAAACAAAATATTCATGTTTTACCTGTAGCCATAGTTTGTTTCTTAGAACATCTGTTTGTCATGTCCATTTCTATGGAAACTTCAAAGGGTTTTAGTCTTTCCCCAGGAGGCATCTTTCTGGTAACCTCAATTATACTTTTTCAACTGATGTCTACTTTCCTGCTTATTACTTCAGAATTTAAATGAAATTAAACTCTGGCTAATGCAAAAAAATGTGGAGGCCTGTGGCACTGTATCTATTGCTGTTTTCCAGTTATGGAATAAAGCCAGAAATTCCCCTGCAAACCTTAAGGGGGTTGAAAAGAACATTTGCAGTTCGTACTTCCCCAAATGCTACCCAGTAGAATTGTATTTGTCTGGAATTACTTAGTTTGAACTGTTGCCTGAAATTTTGCTTTGCAAATAGACAAGTCCCTGGAAACAGTAATATTTGTTTTACTTGTGAGGAAAAATAGGTGAGACTTTTCAGAATTTGCAACTTAGTGGTTAAAACAGGAAACTGAAGATGTGGGTTCGAGTCTATGCCCAGTTGGCTTTTTGTGTTTGCTTTTTTTGTCACCCATAAAACAGGAATGATTCTTCTCACCAGTTATATCATCAGTGTTCACAGTTTCTACATTTGATATTTAATTTTGTGTAATTTAATTTGAAATTATAAGCTCTTTTTTAAAAATATAAGCACTTGCAAAGCATGTACTCAGTGATAGGGAGTGCTTAGGACAATGGGCAAAGTTAGCATATACTTGTTTAAAAGTATATGTATGTACATTACAACAAGAATATTCATGATAAAATATCTAGGGGAGTATCAGGGAAGTTGTGGTGAAGTGTTGGGCTGCTGGAAATAATAGCATTGATTGGAAGGAGGCCTAGGTAGACCCAGTTACAAGTCCTAAGAGACAACCATTGGTTGCTGCTCAGGTGGGATGAGGAGTCAGAAAAGCTGACTTAAAGAAAAAAAGGATGTAGGACATAATAATAATGTTGGTATTTGTTAAGTGCTTACTATGTGCAGAGCACTGTTCTAAGCCCTGGGGTAGATACAGGGTAATCAGGTTGTCCCACATGAGGCTCACAGTTAATCCCCATTTTACAGATGAGGTAACTGAGGCACTGAGAAGTTAAGTGACTTGCCCACAGTCACACAGCTGACAAGTGATAGAGCCAGGATTCGAACCCATGACCTCTGACTCCAAAGCCCGGGCTTTTTCCAATGAGCCAAGACCTGGTTCAAAGGAGACTTTCTTGAAAATGCTTTAGATTTGAATGTGTCTAAAGGCTAAGAGGAAAGAGTTGAGGGAGTGTAATCGACTGATTATTTAGGAGATAGAGATGTAGAGGGTAAGGACAAGTGTTCCCAGCAAGCAGGCAGGAGATGGAATTCAAATTGGAGTGGAGGGGTTGGGTTTTGAAAGCTGGGAGATTTTATCCATGGAGCTGGGAAGCACGTCATCATCATCAGTATTTACCGGGCACTTATTATCTGCAAAGGCTTTGGCACTTCAGGGAGTTACAGGAAAGATGTGTGGTGCAATCCCATCCTGCAAATTTACGATCTAATGGACTAAAGCAAGCACATCTAAACTGTTGAAAATAACAATTAAAGAAGAGTGAGAATAATAATGATGATAATTGTGATATTTGTTAAGCACTTATTGAGGAGCCAGGCACTGTACTAAGCGCTGGGGTAGATACAAGCAAATTGGGTTGGACAGAGTCCCTGTCCCACCTGGGACTCAGCCTTAATCCCCACTTTACAGATGCAGTAACTGAGGCCCAGAAAAGTGAAGTGACTTGCCCAAGGTCATATAGCAATAAGCGGCAGACCTGGGAATAGAACCCAAGTCCTTTTGATTTCCAGGCCCTGGTTCTAGCCACTAGGCCACCCTACTTATCTAGAATCTAGATACTCTAGAAAAGATGGGTAATGAAATAAAAGTCAACTATATAGAGGAATATTTAAGAATACTGAATTGGCTGGAAAAAATGGCATAAGTAGGAAAATAAGAAGAGGGAGGGTAGGAAAGCATCATAAAGAAAACTCAAATAAATAAACTGCAAGGTGTTAGTTAAGAAAGAGAGGTAGAGAGGCTGCTGGTGGCCTAGGGAGGAATTAGAAGATTTCCAGCCATCACTGTAGATTGGGGGACAAGTTTTAGACGTTTTAAAAGTCATTTATCTTAAAATCATCTACTTTTTGTGGTGGTGTCCCTTTCTCATTTTGTTGATCTTACTGTAAAAATCCAAGTGAAGTGAAAATTTAGATATGCAAATATTTCAAGAAATATGAATAACTATCATCCTTATTAATTTACCTCTAATTTTTCTTCGTTTTTTTTTCAGGCCAGCCAGACCTTTCAAGTTACCAAAAAGGTAAATTAACTTCTAAAAGTGATTTGAGCTAGTTTGATCAATTAATTGAATTTTTTTTAAGAATTTCTATTACCTTGGAAACAATAGAGCCCTTTTAAATATTTTAAAGGATACATGCAGTTTTCTTTTCCTGTTCCAAATTGAGCCTACTCTAAAGGAAGAGCCACAATCTGTTCTTATTGCCTAAGGCAGGCCAACGTAGTTTCCCAGCATTTTGGAACAGTGATTCAGAAAGGATTTATCAGTGGTATTTGAGTGCTTACTATGCAGGGCACTGTTCTAAGCACTTGAGAAAGTACAATACAACAGAGTTAGCAGAAACGTTCCCTGCCCACAATGAGCTCACAGTATAAAGGGTGAGGCAGACAATGTGAATGAATAAGTAATTCATAATAAATAATTTAAAGATGTGTATGTAAGTGCTTTGGGGTGGGGCTGGGGGTGGGGTGATTATCAGAAGTCCAAAGTAAAGTATATAAAGTATATAAAGTAATATTTCCCGCTGATGAAAAGGCTTTTGACATTGACAAGATCTCTTCTTATTTTTGAACCTGGAAAAGAATGGCAGTTTTTATATTTGTAGTTTGAGGGCTGTTCTAGCGGTTCTTAATTTATCCTTTGCTCTTCTGAAAATAAAAAATATTGAAGCAATGTAGTCCAACCATGGGCAAGTGTGTCATTTGCCTTGCTGTAGGTCCTTTGAATGTTCATTGCTTTAGCCCTTGCACTGTGCCTATTTCAGCTGCCTAAATTTTCCATTTAATAACTCTTTGTGGGTCTCTCCAGTCTGCCCCACAGCACTTTTACCTGATGCCTCTTTACTTGTATTGATGTCTGTCTCCCCATCTAGATTGTGAGCTCTTTGTGGTCAGGGATCCTCTCTTTATTGCTATATTGTACTTTCCAGTCGCATGTACAGAGCTTTGCACACAGTAAATCCTCAATCAATAGGATTGAATGAATGCATGAATGGAGATGGTTCATTGTGGGCAAATCCTTGTCCCCTTGGACTCTCCCTCTTTCCCACGATTCACCTCACCTAGGAGGCATAGAGATCTGTAGCCTGAGTGTGTGTGTGTGTATGTGTCTTTTAACGGAAAAATCCAAAAGTTATTTTTATAGGAGACATAACCTACAAGGAAAGAAAGTCATTGTATGCAAATTGGTGTCCTCCCTCTTCTACGGTTGATAAATGGGTAGGAAACAGGGTTGGGTAAAAATGAATAGCTTTCAGTCTAACTGGAGCTGAATGAATTATTTTGAAATTAAACCCATGTAATTACATTTATTGAGGGCTTCTTTCAGTTGTGTAAATTTGAGGCAATAAAGATGGTGGGAGTGTAGTAACTAGAGAGCAAAGACCTGAAAGGCCCTATTGATACAAAGGCCCTGTTGCTTCATCTTTCATCTTTGTTTGCATTTGGTGGAGGAGGAAGTAAAATATGGAGAATATTTTTTGGGATGGGTGTGTTCTGGAAATCTAAAATCTGCTGACCACTTGGTATTTGCCTTTGGAAAACCACAATCAGCATATTATGATTTATGTGTTAGTTATTTTCAAAATGTTTCTCAGTCTGTAGCTGTTTTGTGGAATTGTTCTGTGTATTTCATCTACCAGAATAAATAGCTGAACTGTTCTGCAGTGATACTCTTCAGCATGTGATGTTTAAATTATTGATAGCCAATTTCAGTTTAAAAAAACTTAAGATTTGAGATAGATAATTTTTGCATAGAGGAATTAACTATAACCTGTACTTTAAAACCCATTGTCACTGCTTACTATAATACTTTGTGCAAAGTAAACACTAAGTAAATATTATTGATAAGAATGATGACAGATTGGAAACAGATTCACTGACAATGATAACATTTTCTGAAACTTGGCTTTGCTGCTCTTTTGTCACTCTGTACCGTCCTCCTCATTTCTTTCTTCTCCCTCCTCTTGCCACCTTTTCCTTGGATTAACTAAAACCTCAGGTCAGAGTAGAGAATATTCCTGGTCCTCCAACTCTCCAACAGGACTGTACACATGCAAAAAAAAGCAGTGTTTACAGATAGACAGTTCATCTATAGGATGTGGTCAATGATTTAATTTGAATATTACCATTTTATTTTGAGCCCTGTGATAGTGTAGAATCTATCATGTATTGTATACTTAGTTAACCATTATGCCCTAAGCTTCTTTTAAATGCAAAGAGGGAGGTGTTTTCCTATCCTTATTTAAATACCCAGTAACTTTATTACCTTTTAAAAGCCCTATTGAAATACAAATTTTTATTTTTTTTTAAATATTAGAGCCATTTTCTTCAGGATGCCCCAAGGGAGCATACCTAAAACTGCAGCCCTGAAAAGTTAAGAAACCTAAGTTTTAAAATCCTATTCCTGTGTACCCACAGTTTATATAAAATGTCATTCATCCTTCATTATTAGTGGCCGCCAGAGGAGTTTGAGGAAATAAATTGCAATTATGGTTAGCAAACATGTAAGTTAGAAGTCTGTTTTCAGATAGACTAGAAATAGTAACCTCTGCAGCCAAATCTTAAGGGATGAACTCCTAGAGTGCCAAAGTAATGGTGCCTGGGCTATATGATGTGTGTTTGAAATCAGATTCTCCATAGCAGACAAATGAAGTTAAATACCCAGTCCTTCACCCCAAATATTAATAATAATAATAATGTTGGTATTTGTTAAGCGCTTACTATGTGCCGAGCACTGTTCTAAGCGCTGGGGTAAACACAGGGGAATCAGGTTGTCCCACGTGGGGCTCACACTTAATCCCCATTTTACAGATGAGGGAACTGAGGCACAGAGAAGTTAAGTGACTTGCCCACAGTCACACAGCTGACAAGTGGCAGAGCTGGGATTCGAACTCATGAGCCCTGACTCCAAAGCCCGTGCTCTTTCCACTGCGCCACGCTGCTTCTCTATGTGCATGCACCCTGAAGATCCTAGTTACAGCTGGCTTGGGGGAAAAGAAGGAACCCTATCTTGGCTCCTTTTCTCATTACTTATTTATTTTTTGAAAGTAGTTAAGCACTTACTAGGTGCAAAGCTCAGTACCGAGCTCTGGGGTAAATAGAAGATAATCAAGTTGAACATATTCCATGTCCCACAGAAGGTTCACAGTCTTAACCCCCATTTTACAGACAAGGTGACTGAGGCACAGAGAAGTGAAGGGATTTGCCCAAGGTCACACAGCAGACAAATGGTGGAACCAGAATTAGAACGTGGGTTCTCTGACTCCTAGGCCTGTGCTCTTTCCCCTACGCTGTGCTGCTTCTCCCCTGCTACCTTTCCTGCTGGAAAAACTCTGGGGACAAAGTTAATGGAATTGCCTCCACAGTGCCAAGACTGTGTGGGTGGAGTGGCCACCTATGCCCAGGGACCCTCCCAAAAATAAACCAGCCAGTCCTGGAGCCAACTTCCTTTGGTGGGAAAGACTGAACTGGGTGTCCCAAGAGCACCTTCATCCTGGCTGGTAGCCCAGATGAATTCAGAAATGGTCTGAAGCCCCGGATTTGTGATAGAGAAGAGGGAGGAGCTGCTCTATACCAGTTAATTGGGTCCCTAAAGACCCTTTAATGCTAAAATGATTAGAAGACCCTTTAATACAGAATAGAAGCACTAATTGGATTTTAACACCTCTTTCACTGTATCAAAATGGTTTGCACCTAGAGCAGCATACATTAGAAGAGGATGGGGTGGGCTGAGAGGAGCTGGCCCCAGATGAATTTGGGAGGTGCTAAGAGACAGAATCTGAAAAAAGAAGGCAATCACACAAGAATTAGTCTGGAAAAGAAAGATGACCTTTGAAAAGACATTTGACATGCTTTAGAAAGGATAAGGATTTAAATAAGTGAAGTTGGGGAAACCAGTGAAGATGACCTCTGACTCCTCTGCCATTTACTTCCTTCCCATACTCAGTTTCTAAAACCCTAACAAGTATTTAAACCCTAACAGTATTTCCCAGCTTCACTCCTTCCTCTTTGTCCTTATGACCCACCATCTTGGTTCAAGCCCTCATCACCTTATGGCAGGATTATTGTAGCAGCCTCTTTACTGGTCTCCTTCTTCAAGCCTCTGTCCCCTTCATTCTCTCCTACATTCAACTAAACATACAGTCTTTAAAATGGCATTTGGAGTATATCACTTCCCTCTTCCCCCACCTCTAATAGCTACCCATTCGACTTAAGCAAAATTTCCTAAACATTGGTATCCAGGTTCTCTACCAGCTATTTCCTCTCCAGAAGTTATACATGAGCAGAGGCGGCAGAATCCCCTGGGTGGGGTAAGGAAGTGCTGCTTCCCAGACTCCAGAGCCCAGATGTCAAGAGCACTTAGACACATGGTCACAGCCTTAGCCTCTGCCCACCTTCCTTCTCCTTCTCCTCTTCCTCCTCGAGTTTTACCCATTGCGTGGCTCAGTGTAAAGAGCCCGGGCTTTGGAGTCAGAGGTCATGGGTTCAAATCCCGGCTCTGCCACTTGTCAGCTGTGTGACTGTGGGCAAGTCACTTCACTTCTCTGTGCCTCAGTTCCCTCATCTGTAAAATGGGAATTAACTGTGAGCCTCATGTGGGACAACCTGATTACCCTGTATCTACCCCAGTGCTTAGAACAGTGCTCTGCACATAGTAAGCGCTTAACAAATACCAACATTGTTTACACCTTTCCCTCTGCATGGAACTCCCTCCCTCATCATATTCACCAAGCCATATTCCTCCCCACTTTCAAAACTCCTAAAAAGCTACCTCCTCCAAGAGACTTCCTAGAAAAATTGCCACCTATCTGACTGTAGCATCCTACCTTAGAATTCATGTATATACCTGATTCTTTAATCACTTCTGTGCTTACTCTTGTTTGTATCATTGGTGTCTGTGTCCTTTCTCTGTTAACTATTGTATAGTTAGCCTCCTGTGTCCATGGTCTTTCCCATTTTGTTGTAAGCTCATCTGTCTCCCTCACTTTAGACTGTAAGCCCATTTTGGCCAGGGAATGTGACTGTTTATTGCTGTATTGTACTTTCTCAAGTGCTTAGAACAGGGCTGGGCACCCAGTAAGTATTCAATAAAAACAACTGAATGGATGAATTACTCAATCAAGTACAAGGGAAAGTGTCTTTTTCTAGTGTATGTTTCCAAGCACCTACGACTGTGCTCTGCACACAGTGGATATTGGTTAAATGTTGATGATGATGAAAGAATACCGTAGAGATTGTTTGGGTTTAGCAGTAAGAAACAGGGATGATTTTGACGAGTGTCTAATATAGTGCTGTTGGTATTCAATAATACTAGCGGAATAGCTGCCCTTCATATGCAACTCCATATAGGTCCTTAGCAGTAGACATATGGTTATTGCCTTGCCAGAGCAATTAATTCTCCTCCATGGGAGGATTTAACAGTCAATTTCTTGCATGCGTTATGAAATTGTTGGTTCTCTTCCTTTTTCCCTTTTAGTTATGCAGCCTTGATAGCTGATTGGCCTGTGGTGGTACTAGGCATGTGCACTGTACTGATCGTGGTCTGTGCCCTCGTTGGAATATTAGTGCCAGATCTTCCTGATTTCTCTGATCCATTGCTGGTAAGGGAAATTTTTTATATAACATGATTTTTTCCCATAATAAATGAATAAATAGTTAACGGATTTGTCTCAAACTCATTGCAAGTTATTGAGTAATGAAGCTACTCTTCTCCAAAGATAAGGGAATACACCCCTTGTTTATAGATATTAAGATGCTGTGGGACTTGTTCGTGTATGTTTGAGTCAGTATTTGGACATAGAAACTGCTTCTCAGGTGTCTCTTGAATTCTATGATCATGTAGTCTCCTGTAGAATGAAAGTTTTGTGAATCTCACTGAGAATCTGAATATTACAGATTAACAAGTCCAATGAGTCTGGAGAGATTGTTCTTTGTTTCTTGTTTTTTTGCATGTAAACTATACCAACTCCAGAATGCATAACAGATGGTGGGGGTCCGTTTTAAAAGAACCGTTATGATTGATTGTGTTGGGAATAGAAAAGTGAAAGAGAAAAACATGTCTGAGCAAGGGTAGTGATAGTAAGTGTAAAATACCTCATGATGTAACTGATTAAATTGGACAATCTTCTTACTGGATAATGTGTGCTTGTATTCTAACTGTTTAGTCAGGAATTAGAAAAATAAGCCTTGATCTGTGTATTCTACCTGAGGCATATAATGAGCCCAAGAATCCCAGACTACCGGGTTCATGAAGCCTCTCATAATGTCAAATCATTTTAATACCGTTATAATAAATGCGTAGAATTCATTGAAATTCATTTTCTAAAATATTAGTAAAGCAATACTTAACTGAAATAAAATATGTTAATCTAGGTTTGTAATGTTTTGCCATAGGGTTTTGAACCCAGAGGAACAGCAATAGGTCAGAGGCTGGTCACATGGAATAACATGGTGAAAAATACCGGCTACAAAGCAACCTTAGCAAATTATCCTTTTAAATATGCGGATGAACAAGCCAAAAGGTAATACTTCTTGATTTTTGGATTAGTCATAATTAAACATAACCCTCTTTGAGGTTTGTTAAATTAAGTGAATTAATTTAAATATAATTAATTAATTATCATAATTAAATATAACCCTTTTAGTATTTGGAAAAGGATTAAACTATGAAATATGCAGACTGATGTATTTTGACATTAAAATGTCTATGAGCAGCATAGTGGGTTAAAGATTTTGTTTCCCTAAGAATTTTCAGAGCAGAGTGCATTAATCTAGTTTGCTATAAATGATTCTTCTAATTTACTATTTAGAGTCATATTATATGGGCTTTAAATTTTGAAGACCCTTGGCATTTCTCAGCCTTTCAAAGGCTATGGTTTGCTTGAAAATAAAGTTGTTTCTTTCATTTTAGCCATCGAGATGACAGATGGTCAGATGATCACTATGAGAGAGAGAAAAGACAAGCTGATTGGAACTTCCACAAAGACAGCTTTTTCTGTGACATTCCAAGTGAGTAGCATTATGTGAGGAAAAACAAATCTCTAGGTAGACTTGTGGCTTTTAGGTTTAACTCAGGATGGTAGTTATCTATCATAGACTGATAAGTATTTGTGTTAGTCTCCCACTACCTCTCTATTTCTGTCCTACTTGGAGAGGTTTTGGTTTAATTAACACTTCCCATTCCCACCCATTCACTATACTACTCAACATTAGAGAAGCAGCTTGGCCTAGTGGATAGAGCATGGGCATGGGAGCCAAAAGAACCTGGGTCTGTGGTGTGACCTTGGGCAAATCACTTAACTTCTCTGTGCCTCAGTTACCTCATCTGGAAAATGTGGATTAAGACTGTGAGCCCCATGTGGGTCATGGACTATGTCCAATCTGATGGCTTTGTTTTTACCTCAGTGCTTAGAACAGTGCCTGGCATCTTGTAAGTGCTTAAGAAATACCTTTAAAAAAAAACAAACAAAAAAACCCTTGCATTCACGCACACATCATTATTTTTCTTTTACCATGTCAACGAGCCAAAAAGCAACAAGAATGGAATGATATTTGATTAATGTCTACCCATTATTTTTGTTCACTGAAGACCTAATGAAAATATCTAAGGTCAGTTTTATATAGGTTTTCTACAAAGAACAATTTAAATACAGTGTAATGGTTTCTGAACTGAGTTTAACATATAAAGACTGAGTTTAACATATAAAGACTAACAAATTTAATGACTAAAAGGACAAATCCTTCCATTCTTGTATATACATTTTTTAATTTTGAGGAGTTTAAAATGAGTAATTCCTATTAATCCAATTAAGATCATTTAGAAGTGGGACTTTTGAGAGGATTAACTGAGACAAAGTCTCTGAGGAGTTCATTAAAGAGGCAATTGAAATTAAATTGAGTTTTTAAATATTATGTTCCCCAGGCATGAGCTTTACTGAATAGCTGTTCACTTAAATCCTTTTTTTTCTATATCCACAGGTAACCGCTACTCAAGAGTGGTGTTTACCTCAGCAGGAGGAGAAGGCCTATGGAACTTGCATGCGATTAAATCAATGTGCAATATAGATAATATGAAGGTAGGTAAAGTGAAACTTAAATCTATCAAACAGAGATGAGTCTCTGCATTTGAAATTTCTTATATGGATTCAGAGATGAAAGTACTTGAGCTTCTTACCATGTGCAGTATAAACACTCCCCAGGCAGGCACAGCTCAATAACAGCTTTGCATTCTTTCAGGTCAGGATCAAAGTGTCTCTTTACTCTCCCTACACCTTCAAAACTCATCATCTCTTTAGAAAAAACAAAACAAACAAAATAATCCTGGCCTTTGTTTTTCTATTCCATTGTTACTCTTTCTTGAGGGTTCCAATTTTATTTCACAGAGTATTTCCTTTCAGGATAATAGTCTGAGAACTTTTTTTTCTTTTCTCTTTTGTTTCCTTTCATTTTTCTCTGCCAAAAGGAAGAAATAATCCTGGTTCATTATTTCTTGCATTTTTCCCCTAAGGAAATTTGTCAGCATCTAAATTATGTTGTTAAGCGCATGGTTCTCTTGCAATCAATGGATCGTTTAGACCTGTGAGGTAGAAGGAATATTTAGAGGAAAAGTTGGGGCAGGGGAATTGAAAAGGTATAAACCCAATGTCTAAGTGAAAGACCAAAGTAATCCAATCTAGACTACACTATATTGAGATTTAAATTTTTTGCTACCTCAAAGCACAGAAACATTCAAGAAAACACTGCTTCTGATGACTTAACTCTGACTCTGTTTTCTAAAATGCTAACGTGACAACAGCAACAAAAAACATAAAGCCATTTTGGAACTAAAATATCTTTAGATTTTCAAAGTAATTTTACAGACTTGTTTCTACTCATGTAAAATGACCAAACAAGGGCCATGCAAAAAAAAATTCATTATATTTGTGTCAGAACTCCTCAAACTATGACTGATCCATAATTGAAAGCACATTAACATGTACCCTGATAAGATTCAGCATAGTAGCCCTGAGAAGTCAATGCACAGCAAAGTAGATCGTTTGTACTTTAGGGAGAGAAAAATCTTTCTTTTTGTAGGAATCCCTGTTTTTCTGTGACTTTTCTCATTCTCTACCCAGATCCAAATAGAACAAAGCTATGAACCAATTTAATAAATACACCTCCATCTCTCCAGTGATACTTATTGCTCTGTTCACTCCTATGTTCCAGCTCCCACTTTATCTGAGCTTCTATAGGGCAGAAAGGCATGTCTACAGTTGCTTTGTTAAGAAATGGCATAAGTGTGCAGTGGTAGTAAAAAAAAAAAGCCTGTCAATAGGAAGCATATTGGAAACAAAACGAAGAGTATAGCCTTGCCATTATGTGGAACTGTGGAATCCTCCTACACTGAATTCAGGTAGACAAGATACAGTGGACCAGAATAAACTACCAGGAAAGGCAAGGAGATGGAACAAATTTCCTTTGAGAATAGACAGAAAGAATTAGGAGTGAGGCTGAGAAGGGACATGAGGGAACCAACAAGATGTTGAAATATAAGGACAAGATAAACTCATAACAGTTGTTCACCAAATTCCATAACCCCAGTCATCTAATGGAGTTGGAGTGTCTTAAGTTCAAAACAAACAAGAGAAAAAGCTTTTTCATAGGTGTTCATTCAATCAGTGGCATTTATTGAGGGCTTACTGTGTTTAGAACACTGTGCTAAGCACTTGGGAGAGTACAATGCAGTGGGATCCCTACCCCCAAGTTTACATTGATAAATCTGTGGAATATGTTACCACAGAAAGTTGTGCAGTGAAAATATATCAACAGACTGAAGGTGAGGATAAATTCAGGGAAGAAAAGCATTTAACAGGTTATAAGAAGGTAAAGTTAGGGATGTAAAAAGTGGGTAAAAGGTTGAGAAGTTATTAGCAGAAAATTAGGGATATTACATATGGTACATCCACATCCAAGGAGATGTATGTCTCACTGAATGCAATTATCATGGTGTTCTTCCCAAAATCGTTTATTACCCTTGGGTTCCCATGACAGTTCCACTCCTGAGATTTCTGGTTTTATCGAGTCTTTAGTCTCAACAATCCCTTTAAAACTCATGAATCAATTCAAAACTTTGAAATTTACCAGCCAGGTAAGATTTCAAAGACGCCTATTAAATCATACAGCTTTTTGAAGGCATAGGGTAGCTTCCTGCTTTTCCCCTCGGAAGGAGGCTTACACTCTTGGATGGTAGCTCTGACTGGAATCCTGTTGCTAGGTGTGACTAAGTGCTAATTAATGAAAGAAAACAAAAAGATGAGAAGATGATCATATATAATAAACTATTTTTGCCAATAATAGTAACACCTGGTTTTTCTACACCTTATGTGCCTCTTGACCCTGTCATCTAATCTGCCTTCAATTCTGTGCTGAACGGAACAGTAAGATTATATATAGCAAATTTAGTGGAAAACTATCCTGAAGAAAAAGCTGGAGGAAACCATTCAAATTTCCTTAGATTTCAGATGGTGATAATACCTTATCATCTTGTGCCAGTCTCCAAGGAGCTCAAAGCACTTTGTGGGATTTTTCCTTATTTATTTGGCTTTATTTTCAAGGTGTTTTGAGCAGTCAGAATCCCCAAAGTATTTGGCAGGATTTATTTTCTCAAACTCTAGTTATTGCACGTAAGTACTTAATTGTATCAAGTCTCAAGATGGATGGGATGTTCACAAAATTACACACAGCAGAAAGGCATAATTGCTAGTTTGTTGACTTTGGGGAATGTTATAGTAATCAGTGTAATATTTTGATGAGAACAGATGTTTGTGCTGTCACCGTCTGCATTTGTGATGCATTTAATCCAAACTACAGTCAGTCCTCTTTTCAATTACAAGCCAGTGGTTCTGATGAATCAAGCCGGCCTTGATCCCCAAAATAAAAAGTTGCTGAATTTCTGGGGCCGTCATCTCTCCTTTCCAGAAATGCATGTTTTTAAAGGAACTGCATTTGGCTCCCTGATCCTCTAGGTTACCTACCTTTTGAGGGCATTTCTGCTGTGACCTGAGGACAACCTTTAGGAAGATGGTAATCACGAGGAAAGTGGGGAAGCTTTCCCTGCTGTTACTGTCATTCTTGTCACTCTGACCTCTTGGCCCTGATGAGGACAGACACTCTGCTACCACAAGCCAAAGCAGATTTTAGTATGTGCTGCTACCCAAAGTTCAGGGGATTTGATGGTGCTCAAATTACTAGAATTGCCTGTCAGTCGTTCATATTTATCAATCAGTCTATTTATAGCACGCTTACTATGTGCAGAGCACTGTACTAACTGCTTGGGAGAGTACAATATAAAAATAAACACATTCCCTGTCCATTTATTCAGTCCTTACAGTGTGCAAAACACTGTACGGAGCACCTGGGTGAATACGACATTGACAGAGTTGGTAGACATGTTCCCTGCCCTTGATGAGTTTACAGTCTAAAGGGGCAGCTGTCCACTCTAAAGTAAGCAGGGCCATTCTGCTGATGGAACTTCTTTTCCAGGCTCTGAAAACACTGGGCAGAAGTGCAGAGCAAGATTGAAGGGCAGGTATTGTTTGGAAGAGAAGAGGCAGAACACCCTATTTATCTTAGTGAGGTTAGAGAGAAGAGGACAGAAAGCTAGTACAACCCTACAGCTGGGCTGCTCAGCATCAAAAATAACATCAGCCACAGGGGCAGAGGAATTAGTTCCCAAGACCTTTCCTCTGTTAAAGAGCATTCTCGTTTAGTAGTATGCATTATATTTGCTTTCTAAAGTTGCACGCTGGGTGGAAGTTAAGCAGGCTGTATAATATAGAGACGTAGATTCAGATCTGCTATAACACGTCTTCACTATGCATTTTGGCTGGAATGTTGCTTGGAATGATAGTAATAATAATAATTGTGGTATTTGTTAAGTGCTTACTATATGCCAAGCACTGTACTAAGATCTAAGGTAGCTACTAGGTAATCGGGTCCCACATGGGGCTCATAGTCTAAGTAGGAGGGAGAAACAGGTATTGAATCCCCATTTTTGCAGATGAGGTAACTGAGGCACAAAGAAGTTGTGACTTGCCTGAGGTCACACAGCAAGTGTGCGGCGGAGCCAGGATTAGAACGTAAATCCTCTGACACCCAGGCTCTTTCCACCAGGCCATGCTGTTTCTCAGGAATCAATCAATCAATTATATTTATTGAGAGCTTACTGGGAAATGTTGATCTGACAACATGATTCTAGATACAGTGCCAGTTTTATTTAGCACAAGTATTTTCAAGAATGCAGCCCCTGCATTTCAGGGCAAATGGGTGTAATATTTTGTTTGTCTTCCTCTTCTTTTACCAGTGTGAGACATCTTAAAATATTTCTTTGTCACCTAGTATTAAGTTGCTAAACTGAAAATGTGGTTAGTCAAGGTGTTAAATTTCTTTTTTGTCTGTTAGTCCCATTCCTCTTCAAATTTTACTATTTCATATGTGCCTTTGGTAGTGGTTAAAGAAACAAGATATTTCAATCCTTGTCTTTCATTTTGTGCCTTTTTCTTCCCTTCCTTTATACCTCCTAATTTTAAGTCAATTCCACTACTAACTAGAGAGGCTTTCTTGGCCATGCTATGCCATGTGCTTAGGATGGAGTTCTGCGCACAGGGTTTAATAAATACTATAACTACTGCAACAGGTCTGGTGGTTAAAATACTCAAATTCTTAGAATTAGAGATCTCTTTATTCTCAATATGAATATAGGGTAAGAAGTTATTCTTACCCTAAAAGATTTACCTTCCAGAAGACTTTTCCCAAGATATTACTAATACATGTTTACATCATACATGAGTCTCACTGCAAGTACAAATTGATTACTCCAAAAAACCAAAGGGCTTTTTGCACATAAATGCTTGTTTGTTATAGCTGTCTGGTGGATCCATATCTTTCCATGTTTGAGGGTGACCTATCATTTAACTCCCCATAAATTTGCATAGACCCCCAAAGTCAAAGGATAACCATTAATAACTAAGGTCACTTCTCAGGCATGTGTTGGTTTCCCATGGACTTTTCATATTTCATTTCTGGTCTGTGCATATAATGGCAACCCTGTTTACCTCCCTTTCCCCCTTTTCCAAGCTACTAATTTTGAGAGGTTATTCAAAGACCGAATAGTCTGTCCTCTTTTTAACTCGTACCTGACAATCGTTATTATCATCTTTGGCATTATCACTTCATCTACTACTTCTGTGTTCCCCACAGCTTACAGGGTAGGTTGCAAAACAAGATAAGAGTTAGCCCCCTTCCCATCTTAAAACTGGATTTCTGGTGATCACTTCACAGTGCGCCCCTCCCCATTCACCAGACTGTCCCCAAAGGATGTGCACATTATTCCTTTGTAGAATAGATCTGGATTGCCGCCATGAAAAATAGAGATATGCTATTCTAGGGCTTCCTTTTATTTATTAAGTTGTTCAGTTTTTCCTGAGTTGCCATATGTGACTGTTTTTATCTGGAAACAATCAAATCTGAATTATCCTGTTTTTATGGAATGCCAGGCCATCACAGTTTTGAAATTTGCTTGTAAAATGTCTTTACAAATGCCAAAACCTTCATCAGAATGTTAACTCTTTTTTGATCGTAATAATAATAATAATTGTGGTATTTGTTTAGCGCTTACTATGTGCCAGGCACTTGTACTAAGCGCTGGGGTGGATACAAGCAAATCAAGTTAGACACTGTCCCACGTGGGGCTCACAATCTCAATCTCCCTTTTACACATGAGGTAACTGAGGCACAGAAAAGTGAAGTGACATGTCCAGGGACACATAGCAAAGTGGTGGAGCTGGGATTAGAACCCATGACCTTCTGACTCTTAGGCCCATGCTCTATCCACAAGGCCATACTGCTTCTCCATGTTCCGCTCACCTAGAGAGCAATTGCTAACCAGGCATTTAGAATAGATCTAGGGATAGTAATTGTGTTGGATGAGAGTAACATCAATGAGGATTGATTATGTATGGCAACATCTCACTTTAAAACCACGAAATGGAGAACTGGCATGTATAAAACAAAGAAGTGCTGGAATCAGAAGGCTTAAAAGCAAACCTTCAGAAGCCCACTGTTTCTACATTGAGAAAGATGTTGAATAATCTCCCATAAATTATCCCCTTTTACTCTGCAGAACCCTCTTTTGAAGAGTCAGTTGGATTTTTACACTGCCCAGAGACATGAGTATACAAACTCGGATATTTAGGGCATCTCTACCAAAAAGGAGAAATCTTTAGGGAAGAGAAGGGTGGAGAAGGACCTCCTACTCCCACGCCAGAGAAGAGTGGTGTCACCCCTTTAAACTGTTCATTGTACTTGTACTTAAGATCCCCAAGCCTTTTGTGGCAATCCGAGAGATCCTGAGTCATCTCCCCCCAGGCCCCATTGCTCAGCCGCACTGGTTGTTTCTAGTCTTTTCCCTTCACACCAAGGCTTGCTGTAAAAACCCTCTCCTACGCTGGATCTGCGACACTGCCCCATGTAAGCCCGTGACCAGCAGTTACAGAAGAGCATGACCCCGACTTCTCCAGTCTCGTCTTCCTCATATTAGCCCTCCCTCGAGAGAACCATTTGACAAACAGGAGGTTTCTCAATCTTTCTGTATGTTCCTGTCTCTCCAGATCAGATCCCATGCCCAATTTGGCGATCTCTGCCAGAGGACCACTGCTGCTTCGTGTTGTCCCAGCTGGACCCTGGGCAACTACATTGCCATTCTAAACAATAGATCATCCTGTCAAAAAATCGTAGAAAGAGACGTTTCCCATACCCTGAAGCTGCTTCGTACGTGTGCCAAATACTACTACAATGGAACCCTGGGACCGGATTGTTGGGATATGGTAGCCAGAAGGAAGGACCAGCTTAAGTGTACAAACGTGCCTCGTAAATGTACAAAATACAATGCGGTTTACCAGATCCTCCACTACCTAGTCGACAAAGACTTTCTGAGCCCAAAGACAACCGACTTGGCTATGCCAGCTTTAAAATACAGCATGCTCTTTTCTCCTACGGAAAAAGGCGAAAGCATGATGAACATTTATTTGGACAATTTTGAGAACTGGAACTCGTCAGATGGTATAACCACCATAACAGGAATTGAGTTTGGAATCAAGCACAGTTTGTTTCAAGATTACCTTTTAATGGATACCGTGTATCCTGCCATAGCTATTGTGATTGTCCTCTTAGTCATATGTGTCTATACCAGGTCCATGTTTATCACCCTGATGACCATGTTTGCAATAATTAGTTCATTGATTGTTTCATATTTTCTCTATCGAGTCGTCTTTAACTTTGAATTTTTTCCTTTTATGAACCTGACTGCACTAATCATTTTGGTTGGGATTGGAGCAGATGATGCTTTTGTCTTGTGCGATGTTTGGAATTACACAAAATTTGATAAGCCTCATGCTGAAACATCTGAAACAGTGAGCATCACCTTGCAACATGCAGCTCTCTCCATGTTTGTAACCAGTTTTACCACTGCAGCTGCCTTTTATGCCAATTATGTTAGCAATATCACAGCCATCAGGTGCTTTGGCGTTTATGCGGGAACTGCCATATTGGTGAATTATGTGTTAATGGTAACCTGGCTCCCTGCGGTGGTTGTACTTCACGAGCGGTATCTCCTCAATATATTCAATTGCTTCAGAAAGCCCCAGCGGCGACTATATAGCCACAAAAGTTGCTGGACAGTGCTGTGCCAAAAGTGCCACAAAGTTGTTTTCACCATTTCCGAGGCATCTCGAATTTTCTTTGAGAAAGTGTTGCCGTGTATCGTCATTAAGTTCCGCTACGTTTGGCTGTTCTGGTTCCTTGCCTTAACCGTAGGCGGGGCATACATCGTCTGTATTAATCCAAAGATGAAACTCCCATCGTTAGAGCTCTCTGAGTTCCAGGTGTTCAGGTCTTCTCACCCCTTCGAACGCTACGATGCAGAGTACAAAAAGCTTTTCATGTTCGAACGCGTCCACCACGGTGAGGAACTCCATATGCCCATCACGATAATCTGGGGCGTATCCCCCGAAGACAATGGGAATCCGCTAAACCCTAAGAGTAAAGGGAAGCTGAGACTAGATAGCAGTTTCAACATTGCCAGCCCCGCTTCCCAGGTCTGGATCTTGCGCTTTTGCCAGAAGTTAAGAAATCAGACTTTCTTTCACCAAACAGATGAACAAGACTTTACAAGTTGCTTCATTGAGACCTTCAAGCAGTGGATGGAAAACCAGGATTGTGACGAGCCAGCTCTTTACCCATGCTGCAGCCACTGGAGCTTTCCCTATAAGCAAGAAATTTTTGAGCTGTGCATCAAGAGGGCAATCATGGAGCTTGAAAGGAGCACTGGCTACCATTTGGACAGCAAAACCCCAGGCCCGAGGTTTGACATTAATGACACCATCAGGGCTGTAGTGTTGGAGTTCCAGAGCACCTACCTCTTCACCTTGGCGTATGAAAAGATGCATCAGTTCTACAAAGAGGTGGACTCGTGGATTTCAGACGAGCTCAACTCAGCACCAGAAGGCCTGGCGAATGGCTGGTTTGTCAGCAACTTAGAGTTCTATGACCTTCAGGATAGTCTGTCAGATGGCACCCTCATTGCCATGGGCCTTTCCGTTGCGGTTGCATTCAGCGTCATGCTCCTTACGACTTGGAACGTAATAATCAGCCTTTATGCAATCGTGTCAATAGCCGGAACTATATTCGTCACGGTCGGTTCCCTGGTTCTCCTTGGGTGGGAGCTGAATGTGTTAGAGTCTGTCACAATTTCGGTAGCCGTGGGCTTGTCCGTGGACTTTGCGGTCCACTATGGGGTTGCTTATCGGTTGGCTCCTGACCCTGATCGAGAAGGGAAGGTGATCTTCTCTCTAAGCCGCATGGGCTCTGCGATTGCCATGGCTGCGCTGACCACTTTCGTGGCTGGTGCGATGATGATGCCCTCCACCGTTTTAGCTTACACCCAGCTTGGCACTTTTATGATGCTAATAATGGGCATCAGTTGGGCTTTTGCCACCTTCTTCTTCCAGTGCATGTGCCGGTGCCTCGGGCCCCACGGCACCTGTGGCCAGATTCCGTGGCCCAAAAAGCTACAGTGTAACACCTTCTCCCACGCTCTGTCTACGAGTCAAGAGGACAAGGGCCAGAGCAAAGCACGTACTCTGAACAAATACCAGTTGGACTCTCGAGGTCAGAAACCTGACCTAGAGCATGAGTTTTTTGAGCTGGAGCCTCTGGCATCACATAACTGTAGTACTTCGGAGAAGGCGGTATATGAAGAAACCCACATTTGCCCTGAATTTTTCAATGGCCAGCTGAAGAACATGGGCACCCCTATACTTGCCACCTATAACAGTGAGCTCAACAAAAGCATCAGAAGTGAAACTGGCTCTGCCTTGGGGCAGCCCTCTACTGAACAGCACTCTGTATGCCAGCTCTTCCCCATGAACAGGAGAAGTAGCTGCCCAAGTGCCTACAAGCAGGTGGGTGTGAGGTGCCCTCCTCACTCATGTCAACAGTTAGCCAACTGCCTGTGCTACCAGTGCATTCCTGGGACTGGAAACTTCATGCAAATCCAAAATAACGTGGCCCCCCCAAGTGCTGCACCACAGGCCACTGGAGGCTTCGTGCATCCCGTTGAGCATGTCTGTCACTGCCACTGTCTTCAAGGACGAATAAGAAGACCAGTAATGCAGAACTCTCTGCCTAGAAATTTTTTTCTCCACTCAATCCAACACATCCCCTCGCATGAAAGAATTAACAAGACAAATGCACATAGCATCCAGAGCCCAGAGGAAAACTCGAAGACTCCTCCAAAGACGACAGACTCCCTGCCGGTTATCTGCAGAAGCACTGGGTCTTTAATAAATCCGTGCTGTGATCCTCAGAGTAGTACATTACCAAACCAAAGGGAACTCCTCTGTAAAAATGGAGACACTTGTGATGTTGGAAGTACGGAAGTAAATGGGAATGAAAACACGGGCACTTATTTAGTGAAACAGGTGGACAAGCCTGAAAGCGTGGCGGATCAGAGTCTACCACAGACTGATGTTATGGTAAATTCAGAACAAGGAAACCAAAATGACCAAAAGCTCATATTGAACAGTTCTATGACAGCGATTGGTTACATGTCTTGCCCTAAAAATTCACTGTGTTGTAACAGAATTGTAAAAATAAAGTGCAGTTCTGTTGACTGTCAGATGCCAAACATTGAAGCCAATGTGCCTGCTGTATTAACCCATTCAGAACTTTCCAATGAAAGCTTGTTAATAAAAACACTATAAGTATTAAGTTTAGAAATGGCTGTCTCCTTTAATATAGAAATTAACATTCAAAGGTTGGAAGATATGTCTGAAACCAAACACTAATTTTTCACATTGCCGACATTTAGAATTGGAATATTGTATGTAGATGTGTGTGCACCTCGGCACACGTGTTTCCTTCAGTTTTGAAGATGAAACTCTTGATTGTATCCATGTGCGCAGGTGGGATTGAAAAGATCAATAATGTCACATGCTGCACACATATAGAGCTCCCTTGGCTTTGTTTTTTCAGTTTCTGGAGCCTATTTGAATTTTACTTTTTGGTGCCCAGTCTTTCTGGAAACTTAAAATACCCACCTTGTTGTTGCATGCCTAGTTGGTCTGTCGGTAACTGCTATTTCCCAACTATCCCTAGGTATGCTGCTTTGCTTACTGTTGTGCTTTGTCGCATCTTTAACTGTTTCTTTGGCCCTCTTTTCTTGTGGTTCCTCCTTTAACTCACTTTAAAGCCGCTGTTTGGGGATCCTGATCTTTTCCCATAAAGGAGTGATAGGCTGGTAGACTAGCTGTTTTGGAAGACCACTTTGTCGATGATCCTTTCTTGACATTTGATTATTATTGTGGAATTTATTACGGAATTATTCTCTGCTAAATTCTGGGTCAGATAAATCAGACACAATCCTTGGCCCTCACCAGGCTCACAATTGTAAGAGGTAAACTGTCTTGTCCCCATTTTACAGATTAGTTGTTCTAAGTATATCTAGCAAGGGGAGAGGCAGATGTTGCCACTTAAGCCGTTAAGCAGATTGCCTCCTTTTAGGAATGGCTAAAATGGAAGAGTTTACAAAGCAGTCAGGATATTGGTATGACATCAGAGGGTTGTAAGCCACCAGCTCTGGTACTAGAAGAAGGGAGATTTCTACTAGGAAACTTTCTTTTTGTGGTAGAGTAGTTGGGCAAGAGCAAAGACCCTTCCCGAGAAGGGAGACACAGCAGTTTGTGAAGCGAAAGCTGGACCATAAGGCTAACACTGTAAAAAGAGAGGCCTGGGGAGGAAAACGGAGGCAGGCAGGCTGAGTAGCAGGACATTCAGTGCTTCCCCTGCCATTTGGTAGGAGAGTGAATGAACGAGGCCTGTGACCTTCCTAAAATTCTTAATCTAAGTTATTTTCCTGTGAATTATTCAAACGGGGACAAGGTGG
Source organism: Ornithorhynchus anatinus (assembly GCF_004115215.2). Lineage (NCBI taxonomy): Eukaryota > Metazoa > Chordata > Mammalia > Monotremata > Ornithorhynchidae > Ornithorhynchus > Ornithorhynchus anatinus. The sequence continues at coordinate 6,797,234 of NC_041746.1, read as the reverse complement.
ATGGAGAGGAGAAGGAGATGGGGGTCATGGTGCTGTTCTCCAGGATCTCGTTGAACAGAACTTGTTTAAGTGGGTTATCTTTGATGTTTAATTGTCAATTATTTATTGGTCTGTCTTTCCCCTCCCCCTAATCCCCACTAGATTGTGAGCTGTTTGTGGACAAGTTCAATCTTCAGTTAAAATTTTCTTTGTATATCCTCATGTGCTTAATTCAGCTTTATGCGCATTGTAGGTGTTTAATAAATATTGATGAAAGTGATGATGCTCCAAAAACCGGATATGACGTGTAGTGGTCTTAAGTTAAATTGGCATATAGATGATTGGGCACCATGATTGCCCTGAAAACCTTCAGCATGGTCTGAAGCTTGGCACCACATTGGTCCCAAACTCTGCTGGTCAGTCACCCAAAGGATATTCTGACCTTCTAGATGCAGTTTTCTGCTTTTTTGGTTTTCTATCTATGCCTCATTGGACAGTATGATGCCGGAGCAAATGCAATTAGAAATGCCTAGGGCTTTTCAGGTGTAAACTGGTATTTTCAGGTGTAAACTGAAGCTTCTGTCTTCAGGTAATCACTAAACCATCCTGTTCTATTGAGTCCGAGAAGCAGTTCATAATTTTTAGCTGTGCATGTGCATCCAGAGTCCAGTCACCAGGCTAGAGAAACTTTTAAATGATTCTTCCAAGGACTCTCAATGATATTTACTGTCTCTTGAGTTGAAAGTTGCCTGTAGGGACCAAAACATAATCTTACACAAGTTCCAGGTCTCTTTTTCTGCTTTCAAACATGGCTGGCCAGAATAGGCTGAGTAATATTGAACTAATTCACAACTTTGTTTAATGATGGGCAAAGTGTGAGTTAAGGCACTTTCAACTTTTGACATAATCATCAGACAGTTGTCTTACAATCTTGGCTAACTTCTCAGAGCGATCAAACTTGGGCAAAAGGTGTTAGAGCTCAGTTTTGCTAATAGTGTCAAGTATTGTTATAAATGTGGATGCCAGCTTCCTAAGTATTATGGGCACTCTTTTCTCTCCAGCTATAGAGAAGGCAAAGACTGACATTTTCACATCTTGCAGATTTTGTGGCTGGACTCTCCGCCTCCCTCAACTCAGGTGTCTCTGACCCAAAATCACATGTCACTCCTAAATTCTTCTCCGCTTACTCTCTCCCTGAAAGTGTACCCCTCTTTTGCCTCCTTCACCCAAATTCAAAATACAAATAAGCAAATAAGCATCTAGGGAACAATCAATTGATGGTATTTGAGCGCTTACTGTGTGCACAGCACTGTATTAAGCTCATGGGAGAGTACAGTACAAGAGGGTTGGTAGACAAATTCCCTGCCCACAATGAGTTTACAGTCTAGGTGGGGAGACAGACTAAGTATATATAAATAATGAATAGGTACATAAGCGCTGTGGGGCTGAAGGTGGGGTGAATATCGAGTTCTTAAAGGTTACTGATCCAATTGGATAGATGATGCAGAAGGAAGAGGGAGTTGGAGAAAAGCTTAATTGGAGAAGGCCTCTTGGAAGAGATGTGACCTTAATAAACCTTTGAAGGTGGGAATAGTTCTGTTCTGGCATTTATGGATTGGGGGAGGAGTCACTGATGAGATAGACAAAATCAAGGCACAGTGAGCAAACTGACATTAGAGGATTGAAGTGTGTGGGCTGGGCTGTAGTAGGAGATCAGTGACTATGGTAGGCAAGCTGTTGTTATTCACCATACTTCTCCTGTATCTAATGTGCCACAAAAGTCAAGTTCATTATGTGACAGTTCTGAGATTACACTGTTAACAGTACTGTTTAGAAGTGGGCTGGAAGGGGCATGAGAAGGATTTTAACACAAATGGGGAGTAGCAAAATGCCAAGTTACCTTCTGCATTCAGCTGTCTCACTGTCTTTTTTCAAGATGGTGATAGCCTTGGAATCTCGTGGTCTTGCTTCAGGGTTCCACATGTTAAAAAGAGCTACTACAGGTGCCTTAGCAATACATCTTCTCACTGCTTGTAGATCTCAGCATGCATGTTATTAGATATGAGAGTTTTATTGTTCTTTATTGCCCTCGCTGTAGTGAGAGTTCCTTGAAGGTTAGAGAAGGGCCATGCCCTCAAAGGGAATTGTGGAGCTTTCAATTCTCCATGATGATAAGTATCAAGAGGATCACTGATGTGTGGCTGCTGTTTTTTTTTAAGATATCCCCTCTTTTTTGTGATGGCGAAGCCATCTGCACTTTTCATTGAGACTGGAGCTGAGTGCAAGTGTACAGAGAGATTCTTCAAAGATGCCCAGAAATCCTTGATTTGGTGGCTGCCTGCAAAGCTTTAGATATTTTTTTTCCCTTTTTGACATTCTCTTTTCTTGTCATCATGTTCCTTAAACTGATTTTTATTTTATGACTTAGGCTCTTGCAGGTAAGCCTCTTGTCAGAATCATGAGGAGTTCAGGACATTGCTTGCTTTCTTCCATCTCTTTGATCTCAGAATCATTCTTGTCAAACCAGTTCTTGGTGAAGTCTGTTGAACTAATTCAGTTTGGATCCTCACTTTTAAGGGCTGCCTAGTAAGACAGTATCGCACAGCCATTCCCATTTACTGTTTGCTTTGGTAGAAGCAGTTGGGATTTTTCCTTGCAGTAGAGCTGCTGTTAATGTCACAAAGTTTCTGGCAGGTACACCAAACAGTAAGCAATGGAGACAGGCTGTAGTATAAAGCAGTACTTAACATAAAATGAAAATAGGCTATTTTAAGAAATAAGATTGGTTGGACTGGATAGGAGTGTAATGAACTTTGTTTTTAAAACTGGGATTGATTTACTTTTAATAGCAATTTGGAAGGCCTTGACCAGTCTTAGTTGAGGAGATTCCCCAACTATTTTGCATTCCAACAAACTCCCTCACCCCTAAAGACACACCTGTTAAAGAGAGGCTCTCCTCTGGAGTCAAGGACTTCCAGATAGTTAAGAGCATCCACTCTCCTAGTGAAATATTTTCCTGCTCTCCTCCCTTTTAAGTTATCTTCAACAATGTTTATATTTTGCCGGTAAATGATGCCCTCTCTCAGATGAAGGTTGAATGCCTCTTTGGAGGCATTTCGGAAAAGAATCCAACAGTGATTGCAGTGAACCTCAAGGGGAATGAGTGATTTTGGAATTTTCCCGTCTGTATACTGCATTTTGTTATTAAATTGAAATTATAGTATACTAGTACTGTTGTAAGCATTTCGTAGGTGCCAAGCAGTGGTGTAACTACAAGGTAATCTGATCAGACACATTCTAAGTAGCTCACAGTCTGAGTTAGGAAAAACAGATATCCCTATTTTAAAGATGAGGAAAATTGAGGCATGGAGACATTAAATGATTTGTCAAAGGACACAAGGCCAGTGGCAGGTCAAAGAGTAGAACTCAGGTCTCCTGACTCCCAGTCTGAGGTGCCATCCTAAGTGGTATGGTCATCTGTGTTCAATAAATACAATTGATTGATTAGGCCATGCTGCCAAGTGAAACAACCTAGACCTTTCTTCTTTGGTACCAGCTTATTTAACTAACCTAAGATCATAAATAAAGACATAATATTATCCAGTTATCTTAACTGAAATTACCTAAATATACTGGAATGAGCAACATGTTGATGCAGTCTACAACATGACTTATCTTTTGAAAGTTTGGATCTTATCTCTCCGAAGTGGGGTGATTTATCCTCTACAAAAGTCTCTTCATATCTTTGCAGCTATGGCAAAGTTTTTAAGTTTCTTCTTCCTCCTGGGAGTAGGTGAGCTAAATTATCAGGGTGTCCAGTCACGTGGAATGCTGCTTTATCATCCTGGAAGCACCTGGAAATGCTATCTTGCCTAAAGGAGATTTGGAGCCCTTAGACAGGAACTTATTTAGCATACGCTTATCTAAGGTTGGATCTGGCATCCCTAATTGAGCTGTTGGAGCATGTTTTGTAGGTGATTGTTCATATGACATATGCCATAGAACAGGATGTCATTTGATACTAAGCAGTTTGTAATCCCATTCAGCAGGGCAGATTTCGGTTCTTTTCTCTTATGCATTTAATGATTCTTCTCTCCAAACAGTCTTCGACTGGCATTGGAACAGTTCAGTTGATGATGGTTATTGAGCACTTATTGGGTGCAGAGCATTGTACCAGGTATTAGGAAGAGTCAGTAGAGTCAGTGGACATAATTGCCCTCAAGCACTGTGAAGTTTGATGTTGTTGCTTAAATCTTTTTTTTTTCTACTGGATCGTAAACTCAGGACATAAAAGAAATCACCCATTGGGCAAAAACTAAAGATAGAAATTGAAAATAGGGCACACTCCCGTTAGTATTCCTTTAGGCTACTAATTAACTTGTTACCCCAGTGCTTAGAATAGTGCTTGACAAATAGTAAGCACTTTAAATAATACCATAATGGTAATGGTGATCCTCACTTTTGCCAGGGGCATCATTTCCAAGACACATGTAAGTGTGGAGAACTGATGGAAATTTTTAAAGACCTTATCTTTGAAAGGCAGAGATTTGTTTAACTTAGGCAAAAAGTGTTCCAATCAAATTTCATCTATTGCATTAATCACCATTTAACTTTGACAATAAGAACAGAATTAGAGGAAGAGGAGCAAGGAAGCAAAGGGGAATTTAGCTCCCCTTAAACTGTTGGATCTCCAATATAGTTTGACACTGCTGTTCCTTCACTGTGCTTTCCTTATTTGCTCTCCTTATGTAGAGGGTTTAATGGGAAACAGTGAGGCTTAGGTGACTGACTTTGTTCGTTCAGTCAATCATATTTACTGAGCGTTTACTGTGTGCTGATTGCTGCTTGTCTATCTGGTCTGTTGGCTGCAGTGTTCTCCCCACAATCCACTACAACATTTGTTCTGCCCCCACCCCCCGCTGCTTTCACCTCACATACAACAGCTTTTCCCTCGGAATCCTACCCTCATCCCATTCACCTAAGATGTTCCCGTAGCAAAACTGTGTGGCAGTGAGCATGACCTCTTTGCTGATAAGCTACCATTTTCCAGGACCTCATGGTGGACAGTCTTGTCCTGCTTTACTAGATACTCTGTCCAGAGGATGAATGAAACCATCCATAGAAAGAAGGGCCCTTTCTAATTATCTTGTAACTTGAGAGGTATCTGACTACAGAAGAATTTCTGAAATACAATCTTAATTAAAGGGATAAAATACAGAATCTCTCTGGAATATCCCAACTCAAAGTTGTGTGTTAGTTGCCTTTCTTTTATCCTTGTCTAGTGTTACTGACTGCACAATATAATGTTGTATTTACATTAAATGGCTTTTTATTGGTGACTACACCCATATTACTAAACCCCTTGAGTTTTCTCTGGCCAAATGGCTTGTTTAACTTTTGCTTGGATGAATAAAAGGATTATTCCTAGAGCAGTGAACTTTGCCCAGAGAAGAATAGCCTCATTGTTTTGTGTAAACCATATATCTTTATAAATATATGTATGGTTCCTCTACATAATTGCTCAGGTGAGATACCGCATCTTTACAAGACAATAGAGCATTTGAAGCTGCTAAATAACTATTATACTCTAAAATATTCTGCCACACCTATCCTCTAACAGTATAGTTTAATACAATAGCTTTTTATAAAGTAGTATTTAAATAATAACTTGTATTAGAATAGGAAACACAGATTAAGAAGCTTTTTTCTCATTTGTGCTGCCCAGAGTCAAACCAGCTTCTGGAACTCATTTGCCATTAAAAATAAAAATTGTTGAGGCTCATTCTCTGTGGAAGGATTTTTTTTGGTTCTAAATGCAGTTAAACATCTAGGTGCATCTAGGCTGGTTGGAAAGAATAAAAAATTAAGCCTATTATGTATAGGGAAGCGGAATGGTATAGTGGATAGACCACGGGCCTTGGAGTCAGAAGGTCATGGGTTCTAATTCTGGTTCTGCCACTTGTCTGCTGTATGGCCTTGGGTAAGTCACTTAACTTCTCTGTGTCTCAGTTATCTCATTTGTAAAATTGGGATTAAGAATTTGAGCCCCATGTGGGACACAGACTGTGTTCAACCCGATTTGTGTGTATCCACCCCAGTGCTTAGTACGTTGCCTGGCACATTCATTCAATCGTATTTATTGAGCGCACACTGTGTGCAGAGCACTGTACTAAGCACCAGTAAGTGCCTAACAAGTACCCTTATTATTATTATTATAAACAACAGTCTAAAGTCAGCTTTGGATAGTTTAATAGCCCAAAAAATTTGATGAGGAGTTAGGGGAAGTTCTTTCTTTCTACCAGGCAAGGATTCCCTTTCTAGACTATAAGCTCCTTTTGGGCAGAGAACATATCTACCATCTCTGTTGTATTTTGCTTTCCTAAGTGCTCAGTAATTACCACTGATTGTTATTCTAATGAAGAACACTGTCAAACTTCTGCTAGCTCATCTTCCACTAGCACCAGGTAGTTGACATTTAAACATCTGTATTTCATATCTGAAAGCTCACTCTAGGCTGTCAGCTCATCTCTAGACTGTAAACTCGTTATGGGCAGGAAATGTGTCTGTTTATTGTTGTATTGTACTCTCCCAAGCACTTAGTACAGTGCACACAGTAAGTGCTCAATAAATGTGATTGAATGAATATTGGAGTATACCTGAGCATCAAGCTGAAGTAAACAAAAGCATTTTTGCAAAATTAATTTTATTCTGCATATAGGTCTTGTTTAAGGATCAATATATGTAGAATCTATATAACACTGGAGCTTTTAAATTTTCATCAGAAATGTTTTCTTTCTTAGTGAAACTTATTGGTGGAGGAAATAAACTGATACTACTCCACATTGAGAAGCCATTGCCCAAGTGACAATTCTACCTTGCCAAAGGCCCTGCTTTTCCTTTCTGGTTTTTGAAAGGTGGAGGAAAAGGCAAGATTGCCTTGGGTTAGCTTGCCCAGTTTCCCTGAGATCTGGACAGCCCATTGTCTGCAAGCAATTCTTCTTTCTTAATGATAGTTTCTAGGGACTCTGATGAAAATTTGAATCAAGTGTAGGTGACCTTTACTTTTTTTTTTTATCCACTACAGAAGCCATTGCCTTGGCAATGGATCCATCTGTTCCTCTGGGGAAAGGTAGGCTGCTTACATTTTAAATTTCACCAGTTCTCGAGAGTTAGTTGGTTAAAATTTAGGATGTCATTGGTCTGCTGTTATTTTCAGAGCAGTTGCATTTAATTAAAACTTGTGATTTGTCTTCTTGCAAGTAGTAGATTGACATTTGTGTTCTCACTCTGGGCAAGGCACAAAGAATCAGTCAAGACTGCTCATGTTGCCACTTTTCCAGTAGCCACTCTATAAAGTAAATATGTGTTTTCCTTTGAGAGTTAAACCAGCCTTCAAGTGAGGAAACATTTCTCCTGTTTTCACTTGGTGCCATTTTACAAATCAAATACCCAATTAGTACATCACAACGAACATTTTAATGGTCTAGCAATATCCTTATCCCCATGAACATGCCTAATGAATCGGATTTTCAACGTTTGTGTGTTTAAGCCCATTTGTACTGCACCTGAAATGTTCATTTTTTTCATTAGGTATGGGAATTCATCACTCTCTATAAAATGGTCAGCAGCATCTTTAACATTTCAATAGGTTATGCCATTAGGAATATACCTCTTGGATCCAACAGAATGGGGATGCTTTTAATTTTAGAAGTTCAAAGAATGTAGATAAACTGCTGCTTACGTTCACTCTGTGTCATTGCCTTCACAAAATGTATCTGATTCAATTAATGTCTGGCCTGTATCCATCTCCACAGGGAGATACAGTGGGTAAAACCACAGCCCATCAAGCTCTGTTGGGCCAATTCCATGCATAAACAGAGGATTTGAGGGAAGCAGTAGGAGGGGAATGAATGTATGAGAACACCCTCACTCAAAATGGGAAGTGCACGCAACATGTTTCCCTGCTTTAGGGCATGCTATAGAAGTTCCTGTTAGTTTTCCAAGTTTTGGCAGATTTTTCTTTCGTTTTCTTGAATCGTGTAAACATCATGGCTCCGAATCACAAATAGCATGGAAACTGCTCATTTAATCTTCCCCAACCCTAGGGCTAAGCCTCATAACAGCACTCCATATCTATTCTCCTACTTGAGCTGTAGGACTTCCTGCAGCCTAGGATCTGCCAATTTGGATGAATTATGCAGTGTTTTGTGTAGCATAGGAATGACTTGCCACTGACCCTCTCAGGTAACAGGATTGTCCCACTAGATAACCATTACCAAAGTGCTCAAACACCAGAATTGTTATGTGACCCTGGGTAAGTCACTTAACTTCTCTAGGCCTGTTTCCTGTGAGTCCCATATGGGTCAGGGACTATGTCTAACCTGATTAACTTGTTTCTATCTCAGTGCTTAGAACATAGTAAGTGTGTAACAAGTACCATTATTATTATAGATAGATCCTTTTTATTAAAGCAACCCACTGACCCCACTTACCAGGGTGCACCATCCCAGCATAATCTGGTGGTACACACCTCTGCAGCCTTTTATAGCCAGAGTATTGAAGAAAATGATCTCATTTTTCACTTTGGACCAAGTCTAGATACCTAAACTTTTAAGTACCATTTGAGCACTAGCAAGTTGTGCACCGTATTAATAAAACTAAACTTTTTGAAGCTAGGTTCAAGTAGTCCCTCTGATCAGAGTAGAGGTCCTAACAGCAGCACACACAATTTTACAGTATTTTGAGCTATATCGGCTTCCAGCCCATCTCATTGTTCCCCTGGAAAGCCCCGAGGCAAGCCCTAAAACTCAAGCAATCTGGCATTAGGTCAGCTTGGAGCATCCAAAAGCCCTTGGGCAGCAGCCATCATTCATTCATTCATTCATTCATTCATATTTATTGAGCACTTAGTGTGGCAGAGTACTGTACTAAGAGCTTGGGAAAGTACAATACAACAGTAAGCAGTCACATTCCCTGCCCACAAAAGTTTACAGTCTGGGGAGGTGGGAGGGAGGGGTGGAGGGGAGACAGACATCAGTACAAATAAAGTTACAGGTATGCACATTGTGCTGTGGGGCTGTGAGTGGGGAACAGCAAAGGGAGCAAGTCAGGGTGACACAGAAGGGAGTGGGAGATGAGGAAAAGTGGGGCTTAGTCTGGGAAGGCCTCTTGGAGAAGATGTGCCTTCAATAAGGCTTTGAAGCTGGGGAGAGTAATTGTCTATTTTCTCTCTATTTCATCCCAGCACACTTATACTTCTAAATGTCTTTTGGGACAAATCATCAATTTTCTTTTAGGGTATTTTAGGTTTGCAGAGAGAGGAAAAGGAAGCTTTTTCATGAGAGACTTGTTGGAGAAATGGAATTACATCAACATTTCTTAAGCTTGAAAACTCAAAGTCTCTTCTGGGATTGTTCCACCCACTGATAAAGTAGAACTCCTCTGAGTGAACCGAAGCTATTCTCTAACAGTGTCCAACGGCCCTGAGCAAAAGCCGAAAGTGAATCGAAAGGCAGCCTTCAGTTGGATCTGCTGTTGGGATTTCTGGAGGCAGACAAATCAGAGGAAAGTCCTTCAAATGAATGGACCATAAAATAAAGAATCACTTCCATTCCCATTTAGGCTCAGATTGGTCCATTTAATGCTCATCAAATCATTAGTAGCATTTACAAAAGCAACTAGAAAAATTACCCGGAATAAAGGATTGAAACTAAGATGTCTTGCCAGAAGGGAAACACAGTTCTGTCTTTACTAGGGCTCTATGACAACCTTTAAAACATTTAGGAAAATAACTATGTCCCAGCTGAAATACAATGTTACATTCCTGTTCCAGAATGAGAATCCAGTAAGTTGTCCTCTGGCATCATTTGAAGAGTATCAGTTTCTAGAGAAGCCTGGAAAAACAAAGTAACTCCAACAATGGCAGGAAAGATGAGCTGCAACCCATAAAGGGTACCGTTAGTAAAACCAATCCTTGAAGTATATCTTACTCCTATCTTTAGGGGCTTAGGGTTAGTGCTTGATGCGGGTAGGAGAGTGGAAGTTGGAGAGGACAGGAGGGAAATGGCTTGACTAATGTTTACTGAATTGCTGAATAAGGTCTTGAACTGAAATATTTTTAATGCCGGGGTTTCATGATACCTATTCTGTCTCCTACATAGACTGTGAGCCCCATGAAGGACAGGGACTATGTCTGATTTGCATATATTATACCTACCCCGGAGCTTAGAACAGGGCTTGACACATAACAAATGTTTAACACATTATTATTATTATTATTATTCAGAATAGTAGTAGTAGTAGTAGTAGTAGTTAGAGGTCCCTGAGCTCCAACTGGAGACAACCCAATCACCTCAGTGGTGAATTTAGCTCTATAGCTCTGTTTATTCAGTAACATGAGGGGGATGGTTGATGGCTTTCACACAGTAGAGAATGCCCTTAGATAAAGGCTAGGATTGATGTCATCCCATCCAACGTGTCCTTTGGTCCTGGTTCCAGCCTATCCTGGAGGAAGGGGAGCGAGGGGCCAGGGCATTTCCACCCCCTCCCCAGCCCACGCCCACTTCAGAAAAGTAGGTCTATTCAGAGAACCAGTCTGGAGGTTGGAATTCACCCAAGGGCATCCTCCTTCATTTGACATTTTCCTTTGGCTTGACTCCAGGGCATGTTCAAACATGCTCTGAGATCTTCCATCCGTGTGGACTCTGAAAGTTGAATGGCACCAGAACCTTTTCTGCTGGGGATCCAGCAACTTTGCAGGAGACGGAGCCAAGACTTTGTCGGAAGCATTTTGAGTCTCGAAAATTGGAGAGCTCGGCTTTTGTCTTTTTATTTTAAGGAATCGTTTTCTCTATGGTAATTTGACCTGGGTTTTGGCAGAGCAAGAGTAGGTGGGCTTGAGGGATTTAAGGTCACTTAGGAAAGATTCATGGAGCCTCATGATGCTCAGTGTAGCTAAACCTTGGAAAGTGTTTGAAGAAAACGGTGAAACCTTCCTTAGAGGTCTAAAAAACAGGCAGAGGTGATGTGAGGATCTCTGGAGCATCATTCTTGCCTGTGCCATTAATGAAACTAACTAGGAGGGGAGAGGGTTCTACTGGTGGAAAATATTGGCCAATCATTCCGTATTTCAATGGCTGTCTCCCCCCACTAGACTGTAAGCTCCTCGCGGGCAGGGGTCACGTCTACCAACTCTGTTGCATTGTACTTTCCCAAGCGCGTAGTACAGTGTTCAGAATACAGTAAGCTCTCAATAAATATCATTGTTAGCATCTTTTGAGGGCTTACTCTGCGGAGAGCACTGTACTAGGTGCTTGGGAGCATAAAATAGAAATAGGTTAGCAAGGGAAACAAACACAAAAATTACAGGTAGAGGGAAGCAACAGAGTAAAAATATACATATAGAAGTGCTATGGAGGTTGAGGGTAGGGGGAAGGGAAGAGTACCACAGTACTTATGTGAGGTGGAAGTCCCGAGGTGGCCAAAGAGGGGTAAGTAGGATGAAGAGATGAAAACTCAATCAGGATAGGCCTCCTGAAGGTGATATGATTTCAGGAGGACCTTGAAAAAGGGGAGAGCAGTGGTCTGCCAGATAAGAAGGGGGAAGGACTTCCAGGGAGAAAGGAGCATATGAGCAAGAGGTCCTCCCCAAAAGAGCCAAGGCACAGTGAGTAAGTTTGCCAACAACCTGTTTAAAGGCAGGGGATGGAAGTTAAGGGGAGGATGGATCACTTTCAATTCTAGCACTTGATTCTGAGCAGAGACACTATTGGTGACTCTCCATTATGAAATGAGGAGGGATCAGAGTTTGAGTTGCAGACAAGGGGAAGAATAAGTGGAATTGATGAACCTTTTAGAGCATCTCAGAGCATCTAAATTCAAGTCAGGTAACCTATCAGAGCAGCATGAACCAGAAGCAGCAGGCCAAATTGTTGGCAGAATCAGTAGGAGCTGCTGTCACCATGCTTTTGTGCATACAGTATCTCATACAAAGCACCCTCTCCTCCAGACAGCCTACCTGAAGATTGCCACTGCCACAGATATGGCCTTTAGATTCCTTGCGAGGTAGGTTAAGAGCCGGTCACTGAGTACTTCAGCAGGAAATCTATGTCGAGTTAAAAAAAAAAAAAAATCTTCCTGATTGGTCTCAGAGTTGGTCAAGTTTGGTAAACAGGAGACTTTTTTTTTTTAACTTCCGGACATTCCTGAATGATGTGGTTTCTTTCCAGTTTGGGGGAAAGAAGGGATATCCTGACATTAATCACTGAAAGAATCTTCCCTGTTAGTATACTTCAGATCCAGGGAAGGGCAGGGACTGGGAAACAAGCACTGGCCAAGAAATTCTTTAGATACTGGGCAACTCCTGAAGATGCCAGAGAAATGCATTCCAAAGACATCCAGACCCATCTTCTAAAATCCCCAACCCAATAGAGAGCTCCAAGACTGGGAAGAGTCTGGCTAGCCAGAGATGGCAGTTGTCAAGAGTGTGGCAAGTACAATATGTGCCTGCACCCTCAGCAGTGACAGCCTAAATCCCACTGCTGGCCAGGACAAGGTATGGTTAGGAGTGCAGATCTCAGCTGCCGTTAGCACTGACCCCTTGGTGTGCACACTCCCGTAGGGCAGAGAGAAGCATGGCTTAGTGGGTAGAGTACGGGTCTGGGAGTCAGAAGGACCTGGGTTCTAATCCTAGCTCTGCCACTGATCAGCTATGTGACTTTGGGCAAGTTAAGCTCATCTGTAAAATGGGGCTGAAGAAGACCGTGAGCCCCACGTGGGACAACCTGATTACCTTGTATCTACCCCAGCGCTTAGAATAGCGCTCCGCACATAGTAAGCACTTCACAGATGCTACCATTATTATTATGTGGGGCAGGGACTGTGCCAACCTGAGTAACTTGTATCTACCCCAGGACTTAGAACAATGCTTGGCACATAGTAAGCACTTAATAAGTACCATAATAATAATTATTATTAAGTGATAAGGAAAATCATGGTTTGAGGGACTGCCAAAGGTGCGAAAATGCTCACGTGTATACACACACACACACACCCCACCCCCCACCCCCACCCCCAGTGCATACCTGGCAACAAGACCCTGTTAGATTTGCCTCAAAAAACTATCTGGTCACGTTTGAGCATCTCTGGCGGCTTCAGCTTTCTATACCTATTAGCCTAGAAATTTCCAGGGAAGATGTTCCACTGCTGAAGTCCCTCAGGAAATAGCATGGCCTAGTGGATAGAGCATGGGCCTGGGAGTCAGGACCTGGGTTCTAATTTTGACTCCGCCTCTGTCTGCTGTGTGACCTTGGACAAGTCACTTAATAATGGTGGTATTTGTTAAGTGCTTACTATGTGCAAAGCACTGTTCTAAGTGCTGGGAGGATACAGGGTGATCAGATTGTCCCACATGGGGCTCATAGTTTAAATTCCCATTTTACAGATGAGGTAACTGAGGCACAGAGAAGTTAAGTGACTTGCCCAAAGTCACACAGCTGGCAAGCGGCAGAGCTGGGATTAGAACCCATGACTTCTGACTTCCAAGCCCAGGCTCTTTCCACTGAGCCTGTTACCTCATCTGCAAAATGGGAATTAAGACTGTGAACTTCATGTGGCCATGGACTGTGTCCAGTCTGATTACTTTGTGTCTACCTCAGTGCTTAGTACAGTGTCTGGCACCTAGTAAGTGTTTAATACCATGAAAGAGAAGGGATACAACCCTATGACATTGAGAGAACTAGGGAAATGACCTTTAAAGCCAGTCTGAATGCCTGCTCAACCTGAAGTGGTAGTGGCCTCTATAGCAGTCAGGCCTGGATTCCTATTGGGGATGGATGAAGAAATTCACTTACTTATGGCATCATGATGATGATGATGATATAAAGTTGTTTTGCTTTTTTTTTTCGGTGGGAGGTGAGAGGGTTGATGGACATACCATCGGTACCAATTCCCCGGGTTACTCTTTAAAGTCCTACTGAGCTCATGTTGTTTCACTGATTTGGAAAATGCTGGATTTTTCCAAATCCAATAAAGTAAATCCAATAACACTGCCTTGTGCTTCAGCTTTGAATACTCTGATTTGGCTTGCTTGGAAACTGGAGATGGAAAACCCCTATTTATCAGATTGATGTGTCTGCCTCTTTGGTCCTACATGAGATTCCTCCTTCCAAGATATTGGAGATTCAGGGGAATGCCTAATCCTTTACTAAGAGTAACATGAAGTGCTTGTTTATTTCTACTACTAATAATATTTGTATCAAGCACTCTACTAAGACTGGGGTAGATAGAAGATAATCGAGTCAGACACAGTCCCTGCACCAAAAAGGGCTCTTAATCTATTGGGAGAGAGAAAGAGCAGGTATTAAATTTCCAATTTTTCAGATGAGGAAACCGATGCACAGGGAGTGTTGTCACTTTCCCAAGGTCACGTAACAGGCAGACGATGGAGTGGGGATTAGAACCCAGGTCTTTGACTCCTAGGCTCATGCTGTTTTCATTAGACCCTGCTGCTTCTCTGTTTTGGTAGCTTTTGACTAATGGAAGCCTTTCCCTTAAAAAGGCCATACGGTATTTCCACTTAGTTTAGATCTTAGAATCTTTCTCCTATGGAGTGAAATGTCCCAACAGTGGAACTTGAGCAGAGTTTCAAAAGGCTGGTTGCCAGAGTTTTGCCTCAGGGCCTGGCTATTTACTTGCTATTTGTTAGTGCCCCACTTTCCGTCTTTACTTCAGTTACATGGATCCACCTGGCAGGGAAGGGTGTGAGGCAGGGTAATTAAGAGGCCTTGGAGAATGTAAAAGCTTCAGGATATTTGCTGCTGCTTATTCTACTTGGGCCAAAGGGCAGTCTCTGGATGCTAAGGGTCTGTTCCCTGGGGGACTCCAGCAATGGAACTTCCTCCCAGTGAGATTTCCAGGATAATAGGCGTAGAAAGTTTTCTGGGCTCGATAATCCCCTTAGATCTCTCTTTACTCAATCTCATCCCATTAATTCAAGTCTCGGTCACTGAGACACCTCTAAGCAAATTCCCTGGTGTCTGACCCTTTGACTGGGTTGGGGATTTGTGTCACTCCAGTTGCTCCTGCTGACTTCGGTTCTTTCCTCCCCCTGCCTGCGTGTACTGGGTAGGAGCAGCTGCTCCTGTCCATTGCCCTGTCTTTCTGACTCACCAGGCAGATCCCTTTCCCATCTGACAGACCACTCTGGCCACAGCTATTCTCACATATTTTTTCTTTCTCTCTTCCAATTCCTGGCCTTCAGTTACCTGTGTGTCTGGCCTTTTGGGCGATGAGGGTTGGAGTCCTATGGGGAAGATAAGGATTGTACACGGAAGCAGAGCAGCTTGAAGCAGCAGGGATACCGAGTCCGTAAGGTGGGAAATGTGTGTGTCTTTGTGTTTGCATGCCTGATAGGCCTGCCTCTGATTTTACAGGGATTAGAAAACGGCCACATCATCATCTATTACGTCGGTAGAGCTGGGAACTGCTTTCCATCCTGTGACTGGGTAGAGGGGGGGGTTGATGTGAAAAGCAGCTGGTGCCCTCAGTGATCACACTTGCTCTGGTTTCCCACTGTTGTGATTTAGGATTAGCAGGAGGAGATTCATATCAGATGTTATGGCTGTTAGTGGGATTTCTCCTCCCAGTGCCCTTTTCCCCTCTTTTTCCCATGTTCTTCCCTCTTCTCCCTCCCCACCACCCTCATCTTCCTCCTCCTGTTCACTCTCTTATCTGGAACTGCATCCAACCATCCTTAGGAAGCTCCGATGACAAGGAGGACCCAGATGGATTGTGTTTCTGCCCTCTGGAGGTGTCTGTCTGATCTTAGATATCCTCTGAGCTACTGCAGAGTTCACACTGGTCCGTTGCTGCTTTTTGCATTTAAATAACAGAGAATGGACACTAGTAGCCGGTCAGTCTCTGGGGTAGAGGATTCAGCCAGGTGGCATGTGCTGTTTTCCAAGGAGAAGGTGGCTGGAGATTTGAGGGAATGTGGAGGGGAAAGATAACAGATCAAAGACCTCAGGACTCTAGCTGGTAGTTCAAAGGAAATTCCCATCCCTGAAACTATCAAAACGCTTCTTGAGCCTTCTATCAACCTGTACTTTTTCTTCTAACATCCCTAATTTTGTCATCTGTCACCCATGGATTTATTAATGAGTCTTGAACCATTTTTTTTTAGCACAACTTCCTTTATTTTGGAATTCCAAATGCTTTGAGAAAAAGTTTCTTTTCTTTTTTTAATTTAGTGTTCACTTTGATGGGTATCCCTTGAAATCACAGGATTTGTTGAGCAACAATTCAGCATTTCCCTTGGCTACTTCCTTCAAGATTCTTTAAATCTCAACATATTCCCTATCAACCTCCTTTGTCCTAGACTGAAAGAGTTCCATAGGTGATGTTTCCCTAATTACTTTAATTTTTCTTCTGTGTTCTCTAGAAAAGCAGCATGACAAAAGAGCACGGGCCTGGGAATCCCAGTTCCCTCACTTGTCTGCTGTGGAACTTGGGGCATATGACTTCTCTGTGCCTCAGTTTCCTCATCTGTAAAAATGGGAATTAAATCCTACACCCTCCTACTCAGACTGTGAACTTCATGTGGGACAGAGACTGTGTCCAACCTGATTATTTTGCATCTACCATAGTGCTTAGCACATAGTAAGCATTTAACAAAGAACTTAATAAATACGATTAAATGAACAAGTACCTTTTAAAAAATTGTGTCATGGTCCTTTAGAAAATCTAAATGTATTGAGTCCACTGGTTTCCCTCCATTGTCATGGTGGTTGACATTTTCAAGGAAGGCCAACAGGTCAGTGAGGCATCATTTCCCTATTCCAGTCATTTTGATGTCTTTCTCCTAAAGGACATAGTTTGTCACTGAGCAAAATTATTTTGTATCTTCTGCCAGTTTTGTAGAAACAGAAGTGAGGCTCACTGGTCTTTAACTCCCAAGAACCTCTCTGAAGCTCTGCTTGCAGATGGGAGTTATGTCGTTCATCCACTGGTCCTCTGGTTCATTGCCCTTTATAACAGTGTTACACTCTTCTGGTAACATTCCATAGCTTCTCTTCCTAATTCTTTCAGTGCTCTTGAAGGGGGCTTCTGGTTCTGATGGTTTGTTCACATTTAATTTATCACTTTGAGCTAAAAACATCCCTTGGGGTCATCCAGTTTGACCCAGTTCCTGTGACCCACTAAAAAATAATTTGGGCTGAGAATCTTCCTCAGTATAGACCAAACTAATGAACTGATTGAACCTCTCAGCTATCTTATCCTAATTATGGTACTTATTAAGCACTTACTATGTGCCAAACACTGGGTAGATCCCCAAGTGTCTTTTCTTCTTTGTGACTATCAAGGGGCTCCTATTGGTTCCCTAGATGGCTTTCTGCTTGCGATACATTTGAAAAATCTTTTATTTACCTGAGGCACTTCTTTCATTATGCTCCTCAAACTCCATTTTGGCCTCCTGATTTCCTTTTTCTACATGATATGCCTATCTTTGGTGTTGTCCTATTTACCTTCCTCAAGCAAGCATTCCAGTTTTTTAAAGGACCATCTTCTAGGGTCATGAGTGGTTTGAGCAAGAGCTGAACTCCTGCCGACTTAGAGTTAGCAGAGTTGGGGGGGTTGATGCTTAAGCATCTTGTTTGAACTGACTCATTCTAGGACCATCCTGTTCTAAATATGTGTGGTTGTGGATGGAAAGAGTCCTTAGCTCAGAAGACACCTGACGGTTGTGAAAAAAGTCAAACACCAAGGAAAATAAATGTCTTCTAGTGGCCCATTGATGACTTGAAACACCAGGAGGATGGTCCCCATCTATTTTCTATCTCCTCAGGAGAGAGACCAAGAAAAAATGGGTCTCGAACTGCAGCATGAAAGAACTCCTAAACAGGGAGTTGCTGCAGTATGTGACCAAGGGAAGTTAGTCTTCTTGTCTCTTAAAAATATGTCCCACATGGAAACTTTGGGTGCAGTCTTGCCTAGAGGCAGGGGGTTAGACTTCGTGACCTCTGATTGCCCCTTCCATCTCTGAGAACTCCCAGAACAGTGAAAACTGAAGAATGTGGCCCTGGGGTGAGTTACAGGAAAATCCCATACTGGCAGTTTGGCCGGGACTCTTCTTTCTTTTCCTCTGCTGTCTGGGAATGGGCTCCCGGAGTACTAACAACAAGCACTCCGGCCCCGGATCCCTTCAGTCAGACGGGAACATCTAGCTTGTCTCTGGCTCCTGCAGTTCTTATGGCTCGGATCCCGGCACCTGGCTACTGTCCTCCTGACTGCTACATCCTGGAACCCCAGGCCAGCATCCAGCTTCTGTTCAACTGAGTCCTCCATCTTGGTCTGTCTGCCCCTCCCCCAACAGAAGACACTGCTCCTACACTCAGCTTCCTTTAGGGTCTTTACCCTCACTTGGTTCAGCCAGACCTCGAGCAGTGCAGATCGGCTTTAATTGGAAAGCACATTCCAATGGCTGGAATTCCTCCCTTCACCTCTATGACCAGAGGCCTAACTGTCCCTGAAAAATCAGTAGCTAGAGCAATGTCTTTTTAAAAATCACTCCTTGTACTTGGATAAAATTACTTCCACTTAATTTGTCCATGTCAGTATTGCTTTTGAATTAGATTGCAGGCTCCTAGTGGGCAGGAGTAATATTTTTTGCTGGGAAACTTTTGTAAAGCATCTGGCATTGCCATGGTTAAGAGTATTTAAGGTCATTTGAGCTAGACTGTGGGCTGATTCTTATGCAAAATCAATGAAACAGACCCAGTCCTTTCCCTCCAGCGTAGACACACACACACACACACACACACACACACACATTTATCCTTCAGATATCACTAAAGCTTATCTATGCACATGGAATAGCAGAAAGGCCACTTCAAGACCAGTTACCACTGTGCACATAAAAAAGTCACCCCCCCCGACATACTGGCATCTTTGTTATTTACAATGCCTTGTAGTGTTTTCAATTCTGCCTCTTACTGTCACTATCCTCTCAAGATTTCTGCTCAGAGCCACTTCTTCCTTGATTGTGGCACAGCCGGCTGATCTGCCCGCTGAGTCTTATCCTGGCTTTGAACAGTGCTGCCTCACTGTTCTTAAGTCTGTCCCCCTGCTTTGGGTCGCTGTATTTCAACTCACTAAACAGCAGTTGCTGAAGATGATACCAAGCTTCCGTTTTAAAGAAATAAATGATGAGATTGGTGCCTAGCTATCTAAGGGGAAAGTTGGCTATCTGGAAGACTTTCAAGAAGCAGGATTTGTAACTCTGCAATTGCTATATGTGTCTTGACTTGTTCTGGGAGATATCTTGTTACAGATGTCCAGTACGCAGAGCACTGTGTGAAACTAAACTGAGGAGAGCAACTAAGTGCCGTGGCTAGAGCATGGGCCTGGGAGTCAGAAGGAGCTGGGTTCTAATCCTGGCTCCGATACTTGTCTGCTGTGTGTCCTTGGGGAAGTCACTTTACTTCTCTGTGCCTCAGTTACCACAACTGTAAAATGGGATTTAAGACTGTGAGCCCCATGTGGGACATGGGCTGTGTCCAATCTGATGTTCTTCCCCTTGACGCTGTTTATTGCCATTGTTCTTGTCTGTCCGTCTCCCCCGATTAGACTGTAAGCCCGTCAAACGGCAGGGACTGTCTCTATCTGTTGCCGACTTGTTCATCCCAAGCGCTTAGTACAGTGCTCTGCACATAGTAAGCGCTCAATAAATACTATTGAATGAATGAATTAGCTTGTATCTATCCCAGTGCTTAGAACAGTGCCTGGCACATAGTCAGTACTTAACAAATAGCATCAGAAAGAAATGGCAGGTTATATGTCTTCTGCTTGAAAGCAGAACTTGTCACATTGATCAACTGTGTGCAGGGTCTGAGAAGAAGCCTTGGCAATCCTTACAGTGCTGGGAGGGGAGTTAATGGTGAGATTCCAGATGAGAAGCCATAGGGTTGGAAATGAATTGTTTGACTGAATTGTTAGTTGGATCCAGTGGGATCCAACCTGTTGTGGGCCCACTCCACCTCCAGGGACAGGGGCTGGAGCTATTCCTGGAGAGGCTACTGAGGGACCAGGAGAGCAGTGCCTTGTTGATTTTTACATTTTAGGTTTCCCCCTCTCCGGCCCCCTTCCTCCCCGACTCACCTCCCCGCCTTGACTTTTGGCTTGCAAACCAAGTGTGTGCTCATGCCTCTCTCACCTCCTTCAAGCCAGGGAGGAGAGAGACACGTACGTGTCTTGGCATCAATTTGGAACTGATCTGCAGGCCAGGGACCGTGGCTCCCAGAAGCAGCTGGAAAGGTTTTCCTGGCCACCATCAGTGTCCAGGCAGGCCCCAGTGTTTGAGCATTCCTGATTAGTCTCTGCTTTGTTGGTTGAAACCAGTGTGACTCTGGGCACGTCTGCTAACTTCTCTGAGCCTCGGTTTCTCCAGCTGTGATAAAGTGAAAAGAGCAATCCCAGCCTCTCCCCACCTTGTAAGGATTTGGGGAAGATGAATAAATTGATAGATATAAAAGTGCTGTGAGGCCCTCTGAGAAAAAAGGCTAAATAAACCCACAACATTGATGTCATAAATAGCTTAATTCTCTCCAGGTTTTGCAGGCATTTGCCAATATAAGGGATTGGGTGGTGCAAAAATGCCTGAAATTATGATAGGGTGATGACTTGCATGTTTTTACAATAACTTTTCTTTATGAAGTCCCAGATGTATACCCCTTACAGACAGGGAAGACTCGAACCATTCAACTAGCAGAAATCTGCAAAACATTTCCAGTGAAATTGTTATCTTTCTGGGGAGGAGTGAATTTCCGGAAAACCAAAATGAAGCTAACACTGAGTTTCACTCCCTTACATTATCAATGTGCTCTCCTACACACCTAGCAAATTACACACTCACACACACTAGCACATTCCACTCCCTCATTCCCACTCCTAGAGCCCCACTCCCACATTCCCATAACAGAAACATACACCCCACACTCACATACGTGCTCATACCTAATAAACACAGAAGCATGCTTATTTACACTCATAGACCCATTTGCTCTAGTTGCAATAGCCAGGAGGAGAGGGATTGCAAAGAAACTCCTATTCTTGAGGTGAAGCACAGAAGAGAAGCTAGGGAGGAAACTGAGGGCAGTAAGCTCATTGCGGGCATGGAAAATATCTGTTTATTATTATATTGTACTCTCCCAAGGGCTTAGTACAGTACACTGCACACATTAAGCAGCATGGCTCAATGGAAAGAGCACGGGCTTAGGAGTCAGAGGTCATGGGTTCTAATCCCAGCTCCACCAGCTGTCAGCTGTGTGTCTTTGGGCAAGTCACTTAACTTCTCGGTGCCTCAGTTACCTCATCTGTAAAATGGAGATTGTCTGTGAGCCTCACGTGGGACAACCTGATTACCCTGTATTTACCCTCAGCCCTGCACTCTATGCAGAGAAGTTTTTCACACTTTACAAACACTGCCACTCTCATCTTAACAACATAGGTAACTGAGATTGTGCCCAGTTCTTATAACCTGGGTGACATCCTTGCAAAACCTCTCATTAAGGAAAATTCACATTGTCATCCTCTCTTAAAGTAAGGTTTTTGTGGGTGGGAAATACGTCATTTCTTTGATTTGTGTCTTCCCAAGGGTTTAGTACAATTCATTGCACCCAGAGAGTGCTAAATAAACACTATTTCTACAATACCATTTTAGCCTAAACATGTAGTGGCAGGAATGAATGTACTCGTCTATATTCACCAATGGGGAAATGAGCCAGAGGCTTGTCAGAGATAAGGCTGTTGAGACTCTGTTTTTCCAGCGAGGGCTTAAATTTGGGGCAACATTTACAGGAGTTCCTGGGATTCTCAAGGGGAAGTCTCTGGGCTAGAAATCAATCTGGAATCATTTTCCCCAAAGAAACTCATTTCCTATCTCTAGAACAGGCTTGGCCACTAAGAAATTTTTCATATGCATTTCCCAGCCTCTTCCACTTTTCCCTGGTGCTTTCTTTTAGCTTTCACATTAAAATATTTTGGTGTTGTAGACACTCTGACATTATTTTTAATAATAATGATATTTGTTAAGTGCTTACTATGTGCCAGGCACTATACCAAACACTAGGGTGGATACGAGCAAATCAAGTTGAACACAGTCCCTGTCCCATATGGGGCTCATAGTCTCAATCCCTATTTTACAGATGAGGTAACCGAGGCCCAGGGAAGTGACTTGCCCAAAATCAGAGAGCAGACGAGTGGAGGAGTTGGGATGAGAACCCAGGACCTTCCAACTCCCAGACCTGTGCACTATCCACTACACCATGCTGCTCATTAGACATGGTGGCTATCCATATGCCATTATTAGACATGGCATCCCCTTTTGGTTGCCAAGTGAAGTAGCACCAAGTTGACATACTTCCTCAAGGCTAGTGTCTGATGGAGGTTTGGTCACATAGCGTCAAGTGCTGGGCAGTAACTGTGGGCTTCCTTTTTCCCCCTTCTGCTTACTTTAGCGAGCCGAGAATGGCTCTTCCAGTATTTTTCAGTCACTGATAATTAAGGCTTTCAAGCAGAGAAGGAGAAGTTTTAAAACTTCTAAATATTGAGGCTGTGGCAGGAAATTATAGCCACCATTGCCAAAACCATGAAGAGAGGGAGACGGAAGATGGTGTTCAACCATAACTTGGGTCAAACTGCTTCAGCTCAGTGAGGAAGGCAATGCAAACCTTTTCCCGTCTTAATGTGGTTTGGGGACTTGCTCAGAGCTCAGCCCAGCCATGAGGTCCGGGGTTCCTGGGTGAAATCTTTCTCAGGCAGCACCTGAGATTGGATTGTAAACCTCAAGTAATTGAATTATAAACTTATTGAGATCAGGGAACACTCCCGGGCTTTTGGTTTAGGTTTCTGTTCTTTGTAGGGAGTCGATATGGAACCAGTGAACTAATCAGTCAATGGTATTTGCGTGCTTACTGTGTCCGCAACACTCTACTAAATACTTGAGAGCGTACAATGCAGTTGGTAGTCAATGATCCCTACACACAAGGATTTACAATCTGATGACGAGACAGAAAAAAATTGCAGCGAGAGGAAGCAAAAGAGTATATGGATTTGTTCATATGTGCTTTGAGGGAGGGAGTGGGATGAGTATTAGAGGTCTTGGAGGTATGAATGCAAGTGTATGGGCAACGTGGGAAGTATGAAAAGGAGGGAAAATGAGAGCTTAATCAGGGAAGACTTCCTGGAAGAGATGTGATTTAGTAGGGCTTTGAAGATTGAGAGAATGGTGGTCACTGGGCTACTGACTGTTGATATCACTGAGTGTCAATTGAAAACTAGGTCACCAGGTGTGGGCTTGCCTCCCCAAGGTGTCAGTGAACAACTGTAATAGTTATAGGATTTATTGAGCACCCCCTGGGTTCAATGTACTGTACTAAGCATTTGGGAAATACACAAGTTAGTGTGATCATGTTCCCTGCCAGTAAATAGCGTACACGCTATGGGGGAGGTAGGCACATCTTTACCAAAATGAGAGATTTTCTTGTAGAAAATTGACCAAAGTAGAAATGGGTTGTTGCTTTAGGGATTGTGTTTACTTTGCTGTTTTCTCCCAGGAAGTTAGTATAGTGCTCTTCACAGAGTAAGCTCTCAGTAAATACCACTGATTGATTCATTACTGACCATACAGCCCCACCCTTTTCTAAGGGCAGCATCAATCAACACCAAAGGAGAGCTGCAGGAAGGTTATGGAATCTCCATCCCCTGAAATCTTTGTAAGATCATTTGGGTCACTGTTCCTCAAAATGGGGGAGATTGTCCCAAGGGGATCTAGAGAATAGAGTGGTGAGGTTCCCAATATCTGATTTGATGGTGGCAGCAGTAGGGATTCTTCAAACAATCACCATCCTAGTTTTTCCTGGTCACCTAAGCAGTTCCCCTCCCTGCCCCTTCTCCTTGTCAACAACACTTTTGATCTCCAACTGTGTGCCTATAACCTCTCCCATTTACAATGTTATCCCATTGTATTATCCCTACTTGCTCTCCCTTTCTAAGCTTCTAAAAGGATTGTTACTTTCCCTCTCTTCAGCAACTTGGAAATACTGCAAAATTTACTTTGCAAGAAGGCGTGAAGTGGGTAGTTAGGGAGGAGTTTTGTAAAACCGGAGATGGGGGTGGAGGGGCAGGGGGTGGGGTTAAAAGGAGGAAACTGTTTAAGAGCTATTAAATTTAGGTAAAGCCTGCCTTAAAGTAGAGGGATGGATTTCGGTGACATCTTAAAGATATTCAGTGAGCATTCAATAAATACTGGTAATCCTTTGACCACCTTAGTAATGAACTGGGACCCCTGCAGTGAAATGCTTTGTAATACCTGATTCCTTAATCAATAGTGAATAAAATGGGATGCCAGATTTGCCCTAATAAAAAGACACAGCTTGAAGAGGCCAATTTGAGGATTAAAATGCCTCCTGTTCTGCTTTGGATCTCTCTTTATGCCTTTCCCAGCCCCTGGGAATGGAGGGTCAGATCCATTACCAACTCTGAAATTGTTTTGGTGAAACAAGTCTACATTTGGAGTGAGGGTATGTTCCAGAGTGCTGCTTCAATGTCACTATAAGCAGAAGTGCCAATCTTAACTTTTGAGTTGGGGAGAGAAAAAAAGGTAGAAATTCTAGCATGGAGGAATGGGGACTGGGAGGGATCAGGCTCCAAAGAGCTAACAGGACAGAAAGGCATAGAAATGGTCAGGGACCGGGTGTGAGCGAGGTTAGGAATCCAGATCAAAAAGCAGTGGAGGCCTCCCCCTTCTCAGCTCCCCTCAACCTTCCAAGCTTCCAGGATATGGCCCTGCACTACTTTAATGCTGAGAGTTGGGTATTGCTGGAGCAACAAGAATCTAGTACTCTCAGTGTGTAACTGAATGGAAAAAACAAATAAATTCCACGTACTCTGGGAGATTACGATCTATCTGAAAGACCAGCCAAACTAGGCCCTCTTGAAAAGTGCAATGCACATGTAGTTGCTTGTTCTGCCCTGTTTGGAGATGAAACCACACCCACAGGGAGAAAAACCACGTACTAACAAAGGATAAGCCTTCTTCCTCATACTCTCACTCCTTCCCAAGAGGGAAAGGGGTCTGGGGAAATGCGGAACCAGAGGTCTTTTCTCCACACTCAGTTTGCACTGAGCCTAGAAAAGTATCATTGTAACCTAAGAGTGGGAATGAGAACACTCCACTTTCCATTAGGACACACTGCTCCTCTAAGATGTGTTCATTCTCTGTTGTCCTGGCTTTGCTTTCACCCCCTCTCCTTTAACTTTTCCATGGAGAATTTCTGCCGAGTGTTTGACTCCACAGCTGTGTTCAACCTCTACTCCTTGCCATCACCTATCTACTTCCCTAGCGAAGGCAGGTTTCACCCCATACTCCCTTGCCTGTTAACTCTGGCTGGGTCTTGTCTGGTAGAGGAAGTTCTGGGCCTGAAGTCAGGATATGTATTTTTCAGTTTCCCTCCCCTACTGACTCTTATGTCTCTCCTCTCATCTGGGCCTCCATTTCCCCTTTTGTAAAATGGGGACAATATCAGCCTCGTGCCCACTCCCCCTCCCCACCCCCCATCATTTCCACACCAGGGCTTTGTGATGACAGGAGAGGAGAGGAGAGAATGAGAGTGTTTTGGGGAAAGGAGCTCTATCTATTCAAAGTGTAATCCTCCAGGCCTCACCTCTGACCCTTCCAGCCTGGACCTGCCATTTTCTTCCTCCTGCCTTTATCCCATGTTCCATTCACACCTAATGTTACTGCCTGAAGGAGCAGCTTACTTGGTTTTTGTGGTTTCTTTGGCTCCTTTACAGCTCCCCACTTAAGTTCAGTTGGCCAAGGGCCTGGGCTGCTCCTGTTATATCTTTGAAGTTCAAATGAATTTGACAGATCCTGAGAGAACACTGGATGGGCTGGATTGTCTGTACATCAGCACTTTTAAGCATTATTTGTTTCCTGAGGGTTTGGGGGTCAAGGACACAGGAAGGAATTTCTCCCTGGGAGCCTTGGCTTCATTGGAGTCATATGAAAGCGGATTGAGAACAATCAAGGGGCTGCAATTCTCATGTTTCTGGTGAGCACTGGAGGAAAAATCAGTCTGGTAACCCTTTCTGAGAAGGGATTGGAGGTGTGCTCTGAAGGATTCCTTTCAAGTCCGGCCCAACTTACTATCAGTTAGGCAACCACAGTCTGTTGGACCTTACTGTAGAGACAATCAACGTCCAAGAAAGTCTCTTGGAGAGTCTCTCTTTGGTGCCCAGGACCTACCCGCCACACCTGGGTAGTGTCCCAATTGATGGTGGGAGAAAAAGATTTATTCTGGAGTAAAAGGTTTCTGAGGCTCCAGATAATTCTACACCAGGAGATTGTGGGTGCCCTGCATTAAGTGGGAGGGCCCCCAAATTTTAGTCACTGTTCTGCCAGGCAAAAGTTGGCTGGTTTGACCACATCATTAAGTCCTGCTTTTGGCAGTGTGGCAACCATGGTGGCTGTGACAGGGAGTCCAGTCCCTAAGGCGGGCATAGCAAGGGCAAAATCAGCAGGTGAGGAGAAGCCCAGTTCTGGGGCAGGCCTCCCCTCTGAATCCCCCTGCTGCCTCGATGCTCTTACTGACGAGCAACTTCCATTGCTGTTTCCTCTAGGATATCCTGGGCATAATTCCCAACTCCAGTGACAGTGCCATCGGGACTGGCGCTGCTCAGAAGCAAGGTCAGGGCATCCTCTTACCTGTGGCCACCAACACCCCCAGCATCATCCTGGTAAGTGAAGACAGCTTGTGTGTCTTGTGTACATGTGTGTTTGTTTCTCCCGCCTGTACAACTCTCTGTCTTGCTGTATTCATCTATGCCATCTGGGTCTCTGGTCTCTCTGGCTGTTGCCCTCGAACTTTATCTTTTCCTGTCTCTTTTGGCCTTGCTCCCTAGCAGCCCTGACCTCTGTTCCACTTTGCTCTCCAACAACTAAGATTATCATATTCTCCACAGTTCTAATCAGTAAAAGCAACTTCATGAGAGCTCTGGACCCTGGTGTCCTTCTCTGAGACCCAAGAGAGCAGAGCGTCACTCTGGCACACTAGATTTTTATGTGAAATAATTGCCACATATTTCCACATTAAATGAGGGTGGGGTGTTCATGGCTTTCCCCTTATGAAAACACTCATATGGAAATAAAGTCTACCCACAGTGCAATATTAAAACTTTTTTTTTGCATTTCTGTCCCCACACAGACATACAGTGTAAAAAACACTATTTTTTCAACGCCTGTGAGTGACACATCCAAGCTCTTGCTCTATAAGGCTTGTTGAATGGGTCTTTGACACAGACATCTAGTGGCTGGGAAAACGGGTATCAAGCCTCTGAGGATAATGGCTGGATCTGCCATTTGGGACTCCATCTTTTGTCAACCATCTTCAATGACATATCCCCAAAAGTCACACGGCCTAAGGAGTGATCATCTCCGCAGTAAGGTTCTGGGCCATTTCCCCCATGTGATATTCAGAGGATGCTCTGTTAAAACTGCAGCTACCCAACCCTGTTCTCACACACCCTATTATGGATTTCAAATGGCAGTGTTTTTTTTTAGGAAGCTTCTACCGCTTATGGGTGAAATTTTCTATCGTCCCTGGTAATGCCAGCATTCCTCAGCACACTGAATGAGCCCTTTTCTTGAGTTGATGTGTTCTGCAACGTGACAAAAAGGATTGGAGCTGGGCCAATGTTGCAACAATCAGTTTGCAACAGGAGATACTCATGTTCCTGCCGTTGTCTCCTGAATTTGTGAAATTCCATTACTTTGGCCTTAGACTCATTTGGCAGCCTCTGTCCAAGCAATGTTCTCCTGCAAAGGCTGGGATAATTGAATTGCCTGAAGCAAGTTACCCAACCTTGCCTGGCTTTCAATTCTTTTCCACTGGTGTCCTGTTCTCCGGCATTTCTCAGGCTTTCATTCCCAGCATTTCATGCGATTCTGCACAACCATTGTTTCTTAATTAAGTCACATATTCCAAAACTTCCTTGTCGGTCATGGGCAATTTTTCATTCTTTGGACCACAAAAAAGCTTGACTTTCTGTTTCAGAGCCCATTGGCCACTCCTCCTGTTTCCCACCAATATCCCCTTGCTTGGGGTTCACGGAAAATTTCCATGCTGCCACTCTGACTCCATTTTTGTTCTACATGATGCAACAAGTAGTTTGAGCTGTGTTGGATAATCACTGTATTTATCCGTGAGTGTCATAGTCCCACTTGTTATAGATCTTCTTTCACCCAGACCTTTTCCAGGGAACAACCGTGCTCCTGAGAGAGGGATGGAAGAAATGAGAAAGTGGAAGGGAGACTGAGGCTAACCAATCATTTTCAATCAAAGGCAGGAGAGGGCCGAAAATAATATTTGATTTCCTTGCCCCGGGCGCTGACTCAATGGAAGCAGTTACTTGAGGAAATTCAGCAACTTCTCTCCCAGTGCTCCAGTCATCGGATTGCCTTTGCTAAACCCAATCTATTCTTGAACAGAAGGAAAGTGTTAATGGTGTGATATTATTTTGATGAGGTGGTGTGGCAGAATCCCAGAAAGGATCCCTCTTTAAAGAGGGTGGGTTTCCCTAGGACTTCTCAGATTTTCCCCTCTCCTCCTAGAGTGTGGGCTCAATCTCCCTGACTTTAGGGGACTATTAATGGTTTCCCTGTGGGCCCCAGGGGTTCCTCCAGGCCAGCCAAGGCTCCTTCAAACCCTTGGGGCTGGCTCCCCTCCTATCTAATGCCCCAGGCATCCTCCAGTTGCCCTACAGAACTGACTTTCCCTTCTTCCTCAAAGAGAAGGAGAAATATGGAATCTCCATATACAATCTCTGTTGTGTTCTCCAAAGTGCTTGGTGCACTGCTCTGCACAAGTAAGCACTCAATAAATACCTCTGACTGGCAACAACCTTATAGCATCAATAATAATAATTGTGGTATTTAAGTGCTTAATATGGGCCAAGCATTGTTCTAAGCACTGAGGTAGATACAAGGTAATCAGGTACCTCATGGGGCTCACTGTGAAGTAGGAGGGAGAACAGCATTGAATCACAATTTGCAGATGAGGAAAATGATCCAAAGAAAAGTGAAGTGACCTGCCCGACGTCACACAGCGGGCAAGCGGCACAGCTGGGATTAGAACCCAGGTCCTCAGATTCCCAGGCCTGTGCTCTTTCCAGTAGGCCACGTTGCTTTTCTTTCCAGGGGTCTGTTGCCCCACCCTGCCACCTTCTCTCCCTGCATCTCCTTCCTCCCTCTCTGTACTCCTCACTCCTCTTCCTACTTGAATGAAGCCAGGACTTAGACTGGACAGTGACTGTCTTCAGGTGAGAGCTGGAAATTGGGTCCTCAGCCGGGAACTAGCAAAAGGAAGCTGGTGCCACTTTCTTTACCGTGAAAGCCCAGAAAAGTTGTCTTTCCTCGAGGACGGTTTGGGAAGCCACAGGTCAGGAGTTTGGGCTTCCAGGTGGACAAACCTCATTCACTGCCCTGGGACAGTGCGTCTCTTGTACCAACATCTAGAGCATGGTTTCCTGTTTGAATTATTTACCGACCTTCTCGGGTTTGCTATTTTCTCCTACCACAGCAGGCCTGTGGGCTCTATTTTTAAAGGTCTGGGCCTGGCTGGAGGCTGGGCCCCTGCTGCCAAGTCAAACAGAGGTTTATCTGCTCCCCTCAGCTGATAATCACTGTTTGTGTTCCTGCTCTCATCAAACCCACTCCTCCACCTCCTCCCCTTCTTATCTTGAGCCCAGTCCCCCTGGGTGTCTCAGAGAAGGGGACGGGTGGAGAGCACCTATTCAAGGATCCATGGAGGATTTGGGGAGATTAACTGTTCCTCATGACCAAAAAATTTAAATGGAATATTGCGCCTCTGTTCTCTCTTTGGGCACTCTCGTGTGGAAGGGATTTTAATGGTCAGATCAGAAAACCCCCAAACACCCAGTAAAGGCCTTTTAGGGTTTCCTTTCTTGTTTCTTTAGCAGCCCCTTTGTTTTCGATGTTTCCCTGAGCAACCTCCATGCTTATTTCTGTCTCTCCACAGCTTCCCTCTGATGGGGTCTGCTCCGACTTTAGCAAGTCTCTAACTAATGCTTCAAGGCAAACATTATTCAGGCATGCAGCTTCTCGTTTAATTCATAAAAGCTCACTTGTTCCCGTCTCTTAATTTATAAACTAGTTATTACACTTACTGACCACGGGCTTTATGTCAGGGGGCCCTGACATTCTGTGTCATGCAGTCTTCAGTGGTGAAAACTGCTTTCCCCATGGAGATGTCAAGAGTGATCCCAAACTACCACTTTGCTGCTCGCTCTGCCTTATAATAATAACTGTGACTTTTAAGAAGCGCTTATGATGTGCTAAACATGGGGGTAGATACAACATTATGAGATCGTAACCAGGGCCTTTCCCATACAGACTCAGAATCTGTCTTAACTTCATTTTACAAATAAGGAAACTAAGGCCCAGAGAGGGTAAGTGACTTTCCCAAGGTCACACAGGAGGCTAATGGTGGAGCTAGGCCTCGAATCCAGGACTCCAAACTCCCAATTACCTTGTAATTGATGCTATGAGGGGCCCTATAATTGATGCTATGAGGGGCCACATTGCCTCTCTTGTGGTGAGAATCAGAACCAGCAGGGCTCACTGTGCAGCAAGGTTGTGAGACTGAAGAACAGGCACCAAATGCACCACTCCCCCGATGATGACGGTGATGGTCGTCTCCCATTGTGAATGGTGGTTGAACCCTGGGACCCAAAACCTTTGTCAAGGAACTAATGATCATGCTAGCTGTTGTTGCAGTGCCACTCATGCTTTCACCCCCACCCCCCCACAGCTGGGTCCCCCCCCATGGGATGAGCTCCCCTCGACCCCCAGGGCTCACCGGGCAGGATAGGTGCCCCTCCCCCAAGCCCCCGGAACTCCCATTGGTCCCTGTCTGACCAGGGGGGAGTCAAACAGCAGCAGAGTGAGGTCTTCTCACCCATTAGACTGTTGGGGACCCACCCTCTTGGCCTCAGCCATGACTTTTGTGGCATTGGTCCAAGCCTCAGGAGTTTGGAGCTCAACTATTCCGGTCTTTTTTGTTGTTGTTTTTGTCTCATATTTTTCTTTCAGTTTTCCTTACATGTCTGTCACCAACCCTCTCCCCGCATTACTCAGACTGTGAGCTCCTTAAAGGCCAAGGACTGAGTCTGTAAATCTCATCTGATTACAGTGCTTTGCACACAGTAGACACTCAAATAATACTGTTAGTGTTAATGCTACTGATGGGACATTGGGTGCAACAATCCAATCCTGCCTGCACGTACACCTGCTCCCTGAGACCCAGCAGGGACAGGATTAGCAGCATCGGTTCGCTGAAGCAGGCTGGAGAAAATTAGGTGCTGAAAGCACCATCTGCATTGCTTCCCTACTGTTCAAAAGAAGTGGATTTCTTTTCTGGCAGGTCTGTATCTTGTCGCTCATCCTGAATCAGGCTGAACAACTTGGGTTCCTGACTCCCAAAGAGCCCCTGAGATTGGCTAGCACCAGATTGAGAAGCAGCGTGGCTCAGTGGAAAGAGCACGGGCTTTGGAGTCAGAGGTCTCGTTATATCCCGGCTAGACTACTGTGTCAGCCTTCTCTCTGACCTCCCTTCCTCCTCTCTCGCCCCGCTCCGGTCTATTCTTCACTCCGCTGCCCGGCTCATCTTCCTGCAGAAACAATCTGGGCATGTCACTCCCCTTCTTAAACAACTCCAGTGGTTGCCTATCGACCTCCGCTCCAAACAAAAACTCCTCACTCTAGGCTTCAAGGCTCTCCATCACCTTGCCCCTTCCTACCTCTCCTCCCTTCTCTCTTTCTACCGCCCACCCCGCACGCTCCGCTCCTCCGCCGCCCACCTCCTCGCCGTCCCTCGGTCTCGCCTATCCCGCCGTCGACCCCTGGGTCACGTCCTCCCGCGGTCCTGGAACGCCCTCCCTCCTCACCTCCGCCAAACTGATTCTCTTTCCCTCTTCAAAACCTTACTTAAAAATCACCTCCTCCAAGAGGCGTTCCCAGACTGAGCTCCTCTTCCCCCTCTACTCCCTCTGCCATCCCCCTTTACCTCTCCGCAGCTAAAGCCTCATTTTCCCCTTTTCCCTCTGCTCCTCCACCTCTCCCTTCCCATCCCCACAGCACTGTACTCGTCCGCTCAACTGTATATATTTTCGTTACCCTATTTATTTTGTTAATGAATTGTACATCGCCTTGATTCTATTTAGTTGCCATTGTTTTTACGAGATGTTCTTCCCCTTGACGCTGTTTAGTGCCATTGTTCTTGTCTGTCCGTCTCCCCCGATTAGACTGTAAGCCCGTCAAACGGCAGGGACTGTCTCTATCTGTTGCCGACTTGTTCATCCCAAGCGCTTAGTACAGTGCTCTGCACATAGTAAGCGCTCAATAAATACTATTGAATGAATGAATGAATGAGTTCGAATCCCAGCTCTGCCACTTGTCTGCTGTGTGACCTTGGGCAAGTCACTTCACTTCTCTGGGCCTCAGTTACCTCATCTGTAAAATGGGGATGAAGACTGTGAGCCCCACGTGGGACAAACTGATTACCCTGTGTCTACCCCAGCGCTTAGAACAGTGCTGTGCACATAGTAAGCGCTTAACAAATGTGAACATTATTAACAGTGCTCTGCACATAGTAAGCGCTTAACAAATACCAACAAATACCAACATTAGATTGCCAGGTGTCTGTAGCTTTCTGGAAAAAGCCAAGGGGTTCAGAAGGGCAAGCTCTCAACCTGGCGGTCGAACCTGGTCAGTGTCATCTCTGTTCAACCCCTTCCTGAGTAATTGGGCTTTTACCAATTAGGGCAAATGGCTATTTCATTACTGTTAAGTGGGTCATTAATAAATCATTGGAATCAGCTACAACAGCCAGAGAGGAATCTGTGATTCTTCTCTCCATGCATTTCTCAGCCTTAGCATCAGAACTGCTAGACTTTAGACAGTTCCGGACGCCAGGCCCTAAAGGAAATTATTATTATTATGGCGCTTAGTATGTGCCAGATGCTGTTCTAAGCTCTGGGGTTGATACAAGGTTATCATGTTGTCCCACGTGGGGCTCACAATCTTAATCCCCATTTTACAGACGAAGTAAATGAAGCACAGAGAAGTGAAGTGGATTGCTCAAGGTCACACAGCTGACAAGTGGTGGAGCTGGGATTAGAACCCAAGTCCTCTGACTCACAAGCCTGTGCTCTTTCCACTAAGCCATGCTGCTTCCTATATCAGGCAAAGGGCATGAAAATAATGACCATGCATCGCCCCCCCCATATATTGGTTTTCATGGGACTCTGTGTTTGTCCTTTGGGTGGTTTTAAGGTTTGGGGGGTGGTGTAGAGGGGGATGGGAGGGAAAGGGTTGAGTTCTCTTTGCCCAGAGGCATGGGGAACAATGAAAGGAAGAGGGATTGATTAGGAAGGGGGAGAGGTCAGAATTGGTAAAGATTCCTGGGACAGGTGAAATGGAATATATTTTGAAAGTCCTTTTCAGAGGTGGATCACACAGATTTCTATGTTTGAAATTGGAGAATGTTGCCTTCTGTGTTGCCTGCCAGCTGTCAGATTGGATGGCTAATGGTCTATATGATGATTGATTGGATGTGTAGGACAGGGAGGCAGGAAGGTAAAGGATGCCCCTCCACAGCCCTGAGGTGCCTACCTCCTGCCTGCTCCAGCCAGAGGAGTGGGGGACTGTTGTGAAAATGGTAACTTGGGGAGGAAGACTGAAGGCTTGCACTCCTTTCTCATTCCCATTCCTTAGCTGCTGCTGAGGTCACACAAATCCCCACAGTGGGGAAGACCCTCCATCTCTCCCCCGTAATTCCTTCCAGAAGAACTAGAGACCCTCCCTTGCAATTATTTCTCTTCTGTCTCTTCCCTCTTTGGGGGCTAAATGCCTCAGTGGTAATGCATCCTCACTATCCTCCTCCCATAACAAGTTTTCATTCTCCACCCCTTCCTTTAAGCCGCCACAATGACCCAAGAGTCACAGCAGAAATCCCACCCCTAACTCCTGGCCCATCCAGTTCCCGCCATAGGGGGGTCCAAAGACCCAGTGATGGTAACAAACACCCCAACTTCCTCTCATTCCCACCACAGAGCCCCCAAATCCTATGGCAGGGAACCTCCCCTTCTCCATTCCTGTCATGGCTGCCAAAGCGCTTATCCATCCATCCGTCTTTTCCCATGCCCCACTACTAACTCCTTAACTTTTGCTTCTGACTTCAGTTCATTTGGGGATTTTAAAACTTTATATGTACCTGTGAATGTCTCTGTGAGTGCATGTCTACATCACTCTCTAAGTGTACCTCTGCTGATATGGCTCTCTGCCTCTGAGGCTTTAAACTATCTCTGTGGAGCTGCATGTTCATGTCAATCTCTGTTCCTTTCTGTGCATATTTGTTCCTGCCGATGTGTTTGTGTCACTATTCGTTTGTCGCTGACTGAATTTGTTGCTGTCTGTGATGTCTGCATCATGTTTGTGCTGGGCCTGTGTCTTGGTGTATTGTGTGTATGTATATCACACCAGTGTGAATCACATGCTTTTCCCCTAGTTCATCTCTACGGTCACAAATAATAAGATCCTGGAATGCAGTGAGACCCCAGCATCGAAGCAATGCTGCCACATCCCACCTTCACTGCGAGGAATGGGTGAGAAGTACAGATGACAGCACCTTATCCAAACAACTATTCTATGGTGAGCTGAAATGGGGAAATCATGAT
Organism: Ornithorhynchus anatinus; assembly: GCF_004115215.2. Classification (NCBI taxonomy): domain Eukaryota; kingdom Metazoa; phylum Chordata; class Mammalia; order Monotremata; family Ornithorhynchidae; genus Ornithorhynchus; species Ornithorhynchus anatinus. Next base: position 6,762,446 of record NC_041746.1, on the reverse strand, counting down.
GGGTTGGCCCGAAGAACTGCAGTTAAGATGCAGTTAAACCTCAAAAGATGTGGTAGAGTGGTGAAAAGCTGGGAGACAGTGGTGAACAGCACTGGGTGGTGAACAGCAGGAACAGTTCAGCATGACCTGCAGCAATCAGAAATGGGATGACTGCTTTGGAACAGAGCCTCTGGGAAGATCACAACCCAGAGGGTGAGCAATGAAAATGGTGTAGGGCCTTGTAGTTAACAGACACAATAATTCAGCAAGGGGCCATCTTTCTAGCCACAAGACTTGGAATGGATTATCAACTGTGCATTGAGAGACAGGTGCATAGCTATAATGTCTTCAGACCTGTAAAGCCTGTGTATCCATATGCATTGTATCTCTTTATCTCAGTGATGGTGATAGACCTGTTAGCCTTTTCTTTTGGAGCTGCAGATTCCTGGAAGAAGAGCTAGAGTGGGAAGGAGGGTGGACAGCAGATGGTAGAAGGGAGCGGAAGACTGAGTTTCAAAGCCTGACTCTGTCCTTGAGCACAAGTCTTAGGCATTGCTTTGATCCACCAGGGAAGGAGAAGGAAGCTTATCTGGATGACGCAGGGATCCCAGGGTCATGGCAAAACAGCCCTCCTGTTTCCCCACTAAGACAGATGGGCCGGTGGTATGTAACCCTGGCAAGATCTGAATCGGAACTTCCAATTTCCTTGCTGAGGCCCCGGGGTTCGGCAGAAGCTCGGAAGCTGGCCCTTTCCCGGAGACAGTGCCAGATTTGAGCTGTTCTTTAGTCGTGGCTTGAACTCAGTGAACTCAAAGTGTTCAGGATAGAACAGAACAACTGGGGTGGGTGAAGAGTGAACAGAGCCTCTGGAGTGGGTGAAAATCAAACCCCCTTCTAATGACCCTGCAGGCACCAAAACTAGAACTAGATGGGGGAGGGAGTAGTCCAGGTCCTGACTAGACAGAAAGGCCAAGGCTAATGTTATTGGGGGCTATAATGCTGCAGGCAGTCCTTATAGAAGGAGGTACATCTCTACTCCACATTAACTCCTTCCATTCCTTATCCCATTCTCATCTTGGGATAAGGAATGGAAGGATTGGGATTCTCATCCTTGGGGGTTGCTGATGGGCAGAGAGAGTACAGAATGCATCCTGGGATAATTAGAATCCTGAGTCTGCAGGATGGATGACCCGGGGCAACCAGGAAGTAGAGCCGAGGGCTATCGATTAGCCTTCTTCCCTGAGGAGCATCCAGAGGAGAGCCTCGAGGACTCACCTGGGTCCAAGTGGTGGTTAAAGCTCGTAATTTCTCTTTCAACAATCGGTTAGCCAGTGGTCTTTATTGAATGCTTATTTTGTGCAGTGCACAGTACTAAGAACTTCAGAGAGTTCAATACAATTGAGTTAGTAGATGTGATCCCTGTCCACAAGGAGCACAGTCAAGGGGTGGGGAAACAGGCATTAAAATGAATTATAGATATGGATGTAATTGCTGTGTGGGCTGAATCAACTGCTTAGAGAATAGGGGGAATGTCACTTGCTTAAAGGGTGGGGTGAATATCAAGTGCTTAGGGAGTACAGATCTACGTGCATCAGCAATACAGTAGGGAAGGTGAGTAGGGGAAATAGCTTAGAGAAAGACCTCTTGGAGGAGATGTGATTTTCAAGGACTTTGAAGGTGGAGAAAAAGGTGGACTGTTGGATATGAAGGGGGAAGGAGTTCCAGGCCAGAGGGGAGACACGAGCAACGGGTCAACAGCCTGGAGTTCTGTTGTGCTAAAAATTGCTCTTGATATCTTCTCTAAACAGCATCTTCCCTTTCATCTCCCTGCTTTCCTCTCCCCTTCCCGTCCTCCTTGTTACTGAGCTTCCTTCTCCTGCCCTCTGCCGACCACCATAAGGTGTACTGTACATAGTGGCCTAGCCATCCATGTGTCCTGGGGAACCAGGAGAGAGGGGGAGTCGGAAAGTACCAATGCCCTGCCAATTCCTCCCAGTCCTGTAAAATTCCAACCCCACGTCCAGCTCCCGAAATAGAAGGTGCTGGCAAGCAAACTTCCTGACTGGCTCTGAAGGGTCCTCTGATGTGAGCGTGTGATGCAGTTGTCTGCTTAAGTGTCTGGGAGGCGTACACATATGTGTGTGTCTGTGTGGGTTTGCTATGATCGCAAGATGAATAAGCCTCTTCAGAGCCAGAGCCCCATGAAAAGGACAGTGTTGGAGGTGGTGACCATGGCCCCATGAGCAAACACTCCACAGGGGAGAAAGCGGGGGTGGAAATCCAGTAGACCAGAGAGTGTGGCTTCCTGAGGAGCCTGAATATTTTCTTCCTTATGAGCTAGGAAAGATATCTTGGCCATTAAAATCTGCAAGCGATCCAACAGGAGGCACTGGACTCATTCTGAGATGGCTGATAATTTGGGATATGTGTGGGTCATTTTTTACCCAACCACGCACCTAACGATGGACAGAGTTGCCTGTCATCAAAATGACTGGGCTGCTTCCCTGTTCCTCTTGGGGTATGATGGTTGCAGGTATGGTTTCCGGCAGTTTAGAACCTGAGAGATCATTCGGAGATGTGTCTGAATAGTGCACAGCACATAGCAAATTCCCAAAGGTCACAAATTCAAGGCTTATTACCCATCATACCTGCTCCTTCAGCATGCTCCCTCTTGTCCCATCTGCAGTGGAAGTGGGGAGCAGCTGGTTATTACCACCATACAACAGCTCTGAAGCCTGTTCCCTTCCAGGGTTCAGCTCCCCGAAAGTACTTGTCCCCATCTCGCTTCTGCGCTCAAATGAAAAGTTGGCACCTCTGCCTAACACTCCTGTTGGAGTCAGACTACTAGGTTGGAAGGACTTTGGTCTGACCTAATAAGAGCATTTCTATTATTCCTAAATGATCCTTCCATTTGAACTTTCAGTTCCCGGTTGACCTTGATCTTTGCAGCCCAGGACTAAGTTCTCCTGACAGTCCTTTCATCTGTCTACCTATCTTTCTGCCTGTCTGCTTAGGCAGAGCCTGCAGACACAGAACAATTTTAGACATGTTAGCATATCAGAGGTTTATGTAATTATTATTGTTATTTTCAATCTTGATTTCCTCTCCCCAGACATAATGTCTAAACAGGAAAAACCCAACCTTCCTGTTTGGAGATAGACGACTTTCCGAAGGAGGAGGGCTGGTGGGATGTATTTTTTTTCTCTTTCTTGTGGTTTTCAAAGATGCTTTTTTTCATTCTTTGAGATAAGGGGAAAGACCAATAATAGCCCCTTAGAAAGGAAGGAAAACCACAGCACCAGAGTAACCGGAGGTAGCTAGGCCCAGATCGGAAGGCCCCACTTCAAGAACTACCTCCTGTCTCCCCATCCTCTGGGATGTTTAAAGCCATTTGTCATGAGCCATGAAGACTGCATCCCATGGATGACACCAAATGCACATGAATGGGAATAAGAGCTGGGGAGGGAGACTGAGATTGCACTGCTTTATTCTATTAAGTGCTGGAAGTGTGGTTCAGCAGTGTGGCCTAGTGGATAGAGCATGGGCTTGGGTTCTAATCCTAGTCCTGCCACTTGTCTGCTCTGTGACCTTGGGCAAGTCAGTTAACTTCTCTGTGACTCAGTAACCTCATCTGTAAAGTAGGGATTAAGATTATGAGCCTCATGTGGGACAGGGACTGTACCCAACCTGATAACCTTGTATCTATCCCAGTGCTTAGTATAGAGTACCTGGCACATAGTAAGCACTTAATAAATATCACAGTTATTATTATTATTAGATGAGATCTCTGCTATGGGATTTTTGAGTCCCATTAAGAGACCCCATTATTCCCCAAAGTTTTAATTTTCCTTCTCCAAGGCCTTTAAAAAATGTGTCAGGTCACAGTTCATTTTTAGGGGTGGATAGTTGTTCATAGTTGCCAATTTCCAGGGGTGACTTGTTGCGGAAAACTCACCTGATGTGAAAACCCTCGGCAGTACAAAGCTCCAACCTTGGTCCAGAGCACAGGGGAGAGCTATTTAAGGAGTAAAACAACTTCTCAGGCCCCTAGTTCCATTCCTTAAACATTCACCCACCAGATGGAAATAGCCTTGGTTTGAACCCAGGGTTAGTTTCCGGTGCCAAATGGGAGGCAAAGTGACTTAAGTGGAAAAAGCATAGGACTGGCCACTCAACTTCATTCATTCAGTAGTATTTATTGAGTGCTTACTATGTGCAGAGCTCTGTACTAAGCGCTTGGAATGTACAAATCAGTAACAGATACAGTCCCTGCCCTTTGATGGGCTTACAGTGCCTCAGTTTCCTCAATTCTAAAATAAGGATAAAATCCCCATTCCTTCCTCTCTCCTTAGTTTGTGGATTCCGCATCAAGTAAGGATTGTCTCTAATCTGATTACTTTGTATCTGCCCAAGCCCAAACAGCCCAGTGCTTGGTGCATAGTGAGTGCTTAATGAATACCAAAATAAAGTGATTTGCTTGGGATTACCCCATGCCTAGCAATGGGCCAGTCTTTTGTTTAGAGATGCTGTCAGGTGTCATTGAGAGAGCTTAGATTTTCTCCAAGAACCTCTAAACTTTCAGCAGTCATCGTGTCAGATATGCCAATCCCCTTCTTAGAAATAAAGGTCAGTGAAAGTCGAATCCAGATATTCAACAGAGGGGGCTATATGTCCAAACTCACTTGGTTAACGGGGAGGCTGACCCAGTTGATCTAGATGATTCTTCTGTTGGTGAGCAGACTCAAGTCTGGAGGCCCTGGAGATCCAGTGTCCTCTTGAGACACTGTAGTAAGCTCCCAGTCAGGGGCTTTAGAGCAGCAGAGCAGACTTGTTCAGTGAGGGGAGAAATGTTCTCCTCCCTCTTTTAAATTGGACTCTTTGGGGCCTTTGGTCTGCCTCTGACCACCCTGCTCCCAGACTTGGTTGTCCCCCCCATTCCCTAATGTTCCTAAACAAGTCCTTCTGGGTTTGTAATAGCTGGGCCTAGTTCTCAGCTCCTCCCTGGGTTATGAAGTGCTGTCCTGCTTGAAGCTGGGTGGGGAATGAGAGGGTCTTGAGAGCACCCCGGCCTTGGAGGTCTCCCAACTTTCGGAGAGGTCAGAGATGGTGCCAGGAAAAACTCTGGGGATGGGAGAGCCCCAGAGAGCCAAGGTGCATTTGTGGATGGTGAATTATGTCCCAAATGTTAAATTTCTCAAAGAGAAAAGGTATATTTCCCACTCACATTCCAAATCTGAATTCTTAACATCTCTAAAGTCAGCCATGTCCTGCTTTCCACAGCAGTGGGAAGGTGGATGGGGTTGGGAGAAAGAGGTAGCATCTGCACCCCATCACTCCATGTTGTCCTGTAAAAAGGTGCTGTTATCTACCCATTGACGGGGAGGTAGTGAATCTGGATATTTGGGACCACTATTCTGGGATGGGCACAGAGGAACCTGGGGTCTCACCCTGATTGTGCCCTGACTGGGTAAATGTCTGTGGGCCAGTCACCCTTCCTTACTAGGCCTTCCCCCTGAGACAAGAGGGCAGGGAAAGAGAGATGCTTGTTTCTTCTCAGGGACAAGACAAGGAAGAATGAGGTAATGTCTGTAGCCTATCCTGGCAGGAGAATGTGTTCAAAGGCAAAATGTTGTTGTTATTCAATTGCCTGACACCATACCTCAAAGTTTATGGAGCTGAGCCGTTCTCATCTCCATTCAGTGGCTAAAGATGCATTTCATGGCTTCTGTCCATCATCATCTACAGGTGAAGAGCCTGATTCACTCTTCCCAGACCTCTCCGATGTAGCTTAATGCCTTTTATCGAGCTGGATGAGTCAAACTGATGGATATTTCTTAAACTAAAGCCCCATAAAACGCTAATTGTGCTGTAATGTTCTGAGGGAGCCAACAGGGAATTGGATCAATATTTATAGTGCAGCCTTTAAATTTAAGGTCTTGAACCTTCAAAGTCAATCTTTCACCTTGTTACCTTGTTCCATGAATAACACTGCAAATGCTGAACAACACTGAATGTAGATTCCAGAGATTGCATGCCCACGGAGGTCTTGGGCTGGCTGTTTCGGGGGGGGGGGGCAAGGGAAAGGGGTGTGTGTGTGTGTGTATGTGTGTGTGTGTGTGTGTAAAAATCACACTACCACAGAGTATAAAATCACACTCGGCCCCTCCAGCTATTGCCCTTTACACCACTTGTTTTGCTGCCTAACTTCCTTGAATGTGTGGTCTAATTCTCCAGGTCACTCTTTCCTCAATCTTCTAAATTCTGGATTTTGCCTTCTTTCCTCCAAGAGCACTGCTTCCCTTAAAGCCTCCAGTGACCTCCTTCTGGCCATATCCACAGACTCCTTTTCATCTTGCAGAACTGTCAGTTTAAAGAACAAGTCAGCTTTCTCAGACTCCTTTGCATCTTTGGCTTTCCTCCCAACAGATCCCAACTAGCAGGGGTCTACTCCTGTGTGGATAAAATATCCTTTTCCAGAGACTGTTTTACTTTTCTGGCTTTTTTTCCTTTCTTCCCTTAAGAGCATGATATCAATAGCCTTATGTTTGCCCCCACCTAAATGGTCACTCACTCACTCTCCCCTGTTAGTAAGGATCGAGTGAAGAAGGACAACCAATATACAGCTTATTCCTCTACTTCTAACACTAGGAAATGGTCCCTATTACAGCCCGAGGACCCCCCAAAACAATCTGTGACCACAAGACTGCTTTTTCAGCAGATGGCTGCTCAGGACTTCTAATGATGGGGAACTTCACAAGTACTAACCCTCCTCTTCCTGTAGAGAGGGCTTATTATTTACTCCTACCATTATGTCTTTATTCTTTCCTGCTTAAGCTGTGTCTTCTCCCAAGTTTGCAGGCAAATGTTTCCATTAGCATTTAATTTGGTTGACTCCATAATCTTCACATTGAGGGGGCTTCCAAGGGAATTATGTTGTCCTTAGGGAGAGGTGTGAATCACTCCCAAACCTTGCTTCTGACTGATGGAAGAGCCTCTGAAAGACTGTCTTTCTCCTCTTTCCCTTTCCTAGAGCCACCCCTAAGTGGGAGACCACTAGTCAGCTGGTTCAGGGTCATCCCTTCTGGGCTTGGTGCTGGGCCTGGAAAGTTTAAGAGCAGAACTATTTACCTGTGCAAAAGTTCCACTCCTTAAACAACTCCCCTTCAGGCCTGAGCCTATGAACCATTAGTTCTGGGAGCTGTTTGATCCTGTGCTGGTTGATTCGCCAGAACTAAGCAGTTATGTAGCTCGAGCATGGAGGGGGCAAGGACTCCTAAAGCCAAGGGCGCTCACGGGAAGAAGATTTTCACAAACAGCGGAGGGAACGCTACCCAGATTCATATTGTTCCTTGTTGATCTACGTTCATCCTCTCTGTGGAATGCACCTCTTTGTGCCCTCTGGTCAGTGGCGGGACGAAGAGATCAGAGAAGCCCCGATGGGCTGCTCAGTGGTTCGAGGGTGAGAATTCCTACAGTCCAAGCTAGCAGGGCCGTGCCGCGTCTCTTGATGTCATCCTGCAGGGCTGTGTTAAATGCTTTCCCTTTGGCGTTGATTTCAAAGGTTCCAAGAGGCTTTGGAGTCATGCCAGAAAGATATCCTTTCATCTTACGTTTTAGGCTTTTGCAGCTGTGACCTTTCCGTGGAGGGAGCTCTTCAGAGAGTCCAGATCGCCCCCAACAGCCATGCAAAGCATGGTACCCGAAAGGGCCCAGGGCTGCACAGCCACAGTGCCTGTGGTCTGACAGCACCACCTGGGGGATGATGTGGAGAACTGGAAGGGAGACTTAATCTGGCGGCTGCTTCGTCCCCATCAAATAATAATAATAATAATAATAATAATAATAATAATGTTGGTATTTGTTAAGCGCTTGCTATGTGCAGAGCACTGTTCTAAGCACAGGGATAGATACAGGGTAATCAGGTTGTCCCACGTGAGGCTCACAGTCTTCATCCCTATTTTACAGATGAGGTAACTGAGGCACAGAGGAGTGAAGTGACTTGCCCACAGTCACACAGCTGACAAGTGGCAGAGCTGGGATTCGAACCCATGACCTCTGACTTCCAAGCCCGGGCTCTTGCCACTTAGCCACGCTGCTTCCCAAGACGGTGGCTTGTTCAGTCATTCAGTCGTATTTGAGCGCTTAACGTGTGCAGAGCACTGTACTTAAGCGCTTGGAATGTCCAATTTGGCAACAGCTAGAGACAATCCCTGCCCAACAACGGGCTCACATTCTGAAAGGGGGAGATGGACAGCAGAACAAAACAAGTAGACCGGCATCAGTACATCAAAATAGATAAATAGAATCATAGATATATACACATCATTAATAAAATAGAGTAATAAATAGCATATACGAATATACACAAGTGCTGTGGGGAGGGGAAGGGGGAAGAGCAGAGGAGGGGAGGAGGTGCAGAGGGAAAGGGAGGGCTCAGTCTGGGAGGGCTTCCTGGAGGAGGTGAGCTCTCAGTAGGGCCTTGAAGAGGGGGAGAGAGGTAGTTTGGCGGATGTGAGGAGGGAGGGCATTCCAGGTCAGTGGTAGGACGTGGGCCAGGGGTCGACAGCAGGACAGTCGAGAACGAGGCCCGGTGAGGAGGTTAGCAGCAGAGGAGTGGAGTGTACAGGGTGAGCTGTAGAAGGAGAGAATGGAGGTGAGGTAGGAGGGTGCAAGGGGATGGAGAGCTTTGAAGTCAAAAGTGAGGAATTTATGATTCATGCAAAGGTTGGTAGGCAACCACTAGAGGTTTTTGAGGAGGGGAGTGACATGCCCAGAGCGTTTCTGTTGAAAGATAATCTGGGCAGCGGAATGAAGTGTAGACTGAAGTGGGGAGACACTGGAGGATGGGAGATCAGAGGGGAGGCCAATACAGTAATACGGTCGGGATATTATGAGAGATTGTACCAGCAAGGTAGCAGTTTGGATGGAGAGGAAAGGGCGGATCTTGGCGATAGTTCTAAAGGTGAGACCGGCAGGTTTGGTGACAGATTGGATGTGTGGGGTGAATGAGAGAGCAGAGTCAAGGATGACACCAAGGTTGCGGGCTTGTGAGATGGGAAGAATGGTAGTGCCGTCCACAGTGACGAGAAAATCGGGAAGAGGACAGGGTTTGGGAGGGAAGATAAGGAACTCAGTCTTGGACATGCTTGTGACAACCCTGAGGATATGCTGTTCAGCCAATTGTCCCCAGGTGAAACCTGCAGAGATGAGAATGGGACATCCTCAGGAGAAGATCTAACCCTGTGATACACTGACCTTGCAGTGCTTCCAAAATCTGTTGTGAGGACTTTTAAGGACGAAAGGAGGGACCCTGTCCTTCTTCTTGCCTTGGTCTAGACCTACCAGTGGGCAGATTATCAGGATTTCAGCCCTTTAGTTAAGGCACAGGAATCACACTCCCTTCCCTTCTATTCTGGGCTTCCTTCTCTCCTGAGCTAAAATAACCTTTGAGCTCCAGGGCCTTGGTCATTCAAACTAGTACAGCTTACAACCACAGGGAGATGAAATCAGGGTCTAAACAAGGTCAGGTCTTTGATGAAATAAGGCCCTGAGAAAAAATGAAAAACATGATCAGAATCCTCTACATTGCTGTTGTCAGCTTAGCTGCCTACTTCTGTTACTGGCCCGACACCTCTACACAGAAGAAGAGCTGGTAAAAATTTGAACAGCCATTGGAATCGTGGAACTCAGTGTCAAGGTATGATAAGTCTCCGACAGATTCACAGATTTTCATGTCTAATTGTCCTTTGAGTCTGCACTGAGCCTCTCGGTGATCCTCTCTCCCCAGGTTGGTTTCCTTTTACAAGAGGGAAAGTAGGCTGGGAATGCCCAGTTGGCCTTTTAGGGAGATAGGGCAGCATGGTCCTGGGCTTGATGTCCCCCCAAACACATGTTCTAGAAGAGATAGCCCAGTCATCAGACACTGCTTCTGGTGGACCCACTCTTTGGTGAATTTGGAAGCTTTCATGTTGAGCTTTGAGATTCACCTGTCAATGAGGTAGAGAGTGATATATGGAGTCATTATGTTTGAAGAGCATCTCAACTTTTTTTTAAAGAAATTTGAAAAGTTCTATTTCACAGGGCCTCAAACAGCAATCTGAATTAAAAGACCTCCCTTCCATCTAATCACCTCTGAAAGGGGAATTTGGGAGGCAGGAGAATGATGCTTAACCTAGGCAAGAGATGACAGCGTTAGACCTTCTCCTGAGGATGCCCCACTCTCATCTCTGCAGGTTTCACCTGGGGACAATTAGCTGAACAGCATATGCTCATCTGCGTAGGGAAAATTAACACATGTACAAAGGAAACATCCCTGTCATCAATTAAACTAAGGAATTTGCAACCAGTTTTTCTCGTCTTGTTCTGGACACAGCTGAAATACATACATTTGAAATTCTAAAATTCAGCTTGCTTTGCCCATGAAATTGTCCTAAGGGATGGCTCCTGCTTGAAAATCTCGGTAGTCGTCTTATCTGCTCTCATTTGCTCTGCACTTACTAGCTGTTTGTTCATTTGTAATTTGTCTATTTGTGGTCATTCACCTCTTCAAGCACTCATTGACCTTTTGTTTTCTCAGAACTCAGGATGGCAGGTAGCCATGGAGTAGAAGGATAACTCTGGAAGCTGGTAGAAAAACTTTTATTAATAGTAATAGTATTTATGAAATGCTTATTGAGTGCAGACCACAGTACTAAACTCCGTAAGGTAGAAGGGAGAAGGTAGTGGGCTTCCTAGAGGAGGCTGGCTATCAGGAGGCTTTTAAAATGATGAGATCTGTGTTCTGGTGGATTTGAAGGGGAAGGAGTTCCAGGAAAGGGGAAAGGGCATGTTTGAAGTGGGAGAATGCTTAGTTTAGTGCTCTGCACATCATAATTGCTCAATCAATACCATTGATTGATTGAAGAGTGCAGAACAAGGAACAGCTAGGAGAAGCAAAGACCATGAGTAAGGGAACAGCAAGTGAAGAGATATGTAATCAAGTGAAGAGATATGTAATCAATCAATGGTATTACTGAGTACTTACTGTGTGCAGAGCACTGAACTGAGCATTTGAGAGAGTATAATACAGTAGAGTTGATAGATGCAATCCCTGCCCACAAATAGATTGCAGTCTTCAGAAAGGAGAGAAGCATTGTGGCTTAGTGGAAAGACCACAGGCCTGGAAATCAGATGACCTGGGGTAAGCGCTTAGAACAATGCTTGGCACATAGTAAGCTCTTAACAAATACCAACATTATTATTATTTATTATTATTAATCCCAGCTCTGCCAATTTCTTGCTTTGTTAACTGGTGCAAGTCACAGAACTTCTTTGTGCCTCACTTCCCTCAACTGTAAAATTGGTATTAAATCCCCGTTCTCCTTCTTGAGCCCCATGTGGGGCAGGGACTGTGTCCAATCTGATTCATTTGTACCTACCCCAGAGCTTAGAAGGGTGCTTGACACATAACAAGGACTGAATAAATGCCATCATCATCATTATTAAAGAGGCGATGGAAAACCTGTCGTATCTACTGTTGATTCTTGCCTAGGTTGCAGGCTGCAGCAGAAGAGGAATTGGGAACCTCTGGAAGCCCCAGGGAATGTGTCTGTTTAGTGTTGTATTGTACTCTCCCAAGCACTTAGTACAGTGCTCTGCACACAGTAAACCCTCAATAAACACGATTGAATGAAGTTGTGTGGGAAGCGATAGATGCAGCAGGTAGTGAAGTCATGAGGCCAGCCTTGGTGGAGTGCAGAAAGCCTTATCATATCCGCTGTTACTTCCTGTTTATTACCTGTAGTGGCGGCTGCTACTCTCTGCTAAACTCCCTGCCCCTGGTGTCCCTGCTGCTGCCATCAGAGGCCCTATCTTTCCAGTGGTCTTGCCAACTGATTTTTAGGATGAGGGACTAAATTTTGTGGCCATCCCATCTCACGCAATACCTCTGTTCACGTTATGCCGAAGGTGGGTGTGAATTCGGGGGCCTAGGAATTAGCAGGGATTGAGCAGGACAAGGCAGTGGTGATGGGTTTTCGGGGAGAATAAAAACAAGCAGGAAGCTACCTTGGCTGTCCTGCTTGGCAGAATGGGGCAGAGAGAGATGGTTTGGTGAGTTGACCTGAGAACTAACGAGCCAGCTTAGAAAGAATCGTTGACACCATTTACGCTTCACGCTGAAAGTCATGATATAAACCTTGAGACTCTTAACCACTCAAGCAGCAAGAAAAGGCCAGACAGAAAAACATTTTAGAAGAGCCTGATGAGGGGAGTTATGGCAGCTTTAAATGCTGGCAGAAATCTATTCCGGTGCAGCTCTAAATTAAAGTTGAAATGGTGAGTTTCAGTTGGATTCACCAGGCAATTCAGTCACTGTTCTTCTAGATAATAGCTCGAGTGGCCTGTCTCTCACACATTCATGTTCTACCCTCAAATAGGTGACCTGTTTAGAGGAAGCCAAAGTATCATAGTTACAAAGTTGAACTGTGAAACACACTGAAGGTGGGGACTGCCAAAGAGAAGTTTATTTTAGCCATGCCAACCTTTTCCTTCACATTTTCCAAATACATTACTGTTACAAACAGGTACTGTTCTAAGCACTGGGATAGATACAAGTTAATGGGTTGGACCCAGTCCCTGTCCCACATAGGGCTCACAGTCTTAATCCCTATTTTACAGATGAGGGAACTGAGGCATAGAGAAGTTAAGTGACTTGCCCAGTGTCACACAGCAGACAAGTGGCAGAGTTGGGATTAGAACTCATGACCTTCTGACTCCCAGGCCTGGGCTCTACCCACTAGGCCATGCAGCTCCTCAAGAGAAGCACCAGTTGGCAGTTTGTCTTGGAGTATTTAAGTTTGCCTGAAATGTTAGGGGGAAGGTTTCTGCAGTGTATTCCATTATGGGGTTTTAAGACTACAACTTTCACAACTGGCTGTTTTTCTTTTTCTCAAGATGTCAGCCTACCTCTTGCCAAGTTGGAAATTTATGACTCTCCTGTTAGTGAGTTGCATGAGTGTAAAATCAGGTCGTGCTTTTTTTTTTCCCTCTCCACTTTTTAATGATGCCAGAAAATGTGTATGTGTTCCAACATCCCATCACTCAAAAGCAGTTGAAATCATTTTTGCTCACTATTTCCCCAAAGATTCATGTTAGGCTTGTCTCAGAACACGTCATTGTGAACGACATTTTTCCATGAAAATTAAAGAGCAATTAAAAATGGGGAAAGAATCCTTCACTGTTTTCATTGTACCGTTCATCTGTCAAATATACTTGTGAAGGTCATGAAATAGATGCATTACTCAGTCTCTCCTAAGAAGGACAACTAAAGTTGAAGAGTTCTCTCTGTTTTAAATGTATAGTTTCTTTTAATTGCTTTCTCCTCAAGGCATGATATGTGATTAAAAAATACAAATAATTAAAGTTATTTAGAAACAAACAAAAACCCGCAGCAGTTGCACAGCTCTGAGTGACTGTACTGATTAAGGGAAAGCAAATGATTTTTTCCCCTGAAGGTGAACAAGTTTGTGCATTGGTGAACTGGAGAAGGAAATTCCAAATGCAGGACCTTCATTTAGAACATTCTGCATCTTTCTGAAGGGTTCAGTTGTGGGAATTATGTTTGTGTACATGTCAACATGACTCTATGCTTGGGAATAGTAAATCAATAGCATTTATTGAGCACTTATTGAGAACACTATATCAAACACTTGGGAGAGTACACAGAGTGTGTAGACATGATCCCTGTCCCAAGGAGCTTACAGTCTAGTGATTTTGTAATTATATGAATAGGAATAATTTTTAAGGTAATTGCATTTAATGTTTGGAGTTCTGTAATCATGAATAGATAGCCAAAGATCATTTGATTTTGTGCCTCTGTGTTTGCTTGTGTGCATGCTTTTCACTAGCATTTATCAGTACTCACAGTAGACAGAATACCAAATTAGGCACCATGAGACTGCTTTACAGTAGAGAGGTCAGAGCTGAACGTTAGATTTAACTGCCTGATCTTTGTGTGTGGTGGATTTTAAAGTCATCCAATAAGAATAGTGTCACCTGGGTCAGATACCTCTTGTCTTCAAAATGGTTAGGCTTAATATGTATTCTATGTATTCTATGTTATTTAAAAATGCACACAGATTCACTTATTTACCCTTGTACGACTCTGACAAACTTCACTTTTCCACACCCGAAATTTCCCCCAAAGTAAGAGTTGTAATAGAGACATGTTTATATTTTGCTAGGGTGGATTATGACACCTTCCTCCTTGAGACCAGTCCCCAGCTCTGACCAAGCTCCAGGGATTTGGATGCAGGATGTGGATGGTCAGAGAGGGGCCCCCAAAGATCACCCCTGAGCCATCAGGGCAGTTTTGGAATGCCACTTCCGAGACATCCCTCCCTGACCCTGGCCAGGACCAAACTGGACTCTTTGGTGCCCTTTGGACAAGACAGTCCAGGCAGGAGGCCCAGCCTGAACCCTTTTCCCGAGAGCTCAGCTGGGTAGTCAGGAAAGGCAAAGCAGAAAGGGGACAAATTCATTCAGTAATGTTTATTGGGCCAGGGTAGTGTACTAGGCACCTGGGAGAGCACCATAAAAGTGAAAGCACAGTCCCTGACTCCTACCAAGGGACCCATAAGGCTATTTACATATGGTGACTAATCACAAGGCCAACTGGGAACCCCCACAGAGGCCAGGAAGAGAAAGCTAGCTGAGTCTGGTTGGGGGATTTTTTTTATGGCATTTGTTAAGTGCTTACTATGTGTCAAGACTGGTCAAATATAAATCACTCAGACTCCTATTTTATGATTTTATTACAATGTGGGTTCACTGTGCTCACTTTCTCTGGGTCGAAGCAGCACGACTGTGCCGTCTAACTTCACGTTGTCTTATGGGTTTTTAGCACTCTTCAGATTCTCCTCATATTATTACCTTGTTTTCTTGCAGGACGGCAAAGATTTAGGAATACAGCTCTAGAAAGCCGGACTAAAATAGCATAATGTCTGTGCAGATACTGTGTAGATGGGACAGTCACAGAGCAGGGGATAGAGGTCAGTGGATAAGGGAGTCTGGCCTCCTGCAGCCCGTGGCTGCTTTGGAACTGGTAGGGGAAGGGGCTTCTTGAAGGGGGAGGGGGCCAACGGAAAGATTACTAGGACAACAGCACCCATCACCAATCCATCAACCTCATGGACTGATTTGAAGCTGTTGCTGTTGGTGTCTTATGCTGATAGGTGATTCAGGGAAGCCAGGAAACACTGGCTGCAAAATGAAAGAGCGGTGTGGCCTAATGGAAAGAGCATGGGCTTGGGAGTCAGAGGATCTGGACTCTAATCCCAGCTCTGCCACGAGTCTGCTGTGTGACCTTGGGCAAATTCCTTAACTTCTCTGTACCTCTGTAACCTCATCTGAAAATTGGAGATTAAATCCTACTCCCTCCCATTCCCTCCTTCTAAGACTATGAGCCCCATGTGAGACAGGAACTGTGTTCAACCTAATCAAGTTGTATCTGCTCCAGTGCTTAGTTCATTGCTTGGCACATAGTAAGCACTTAAAGTACCATAATAATAACAATAAAGGTATCTGACCCAGGTAACCCTGTTCTTATTGCATGACTTTAAAATCCACCACACAACAAATATGTAATTAGGCAGATAAATCTAATGTTCAGCTCTGACCTCTGTACTGGATCTGGGTGCTTATAATTAAAGATTTAAGTGATCTAGGGGCATTTTATAGAAAGGCAATTTTGGTGTGAGGAGTCAGTGATTTAAAAAAGTCCCTAAGTCCTTAAAGTCGTTAAGGAGCAAAAATAGTACAAGGTCATAGGAACTTGAAGTCTCCTTGGTGCAAAGATAAAACTATTTAAAATCAGCGCCAAGTAAGTGATGCAAGACACCAGATAGAAGTCAGCTGTCTTATCTAACTGGGGAATGCTCCCTGGGTGACAATTCAGCACTTAAAGAGGAGCACCAGCTCTTTCAAGCCATAGAGGTTTTGTTTTTTGCTTTTTTTTTTTAAATTCTAATTAGCAGCGTGGCCTTTGGTCCTGTAGGGTTAGGGAGACTGAGATAGCAAAAGCCCCTTGCTCCCACCTCAGTCACTTAACCACACATACAGGGAAGCAGCACGGCCTAGTGGAAAGAGCACGGGACTGCGACTCAGAGGGTCTGGGTTCTACTCCTGGCTTTGCCTACTGTGTGGTCTTGAACAAATTACTTAACTTCTCTGGGCCTCAGTTTCCTCATCTGTGAAATGGGAATTAAATTCCTGTTCCCAGCCTACTTAGCCTCTGAGCCCCATGAGGCCAGGCACTGGGTCCAATCTGCACTTACCGACTCTATCTTAGTAGACTTAGTAGAGTGTTTGGCACATAATAAACACTTAAACAAGCACCTCGATTTTTGCTATACACAGATTCAGCCTCACACACTTAGCAGCATACATCTTCAAGTACAAAGATGCAGTCAACCTCACATACTCAGTGACACACCCATATACACTCAGTAACACACCCTTACACAGATACAAACACGATCAATTGGACATATAATAATAATTATGGTATTTGTTAAGTGCTTACTATGTGGCAGGCATTGTTCTAAGCTCTGGGGTAGATAGAAGATAATCAGGTTGGACCCAAGCCCCGACCCTTATGGGGCTCAAAGTTTTAATCCCCATTTTACATATATGCACTCTGCTACATAAGCACACAGACATATTCATAAACAAAAATGGGTGGGTTCAGCCCCCTGGGCACCTTCTGCCACTGACCTCACAATCCTGGAAGGAGAGGTGCAACAAACAAGGCCTCATTGTATGCAGAGCTGGTGCTGACTGGCATTCCATCCTCTATGGCATTTAGTGAATGCTTACTGTGTGCAGAGCACTGTACCAAGCATTTGGGAGAGAACAGTACAACGGAATTGGTAGACAGGTTCCCTGCCCACAATGAGCTTACAGTCTAGAGGGATTCTATTTAGTGCTTCTATTATCAAAGTACCTTATATTAGTTATTTTAATTTACCCCTCACAAAATCCCTGAGAGGTCGGGTTCTGTATTATCATCCCCATTTCACAGACAGGGAAACTGAGACAAGAGGAGGTTAAGTGACTTGCCCGAGGCTACCCAGTAGATAGGTGGTGGAACCCGGGACCTCCGACTTCCAGGGTTGCAGCTCTTCCACTATGCCCTGCGGCCCCCCTCCATGTTCAGAGGAACAAAAAAACAGTTCCTGGTCTTGATTTTTCAGTCTAGCGAGAGACAAGACCACACAATTGTTCATCATCATATAGAACTTAAAACAGGGAGTCGACAAAATATAATGAACAAACCACTGAAAGGGGCATATGAACCTGGATTGAACAGAGATACACCTAGGTGCTTAAAGGATACCATCAAGCAATAGTATTAAATGCTGATTATAATAATAATTATGGGTTTTGCTACATGCTTTCCATGCCCCTAAGTGCTGGGGCAGCTACAAAATAATAAGGTGTCAGGTGGGGCTAACAGTCAAAGTAGAAGGGAGAACAGGTTTGAATCCCCATTTTGCAGATGAGGGAACTGAGGCACAGAGAAGTTAGGGACATGCCTAACAGCAGGTAGGTGGTGAAGTTGGGATAGAACTCAGGCTCTCTGACTCCCAGTTTCACACTCTTTCCACTGGACCACACTGCTTCTCAACATATGTGATACAAGGCGTAGGGTTAGGGACCCAAGTGCTTATATCGTGTGACCTGATTATCTCATTAGAGAAGCAGCGTGGCTCAGTGGAAAGAGCACAGGCTTTGGAGTCAGAGGTCATGGGTTCGAATCCCGGCTTTGCCACTTGTCAGCTGTATGACTGTGGGCAAGTCACTTAACTTCTCTGTGCCTCAGTTACCTCATCTGTAAAATGGGGATTAAGACTGTGAGCCCCACATGGGACAACCTGATTCCCCTGTGTCTACCCCAGCGCTTAGAACAGTGCTCTGCATATAATAAGCGCTTAACAAATACCAACATTATTATTATTACCCCAGCACTTGGTACAGTGTTTGGTACAGAATAAGCACTTAACAAATACCACAATCATTATTATTGTTATTATTATGTACCAAAGTGGCAATTGGTGAGGATGCAGAATGGGGAGATGAGTGATTCATCAGAGATGGCCTTTTGGAGGAGATGTGATTTCAGGAGAGCTTTGAATATGGAGAGATCTGTTCAGTGTGAAGGGAGAAGGAGTTCTAAGTAAGGGGGGTTTGGGGAGGGGGGCGGGAGCAAGAGGTGAGCAGTGGGAGAGAAGAAAATGAGGCACGGTGAGTCTTGGAGGGATTGATGTCATTTGAGGTAAATAGAGTTTGTCTGGGAATGCTTATTTGAGGAGGATGGCTTAGTTTTTGAAGCAGGACGTGGCATGGTTGGACAAAGGGGTGCACGGAGAGCCTTCCAAACATGGGGAATTTAAAGAAAAAAAAATTAAGCGCTTACTATGCGTCAAACACTGTGAATGGGACATGGTTTGTGTGTGCTTGGCTGGAGGAGAGAGGTCTCTCCTAGTCCCAGTGACTGACTCATCCCCTCCTTGTTGGAAATGTCAGAAAACACCAAGTTGTCATCTTGGCTGCCTTCCCTGGTATTTCTGAACTCTTCTGCCCAGAGAAGCATTGTGGCCTAGTGGAAAGAGCACCAGCTTGGGAGACAGCGGCTCCACCACTTGTCTGCTGAATGACTTTGGGCATGTCACTTCATTTCTCTGTACCTCCGTTACCTCATCTGTAAAATGGGGGATTAAGACTATGAGCCCTATGTGGGACAGGGTATGTCCAGCACGATGATCTTGTATCTACCCCAGCACTTAGTACATTGCCTGGCACAAGTAAGCACTTAAAAAAGACTGTAAAAAAATGATAAAAGGCCCTTTCTCCTGAGATTTCCCACCTCGGCCAGCATATCTTGCAGGCTTAGGAGTAGACCTAGCTACAAGCAGAAAATGGCACGGCGAGTCTCGATAATGAATCTAGCCATTACCAGGCCTCATGTAGCTTCCTCCTTCCTGTCATGGCTAAGATGTCATTCTAATAGTTTGCAGCTCTATCTGGTTGGCTTTCTTTTTCACCTCCTTTTCCTTTAGCACAGATTGGGAGAGTTTATCTAGAAACCACCCAATGTCCTGAAGATTCTCAGGCCACTTCAAGTAGTGTTGCCTCTGGATAAAGACCCTAATGGGTTGGTACTTCATCAGCTGATACTGAGAGAGTGATCCTGCCACTACCATGATTAGTCTATCCTTAAGGTCAGAGAAATATCTGCTCTGGGCAAAATTGAAGGCTTCAATACACCAGCCGTCTTTGAGGAACTGCCTCGTGACCACGCAAATTGTCTTTCTGCTGTTCCAGATGGCATCTCGGATGTTGCTAATATGATCTTCTCCTGGTAGGAAGTCTCTTTCTTCAAAGCACAAGTTAAATCTGTTGTTGTCATTGTACTGGGAGTCCAAGTGCATGAGAAAAGCTCTCTGGACCCACTCAAAGTCCTTGCCACTGAAGCACAAATAAGCATCATACTTACACGCATTTGATTCTGTCCTTTTTGGACGATCTCCTAACACCAATCTTGTGACGGTTTTGATCCCAGTGAAACAAAATCCCCGAAACTGTGTGTAAACGATGACACTAATTATGATCAGGAGCAAGGTCACAGTAAAGAAAAGGAAAAGTGAAAACTTGAGTGGCCTTAGGACTTCTTCTTCATCACAATCCTCCAAGGAAACGGAATAGAGTGAGACCCCAGAGAAGGAGTCTGGATACACACAGTACATGTCCTTGGGTGACCCCAAAAAAGTGACATTTGACTGGTTTAGCCAGCCTAGAAAGTCTCTGAGCTCACACTCACAGATGTACCTGTTATGGGTTATATCCAGAACTTGCAGGGACATGAAGAGGTTAGGATCAGGAGAAAACAACTGGTTTCTGGATAAATCCAAGAAGACTAAAGTGTTAGGTAAATCACCATGGGAGAGGGAAATCAATCGATTGGCATTCAGGCTAAGGATCTGAAGTGATTTCAAGTTACTGAAAACACCCGGTGGAAGGAAACTGAGGTAGTTGCTATTCAGATAGAGAACTCTGAGATGAGAAAGCCCCTTAAAAACATCCCAGCACGACCCTGACTCCCAGACAAGTTGCAACATATTTTCCCCGAGAAAAAGCTGCATCAAGCTGAAGTTCTCTTTGAAATGATAATTTTCATAACAATAGGAAAACCGATTTTGATTTAAAATGAGAACCTGGAGATTTGGAATTTGGAGAAGGAGGTACAGATCTCCCAAATCTTCCAGTCTGTTTCCTGCCAAGTGTAGAAATTCCGCCGAGTTGATACGGCCTTTCAGATGTACCAGTTTGTTACCAGCCAGAAAGGCACTGTCAATGCTTGGGAGAAAATGGATTTCTTTAATAGCATTGTCGCGGAGATCTAAGGTTCTTAATTCTTTCAGGTGGGTGAAGGTCTGGTCCTGAATTGCCCCAATGTGATTTTGCTGTAGATCAATATACTTTAGGTTAGGGAGGCCATCAAAATTGGAATTGTAAAGTTCACCTAGCAGGTTGTATGACAAGTTGAGAACTTGGAGAGTGTCGAGGCCATAAAATGCTCCTTTTTCAAACCTGTTTATCTTGTTGTGGGTGAGACTTAGGACTTTTAGTTTTTTGAGGGCCCAAAAGAGCCGGTCCCCGAGAGAAAAGATAAAGCCATGTGAGAGGTCCAGCTGAACCGCCGAACTTCTCTCGAGCCCTGAGAAGGTGTCGCTGTTGGGGTCCTTGATGTTATCAAACCCAAATCCCGAGCCCATGATGTGGTGGCGGAGCACCAGCGAGGACACCCGTGTCCCGTTGATGGCGGCACAGAAGTCTCGCGTGATGTCGGCAGACCAGCCGTTCCCTGAAACGTCCAGGGTGTCGAGGAGGATGTTCCTGAATGGGTTCCCACACGCTCCCCAGTCGACAGACCTGCGGCTGAACAGCTGGTTGTCGGCAAGGTTCAACAGGAAGAAGTGTTTTCCCCAGAGGCTCTGGAGATCCCTTTCGCACACGGAGGTGATCTGGTTTTTTGACAGGTCCAGGGTCTCCAGAGATCTCAACTCCCGAAACGAGGCGTGAAGGGGAAGACTTTGGATGCGGTTTGTGGACAGATCCAAGCGGATCAAGGAACGTAAGTCCCGCAAATGGCCGTCCCTGAGCACGGACTCCGAGAGGCCGCAGTAGAAGAGACGTAGCTCGAGCAGATTGGACAGTCCCCGGAAAGCGTCGGGATCCAAGAAGAGCTTTGGATTGTATCCCAAGTCCAAGACTTTGAGATTGGGCAGGTTCCTGAAAGCGTCTCTGTGGATGGCCAGAGCAGCGGTTTGGTTCCCGAGCTCCAGCAGCTCCAGCTTCTCCAGCAGAGGGAAGGAGGTGGCGTTCACTGTCCTGATATGGTTGAAGGCCAACAGAAGCCTCACTGTGGTGTTAGCGACCAGGGGCACCCGAGTGAGGTTGCAGAAATGGTACACGGCAATGGGTCCCGTGGTGGAGCAGGGCAGAACTCCTCGTGCAGGGCTGGCTCCCAACAGCATTCCCGAGAAGAGCACCAGGGGGAGCCACATCATGACTCTACAAGGAAGGAACAGGAGGAAAAAACATTATGCTTTATATTGGAATGAATGCCCATCAGTAAGTTCACATGCCTAGAGACTTGAGTTGAAATTAGGCATCTTCATGTCAGTTTTACTATGATGCCGGTTGGTTTTACTATGGCCAGGACTTCTTTCCCCTTATTTTTCTGGTGCTTTGAAGATGGACTCTCTGGCTTGACTACCAGCCTTTCAGAAAAATGCTCGGAGTGGGTTTTCTGCCTTCCTGAAACATCATTTTCTTTAGTATTTTATAAATCCCAGGTGTTGTGCGAATATAACATTTCCAAATTGATGGCTTTAAAATGTAAAGCTAGGCTAAGATAGGTTAATGTAAAGATACACAGAGGGGGCAGTGGAAGGGCCAGCTGGGGAGAGGCAGCCTGGAAGAGGAGAGGAAAGTTTCAGGAGAGAATTGTCCTGTGAGGTACCTCGCTGTTTGTGCCATCACTGCCAACACTTTGTCTTTGAAACCTCATCAGTCACAGACACCAGCTTGTTCCCCTCACCCACTGTTGAGAACAATGCTCAGGTTGGGAGGGGAGTGTTCTTTTTAATTTTACTGCTACATCTCCAAGGAAGCTTCTGTTTTTAATTGTACTCTCCCAAGCACTTAATTCAATGTTCTGCACACAGTAACTGCTCAATAAATACCAATTATTGATCGATTGATTGATCTCTCATCTTCCCCAGGTTATATTCCCACAGTTGCCACTTCAGCACTCATATGCTACATAAGTACCATGGCTTTCACAACTACCCATAACACTTACATACAAAATTTATATACCCTATTACTTGAGCATTTACTCATGTACATATTCCCCCTTTCCTTCCTCTTCCTAGTGGAATTTCTTTTATTGCTTATCTCTCCAGCTAGCTTCCTTGAGAGTAGGGAAATTATCCTGTTGGTCTCTCCCAAAAGCTTAGTACAGTTCTTTGCATACAAAAGATAATATTGACTGACTGATTAATGGAAACCTCGCTGCAGCAACAGAAAGCATAATATGAGCATCACAAATCATATTACACTGTCTTGGTTCTCCTGTCACTTCTGCCTGTGAAGAAATATTCCCTTTGCTGATATTCCTTGCAGCCATATACCATAGGCTCAGCATAAACAGTATAACGAATAATTAACCAAAGCACTGCAGGCCCCCAACTGGCTGGAAAAGCCTAAACGATTCATAGAATAAGAGTCATGCAGTAAGAAGTGAGTCGTTAATTTACAAGAAGGCTAATCTCATTAATTTCCATTATTGATTGACTGTTTCACTAGCAAAACAGATTACCCAGAAGAATCATAGCAACTCTTAAGAGTTCAAGTTTCTGCCCTGAGAACAAAACAATACAACTGAAGATGCTTCTTTTGGAGTGCAAGTGATTTGTGGTGGTGTTTTTAATAGACTTTTGAGGCAGTGAAAGACTAGAGCAGAGGCCTCTGGCAAGCATGTTTTATTACACTAAGAAGAATCTTGTCCTGTCAGTCAACTTTAACTGAACTATCCATTTTCCAATAAAAAGAAAATATCAGCAAGATTAATTCAGTGTTGCTGTAAACAACTGAAAAAAACCATAAAAGCTTTGATGGTCGGAGGAAAAAGAGATCCTCATTTATTTGCTTGCTAATTCTTTCTAAATCCCGGTTGGCCCAATATTTTGGCTTTAAACAGGAAGATTGTCAGTAAAATAATGCATTTCCTTCCCTGTGATAATACTGCCATGATGACTTGAGTTTTTTCAAAGAAAACTTATTTCCAGTACTTATCCAACTTATTTTCATTTTGGCATTTCAGTTTAAACAAATCACATTGCAGTAATCAGATTTGCTTATTAAATTTGTTTCCTCCATCGTAAATGAATCTTAACATCATCTTCAGTGGTATTTATTGAACACTTACTATGTGCAGAGCACTGTACTAAGCATTAGAAAGAAGACGGTACAATAGAGTTGACAGAGGAGTTCCCTAACCACAATAAGCACCCTTCTCTCCCCTAAGGGCTTCGTTGGTTCAGCAGGAAGGAGAGTGTCATGTTATCCCCAACAATGCCCTATGGAGAGAAGCCTGACAAGTAGCAGAAGGTAAGGGGATATTTCAATGTATCAGGGCCCTTTGACTGGCTTATAGATGGCTCCCAGGAGGTGATTAGCTGGGCTATCGATCAATTAAAGGGGGGGGGGGGCAAGGCAGGGCGGCATGAGCACTCGCATCCTTTCCTCTGTAACCCTACTGGACTCTTACTCCTCTTTGAAGTTTCTTTGCCTGTTCTTGTTTCTGTATTCTGACAGCATTTCCAAGGCTCTCTGTAGAGTTAAATCGTTTTCCTGCGTTTGTGTTTTCTCCAACTCAGATTAGTAAATTCCTAGGGAGGAGACACTATGCCCTCAGTGTTTAACATCGTGCTCTGCATCCTTTATGTACAATTCAAGTGATATGGGTAAACAGAAGAATCAATCAGGAGGATTTACTGAACGCCTACTGTGTGCAGTACCCTGTACCAGGCACTTGGGAGCATGCAGGAGAATTGGAAGACATGATAAATGATCAAATGCAGGGAAACCAGGGGAGGAAAACATAATTTACGATCAGTCGATTGTATTTATTCTCTGTACGATGTGCAGAGAACACTGTACTAAGCATTTGGGGAGAGTATAACAGAGAACCCCCTAGAGATTACAACTCAGATCAACCACATCACATTGTTTTAAAAGCCAAAGCACAAGTGATTAAATAAATACACCCACCATCCCAAGGAAAACAGTGGGTAAGAATCATGAAGTTCTACTCCATATGTCAGATTCTTCCTCATACTAGGATACTATGGCAAGACCTGGGCTCTTCAACTCAGAAAGGGGACCACAAGGATGACTAATTGTGGCCTTACCTAAAGTCAGGGGAATGGACTAAATGGCCTCTCAAGCTTCTTTACAGCCATAAGATTCTAAGTTTGGGGTCTGAAGTTCTAGGGAATATCAAATGTTCTAAAACTAACTGAGGCTGAATCCAGGATAAGTATGAAAAGTATATATGTCTGTGGCAAAGACAGTTAATGTGACAACCACATTTCTGACAATTATTGCTCTATCAGCTGCAATGATCCCTTATCTGGCTTCTCATTTTCACCATGCAGACAGAGAATTCTAGCAAGGTTAAGGCGAATAGGGCACCAGAATTGGATTAGATAATTTAAGCCATGAACTGCAATGTTTTCTTTGTCTTTCCTATTTAAGATGATGCAACTAATAGTGACTCATTGTTCTTGAATGTGCCTAAAAATCTTTGATTTGTGACTGCAGATAGCACACCATCTGGCATTATCATCAACAGCATTTATTGCATGCATACTGTGTACAGAGCATTGTCCTATATGCTTGGGGAAATACAGATGTTTAAGATATTTAGTCCCTGCCCCTAACTAGCTTATAATAATAAAAATAATTGTTATTTCCTAAGCACTTACTATGTGCCCAGCCCTGTCTAAGCACTGCAGTAGATAAAAATACAATCAAACCAGACACAGTCTCTGTCCCACACGAGTCTCACATTCTAATAGGGAGGGAGAGTAGGGAGAAAAAAGGAGACAAACTGCCAAATACGCAATGACGGTAATACTGGAATCTCCTGTCTTAAATGATGGATGAGCCTTAATCAAGGTATGAAGATGAGACCCAAGGTGTATACAATGGGCCTGTCACTCATGTTCCTGCTGGGTCATGGGGTGCAATAAGCGAGTAGGGCAAGGGTGCAGCACATAGAGAAGCCCGCTGTGTGACCTTGGGCAACCCACTTGACTTCTCTGTGCCTCACTTACCTCACCTGTAAAATGGAGATTAAGATTCTGAGCCCTCTGTGGGACAACCTGATTACCTCGTATCTACCCCAGTGCTTAGAACAGTGCTTGGCACATAGTAAGTGCTTAACAAATACCATAATTATTATCATGTAAGAATCTTACATACAAAATCCACTTTTTAAGGTATTTCTTTCTCTAGTGCTTACTGTGTGCCAGACACTACGAAGCCTGGGGGTAAATAGAAAATAATCAGATTGGACACAGTCCCTATCCCACATGGGGTTCATAGTCTTAATCCCCATTTTACAAATAAGGTAACTGAGGCACAGAGAAGTGAAGCAACTATTCCAAGGTCACACAGCAGACAAGTGGCAGAGCCAAAATTAGAACCCAGGTCTTTGGATTCCCGGGCCTGTGCTCTTTCCACTAGGCCACGCTGCTTCACATCTGGGCAAAGTGACCGCAGCATAGTTATGGGGCTACAGCACAGCATTGACACTAGTAGGCGGTTTCCAGGGTAGCTGTTTTGGTAGCTGCTGGGTGGCCTTCCCTGTCCACTTTAGCCAGCTATTTTCATGATTCATACTAAGCTTGTCCACAAGTAGGATGCTGTACATGGTTCTTTGGTGAGCAACCTTCAACACTGATGACACTAACCCAGCAGAGATATCCTGACTTTTTTTTCAACCCCTCTTATCTATCCCCACCACAATAAGGGGTGTGTGTGTGTGGGGGGGGGGTGATTTGCAAGTGGTAAAATAATATTAGCATAGATCCAAATGATAAAATGAAAGTAAACAATTGAATAATTAAAAAATAAACATATACACATCTGTTAAGGGCACATAATCAGGAAGCTGTTTCAACTCTGTTCCCTCAGCTGGCTTTCTTACAATTGTCTCTTTTGAACCCCTGCTAGGAAGCACTCAATACAGAAGAGAGCACACTCATCAGGTTGAGATGCCAAAATGGTGACCAGATTTTAAAGCAAATCATTCTGAAAATTCTGCAATGCTGTCTTTTTATCCAGGGGAGGGAAAAAAAACTTGAAGTCGTGGTTGTAGGTGGTGGTGGTCAGGAGTAGACTTGATGAGGAAGGAGGAGGGGAATTCCAGCCTAGAACCTAAGAATTGATAGATGAAGAGCCACAAAATGTCCTCCGGAAGCTACACTGTGGCTCCTGGGGAATCAGTTAGCCAAACCCTCATTCAGCCAGGTAGCCATTCAGCTAACTATTGAACCCTCATGGCATCCAGAATTCAACCCCTAACCTTCTGGTGTTTCAATCCAGGGAAAGATAGGCCCAACACAAGTAAATCCACACAAACCCTACACAGGACCAACTATAGCTAATGAAATACTAATTAAATGGGGAGATAGAAAGGACAAGTGATATGAAGGTTGCTGGAGCGATGAATGAAGCTGGAGCTAGATTAGGCTACAAAGACGGATGAGAATGTGAAGTGGGGTTTTGAAAGAGAGGAGGGACATAGCTTGGTGAAAAGGGGTGTGGGAGGCATCCAGGAATGGAGAGCAGTATGAGTGAGAGTAGCTCTGAGGTGGGAGAAGGTCAGTAAAATTGCTTGGCTGGAGAGGAAAAGCAGGCACCAGGCCAGAGATAAGGAGGAGTGGGAGGTAACTGAATGCCAGGGAGGAAGGTGGAAGGAGGAGAAGCAGCGTGGCTCAGTGGAAAGAGCCCGGGCTTGGGAGTCAGAGGTCATGAGTTCGAATCCCAGCTCTGCCATTTGTCAGCTGTGTGACTGTGGGCAAGTCACTTACCTTCTCTGTGCCTCAGTTACCTCATCTGTAAATGGGGATTAACTGTGAGCCTCACGTGGGACAACCTGATTACCCTGTATCTACCCCAGCGCTTAGAACAGTGCTCGGCACATAGTAAGCGCTTAACAAATACCAACATTATTATTATTATTAGTTGACTCTGAAGCCCAAGGTTAGAGAGAGGTCATAGGCTAAACTATGGAATTTCTATGGCGTGTTATGGCATGTATGTAGAACTTGCAAGGGAGCTCTGTGGAGAATTTAGGACACTCCTGGTGCTATTTTGCAAATGACAGAACTTAGTTTCCAGAACTTCAAGTCATGCAAACTGACTAGCAATCTCCAGCACTTGTGTGCTTATTTATACCCTCCCTGAGCACTTTGGTATATAGGTTATTTAATTTTCCATTCAATTACTTCATACACACACACCCCTGCGATCTGTGGCAGAAGAGTCCCATGCAGAGTTGAATATATTTGCCATTTCCCGTGAGGGCATTTATGGGATTATTAATTGTGTTCCAGGGGTATATACGCAGAGGTGTGGAAGACTGAAGTTATGATATAATTATTCCGGAGGACACCTTTAAAGACTTCAGTGGAACTGGGCCACCTTGGAAGTTGAACTCCTCATTCCCAATTAAAGGTAACTGAAAACTTAATTACTACAGCCTTGCACATAGCCAGGCACACAGAGAAATAGTTTGTCAGTGTAGTAGAAAAATGGTGATTTTGTTACCTGCTGAACACTTAAGCGGAGTGTGAGACAAAAAGAAAGTTATTTGGGCTACTGAATTATTTTGTAGTTATTTGCAGGGTTGAGTTCCTTTGTATCAAAGGCATTGGATCCAAAAGACAAAACAGGAAAAGCACAGTCAATGCAAACCTCGATATTTCTGCCAATTACTGTTAATTAGGCTAATGAGACTAGCAAGAAAGGGGTCATAGTCTCTTCTGTTTGGGTTGAGATTCCTTTAGCTGAAATTCTTGGCCAGAAACAGAGAAGGTTTGCTTGTTTCGCTAATTGGTCAGGCCTAAAGCTCTGAGCTAAATGTCTTCCCAGTAAATACACAAAGCTTTGCTGCTTCAGCATGAGCCTTGCACTCTGTGCATCACACTTGGATAGAGAATCACTTAGGCAAAGGCTTGCATTATGTTGATTTAATGTTTGGCCTTCAACAAATATAATAACAATAATAGACTTTTTGGCAGTGCCTAGAGATCCTGAGCTCTGCTCTTGCTGGCAACATGTAGGCTTTGTAGCCGAATGGAAG
The DNA here is from genome assembly GCF_004115215.2 of Ornithorhynchus anatinus. Taxonomy (NCBI): domain Eukaryota; kingdom Metazoa; phylum Chordata; class Mammalia; order Monotremata; family Ornithorhynchidae; genus Ornithorhynchus; species Ornithorhynchus anatinus. The sequence continues at coordinate 6,733,987 of NC_041746.1, read as the reverse complement.
ATGAGTATGTGTTCCCTTGGCCCTATAGCCCTGCTTGGCTGTGATGAAAATTTAGTTCATTAACTAATAAGCGCCAATAGAGAATTTTACCCAGAATTTCAGGAACTGTAAAACTGTTTGATCAATTTAAAGTGCACATTTGAAGATAAATAATGATTGCCTATGGCTCTAGTGAAGACAGGGCAATAAAATTGTACCATGGTGACTTACAGTGGGGTACTTTTACCCATCTGTTTGCAGTAATATAGTATTAATCCAAGTCAGTACAATAGATATAGAGAAGTTAAATTTTTGATCAGTGACAGCAACATGTGGACAGATGGACCGATTCTGATTGCTGGAAAACAAAATTGCTGGGCATGAATTGGATGTTTTGGTCAACCTTGCACATACACAGATTGTGTGTGTGTATGTGTGTGTGTATGTATGTTATGGACATGTGTGCATGTGTTGATGTGCATGTGTATGCAAACACGTATACACATTTCTTTTTGATGGTCTGTGGCCATTCTTCACCAGTTTGGCAGATTGGAAAACTGAAGTTTACATCTTCATGTATAAGTTGCGTTTGTCTATGTGGGCCATTAGAAAGATAGCTTCTACTCAAAGCGCTGTGAGCTTAGCCGGAGAAAAAAACAAATAACAGAACTGAAAGATTGTTTTTGCTAAAGAGAACATTTGCTTCTTTCTGTCTGAAAAGTTTTTAAGAAGATTATCCTAAGTAAAAATCTACCTCTCCACCTCTGACCCCTCTCCTTCTCTGCGGTCTCATATTTCTTCCTGCTTTCAGAACATCTCTACATCCTGCCGACACCTCAAACTTAACATATCTGAAACAGAACTCCTCACCTTCCCATCTAAACCCTGTCCTCCCCTTGATTTTCTCATCACTTTTAGACATTACCATCCTCTTTTGCCTTATCCTCAACTCACCTTTCGTTCAACCTACATATTAATGTCACCAAATCATGTTGGTTCTACCCTCTCAGCATCTCTAGCATCCATCCCTTCCTCTCCATCCAACTGCTGCCATGCTGATCCAAGCACTATCATATCCTACCACTGCATCACCCTCCTCACTGATCTCCCTGCCTCCGGTCTCTCCCCCCTCCAGTTTGTACATCTCTAGGCTGCCCAGATCATTTTTCAAAAAAAAATTTAGTCCATATCTCCCCACTCCTCAAGAGCCTCCAGTGGTTGCCCATCCACCTCTGCATCAAACATAAACTGCTTACCATTACCTTTAAGGCACTCATTCATTCATTCATTCAATTGTATTTATTGAGCGCTTACTGTGAACACAGCACTGTACTAAGCGCTTGGAAAGAACAATACAGCAAAACAGTACGATACACTCAATTAGTTCTTCCCCTCGTACCTTACTTTGCAGATTGATTATATCCCAACTCATACACTTCACCCCTCTAGCACCAGCATACTCATTCCTCCTCATTCTTGTCTCTCCTGCTGCTGACCCCTTGCTCATGTCCTCTTTCTGTCCACAGTTCTCCCCGCTTTCAAAGCCCTTCTTAAAAGTCACATCTCTAAGAGGCCATCACTGGCTGAGCCCTCACTTCTCTTACCTACTCACCCCTCTGGATTGCCTATTCACTCAAACCTGTACCCCATAAGCATTTGATATTCACCTCCCCATCACTGCACTTATGTATATAGCCTTATGATGTGTCATTTCCTCTATCTGTAATTTTTCAGCATTTCCCCCTCTAGACTTCTTGAGGGAAGGGATCGTGCCTACCAACTCTGTTGAACTGGACTCCCCCGAACTTTTAGTTCAGTGCTCAGCAGTTATGGATTCATTGATTAGAATGGCAGCAAAGAGCACAACCAGCTACAGTACTAGTGGGGACAGTGCTCAAGATGATTGTGACAGTACAACAGAAGCTTCAGGGCAGAGGGAGAGCCAGGAGGAGGGTCAGGGCTATGGTTCTTCACCCCGCGGGCCCCAAGCTGGCAGAGGAAGTTACAGGGATCCAGCCCTCCCAGAACTGTTCTGTGGCTGTTCTAGCTTTGATTGGGGTTTCCGGGGGTGGGGCTTGGGCAGAGCTACCCCGGGTTGGGAGACGCAGGGGACAGTAGTAGGAGATTGCCTCTGATTCCCGGAGTGGTCCCAATGTGAGATGTGGGACAGAGCCTGGGTCCGATTATCTTGTATCTAACTCAGGACTTTAGCACAGTGTTTGGCACATTGTAAGCATTTAACTAACACAGTTATTATTACTTCTGTCAAGGACCTTGGCCCAGGCTAGAGTGAACTGCTTAGGAGGCAGCCCTGTGGCACTTCCTTTAGTCCCAGAATAGCCCCGAGGCCAAAGTTCTCGCAGGGGAACCGTGAGATCCCTGGGACTGGGGAGGCTCTGCTCTGCCCCGAGACACGGATGGGGTTTCCTCTCCAGCTGTCCACTTCTCGGCCTGGAGCACCCCGAACCCCAGTGGGGTGATCCCGATGGACAGAGATCCAGAGTTGGAAGCCAGCCTCATTCCACCCCAGAGTATGTGATGTCATCGCGATTGGAGGCCACCCTGACCCAGCTGCAGCTCCAGCTGGCTTTGCTTGGGTACTCTTTAAGCCCGAGTTCAGGAATAGTAAAAGAAGAGATTTTTAAGGATAATAATAATAATAATAATATTTTGTTACGTGCTTACTACGTGCCAAGCACCGTTCTAAGCGCTGGGGCAGATACAGGCAATCGGGGTGTCCCACGTGGGACTCACAGTCGTAATCCCCATTTTACAGATGAGGTAACTGAGGCACAGAGAAGTGAAGAAGTGACTTGTCCAAAGTCAACCAGCTGATGAATGGCGGAGACGGGATTAGAACCCACGACCTCCGACTCCCAAGCCCATAACTCTTTCCACTAAGCCACGCTGCTCTTCAAGGATGCCAATTCATTCACATTCACGTGATAGAGGGTTGTGCGTTTGTGTGTGCAGGCCCACAGCGAAATGCGTGACAGAGGTTAAACTCTAGCCATGAAGTTCTACTTTTAAGGGATGCCGTCTCAGTGCCGGATGGCACACCGTTGCCCTCTCCTAGATTCAGAGGACCAGTAATTTGGGGGTTGCATTAGCACAGATCCACGAAATAGATCCTTGAAATCTAAGCGAGCTAACCCAAACTCCGGGGACCCAAGGCTCTCCCCGATTAATGTTGTTTCAGTTGAGTTTCCCTGCAGACTGCCTGGAACTTCCTTCGCCCTCCGCGGAGATCTTCTTTTACTGTATTTATAATGATGTCCGCGTCCCCCCCGCCCCGTCCCTCCCCCCCCCCCCCGGGGGGGGTTCTTGGTATCTTTTGCACCAAGAGGGAGTTTTCATCGGATCGGCGTGATTTTGGCAGGGGGCCCGGCCGTGGTAAAGCTCTGTGGTTTTCCAAGGGGGAGGAAATCTGAAGGCGGGGCGTCTTGGCAAACGGCCGGGCAGGTTTGGGGGAGCCCTTCCCCGCGTGCTCCAGGGTCACCCTTCGCCCCTGCCCCCCTCCGGGTGCCCAGGAACCAATGCCCACCCCCCGCGTGGGCCCGGGACACCTCCCTCCCTCCCTCCCTCCCTCGCGTGCCCAGAAAGGTGCCCTCTGTCCCACCGCGTTTGCCCCGGGGTCCCGGGGTCCCTACCCACTTGGCCAGGGCAGGTTGTTGTCTCCTTCGGACCCGGGGCTGCTCCTCCTCCTGCTCCAAGTGCCACCCTTCTCCCTTCCTCCCTCCCCCCCGCCCCTCGTCCCAAATCCTCCCTCCCTCCAGACCCTCCTCGACCCTCCCCCCGGCTCCGCCCTGCCGGGAAGGGCTGAATGTCCGGGCCCGGCGGGGGTCGGGGGTCCCGGGCCGGGGAGGGGTGTGTGTGGTCGGGGGCGTTGGTCCCGGGGCGGGGACGGGGTCGCCGGGAGGCGGGGGTCCCGGGGCGGGGAGGGACCGCCGGCAGGGGGCGTGTGTGTGGCGGGGGGCGGGGTTGGCCCTTGGGGCCGGTGGCGGCCTGCTCGACTCCTTTGTGGCAGGGCTCAAAGCCACAGCCTTCCCCCCGCCCGGCCCCCACGAAGCCCAGGGACGGAGCCAACACAGTCATCAACATCATCATAATGTTGGTATTTGTTAAGCGCTTCCTATGTGCAGAGCACTGTACTAAGCGCTGGGGGAGAAATAGGGTCATCAGGCTGTCCCATGTGGGGCTCACAGTCTTCATCCCCATTTTACAGATGAGGGAACTGAGGCCCAGAGAACTGAAGTGACTTGCCCACAGTCACACAGCTGACAAGTGACATTCGAACCCATGACCTCGACTCCCAAGCCCGGGCTCTTTCCACTGCTGCTCCTCTAACGCCCTCTACGATGCCCCTTCCATCTCTGGCATTTTTGCCATCCCCCTTGAGCCTTGCCACGCGGTTTAGGGGATAGAGCCCGGGCTTGGGAGTCAGGAGGACCTGGGTTCTAATCCCGCCTCCGCCCCTTCTCCGCCGGGCGGCCTCGGGCAAGTCACTTCTCTGGGCCTCAGTCGGCTCATCTTTGAAATGGAGATTGAGACTGAGAGCCCCACGTGGGACAGGGGCTGCGGCCAACCCCGTCGGCTTGCATCCACTCCGGCGCTTAGTACAGTGCCTGGCGCATAGCGCTTAACAAATACCAGAATCATCCCGATTATTATGAGGACCGAACATGCAACGCACAGAGCCGGCAAGGCGAGTCGGCGATGCAGCTAGGTGCTGAGCGGCAACGAAGCCGGGCCAACCTGTTGGCTTTCTGCCGAGAAATGGGCCCAGATAAACCGGTTTTAGGTCACGATCCTGGGCGACCCCGGTGGGAGATGATTAGCCCGGGCAGGGCTCGGCTCCCTCCACGTGGACCAGCCGCTTCCAGGTGCCGCAGGGCAGGCCCGAGGTCACCGGAGCCGCCCTCCTCCTCCTCCGCAGAAAAACAGCAACCCCCAACATCAAAGTACAAGTAGGTATATATATATTTTTCTCCTTTTAAATAAGAGTTCCAACTGTCGCGCCTGTTTGGGTGTGCAAAAAAAAAAATAGACATTTTGTCACTGTCTGTTTCACTGCTTTAATCCCTTCTTTTGCTGCGTTTTTCTTAACCCCAGGTGCGGGATTTTTTTTTTTACCAGATTACCAAACAGATGTTTAAGAGGAAATAAATATGTTGTAATCATTCAGTAGGTAGAGAGGATTAACTAAAGATTCTGGAATTTTCGAGGGTCTGAAGCTCTGTGGATTTTGGGGTGTAAAATGGGCCGAGTTTATTAGGTGGGCCGTGGTTCATTCAGTTGTATTTGAGTGCATACTGTGTGCAGAGCACTGTACTAAGCGCTTGGAAAGTACAATAAAGAGAGACAGTTCCTGCCCACAAACGGCTTTTGGTCTGAAGCTACTCAAAGGACAGATCTAGTTACCAAATGCAAAATGAGCCAGAATGTTGCGGCACCCAATTGACTGGGCAGTGTAGGTGGTGCTTCAGGACTTCCGTGGCCTTGACGGTTGTGCCACAATCAATCATATTATTTATTTTTAATGGTATCTGTTAAGCATTCGTTACGAGCTAGGCACTGTACTAAGCACTGTGGTAGATTCAAGCTAATCGGATTGTGCACGGTCCATGTCCCACATGGGCCTTACAGTCTTAATTTCTGTTTTACAAATGAGGTAACTGAAGTACAGAGAATCATACAGCATGCTGGCATGTGGCATAGTCAGGATTGGAACCCAGGACCTCTGACTCCCAGACCCATGTTCTTTATACTAGGCCACACTGCTGAGCTGTGGAACTTGGCAGCAGAAACAAAGTTGGGGCTGGGGGGGATGGGACATTCTAGATGTTTAAAAGTGCCAGACCCAAAGGGGTACTTGTACCAGAAGAGGGAATGATCAGCTTCAAACCAGACCGTACAGTATAAAACCAGATGACAGGCCACTCTTCGCACACTCTATCAACCTTGTAATCTCCTTCCCTACTATAAGTGAGCTGTCCTCTGTTTCAAAATGGCAAAACTCACTTTTCCCACGCAAACTGATTCCATGAAATCTACCCAGAAAAGCCTTGCCTGGCTCCAATCACTCTGATCCATTCAGTTTCCCCTTCCACTCACCACTTAGATAGGCATATAGTGTGTTGACATGACTTCTGTTGTTTGGCTTCATATGCGCTTTTATGCTTCTTTCACTTGTGTGATTTATTTGGGTATTGAGGAATTTGGGTCTTTTTTTTAAAACTTCTCCGGGTCAGGAGCCATGTCTGCTTTTTGTTTTCATTTTCCCCTGTATGGCGATCTGCACACAGTAGCCATGGAGTTAATTTATTGCTTTGACTGATTGATTTGAAGTTGGGTGGTTAATCCCAGGCCTTACTGACTGTGCATCATTAATAATGGCAATGCTTAGTGAACCTGGGAATATAGATGGAAAACAAACTCACTTCAGAATCTGCTTTGAGTTGCCAAGAATGCAGGGAGGAAAGGCCAAATCTGGGTGGACCAAACAGTTGCGTCTTTTTAAAAAAGTGATATCAGAATCCCTTGTTTACAGAATCATATTAGTTTGGGTTATATTCTGAATTGTTCTGATTGGAGGCATTAGGAGGGAATAGATGACTTCTCGCAGACCTTCTCGGCTCTAGGATGTTGAATCTGTATCAGAATTTTGGAGAAGAAACTGGGAAGTGAAAACTGAAGTGCTTTCTAGATTTCTTTTTCATTGCAGCCCTTGGTTGAAACTGAATGGAGTGAAACTCCGGATAACGAGTCGGGGTATGCACAGTACATATCTTGGGCAGATTTAAACAAGGTGACATTTGTTTGACTCAGCCAGTCTATAAAGTCTCTCAGCGCACATGTACAGATGTACCTGTTGTGTGTTAAATCCAGGACTTTCAATGCATGGAATAGTTTGGGATCTGGAGAGAGCAGTTGATTTCTGGATAAATCAAGTTTCTCCAAATTTGCAGGTAAATCGCTGTGAGAAAGTGATGTTAGTCTATTGGAGTTCAGGTTAAGTATCTGAAGTGATATCAGGCCTCTAAAGACTCCCGGTGGAAGGAACTTAAGGTTATTGCTGTTTAAGTAGAGTACCTGCAGACGAGAAAGCCCGTTAAACACATCCCAGCACGACCCTGTCTCCCAGACAAGTTGCAACATATTTTCCCCGAGAAAAAGTTTCAGTAAGCTTGAGTTCTGTGAAAAATGGTAATTTCCATAACAATGGGAAAACCGATTTTGATTTAAAATGAGAACCCGGAGATGTGGAATTTGGAGAAGGAAGTACAGATCTCCCAAATCTTCCAGTCTGTTTTCTGCCAAGTGTAGAAATTCCGCCGAGATGATACGGCCTTTCAGATGTACCAGTTTGTTACCAGCCAGAAAGGCACTGTCAATGCTTGGGAGAAAATGGATTTCTTTAATAGCATTGTCACGGAGATCTAAGGTTCTTAATTCTTTCAGGTGGGTGAAGGTCTGGTCCTGAATTGCCCCAATGTGATTTTGTTTTAGATCAATATACTTTAGTTTAGGGAGGCCATCAAAATTGGAATTGTAAAGTTCACCAAGCAGGTTGTATGACAGGTTAAGAATTTGGAGAGTGTCGAGGCCATAAAATGCCCCTTTTTCAAACTTGTTTATCTTGTTGTGGGTGAGACTTAGGACTTTCAGTCTTTTGAGGGCCCAAAAAAGCCGGGTGCCGAGAGAGAAGATAAAGCCATGTGAGAGGTCCAGTTGAACCGCCGAACTTCTCTCGAGCCCTGAGAAAGTGTCGCTGTTGGGTTCCTTGAGGTTCTCAAACCCAAATCCCGAGCCCATGACGTGGTGGCGGAGCACCAGCGAGGAAACCCGTGTCCCGTTGATGGCGGCACAGAAGTCTTGCGTGATGTTGGCGGACCAGCCGTTCCCCGAAACGTCCAGGGTGTCGAGGAAGATGTTCCTGAATGGGTTCCCACACGCTCCCCAGTCGACAGGCCTGCAGCTGAACAGCTGGTTGTCGGCAAGGTTCAACAGGGACAAGTGTTTTCCCCGGAGGCTCTGGAGATCCCTTTCGCACACAGAGGAGATCTGGTTTTTTGACAGGTCCAGGGTCTCCAGAGATCTCAACTCCTGAAACGAGGCATGAAGGGGAAGACTTTGGATGCGGTTTGCGGACAGATCCAAGCGGATCAAGGAACGTAAGTCCCGCAAGTGGCCGTCCCTGAGCACGGACTCCGAGAGGCCGCAGTAGAAGAGACGTAGCTCGAGCAGATTGGACAGTCCCCGGAAAGCGTCGGGATCCAAGAAGAGCTTTGGATTGTATCCCAAGTCCAAGACTTTGAGATTGGGCAGGTTCCTGAAAGCGTCTCTGTGGATGGTCAGAGCAGCGGTTTGGTTCCCAAGCTCCAGCAGCTCCAGCTTCTCCAGCAGAGGGAAAGAGGTGGCGTTCACTGTCCTGATATGGTTGAAGGCCAACAGAAGCCTCACTGTGGTGTTAGCGACCAGGGGCACCCGAGTGAGGTTGCAGAAATGGTACACGGCAATGGGTCCCGTTGTGGAGCAGGGCAGAAGTCCTCGTGCAGGGCTGGCTCCCAACAGCATTCCCAAGAAGAGCATCAGGGGGAGCCACATCGTGATTCTACAAGGAAGAAGCAAGAGGAAAAAAAGTTCTGTAAATATATAGGACGGACTGTTCTGAAAAGGAAATCAATCTGTCAGTTATATTTATTGAGCACTTACAGGGTGCTCTACACATGTACCAAGCGCTTGAAAGGTTGGACAGGAGAAAAACTTTGGCTCCTAACCCCACAACTCACTCTGTCTGAGGATTATTAGGCCCCGAGGGAGGGATTTCTAAGCAAATAAAAGACCCATCATTACTTTGACAGGATACGACCTAAAGGAGGAGGCAGGTCATAGCAAGACTATCTGTAGATTCACCTCTAAGAACCATAAAAACTCCTAATTACAAATTCAAGTGACAGCTCCACATAGTTTTGCAGAGATGTACACATAACAGGAAGTAGTAAAGGTAGATGATGTCATTGGGTGAAGGAGGGGATATTGGGTAGGACAGTGCGTCCTTGGCAAGATATTAGAGACAAAAGTAGAGCATGTTTGAGAGAAACATTGAGGTCCATCCCTAACCCTGAGGCAGGGTGTAAGGAAGGTAACTATCACACCGTACCCTCAAGCATGCTAGTTGATGATGGGGTCTCCTGTCTTAAATGGTGGTCAAGGCTTGGTCCAGTCCCGAAGCCGGGGTGAAGGAATTCATTAAACCGAAAGGGGTTTGCACACCACTACTCACTTCCACTCTCTCATCCCTTGCAATTTTGGGTGCAAAGAGTGAGCAGAGGGCACCCAATGCGAAGTATAGGAAACCTTTTCACCCGCACTTCCCATTTACGGCAGAGGTTACAGCAGCATATATAGCCAGGACTCTGGTGCTGGTAAGACTGTGAGTCCCCCGTGGGACAACTTGATTCCCCTGTGTCTACCCCAGCGCTTAGAACAGTGCTCTGCACATAGTAAGCACTTAACAAATACCAACATTATTATGAGAAGCAGCGTGGCTCAGTGGAAAGAGCACGGGCTTTGGAGTCAGAGGTCATGGGTTCGGATCCCGGCTCAGCCACTTAGCAGCTATGTGACTTTGGGCAAGTCACTTAACTTCTCGGTCCCTCAGTTACCTCTCTGTAAAATGGGGATGAAGACTGTGAGCCCCACGTGGGACAACCTGATTCCCCTGTGTCTACCCTGGCGCTTAGAACAGTGCTCGGCACATAGTAAGCACTTAAATACAAATACCAACATTATTATTCCAGAAGTTTCCCAAAATTGGAGAGGAGAGGAAGAGCTGGGGATTACCGTTAATGATCACAATAATGATAATAACTGTGGTCTTCGTTCAGTGCTTACTATGTGCCAAGCACTGCACTAAGTTCTGGGGTAGATACAAGGTAATCAGACTATGGGACTCATAGTCTAAGTAGAAGGAAGAGCAAGTATTGAATCCCCATTTTGCAGATGAGAGAACTGAGGGACAGGAAGAGAAGTGACTTGCCCAGGGTCACACAGCAGGCAAATGCCGGAGCCAGGATCACAACCCAGGTTCTCTGACTCCCAGGCCTGTGATCTTTCCACTAGGCCAGACTGTTTCTCAGTTAGGGAGAGATGATGAAAGTTGAGTACAGGGATGGGCAGCTATGATAATGATTGAGGTCTTTTCTCTTCTCAGGGAGAGAGGGACAGATCTAAAGGAATTGGAAGAGAGAAGGAGGTAGATCAGTGAATTCTTCTTCCCTCACTGTTTAGGAACAAACATCACACCTAGATCATTATCCTCTGCAGTTTAATATGTTCAGTGTAATGATGAGTGTACTGTGCCATTTAACTGAAGCACCGCAGGCAACGTAATGACAGGCAAATAAATACACTTTATGTAAAAGAAGAAGAAAAGGGGCCATCCATTTTAAAGTGGGATGATCCCATTATGTTCACCGATTAGCTGTTCAATAGTGGAAATAGATTGCTCAGAAGCATTTCAGTGAAAACACTTCAAGCTTCGTCCCTGAAGACAAAACTTAAGTGATTTGTGGTGGTATTTTTTGTAGACCTTAGGGCTCCTGCAGATTACATCAAGTTAAGTGTTCAGTCGTATCTGCCAACTTTTCCTAAGGTATCTTTCCCTAATTACAAAAACATTTGACTGGGCAATAAGTGTCATATAAAACCAAGGGAAGTGATTTTCCTCATCCTTTTATTCAGAAAATATCCTTTATAATTTTTAAATTGCCAATTGGCTCTCCCCATTATTTTAAATATTAAGATTGCTCACAGAAAACTAAGACTTTTCCTTTATCTGGATTAAAACCGATTATTTTCCAAGTCATTTTATCTGTCAGTATTTCACCATATTTTAGATTCTTTTAGGTTTTGCACAGCATAAACAGTGAAGGATAAAAGTGCACTTCAGCCGTATTCCTGAATTCCTTCATACAGTTCCTGTTGAATTGCTGAAATTTCCACCCTTTTAAAGGAGGTTTTTTGAAATTAGGGTGATTGACAAGCAACTCGGTTTTTAAAGAAGCGTGGGATAAATAGTATAACAAATATTAATTTTTTTAGAATGTTTCAGTTCAGGTTTTGCAGTTGAGAGGGTGAAAATTATAGCAAGTTTTGGGGGAATGTGAAAAGTTCACAAATTTATATGGCATTTTAAGTCCCAAGAAAAGTTTCATTAAGCATTCTTTAAAATATTACGGGAGTTGTCACCTATCTGACATGCACCTTATCCCTAGTCTTTAAAACTAAGCTATTTTTCACACCTCTTATATAGGTCTTTTTTTAAATGGCATTTGTTAAGCACTTACTATGTGCCAGGCACTGTACTAACTGCCAGGGATCGCCTTTGCCAACCATAGTTTTTCTAGCTGTGGTTCTGGATATTACACTTCATGTTTAGTCTACTGTACTGGATGGGCGGTCACAACTCTAGAGTTTTGAGGAACCATGGTTTTTTATGCCTGTGTACCGTGACAGCTCCCTGACTGACTAGTGCTAGCCCAAGCACTTTCAACTCAAAATCTGAACTCGGGCCTCGAGGGCGAAGGAGTGGTAGGGTCTTAGGCCTCAAAATAATCCCTTTCCTCTGTCCCATGCCCTACAGACAACTAGTGGGTACACCTACACACACACACACACACACACACACACACACACAGAGTGACAGGGCCAACAAAAGGAGAGGGGCCAAGGGAGAATTGTAGGAGAAAAGTAATGAGAAAGAAGGAGAGAAAACTGAGGAGGAAAGAAAGAATGAGTATTTCCACTAGGAGTTTCTGAAGAGCTGTACTTCAGCAGTCTGATGAGTATTTAAATTTTGTTTTGTGTGAAATGATGACTGGTTCTTTGGCTTCTCATGCTTACTGCCCATTTGCCCATGATAGCTATTAAGAGCTGTGGAACCATTGCTTTTTTAATGGTATTTGTTAAGTGCTTACTATCAATCAGTGGTATTTATTGTGTTTTCTATACCTAGAGGACTGCCAGGCACTGCTGTAAGCTCTGGGGGAGATACAAGAAAATCAGGTTGGACACAGTGCTTGTATCATGTGGTACAGTATTAATCCCCATTTTACAGATTGAGCCACAGAGAAGTTAAGCAACTTGCCCAAGGTCACACAGCAGACAAGTGACAGAGCCCGGATTAAAACCCGGGTCCTCCTGGCTCCCAGGCCCACGCTTTATCCATTAGGCCATGCTGCTTCATGTTGCCTCCGTAGTAAAGACCCTGACAACATGTTCCGTGTAAATTAGAAAACCATATAAGGAGGTGAGGGGCAGAGCCACAATACTAGGGAAGCAATATGGCTTAGTGGAAACACAAGGCTGGGAGTCAGAGGTTATGGGTTTTAATCCTGCCTCTGATACGTGACTGCTGTGTGACCTTGGGCAAGTCGCTTAATTCCTACAGACCTCAGTTACCTCATCTGTAAAATGGTGATCAAGATTGTGAGCCCCACGTGGAACATGGGCTTTGTCCATTCTGATTGGCTTGTACATACTAGTGTCTGGCACATACTAAGTACTTAACAAATACTATGAAAATACTATGGTGGGTTAGGGATAGAGGAGGAAGTGATGAAAAGAAATTACAAAACAGAAATGTTGGTCTGGGAGAGATTATTGACTGCAAGAAACAGAGAACTGTCAATAGGAACCTCAGCCAATATAAACATAACTTTGCTGTCAGGGGATTGCTGTGCTCAGTGAGTTGTGAGGCTTGGAGCCAGGAGAAAGGAAAAGAGGTGTGTGAAAACCCAAGCCACTGGTATCTTAGCTGTACAGGCTGTTGGCTCAGCAGGGATTAAACCTGAGGGATCCAAGGCAGGTGGAGTGGGTGAACCTTGAAATTCATTCATTCAGTCGTATTTATTGAGCTCAGTAAAGGCTAATAAGCCTTGTAGGCATGGGAGAGTGACCAACCCTGGGGCAAAGGTTGGCAAAGGAGGGCAATTGCTCAAGTCCTTCCTGCTCAACTAATTAGGAGCTACCAGTTTTGCCCTACTATTGGGGCTGGGTAGGATCAGGCAGTCACAGGAACAGATCTACCCATATAAGGAAGCAGATCAGAGTAAGGGAAGGGGAAGGGAAAAGTACTGAAAGATACAGGGAAGGTACAAAAGGGGAATGAAGAGTTGTTTGGGCCCTGGGCATATTTCCTTGTTGGGGCTTCTGGCATGCGGGTGGGGAGGGTAGCAGCGTCGGGGAGTGGTGAGGGAGGAAGCCTAAAACTCCAGATATTTAGAACTTCCAGAATTCCAGAGTCTTTATCCCCAGAGGTGGAATCTGCTTACTGGGCATGCTCTCAGCCGCAGTCACCGAAACAGCATTAGAGGACTTCTTGCCAAGAAAAGGCCCAAGTTCAGACTCAGGAAATATCTTAGAGGCGAAAAATGGGCGGAGGGCTGAGGTCGGGGCCAAGACAAGGTGGTAGAGTCCTCCATGCTCATGTGCTGCTGTTGAAGTATACAGTGGCAGGTATTGGAGATGCTTCAAATCTAAACAACCTGCCTAAAATGGGTGAAATGATATTCTTCAAAAAAATAGTTTTTCTGCATTTTAAAGCCCTCCTAGGTTTTTCTTTATTATCTCCTAGCCAGTCTCTTTTCCAGAAGCTCTGGGACTCCTGTCACCCAGGTAGGAGTCCTTCCATATGTTGGAGGGAGAAACAGGGGAGATTGGGTTTTTCAGAGACCTGAGCATCCCATTTCACCCCTGGGATAAGGCTGGGAACTACTCTGCGGTCCCACTCCCTGCTCCTCCACCTTCCCCGAGTGTGATCCAGGACATGGCAAATTCCATTTACGCTGCCAAATGATACTAGAAAAGTGAGATCTCGTCGATGGAATTTGTTCAGTGCCAACTGAATGCACAGCACTGTACTGACTGCTTTGGAAAATACACTCAAAGCAAAAGAATTAGTCCCTGACCTCAGGAAAGTTACAGTCTAATGAGGGAGGCAAATTTTGATTCTGTTTACTTCTTTCATTTCCAAAGCATTTTCACATTATCTCAATTTTGTCCTCACAGTACTTCTGCATAGTAGGAAAAGACAGATATTATTTTTCCCGGTTTCCTGATGAAGAAACTAAGGGGAAGAGAGGTTAAATAACTTGCCCAAGAGATCATAGCAGGCAAGTGGAAGAGCCAGGATGAGAACCTGGGTTCTCTGACTCCTAACATCCTGTTGTTTAAGTATGTCTTGTTTTTTAAAAGTAGGAGGTGAATAGCAGGGATCAGCAGACCTGCAGTTTCCTCCCCACCTTCCCCCTGCCCCAGTTCTGGCCAAGGACCTACCCTGACCCCAGTGGATGGCCGGGGGGGGGGGCCCCTCAGCATCCCAGGTGAGCGGAGAGACCCAGCCCCAGATGACTGGTCAAAGCAGCTAACACTGGTTGTCAGTCCACTGGGCCAAGTTTGGTGCCCTGAAGATGGAGTTAAGATTGGCTTGTCAGTGATCAAATTTTAGGCATTTTGTTTTTATATACTTTCAACATTAGATCCTTTTTTAAAGTAATTTATGCTTCATCCCTGAAGTTCCTGTAAATGGGACCCGCATGGATTCAAAAAGACAGCAGACTTTGAGTGATGAGTGTCCACAAAACCTCTGTCTGGGGCACCCTTTTCTCCCTGCTCCAGTCACCCTCTGTCTCCCCACTCTCCTCTGTCCCATCACATGTTCAACCACTCTAATTGGCTTTTATATCATCGTTATCAATGGCCCAAGCACTGTACAGTACTATGTCCTCGGGAAAGCGCAATAGAGTTAATAGACATGGTCCCTGCCCTCAAGGTTCTTGCAGCAGAACCTTGTAGAGGGGTAGACAGACATTTACCTTGACTACCTGATGTAATTATTTTTGTGTCTGTCTCCTTCAGAGAGTAGGCTCCTTGTAGGCAGGAAATACACTTCTTCAAATGGTGCATTGTAGCCAGTGGGCATGCAAATGCTACTCTTATTACCACTAGAATACCTTCTTGGTCTGTGCACTCTTTTAGGGGGCATTGGGTAGGTGGGGGGGCGGAAGAGGAGAGCTCAGTGTATTTATTCAGTCTTGGGCCTGGCCTCTGATTTCTCACCTTTGCTCAGTTTTTACTTCCTCTTTGCAAATGTCCTGGCAACCCTTGGTCTGGACATGATGATGATGATGATGATGATGGTACTTAAGCACTTACTATGTGCCAAGTGCTGGGATAGATACAGAGTTATCAGGTTGTCCCACAAAGGGCTCACAGTCTTAATCCGTATTTTACAGAGGAGGTAACTGAGGCACAGAGAGGTGAAGTGACTTGCCCAAAGTCACAGCTGACAAGTGGTGGAGTGGGCATTAGAACCCATGACCTTTGACTCCCAAGCCCGGGCTCTTTCCACTAAGACACGCTGCTTTCCAACCTCTTAATAATTGGTCTCTTAGAATCAGACCATCAGGTGCTTGTTGAGTCATTCTAGAGGGCTTCACAACCTGCTGGGCCAACCTTCTTGTTGTCATTTTCAAAAACCCTGCCTTTCCAGGCACGTCTGATTCTAGAGTTACGGTAATTGGGTTTACTCTTACCACAGGCTCACTCTTAGCACATCTGGATTTCCTCTTTCATAACAGGGACCGGACCCTTTGTTGCAAAATTTTCATCCAGCGGGAAAGGAAGGTTAAAACTGGTCGAGCTAAGATGCATTTCAGAGGTTGCACTTGGCAGTCACTGGTTTGAGGCCTTTTGGTGTCCCACAAGGCTCACTGGCATGGGGAAGCCCAGCTCTGGGAGAGAATCAATGAGGAATAGTTTGGGAGCGAGGCATTGACAAAAATACAAACTTCACTACCTGCAGTATGTCTTCGTGCTCTCTCTTTACTTTTTCCTCCCCACATTGCCTAGGACTGAGCTCCGCACCCAATGGAGGCTCCATAAATTCTCATGACTACATGAGTCTTTCTGGAAGGGTGACCTTCACCTTGACCCCGCTCCCAGTCTCAGCCAGGCTTTGCAACACGCTTGAATATTTTACCTCAGCAGGTGGCTTTCTCTTCTTCTATGCGAGAAGGTCCCCGGAAACTCGAATCTTCTGGCCCAGGAAGGTCAGCTCCAACAGTCTAGCGCCCTACGGGATGCACCCACCTCCCCTATCTCCTTCATGCGCTGTGTCCCAAGGAGGCTGAGAGCTGGCCGGTCTCTGCTGACTTTGACGGTCACTACTCTCAGGGACGTTTATGCCCTGGTCAAACTCTTGTTTACTTTTTGACAAGGACTGCCCACTTCCAGCCCCTCCCACCCAAGTTAAGCGAGGCATAGAGCCGGAAAAAGGGTGCAAGACCCACTGGACCAGGAGAAACTTCTAGGCAGGGGATGACGAAACCGTCCAGGTCAGCTGGTTGGCTGTTGTTCTTAAAGCTCTTCAGGGAGGGAGTTTCCATGGCCTCCCAGGGCAATTCCTCTGTCTTCTCCTTTGCCCCACCCTCCCCCCAGTCAGTAAATCAGTCATATTCAGTGAGCATCTACTGTGTGCAGAGCACTGTACTAAGTGTTTGGGAGAGCACTAATCATTCTGGGATATGTTTAGTGATTATTTCCTTCCTTTTTGTGTTTCCTGGGGTTTTTGTTACTATCCGCACTACTGATGTTTTCTTCCTTTTACCTCTCTTAGATTGATTCCTTGCTTGTGGTCCCAAACTCCCTTCACAGAGTACCCTGTAGAAAGTGGGAAGAATGTCAGTTTGGGATCTGGAGGAGAGGGAAAGGTGTCTTTGATTCTTTCCTCTCTTGTAGCATTTGGCTCCATTTGCCCAGTTCCCTAAGAACTGTACAGCACTCACATTGATAACTGCAGTTGAAGCCCAGATCCTGAGAGTAGGGGCGTGCGTGCGTGCGTGTGTGTGTGTGTGTGTGTGTGTGGTGTTTGGGTTGTGGGGGGAGAGGGAGATGGGGAGATGGGGGAGGCAGTGCAGTATCCATGGGTTGGAGTTGGAAAAGGTACTTGTGGGCACTCACTGCTGTCCGAAAGCCCAACAGTATTTTCAGAATTTAGTATCTGAAGAGCAAATAAGCAGTATGGCCGAGTGAAAAGAGCATGAGCCTGGGAGTGAGTGGTCAGGGGGTTCTCATGGGGTTCTAATCCCAGGTCTGCCCTTTTTTTAATGGTATTTGTTAAATGCTTACTATGTGCTAGGCACTGTTCTAAGAGCTGGGGTAGATTCAGGCTACTCAGGTTGGACACAGTCTATGTCCCTCATGGGGCCCACAATCTTAACCCCCATTTTACAGAGGAGGTAATTGAGGCACAGAGAAGTTAAGTGACTTGCCCAAGGTCACACAGCAGACAAGTGGCAGAGTTGAGATTAGAACCCAGGTCCTTTTGACTCCCAGGCCCATGCTCTTTCTCCTGCATTCTCTAGCACATCCAATATCTCTCACCCCTAACCAAGGCAGGGAGGCTTGACCTCCTCCTCCATGGATACTGTTTTGGTTTCCATCATGAAAACAAGGCACTAGGAAAGCAACAGCTCAGTTTAGCCTTCAGTTGCTAAATGAAGCCCAGCCGAGCATCCCTGGGCATTGAGCTCTTCCTAATCACCGATGACCGTAATGCTGAGGAAGATGTGTCATTTCAACCCACCCATCCCTATATTTTAGGAGGAAAAGCGTTGGTTAAGGCAAGCCACAGTGAAGGAAGAGGGGAGTTGCCTGTTGTTTATAGGGATTATATGTAAAGGAGACTGATTGAAAACAGGCAAGCAATCCCCATGATTTTAAGGTATTTCTGTGGGAAACGTGTACAGTGCCAGGCAGCAGAAGCTGATGATTCAGAATGCTCAGGCGGTAGTAAATGGTCTCTGCTTTTGCAGGAAACACACGTGGTCTGCCCCCAGGCTCTGGGTGCTTTCTCCAGTCTTCTTCTCAGCTTCCAGCAGTCACCAGTTCAGCTAGATTCAGGAGTTTTTCCGTGCGGTGAATTCATTCAACGTGCAAGAGTAAACGGTGAGTAGCATTTTACGTGTGTATAAAGAACAAAGTGGAACCAAGGGGCAGAAAACGTGACCCTTTGAAGCTGTGTTCTTAACTGCTCTTGCCAAAAATGTCAGCAGAGCTCAGCCCTGTTTTCAGAAAAGGAAGAGGAGGTGAAGGAGGCTGGAAGTGGAGGGTGGGGGTCTCAGGAAGGGCCAGGGTTGAGGAGCAGCTCTCAGGGGGGTTACATCAATTAGGCAGGCCTGTACAGCAGGGGCTGCTGAGTTTTTCTCATTAGGAAACTATTCAGGGCAGTACAATGATGTGTTAACAGATGCTGTTTCTGTAACAATTAGCTTGTAATTTACTTCATGCTTTTTCACCAAGGATAATACTTCATCATTAGTCTGAGCTCCATGATGAGGTGGGCATCAGTGGGGCAGGCTGTCAGGATGGCACTTGTGGCAAGGATGGGGATGGGCCTAGGAGGGTGACAGATGTGTCACTCCCCTGCTTCCAGCCATGGGGCCCTTCAGCCCTTGGTTTCTCATCTGGAGAACACTGACAGACTCCTGCTCTGGATGCCAGTGGCTCATGTCAGAAGGAGAAGAGCTGCTCTCAGGGCCTGAGCTTCAGGCACTGTGGATGCAAGGCCCATGGGGTGAGCCCACAATCAGAACTTTCCAGTTATTTATACACACATGCACAAAGCCCCCCTCCCAGCTCTAATAATTCTAATAATAATCATTATATTTGCTAAGTGCTTTCTCTGTGCCAAGCTCTGTTCTAAACACTGGGTTAGATACAAGGTAATGAGGTTGTTCCACGTGGTGCTTACAGTCTTAATCCCCAGTTTACAGATGAGGTAACTGAGGCACAGAGAAGTGAAGTTACTTGCCCAAGATCACACAGCAGACAGGTAGCGGAGCAGAGATTAGAACCCAGGTCCTTCCGACTCCCAGGCCTTGTGCCTACCTCAGTGCTTAGTAAAGTGCCTGGCACATAGTAAGTGCTTAACAAATACCATTATTTATTAAAAAACAAAACAAGAAACCCCTCAGCAGAAGCCAGGAGAGGAGTAGGAGAGGGCAGTTACCCTTGCTGTAGGTTTGGCACTTGATCCAGCTGATGGGGTATTTTAGAGGAAGTAAACTGGGGAACTGAAATTGAACACTGCTGACTCCTGCAGGTGTGGAAGAGAGGGGAGGGGACCCTGGAGCTGAGGGAGCTTTTCAGATAGAAGCTGCTCCCTGGAGCTGAGTTGGCAGAAGGGAAGAGAAGGAAAAGAGGAAGGAGTTGGGGTCGGGAAAGAACAGTGCCAGTTACTCTTTAGTGCTTCCTCTTAAGATAGCTCCTCGTGCAAGGGGTGCAGGCTGGGCTGACTTGTTCCTGTTGGGTTTTCCATTCTATTTTCATTTTGAGGGTTTGAGGGTTATGAAAGCACTCAGGGTGGCTTGGCATTGACACAGAGCCTGCAGCTACCATGGGAACCGGGCAGCTCTCTGTCCATCCTGCTGGGATCACAAGTAGTCTGGGTCCAGCAGTACTGTCTCTGGATGGTCCAGGAGGTAGGTGGCAACTGCTTCCCTTCACATGGCAAGCGCCTTTCCTGCCAGTGGCAATTGGCTTTCAGGTCTGTCCGCCTGCTTCTTCCTAGACCCGTTCCGGGAGGATTTTTCTAGTAGGGGAGAGAGATGGGGAGGCAGGCAAGCTCTATAGTTAGCAACGTGGAAGTTGATAGACTTGATGGGCACCCAGACAAGCTCTATAGTTAGCAACGTGATTGTCATGCAGATCATGACTCCTGGGTCACATTACTCCTAGACCCTGGTGAATTGCATCTTGTTTGGGTCAGCAGAGATGCCAGTGCTCTGTTTGTGGACTCAGAATTAGCAACTTCTGTTCTGGGGAGATGGGAGAAGCCCTGGTCCATTTGTTGGGGAGACAGGGTGGGGGTGGGAGGGGCGACGGATTCCAGCCGGAGGAAGGAAAGGAAAAGGGATGATGCAAGCCAATTCCATTGATCCACAACGGTGAGGGCGGCAACATGGGAGAGTTAGGCAGAAAAAGACGTTTGCCTCAGTTATCAAATTATCAGCCTCAGGAGGAGCAGCTCAGTGAAGGGTGGAATGGGTACAGAACCGCACTCCCAATCCAGGGGAGCGTTCATGTTAATAATGTTGATCTTTAAGACCTTCAGGGACATCAGAGCCAAATGTAGAGCCTGGGCCTTTAGGGAATGAAGATGAGGGAGGAGGTGGAAGAAATTGTAGGTAATAATAATGGTGGTATTTGTTAAGCACTTATTATGCTAAGCACTGTACTAAGTGCTGGGATTGGTCATCAGGTCAGACACAGTCCCTGTCCCATATGTGTCTCTCGGTTGTCCAGAAGGCAGTGGAGCAGATGCTACCAGTTGCTTCTTGGAATTAATTTCACCTCAACTTGGATTTGTTTCCATTTACTTCTGTCACCACTACAGGTCTACTAAAGCCCAAGGAAACTCCCCCCAGCGTAGTGAGAGAAGAGAGAACCCTTCCCTTGGAAAACAGACTAGACAGCTCTGTTTGAAAATGTAGCAGCAGTTCCTTCATGTATTGGCAATCAGCACATGATCAGCACATCAAAAAGCCAAGGAAGGAAGCTGTCCTCCTCCCGTCCACCTGCCCCTAGCTAAACCATCACCACGGGCACATGTGCTTGGATTTTGAGAGCGTCTAAGGAGGTTTTCCCAAGAGTGGGACCCAGGGTCTCTGTTAAAACTCCTGGGAATCCTGCCTGGCTCATGAGATGGCACTTCACCAGAACAGAGATAAAGAGGAAACCTTATCAGGTGGGAGAAGATCCTCTAACTTGGAATTTTACTTGGACCTGTTTCTACAAAGGCTGTTAAAGCGCGAGTCCAAGGAGGGTTCTGAGCCCCTTGGAAAGTTTTGCTATTGGGTAAGGTGCTGGGCATGGATTTTGGATGATAGGATTAAGACCCCACAAGTCACAGTGCAAGAACAGTTGGAAACGGGGAGGATGGGTCCCAGAGTGGAGTGTGCAGTGCAGGAGACACTGAACAGGTTCTGCTATTATGTCTGTTATATTGTACTCTTCCCAGTGCTTAGTACAGTGCTCTGCACAAGGTAAGCACTCAAAAAATATGATTGACAGGAAGGCAGAGCCAGGGCTTACCGTGAGCACTCTGTACCTGTCTTGTTCCAACACAAAGGGAGGGGAGGCACAGCCTAAGAGGAAGGACAAAAGGAAGATATGTCATCTGGCGACAGCCCTCAAGTCTTGTGGCCAACGTTTTGTTGAAGATCATGAACGTGGGTTTTGCATCTCAGCTAAGGGCCAAGGAAGAGGAAGTGGCTTTATGTGGCAGCATGAGGGATTTGGGCCAAAGGGAGAATTTCCCAGCAGTGTTGGGTGCAGGGCCAGGGAAGCTAAGGAATCATTCCCCTGCTCCAAGGATCTTTACCCTTGGGGATATAGTCTTGGTGGTCAGAGGGAGGGCGGTGGTGGGTTGGGGTGTGTTTGCGTGTGATGGTTTGGTGAGTTGCTATAGAAGGCCTGAGGTGTGTCATGTGGCCAAGTGTCCACCAGGCTCAGGACTCCGCAGTCACTCAAGTTGTCCTTGTCTTTCCAAAAGCTGAAGCTTTAACCAGTACAGTTCTGGAATAATATTCAATTATCAGGTCTAAGCTAGCAAGTGATACCACTCTCAACTTAATTTTCCAGTTGACGTTTCCATTTTCCCCATTTTTCTACCTAGCTGCACCCAGACCAAGATTAACCGTGGCAAGGCTGGGCCGAAGTTGAACAGCACTCATTCAGATGATATATATGCTGGACAAAGAAGGAGAGAACAGAAATAGGAAGGACAGCTTCTCAGGCAGAGGATGGCAACCCGGCTGCTTATCAGAGTAAGTTGGGGCAGAAATCAAAATTGTTTTTCCTCTTTCCTCACTTGAAGGTTAGTTGGAAGACCACTTACACAAACCAAGAACATGATGAGGTTTTTGGTTTACATGTTTCCTCTCCCTAAACTGTTTGTGTGTGAATGTGCAGCTTTTGAGAAATTTTTAGTTTAAAAAGAGTACATTATTCAGGTGTGAAACCAGTGTTGTAGATGCAGGCTTTTGTGAGGGACTCTAGGATGATGCATGACAATTTAACTGGGACATTGATTCCTCAGGGCTTCCTGGGGCAGCAGTGGGGTAGAGCAGAGGTTAAAACTGGAGGTAGGTGGGAAAGTTGGCAATCCAGTCTTGGGGATAGGTCAGCGTCACAAAGTGCCCAGGGAGATAGAGGATAGGACTGGGAGTCCTTCCGCAGACCTACCACTGTCTCTTGGGCAAAAGAAGTTTGTTCTGTTTCAGGTGGATTCTGTTCAAAGATGGCTGGTTCCAGTGGAAAAGTACTCTGGGGCCTAAGCTCATTTTGCTCTATAGTTGATGAATGTCCAGTCCTGACTCCAAAGTGTTAGTGCTGAACCCTCTGGTGGCCCCCACCATTCCTTCCTTCCCCTGCTCAGGGGCCTGGGATCTGGGTCAAAGAGGATGGAATTGACAGACAGAATTTAAGAAATAGCAATCTTAAGTGCCCCAAGCAAAAATTCCTTCAAGCTGTATTCCCCCTTTGCCCCCACCCAGCTAATGAGAGTTTTATTGATCTGTACCTGTAGTCTGTGGGACCTATAGCATGTGCCAGTAAAGATAGTTTCTTGCTGCCTGTGAGTTTTTGCTCATCACAGTGCCCCACCCTGCAGGTTTTTCTACTTCATGCCTCCTCAGAGACAGTGTGGGAATTTGTGAGGTAATGAGGTTGAGGGGCCTCTACAAACTATACAAGCCTTCGGCTTGGTCTCGTTTCTCTCTTCCTGTTGTTGTTGTTAATGGTATTTAAGCACTTACTATGTGCCAGGCACTGCAGTAAGTACTGGGGTAGATTCAAACTAACCAGGGTGGATGCAGTCCATTTCCCACATGGGGCTCACAGTCTTAATCCCCATTTTACAGAAGTTGTACCTGAGGGCCAGAGAAATGAAGTGACTTGCCTTGGGTCACACAGCAGACAAGTGGTGGAATCGGGATTAGAATCCAGGTCCTTCTGACTTCCAGGCCCGTGCTCTATCCACTAGGTCATGTTGCTTCTCTTCCTGGCCAGGCTTCAGGGCTCTGTAAGAATCCCAACTGAGGCAAAGCCACCCAGCTGATGAGATGAAAGGGGCCACTAGCAAACCAAGCCTATACTTAAGACCTAAAGCTTGCCACAATAGAGAGGTTCCAGCCCCACTTCTCCATCCCACCTATCAAATGGGCTTCTCTGCTCAGCCTGGGCAGAACGCACCGGGCCCAATGATCATACCCTGTATTGCTGCTGCTATACTAGCCACAGCCCCATGATGGAGGACTTTGTTTTTCTCTGTTCAAATCCCAGGAGAGGGAAGGAATCAGGTCTGCAGCATGGACTTGATAAGGCACTTGCGGAGTCAGGATTTTTTCAGAACCAAGGGATATGGGGAATACAGACTCCAAAGATAAGTGTGTAGGATGAGAAGGTTTGCCAGTAGGAGGGAAAGAGGTGGAAGGGGCCGGGATCCCATGGCAGGGGGTGGGAGGGTGGGCCGTCCACATGCCAGGACGTCAGCTTCTTGACTTGTGCTTCCCAAAACATCGGGTGCTCTCGGGGAACTCTGCTAACTCCTCTGCTATCACTTGGCTTTCTGCTGTTGAGGGAAAAAAAGTGCTTTTGAAGTTGGGAATTTTCCTCCTTATAAATCATTTTTATTTGGTGCAGTCGGTGAGGAATGAATGAGGCTGGTGACTCAGGATACAACAGGTAAAAGGAGTTTAAGGAATATCGCAACAAAGCATTTCACCCTTCCTCTGCCCTGATCTTATTTGAATGCTTTCTGGCTGCTCCTTAAAACAGGTTTTATAGTAAATGCCATGGATCCAGATTAGTGCTGCATAAATACAAACACTGATATGGTACTTTAGACACTTCTATCATATAAACTCTACCTACTTTAAAAAAAATCTCCAAAGAGCACAGTCCAGCTGAGTCCTTTCTCTTTATATTTTTTTTAAATAGGATTCTTTATTTTTTAACCTTTTTTTTTTTTAATCCACAGTCCTATCCCGCTGCATCTTCAGCCTGGCTCAGGATGAAAACTGTCTGCAGCAGAGAGGCGTGTCAGACACCTGAAGAAAAAGCTCTCTCCCAGAACCTTTTTCTTACCAGAAACAGGAAGGGAATCAGTCCTGTCAGTTCCTCGATAGATCCCTTTGCCTTTGAACGATCCATCCTAAACCACAGCCCAGGAGATAGTATGAAGCAGATTTTAGAAGCAAATTTACATAACCGACATGCTTTTTGTTGGGAGGCAGCTATTTACTCATATCATAATTCAGTGGGCTGTGTACAGAACTGTCTGGTGTCCCGTGTCGTGGAGCATGTGTAGAGCCCTGGTGGGCAAGGGGGTAGGGCATGTTGTATATTCTACTGGTCTTGGCAAAGCCCCAGGTTTCATTTAAAAGCGCTGCTATGGGGCAGCTGGTCACCCGGCTGTCGAGTCTGATGCACTGCTGCCATGTGGATAGATTAGGGAAGAATGTCCTCCCACAGAAAGGACCCGTTGTAGGCAGGTTAAGGGTCGTCTTGCATCAGTGGAATTTCTGTAAATTCAAAAAAAGAGTAGTTGGTTTGGAGCAGTAGAAAATGTCAAGCTACCTTAAGAACATGTACTCTAGGGATTATGCTGCACGTCGTTGAGACTGCAATCTCTCTACAGCTGGAAATGGCTTTCAACCTCATCGCTACAGTGGGGCTGTTTGAGGGACGGAGGAAAAACTGTTGAGAGCCTGCCTGTAGTTCGGGCCATCCTTGGGAGGAGGGGGAAGAGGAAACCATCTAAAATGCTCTCTCCGATCTCTGGGAATGGGCCAGCAGACAGGGTTATAGCGGTGGCCATCCTCGGACACCTGGGGGAGGAGGGCACGTGAGGGCTCCGGGCACTTACCATCCGCAATGTCAACGCTCGGGCTGGAGGACGCTGCCTCTCCCACGGAGTTGCTGGTCGCTTCTGTTGGCTCAGCGTTAGGACAAGCTCCCCTCACCTGGCCCAAGGAGGACGGGCGCAAGGTCCGGAGCAGCTCCGAAGAGCCTGGGATGCTGCCGAGGACTTCAAAGTCCCTGGGTAAGTCCGTGTCCCCCGGGCCTGGGTAGGCTGGTGGGTTCTGGTCGTCGGTTTGCGAGAGGCTGCCCTGACCCGCACAGGACAAGTATCCTGGCGCTAAGGCGTTCAAGCCGCTGCTCACAGCTTCATCATAGGAAGGCAACATGACGGGAACGCCGTCCACCACCACAAAGTCCGGGTCGCTGCTGGAACTCCCCGGGGCGCCCCTGCACCCAATGGACACAGGTCAGTGACTCGGTGCCTGACCTTGGCCACGACTGCTCTGGGGAGAGGCCGAAACCTGTGCAACAGGCAGGCAGGTGGTGGGGGTTGTATGAGGCTGAGCTAGCGAAGAGGTTGAGCCTCTGTCCAGTTATGGGGGACAGGGAGAAAGCCAGCTGGCCTGAAGTGGATCAGTGACTCTTTGACTGCACGGAGGAAAGCGGGAGGCTCCTCTCAGTGATGGATGGCCAATTTTCTGACTCAGATGGGTGGCTGCTGAGGCCAGGGAGCGTGCAGTGTGCAGATTCTCACTCCCCCGCTGCAGCTTGCCCTATCCTTCTGTTGGAGTTGCAGTTGGGGAGCAAATTGGGTTTTCTATCCTTCTGTCTCCTCTTCCATCAACCCCTCCCATTTTCCATTTCACTCACTCTTTCTTCCTTCCAGCTCCCCAACCAGTCTGACTGACCCTTAGAGAAAATACCTGTGTGTCACTGGCCTCAATCTACGGGTGTTTCCTTTCAGGAAAAACCATTAATTCTCTATTATTGCAGACCTGGAATTTTCCTCCATCCCACCTACCTTTGCAGAGGGGAGAGAGAAATCCTGTCCCACCAAAGGGACACCGACATCCCTTCCCCACTACGGGATTGTCGGGATTGCTGAGGAACAGCCCTGTGAGACAGTTGAAGAACCTGAAGATGTCTCTTAAAAGTAATCTACCCCAGCCCCTACTGCTACTGCTTTTTAAAATCAGGTTTTTAAAAAATAGTGATGGTATTTATTAATTTACCCTGTGCTCAGGTTCTGGGGTGGATTACAAGGTCACCATCACCACACTCAGTGCCCAACTCACATGGTGGGTTACAGTCTGAGGGAACATGTATTTTTGTCCCCACTTTACAGATGAGGAAACTGAAGCACAGAACAGGTAAATCACTTGCCCCGAGTCACACACAACAGGTGCCCACGCTCTTTCTTCTTCTAGCGACCTCATGTATGTATCTGTCACCAGTACCCACTAGCCCTTTTTTTTTAATGATATCCTTGTACCTTTCCCAAGTTCTCTGCCCAAAGTGGAACACTCAACAATGCACTAGTGGAATCCATGTTGTTCCTCTAATATTGCATGCATCATAACCTCTCTGAACACTGTGCTCTATTTTGTGTCAGAAAAGAAACTGTGATTCCCATGCAAAGGTAAGTCTAAGGGGTACTTCTGTATGACCTTGGGCAAGTCACTTCACTTTGCCTCAGTTACCTCATCTGTAAAATGGAGATTGATACTGTGAGCCCCATGGGGGACAGGAACTGTGTGGAACCCGATTTGCTTATGTCCACCCCAGCACTTAGTACAATGCCTGCCATTTAGTATATGCTTAACAAATACCATAATGATTATAATTACAGTTCTGTTTTGGCTCCAAACCCCAAGCAAGGAAAGTTTGAGGACTTATTTCTGCATCAAAGTCCCATTCTCCTTACCCCTGTGCTTGAGGCCCTTCCAACCACCAATCTCCCTTCTGTGTTCTGTGGAGCTCATCCACTTGCCTGGCTTCAGCTTAAGGGAGCTGGGATGTGATCTGTGTGTGGATGATTCTCACCTCTACCTTTCTTGCCCTGATCTTTCAACTGACCTGCACCTCCTCTTTCCTTCTCAACTTCCAATAACCCTCCTCCCATTCCAGGAACCCATATCATTCTCCTCTACACTTAAACTGCTACCACCTTGGTACCAGCTCTGGTCTTACTCTGGCGAGACACTCCTGTCTCTCCCCCATCTGGTCTAAATTACACCTTGTTGCAAGTATCATCTTCCCGAAACACTGGTCTGTGCGCATCTCTCCCCGAAAAGGCAAGAATAGACCTAAACTTTCTCTTACAGATAGGTAACCAGTGTAATTTTAAAGAAGTTCAGAGAAGGAGATTTAAACTTCACACTGTGACTTCTACTAGAAGCAGCAAGGCCTAGTGGAAAGAGGACAGGACTGACTTGCCTGCCCTGTGATTCAGTTTTCCCACTTGTAAAATGGAGATTCAACACCTGTCCTTCCTGCTATCTGCTAATTCTATTGCATTGTACTCTCTCAAGCACTAAGTACAGTGCTCTGCACATAGTAAGCACTCAGTAATTACCAGTGATTGATCGAGCAAAACCCTTTACTGCTTTCTTGTGTCTCTTATTCAAAAAATCTCCTCACCCTATGGCATCATCAACCACCTGGTCCTACCTTACCTATCTGGCTCTCCTGCTATTTTCCAACTCTCTATCTGCATGCCACCCAACCAACCTTCTAATTGTCCCTCCCTTAAGCTGTTCCCTAAACTTGGAACTCCTCACATTTAAAGTCCACCTAAAATCCCACTTTTTCCCAACTAGCCTTGTCGGTGTTTGTTAACCCAGACAGTGCCAAGCACTAAAGCTCTTTAACTACTTGATGGGCTTGGTAAAGTGCCCAGCACCTGGTTGTTTAAAAACTACTCTGCCTTCCCCATTTAATTTCTCATATGCCTCCAACTGCCATTTTAGCATTATCGTGCCACCTAAATGTTCAACACTTAGGCCCCTCCCATCTTATACTTTTTTTTTAATGGAATTTGTTAAGCACTTACTATGTGCCAGGCACTGTACTAAGCTAATTGGGTTGGATGCCATTCATGTCCCACATGGAACAATCCCTATTTTACAGATGAGGTGACTAAGGCACAGAGAAGGTAACTTGGTTTCTACCCTTGGGGCAGTGCCCGCAAAGATAGGAAAGTGCTTCCACCTCTTTTACCTGGAGAAAGGTTACAGCATCATTCATTCCACCATCCTTCCCACCCCAGTCAGAACTTCCACACATGAGGGTGCAGGGGCAGAACCAACCCCAGAAATCAGCCCCACTAAGACAGACCTGGGAAGAAAATGTGTCTTGAACTTGGTCTGGAACAGCCGGGCCAGAATGACCAGCAGAAGCACCAGCAGGACGCTAGTGGCAGTAAATGCCACAATTTTCCACGTGGTTAGGAGGGTCTCCTGGGTACTGGGCCAGGTTTGCTCTGTGGTAGAAGGAAACAAAAGCAACATGGCAAAACAGCCAAGCCCAGCGAAAGCCATCACAGGTAACTGATTCCTTAGAAAGTGCCCCTGGCCCTCACGCACAAGTTTCCTTTAGCAACAGAAGGCAGATCTGTCCCATGCCGGGCTTACCTCCCACTAGACAGGCAGAGGGCAGGGAGGGAGATGGCTGCTGCAGCTGCACCCTAGAGAGGGATGGAGGCATATCCGGGTCTCTCCTGGGGACCAGAATATAGGTACTCAGATCTAATTGCCCCCAAAGAGCCCCAGCACTGATGCAAGGTCAGGCCCATCTGCATCCAAACCCTCCCTTCCAGCTAAGTGCATACCCTGGGGTGGGATGGGGTCAGAGAGCGAGAGATATATAGTTAATGACCCCTCCATGCACAGCACCCATCTCAAACCCCTTCAAGGGTTAACCCGGAATTCTTCGGTGCCAAGGCCGGGATCTGGACCTCAAGAGTCCTGAACCCAGGATTGTTCCATTTACCTGTTTTGACACAGTACACTTGATAGGAAGGAAACCATTCTCCGTACTGGCAGGTGATGTATTTGTAGTCAGTGGTAAAAGAATAGCCAGGATCACAATAAAATTCAACCACAGTTCCGTGATTGTATTGCTCACAAGGCCGCGGGTGGCAAATGTAATCTCCATGATTCACCATTGGAGGTAGAGGACAAACTTGCACGAGAGGGAAGCCAAGAGAGAGAGAAGGAGAGAGAGAGAGAGAGACAGAGAGAGATTCAGCAATGGCCTTCGTGCCCCGGGATGCACATCAGTCTGGGAAAAATGTAATGGAGATGTGTTTATGAATGAATTATCACCAGAGACTGCCCTCTTCCAAATTTTATCACAAGGTTAGGCAGGCTTGCAATTAAAATATTCTTATCACGGGTTGTCACATATGGTGGTTAAAGCACATTATGCAAGAAAAGTTTTTTACAATGCAAAATATATGCCTATTTAATAGATGACATTGCTGTTCTGTTAATAATACATGCTGCTTCATGAACCAGCCTCCCTAGTAAATAATTCTGAGCTACTTCAAGGCCAAACCCTCCTTTACAGGAAAATGCATCCCAGAGAAGTCTCAATTTCTCTCCCAATGCTGCTGGCTGGAAGCTGGTTATGGGAAGGGAATGTGCCTACCAACTCTGTTGTATTCTACCCTCCCAAGCACTCAGTACAGTGCTCTGTACACAGTAAATGCTCAATAAATACCACTGACTGGCTGATCAAGTCGAGTCCACTAAAGGAGAGAGGAGTCATTGATCATTTCCAAGTTTAAGACTCCTTAGCAGTGGCCAGAAGAAAACCTTTAAGCAAGTGCCATAAATAGAGTAAGACTTGGAGTCTTTTTTTACAGCAAACGAGTTCCCTTTACCAGATGAGAACAGACAGAAAACACAATCCCGACTGCAGACCTACTGCTGCTCAATCAATCTAGAAGGGACCAAGTCCAGCCTCAGGGCCTTGGTGAGAGCTTTGTCACAAATTTCAGGGAAGAAATCCATCCTACTGTTAACTCCCTCACTTGGCAGGAACCAGATGTTCCAGGGTAGCAGGAAAACAGCGGTCTGGGTCCCCCTTCCCCAGACCACCAGGCTGCTAAACCCAGTGGGGGACAAAAACCGGCACCAGGTCGGCCCCAAGGCCATCCAATCCCAATCAATGGTATTTATAGAGCACTTACTGTGTGCAGAGCACTGTATTAAACACTTGGGAGAGTACAATATACATGTTGGTTTCACATTATAGCTCAGCAGAGCTAAGGGCTCAGCCTTCAGGTTTTAACATTCATCCCTTGTAGCCATTCAGGGAGGGCCTATTGCTGTGGATTATTAACAATTATAAAGCCCCCAGGAAACAATTTATAACTTAGCTGCTTTTCTCTGAGCCTTTTAGACCTACTCTGCCACACTCAAATCAAAGCAGCAAGAACCACAGCCAAGCAGGGGTGAGGCAGGACTGCCTTTGAGGAGGCAGATTATCATGACCACAAGACCACCTGCTCCTCAGTCCCTCTAGACTTGACTTTGTATTTCCCCTGTAAGATTCTACCACAGCTCAAATCAAGAAAAAGAGCACATGTTCAGGCAGGCACATTCTAGCAATCCTTAGGGTTTACAGTGAGAAGAGGAGGAGAAACCTATCTGAGGGCTAGCAGAGAGCTATCCAGAGCTGCCTGCTTTTTCCAGGTCAGCAAACACTGACCTCTCCTTTGCAATCTTGCTTTCCTGCCTCCAGGGCACCTCTACGTGGATATCCCACCGGCATTTCAAGCTCAACACATCTAAAACTAAACTCAATTTCCCTCCCAAACTTTCTCCTCCACCTACCTGTCCTTTCACCTCTGACAACCCCACCCCCTCTGCCTCTCATGCCCACAGTCTTGGTGTTAACTGTGACTCCTTTATCTCTTTCAATCCCCATATACTGTCAGTCACTACATCCTGCCTGTCCTTCCTTCACTTCTCCAGAATTCATCCTTTCCTCTTCAGCCACACTGTCACCTCTGTGGAGAGGCAGATAGATGCCAATGCCCTCCAAGACTGAAGGGCACCTATTTCATAAGAAAATTACCCACGGAGGGGGCTGCCACAACCTCCTGAGGTGGGGCTGGGGGTGTGCAGGCCAGGGAGTCTCCACCAGGTGTAACCAAGAAGAGCTAAACAAACCGTTGGCCCATTTCCTCTTGTGCCATTTATGATGGACAAAGAGAACAATCAATGGGGTCAATTTCCTCCTTCACTACTACCTCACGCTTTAGCCTGCTCCAAATGGAACATCTTTGATTCCTTTAGCATTTCCTCACTGGACTGATTTTTCCATCTCTTGCCTTGTTTTTTCTGTTCTCCTCTGGACCCATTTCTGCTTCTCTACCCGCTTGGCAAAGCACTGGTGACCGGGCCTGGGCTAGGACAGAGCACTGGGATAGACCTAATACTCTGAAGAGAAGACAGGGTTATGTGAAGGAAGGGAGGACACATCTTCCATCAAACCCTGGCAAAACCATTAAGGGGTCAAAAAAGTTGTTGGAACTGTGTCCACCCCTTCAACCAATTTCTGAATTTATTTTTTGTTTCCTTGCCTCCCCTAACAGCCTCTCAGCCTTGTTGCTGGAAAGCAGGGTTGGAAGCCTTTCCACCCAAACCCAACATGTTAGTGATGAGCCAAAACGTTCCTTTCTAGAGGTTAGCTGCTTGAAGCAGGCAATGTGAAACACACTGGCATTGGTATCGCTGTCTCTCCTGGAGCCAAAGCAGCTGAGGGACTATGCATGATTTAACCTTAGGCCCCTCTGATGTCAGGAGACACACATCAGCCCAAGGGCCTGACGAGAACAGCAAAATCAATGGTACTTACTGGGTGCTTATTGTAAGCTTCTGTAGTGCAAACAATTTCAATAGGAGCTGCCCGTAATCTGCTGGCAAGGGAGTTGCTGCTTTACCCAGCTAGGGAGTGGAAGCATTAACTTTCACACCTCCCATCTTTCTTAATGAAGGCACCTAACTTTTTGCCTCTTTCAAGGGAAAGCCTCTTCCCCAGTGAGGATTTGATCTTTGGCATGTGCCTCTTCTTTGTCAATTTGAAGGAAAAAACCCAAGAGTTTATGATGTAACTGAGTCTGTTTGGAATAAAAATATCTGAGTCTGTTTGGAATAAAAACGGTCCAATGTAATCACTCCCCAAGCCCTTCCCCCAAAAGGAGCATAATAAAAACAGCCACAACAAAGGGTCTTTCACCTATCTTTTCCCACCTAGGTTGTGATTGAACTCCACTGGAGTCGGGGCTTCTATATTTATATTTGTCTCAGGGCTCAGCACAAATGGCTCATCCCAAAGTAAGTACTTGGTAAATACCCTCACTAACTGAAGTATGTGCAAGCTCTTTCCACCCAAATGGGGGGCAGGAGGGAGAAGAGCTGCCCTTCGAAGCAATTACACTGGGGTGAGCTCCTAGCCCCTCTTCTGTACTTGCCCAACTGTGTATTACAGTGCTGTGCACACAGTAGGGGCTCAAGACATACCAGCGATTGGTTGACTCTGAAAGTCAGTGGCCCATCTCTAACTCGAAACAGTTCCGTGCCACATCGATTTTCCTATCTGTAAAAGGGAATAGCAAGATAATCAATGGCACTTACTAAGCGCTTACTGTGTGCAGAGCATTGTTCTGTGTGCATACTCTTCCAAGCGCTTAGTAGTTAAGCGCTCAGTAAATGCGAGTGAATGAATGACTGTAAAAGACCTTTCACATAGAAAGGTTCTCTGCACACTCTAAAGGCTCAAGAAATGCCACTGAAACTTATTAACTGGGTTGTGTTTATAAAATGCCCTAGAGGAGGGAAGACTCAATCTGTTTAAAGGTGTGCATGGGGGCTCTTTAGAACCCCCTCTCCTAGACAGCACCAAGTGTAATTGTGTCCCACTAAACTCCTGTGGATTCTTGTGACTTTGTTCAGGCCCCCTATTTGGACCTGGGTGCTCTTCCATTCGAAAGTGGTAGTAGATGAAATCAAACAATCCCTATTCTGCCTTTGGTGCTGCCTGCAAATCCAGTAATTATGCATGGAAATCTTCAGTATTAAAGACCATTCTTTGGGCTTTTTTAATGGTATTTGTTAAGCAGTTACTATATGCCAGACACTGTACTAAGTGCAATATTCAATGGTCACAGGCAGAATATATGGCTGATGCTGCACAATAACTACTAATTCCTCCTGGCTGCAGGGAAAATGAGAGTTTGGGCCGCTGGGCCTGCCTGCTCCTTCCTGATTAGCAAGTGCATTCCCTTAAGGCCTAAAGGACAGAGCCCAACCTCACCTTTATCTATCTTCCTGGCCTTGGGAACTGGTGGTCTGGTGGCCTCCAGTTGGCTCCCGCTGAGAGCAGCTGCTGGAGAGTGAGAGCAGCTGATGCTAAGGCAGCACACTCCCAAGTGGGTTCGTTCCAGCTACCTACACCAGCCCTCCCCCTCCCCCCCGCAACTGGGGCTCCCAGTTGTCATTTTCATGCTCCCCAACTCACTCCTAGTAATTCATTAAAGGAAGATTCAAGACACCTTTCCTTCTAAATTGGCACTCAAGGGCATAAGACACAAACGCTTGAGATCAACTTCTTAACTGTTTGAACACACCTGAGGCTTTCTGCTCTGGTACATCCTCATTCTGAAAAAACCCATCAAAATGCTGGTACTTGACCTTAGACTCTCGACCTCTGAACACGCTGAAGCCTGACTTAGCAAGGCAGGGTTTCCTTTTCTCTTTCCTGGCTTCTCTGGTGGCAGGGATCTGACTCATTGAACAAGCATTAAATAAAGGCCCAGCTCTAATGCTGAGGGCATTTTCCCAAAGAGGAGGAAATCATCTGTCATAATTGAAGAAATTTTTGTGGGATTTGTTGACTCAAAAAAAAACCCCAAAAAACTTTTTCAAAAGGTCTTAACTTAAAAAAAAAAATTAAGCTGAAAAAAGGTTCCAGGATCAACCACAGTGGAAAAAGGGGAAGATGCAGGATGTAAAGTTCAGAACAATTCAAAACAACTAAGGCCAGGTAATCATTAAGAGATGATGACTTCAGGGATACAGCATGCATTTCACCTCCAAGCTTGGGTGGCATTCCTACCAGGATATGGTGAGGCTGTAGCAAGAACCATAATACCCAGTAAGTGGACTTCTCAAATAGAGACAGAAACCACCATTCCCTGCATGCGGAGGAGAACTGAGACCATCCTGGCCCGGGGTATCAGACAAAAGCTGTGCTCAGGAAGAAAAATCAGCTCACACCCCTCCTACCTTATCTCACTGATCTCTGACTACAGCCCAGCTCACACACTTGGCTTGAGTTCCAGCTTGCTCGTTGTATCCCAGTCTCAACGGCTACCCCTTCCCTGCTTCCTTCCCCCCGTCTGGAACTCACTCCCCCTCCCTATGTGCCAGGCCACCAATCTTTTCTCCTTCATGGCATTATTACGGTCGCAGGTCCTCCAAGAGGCCTCCCCGCCACCCCGACTCCCTCTCCCTTCTGCATGGTCTAATCATCTGGATCTGTGATCTTCGGGCATTCGATATTCACCCCACCCTCAACCTCACAGCATTTATGTACACATCTTTAAATTATATATTATAAATTATTTATCTCTATGAATGTGTCTCCCCCTCTAAACGGTAAGCTCACCGTGGAAAGGGACGGGTTTGCTAACTGTTGTAGTGTACTGTCCCAAGAGCTTAATACAGTGCTCTGCACATAAGCCCTCAATAAATACCAGTGATGATGGTGAGGAAAGATCAATGGATCAGGATTTGACAGAAAGTAATGAAGTCACTTGCTCTCACAAAACCATCCTCCTTGAACAGAATCATTTACATTCTTCTGAGAGGGCTGGAGGGCTGGGTGTCAGAGAAGAGGAAGAAGGAGCAGTGACAGTTACTTTGAATTTTAAAAAAAGCACTAGAGTTCCCAAGGAATGCTAGTAAGGCTTGCAAACTCTTATTTTCTTGTAATCATGGTCTTGAAATGTGTGAGCCAAACAGGAAATGTTATTAGAACAATTTACTCTTCCTCCAGAGCAATGAATTAGCAAGATTGCTTGCTATTTTGCATATTTTTATAATGATAAACCTTGCCCAGGGTCAGGGAAAGGTAATTTTAATACAAATACTGGTAGATATGGGGATTTGGATTGCCAAGGAGCAGACTGGGAATGTTGATTATATATCAATTCCAACACATTTTCAGTTCTCAGTAGCAACCATGCTGTTTAAGATATGGCATTCCTGGTTGATTTGTTGGTTAATGGCATTGGGTCTCTCTTTCTAACAATGCCCCAGAGTTCCCACTCTCTTAAATACTCCAAAATGGAACTGACCTGTACAGCAAATTGTAAAGATTCTGAACCTTAAAATACTGTGCGGGGTCACCTGAGCTCACCCCGCTTCAGTGCAGGCTGCTAGACAACCAACTACCTGTCTACTCTGAGGGCAGGGAGCAGGGGCAGTGGGAGGTGGGTATGAGTGTGCAAAGGTCAGCAGGTAACCCACATTATCTCCTTCCCTCCACCAGTCCCTGAGAACAGGCTCCCAGCAGCCCCAAATTCCTGCCACCCACTTTGTGTGGGCCCCAGTGGGCTCCTCAGCTATGTATGGGGACCCAGCCAGTCCTTGCACAACCCAAAAAAGAGTCCAACCATCCTGACAACATTACCAGTTTGGAGGGAGGGCAGGGGGGAGGGTCTGGCCTCCCTCCAGGTGCTGGCCTCGACCCCAAGGGCAGCACATGCTGAGATCTCACTGGCAGGTGAGAGCCCCCTGCAGATCTCCAGCCACCACATCAGGTTTGGGAGACCCAGGCTGCCGACTCTGCCTTGGCCTGAAGACATCATAAACATAGCACCTTTTTGGGGCCCAGAAACCTGGGGTATGAGGCCTATTTTTTGTGCTACCAATTTCCCCTTGTAAAATGGGGATAAGAACGCTCTCCATCTCCAGCCTGCCTGCCCATCTAATGAGCTACGGGTCCTCCCTTTTAACCAACTTTGGCACCTGACCTGGAACAGATAGGTCACTCATCTTCCACGGCGAAGCAATTTCCTATGAATCCCAGGACCAGTGTCCTGAATCCACCTCCTGCTCCTTGTCCAGAGCTCACTTGGAAGTTCAGAGGAGCTCAGGGGGAGAGTTATGGCGCACACATTTTCACTTACGAAGAGAGTAGGTACAGTGAAAAATCTGGGACAAGAGAACAGGCTCTGCCCAAATTCAATATCTAAAATAACCTAGTCTGAATTTCAAAACCAGAGGGGATCATCTCAAGTTTTCTTTCACTTTTTTTTTACCCCCTTCATAAAATGGCCAAAAGGCTCCCCTGACAGAAATCGTCTCTATAACAATCGCACCAGTGTACTCTATGAAATTGGATCGTGGACTAACAGAGGAAGCTCTCCCAAGTCAGCATGAGTTTTCTGAAATGAAGAGAAGAGAAGCACTTAGAGCACCCTGCCCTCTGGGTTTTGTGGAAAACAAAGCCTGGAAATGTTCTCTTCCTAATGAAGTTGGGCCCCCTTGTTCCCGAGAGAGAAGCCAGCCAAACGCACCAAGAAAAAGGTGGCTGAAAATGACAGCTGCAGGCACACTCCACCTGAGGTGCCGCAAACAAAACTCTTCCAAACTTTCAGTGTCCGGGCTACTTAGTCTTCTCTTTGGGAAAAACAAACAAGCCAATGGAAAAGGGTGTTCAAAAAGGTGTTCCTGGATTCTCCAACTATCCCCTTTCTGATGGGAACTGAGTCCAGCAGCTAAAATGAAGCAGCTTTGATCAATATGTCACCAAAATGACCCAAATCTTCCAGGCCACTATGCTGCATTCAGGAAACTTTTTTCCTTTTTTTCCTTAATATTTGTTCAGTGCTTTCTATGTGCCAAGCAATGGGGAAGGTACTCAGATTGGTCACAGTCTCTGACCCATATAAGGCTCACAGTCTTAATCCTTATTCCTTAATCCGTGTGAGGTAGCTGAAGCATAGAGAAGTGAAATGACTTGCCCAAGTTTCACCCAGAAGATAAGTGGAGGAGCCAGGATCAGAACCCAGATCTTCTGACTCCCATGCCCTTTCCACTAGGCCACTTTGCTTTTCCTAAGTTCCTACCCTGAAAGAGTTAACATGCTCCCCAAAGTGCATAACTTGCTCCTAGAAAGAAACCAGTCGAGGAGCAGAATTACAGTATTCCTGGAAGAACTATCCTGACCATTATTGTCATTGACAAGGTCATATATTTATGACTCTGGGTTTCAGTTCTTTCTTCTAATAATAATGTTGGTATTTGTTAAGCGCTTACTATGTGCCGAGCACTGTTCTAAGCGCTGGGGTAGACACAGGGGAATCAGGTTGTCCCACGTGGGGCTCACAGTTTCTAATCTGCTGCCAGGGCCCAGGAGGCTTACTGAAACTCCCTAGATCTGATTCAATTATTTTCCTATGTTCTCTCCCAGAGGCCAGCTGAAGGAGAATCATGAAGCAAACAGGCAAGATCCTCCATGTAACTGCTAAGTATGCTAGGATCCCGAAGGCTCAAGGACCATCCCCCCACCACACAGACACAGACTTACTTTTGAGTGTGTGTGTGTTTATATATATATACATACACACACACCCCAGTCAGTCAGGCATGCAACATAGCAGGAAAAGAACCCAGGACTCCAGATTCACCCTCATGCCAACTTCTGCTTTCTGACCCTCTTCTTTGGCTCTAAATTTGGGGGTTAAAGCTTTATTCAAAGGAGAAGGTTCAGTCTAAACCTTCATTCCTACATCCAATATCCAGCACTACAAAGCTGACTGGAGAGCTGAACACCAGGCTGCTAAATGAAAACTGCTACATTCATCTTTTTGAATGGTTCTACACCACAAAGAATCAACTAGAGGCACTCTTTCCGGCAGAACGAGCAAAGGACAAGGCAGGCACTCATTGTGCTTTTTAGAATCTCATCTCTTCTGTGGTGTTTCCTCAACACTTCGTTGCTGTGGGTGGTTTCATTTATTTTTACAACCCCAGTCTTTTTTCGATTTTCTCTCCCATCAGACTGTTAACATAACACAACTTATACTATGCTTCACCCCAATCTAATATATAAGTCGTTCGAAGCCTCAGAAGACAGAACTTCCCTCAACTATTCGCCTCCCACATGGAAAACACAGAACGACTTTTGAGCAAAACCTGGATACTATCTTAGAGAAGTTCTAACTAAAATAGTGCTTCCTACTTCCCGCCTCCCCAAATCTCTCTCCTCAGCACGGGCCTGAAAGTCAGAAGGACCCGGGTTATAATCCTGACTCCACCATTTGTCTGCTGTGTGCCCTTGGGCAAGTCACTTCACTTATCTGTGTCTTAGTTTCCTGTAAAATGGGGATTAAGACTATGAGCCTCACATGGGACTGGGATTGTGTCCAACCTGATTAGCTTATTCATTCATTCATTCATTCATTCAATAGTATTTATTGAGCGCTTACTATGTGCAGAGCACTGTACTAAGCGCTTGGAATGAACAAGTCAGCAACAGAGACAGTCCCTGCCGTTTGACGGGCTTACAGTCTAATCGGGGGAGACGGACAGACAAGAACAATGGCAATAAATAGAGTCAAGGGGAAGAACATCTCGTAAAAACAATGGCAACTAAATAGAATCAAGGCAATGTACAATTGATTAACAAAATAAATAGGGTAATGACAATAGGGTATGACATGGGTAGCTTATACAAGCCCAGCGCTTAGTCCCGCATCTGTAACCTGTAATCTGTAATCTGTAACAAGAGAAGCAGCGTGGCGCAGTGGAAAGAGCATGGGCTTTGGAGTCAGGGCTCATGAGTTCGAATCCCAGCTCTGCCACTTGTCAGCTGTGTGACTGTGGGCAAGTCACTTAACTTCTCTGTGCCTCAGTTCCCTCATCTGTAAAATGGGGATTAAGATTGTGAGCCCCACGTGGGACAACCTGATTCCCCTGTGTCTACCCCAGGGCTTAGAACAGTGCTCTGCACATGGTAAGCGCTTAACAAATACCAACATTATTATTATTATTATTATTAACCTAGTAAGCACGTAAAAAATACAATTTTAAAAAGTGCTCTTTGAGTATTTTGAATGGCTCTCAAGTCACTTGACTGGACATTCCTTGAAGGACAGGGGCTGTGTCTTCTACTTTGACCGAATACTCTCCAGTTCCTATCACAGTGCTGGGCACACAACAATAGGTACTCAATAAGTCACTGGCCAAGCAAATGGAAAAACCCTTGAAAAGCACAGAGACAAAGTCAACTTACATTTAGAAGTTGGTAAAATGCAACTAAAGTAAAACCTAACAATACTCATTTCAATGGAAAAAAATTCAAGAACGATGTAAAAATACTCGACACTCGCTTTAACGGATGGAGTCAGCTCTCTTCTGTCTACTTATCCTTGTTCCTCTCCCAGTATACCTCAGTTCACATGCTTTGTTCTCATGCCAACCTAACTCGCTGTGCCACAATGTCAGCTCTCTTGCTACTCCCACCCTTTTGATAGGGACTCCCTCCTCCTTGACCCTGGAAGTCTACTTTTCTCCCCATCTTTCAAGGCCATTTTTGAATCCCATCTCCTCCAGGAGGCCTTCCTGATTCATCACTCATACCTAATTTCCCCCAAAACTGTCAACTCAACACTTCTGCCTCACTTAAGCAGTTGAGTAATCACCCACCCCGTTACAACTTAATGAACTTATGTACATGAATTTTACACTCCAGTGCTTCCTCTTACCTGAAATTTATTTTACTGTCCATCGACCTAGATTGTAAACTCCTTGAAGGCAAGAATCATATCTACAAACTGTAGTGAACCTTCCCAAATTAATCCCAGCTCCACCACTTAACTTGCTCTGTGACCTTGGGTGAAATTACTTAACTTCTCTGAGCCTCAAGTTTCCACATTTGTAAAATAGGGATTAAACTATCTGTTCTCTTTCCTGCTTAGACTGTGAGCCCTTTGTGAGACAGGGACTGTGACCGACTTGATTGCCTTGTATTTATCCCCAGTGCTTAGTACAGTGCTTGGCACATAGTAAGTGTTTAACAAATACCATAATTATAATTATTATTCTGTTCAACGCTTTGTACAGAGTAAGTGTTCAATAAATACTATTGATTGATTCCACTTTATCTTATAAAATAACAACAGATGATCGAAATCTTTAACCGCAATAGACTTATCAATCAATGGTATTGACCATATACTGTCTGCAGAGGGAGAGTCCAATACAATGGAGTTGGTAATCTTGATCCTTGCCCTGGGGGAAATCCCATCAAAATAATGATTCAACCCATGACACTGTAGATACAAAAAATAGAGTATAGTAAAAAAAAAATGGTAATGCTGTTTGGTCAGTAACATTCAGTGAATATAGTTATGAAAAATATAACAGAATAAATACCTTGCCTAGAAATATCTGACCCTTGGGTTATACATATTTAGTAGAAAATCAAAGATATTTAAAGAAAAAGTAATATAACACTAGCATGCCTGCCAAATATGTTTTGATGACTAAAATATATGAGGTCTAAAATCTTCAGGTGCATTAATGCATGCTGCCTCAGGTATTACCACATATTCATGTTTCGGGGTCTCAGAACACAGGACAAAGAGAAAAGTTGGCAAAGGATTAAAATGTGATGCATGCAAAAACACCTGACCTGACATCTGACTTGTCACAATGTAAAAAAATTCAAGCAACTGGGATCAAAAAATTTTGAACAGATTGAAAAAAGCCAAAAAAGGGAAAGAAAAAAAGTAATATGATCTAGAAGAGGTTGGAATGTTAAAAAGGTCTTGAAAGGAAATACCTAGGCATGAAAGATATTAATGAAATGATCACCTCAAACTCCCAACAAAACCTAAGGGGAAAATCCTAGTGAACAAAGTGGTAAGCAGAAAAGGCCATGCTGACCCAAGAAGAATAGGTCAAGCTAGAAGTTAAAGGCCAATCAATAAAACTTTTTTGATGATGGAAAATGCCCCTATTATGCCCTAATTTAAGTCCTTCAGGCAAAAATGATAGAACCATACCACAATCAATCAAACCATGATCACTGAAGTGAGGCTACCTTACTATAGGAATTGGAAGGCAACTCGGATGAACTTCATGTGGAAATATTAGCAAGAAAACCAAAGCCACAGAATAAACTAGGAAAGAAAGAGAAGAAAGAGCACAAAAATAAATTGGGTGAGAAGACAAGCACTGAGAGAGCAGAAGCAAAAAGAGACTCGATGTTTTACTCTAATGATGACACAAAATTACCTGCAGTGAGAGTGGAGACACAATTATCTCCAGTGAGAGCGGGAGTTTCCTGAGCATAATGGGAGCTCTCAGCTTCTAGGGATCGGTCAGTCCTGTGGAGGCCAGGCCATTGGCATTCGGGGCAGTAGGACACCTGGTCTGAGGGCTGGGTTGCTAATGGGAGTTGGCACTGGGGGAGTTGGAGCCCAGCAGAAGCCCTGGGGTCTTCATCACCCCTGGCCAGGCCGCTGGGAGGAGCTGCATGATCGGGGCAGGGTAGGGGGAAGAGTTTTCTCTAGATCCTGGCCCAACCAGGTGCTTGGTACTAGCTTGGTGGGGCTTGAAAGGGTGAATTGGAGATTCCGCTCATGCCTCAGAGCCGAGTAGGGACCCTGGAGGATGATCTAGGTTTGGCTGAAGGCTCCATCAGTCCCTCTGCCCCCACCCCCACCCCGGCACTCCCCGACCCCCAACTCCCCAGCAGAACACTGGATGGGGATGGGGGGCAGGGGCTCCTCTTCCCTCTCGAGGGCTCCAGGACTCCACACTCCCTCAGGGGCCCAGGTTTGTGAGGCATCCCGATCTCTCAAGGTTTTCTCTCCTGCCAGGCTCTGACGTTTTGGTACCTTCACTGCAGAACTAGAGCAGGGCTTCTGCCTGAAATTCTCACTCCCTGAAAACCACCTCATCCATCCAAAGCCCCTTTCCAAAGTCACCCCTATGCTTAAAAATCAGTCAGTGGTATTTATTGAGTGCTTTCTGTGTACAGAATCAAAACAATATTTAAGAATTTAGTTCAGTCCGAAGACAGACATCTGTCCAGAGGTAAAGGAACAAGTAGAGCTACAGCACACTCAAAGTGAAATTCCCAAATCAAAATCGATTCAAAAAGTGGAATGGTTACAAAACCACAATGTTCCCAAACTTAAATAAGGCCTGAAGCTTGGGGGTGTTCCCTCAATCCATTCACTGAAAGTAATTGACGACAGGCTGAGATCAGGCTCTTCAGAATGGTTTCCTCCATTCATTAATGTGGCCAACAAGTCACTGACTCAGAGAGACGAAAGGGGCCTGGATGAGTGAAATGAAAGGCAGCAATTCCCAACATGACCTAAAGAAATATCTTAAGACTAATGAAATATGGAGATGCAAAAAAACACAACATCTTCAGAAGAATGGTCCACAAAATACAGAAAAAGGAAAACGATTGATAGATAACTGGAGAAAGTGGAATAATTTATGACGTGGTCAGAACTGACATCCCAAGACATTATGGATAAGAAATTTGTTCAAGATAAATAACTCATGATTACTGGAACCTCCTGAGTTTAAAGGCAGAATTATGTGCAGAGCCCTTTATTTCCAAATAAAAGCCCCCAAGAGAGGCAGGATGGGAACAACTATAATATGCAGATATAGCAGTACAAAATACAAATTTACAAGAACCTCTTTTTTTATGGTATTTGTTAAGTGCTTACTCTGTGCCAGACACTGGTCTAAGTGCTAGGGTAGATACAAAGTAATCAGGTTGGACACAGTCCATGTCCCACATGGGGCTCAGAGTATTAATCCCATTTTACAATGAAGTAACTGAGGCACAGAGATGTGAAATCACTCGTCCAAGTTCACAGAGCAGACAAGTGGTGGAGACGGAATTAGAACCCAGGTCCTTTTGGCTCCCAGGTCCGTGCTCTATCCACTAAGCATTGCTGCTTCTCTAGGGATAAATGTAACAGATCAAAAAGGCAGGAGAATCCCTTGCCAAGATATCAGTGAAAATATTAAAACAACCCATTTTGTGATTCAAAAGAATGACTGAAGTTGGATCTGAGATTTTAGTTTTGGAGCCCTGACCTGATAATTATGAAAGGCTATTCTGCTACAGTAATTGGAAATGACTACACATACTAATTCAATGAAGACAGTCTAACAGCAGACTTCTATGGAAAGATCTACTAAATAAAAAGTAATTGATAACAGGCATTGAGAATGGAGTGGAGTGAAAAATTGTTCTCTTCTGAATGCACTGTTTGGAAATAAGTAACACTGAATGAAAGCATTTAGAAATGAAAGACAAATTAAACCCATAGCCAAAAGGGACAGATCCGTTACATTACTAACATCTTGGATAAGACTCATTCCCTCTAGACTGTGAAGCTCATTGTGGGCAGGGAATGTGTCTGTTGTTGTATTTTACTTTCCCAAGTGCTTAGTATAGTGGTTTGCATAGAGTAAGCACTCAATAAATATGACTGAATGAATGAATTCATTTTGTGATTGACCAAACTGGATCAGGCATTAGTAATCATATACTAATTTAATACATGTTATCACTAATCATTTATACTATACCTACATATATTACTTTATAAATTCTCCCCCCTCCCTGTGATTCTTTTTTGTTCCCTCATTCTAACAAAAATAAGAAAAAAAAGCTACCAAGAATAAGAGGTTTGTTAAAGCCCTGAAAAAACTGCACAAATATTCTTTCTGGCAAAACCCTTTTTCACTAGGAATCCCATGAAGAT
This sequence comes from Ornithorhynchus anatinus, assembly GCF_004115215.2. NCBI lineage: Eukaryota > Metazoa > Chordata > Mammalia > Monotremata > Ornithorhynchidae > Ornithorhynchus > Ornithorhynchus anatinus. The sequence goes on along the minus strand of NC_041746.1, from coordinate 6,690,252 downwards.
TAAAACTGTCACAATTGACTAGAGACATAAAATAGGCCTATAAACCTGGAAAACAAGCTTGGGCAGTCAGTCCATAAATGCAGTGGGGACTACGGAGAGGTCATCTATGAATCTTTAGATGACCATATATCTGAGTCTATTTCCCGGTTAGATTCTAAGTAACTTGAAGGAGCTTATCATTATTTCCCTTGTAACTCTCTCGGCACCTGGGACAATGCTCTGAACAATTGACTTCTTAAACTAAGTTTTTAAGTGTTAAGAGGCAAGAAATTTTCCAACAATATTGTTTGCCTTAAAGGCAATTTGGCCCCACGAGAAAGCTCTAGTTTCGCTGTTTGTTTCCTTTCTAGATCTGTTGAGCTCAGTGGGATTTCTTTTCTTTTCTCCATGAAAGAGAGAAAAGTAAGATGTAGAAAGAGGCAAAGAAGCCAAAAGCAAGACTCAGAAGAGAGACAGAGAAAGATTATTTTTTCTAGAACTTAATGGAAAAATAGCACATCAGTTCCTGCACAGGATTTGAACTTTTTTGATAATAAAATGGGAGAGGGCTAAGAAAGGTTAATGTTATCTCCCCACTTAATATCCCCCAAACCTGCCACTTTGGCTACTGTGTGTCACCCAAGCACCTGGGTACTTCCACTCCCTTCTCCTCATACTTATGCACGTAAGCATTATTCTAATTCTACTGTATTCTCCCAATCAATCCATAGTACTTATTGACCGCCATATGCAGAGCACTGTACTAAGCACTGTATTCCCAAGTGCTTAGTAGAGTGCTCTGCATATAGTAAGTGCTTAATAAACATTATTATTATGGTATTTGTTAAGTGCTTACTATGTATCAAGTACTGTGCTAACAGTTGGTGTAGGACAAAGTCCTTATCCACCTGGGGCTCTCAGTCTAAGTTGAAGGGAAAACAGGTATTGAATCCTCAATGATTCGTGACCTAGGTCTGTTCCCAATTCTGCCACTTGCCCACTGTGTCCCAGGCCAAAGTCTGTGTGTATAAAATCATCCCCCCACCTCTCCTGCTATATGACACACTTAACTAGGCTTGTACCATTAAAAAACCAGGTGTCTTACACAAGCGGCTTTTTTTTCTTTTTTTTGACAGTGAGAGATAGTAACAGGGGAGCAGTACCAAAAAGATGGAGATGCGAAATACTTTGTATGCAAGCAAGTTCCCAATTCCAGGGCACTGACACTTCTCAGGGGACAGCCCAAGCTGCTGCTGCTGAATAACATTAATAAGAATAACAGACTGCCTAAAATCTGGCTGCTCATTTTGCAGTCAGCCCTAAAATCGGCAGTAAATAAAGTTCTTCCTTGAAAGGAAATACATTTAGAATGGTCACGTGCTTGGAATTGCTACTGACAGAATAGGTGGAACGTGTCTTTGTCATTTGGGTCTGGAAAGCTGAGTATCTTCAGGGATCGTCATGGCTCCTTATCATTGATGTGGTTTGCGAGGCCACATTTGATGCTGCAAGTCACGATTTCCAAGACCAAAGTTAACATTAGTCTAAATTCTAACATGCCAGTGGACTTAACCCAAAAAAGATTGTTCTCTGTCTCTTTCCATGAATTATTCATAGGATTCTTGGTCATTTGGCTCAAGTCACACATCAAAATAAAAATTCTGAATTAATGCGAACTCAAGGGCTTTTTTTTCTGAATACGGCCCTGTATGCCTTGGTGCATTCAAGAACTTTCGGAGGATATTCATTCTGAAGTTTGGAAGGAATTTGAATTTGATTATTTTTCTGCTCTTCTGTAAAATTGGCTTAAAAATGTACGTGCACCACCGCCATAAATAAAAATGCCCCTGTACTTCCAGAAACTCCTACATTTTCATTAAGTATGCAACAGTTCATCATTTTGGTCACAATCCAGACACATACTTTCTAATTTTAAATGCCTTACAAAGCAGAGAAATTCCTTTTTACCCAGATTTTTTTGCCAAAGCCAAGTTTTCATCAAATATTTGAAGATGAAAATACTGACTGCCAAAAATTAGAACCATAATTCTAACATCAGGTAAAAACAGTAAAGAACCCAAGAAAATAACTTTGAAATTCATATGCTAGGTACAATAGCATATACCCAGAATTAAAGTGTTTGTTTCTAAAAGCTACCTAGCAGCAAATTTATTTTAATACTACCAGAGAAACTTTAATCCAGAGTCTGTTACAAGTTTAAGAGCTGTAGTAGAGAATGTGGGGGTGGGTACTAAATCTCCATTACCCACATTCCATTGTCTTGATCTATGGGGAAGCAGTAAGGCCTCGTGGAAAGAACACGGCTTAGAGTCAGAGAACTGAGGTTCTAATTCTGGCTCTGCCACTTGCCTGCTGTGTGACACGCGGCTAGTCACAACTTCTCTGTGTCTCCATTTTCTCATCCGTTAAAATCAGGATTAAATCCTTCTCCCTCCTACCTAGTCTATGAGCCTTGTGTGGGACAGGGGCTGTATCTGACCTAATTATCTTGTCTCCCAGTGCTTAGTACATAGTACACACTTAATACCATATTAGTAATCATGATGATGATGATAATGGTACAAGCGCTCAGTACAGTGCTCTGCACAGAGTAAGCACTCAATAAATGGGACTGAATGAATGGTAATAATAATACGGATGAATTGGAAGCAGGAGGCAAGTCTGCTCCTTTAACACCAACACCCAAAAATGAGTCCGCTTCAGCTCACCATCCGGGCTCCTAGCAGCCCCTTTGCCAGGACATTAGGGGATGAAGTGGCATTGTGAGGTCTTTCCAACTTTTAAAATGTTGGCAGGTCTATGGGGGCCACCAGAGCCTCCCCCCGCTCCTTGGGTTGCTATGCACCAGATGCACCAATCCCTGCATGGCAGGGAGTGGGCAAGGATTGAGGCTAAGTGCTTAGTTCTCTGCTCTGCACACCGTAAGTACTCAATAAATTCAACTGACTAATTGATCGAAGCAGTGGTCCTACATGATGCATTCTTTTACTTGTTGATATCATCAGTTGGTTTGTAAACTCTATTGCTTGAAATTGGTGTGACCCACTGGTACCTTTAGCCTCATGTGCCTGCCCCCACCTAAGAATAATAATAATTACAGTATTTGTTAAGCGCTTACTATATGTCAGGTACTGTACTAAGCGCTGGGCTAAATTGTGAGCGGAGACTCTTTCTGATCTGTTATCATTTATAGCTACTCCAGCACATAGCACACTGCTTACTGCTTAATAAACACCATAATTACTTCACTAATTCAGGGTAACATCTATTATCCTTCATGGTAGCTGATTAATTGATCTGTATGTCTTATTATGAATCTCAGCATCTTCTAGATCTTTGGCAAAGCATTTTGACATCATAAACAATTATAAATACTATTTGAATTTTAAATTCACATGGGTACCCTGCTCAACAATAAAGGTCTCACTTATTATTCCCAGTTATTACCTATCCAGAGCAGAATGGCCACAGATCACTTCCAGAAAAGAAATGGGGTCGGGGGGCTGCTTCACAAAGCTAGCAGCTTAGAGGCAAATCGGAATATTACAACTTGGAATGATTGCGAAAGAGGAGTTGGGCTTTCTTCCCAGAACACCCTGCATAACAGGTGGCATTTTTTAGACGCTTTGGGAAAATGAAGAAATGTGGATGTTAAGGTTAACATATATCACCTATTCTACTTAAACTGAGTTAGTCCATTTACTTTTTATACACTTTGCCATTATAAAGTGGGACTCTTTTAAATATCCACAGTCATCCCATCAATACACAGCCTGTGTGTACAGTGCAGTAGACTGAAAAGGAATGGATTTTCAAGCCGGGAGCAAAGTGGGAAGTGCACGGCTGAATCTGCCTGGCGATTTTCCACTCTATTGCGCCGGAAAAGTACAGAGTTGCATTTTCCTACTGCTGGGACCACCAGGCTCCCGAAAAGCGAAGAGTGTTCGTTCCTCATTTGATGTTATTTACAGCGGTATTTGTAGAAAGAGGGACAAACAGGGCAAATGCTGGGATGCAAGAAAGAGGCAACAAAAATACAAGGAGGCTCCAACTGAGATTGCAGGTGTACACACAATTTTTTGGTTTTTCTTTATTTTCATTTAAGTACCGATAAGCACTGTGATAAACACCATGCACATCAGGCACCGTCCCTTGGTGTAGCTTCCTACACAGTAACAAGTATTCATGCCGAAGTAGATTTGCCAGAGTACCCCCCCCAGATTATCTTTATTATTTTTTATTATTATTTGAATTGGCAACACGAAATGCAAGCAGCTTGATGCCATTTCAGTGAGCCAACAGGTGAAACTCTGGTCACCGCTGAAAGTTGGCAAGAGGAAAAAGAAATGTGGTAGGCGTTGGTTTGGTGTGAAGCCTATGGGCGATCCCTCCATTTTTCATAAGCTGTAACCCAATCCTGGAGTCTCACTTTGCAACTTGTGGAAAGTTCTCTCTGGGGAAGCTCTATCAGCAGCTGAGAGGGAGAGCACTAGGCAGCATGACCCAGTGGAAAGACCAATTCTCTGGGCCTAAGTTCCCTCATCTGCAAAATGGGGATTCAATACTTGTTCTTCCCCCTACTTAAGACTGTGAGCCCATGTAGGGCCTGATTATCTTATATGTACCCCAGTGTTTAGTACAGTGCTTGGCACAAATTAAACTTTTAACAAATTCCACAATTATTAAAGAGTTGCTAATGATTGCTTTAGAAATCCAACATGATCAGACCTCAGCTTACACCTGTCCTTCAATTTGCTCACTGTCTTTGAATCTCAGACAGCTCCATGCCTACCAGCAACTTCAGCCAAAGGGAGAACAAATATCCCTCTTGGCCTAACACAGCTTTCATGGAGATGCGACCGACAGAGGGGAGAGACGCCACTGTGTTTGGACCCCAGGTGGTGAAGGGGTTTGGGGTTTGCATAGCCGAAAGAATCAAATGCGAAAAATGAAGACATCTGGAACTGACACGAATTCAGGTTGCCACCTCAGTAATTGGCTATTTCTGTCACTTAGCTAGTTCTACTCCCCTCGCCAGTGGCTTGAACCTGCATATTCTCCCTGAGAAGGTTGGAGTTCTGACAGGGTCTGAAGAATGGAAGGATTTCTTTAAGAGGCCACGATCTAGAGAAGCTCTAAGTGAACATTCTGTTGGATTGTACTCTCCCAAGCCCTTAGTACAGTGCGCTGCACACAGTACGCACCCAATAAATGTGACTGATTAATTGATTCAAGTATGTGAAATGGCAATGTTTGCCGGGAATGAGGAAAGAAGATTGTTCAGGTGATGTGAGCAGACATCCCTCCACCTCTCCCCTTGGTCATAAGAGGAAGATTTGAGGTGGCGAAAGCAAGAGGAAGTCCTGGTGAGCCCATGTAGGCAACGATTTGTATGTGTACTGGCTTGACAGCTCAGGTCAGAACCACCAAGAAAGGGACTTCAGGAGACCAGAAAGGCAGAAAAAAGGCTTATAAATAGAACATGGTCAGGCGTATGCATCTGCGTGGATGCAACCTGTTATTTGTCAGGAGACAGCACACCTTGTATAGCAAGGCTCGATGGTTTCTGAAATCTGTTTGTGCTCTAGGAGCTTTAATGAAAAAAGCATGCGACAACTCTATTCTTAGTTTTAACTTGTGGATCAACCTATATCTTTACATTAAAATTGTATGATAATATTTACTGCACGTGGACATTGCACATTCCCCTCTAGAGAGGCCAAAATGCTATGCAGTCATCAATTCGACAGCTCTGCCGGATGAGCAGGTGAATGGCATTCTTGCACCCTTCCTGTTTCACAGGAAACAAACACCAAAAATGAAAATCACGGATAGCAGTAGCAACAGCACCGGGGTCTTAGCTAGGACATTAGTACTCTGCTCTGCCCTTAGCAACTACTGTGGCACTACGCAGGATGACCTAATCACAGGGGCATTGTGGGAGAATGCTAACTGAAGAGATCAAAATTCTTGTAGAAGGGCAGAACAATTTTGGCTACCTGCTGCTGAAGAAGGAAAATTCTGTTTTTAAAGCAGAAAATCTACCTCACAACACAGAGCATTCCAATCTGGAGAGTGGACTTAGTAGTGACTTGTCATCCAAGTTAGACTTCCTCTGCCTGATTGGAGGGTTGGCCAGATGTTGGACAAGTTGTGTGATGGAACAGACAATGGATTTGCTCTATCAGAGATTTGACTGCATTGTTAAGGCACTGTAAAATGGGGGCTTGTCGATCTTGACAGGTCCCTCGGTAAGGTGTCACAGGAGAGAGTATGGGCTCAAAAGAAACTCCACCCCTCCCCCCTTAGTTATATACACACATGCAATTGCCCAGTCATACATTCCTCTCCTATCCTCTCAACCAACCTCAGACACTTGTCCAGGAGAGCCATCCTCAACGCCAAGGGCCAGAGCAGTACACGTAATGAGAAAAGTATACGAAACAGGAGCAGATGAGGCACAAGTTATCATCTTTTTCTGTAGAAAGCGTTTGCTGCTTTCACCATGCAATGAGGCCGGCACAGTCAGCTATGGGTAAATTACCGAACTTGACAGAGGCCACCAACGGGTCTGTCAAACTGTCCTGGGCCAATCCCAGGGCTTGGAAGGCAACAATCCCCTCTTTATGCAGACTAAAGTAGGAATATATGAAACCGTCAGCATGAGTGACAAAGAAAGCCAACAGCGGCTATCCAGTCGCTCAGGAAGGGTTGCTAAGGGCAAATGCTAAGGCTTTTTCAACATGTGCTAAACGGTTGATTGGACATGTTCTCAAACAGTAAAATCCTGCAGGATCTGCAGCTGGTTTGGTTCTTTTTTGGCATGCAATACCTGAAAGAGCCAAGAGGCCATTTCAGTGAGAGGGGCAGGTTGTCGCTACCCAGAGAATCACCAGCTGATTCCCCAAGCACTAATAAGCCTCCGGGCAGCAGAGGGAGCAACCACAGCAGTTCTGTCTATCCGTAAAAGTGTCCCTCGCTGGGATATGGGACTCAAGCGAGGGATTAATGCACTCTATGACGTCGCATGGAAAACCTGCTAATACTCTGCTCAGGGTCTTTGTTCTATTATTGAATTTTCTAAACAGCATTTACCCAGCCAGCCTCTGACAGAATAGCTGGCCTGGATGTTTCGTAGATATGCCAGGGGATGATGGGAGAAAAACAGACTTTCATTGGCACTTAAAGGAAAATGGACTTTGGTGAGAAATGAATTCATCTTTCCCAGCCTTTCTGTTTATTCACAGTACAGCTGGGTCACTGACATCACTGGATTCTGCATCTTTTTGTTTTTTAAATAAGGAGAAAGGAAAATGAGGACCCATTAAGGAAAGGAGCATGGTATATACATGTTCCCTGGTGTCAGAGAGAGAGGGAAGGATTGCGCTTGCATGCTACAACAGGTAGGTATGGAATCTGGAAAACCTATTATGTGAAGATTCACTGCTACAAAGTCAGAGTCACACTGGCAAAGGCCTGGACCTGCCATACACACAAATCTATCTACCCGCTTTTCTTCCAGGTGGTGCCACGGGAGCGAAGCAAAAGAACTCAGCAGTCTTCCACTTATCTGGCAGAAATCCTGACTCACCCAGGATGGGTGGCTGTTTGCAAGGCAGAACAAAGGGAAACAGCCACGACATCTCTTGTTAGAGCTATTGTCTGTGGAGGAAGAAAGTTCCATGGCTCTCAAAAAGGTCAGGGTCACTGTGGTTTGTGGAATGGAACCTGCTTCTGTGGGTAAGAGTGTTCTAGAATATTCTGCTTTTATGGGATTAGAACTAAATACAATCTTGGTTCCCAATAACTGAAAAAATATGAGACCCATGTACCTTGCAGCTAAAGAGTTTACTCTAATTTAGGCTTTCGAGCCCACCCCTCAAATATCCAATTAGCATAGTTTTAAAGACGGAACACAGAGTCTTTCTTTATGCATTCCTCTGGGAGTAGGCGGTCCTCATTTGGATGGCCAAGACAAACAGAATACCTTTGCATGGTTAACCGACAGTTTCTCAAGACAAGGCACACAGACTGCTGCCTTGTGGAACAAATGCCACTGTGCATCAATGGCTGCCCTCAATCACTTTCTGGTGTTGCTACATGCTTCTTACAGAGACAGAAATACCACCTCTTCTCAGTAATTTGCTATTTGTCAGGAAAGCTAGGTTCTGCTAACACCCCTCTGGACTTTCAAATTCCCTGACTAGAGAGGTCGCTGGAGTTGAAGCGCTCCATAAATATACTGATTGACTGAACGATCATAAGTGCCTTTCAAACCTTGGGTGCTGCTTGTTGCAGACTAGCAATCATAACAAAATCCAGAACCAAATCAATTTCCAATGAATTAGTCTCAAATTTTGTTGGTTTACAATATAACAAGTGATCCATTTAAATAAGCCCAAATCTTCAACAATAACCAATTTTTAAAGCAAGACTTCCCTTTAGAATAGATGTTTTAGAGTGGAAATATTTCACATGACAAATCTTCACAATAAATTTAGTAGGCATTTTTATGCCTCTTGACTGCACTATTTCTGCCCTAAAAAATAAAAATCAACATTTGTCTGATGTTTGCATTTCTAGATAACTTTGCAAAATGAAACCTCCCTGCCACTTTGAAATGTGATTATTATTTTGATGTGTAATTTACTTTTGCTTCAGAAAAATCAACAGGAAGTTATCGTCCCAATTAATTTAACAAAACACATTTTTCAAACATCAAAAAAATCTCAGCAAAAATGAAAATCAAGTTGTTTCATTCAATAAGTGTATGAATAAATACTAAATAGCAACCATAAGATGGGTCAATCTGCCACACTGATTCATTCCTTCAAATTAAGTTTGATGCTGGACTAAGAAGTAGCAAATGACTCTGAGTCACTGTTTGGTCAGTAGCTTTTCCTAAATACTACACAAAGGAGCTATCGGTTGACAACTAAATAATAAACAGCCTAACCATTATCCAGGGTGCTCCTCTGGAGTTGGGAATGAAAGCAACATTAATATTTGGTTTGAGGAGGTGAATGCTTCTCGGTCTTGGCACTCCCAGATGACTAGTCAATGTGCATTAAAAGTTCAGCTCCTAAACCTTCACCAGGGCTTAGGACCTTGAGCTCCACCTCTCTCATAAACAAACACTGGCTACGGTGGCAATAAAAACATCCCTTTAGCAGGGGGCTGTATCGAGGTGCTTCTTACCTTCTTGTAGGCACACGGGTGTATCGCTTGGTTTCCAGCCTAGGGAGCCATTGAAATGTTTCACACACAGTTTTTTCGAAGGACCCGTCAGTTTATATCCTTCTTGGCAGTGAAATCGGGCTACAGCACTTTCAAAGAACACTCCTCCCGTGGCCATACTCTGGGTCCGGTAGCCATACTCTGGGACGCCAGGGTCAGCACAAGCGTGAAGGTCATCAAATCCTGCAACGAGAAAGACAGATGGAATCCCATTAATCCACTTGTGTCTTTCCCGTCTGAAAGACTGACTCTATAACAGTCTATATTCATGGCCACCCTGAACCTCGGGCAAAAACCAGATGAACAGACTGAAGAGACTCACATGTCCAGAGTATGTTAGCATTTTAACTTCTTGGTTACCTGTGGGAAATTTGGGTTCAGGGGCCAGATGGGTGGGATTTTAGTAGGGAGGGGCAGAGGGAAAAATTGACAGGGCTGGAGATCCTGTCCTTTTTCCAGGGAGGCTTAGATAGAAAGCTCTGTGAAATAGAAGGAATTTCACAGAATTAGCTGGCCCCAGAAGCCCCCTGGACTTTACCTCCAGTAATATCCTCTGCCACCTAGCTCTACTAGACCAGCAACTGTATGTACACATGCAGCCTATCTCAAAGCTCTTTTTGTGCTTATAAAATTTAGGTGGAAGCCACAGAAGTACAGAACTGAGAGGCCAAGAACCTTTCTATTACACAAAACAGGAGGATCCCCAGAGCTCAACAGGAAAAGCCCCGAGGTCTCAAGCTAGTCTCTCCACACCTCGGGCAGCTTGTCCAATGGACTGCCCAATAGAGAAAATCCTCAGCTCTTGCTGAGAAGGGCTATGCCAGGCCTTAAATTCAGGGGAAGACCAATGCAGCATATAAAAGAAAACTGAGGACAAAAGAAGGAAGATTAAACTGGGTCAACTGGAAACCGAGCAGGGCACTTGATGCTCCAGGCAGGTTTAATGCTATCCATTTGTCTTCTACTATACTCTCTCGAGTCCTCCATTCAAGTGCTCTAAAATGGGAGGCACTCAATAAATACTACTGATAGATTGATTCTTCTGACTTTCCTTTAAGGGAAGCGCTGACCTACTGGCTGGCATCCTCTTCTTTGGGTCCCTGAATTCTTCCAGATGTTTTCTGGCCAGTTAGGTTGTTCTTGCTTTCCCTGGGCCAAGCTTGATCCCTCACTCTGCTGACATGCTGTACAATAAGCCAAAATCCCAGAGAAGTGTTAAGTGGACAGGAAGGCGACTGAAATGTAGGCCATGTTGATATGGGGCAGAAGCAGAAGAGAAAGAAAAGAAGAAACAAGGTAGGGGCAGGGCAATCCATCTTAATTCAAAAGCCCATCTGTGAGACCGGCATCTGGCTTTCTAGCAATCTCATTCTGGATGCAGGTAGTGTCCTTTCTACAAATGAAGAAGCGTGCTTTCCTTCTAGAACGACCAAGGTTTACTGCTGTACCGATCGCAGACTGCACATTAATAGCACATATTGCTTTTCAAGGGCAATTAGCGCCTGTGGGAGACGGCTGTGGAATACCAGGAAACTATCAAGCTACGACTTTGTCAAGAAACAAAAAATGCAGGCCAGTGGAACCCTTCCCTTAGAGCCCCCACAAAATGCAGAGAAATTAGTAGCAAGTGTTTCTTACCAGATCACTCGAGTTTATTGACCGCTTACTGCGTGCAGAGCCCTATGCTAAGAGCTCAGAAGAATACGCTACAACAGAGTTGGTAGACACATTCTCTCCCCACAAGGAACCTATAGTCCAGAGGGGGATACAGACAATAAAATAAACTACAGACATGAAGTTAAGTGCTGTAGGGCTGGGGTGAATAACAAGTGATTAATGGGTAAAGATCCAAGTGCACAGGCAATACAGAAAGGAAGACGAGTAGGGGAAATGAGGGCTTACTTGGGGAAGGCCTTTTGAAGGAGATGTGATATTAGTAGGGCTGTAAAGGTGGAGACAGTAGTGGTCTGTCAGATAAGAAGTGGGAGGGAGTTCCAGAAAAGAGGAAGGACTTGGGCAAGGGGTCGGCAGCAAGATAGAGGACAACTATTCTGCTCTTAATGGAAAAATTCCTGGGAATGAAACCCCTTCCAGTTTATAGAACTGAGTGTGAGTATAGGCAAACTCAGAGGCCCCCAAACCTAAATTGTAGAGACCCTGCTTTTTTTTTCCTGCCAGTCTGTGGGTAATGGTCAGGATCCTACTTGTCCCCCTTATTTAATATTATCTATGTCACATCACATCTCCCCACTCTCAAAAAACCTCCAATGGTTGCCTGCTCACTTCCACATCAAATGGAAACACCTCGCCATCGGTTTTAAGGCATTCAATCAGCCCTTCCTTCCCAATTTACCTCACTCATCTCCTACTATAACCCAACTCACTCCCTTTGCCCTTCCAACACCAGTCTACTACTCTACCCTAATGTCATTTGTCTTCCTGCTGACACCTTTCCCACATCCTCCCTCTGGCCTAAAGCGCTCTCACCTTTCATATCCTACAGACCACCTCTCTCCCCTCCTTCAGAGTGCTACTAAAATCACACCTTCCCTTATTTGTCTTTGCACTTTCATCTTTACCCCTTTATTACTTGATATCCACCCCCCAGTACTTTGGTACATATCAATTTCCTTGTCATTTATTTTAATGCCCATCACCTGCATTTACACTACAAGTATTTGTAGTGTACTATATACTGCCTGCATTTACACAACAATGCCTGTCACTGACATTTACAAGTAAGAGGGAGAACAGGTATTGAATCCCCATTTTACAGATGAGGTAATGGAGGCACAGAGAAGTTAAGTGACCTACCTAAGATCACACAGCAAGCATGTGGCAGACCTGGAATTAGAATCCAGGTCCTCTGACTCCCAAGCCTGTGCTCTTTCCACGAGGGCACAATGTTCCTCCATTGTATTGAGCTCTTCCAAATGCCTAGTACAGCATTCAATAAATACGATTCATTGATTAAATTGCAAGCAGTTCCAAGTAGACCGCAAACTCATTGTGGGCAGGGATCATGTCTTTTTCCATCATACCATTCTCTGGCCCAAGCCAGGTCGGAGGATGCCAGTGTGGGCACCCTCCTTGTTTGGACTCATTACAGGCAGAGGGGGGCACTTGGGCTTCCTCACCTTCCTGACCCACTCCTAGATAGGGGCAGTTTGCCCACCCTTCAAGTTCCTCAGGTAACTAGCTGCCACCAATGTGCAGCTGCTGAGGGAGATACAGGAATGAGGGTGACTTTTGGGCAGGGAGCTGCTGACCTGCCCCCTGAGGGGCTCAGTAGCATCTGGAGAAGAAAGCCAAAAGTCTCAGCTGCACATAGTCTCCCTGCATGATCAGGTATTCCTGGGGCTTGACTTTATGTTTTAAAGTGTGCAATAATTTTGATTTCAGATTTCCATGAAAAGCCAACTGTGAGAGGGAACTTTCAAGAGATGAGAGTGTTTAACTGTCAGGGCAATACCCACTCTGTCCAAAGGGATGGAAGCTGTTGATGAGGGAAACCTGCTTTTAACCTACCATTTGGGAATTTAGATATAAAATATCCACTGCCTTGGCCTGGTTTTTGTAAAACTCTGGCCTTCCAAGAGAAAAAAATGGGCTCTGCCATCAAGCCATTGTGACTTATGGAATAAAAATAAACTTGGGGCAAGATAAACTGAGTTCTCCAGCACCAAAAGGAGAGAGAACACCAGAATTTTTAAAATGCCATTTCTTTTTGTTTGTATCTCTGTGCCACTGTGTTCACCATCACTCAGATACTTCTGAGTGGTGTGAAAACATTGACTACTGCTTCCATTCATTAAGCTAAACAGTTTTTACCCTGCAAAGCATCCCTTGGGAAATACAGCAGAGGCGCATCAGAAATAAAACCAAAGCAAGTTACTATTGTAATATTTTTGCTAGGCCAACAGTAGAGTGCATAATCTATCACAGCAAATCCACAGTAATGAAATGCCAGTTACTCTTGTTTTGTGAAGGCACAACAATGAATTGAGAAATTCATCTCCCTGGGTTGAAGATTCAGAATTTGGATTCTATTATCAAATTCAGTACAGTTGATGCTATGAATATGGGACGTGCACTGAATATTTGGATGGTAATTAATCCAGAAATTTAACTCTCTTGAAAAACAGGCAGACATACTTTGCCATTTAAGAAATAGTCCAAAATGTTCATAAAGCTAGGTAAAGGGTGGGTATGAAACAGAATTGAGCTTTTTAATTCCATAAAAAATGCAACCCAGTGAATTTTATAAAGTAATTTTGTAAAAGCCATAGATATTGGTCACCAAAACTTTATTATTCAATCAATGGTACTTATTGAGCACTTACTGTTCAGAACACTGTACTAAACACTTGAGATAGTACAATACAAAAGAGTTGGTAGAGACATGTTCTCTACCCACAAGGAGTCTACAGTCCTCATTTAGGAACAAATCAGACCTTTCTCCCATCTTATTTTAATTAACTTTGACTCACTCTCTATCACCAAATCTTCTCCCTCAATTTCTATTAACATCAATAAGAAATGTAACTAAAAGAGTCCTTTACCCTCTCCTAGGTGGTCAGAGTGATTTTGCCTCCCTCAGCATCCAATTTCCTGCTGACATGTCTTGGACCTCCTAATGGATTTTTTTTTGTCCTGTTTCACAGATCTGCCCTACAAAAGGAGATCAAATACTACTGATCAATCAATCATGCTTTTTATTGAGTGCTTACTGTGTGCAGAGCACTGTGCTAAGTGTCTGGGAAAGCACAATGCAACAAGTTTGGTAAATACATTCACTGTACACAAGGGGCATACAGCCTAGAGGGGGAGACAGACACCAAAATAAATTAGTGCTGTGGGGCTGAGGGTGGGATGAATATCAAGTGATTGAAGGGTACGGATCCAAATGCCTAAGTGAAGCAGAAGGAATTCAGATTAGGGGACATAGGGAGAGACAGTACTGATGATGATCCCTAAGTCGGTGATATTAATTGAGCACTTTCTGCAGAACACTGTAATAAGCAGTTGGGAGAATATAACAGAATTAGTAGACATGTTCCCTGACCAAAAGGCACTTTCAGTTTAATGACAGCTCTCTCTAAAGAGATGGGCAAACAAAACATCCAACTTCTGCTCAGGACTAGAAGGAAGAAAAAAAGCACCAGTAGAAATGGAGAAAAAGAAGTATCAAAAGGAGTGGTTGCCTGAAGCCATTCAGTGAGAGGAGGGATGCTAGTGAACAAGCTCTGCCTTGGGGATTTCCACTGACTCACAGATAGGTACTGCACAGCCCTAAATAAGCCCAAACTAGGAGACCTACTCCAGGTCTCTGAGAACCGATCAATGATACTTATTGAGCACTGAACTAAACACTTGGGAGAGTACAATATAACAAGAGGTAGCAAACATGTTCCCTGCCCACAAAAAACTTATACTCTAGAGATAGAGCTAGGAGGTAGGTTGGATGCTAGCCATATCTTTTCAGGAGGCCTGAACCCTGCTCTCCCCTTTGTTTACTGCCACCAAAAACAGTGTTCTGAACACACCATCCTAATTCCTCTTTGCTCTGACTTCGATCATTGCTTAGGGATGTTGGCCCAAGCATGCAGTTGAAGTTTTCACTCCCATGCTTTTCTGCATAGGGAGTACATCTACTGCATGATGGAGGAAATGTGAAAGATAATTTGACCCATTAACGTATGAAAGAAAAAACAGATGGATGCAGAGGACGGAGGGGTATCTGTCTGAGGGTGATAATGAGCAATTCTATCTTATCTTGAATGAAGGCATTATTGAAGTGCTGGGTTATAAATATGCCATCACAGGTGTCATGCCAGCTGTAGGAAAGGTATGTGAATTGGAGGAGGTAGGGTGAAATGCCATCAGTTTCCAAAACAAGTTTCCCTCTCTCTGTTCTGGGTTTCAAAGCTGCTTGGAGGATAGGAGAAAATGCTCCTCACAATGGGAAAATGACTCCTGTCAAATTGTTCCTCTGTCTTATCTTGGGGATAAAAAAGCTTTTCATCACAACAATCACCTCTGCAAACCAAGGCTACTCTTATACCCTGCTGCTCCCCATTCCTACTTGCCTCTTTGTCCTGACAGTCTTTGCTTAGAAGATGGCAGGTGAATGCAATAATGAAGTCAGATGGTAGTAATGAGACCTGTCTGACAAGTTGACAGAAACAAAGTCAGCAGAGTATTTTCGGCAGACTTTGTGCATTCTCATCTCTTCAGGAAAGATGTGAGTTGAGCTCTGAATTCTCCATTTTTCCCATAGAAGCCAGGGAGAACTCAAAAGCTCCAAGATGCAGGAGGAAGGCATGGGCTCTTCTTCCAGTGATCTTGCCAGGAACATCATTACTAGTATCAAAAAAAATGTGAAATGTTAAGCTCAGTGGTTGGAACCTGAGAGGATCTGCACTGGCAACATCTTTTTGTTTCCAAAAGAACTGCCACTCTCAGCTTCAGCTCACAATATCTTTCTGGAAGATCATTTCAGTCGTATTTTCAACCCTTTAACACTATTTCGATGCAAGACCTCAGGTAGGGCATACACCTGTGAGGAATTACTAATTTAAAGGCAACCAGGAGACCAGAAAACCATTTATGCTTTTTGCAAACTTAATGGTGAAGTGCATGATAGCTGAGCCTCATAATATTTTAGAAAAGCTAATCTAAAAAACCATATGATTCTGGTTAAATTTAAAAGCTCCTGGCTCCTGCTGGTAGGCCTAGTCCAGTGCTGTGCTGTCATGCAAATAAGAGCCTCATAACTTCAAAGTACAGAAGGCAGAAAAAGGAACAGCTGCTATTTAACGTTTTATGGATAACACAGTTCATCTCATTAGCCGGCAAAGCGGAAAGGACCTCAACTAGCGAGAGTTCTAAAAAATAATAATGAGAGCTTTAAATTTTGGCCCCTGAACTAACTGGACTTCAATATGAAATGCTCTACCAAGAGTGAAGATTTAAATGGAGGAGAATCTTTTTGTTTTGTGGGGGGTGGGGGTGGAGAGGAGTGAGGATGAAGGATGGGAAAAACCAGAATTGGCTTGGAAATAAAAAAGATACACTGGTGGGTGGAGAAGTAGAGCAGATAGGGTCAACTTTCTGTTTCTACTCCTATTCTTCTTTGAAATTCAGTCACCACAAAGGAACAGCACCTTCAGCTGGAACCTATTGAAAATTTTGACTATGAAAATCCTGGGTGAGAGTAAGGCCATTTTTTCCCCCAATCCTATTCCAATCTCCCCTTCTCAAAAAACAACTTTAACAGAGTGATTTAAAGCACCGGAGGGTCCCCCAAGCCAGACCTGGTGGAGCAAGCAAACGTTCCGTTCAGATTACCTAAAACAGAGGACCAGGTTCTTTTAGCAGCTGGACCAGCTCCTCTATGCCTCAACCCCCAGGGGACTTAGAGGGGTCATGGTTGGCTTAGTTCTCAAGCAATGTAGGGGGGTGGAAGCTCTTTGTAGGCAGGAAAAGTGCCCCCTGCTTAGGCATTTATTGCAGTAGAGTAAAAATGCTATTTGAGTGTCCCCTGGGGGCACTGCTCTGCCTAAGCAGGGGGCACTTTTCCTGCCTACAGTCGAATAAATGAATAAATGAATCAGAATAGTGAAGGAATAAGTTTAGAACACAGGTTAACTGCAGCACTTAAAAATTTCCTGTTCAAACAATTGCCAGGGTTGGTACAGTGTGCCCCCTCAACACTGTGTGCTTGGCGTTCTGCTTAGAACACATGGGATTTGAGGCCTCATCTCTTGAGGGGTACCCCAAGGCTTCAGCCCTGAGTCAGTCACTTTCCACTACTTCTACCTGGAGAGACAGCCAGGCCTAGTTAGCAGGAAGAGTACTGGACTGGTAGTCAGGAAATCTGGAGTCAAATCTTGGCTCTGCCTGCTGAATGACCTGGGACAAGTCACTTAATTTCTCCGAGTTTCAGTTTCCTCATCTATAAAATGGGGATAAGATCCCTCTTTTTCCACTCTCTTGGACAGTGAACTCTTTCAAGAACAGAAATTGTGTTTGACAATTATCTGTATCTACCTCAGCACTTAGGACAATCTTTTGGCACAGAGGAAGTGCTTTCTATCATAGTTATTAATTATCATCATTATTCTGTTTGGCGCACAACCCTGGTCTGCCACCAAGAAGGCATTTGGGTTTCTGCTGCAGCCCCACAGCACCCTTGCCCTCAGCCTGGAATAATGGGGGTGGTGAGCCACCAATACATTCGCTCACTGAAGACAAACACTTCCTGTCAGCAGCATGGTGGCACTATAGAGGAAAATACAGAGAGGTAATGCTTAAATGTTTAAAAAAAAAAAAAAGTTACTCAAATCAAGCGTTCCAGCTTGCCGCGGATGGCCGGGGGAGACCATTCATTCATTCAATCATATTTATTGAGCATTTACTGTGTGCAAAGCACTGTACTATCCCTTCGACCTGGTGTCTCTGGGCAGCACAGCTCTTCGCTCTAGGCCCCCAGATATGTTATGCCTTGCTTACACAACAGACCCCCCTTACAAAAAGCACCTTCCCTCCCCAGGTCTTGAAAATGCTTGCTGAGAAACACTGCTACTTTTATTAAGAAATACCGTTAGAAGCAGTGTAGTCTAGTGGAACAATCACAGGCCTGGAAGTCAGAGGTCACTGGTCCTAATCCCTGCTCTCTTACATGTCTGATGTGTGGCCTTGGGCAAGTCACTTAACTTCTCTGTGCCTTAGTTACCTAATCTGTAAAATGGGGATTGAGACTGTGAGCCCCATGTGGGACATGGACTGTGTCTGACCTGATTACCTTATATCTACCCCAGCGCTTAGGACAACGTTTGGCACATAGTAAGCGCTTAACAAATACCACAAATTATTCATTATTCTTATTCTTGTTATACCTATCTCCCCAGTGCAAAAGCCACTGGGCACAGCAAGAGGGAAGAGGGCTCAAAGCAGCCCCAGAGCCCAGCAATAGAGGAACTAAGAACAAAGTCCCCTCTGATCTTCGGATCTGGACTAGACTTCTACAGTGGTCCTGACCCAGCCAGGCTTCACCCCAACCACCCGCGGCTGCAAGCCCAACACAGATTGTTTCCCAGATGGCCAATGCCTGGGGTTGGTGAGGACCTCCTGACGCACAGCAGAGCAAGAGAAATGGTGACGGCGGCTGTCCGACCTGTCCTGGCCCCAGTTGTCCGGTGGGAGAGATGCCAAATTCCCTTAGAGTTAAGATGGACACATGGGCATGTCCTCTGGCCTAGGAGAAGAAACCCAGAGGAAGAGAGGATATTGCCAGTCCTCTGTGGTTATTTCCAGAAGACAGCACCAGGTGGGCATGGCTCCACTCCTGTATCTTGTTCTGCTCAACAAATGCTTGTTATCTGCACCCGTGTCCCCAGCTGCCTGCCGTTCCCGGCAGTGCCCCATCTTTGCTCCCAAACACTCGTCCTGGTGAACCCATGAGCACTTGCCAGCCAGTGGCCAGGCTCTGAGCAACTCCTAGTAGCCTGTTCAAACTCTGGGAAGCTGAGGAATGACACAGTCTCCTGCATTGCCCTCCCCCTTTGCCCCTCCAGAAAAGCAGCATTTCCCTGCTCTGAGGCACCAGCAGAGAGGAAGTTTCCTGGGAAGGTGCCTATCCCTAGAGGGGCTGCAAGGCTCGTATATCGCAGTTAGCACAGCTCTGGAACTGCAAGGATGAATCTGATTTCTGGGTGTGAAGGATTAATGACAAGAGAATAGGTAAGTATGCTCAGCACTATAAATCAGTCTCCTTTAATTACATCTGCATTTCTCTCCAGCAGTCTTTCCTCTCAACCACAGCAAGACCCAGAATTTAACTTAGGTGCCTTTTCCCTGCTCATACCCAGCACCTATAGCCAATCCACCCCTCCACCCCAGTCACTGGAAGGGGGAAACAGGGGCAAGGGGAGGCCTTGGCAACTTGTCCAAATTGAATCAAAGGCAGTGGCAGAATCAAGAAGACAACTTGGTTTTTGTTTTTTTTGAAAAACAGCAAAATCCCCCCAAATACGATAACTTGATTTAATATGGCCACCAGAGGGAGCCTAGAAAGCCCATGAATAACAGAAATATATTGAAAGTGACAGGAGGAAATTAATTTTGAAAATTACAGTAGATCTACCGAGCTCCAAAGAAGTACCATCCATAATTCATACCAAGCTCTTCCAATGTGCACCATTTCCCATAAATCACATTTAACCTACCATATGATTTTCTCCACACCGTGAATAAGCAATTAGAAGAAAAAGGGGTTTTCCTAGTCTAAGGTGAATAGTTTTCCATACCATGACATTTATAGGACTCATGGATAGGGGTGGGCTGGAGGGAGAATTCCCATGAGGCTCATAGTCTAAGAGCAGGGAAGACACATGGAAAAAAAAAAACCATGAAGGGGAGGGAGGGGAAAAGCAAAAAAGTAATCCAGTCAACAAACAAAGGCATCAGGGTCAAGGCATGCACATATACAGTTTTCAAACAGGGGAAGTTTGAAGATTGTTCATCCTTGTCTACTCTCCCCTGTGTACCCATTAAGCACTCTGACACCCAGCTCCACAGCACTTACATACATATCCTTGTACTCTACTATTTCTCCTATCCCTAATCTATTTTAATGTCTGTCTCCCCCTGTAGACTGTCAGTCCTTCAGTTGTACTATACATTCCCAAGTGCTTGCTACAATACTCTGCACACAGTAAGTGCTTGGTAAATACCACTGATTGATTGATTTACTACTCCAAACAAACAGGCCTTAGTTTGAGCCACCACAGCCCCCCTAAGGGGGAGAAGGAGAAAGATATGTGTGTGGAGGGGGAGTGGCGGGGAAGGAGTCAGAAAATGATGTGACTGATGACACTGTGTATGTATGAGTGGGTCTCAATCAATCAGTGGTATTTATTGAACACTTACTGTCTGCAGAGGACTGTACTAAGCGTTCATCCCACCACAGGTTGAACAAGTGACAGAAGAGAAAGTGAAATTCATTTAAAGTCCATGTGCTACTAAGCACTTAGTACAGCCCTCTGCACACAGTATGCACTCAATAAATACCACTGATTGCTTCTCATAAACCCTACTAGTAAAAAAGGTTGGGTGGGGTTGGAAGCTTGAAGTGAGACATGTTCGTGCCAATGTTCAAATCATTGACCCACCACCACCCCTCACCCCTCACTAACAGGGATCATTTGGAACAGGCCATTTTCATTAAGCTAGAATTTTTTATAGCAAGCCCAAGGGGCAGTAAAGTTCACTAGCCTACCACTTTCTGGCTGTAATGCACCAGTTCTGACCACCAGAGAATGCTCCCTCCCCTCTTCTGCAGCTCACATGACCTCTATTTACTTTCCCCTTTCCTTTCTGGGAGAAAGCCACTGGATCTTCATAAGCACAGTCATTCTGGTTTCTATGTGCCCACTTGAAAAAGTTTTAGTCTCCATCACCAAGTAAATAAAAGTATGCTAACATTTTGGAGAATATTAGACCTAAAAAGTACAACTGGATCTGCAATGGGTTGGACTTCAGATCAAAAAACAAGTCCCAGCTATCACTGCCTTATTACTGTTTTAATTCAAGTTTTTTTTGGATACCCCTGAGTTTCTTTCAATTGCTCTTTGTTTCTTTAGAGTTCTGAAATGCCTATCTTCATGTTTTCCAAAGACTACATCTGTGTGCTTCCAGTTCTATGCAGAAGACAAGGAGGCAGATGCAGAAAACCACACATAGAAAAGCAACCTATGCTGTTCAAAGGCAAAAGGGAATATCTACCAGAAAAGAACTTTTTAGTTACCACTTTTAACTTTGTCTCCCCTGGCACCAACAGAAATAAAATTGCATTTCCCCAGCTTAGAGCTGCCTAGATAAAATAAGGGCCCCAGGCAGTAGTAGGTAAAAAAATTCAAGTTCACTGAGAACAAGTTCAAGCAAACAGACTCTATATACAATTGAATGCAGTATTCGTTCACACAGTCCCCGGAGCTGGTAGGTGCTCTATAGAAAGAAAAAAAGAAAAATGGCTATGGAACACAGGCAGAATACATAAAAGTTCCACACATCAATGGAGTGGGCAAAGGGAGGCAGAAAAAGAGGAAGGGCAGGAAGAGACAGAAGGGCACTGCTAAAAATGGTGGCTTAGTATCTGACATTTCTGACATTAGATAGGCCGGCCAGTCATCAAATTTTAGACTGGACCATCTGGTTTTCAGCTAGCCTGTCCCCTGTCTGGAAGTGGTAGGGCACCAGTTGCTTTAATGTCAGAGGTATTTCAATATTAAAAGATATTTGAAAATTTTGGTGCCTTCATAAGGCAGGAAAGAGAGTCCAATGTGATTACCAGTACCTATCGCAGTACTTATTATAAAGCTGTACATATAGGAAGCACTCAAATACCAATATTATAATAATTAGGATCACTACTTTATTCACAGATAGAGCACCAGGCGCTGCCTCAGTCTGTCTCAGTGCTCACCACCTGAGTCCAGTGGCATAGAAGTAGGATCCGTGTTCCCATCGGGTCGGAAAAGGGTGGACTCTGTAGCAAAAGGAGGGCATCAGGGCTCCCCTCAGAAAAACACTCTAGGACGTGCTGATTTCTGCAAAGAGCCCTCTCGCATTTCCCACTGATCCTCTCATGTTATGACAGATAATGTGCGGCACCTGTTACTTCTCACTCAGGAAAAGATACACTCTTGGTATCCTTTAGTGTCATCACTGCTCCCCCCCCCCCCCCCCCCCCCGCCAAATGCTAGTCCAGGTGCCATTAGCCAACAGTGGGCTAGCCTGCAGATATTCACATACTTGCCATGCTACTGACTGACGATCCACTGGGCTTGATGCCCCACCACACCGGTGGTCCAGCTTGACCCCCGGCTGCGTTCTGATTTCTCTCCACTCACCTGAGCAGCAGCGGTGTGTAGTTAGCTGACTTCAGCAGATCACCCCCTCCTGCCTAACCTCCATACTCTGTTACACCAATCCTGAGTTATTCCAACTGCAAGCTCTAATGCGCTCTAACTTCATTTCCAAACTGGATGTGCAATGGGGCAGACTGACGGAGCCCTGTCATTTTATGCAATGACCTAGCCGAACTCCTGTCACTCTGTGATGGCTAAAAGGGGCTCGAAGCAGCAAATGAAAACATGGCTTAGAAATTACAGTCATTTTACCCTCCCTGCATGAAAGCATCCAGTTCATTTCCCAGACCTGTGCTAAGACCTGCGGTGGGGAGCCACGGAATTCTAGAAGGATGTCTGTTAAACAACCACCTGCTGAACAGTTTGCAAGTTCCCGCCCCCGCCAATTCACATGGCCTTTGATGCTTTTTCTTTCTCCAAGCTGGAAATAATCTGACCAAGCCATCTGCTCCTGAAATAAGAGCTGCAGTGCAAGGACGCTGAAAAGTATGAGTTTAGGCTTGGTGGTGCCAAAATGACATAAGGTCATGTTTTGTCTTCACCAAAAAGCCACATGGTAGTAGATTTCCAAGAGCAAGGTGATGTAGCTTTTGGGCTTTATTAAAAAAAAACCCTGTGAAAATAGTAATAAGGAAGACCAGGACTCAGTGACAAGGCCACATGCAAATTCTACAAGATGCCTGAAGGAGAGAGGGTTTTCTAAAACTTACAAATGCTACTTTGGCACCATCACTTTGCTGTGAGGATCTTACCTCTTTAAACCCACAGCGTACAAGGCACGACTAATGACATGAGCTTTTCCCAGCCCCCGAATTGCAGTTAAATGCCAGGAGAGACTGAAACAAGCTGCTAAGAGGTGGTGCCCCAGCAGTGCTATGCGCAGTCACAAAAACACCTGAAATGCAGTTCATAAAATAGTTGGAGGCTGGTATGAGGTAGCAGTGTTAAACTGCCTCAAAGCAATGTATTTTAAATATGTTCCTGTGTGCCTTTAGCTACACAAAATATTTCAACATATAAATAACTTTGAGTTAAACACAGTGGCTGAATCCCAGCAAGTTTCAAAGGGATTAAATTACTCCAATGAGTTTCCTTGCTAAAATGGGGCATTTATTGCTGCTGCTATGGATGAGGATTTTCAGAGACTACTACATTGCTTAATACCAGCTTCGCCAGTTCGATGTTCTGTGCTTTACAAAATTAGTGTCTGCCCACTTTAATTAGGAACATTAATAATTTATTAATGTTTAATATTGTAATTTCATGATCATTTTACCATATTTTATAGTGTAATGTTGCTCACACCAGAGAGCCTGCATATCACGAGCACTCAAATGACTCTTCGTTCACTGTAATTGGACAACTAGCCTGGGCACTCTTTGCCAGACATAATTATCCACCTACAGACAAACTCTCCTCCAGGTCCATAATGGGTCTGCCTTTTAAACAGACTTATTTTCATTAAATAGAACCTGCCTTAAATGGGCCCTTTTGATTATTTAGTGGGCACCCACGGAGGGCAGGGTCACTCACTAGCCAAAATTCAAGTTCCTCAGTACAAGGCAGCAGCTACTGGCAATGTTCACACTGCATTTCCTCAATGTGTCCATGAGCTAATTTGGCACCGCCCACCAACACTTCTAAGGATCTCCAAGGCATCAGGGGTGCCAAGGCATCCTGCCAACCTAACATCCTAACACCTAACAGTGCTCTGCACATAGTAAGTGCTCAATAAATACAACTGAATGAATGAATCCAAACCCTGGTCCCCGCCGAGGCTTCAGACAGAGCACTGGGGTAGAGGGATCAAGCAGGATTTTTAGGGGGAACAGGTAGCCCCATCATCGGATGACACCATGAACCGGAGCCTAACTGCAACACACAACTTACTATCCCCAGGGAAAGGTTACTGAGGAACAAAACCCGCTGCCAGATGAGGGCCTTGGAAATGTCCACTTCCTTGAGGATCCTCAGGTCCTCTGCTCTTCTACCTGCTTTTGCTAAGTGTTTTATCTTTGGAAATATCCAGGTCTGCACCGGCAGCGAAGACTTGCCCCTGCCTCTGGCGGCTCCACAACTGGCTCAGCCCTGTTCTCTAACCAATCACCGAACTAGCCCATCTTCTGCTGCCACTATACGCCCATCAGCGCATTTGCTACTTTCCTCCTGTCCTCAAGGCATCTCTTCTGCATCCTTCAGGCAACCATCTCGCCAATACTCCCTCACCCGAAAGCCATTCGGGCATCCTGGTTCCATTCATCTGGAGCTCGGCCCGTCGAACTGAGCTGCAATAAGCAGGGCCTGTGTTCCCAGACTTGGCTAGGCTCCAAACCCCCCACCAATATGTGAGACTTTGCAATATGTACAGTAACTAGATGAGGGATGATGAGAGTGGGAGCCTAACGTACCCTGAAACATTTTCCAGAGTCATAACAATGGTGCCTCTGATGGCAGGGTGCACCAGCCGTCGCTGGGGAGAGGCCCAAAGCTCTGGGTCATATTTTCCCTTTTCATCAAAAAGTATCCCTCGCTTACAGCTTTTCTAGTAGATCCTGACTAATTCCTTTCAGATCCAGTGCCTATGGGCCTGAGCTGCTTTGTATAATGGTCTTAAAGAAGGCTTCGTACACTAAATATACTGTATTACACATATTGTGGGAGGCATTCCCTGATTAATTTCCTCCTGCCCAAGTCATGCCAAAAGCCACCTCAGCACTAAGGTACGTATTGATTTGTGTGCTCTATTTCAGCACATTTGTGCACTTATCTGCATTTGCATTCTCTCATTATACTTCTGGTCCTCCAAACAATTTTGCTTCTGCAGGATTTTAAGTTCCTGCCGGGCAGGGATCATGCCTTTACTTACACTGTACTCTCCTAAGGGCTCAGTACAGTGCCCTGCCCAGAAAAGGCATTCAATAAATAGAGGTGATTGATTAGGTAGGCAAGCCTTGGCCTTCCCAATGGATACAATCAATCGCATTAACTGAGCGCTTACTGTGTGCAGAGCACAACTGTTAAAGGAGGGACTAGAAATGAACCCACATGGGATATGGGAAGCAGTGTGGTCTGGTGGAAAAAAAATAATAATAATAATAATGATTAAGGTATTTATTAAGCACTTACTTTGTGCCAGGCACTGTACTAAGCATTGGTGTGGATACAAGCAAATTGGGTTTGATACAGTCCCTATCCCACATGGGGCTCACTGCCTCAAGCCCCATCTTACTGAGGCATAGAGAAGTGAAGTGATTTGCCCAAGGTCACACTGCAGACAAGCAGCGGAGCCGAGATTAGAACCCACGACCTTCTATCTCCCAGACCTGTGCTCTATCCACTCCATGATGCTGCTTCCGATACATGATGCTGCTTTAGGCCAGAGGGAAAGGTAGAATGTGGAACCATGAGCTGAGTGGTCTATGGGGGATGGGGGTGATCAGAGGGCAGGGGGGGAAGAGGAGGAAGGGGATGGGGGAGAGGGGCGGGGGTCCATGGCAAATGCAGGAGGGATATGATCTTTTATGGGAGAGGGGACTGGGTACTCATTCTCACAAAAGAGCTATCAGAAAAGAGCCTGGGCTCGGATATCAGAGGACCTGGGTTCTAATCCTGGCTCCCTCGTTTGTCTGCTATGTGGCCTTGGGCAAATCACTTAACTTTTCTGTGCCTCAGTTTCCTCATCTGTAAAATGGGGATGCAATACGTGTTCTCCCTCTTACTTAGATTGTGAGCCCCATGTGGGGCCTGATTATCATGAAAGTGCTTGACATATACTAAGCGCTTAACAAATACCACAACTGTGGCATGATTCGGAATCCTCAGCCTATCCATCCATGCTGCAAGTGCCCTCCTGCCAAAGAAGGGCTTTGGTGCTCTGATCTTTTCCCAAGACCTGAGTCTAAGCAGGTGTTTGCGCACTGAAACAGCATGAAACTGGGGCAAGTTAAGCCACCCAGAACTCTTCCCCTCCCTCAGAGAGCAACAAAGCCTGGTTTAAGGCTATCATCTTGGACGGCAAATTTTGGTTCTCTCTGAGAAAAAAGGTTTTAAAGCTGAGGGATAAACTCCTGAAACTGGCTGTTGAGATGAAGCGATGCCGCAACTGGCTGTTGAGAATAGAGTCTCTGCCACAACCTTAACAACAGTGATGCAAAGCCATCTGCTCAGAAGACAGCAATTAGCGCCCAGTCCGCTAAGAGCCTTAACTCCCCATACTTCGATCGGTGAGTTGTGGGCCAAAACTGTCCTGCCAGATTCCCCCAACCTTGCACTGTGTCAACTGAAGCGTTACACTATTAGTTTGCAATGGTACCGTTCTGATTTTACAGGAGACAGGCCTATTATTTTTAGCCCGAGTTCAAGTAAAGATGAAATTGAAAATAAAAGTCTGAGATAAAGCCAAATGAATTTCTGGGAGAGAGGATGAAGATGCAGGGAACCCTCGGAGAATCCTGATCAGCTGCCCCTCGTCAGCACCATCCTCTCAGGAGTATCTGGTTCCCTGCTGCTGCCACCTTCTAATCCCAGCTCCTCCGCTTACCAGCTGTGTGACTTTGGGCAAGTCACTTCACTTCTCTGTGCCTCAGTTCCCTCATCTGTAAAATGGGGATTAAAACTGTGAGCCCCACATGGGACAACCAGATCACCTTGAATTCCCCCAGCGCTTAGAACAGTGCTTTGCACATAGTAAGCGCTTAAATACCACCACTATTATTATTACCTTCTGTCTGGTGATGTTGGTTTTTATCTATTAGACCACCATGGCCCATTTTTACTGCATTTTCCTTACCCTCTCTGGGCTGAGGGGGGGACCCCTTGAGGAGTCTTCAGAGCCGGGGCAGGAATGAATACACTCCCACTTCTCCCACAAAGAGCTTGCTACCCCATCCCTTTCCCGTGATTTACAATGCACGTTTTCCAACAGCCCTTTCTGTTGGATCTGACTTCAGGACACATGGTGTCTTTACAGCAAACAGCCAAAGTGACAAGATGCCCAATTCAATAACATCTCCACAATTGGAGAGAGAAAACCCCATGATAACTTATTTTAAGATACCTTCCTTCTCCCAGGGTGAGGTGGAGGGAAATGCAGGTATCAGACACCAGAGGAAACAGTATAAGGAGGTTAACTGCTTACTCATCTCAGAAGCCCGGCCCCAAGACATTCAATTCAATCATATTTACTGTGCGCAAAGCACTGTACTAAGTGCTTAGGAGAGTACAATACAACAACAGACATTCCCTGCCCATAATGAGCTCTCAGTCTAGAGATACCAAGGTTGTCACTGCATAAGGGCCTATTAAACTAGCTAGCTAGCTGTTTCCCTCCAATAGTCTGGATCTCACAATTTAGTCCCGCCTGCAGGACTCAACAAGAATCCTTTCTGAAGCGCTGCAAGGGCAGAAGCCTCCTAAGTGTCACCCCAGTGCCAACTCATCGATACAAGCCAGGGCGGAAAAAGTTGATGGACGGCAGAGCAGACTTCTCAAAACCTAAGGCTCTGGAGTTTGTAGGTGGAAGATTGTGCCATATGGCAACAGTGATTGAATTTTTTCGGCTGCTGGTAAAGTTCATTCCTGAAGGAAGTAGAGAGAAGAGGTGCTTTTTGGGGGTGGCAGGGAGGAGGCGGAACATGCCTCATTCAGAAGGTAAAGTCTGCTCCTGCCCACTCACTGGTCTTTAAAACACGATGGTCAGAAAGGGTTTCTATCCAGAGGTCATTATGAATGACCTTTGTCTCTATAGAAACTAGGGAAGCAGCATGACCTAGTGGATAGAGCAAGGGCCTGGGAGTCAAAAGGACCTGGGTTCTAATCCTGGCTCTGCCACTTGTCTGCCACTTGTGTGTCCTTGGGCAAGTCACTTCACTTCTCTGTGCCTCAGTTCCCTCATCTGCAAAACGGCAATTAAAACTGTGAGCCCTATGTGAGACAGGGACTGTGCCAAACCTGATTATCGTGTATCTACCCCAGCACTTAGAAAAGTGCTTGAGATATAGTAAGTGCTTAACAAATACCATTAAAAAAAAACAAAAACAAAAACTACTAGTTCACAGTGGGACACACCAACACAGCTCCTAGGATCTGAAATTCCTAATTTCAGATTTTACTCCCCCAGCCAAGCTGCAATTTCTAGTTAGGGTCTAAGATTAAGTCAATACAATATATGCAATCTCCTCCAGGATGCCTTCCCTGACTAAGCCCCCGCTTTCCCCTTCTCCAACTCCCTTTTGCATTGTCCTGACTTGTTCCCTTTGTTCTTCCCCTCTTCCAGCCCCACAGCATTTATGTACAGATTTGCAATTTATATTAATATCTGTCTCCCCACTCTAGACTGCAAGCTCATTGTGGGCAGGGAATGTGTCTGTTTATTTTTGTATTGTACTCTCCCAAGCACTTACTACAGTGCTCTGCACACAGTAAGCGTTCACTAAATACAACTGAATGAAAGAATGTCCAATGCTGCCAAATCCTAGATAGGTTCTGTTGGGCTTTTTTTTTAAAAAAAAACAAAAAACAAACCCTCTAAAGAAAGGTTAAAAACAAAAGCCATTCCGGGACGGCCTTTGCTAAAAACAAAATAGTTGTGATGACTGTGAAACACTCACACCACCATGTCCAGTGGGCAAGAGCCACAATCGTTGTCCCAAAACTACAGTATCATAAAATTGAAAGGGACCTCGGGACTCAAGAGGTGGGCTAGTCCCCATCTTTCCAAAGCAAGTTTTATAAATGCAGTGGCATCCTTTATGGAAATCATATTCATTCAATGGTATCCAAAAAAAAAAAAGGTTAAAGTGGCCTGTGGGTTCTGTTGTGGGGGTCCAGAAGCACCCTAGCCAGTCCCTGGTTTGACCCCCACCCCCCGACTCTGCTCCCACCTGAAGGACTCCTGCCCACAAAGGATGCCTGCTCGATTTCATCACAACCATTGGCCCTGCTTCAACTGGCAAACTGGAACATGATTCAGCACCAGGAGAGAGGCTGTCTCTCTCCGCCGGCGCATAGCAGACAACTTAAAAATAGCAAAGCTGTGGCAGAATTTCCTGAGCGGTTTCCTCATGCTGTGACGACACTCACAGCTGCCACTTGCTATGCTTAAAAAAGCTGCCTGGTCACCTCCTTGCTCTCCGCCACTCGGGCATCCTTAGGCTCCAGCGGCTTAGGGCAGAGGACTCAGCCTGTGAAGCCCCGAAGGCGTGATGTCAGCACCCAGGAGGTGGGTTTCACCCTTCATGCTTGCATATGTGCCAGGAGGAGTAAATGTGGGGAGTCCTTTTTGACTCATCCAAAACAAAACAACCGGCAGCGCAGCCCCAGTTGTGGGTTTCTCTAAATGCCCCTCAATTTGGCTCAGAGCCAGTCCTATTTCTCATTCCATAATTTTATCAATCAGGGCACATCCACTTGAACATTCCCAAGAGAAGTGGTAGAACAAGAACTGAGTACTGCATTAAAAGCTTGGAAAAGTAGTGGTAGAATCACTGGGTCTGTTCCCTGAAGCCAAGGAGTTTACCATCCAATACATCTAACAACCTTTGGCTCACTGTGGCTGTCACATATGGCTCTTCTTGGTGCTAAAATGGCCCTTGAGCAGGACCACAGGATGAGAGGAGCCCCTGCCGAACACCCTACAAGTTGTGCCACTATTACGCACAGTTCCGCAGCCTACCTAGGAGCAATGGCAGGGGCCGCTGGCCTCCCTTCAGTCCATCGCTACCAAAGAACAGAAGGGGGAAAAGAAAGTTGGTCAGGAAGAGGTAACCTGTCCAGGGTGGGTACCGACCTCCAGAAGGCCATGGATCCAGATCGCCAAATCTGGGGGCACCAGGAGTCACTGCCAGTGCTGACCCATCGAACTGCCCCTCCCTTCTTTTTTCTTACTTTCCCCTCCTTTGTTCTCCTTTCCTCTCCTCTCTTCTCCTCTCCCCTCCTATCCCTCTGCCACCCTTTGTCTCCCCTCTCCCCTCCTCTTTCCCATCGCATCTGGGAAATATCAGCTATTGCTCTGAAGCAAAATCACAGCACCATGACATCATCACACTGTACCGCATACAACAGGATGTAACCATGTTACAGGTCACACTGTGGGTGGCAAAAAGAACATGACTCTTTGGGTGCCAACTGCTCTAAGCTTTCATTTTATTTGGCTCTTGTGCCAAAGGGTAATAAAATCCAAAATGCCACATGCCAACTCCCATTTCCGATCGATATCTTTGGTCTGGGAAAACATATTTCGAAAGTTCCTTGAGGGTCCGGACCTAAGATCAAACCTCATCTGATTTCTATTTATTCTCTCTCCCCCAAACAAGATAGGCCCTCTACAGAATTCTAACACCACATAACACATCAACACAACACAAACAACAGCCTGCTCGAGAAAGAGCCGGGCTCAGAGAAGCAATGGATGATGATTACAGATGAAATAAACAAGATGGGCTGATGGAGTTTAGGGTGAAAAGGGGCAAACTGCCTGTGCTATACCAACGGTGTAACTCTGACTTTTCAGAAGGGGTCTGACCAGAGCTCAATAACACTTGAACAACCCAAAAACCACTTTTGTGAAACTTATGCAGACATTTTCTATTCATGTAACATGTAGAGCTTGATGCTGAATCTGGGTGCCTCTCTTGCCTGCCCATTAGATTACAAACTACAAATTACAGGAATGTACATAAGTGCTGTGGGAAGAGCAAAGGGAGCAAGTCAGGGTGCTGCAGAAGGGAGTGGGGGAAGAGGAAACACTGGATTACCCCACATTCAAAATCTAGATGATCCTCAAAAACGATGAGGGAAGGGCCACAGGCAATATGCGAAATAACAAACTGTCTTGAGAGAATAATGCTGACATGCTTTTAGAGAGGGCTTTTACTTCCAAAACACTGTCTCATCCATCTCATTTTATTGCCATGTTTTTCCAAGCAATTGGCCTGCCTGAGTGCACCTTCTCTCTCCCCAAGGCTCCAGAGGAAGATGAGCCTGGCTGACCTTTCCTAAGAGGCTGCATACCTGACTCAAGTGGCCAGTATTCACTAGAGTTTGAATATCTGTTTAATGCTCAAGAGGAAACAAACATGGTAGGATCCTCTTTAATTTGCAGTTGATGTTTACCAGTCAATCAACCAATGGCATTCATTGATGGTCTCTTCATTCCGAGCAGAGCACTTGACCCAGCCGGCTCATACAGAACACCACCAGATTTTGCAGAATCTAACACAAAGAAGAGTCTACTCGAGAAAGAGCTGAGCTCAGGTGATCAAAGAGTGCTGAAATTACAGATGAAACATACAAGATGCTCACCTCTAGGCTGTCAGCTCGTTGTGGGCAAGGAACAAGCCTGCCAACTCTGTTGTACCATAGTCTCCCAAGAGCGTAGTACAGAGCTCTGCCAGGAGTAAGAGTTTAATAAACACCATTGATTGATTAAATAAGGGGCAGATACGGTGTAACAAAGCAGAGTGTGAACAGTGTCAAGCGGATTATCCTGTGCACAAATCATTGCTAACCATGTTTTTCACGGGACACAGCGGGAATCTGACAGGAAATCAAAATTCTTCCCTTACCCCAGAGACATTCCCCAATTTAAGATTTTTCTCTTCCCAGTCTTCAGGTACAATCCAAGGTTCAAGAAAACACCCAAAACGGTAGGTCTTCCTTTATTTAGGTCACAAAATAGAAACTCCTGAGCTTCTCTATTAGCGTTCTCACTCTCTCTCATATATGTGCTCTCTTGACCCATTACACCCATCCCACTCTGCTCATTCTTCCCACACTAACTTTACTGTATCTGGCTTTCAACATCAACCCTGACCCTTTGTTCATGCCCCACCTCCAGCCTGGAATTCTGTTCCCCTTCAAATGGGCCAGACCACATTTCTGAACTCAGTGGCACCTTAGCACTCACAAATATCTGTCCACTCTATTTATTTAGCCCACTCTAGTTGTAAACATGTTTGTATCCGCAGTTAGAATGTAAGCTCCTCATGGGCAGGGGACATGGGCAGAGGACTTACCACTTAAGTTATTCTGCACTTCCCAAGCATTTAGTTCAGTTCACTGCACCAAGTGGGTGTTAAATAAATACTACCACCACCACCTCAGCCCTGCCCAAGGGTAAAACTCTTCTGAAACCCCATCTCCACCAGGAAGCATTCCCTGATTAATTTTCCAACACCACTGGTCATCCCATCCAAATAGGCCCCACCAAAAAAGGCGGGGAGGAGAGAGATGACGAATATCGGCTAAAGAAAAAGATAAGGATGGGAAGAAGACAAGTGAGAGGCTCACCAAGATGATGGGAAAGATGATGGAGTAATAGAGCTTTTTTCAAGCCGAAGCACTATATCTGGGGGAGAGGATATGACTGAGTGCAGGCATACGTTGGGGGATACATATTATCCACCACAACTGTGTCAAAGAGCATTATCCGGTGGAGAGTGCAATAGGCTGGGAATCGGGAAACCAGGGTTCTAGTCCCTGCACTGCTTCTGGCCTGCCATGTGATCTCGGTCAAATCACTTAACCTCTCTGGACCTCAGTTTCCTCAGCCATAACATGGCGTAATAAAAATGTGCCTCTCCCTACCCAATAGGGTTGCTGTGTAGTTAAAATGAGATAATTGATGTCAAAGTCCTTTGGTTGAATTTAAGACCCAACATATAATGAAATAGTCTTCAAAACATTTCTAACTTAATTGGAAGGTTGACAATGCTCTGCACACAGTAAGCACTCAATAAATACGATTGAATGAATTGAATGAAAAAAAGAAAACACTGACTTAGTATTTGATTTAACATCACTTTCACTCACCACAGACCATTTGGCACTCTATATATACCATAGTAAATTTCTGTATGAAATCACAGATTTGTTTGTTTCCTCTCTGAGATCTGCTAGATTTCCCTGAATTGAAGGGTTTGCAGAACTCGGAGAATGTAGTTTATATCCTGGAGAACTGGATTTGGAAACCATCTGACTCCAGAGTATTCAAGGCAGATTTGTCACAAAATGAAATTGATCCAAAGTGGATATTTTCTTTCTCTTTGTGTGTTTCTCCAATGCATTCAGTTCACCTGACATATTTCAATTGGAAGCTGCCCAAAGGAGAGCAGACCCTCCCTTGCTGCCCTACAAAAATGGAACACACTGTCTGTCACAATTCTCAGAGCTCCGTTCTACTCCCACACCAGTGATTTACAAGGACCTAAAACGACTCAATCCCAAACAGAAGAATGTGTCACCAGGTTGAGCCATCTTTTTCTAACTTCATTTCTCTTCCCCATCTTCAGGATTAAGAGGCTGAATTTTCCAGATGATAACCTTAAAGTAATTATGGTTTGGACTCATTGTACTTCTCCCTTTTGTCCAAGGATCTTCGTTTGTATGTGTTCACTGACACATGCTTCCGAATGCTGTAACGATGTCTAAGCCCTTCTTCTAATCTGTTTCTCTCTCTGCTTCTGCCCTTTTTGTTTTTCTTGCCAAGTATTCTCATCTTACCTTGTTTAAAATTAATAAAGCAATTTCCAGACTCTAAATTAAGTTATTTTAAAGTGCATTTTAAATTCCAGTTCACATGCAAACCATCTTCCCTCCACTTGCAAAGCATCAAGTTTCTAAGCACAAGCTCATACCTTAAGAAAGCTAGCACTAGTTGCAGATAAACTAGCCAGAAATGGAGCTTGCAGCTGAGTACCGAATCTTCCTGATGAGGAAAAGACCTCAGAAAACAGTTGCCGGTCACGGGCAACCCCTTGGGCAACCAGACGCAATAGGACAGCAAGAGGCAACCACTACCTGCACACGCTGTGGAAAGGATTGTCGTTCACGGAATGGTATTTGATCACACTGAATAATGCCTCCCCGACGGCAGCATCGTCTTCCAATCTTGGAGGGCCGATTCACAAACTTTTGGAAGTATCGATGAACTCTTTCGCAGAGAGCTGGGCCCACTCAGCACAGAGTGGTTTCCTGGGGTGGTCAATCAGGAAAGGGCAGTGGCCACTCGTATGAAAACAAAGGGGAAATGCCAACCCTGGAAGAACCGCCTCTTTTGAGGATTCAGGACTATCCATCCATCAACAGTATTTTTTGAGTGTCTACTGTGTACGGAGCACTGTAATAAGTGCTTCTTAAAACGATGCTGATCCAGAACTAGCTTCCCCTCTCATACGTTTCCTTCACTGGAAAGGGACTGCAACCAGAGAGCTACACATGGGCACATATGCAAAAATTCACCATGATCAAAGTTCTTAGGCTCACAGAATTGCATCTGTAGTTTCGCACAGCATATGGAGAGAACAAGGTCTCCTCTCTGAACTTCTTCCTCACTGACTTCCTTTCTGGTTCAGTCTTTTGCTACAGTACTTTTGGGGGGGGCACTTGTCTTTCTCTTATTAGCCACCATGGCTAGGGTACTTCCACTAGAACTCATCAAAAATGAAAACCCCAAATTCACAATTCAGGGCCTGAGTAATAGACTTGTTTTGATTGATGAGAAAAGAAAGCTTGTCTGCTCACAACACTGGACTCTGAAACAGAATTTTTCAGGCCCATAATGCTTTCTGTTTTGGTCCCTCAGGTTTTGAAACCGAACAACATGACATCAGAAATACTGAGGCCAGCAGAAGATCCTCATACCATGTTCCCTCAAATCCTTCCTTAGAACACGGAGGCTGCATTGGTAGAGACTAGGGAACGGGAAATGGCTCTATTCTTGGCTCTTACATCCCCTTGCGCCTGTTACTTAAACTTCTTTCCTTAGTCCACCCAGTTCCTTGAGGAGAAAATGGAGAAATCTCATACAGTCAGTTCTATCACAAGGGTATTTTCATTACACGATCTGGACATGACTAGAGAGAAGAATTAGGGTATTTTCTTCCCACAACACCATTCTGTTCTAGATACAACAGAATCCTCAAGTCGGCATAAGCAGAAAGAAGAAATGGATGCACTCATGTATGTGGCACTGGTCAAGGTGTGATTATTAGGATTATTAAGATTATTTACTGTACTGTAGAGGATTCTGTGTTTATGTTTTTGCAATTTTATATTTAATACTTTGAAATAGCAGTGAGAGGTGTAAAACATTCAAATGGTAGACATAACAGTATTATAAGAAATGGAATATAAAAAAGTCAGTCATAGTGGTATCTTTGAACCATCTACCTCTTAACCCAGTGACACCCAATCAACCCAGCTAATGTAATTTTCCCATAAAAAGACTCTTCAAGAGAGTGCTATGACAGAAATGGGGGTACTCTTTTCCAGTGGCATAATAACAAAATCAGGGACCCCACAAAAGGCTCCTAAAGGGTCTTCTTTGTGCTCAAAACCAGAGTAATAAGGGAAGAAAAGAAACTAATGAAGTTGTCTGCTTAGGTCCCATCTTGCCCAGAGCCTCTGTGACAGCATAATGAAGAGAAAACCAAAGCATGGGGTGGGCATAAAATAGCCCCTCCTTCTCTCTCTCTCTCATGGGGCCATCCACACTCTGTTTTACTAGGTCACAATTTGAGCAGTGGTTACTACTCCATTCCTTACCTTTTTCACAGGGACGTATGGGGTCCAGAGTTAGTATAGGAGCCAGGTTTCAACCTTCCGTTGGAACCTTAAATCCCAATTTGCTCTATGCCCAGATCTCCTACAGTGTGAGGGGTATGTTCTGGCAAAACCCAACATACAAGAAAACTGGCACAGGTAGAACTTTCCCATTCCCGCATCACAGGTGGGCAAACAAGCCTTTTTTTCCCAATACCCCTGCATACTGTCTCCAAACAGACCCTTGCTGTTGGACAAATGTTCCCTAATTCCTAACAATGTCTTGGCCAAAACTTACAATGAAAACACACATGATGGGAG
Organism: Ornithorhynchus anatinus; assembly: GCF_004115215.2. Lineage (NCBI taxonomy): Eukaryota > Metazoa > Chordata > Mammalia > Monotremata > Ornithorhynchidae > Ornithorhynchus > Ornithorhynchus anatinus. The sequence goes on along the minus strand of NC_041746.1, from coordinate 6,654,223 downwards.
AACGGAACATATTCAATATTACTGCCATGGTAATTGACAAGTGTTTCTTCTCCAAAACCTCCTTTAAAATATATACCTATTGAATGAATCTCTCCCAAGAAAGCTTGAGATAGGATAACTAAGATGCAGTTGAGGAAAGAAGGGGAAATCAAAGAGGAAAAATCTGAGGAGGAAGCTACGATGGGCATGGAAATAGGTGAAGGAACAGGAGAAAGGCCATCCATCCCCCAAACCAATCAATCCATCAAGAGTCTTCAGTGAACGCCAACATGTGAAAAGCACTGAACTAGGCACTTGGGTGAAGAAGACAGGAGCAAAAGACACAACCTCTGCCTTCAAGATGCTTACACTCTCATAGGAACTTACAACCAATCTTCCTGGGTGCCTTGAACTAAAGATGAGCTTCTGGCTCTCCAGCAGATTGACCCACTTGAAGAGACTTAGTAATTTCCATGTTCCACTCCTTGATGCTCAGCCTACTCAACAGTCTATTCCAACCCTGTATTCAAGAACCACTTTTGTGAAAAATAAAAGCACCAGAAGAAGCATTCCTTGTAAAGTTCCTCACCCAAAAGAGGGTAGATAATAGCTAATATTGATTAGCAGTGAAACAGCATGACCTAGAAATCAATGTAACTTCTGTGGGAGTCAGACAGAACCCAGACAAAGATATGCACAGCATGACATATGCCTTGCTAAGAAGAATGCAGTTCAAGATCCCAAACGAAATAACTAAATCTTCCACACAAAGCCTCATTTGTTATTTTCTGTTCCCCTTAGGAGCAATATTTTAATAACAATAATAACTATTATTATTATGGCATTTGTTAAGCACTTACTATGTGCCAGGCACTGTACTAAGCACTTGGGTAGATACAAGCAAATCGGGTACTTTAACCAGGTATTCTATCCTCCCCTTGGAATTCTCAAAAGCTGTTAAAGTTAGAGGAAAATAGAAAAATAATTGGCCTTTCCCTTGATTTTTTTCCAATTGAAATTTATTAGTAGAATAACAGTACCTGAGATCAGGATACCATTTGTTTTCATTATTTAAAGCTAAGATCGGAAAGACCTTAGAGAAATTTAGGGATAGAAAATCATGATGGACTCTGGGGAACTTTGAGAATCAAACTCTGACAGCAGCTCCTTCTTCCCTCCTCAACTGAGACAACCAACAGAGATTTTATTTGTTCCCCCCAAGTACTAAATATGCCTTATATTAGAATCCCACTCAGGAGATCCATTTTAATCCAACTAACTTCTTCTTCCCTCAAGAGTACTTTCTTTTACACTGAACACTTTTTCTGTCACTGAGACCTAAATCAGAGCCAGAAAATTTATAAATATATCCGAATATAAATATCTGAAAAGGCCTAAAAAATGCAAAGGAAATCTACCTTGGATCAGGGGTGATTTTCAGGCAAGGGAATTCTATTTTAGGAAGCATTTATGCTCTCTTCTCCATGTTGTTTCCCCTGTGGTTCAACTTTTGCCCAGTGTCTCCACCACGGAAAGACTATATCCCCTTCTGTTGAGGTCTGGGGATCAACAACAGTAATCTACAGGAGGGCGCATTGACCGACCCACAACTTGCTTCTCTTTGCTAAAGCAACTACAGTATGTTCCTTAAATTATTACTGAAAGAATTGTGGGGAGAGCAGAGACAGGGAAAGATTTGAGGGGCAGGTTATGGGATGATGGCAATCTGGTTTTCTGTGTATGTGTTTAAGTGATGTACGTTGGCGAGTTAAAGTGATCTATCAATAATTATGGGTTGGAACACATTTTCTATAGAAGGGTATGTTTGAGGGGGAGCTCCCATTTCTTCTATCTTTAATTCATTTTAATTTGTCTCCCCCTCTAGACTGTAAGATCCTTGTGGACAGGGATCATGTCTTCCAACAGAACTGTATGACACTCTCCAAAGTGCTTAATAGAGTGCTTTGCACACAGTAAGCGCTCGATAAATTCCACTGACTAACTGAAGTGAGGGAACAAGCAAAAGTCACTTTAATTCTTCTGTGTGGAAGGGAAAGGTGGAGGGTCAAGGAATGGCAGGAAGCACTCTTTCAAAGCTACAACCCCCTTCTTGACTTTCTGAGACCTAATCTCTTACCCCACCTCTATTCCAACATCATTTGAGAAAGTCACTCACCACCGGTTAGCTGGGCAGGCCCGAAACAGAGCACCAGCTGAAACCACAAGGCTACTGTGAAGAGTCTTGAGGACGACTGATGTTGTTGTTGTTGCTGCTGCTGCTGCTGCTGCTGCTGCTCCAGAAACGAACCTCTGCTGTTTGGGTTCATTCCATGATACATCTTTTATCCACAGAGGGCATCCAGGTTGCAAGAGTCTGCAACAAGGGACACAATACGACGGTCCTCTAGAACTCTCGGGTTTCCTTCACACAGGCACTGGGCACCTCTATACCCACCTCCCCAGTCATCATTCATTCATTCAATGGTATTTATTGACCGCTTGCTATGTGCAGAGCACTGTACTAAGCGCTTGGAACGGACAATTCGGCAAGAGATAGAGACAATCCCTGCCCAATGATGGGCTCACAGTCTAAACTGGGGAGAGAGTAAAGCAAAACAGAACAAAACAAAAACAATACAACATCATCAAGATAAATGGAATCAAGGAGATGTACACCTCATTATCAAAATAAATAGGGTAATAAATAATATATACAAATGAGCACAGAGCTGAGGGGAGGGGAAGAAGGAAGAGCAGAGGGTGGGGGGGGGAGGGGGAACAGAGGGAAAGGGGTTCCCAATCTGGGAGGGCCTCCTGAAGGAGGTGAGCTCTCAGTAGGGCTTTGAAGAGGGGAAGAGAGTTTGGTGGATGTGAGCTCCCCCTTGCCTGGTCCCTTTCCAGTCACCCCCTGGAGCCTCATTATTTAATAAGCGTCACTCGCCTGCGAGTCTCCCCGGAACGTTTTTTTTTTTCGTTTTGGTTTTTTTGCAGAAACCCCAGGCTGGAGGTGGAAGGGCAGCGGTTCGATGCGAACCTGATCTGCCCAGGCCCCGCAGTTGCCCCCATGACGTGAAAGTGTGAAGCCGGCGTGGGGTCTCACGGATGCCAGGACACTTTTTTTCTCCCTAGGCCTCTTCCAAATTCCACTCCAAGAGAGGAACCGGCGCGGCGTTGGATTCCCGCAGCTACTTAGCGGCTTTTCCACGGGATCAGGAGTGCTCTATTGCACAACCTCCACGAGCCTTGCCGGCTGTCAGTCCGGCACAGGGGAAAAAAAAAAACCCAACCCGCCCCCCCCCTTTTACTCTCCTCCTCCGCTCATTGATTCATTCATTCAGTCGTATTTATTGAGCGCTTACTATGTGCAGAGCACTGTACTAAGCGCTTGGAATGTGCAATTAGACGGGCCCACAGTCTAATTGGGGGAGACAGACGGCAGAGTCAAACAGAACGAAACAAAAACAAGGCAACATTATCACGATAAATAGAATCAAGGGGAGGTACACCGCATTAACAAAATAAATAGGGTAATGAATAATATACACGAATGAGCACAGTGCTGAGGGGGGGGGAAGGGAAAAGAGCAGAGGGTTGGGAGGGTTGGGGGGAGGGAGAGCTCAGTCTGGGAAGGCCTCCTGGAGGAAGTGAGCTCTCAGTAGGGCTTTGAAGAGGGGAAGGGAGGGCTCAGCCTGGGAAGGCCTCCTGGAGGAGGTGCGTTCTCAGTAGGGCTTTGAAGAGGGGAAAGGAAGGCCTCCAGGAGGTGGTGAGTTCTCAGTAGGGCTTTGAAGAGGGGAAGGGGGGCTCAGTCTGGGAAGGCCTCCCGGAGGTGGTGAGCTCTCAGTAGGGCTTTGGAGAAGAGAGGGTTCACTCAGGGAAGACCTCCCGGAGGAGGTGAGCTCTCAGTAGGGCTTTGACCAGGGGAAGGGAGGGCTCAGTCTGGGAAGGCCTCCCGGAGGAGGTGAGCTCTCAGGGGAAGGGAGGGCTCCACCCGCACGCCGCCGCTTCCCGGGTGGAATGCCTTCTTCTCCTTCGCCGCCTTACCTGTGGGTCTCAGGCGTGCAGCCGCCTCCCGCTCCGCTCTCACCCGCATCTGGGCACGACCTCTGCCGCTGCGTGAGCAAGACCAAAGTGTCGGCGGGAGCGGGAGCAGCGGAGAGGTGCGGGAGCGGGGGCCCCCGGTGCCCGCCTCTCCCCCGCGCCGGCCGCCGGAGGAACGAACGGCAGCCCCGCAGAGCGCGCGCGCCCGCGCGCGGTGGAAGGGCGACGGGGGGGGGGAGGGCGGGGGGCCGGAGGGGGCGCTCGTGCTTCCCCCCTACCTGCAGGCGGGAGCGCGCGTGCGCGCGCGGCGGCCCGATGGAAAGGGGGAGCCCGGCCGCGCGCATGCGCGCGGGGCTCCCGCCGGGACCGGCCGAGAGAGAGAGCGCGAGCGAGCGCGCGCGCGCGCGCGGCTGCACCTGTGCGGGCACGAGCCGGGGGAGGGGGTGCGTGTCGCGCGCCGCCCGGCTGTTTAGCCGAGCCACAGGTGGGCCGCAGGAGGCCCGGCCGGGGAGTCGCCGGTCGTGGGTTCTAATCCCGCCGCCGCTGCCGCCGCTCGTCGTCTGGGCGCGACCTGGGGCAAAGTCGCTTCCCTTCTCTGGGCCTCGGTGACCTCATCTGGAAAATGGGGATGGAGACTGGGAGCCCCACGTGGGACCACCTGATCACCTTGTATCTCCCCCCAGAATTTAGAACAGGGCTTGGCACATAGGAAGCGCTTAACGAATATCAACATTATTATTAACTTCTCTATGCCTCAGTGACCTCATCTGGAAAATGGGGATGGAGACTGGGACCCCCACGTGGGACAACCTGATCACCTTGTATCCACCCCCCCCCCCAGCGCTTAGAACAGGGCTTGGCACATAGGAAGCGCTTAACGAATACCAACATTATTATTAACTTCTCTGCGCCTCAGTGACCTCATCTGGAAAATGGGAATGGAGACTCGAGCCCCACGTGGGACAACCTGATCACCTTGTTTCCCCCCCAGCGCTTAGAACGGGGCTTGGCAAATAAGAAGCGCTTAACAAATACCAACATCATTATTATTGTTATTAACTTCTCCTTGCCTCAGTGACCTCATCTGGAAAATGGGGATGGAGACTGGGAGCCCCACGTGGGACAACCCGATCACCTTGCATCCACCCCCCAGCTCTTAGAACAGGGCTTGGCACATAGGAAGCGCTTGACAAATACCAACATTATTATTATTATTGCCCTCCCAGCCTTTCCTATAGTCCCGGTCCCCTCGCTCGGGTTTCTCGGCGGTGTGGGGTATGGACCTCCAGCCCCGAAAGTGAACAACGATGGTCTTCGCCACGTGCTCATAATCACACGAGGGCCCCACGATCCAAGTAGGAAGACCACTAGGTGTTTGATCCCCATTTTTCCGACGGGGAAAATGAGGCACAGAATAGTGAAGTGACCCGAACAAGGTCACGCAGCAGGCCAGGGACAGAGCTGGAATTAGAATCCGAGTCTCTTGAATCCTGACCCTGGGCTCACCCCCTGCAAGGCCACACTGCTTCTCAGGACCTCCAGGGAGGGGCTTTAATTACACTTAAAACTCCTTCTTTGTACAACCAGTTGAAAGATTGGAACCAGTTTCTATCCGGTGCTGAAATCACTTCCCAGTTGTGAGCCACTTGAGGTTGTGTGTTTGCTCTCTCGGCCCCATGTGGTCCACCCCGGCCTGAACGTTTGGCACACCATTGGAGAGGTGTCTAGGCATCGGTGGTAATTATAATATTTAGTAATAATAATTATGGTGCTTGTTAAGCGCTTACTATGCGCCAAACACTGTTCTAAGCCCTGGGGTTGGTACAAGTTAATCAGGTTGGACACAGTTTCTGTCTCACATGGGGCTCCCGTTCTTATCCCCATTTTACAGAAGAGGTAACAGGAACAGAGAAATTAGGTGACTTGACCAAGGTCACACAGCACATACGTGGCATACCCAGGATTAGAACCCAAGTCCTTCTGACTCTCAGGCCCATCGGTGAGACTAGGAAGAACTGCTTAGAGCTCATCTGGTCCAGCCACACTGTGCTTCTACGAGTGACTTGAGGGAGTCTTTGGTGCCAATTTAGAATGGATGGGCCTGAAAGTCAGAACTCTCCATTCAGCACCAGTTCTGACAAACCACTCCTTGACTGCCAGCTCCCTTAGAGTTTCTTGCACAGAAACAGATTCATTGTTACCCCTGCTGTCACACCCTTGGGGCTTGTTCCCTCTTCAACTCACTTGTTCTCACATTAAATGTTATATTGTTCTCTCCCAAGTGCTTTGTACTGGGCTTTGGACACAGTAAGTGCTCAATAAATACAATCAAATTAATTTACCTCCAACGCCATGTGATTGCACAAATAACTGCAACTATGAATCTCAGCCCAAGTGCCCAGTGCTATATTTTCAAAATAACTGCAGTGTGTAAAATTTAAGATATTTAAAACAAAATCCAACAAGAGAATATTCTGTCTTTTTATTTGCTTATTCACTGGATGCATTTTCATTAACATTAAATCCTTAGTACTTTTATCTTGTTCCAAGAAAGTTAAATAAGTGTTATAAGGCATATTTAGTAATAGCCCCTTCACATTTAAATCTATTTTGATATATACATATATGCTTCATTTTTAAAGATGATGAGATTCTATCCATCTGTAAAAATGTAGCTGAAATGAACGGTACAGGACCAACCTACTTTGCCACATTGTTTGAAACTTGAGGATAGATTTTTTACGGTGTTAATAGGTTTGTCCTATGCTGGGACTGTCTCTGTTTTGTAGCCTGCCTCTTGGTAATCCAATTTTTGTTCAAGGAGAGCAACCTTAACCTTTCTTCGGTTGACCTCTCTGCTGCTGCAGCGGTCTCCAAAGCAATCCACCGCTGCTCTATCACATTGTTTGTGATTGCCATGCTATGTCTTCAGTCAGTCAATCAGTGATATTTATTGCGCATTTACTGTGTGCAGAGCACTGTACTAAGCACTTGGGAGAGTACAATGTAACAGAGTTGGTAGACACATTCCCTATCCACAAGGAGTTTACAGTTTAGACCTTCTATGTTTATTCTTCCCTCCTGGCTTAGGTGTGCCCCCCCCCTTAAATTCACCCTACAACAGCTACTTAGGAATCCTGCTCTTATCTATACTTGTGCAGGGAAACTGTGTTTTTGTGAGCACTGACTGCTTCCGTGCTGATGGGCGTTTTGATTGTATGGTCAGTTACATGCATTGGCTCTAGACTGTAAGCTCCTTCTGGGCAGGGCAGCTCCTTATGAAGGAGGGAGGAGAGAAGCAGGGGGAATTAGAAATGAGGGGGTATGGGGCACCCAGTAGAGAGATCAGCAAAATGTCTTCACCTAGTATGACTAACTTCTACTTTCAGAGAAGTCAGTTGTATCCCAAGAATGCAATTCAAATAGGCTGATCCCACCCAAACCCTCTGTAATTCTGTTATATTGTACTCTTCCAAGCTTTAGTACAGTGCTCTGCACTTACTAAGTGTTCAATAAATACCACTGATTTGCTGCCACAGTTTCAGTGAGTTCATAAAAACTGCTTTCTGCCTTTCATCCTTTGAAGCTATTGTCTGCTTCCTATAATAAACTTCAATTTGCTTAATGTTGGTTATATCATTAGAAAAAAACGAATACAGTCTGATTAAGTATGTGTTCTTTAACTAAAGTTACCTAGTTGGTGAAAAACTTTTCTAGTCATTTATTTTTTGCTTAAATTTCTGTCTCTCTAAGCCTTGTTTTTTTTAATACATCTTCAGTGCCTAATACCGCATCTCTGTAAAATTAAGACCCCTAAAAACTTTTGCACTTTTAGTGAGATTGTCTTAAAAAAGGACCCCCTCATTTAGCTTTTCTCAGTTTTTATTCCAGAACTATGCCTCCTCTAGCATACTGTCCACTAACGAACCATGTTTCTTTCATCCTCACTTTCAACACACCACCCAACCTATCATCCACTAGATAGTGGGAAAACTGTTGTTTTATGATTTTTTAATGCTCAGGATTCCCTTAACTACATGATTATTTTTGTACCATCTCATGCACCTTTAAAATCTGTGGTGAGAATGCTTCCAGCCACTTTTCCTTTTAACTCGTTCCATTCTCCTTAACCTTTATTAACTTGAAACTTTTCCAGAGTCTTCCACTTACTCTCACTGCCCACCTGCCAACTACTTACACCTTCTACCCCTCGCCTAAGTCTAAAGCAGATCTGGCCCCCTGTCCTCATGGAGTGGGAGGGGGATGCAGAACATAGGTATCTATCATTACCCATCTTCAACACTTCTAAATAAATGCACATTCTCATATATTTATTGTGATTCCATTATTGACAAATATTTTTATGTCTGATGTCCCATTAGAGTGTAAGCTCCTTGTGGGGAGGGAACATGTCAGGTCTCTGTGGTTCTTTCTCCTGTGCTTAATACAGTGCATTGCACTCTGAAGAGAGTCAAATACAATCATCACTACTACTGTCTTTAAGGTGCAGGCTACGGGCATCTGCATGCTGCTGGAACACAAGATGGGCAGCAGTGACCACTACAGGAGGAGTTGCCAATGTGTGAGTGGCACTGGAGGAGGGAGGAGAGAAACAGGGGGCATTAGGAATGAGGGAGTAAAGGGGACCCAGTAGAGAGATGAGTGGAATGTCTTCACCTAGAATGACAAACTGCTACTTTCAGCCAAGTTGGTTGTATGCCAAGAATGGAATTCAAGTAGGCTGATCCCACCCAACCCCTCTGATAATATCTGCAAGGGATTATATAATACACGACACATTTCAACGTTCACAGCCTCAACACTGTAGTTAAGCCGACAAACAGACTTCTATGACATCCCCATCTTGCCTCGCTTGTACTTTTCAAGCAATCATTCTCTGGAACTGCAAAATTCCATGCTTAGTTTCAGTTGAGAGACAATCATTTTTAAAGTACGAGCCAAATACACCCAGCCTCTTTATGTTTTCAGCCTAGAGAGGCTGAAAAATACCCAGTTTCATTGAGGGAATAAAAAGACACATGCCATTTTTAAAGCATTTTTAAAGCATTTTAAAGTTATTTTTTTCATGAAAATAACTCAAAATTATAGGAATTCTAAAAGGATAACCCTGAGTTTCCAAGCTTTCCCAGAAAACTCGGGACCTAAAGTTTCAAAACAGAATGGAATAACTGTTTAATATAATATGTATAATATTTAATAAATAGCTCTGTTCTTCTACTAGAGATGAACTTTGTTCCAGCTCTATACAGAAGTATTTCTGTGCCCCAGTCTCCGTTTTAAGAAACCTATTACTTTAATGCAGTAAGGTTTCAAGTGCAAACACATAAAAATTTGAAAATGGAAACATCTAATCTCTCATGACAATTTTAACTTGTCCAGACAGTATTTTTCAGTTATAATTAGACACTTTTGGGATAGGCTATTTCTCACACACATACTGGGTATGCAATGTAGGTGAATGACTGTTACTATGGAAACAATAACTTTTGTATTCCCTGACATATCATTTTATTTTTTGTTAAAAGGTATGTATGCTGAATGTTTGCTCCTAAGCACTCCCTTAACGGAAGACTTTCATTCAGTGTCCTTGATGTTTGCCCTTTTTTGGCAGAGGAAGAAAACAGGAGTAGCAAGTTTGCATCTCTGAAGATGAAGTTGAAAAATGTCTCTAAGTATATTTTCAGGCATATTATCTGACTGCAGTGCAACCCTTCGAAGAAAAATGGTGAGGAAGACCTGGGTTTTAGTCTCAGCTTCACTACTTGTCTGCTTTATGTACTGGGACAGATCATTTAATCTCTGTGCCTCAGTTTCCTCATTTGTAAAACAGAGATAAAATATCTGCTCACCTTCCCTCAAACTGAGAACTCCCTGTGGGGCAGGGTCTGCACCAGGACCGATTATCGTGGATCTAACCCAGTGTTTGGCTCTTAGTAAGGCCTTAGTAAACACCATCATTAAGAAAGGGGTTACGGTTGGACTACTTCTAGCTCCTCCCCACAGGTCTAGCCAGGGACTCTGGGCAACATGTCCAAGAATTTGAAGTGTCCTCGGCAGGCAGAAAATTCCTCTGTGAATTGAGATTCCCTCATCTTTTCTTTCTAGAGCCAGACTGAGATTTGGACATTTGTCTATTGGTTTATAAGACGAGGCACTTTTTGTCTTTTGCCAGAGGGAAATATGGGGCAGCTGAACTTCTGACTTGTCCCTAACTTCTCCCTTATGTTCTTATCACAAGTAGTAATAAAGAACATTAGAAATGCCATTACTAGGTCAGTCTAGCTAGCTCAATAAATCTGTTTCTAACCATCAGGACAGGATGCTGAGAAGACCAGGGAGCTCCTTGACTTCCTAATGATGAGGAAGTCATCATTCAGTACCTAATGGCCAATCCCGATCCCCAAGTGTGATCGTGTTGCTTGAGGCTCACACCTTCCCACCACTGGCAAACACAGAGAAATTTCCACAGTTTCACTTTCTCCTATCATTCCTTCTAAATATCTAGCAGTCATCATAACAGTATTTATTGAGTGTCCTTGGTAATTTTGTACTGTTTAATCCTGCTCCCTTTTATCATAGGTTATCATTACTTCATCATGGTATTCATTAAACACTCCCTAGAAACACTGTGCTAATCACTGGGATAGATACAACAGAATCACATTGGGTATGTTCCTTGTTCCACAGGGAACTCACAGCCTCAAAAGGAAGAAGAGTGGGTACCATGTCACAATTTTATAATTGAGGAAACTGAGGCATGAGAAGGTTAAGCGCCAATATCAGACAGCAGGTCAGTGGCTGAGCCAGGGCTAGAAACTGGTTCTCCTGATTCCCAGACCTTATGCTAAGCTTTTCTTTCTGCTAAGATTTAGCCTACATCTTTTCTATCTGTTCTTGTATGGAAGTTACTTCATCCCCCTAAATCATCCTGCTTACTCTTCTCAGTACTTTCTTAAGATCTATTATGTTCTTTCTAAGATGGAGCTACTAGAATTGCAATTCCAGTTGAGGGCATATCACGGTTTTATGTCTTGGCAAAATTATACCTTCTGTTTTCTTTTCCATGCTCTTCCTGATGGTACCAAACATTTTGTTGGCCTTTTCGTCTGTTGCCACAAATTGAATCAATCATATTTACTGAGCACCTATTGTGTGCAGAGCACTGAACGAAGAGCTTGGGAGAATAATAATAATAATAATAATAATAATAATAATGTTGGTATTTGTTAAGCGCTTACTACGTGCAGAGCACTGTTCTAAGTGCTGGGGTAGACACAAGGGAATCAGGTTGTCCCACGTGGGGCTCACAGTCTTAATCCCCATTTTACAGATGAGGTAACTGAGGCACAGAGAAGTTAAGTGATTTGCCCACAGTCACACAGCTGACAAGTGGCGGAGCTGGGATTTGAACTCATGACCTCTGACTCCAAAGCCCGTGCTCTTTCCACTGAGCCACGCTGCTTCACTGTACTGCACTGTAACAGAGGTAGCACACATCTGGCTAGCCAAAGGAGTTACAGTTTAGAGGGGGAGTCAGACAAAATAAATAATGGATATATACATGTGTGGTGGGACTGAGGGTGGAATGATTATGGAATACAAATTCAAGTACAAAGTGAGGCAAGAGGGAGAAAGGGAAATTGAGAGCTTGGTCATGGAAGGTCTCTTGGAGGAGAAATGATTTTAATAAGACTTTGAAGGTGGGGAGAATGATGACCTGTTGGATGTGAAGGGGGGAGAGGGTTCCAGGCCAGAGGCAGGATGTGGGTGAGGGTTCGACGGAGAGATAGACAAGATTGAGGTTTAGTAAGTAGGTGAGCATTGGAGGGGCAAAATGAGTGTGCTCATAAAAAATCAGCAAGTTAAAATAGGAGGGAGCAAGGTGATTGAATGCTTAAAAGCCAATGATAAGGAGTTTCTTTTTGATGCAGAGGTAGATGGACAACCACTGGAAGTTCTTGAGGAGTGGGGAAATGTAGATTGAATGTGTTTGTTTAGAAAACTCAGCCAGGCAGCAGAGTGAAGTATGGATTGGAGTGGGGAGAGTCAAGAGGCAGAGAGGAGGCTGATGCCAGTAGTCAAGGTAGACTAGGATGAGTGCTTGAACTGAGGGATCCGCTATAGATTCAGGTTAAAAAATGAGCATTTACAGGGTCTTCTAAAGGTAATTATTTGAAGATGTAGCCACATAGTCAATCAGGGAACCCCCTAGGCAGTATGTCTTCAATTAAAAGGGTTCTTCCAGTTCAAACCTGTCCGTTTACAGGAGCGGAAGTGTTTTCAGTGAGTGTGTTGGGTCAATTCCTTACTGATTTTTTTGAACATCCTAGTACATGCCTTAGGGTGGAAAAAAAAAAGAGTAAGCTAAATGCTTGCATTAAGTGCCCAGCTAGGCCTTAGGACAGTGTGGCTCTATGAATACGTCTAACTACTATTCCTCTGCCCAGGAACTTGATCCTAAAGTCTCGGCTGTTATTTTTATTTATTTATTTTTTGTGGGGTATTTGTTAAGTACTTGCTATTTGTCAGGCAGTGAACTAAGCACTGGGATAGATACAAACTAATCAGATTGGACACAGTCCATATACCTCCTGGGGCTCACAGTCTTAATTCCTATTTTAAAGATGAAGTAACTGAGGCACAGAGAAGTTAAGTGGTTTGCCCTAAGGTCACACAGCAGATAAGTGGCAGAGCCAGGATTACAACCCAGGTCAGAAGGACTCCCAGGCCCGCGTTCTATCCATTATCCCACACCGCTTCTGGTTCCTGACAGGACACTCCATTAATAGCAGCAGCACCAGTCGGACCTTATTAGAGTACTGGGTCTAAGTTTAATCATCATATTTTTCAAAGGATATTGAGAAACCAGAGAGGGTTTAGGAAAAGTGGTAAAAAAATGATTAAAGTTTGAAAAATAGATTCTATGAGGAAAGTTCAAAGGAATTCGGATTATTTATCCTACAGAAAAGAAAGCCAAGGGGTCTTCAAGGATAAAAAGATTTTTATGAGGCTGCTGGCTGTTGTTCTCCATAGTTACTGAAGCTTGAAGAAGTGGAAACGTTCTTAAAATAAAGCAGGACATGAGTACTCTTGTCTATCAAGGTGATAAAACACAAAAGAGATTTCCAAAGGAGGCTGCAGATTGTCCATCCCTGGAGATCGTTAGAAAAAGAATAGTTGGTTTAATTATTCATCTTCCTAGGAGCTGGACCAGATCATCTCTTGAGGCCCCTCCCCAGTCTAGGATCCTATAAATCTAAGAAATTTGCCCATATTTATATTTAGACCAGAACAACGACAGCCACACATCAGGAGGGGCCTGTCTGAGGCCCAGTCCCAGCCCAGGTCCATCAGTCTGGTCTCCCTCCTAATAATGTTGGTATTTGTTAAGCGCTTACTATGTGCCGAGCACTGTTCTAAGCGCTGGGGTAGACACAGGGGAATCAGGTTGTACCACGTGGGGCTCACAGTCTTAATTCCCATTTTACAGATGAGGTGACTGAGGCACTGAGAAGTTAAGTGACTTGCCCAAAGTCACACAGCTGACAAGTGGCTGATCCGGAATTCGAACCCATGACCTCTGACTCCAAAGCCCATGCTCTTTCCACTGAGCCATGCTGCTTCTCAGCTTCTCAGCGCTGCCTCTCTAGGAGTGCTCTTCCCTAAGTTCAGGCTACGAAAGAAGTAAAGTGCTTTTACTGCACTCAGCCTGGCCACAGATGGCATCAGCGTTGCGGGCAATACTGACTGTACTGCAAGCTCCATGAAGCCAGGGATCCTATTATTTTGTACACTCCCACATGCTTAGTACCACGCTGTGCGCTCAGTAAACTCTTAATAAATACCACTGACTGATGGATTGTTGTACAACTTCAGCACTTGATACCCCACCCCCAGCCCAACAGCACTTTTTTTATGGTACTGGTTAAGTGCTTACTATGTCTCAGGCACTGTACTAAGTGCCGGGGTAGATACAAGCTAATTATGTTCTGCCTTTTTCCTATTTTAATGTCTGTCTCCCCCTCTAGACTGTAAGCTCCCTGAAGGCAGGGATCGTATCTCCCAACTCTATCATTTGCACTCTCCCAAGCACAGTGCTCTATGCACGGGTATTGCTCAATAAATATCATCGATTGGCTCAGATGCCTTCACAGAACTGCCAAGACTTGAATCCTTTGTGTTTTGGTACCAGCAGACTTCCTCCTGCTATGCACCTGGGGGCATGAACCTGTTTTAAAATAACGTAGTGGGCGGCATAATGTTTCTCACCAGAAAGAAAGCTTGGCTTCTGCTTCATTCCAGTTGAAAGTGCAGACAGAGAATTAACTACATCACAAGTCTTTGGGTTTCCCCACTAAAATTGGCCTCAATCGCCCCAACTGACATTCACCACTCAAGTGGATTATTTCTAAGGCGGAGACTGGCCCTGGAAAAGCTGAAGGGATCCCTCAAGAAAGCAGCGGGGTCTAGTGGAAAGACCCTGAGTATGTCTGAGAATTAGGGGGCCTGGGTCCTAATCCCAGCTCTGCCACTTGCCTGCCGCTGGACCTTGGGCAAATCACTTGACTTTTTTGGGCCTCATCTGTAAAGACAGGGATGTATATTCTCCCTCCTCCTTAGACCGTGAGCCCTGTGTGGGAGGATATCTCTAGTTGGGTTATTAAGCTCTTATAGCCAGTGCCCCAGTTATTCCTGCTGGTGGTCAGAACACAAGGGCTGTCTCCCCCGTTTAGACTGTGAGCTCGTTATTGGGCAGGGGTGGTCTCTGTTCCCGAATTGTGCATTCCAAGCTCTTAGTACAGTGCTCTGCTCATAGTAAGCACTCAATAAATACCACAGAATGAATGAAACTGTAAAATGGGGATTGAGACTGTCCCCCTCTGTCCAACCCGGATTTGCTCGTACCTCCCCTAGCGCTTGGTACAGTGCCCAGCACATAGTAGGCGCTTAAGGAATACCACAATCATTATTATTATCGAGCGATTGAGGGGGTCTAACCTGAGGGGACGGTGCCCGTTACCTATTAAGCTCTTAGAGCCAATGCCCCGGTTCTTCCTGGTGGTGGTCAGGACCCAAGGTCTGTGTGTCTCCCCGATTAAACCGGGGGCCCGTTACTGGGCAGGGGCGGTCTCTATCGGTTGCCGAATTTGCATTCCAAGCGCTTAGTACAGTGCTCTGCACACAGTGAGCACTCAATAAGTACCTCTGAATGAATGAATGTGTACAAGGGGGATGGAGACTGTCAACCCCACGTGGGACAGAGACTTTGTACAACTCGGAGTTGCTCGAACCTCTTCCTGCGCTTAGTACAGTGCCCGGCCCAAAGTAAGCCCTTAAGAAATACCATAATCTTTATTATTATCGAGCGATTGAGGGGGTCCCACCTGAGGGGACGGTGCCCGTTACCTATTAAACTCTTAGAGCCAATGCCCCAATTCTTCCTGGTGGTGGTCAGGACCCAAGGTCTGTCTGTCTCCCCCGATTAGACCGGGAGCTCGTTAGTGGGCAGGGTGGGTCTCTATCCGTTGCCGAACTGTGCATTCCAAGCGCTTAGTAGAGTGCTCTGCGCCTTCCTTCCTTCCTTCCTTCCTTCATTCAGTGGTATTTATTGAGCGCTTACTATGCGCAGAGCACTGTAGTAAGCGGTTGGAATGCACAATTCGGGAACAGAGACCACCCCTGCCCAGTAACGAGCTCCCAGTCGAAACGGGGGAGACGGACAGTCCTCGTGTCCCGAGCACCAGCAGGAATAACTGGGGCTGCTGGCTATAAGGTTGGATGAATTAGCCGGCGGGGGGGGGCGGGAGGGGTCCCCCGCCCTCCCCCGGGGCCGGTGAGGTCTGCAGGCCCGCTGTGACGTAGGCCGAGGTCAACAGAGCCCCGACGGGAGCGGGCGGGCCGGCAGTGCGCCAGGACGGGCTCGGGGGGCGGCTGGACTGCTGTTGGGGTCCGCGGGGCCCGGCCGAGGGCAGCGAGTGCGGGGCGAGGGGTCGGAGCCGCCCCGCCGGAGGGATGGAGCGGGCGGCCCGCCTCGCCCGGCTGGCCTACCTGGACCTGTGCGGAAGCCAGCCCCCCGGCAGGGGGCGCCCCTCCAGCCCCGCCGCCCAGCCCTCGCCGGACGGACGCGGCCCGGCGCCAGGGGGCGCCCCCGAGCCGCGCCGGCCCGGCCCCGGCCCCCGCCCCCGCCCCCGCCCCCGCCGGCCGGGGTCACCGCCGGGGTCGCCGCCGGGGTCGCCGCGGGAGAGCCGCAGCCTGACCGAGGTGGGCGGCGGGCCCCGCAGGAGGCAGCTGCCCCGCGGCTGGAGGCCGGAGACGGACGGCGAGGCCGGGGCCCGCCCGCTGCCCAGGAGCTACACCCCCGCCGAGCCCAGGCCGCCGTCCAGGAGGTCCCCTCCCCGCCAAGGAAGGTCGCCCCCGGCCGCGCTGCTGGGGGACCACGTCCCCGGGGCGGCGGGGCAGGACGGACGGGCCTCGGGGGACGACGACGACGACGACGACGACGACGACGACGACGACGACCCGGAGGAGCGGAAGGAGGCCGCCGGCCAGGGCCGGCGGGACCGAGGCCGGGCCTCGGTCTGCCGGGCCGCACGGGCCGGGCGACGAGGCCCGGGCTCGGACCAGGAGGCCCCGCAGACCCCGGTGTCGCCGCGGGACAGGAAGATCGTGGCCCTGATGCTGGCCCGGCACGAGCGGGAGCGGGAGCTGCGGGAGCTGCAGCTGCGGGCGGCCGAGGCCCGGGAGGAGGCCGAGCGCCTCGACCGGCGGGCCCGGGCCCGTCGGCAGCAGCAGCTGCGGCAGCAGGTGGCCCAGAGCGGTCAGCGCTGGCGGCGGGACCGGGACGAGCGGCGGGACCGGCTCCGCCACGAGGAGCGGGACCTGCGGGACGGCAGGGCCGAGGACCTGGCCCGGCGCGAGGGCCGGTGGAGGCGGCTGGCGAGGGAGCAGGAGGAAGGCCGCAA
Source organism: Ornithorhynchus anatinus (assembly GCF_004115215.2). Taxonomy (NCBI): domain Eukaryota; kingdom Metazoa; phylum Chordata; class Mammalia; order Monotremata; family Ornithorhynchidae; genus Ornithorhynchus; species Ornithorhynchus anatinus. The sequence goes on along the minus strand of NC_041746.1, from coordinate 6,637,223 downwards.
GCAGAAGCTGGAGGGGGCCAAGGGGCGGGCCGACCGCCGCAGGAGCGCCCAGCGGCTGCTGCTCGGGGAGAAAGAGGGGCAGGACCGAGACCTCCGCGAGCGGAAGGGCCTGGCCGCCGAGGAGAAGCTGGCGCTGGCCCGTCGGAAGAGGTCGCAGACCGAGACGGAAGGCAAGAAGAAGATCCAGGAGGTCAACCGCGCCGCCCTGGTGAGCCACCGGGCCCGCCGCGCCCAGTTGGAGATGCAGGTCCAGGCCGAGGCCTCCCTGAAGAAGCTGTCCCTGGAGCGGAGGTTCCAGCGGGCCGAGGAGATCCATCAGCACCTGCTGCAGGAGAGGCACCGAGAAATCCGAGATAAGGCCGTCAAGGAGGAGGCGCAGCAGCGGCTGGCCAAGGCCCGGGCCGAGGAGACGGAAGGGCAGAAGCAGCTGCGCAACAGGTTGCTGGTGGAGATGAAGGACCAGAAGATCCAGCAGGCCTCCAGGGTCCTGCAGAAGAACATCCGGGACCGGGCCCAGAGGGTCAAGGAGGTTAACGGCATAAGGGAGAAGAACCACTGTTTACTGAAGCAGATGGCCGAGGAGGAGGAGAAATGCCACCTGGAGGGAGTCCGAGCGGCCATCCGAAGGAAGGAGCGGAAGATGGACCAGATCTCCAGGGAGAAAGGGGCCATGGTCGAGGAATCGAGAAAGATCGCCAAGGCGTCTCTGCAGATGAGAGACGGGGTCAGAGCCCTACACAGCCTTTCCTTCGATCAGATGGCTCTAGAGGCTCAACTCAACGCGAGCCTGCATACGCGCAGCCAGTGAGGTGCCGACCGCCGGCCCTGACATCCCGTCGCGCCGTAAGATAGCGACACGTTCCTTCTCTATAACTTGAATATCAACTGGCATTGATGATATAAAGTGGCTTTTCCCTCTCTCCCCCGGCCCTGCCCACTTCCTTCTCATGAATTCCTTTTAGCCGTGTCTTCCATTGTTCAAGGAGCCCCTGGGGGTTGGGGGAGGAAGGGATGGAGAGGGAGGGATTGGAGACAGCTCCTGTTTTATGGCTTTCGCGCTCTGTATGAAAAGGAAATCCTCATCCTCAAGTCTTCATCGTCTTGAAGATGAAAATAATCAATCCATCGGTGGTATTTATTGAGCGCCTACCGAGTGTAGACCACTCTTCTAAGCGTTTGGGGTTGTCCAGTGCGACCGAGTTGGCAGATGCGATCCCTGCCCACAAAGCAGCTTACTGTCTGCAGGGGAAGTCAGACCTCAAAATAGGTTAGGGATGGGGAAATAATAGAATATAAAATAATAGCTAAAATTTATTTGGATGCATCAGGAGAAGTAACTCTTTGGATCTGTGGACCTAGAAGCTTCCACAAAGATCTAACCACCACAGCCCAGGCAGTGATATTTATTCAACAACTAGTGTGTGCAGAGCATCAAACTAAGCGCTTGGGAGATAAACGATGGAAGTAAAAGGCGTGCCCCGGGGGTATATACTATCTAATGGAGTAACTTGCAAGCATAAGATGCTGAACAAATGTGAAAATGCTTTCACGGGAGGTGGCAGAGAGGAGGGAAGAGGGATTCGGGGAACAATCGACGGTAAAACAGGGTAGAGTAAACAGTGAAAAATCTTGAGTCTTTTCAGAAATTAAGGTTAAAAACAGAGTCTTGTAGAAACACGTCTAGATCAGACCATGATGTAGGTTACTTTTTACATGAAGTTTTAAAGTACAAGAATTACTTTCTTTTTGACTCTAACAGTATCCCTGCCCTGCCCCCCTGCCCCACTATTTGAATTGACTCCAGTCTTGCCTTTTCACTGGTGAATGATTTTGCATTTTACAAAAGTGCTGATTTAATTTAGTATTTCCATATCTGTATCTACCCTAAGTCTGCACTGACTGTAAAGATCTTTAACTACCTCTTTCAGAATATTTGCAGAATCGACAATCTTTAAACAAAGAATGGTTCTGATTCTTTGAAAGCCTCATTGTATACTCATTGATTGTGTCTTAAAAAAAAAAAATTCTGGGCATAGTCCGACCTCGAGTTCAGCCACAACCAAATCCATTTTTAATTGTAATTGCATGTGGGATCTGTATAGCTTTGTTTACAGCTAATTTTTCTGTTCTCCAAATGCAGTTAGTTTGCCTTTGATATTTCACATGCTATTAATGAAATGAACTTTGATACCAATTTTCTTTCTCCCTTTTATTTTTCAAGGTTAACTAGAGGTTGGTGTGTTGGTTCTTAAAAATCAAACACAAACCTCCAGAAGGACCCTCATCTTGTTTTCAACTTGGGCCTAACAGATGTGAAGTGCTCATTCTCCAAAAAACTTTTTGTAATATTGGCTCTCTCTAAAGGGAAAATGTTGTAGAGGGTGTGAAGTTCCTCGAGAACTGGGAGTAGATCTTTGCCAAGCTATGTAAATCTTATAAAAGAGTCTTCCATCAAGAGCATTGGATGAGCTTTGGTCTCAGGCCCAAGAACCTGGGTAAAGGAATCGATTACCATGGCAGTGGTTTAGGCAGTATCTCTTGCCCTTTTTCATTCCTGCCAGTTGAGTGGCCACTGATGGCACTTGGGAATATTAGACAGTGGGTCAAATGTGATGTTGTACGTGCCATCTTGTGGAACTGTGCCAAGTTTGCCTAAACCTGGACTGTTGCTCCTGGGGAGATCCCCCCATCGCTTACTCCAGAACCAATGCGTTCCCTTCCTAGATCCCGGTGAATATGGCACCACAACCAGGAGGTGAAATTCAGAGGCAGGAGCCCAAGGTGGTGGGGAACTGGATGCCGAAAAATAAAATACCACGCATAAAGAACACACATGAGGAGCAGAGTGGTCTAGTGAAAAGAGTGCAGGTCTGGGAATCAGAATACCTGGGTTCTAATCCCAGCTTTGCCACTTGTCTGCTGTGTGACCTTGGGCAAGTCATTTCACTTTCTCTGTGCCTCATTTACCTCATCTGTAAAATGGGGATTAAGACTGTGATGCCCAAGTGGGACGTGGACTGTCTCCAACTTTGTATCTACCCTGGTGCTTACTACAGTGCCCGGCACATAGTACGTGCTTCACAAATGGCATAAGAAAAAAAAGAGAAGGCTGTACCACTGATAGCCGAGCTGTCCAGCAGGCATTCCCCTATTTTTGGAGCTGTGACTAGACTTCAGGTCTCCTAGTTCCCAGATCCAGGCTCTTTCTGTTGGCATTCCCTCAGTGAATATCTGTTGATAATAATGATTACTGGGCTCTCAGTGTAATAGAGGGGTGCACGGAACAACATTCTGTGCCATCCTCTCTTGGAGGGCTGTGTGTGTGTGTGTTTGGGGGAGGGGGTTGTTGGAGGGGGGAAAGTAGCTGTAGGTTCCATACTGTAGCCCAGAAAGATGCTGGGCTGCCCTTGATGTTAACACACAGTGGAAGTTACATAGCTTACGCTGCCATTTTATTTTAAATACTTTCCGAGTATGAGTGTCCTTTATAAAGTCCTGTGGTTTTCTAAGTGCTTCACAAATACAAACTTAACAACATCATTTTCCCTTTTATGAGGTCGGTCAGCATTGTACCTCCCCGCCAGCCTTGAACACATTAATATCAACTACACCCATTTCCTAGCACAGTCCCTGTCACATCACAAAGGATGTAGTAGAAACTCAGAAATGATTGATCCTTAATGGAAATATAGGATTTACTCTCTATCATGAAACCGGAATACAAACACCAGCCTCAAAGAGATGAATTATATGATAGGGAGGAGGTGAGTGAAATGGTCTTTCTTCTGGAAGATAGCAAATAAAAAAATTGTATCCATTCCCCCATTAAAGTTGGAGGTAATAGAGCCCACTGAAACCCCAACCTTACTTCCCTAAGCCCTTAATAGAGTTCTCTGTACCCAGTATGCCTTCAATAAATACCACTGATTGCCTCATTCTTTAATTGTTTTACTTCCCCCCTAAGTAAATGGGATGTAGCATGATCCCAATAAAGGAAGAAGCAGCGTTGGATACAATTCAACAATGATTAACCCCCATTTTGCAGAAGAGCAAATAGAAGCAGAAAATTGAGCCGTTTTGAGCGAAGATCACAGAGGATATCTGGTTCAGACGCGTATTAGCACTCGGTACCCAACCCTCTGAAAATATGGTGGCACTGCTCTCTTTTGAAAACCTAGATTCTGACCAAAAAATGCAGTCTTCTCCTTTTCCTTAGCCACTTCTGGTTTTATCATTATCAATGGTATTGAATGCTTACTGTGGTTTTACTATGAATTTTGTCCCAAGTAATATATCTATTTGATTTTTAAGATGGTGAGAAGGCCACCTGAATATTGGGGACTTACTTTAAGATATGTTTAAAGGAATATGTCTGAGGATGTTTCATTTTATATAAAAGCAATAATGGTAACTGAAGTGAGAGTCTAGAAGAAATACCATGCTATAAAAGATTTCCCAGGCCATGGATTGGTCTTGTAATTGGATGGTATGGCTAACAATTTTAATGAAAAGAATAGCTCAAAATAGAATCCTTTCCAAGGGCCATACTGCCATAAAGTGGCCCTCTCTTTCAGGCCATCCTTTATTAAATTAAAGTGTTTGTAGAAGGGTCTCACCTGAATTTCTATTCAGATCAAACTAGCATGTGGGGATATGTTTTTCTTTCAAAACTTTGTGCCAGCAGCAGAACCAGACTATAGAAATGGAGTAGTCTGGCTCACTAATTCTGCTAAGAACTGCAAATAGTTCATGAGGGTCTGGTAATTATGTAGTTATGCAATTGGGTAGGGGAGCTTCTGGGGATATTTATCATTCAAATAATTAAATGCTTTATTTCTCCTTCATGTCCTGCTTTGCTTAAGAGCTCCACCAATAGATTATAAATTATGTGATTTTCATGTTATGACTGTGAGAAGGGCTTGTGAAATAATTACCTTTAATTAGTCCTTTCCCAAAATTTGCTAAAGTAAAAGCATGTACTGGGAATCCCTCTTAAATACCATCATTAGTAATAGGACCGTAAGCACAAAACCACAGGAGACTAGAGGGCAGGGGGAACGTCAGGACGGACAAGTCTGAGACTAAGATAAACATGAGCATCTAAGTATCAGAACAGTTTTATCCATAAGTGCCAATTAGACTTTATTAGTAAGAGTAATTGAGGAAAAATCAACACAACCTAACACATATACCTAAGTGCAGTGACGATTGATGATTGAGCTAGGCACTCCGCCAGTATGACCTCCTTGCCTGATAAAGCATTTGCCTAATTCAAAAATAAGCTTTGGACCCCCAAAGTCATTCAGCAAACATGAAAGATTCCTTCAGTTCATTAAGCAGAACCAAAAAGATGTAGGGGAGAATCAGAAAAATCACAGGAGAGAACAGATGGAAAGTTATCTCTTTCCCTTAAGCTTGGCTAAAGAAGATATCATGACTCCATAACCCTCACATGTCGTAGTGGATAGAGCACGGGCCTGGGAGTTAGAATGTCATGGGTTCTAATCCCGGCTCTGCCACTTGTCTGCTGTGTGACCTTCGGCAAGTCACTTTACTTCTCGGTACCTCAGTTACCTCATCTGTAAAGTGGGGATTGTGACAGTGAGCCCGCTGTGGGACAGGGACTGCATCCAACCTGATTTGCTTGTATCCACCCCAGCACTTAATACAGTGCCTGGTACATAGTAAGCGCTTAACAAATACCATAATCATTATAATTATCGTTCCTTTCCCCCTATTTTCAGAAATGATTTCTGTGGGCTCAGCAGTCCAAAATCTCCTTTCTGAATGAACCAGACTGTGCAGCTTGGTCTGCAGTGGAGATTTTGGAGCTCTTCCATGTTACAGGTTACACCCGTGAACTCATCTGAGGCCACATTACCTAGTGTGAGATTCATCTCCTGTTGACAAGAAGTGATTTAGAGAGGGGAAAAATAGAGTCCAAAATACCCTTCCAGCCTTCGTGAGTCCTCAAGCCTCTCCCACTCCTCACATTCCTCTCTTAGTATATGGAAGCCCAGCCCCCTGAAAGTTCAAGTCCCTGGATTAGGGTGTCAATTCATCTGGCTTTTTTTCACACAATCCAGTTTTCAGCTTTCCTGTCCCCTGTCTAGTATGAATAAGGCCCTGGATGCCTTTAAATCCAATATCTGATTTTAATAATAAATTGTGCTTATTGTGAATACGGGACTCTTCTAAGCGCAGGGGTGGGCACAAGATAATTAGATCGGTTACAGTCCTGCGTGGGCTTACAGTCTAAGTAGAAGGGAGAAGAGGTATTGAATCCTATTTTACAGATGGGGAAGCTGAATCACAGAGAAATGAAATGACTTGCTTAAGGTAGCATAGCAGAGAAGTGGCAAAGCCAGGACTAGAACCCAGGTCCTCTGACTTCCAGGCCCATGCTCTTTCCATTAAGTTTCCAGTCTCTCCCTCCCTCAGCTACTGCCACCAAGTCCCCAGGTCGGAAGCCGTGGTTGGATTCACAAGGACCCGGTTAGGGAGGGGGCTAGGGATCCTCCCAAAGAAACACTTTAGGTTTAGGTTCATTTGGATGGCAACTATTGCTTATGATGTCATTAAAGGATAATGCCGTGCTGATGTCACACAAGCAGTCATGTGTGATTCCAGGTCCGGAATCCTGGAGGGCCACCATTGGACATCCTACCCCAGAAGCTCCTCCCAGTGGCCTGTTGTTGGACCCTTTTGCCCAGTCTGCTAGAGGGAGGAAGCCTTACCTTTTCACGTCCTCGCCCAGAGCACTTTTGTAGCACACCAGAGGGTACTAAATGTTGAGTTAAATTGCCCAACTATCAGCACGTCCAGTGGGAACTGCCACCACTGCAAGTGGGTGGTCGGCTCTCCAATATATCAATCTCAGGTTCCCGCTGAAGCTACAATACAAGTATTTTTCAGACTTGGTTTAAGAGCTAAACAGTCAGCCAAGAAGAAGCAGTTTGGGAAATGGTTTTTGTATAGTCATTTACTATACGGCACATTCATCATTATTCGGTACAAAGACGGAAGGAGGGAGCAACTGATCTGCTGGAAGCTTTCAAATGAAAACTACTAAAGCACAGACCATGTAAAAGTGCACCAAGCATTTCAAATTAAGACTAACACTTTTCTTCCCTCAGCAAGAGATGCACGGGAATTGGTTTGATTGGACACCAAAGTTCTGCTGAAACTCTCTCAAGCTATTTTGGCACCAGTGATAAATTAATGCTAATGTAACTTTCTTTGCTATTTACTTTATCAAATATCATCAATAATAATGTTCCATTCTTAAGTCAAATGAAATATGGGCCTGCCTTTTCCCAAGGTATTAGTGTATGTTTTCAGTGTAACTTATTTTCCAGCAACATAGGCTGTCTTTCCTGCTCAACAATCTTCCTTTGAACCTTTCTTGCTCTAACTCTAGATCAGTAATATCCTAAATAAAATAGGGTTAATTTGTTATAAAGGTCCTTAATAGGCCTGTCTACATGTTTTGCCATCAGTAGATCCTATAATACCATCATGTGGGCTCCCTGTAATTAGGGACTATGGCTCTTCACTGTGGTGCACATCCCAAGTGCTTAGTACAGGGCACTGCACCCAGCAGAGACTCAATAAATCCGTTTACTACTACTAGTGCCCTCTCCTCACAAAATGGAGACTAGTATTCCAAAGGGTAACTAGTAGAGTAAATGTGATTGTCCAAGATCAAAATGGCACCATTACTGGGCACTTAGATTAAACAAAGAGGACTGACTACACTTTTTTTTTTAACTTGCTGATTTGGTTTCTCCAATGACTAGGCTAGCCCAGTTAATTTAATAACAGTACTGCATATTTTGAAATTTCACAGGATCTTTTTTCTCCAGGAGATGGAATCTCTTCACATAAATTACTTCATCACAATAATCCTTGAAATTTAGAAGGAGCTCAGTTTTATTATCCTCACTCTGAAGATGATGAAATTGAGGTAGAGAACGGTAGAGATGTCTGGCAAATGTCACAATGGGGTTGAATCTAGAATCTACGTCTCCAGTCTCCTAATTCAGCGTCTTTTTTACAAGACCAAAATGATGCTTCAGTTTTCCTTTGAGTAGATGGAGCCAAGAAAACAAGCAAAACCTTTGTTTCTGCCTTCTCCCAATTAAGAAGATTGACCTTCTCAGCTGGAAATCACCCAATTAAGAGAAACAGGTTTTTATAAATACATCCACACATGTACATCCACTGCCATGCCCCACCAACCCCCAACTCCAACAATTTTCCCAGTTGCCACTTTCACAACAAATAATCTATGGGTATATTTTGTTGGCACAAGGAAGCTAGGAGAAACCCAATTTCAAAACATATCTTTCTTCAACTTCCCTCTCTACTAGTCAGAGAAGTGAGAAATGAGTAGCAATAACTGGATAAAGCCAAAGGTCAGCACAGAGAGTCAACAGTTGATGAGTATTTATTCAGTGCCCAAAGGACAGGTAGTCAATTAATAACAGAGGGAGGCGGCCTAAAATGCCGGTGAAGGTTAGAGAATCTAGATAGGCAGGATCTGCCCGACGGAGGAAAAAAAGTCATAGAATCCGCTACACTGGGCCAGTGATACCTAGACCTAGGGTTGAGTGGACTATCTAGATCCTCCTCTAGAGGACCCAGTTCTAGGAGTTCTGTCATTTGCAGGGAGAACTTGATTCTCAAATATGTTCATTACTAACATTTATCAAGTCCTTAAACTTTACTCTTCCATGAACCCTGGAGTCCCATTTAATCAATCAATCGATAGTATTTGTTGACCACTAAACTAAGCATTTGGGAGAGTTCAATTATAAGTAAGAGCACAATCTCTTCCCTCAAGGAGTTTTTTATCTTGTGGAAAAACTCTGGACCATGTGACTCTGGACTTATGCCATGTTGGCCTTTTTTCCGCGACGGTGGGTGGGAGGATGTGGGTGGTTCTGACTTAGGGTGCCCTCTGGCCCCCACAGTTCTGATTATGGGGTGGAGGTCCCAGATTTCAGGGGGCTTCTTTATCTCTTTGCTGGGTGGACGCTGTACTGCCAAGTGTTTGGGAGAAGGCAAATGAGCCCTGGAAATCATCACATTATATTCTGTCTCCTGCAACTTCAAACTTTCTTGGACTGGTGAGGTCTAGAGCCCTTGTGCTTTGAAATGAGCTGGCTCCTGGCAACCTGAATAATCAGACTCCTGTTGTTGGCTGTGAGCTAATTAACTCTCCTCTCCTGGAACAATTCCCAGGCCTCTGCATCTCTGAAAAAGCTAATGTTTCACGTTTGATGTGAGGCCTCTTAGCTGGGCCAGTGGCATTTGAAGGAGGTCAGTGTTGAGATCCCCTAAAACAGCATTAATCCCATCTCTGTTAAGAATTCCCAGAGAGGTAAGTAGAGCTTGGGGCTCTTAGCATTATGATTATTATGTTGATGCAGGAATCTTATTTCTTATGGGGTTTTGCTGGACTGGGTGAGCTTCAGATATCTGCTCTTAAATTTATTTGCTAACCTGCCTCCCCTTCCTAATCAAGGTTATTAGGCCACACAGAACAAGCACATTTGGAAGAATGTGTAGGAAGCAGTGTAGCCTAATGGATAGAGTATGGGCCTGGGAGTCAGATGGACCTGGGTTCTAATCCTGGTTCTGCCACTTGCCTGCTATGTGACCTTAGGCAAGTCATTTCACTTCTCTGTGCCTCAGTTACCTCATCTGTAAAATGGGGATTGAGACTGGAAGCCCTGTGTGGGACAAGGACTGAGTCCAACCTGATTGTCTTGTATCCACCCCAGCACTTCAGTGCAGTGCCTGGCACATGGTAAGCACTTAACAAATACCACTATTAATTTATCTGAGTCGCATTTGGATCGGCACATGAAAACTACTATTTAGTTATTCAAATAATTTTCTGCCTCCACCTTCCACAATTGAAAGTGAAACAGCTCCTAGGGTAATTCCTGGGGGGCCTGGAGGCAGAGGGATAGTCTCCACCAAACCCTTTCCTGCTCCAGGATTCTACTGAGCGGGGGAGTCTGAGTGCTTAATCAGGGTTCCTCTCTCCTCCTCCTCCCCATCCACTTCATCACAGTGCACTCAGCTGCTATTTCTCTCTCTCTCTCTCTGTGTAGTATATATCATTTCTGTCTTTAAGACATTCTGATCCCTCAGCAAGAGTTCTGGGCTTCTCTGCTGTGGCTGCCTCACTTTCAGGACCACAGAGTTTGGATAAAATGTGCTGAATTGAATTTCTACTTCTGCAACAGCAGCGCTCTCTCCTTGTGGCTGCTGCTGTGGTTCCCTCCTAGTGGCACGATGAGGAATCGAGTAGAATATCTTGTCTGCCTGCATATTTCTGGCCCTTTAGGGACCTCCTATAACCTGGACATTGTAATTTTGTACTTAGAATTTGTATTCTCTAAGGAGAAAATTACAATTTCTAGGTTTTTGTTTAAATAAAAGGGGACCTAACAGGATTCTTTTAGAAAAGGCTACAGCTACAGCAATTTAAGGAATGCATATTATTTATAGAGTCCATGGGCTAAGGGTAAAATTACAGTCATCTGGGGATGCTCTTATTTTGTATGTGAAAGGCTTTCTTCCTACTTTTCAGAGATGTTCTAGATGGCAAATTGAGCTACTGTTTCCTCATCTAGTAGAGGGATTTGGAAGATGTCTCACTCAATTCCTCAGTCTCCTATAAAATGTGGATAAAATATCTGCTCTCTCCCTTTCTCTCATAGACTGTGAGCCCCATATAGGAGAGAGAGAGAGAGAGAGAGAGAGAGAGAGAGAGAGACTGTTTTTGTCCTGATTATCTTGTATCTACTCAATACTTAGCCCAGTGCTCGGCCAAGAGCATGCTTCTTGAGAAGGCTGGTTCCTTTCACGATGGCTACCAGCAAACCCTGACTTGGGAAGTGTACTAGGGAAACCACGCAGGGGATCTCCAAGTAGAACTCCCGCTGCTTCAAAAATTCAGGTTGGCCAATATCCGTCATTTGTGTCAACTTCTGATTCTTCCCGGACAATGCAGAACCACCACTTTACTTGAAAGACTCAGAAACAAACTTCTGGCCCTTAGCAGAGTACCCTTGATCGAGGGCTTTGAACTCCAGTGTCGCAAATCCAATTAGAACAGTGTGGATTAGCTCATGGCCATCAGTCCACACAGGAGAGAGAGCTGTGGACAGCACATAATAAAGCGTAAAGAAAGACTTGCAGATCCAGACTCTACCATAGAGCATTGATTCAGCTCTCTTTCTTTTCTGCTATTTGTTAAGCTCTTACTACGTGCCAGGCACTGTACTGAGCACTGGGGTAGATAGAAGCTTATCAGGTTGGACATGGTCCCTGCCCCAGATGGGGCTCACAGTATTAGTTTCCACTTTATAGATGAGGTAACTGAGGCACAGAGAAATTAAATGACTCACCCAAGGTCACACAGCAGACAAGTGGCAGAGCCAGGATTAGAACCAAGGTCCTCCTGAACTCCCAGGCCCATGTTTTATCCCCTAGGCCATGCTGCTCTCATTAATTTAGCCCCACCATACCCTGTCCCCAAAACAAAACCAATGCAATGCTTTTGAGGCTAGGTCCTAAATTGAGCCCTTTAGGGAAAAGGAGGCGGAGACTTCAAGAACCATGGGGTTACATTTAATCTTTCTCTTCAAAAGATCCACTTTCCCTCCCGCTTGATTTTACTTGGAATTGAAGTCATTTTAGGCCAAGGTCCTCAGGCAGAATGACAATGTTGGTAATTATTCTACTCCACTTCAGTGTAATTTACTGCTTCTTATAGTGTCTGCACGCAGCCGAGCCCATGAATGTAAATGAGAAGAAGGCTTTCATTAAATCATCTTTTTATGGCGGCATAATTTCAGTAATTAAAATCTTTACTAATATATTCTATAAAGCAGGCAGAATATTACATTAATGTTTGGTCCTTATTAATTTTTAAAATCAAAGTTAAAGTTTGCACAACCTACCAATGAGAAAAATAAAAAGTCAAATAGAATTTTGATTCATGTAAACTAATAAGCGCTCATTAATTTTTATTTTCCCCCTCTATCAAAAATAAAGTCTTTACCCAGGGAATTTGCTTTTCCTTTTGTGCGTCTTGGGGCGGGCATGTTTCTGTGCTTGTAAATGCTAGGACCAGCCTGCAGTTCTTTAATCATAGAGGAGCTGATCCATACGTCCTTAGTCTCTCCCTCGGGAGTCAGTGCCAGATTGTTTTCCCAATATACTTATGAGCTTTTGGTTAAACTACTTTGAAAGTTTCCCCAGTGAACGGGCTTCCCTTAGCAAAGCGATTCTACCACCAAACAGTTACTTAGCCCCAAGCCATTTCTCCCAGCCAGTTGGACTGGGATTTCCACAGTCCTTCCACCATCTGTTCCTCCAAAGATAATAACTATGTCTGATACTGATTGGTTTCTACATCTGATGATCCCAAATGGGGAGAAATTTGCCTTGGTGCTTTGGGGAATTAAAAGAGAATGTTCAACCGGTGTAGCTTTCTTTAGCTATTAAAATTATTGTTTTCCATGCCCTCTTGTCATTTTCTCCCTCCCCTACCCCTCTCATTCCCTTCTCCACATCCCACATGGGAAGAAGGTTGCCTGGGGCAGTGGGTGTGCAAGGCCAATCTGTCCGTTGCCGAGGCCAAAGGGTTTGTGGCAAGGTTGGGTTTAAGGTTGGCATTGTAACTCCTAAGGCTGAATAAAGGAGGTGCACTGGCCACGGTCCTAATACCTGATTTCCTCTCCAGTCCATCTGCTTTTTCAGCTTGCCTCCCTAGTGGCCCTTTCTCCAAGGATCCAGTCACCAGATCTAGAACATCTATCAGTACAATTATATAATTGTCTAGTCATTTGCCTCCTCTTCTGATGGACTCTATGTTCTTTGGGAGACTGAATTTTGTCCAATTGTGGTTACCTATCCCTAAGTGTCTTAGTCCAACAGTCTGTACCCTGGAGGTGCTCCATAAATCCCTGTTTACTGCTTTACTTGACATCAGTGGAATTCACTGTTTGTTAGGATTTTAGTCACATGCAATTTCTTTCTGTGGGGGCAAGGATGCAAGCAGTTTGCAGAGCCTTTAAGTGAAATAGAGCTAGAAATAAGGAAAAGAATATGAAATGAGGTGAAGTAAAGGACATATTCATCTGTGCTTTTAATACTCTTAGCTCCCTAGGCCCCTGGGCAAATATTGGCTTATTATATAAGACTTAGTGTAGTGAGACCTGGTATCTCACCACTGAAAGAAGGAGAGAGGATTAGACTGAATTTCCAAAGAATTGGGATCTGAGGAGAACTGAGGGAGAAGCACTCTAGGATTGCGTGAAGTTGAGCCACTCTCACATAATGGCATGTGGAAGGTCATTACATAACACTATGAGCCTGGAGTAACACACATGACATCACAGGCATCTCCTTGTACAGTATTCATTAGGGCCATCAGTGGCCACCCTACCCGGGGGCCATTTCACCTAAAGCTGACCCTGGCCTCCACCCTCCATATTACTGGAGTTGATCATTAGCCTTAAAAGAATTTAACAAGCTCTCTTCCTCCTACTCACCCACTCTCTTCTCACACTACATCCCAGGTCGCACAGTCCGTTTCTCTCAAGCTAGCTTACTCACTGTGCCTCATTCTCATTTCAAACAGTCTAATGGTACGTGAGCGCTTACTTAGTGCAGAGTTCTCTACTAAGCCCTGGGGAGAGTATAATACACTGCTAACCACTTATTCAGGCCCTTCCCACCACATCCCCACCGCAGTCTGGAATTACCTCCCCCTTCATATCTTCAAATCTTCATACTTCCCCTACCTTCAAAGCCCTTCTAAACTTGCATCTCCTCCCGGATGTCTACCCCAATTAATTTCTAAGCTCTTCAGTTCATATCCCCTCAAGTGACCCTTCAAAACTGCTATGCCAACTAGGCACTGAAGTACTCACACAACCTTCCATTATCACTGACATACAGGACTTACATAAACTACTATTCCCATTTCCTTCTTCCTAGAATTTATTTTAGTGTCTACTAGATTCTAAGATTCTTGAGTGCAGGGATCATCTCTACTAAGTCTTTTGCACTCTCTTAAGCACTAGTGCAATACTCAGCATACAGTAGGCACTCAATAAATACCACTGATTGATTTCAAATAATAATAATAATAATGTTGGCATTTGTTAAGCGCTTACTATGTGCAGAGTACTGTTCTAAGCGCTGGGGTAGACACACGGGAATCAGGTTGTCCCATGTGGGGCTCACAGTCTTAATCCCCATTTTACAGATGAGGTAACTGAGGCACAGAGAAGTTAAGTGACGTGCCCACAGTCACCCAGCTGACAAGTGGCCGAGCTGGGATTCAAACTCATGACCTCTGATTCCAAAGCCCATGCTCTTTCCACTGAGCCACACACACAGCTTCTTCATCTCCAGCACATACCAAGGTTAACAACTAACCTTGAAAGTAAATATGGGCTTTTGATGACGATGGACTGGATTTTTATAGCTCTCCCATTTACTCAGTGAGTTCTTCAACAGTACTTGGCTTAGTCCACTGGGTATCTGTGATTATCCTCTTTCTTCCTTTGGTTTAGTGAAAGAACTTGGGACTGAGAATCCGGAGCCCCAGGTTCAAGTCCCACCTCTGACACTGGCCTGCTATGCGAACTTAAGCAGCTCACTTCACCTCTATGGGCCTAAATTTCCTCATCTGTAAAAGGGGGACATTAGACTGTAAGTCCCATGTGAGACAGAGACTGTGTATCTCTGTATCTACCATAGTGTTTACTGCTTAGCAAATGCCATTTAAAAAAATACTGTACTCGATACAATCCAAAATTATATTTAATCATTTTGGTATATTGTGGCATTCTCAAGTCTGTAAACTCATTATGGGCAAGGAACATGTGCACTAATTCTGTTGTATCATACTCTCCCAGATGCATAGTAAACACCTTTAATGTTGAGAAGCAGTGTGGCTTAGTGGAAAGAGCGCATGGGCTTGGGATTCAGAGGACATGGTTCTAATCCCAGCTCTGCCACTTGTCTGCTGTGTGACCTTGGGCAAGGCACTTAATGCTTCCGTGACTCAGTTACCTCATCTGGAAAATGGGGATTAAAACTGTGAGCCCCATGTGGGACAATCTGATTACCCTGTATCTACCCCAGCGCTTAGAACAGTGCTTGGCACATAGTAAGCGCTTAACAAATACCATAATAATAATAATCATACTCTGCACGTAGAATGCATTCAATAAATACCACCAATAGATTGATGAGGATGTCACCCTTTACTTTGACCCTGCCATTCTCTCTTAGCCGCCTCCTCTGTCCTGGACCAATATAGCTCACATGGAAGTACAATGCGACTTCACCTCTCCTTTTCCCTGTTAATCTTTCCCAGACAATTGAGCTCCTTTCATTGCTTCATCATCATTGCATTCCAGGCCTTCTCACAGACTCCCTGATTCCTACTAGAGCCTTCAGACTCCAGCACCCCAGACACACATGGAAGAGTGCCAGCAGCCTGCCAGGCTGGACAGCCTCAGTTTCTCCTCTGTGTCCATTATCCCAGTTTTCCAATGAAAACTAACATACCGATTGGAGACTTCCCAAGGTGCATTTCACTGTTGAGGTTCAGTCCTGTCACCCAGCCCAGGAAAAATCTCCCAGTCTTCTCCAAAGAGGTCGCCGGACTCAGAGAAGATGAGCTTACTAGGACAACCGGAATGGGCAGCTTTCAGAATTCCACGTTATTCTAGCTGCTAGATATGCATAGTGAGAAATCCTTCTGGCCCACGCCTGAGATGAGGCAAGTGGGAACTTAATGGATTGTTCCAGGCAAGTCTTTTTTCTGGTGTGGAAAATTTCGGCAATCTGATATTCGAGTGAAAGCACATATCAACTGAGAAAATGAAAATATGACATTCATATATTTTTGAGGTCTTTCCCCTACGGATGGTACTATTTCCTGTCAGACTTTGCATAGTCAGAAGAATTTACTGGCTATTGTTTGTAGAAGTGATGGATTGCTGCCTACAATCCACACTCTCTTGCTCAGGACTCTGAGAGCCAGTCACACACAGCTGATGTTTTCATCAAGAAGAAGGTATTTGATCAAGGAGAAAAGGTCTTCAGTACTAGCTTTCCACTCATTTCAAGGATCATTACAAAAGGTTTTGCACTATAAATTTAGGGTGACTTTTAAAATCATTCCTTCCAAATTCCTCTAACAGAAAGAAAGAAAGATTTGCTCTTTTCCATGAAAGTGAAAGGATTAAAGAAATTACCACCTCAGCAGATTCCCCCTAAAACTTTGAAGATTACAGTACCTCCAAGGGCCACAGAATTTTGGGTTTTAATGTTAGAAAGTAGTAAATGATGTACTTTCAAATGCAATTATTTATTGGCTATTTTGAGTTCTGTCCAAAACTGAGAATCTAATTAGTTTAAATATCCTCCTCAAAGCAAAGCTGAATGTATAAACACAGAAGCACAGTCAAAGAAAAACATTTGGTTAATTATCCTTATGCAAACAATTGCATCACACTGCTAAACTAGCTTCCAGGGTCGGTTCTGTGAGGAGCCCTATACCAAGGAGCTCTGGCTTCAGAAAGAGGCTCATTGACCCTCCAAAAGAAGAACTTGGACTCCCTGAATTTTGGGGTCCTATTATTTTCAACAGGGACTGCTAGAAGGTGGTTGGGATTTCTTTCCCTAATCTCTAGAGTGTAAACTCTGTGGTATTATACACTCCCAAGCACTTAATACAGTGTTCTGCACATTGTAAGCACTCAATTAATGCCACTGATTGAGCATGGCCTTGTGGATAACAGCACGGGCCTGGGAGTCAGAAGGACATGGGTTAATAATGTTGGTATTTGTTAAGCGCTTACTATGTGCCAAGCACTGTTCTAAGCGCTGGGGTAGACACAGGGTCATCAGGTTGTCCCACGTGGGGCTCACAGTCTTAATCCCCATTTTACAGATGAGGGAACTGAGGCTCCGAGAAGTAAAGCGACTTGGCCAAAGTCACACAGCTGACAAGTGGCCGAGTCGGAATTCGAACCCATGACCTCTGACTCCAAAGCCCGTGCTCTTTCCACAGAGCCAAACTGCTTCTCTAGAGTCAAACTGCTTCTCTAGAGCCAAACTGCTTCTCTGGGGTGGATTCTAATCCTGGCTCTGCTGCATGTCTTCTGTGTGACCTTGGGCAAGTCACAACTTCTCTGTGACTCAGTTATCTCATCTGTAAAATGAGAATTAAGACTATGAGCCATACGTGGGTCAGGAAATCTGTCCAACCTGATGATCTACGTATATATCTAACTCAGAGCTTAGAATAGTGCTTGACACATAGTACGCGCTTACTAAATACCATCATCATTATTATTATTAGTGATTGCTCTCTAGAGCTTTTTCTCTGACCATATCGGGATGGACACTCCAATTGCTGGCTGAAAAGAAGTCATCTGAGACTAGGACTTATGCCGGGATCCTTTTATAATTATTAATCAATTATTAATTGATGTTGATTATTACCTAATAACTAATAATAATTATTTAAAAGCATACCCTATTAATAATAATGGTATTTGTTAAGTACTTATGTATCAGACACTGTAATAAATGCTGTGGTAGATACAAGATAATTCGGTTGGACACAGGGGTTCACAGTCTATGTAGGAGGGAGATAGAAAGTCAGTCACAGAAGCAAACATCAGCGCTTAGAACAGTGCTTGGCACGTAGTGAGCACTTAACAAATACCATCATCATTAAACATCGGAATAATCCACAGCCAAAGTTATAATGAGCTGGATAGAGTTATCCAATTCAGCACACTAGTGATGCACGGATAGTGAAGTAGAAAACAGAATCAAGGATTGCTTGGCCTTCAGAAGACAAGTAAGATGGGCTGTGGCAACACGATAGCAAGAAATTTCAACCCAAACTGAAGGTCTGCAAAGGTTTAGGGATGTTTAACCCTCCATATGGCAGGGAAACCTAAGCTTTACATAAATCTCCAACCATTCATCTTTCTGGATGCTTACTGTGTGTAGGGCTTCATACTAGTAACTTGAGAGAGTACAATATAACAGATTTGGTAGACATGTTCCTTGCCCACGAGGAGCTTACAGTCTAGAGAGAGGAGCTCACGGTCTACAGACTCCAAGTTTTACTTTCTCAATCACTTTAGTACAGTGCTCAGTGAATCCCACTGATTGACTTCTAATGCAGCTCCTTGAGTCATTCCACCGGTGTCATATAAATGGCATTCTTAACATGCAGTCGCAATGAAAGATCATAAACACAAGGTCCTGGAACAACATATGTAAGTCAGTACTGAAGTTAGGCTCAACAACACCATTTTGTTTCAGGGATGATAGTTCAGTGGCTGGAAGGTGAGCTGAAAGAGATGATCATAAACAGTGAAGGTAAAGGAAAGCAGGTGTTTTGAGTCAATCAGGAGACAAAGGCAAGAACCCAAAAGAGCACCAGGCTGTGTAAAAAGCAAACATCCATACAGTGGGAGTCTGTACATGAAAAGGCGGAGGCTGTCCTTTACACACACATACACACACACACACACACACTGTGTGTGGGGCAGGGGGAGGGTGTTGGGCCCTACTAGAAAGAAAATATAAAAAGTCCTGGTAGAAAGAAAAGAAGAAGAAAGAGTGAGAGGGGAAGGAAAACAAAGAGCAAGAGACTCATTCTTCCGCTGATGACCTTGTGCCAGAAGTTCATTTGTATTGTAAATGTCCTGCAATGAGTCTTAGTACAATAGGCACTGAGTCAATAAGCTATAAGGGTCTAAACGCCGCCCACCCCCATTCATCCATCCCTAAACATGATTCCTTCCAACCTAAATGAAAATGATTGCTTGTTCGAAGAGGTAGAATCAGTGAAAAAATTCCATGCCAAAATTGGCAGGCAGCCTGAAACTCGAGTTGGAGGAGACTTTGGAGGCTAAAAAAAACTCCCCAGAGAGGCATATTTACTCAAAATGCATTTGTGTGGAAAGAGGAAATCCCAAAGGAACAGCCCTAGGGAGAGCCACAGATCACTCTCCTTTCTCCTGCCAAGCCGCATATTCATTAATGCGGAAGCTGAGAAGAAGAAGTGACTTACAGGATCCCTGCCTGGGTGAGGCAGCTATTGTTTGGAGCAGCAGTATACACCAGAGAAATAATGCATTGAAGGAAGAGCCTTGATGCAATTTGGAGGTTTAGCATAGAAGGTTTAAGGAGATTGAACTGTGAATATTATTAGAAGGGGGGAAAACTGGTATGTATGCAGTAATGGTGATAAAGACATATTGGGACAGATCCTGTAAGCTTTCTCATGCCCCTACCATCAAGCTTATTTGCAGTCTGGTTGTTCACACACCCTAGTGTCTGGCCTTTCCTCACCCTTTTAAACCCTAGCACTTTTGCATTCAGGAATCACTAAGATGCATATATAAAAAGTTCTGTAGTCTATTCTCAAAATCAATCAATAAGATTTACTGAGTGCATGGTATGTACATTCATTGATTCAATTGTATTTATTGAGCACTTTCTGTGTGCAGAGCACTGTACTATGCGCTTGGAATGTACAATTCAGCAACAGAGACAATCCCTGCCCAACAACGGGCGGAGCACAATACGAGTTGGAAGACTCCTGCCCACAGTAATAATTATGGTATTTGTAAAGTGCATACTATGTACCAGGCACTGTACTAAGCACTGTGGTGGATACAGGCAAATCAGGTTGGACACAGTCCCTGTCCCATGTGGGGCTCACAGTCTCAATCCCCATTTTACAGAGGAGGTAACTGAGGCATAGAAAAGTGAAGTGACTTGCCCAAGGTCATATAGCAGACAAGTGGCAGAGCCAGGATTAGAACCCATGACTTTCTGACTTCCAAGCCCATGCTCTACTGTACCAAAAGAAGCTAACAGTTTAGAGATATTCAATTATCTTATATTCTATCCCCTGTACTTTAGATCTACTTCTATATGTAAAGAGCTATTTGTAAACTTGTCAGGGGCCATGTCTTTCATTCATTCATTCAATAGCATTTATTGAGCGCTTACTATGTGCAGAGCACTGTACTAAGCGCTTGGGATGAACAAGTCGGCAACAGATAGAGACAGTCCCTGCCGTTTGACAGGCTTACAGTCTAATCGGGGGAGACGGACAGACGAGAACAATGGCAATAAATAGAGTCAAGGGGAAGAACATCTCGTAAAAACAATGGCAACTAAATAGAATCAAGGCGATGTACAACTCATTAACAAAATAAATAGGGTAACGAAAATATATACAGTTGAGCGGACGAGTACAGTGCTGTGGGGATGGGAAGGGAGAGGTGGAGGAGCAGAGGGAAAAGGGGAAAAAGAGGGTTTAGCTGCGGAGAGGTAAAGGGGGGATGGCAGAGGGAGTAGAGGGAGAAGAGGAGCTCAGTCTGGGAACGCCTCTTGGAGGAGGTGAGTTTTAAGTAGGGTTTTGAAGAGGGAAAGAGAATCAGTTTGGCAGAGGTGAGGAGGGAGGGCGTTCCAGGACCGCAGGAGGACGTGATCCAGGGGTCGACAGCGGGATAGGCGAGACCGAGGGACGGTGAGGATGTCTTGTTTCCCTTTGCAACCTAACAGTCCTATGATAGGCATCTGTACCTAATCTGTGTGTAAACTTCTGGTGGGCTGGGAATCATGCTTCTGTTGCATTTTTCCAGGCCTTAGAACAGCGCCTTATAACCAGTGGTCATCAATTACTACTGGAGGGTTCAAGCCAGACTGTTTGACTGGAAAGACCTGATGAAAACAGCTCAGTTTTAACCTTGTTGCACTATTCAACTGACTTCTGCTAGCTCCACAGTTATACTCTGGGGCATTAAAAAAATATGTTCTGACCTCTAGGTATCTATCCATTTATCAGAAATTGCCTCTGCCCTCAGGACAGGGTAAGGCTCCCTCATATATCATTTGTGGCCCATCCCTAGCTCCACCCTGAATGATGAACATCCCCCAGAACTTCACCCTGCAAGCTTCATCTAGAGGCCCGGAATCCCAGGAATTTTCCTGGCCTTGAGGGGAGGATGTCCAACGGTACCTCAATCTCCAATGGCTCCTTCCCCTCTGCCTTCAAACATGCCCACGTCTCCCCCATCCTAAAAAAAACCCGCTCTTGACCCCACTTCCCCCTCCAGTTATCGCCCTATCTCCCTACTACCCTTCCTTTCCAAAATCCTAGAACGAGTCGTCTACAATCGATGCTTAGAATTCCTTAACTCCCATTCTCTCCTAGACCCCCTCCAATCTGGCTTCCGTCCCCTCCACTCTACCGAGACTGCTCTCTCTAAGGTCACCCGTGACCTCCTTCTTACCAAATCCAATGGCTCCTACTCCATTCTGATCCTCCTTGACCTCTCTGCTGCCTTTGACACTGTCGACCATCCCCTCCTCCTCCACACCTTATCTCACCGTGGCTTCACGGACTCTGTCCTCTCCCGGTTCTCCTCTTCTCTCTCTGGCCGGTCATTCTCGGTCTCCTTCGCTGGTGCCTCCTCCTCCTCCCCTCCTTTAACTGTTGGAGTTCCTCAAGGGTCAGTTCCTGGCCCTCTTCTGTTCTACATTTACACTCACTCCCTTGGTGAACTCATTCTCTCTCACGGCTTTGACTACCATCTCTACGCAGATGACATGCAGATCTACATCTCTGCCCCTGTCCTCTCCCCCTCCCTTCAGGCTCGCATCTCCTCCTGCCTCCAGGATGTCTCCACCTGGATGTCGGCCCGCCACCTAAAACTCAACATGAGCAAGACTGAGCTCCTCATCTTCCCTCCCAAACCCAGTCCTCTCCCAGACTTCCCTATCACCGTGGATGGCACGACCATCCTTCCCGTCTCTCGGGCCCGCAATCTCGGTGTCATCCTTGACTCGTCTCTCTCGTTCACCCCACACATCCTATCCGTTACCGAGATCTGCCGGTTTCACCTTTACAATATCGCCAAGATCCGCCCTTTCCTCTCCACCCAAACGGCTACCTTACTGCTCCGGGCTCTCATTATATCCCGGCTAGACTACTGTGTCAGCCTTCTCTCTGATCTCCCTTCCTCCTCTCTCGCCCCACTCCAGTCTATTCTTCACTCTGCTGCCCGGCTCATCTTCCTGCAGAAACGATCTGGGCATGTCACTCCCCTTCTTAAACACCTCCAGTGGTTGCCTATCAACCTTCGCTCCAAACAAAAACTCCTCACTCTAGGCTTCAAGGCTCTACATCACCTTGCCCCATCCTATCTCTCCTCCCTTCTCCCTTTCTATTTCCCACCCCGCACGCTCCGCTCCTCTGCCGCCCACCTCCTTACCATCCCTTGGTCTCGCCTATCCCGCCGTCGACCCCTGGGCCACGTCCTCCCGCGGTCCTGGAACGCCCTCCCTCCTCACCTCTGCCAAACTAATTCTCTTCTCTTCAAAACCCTACTTAAAACTCACCTCCTCCAAGAGGCCTTCCCAGACTGAGCTCCCCTTCTCCCTCTACTCCCTCTACCATGCCCCCTTCACCTCTCCGCAGCTTAACCCTCTTTTCCCCCCATTTCCTTCTGCTCCTCCCCCTCTCCCTTCCCATCCGCTCAGCACTGTACTCATCTGCTCAGCTGTATATATTTTCATTACCCTATTTATTTTGTTAATTTTGTTAATGAAATGTACATCACCTTGATTCTATTTAGTTGCCATTGTTTATATGAGATATTCTTCCCCTTGACTCTATTTATTGCCATTGTTCTTGTCTGTCTGTCTCCCCCGATTAGACTGTAAACCCGTCAAACAGCAGGGACTGTTTCTATCTGTTGCTGACTTGTTCATTCCAAATGCTTAGTACAGTGCTCTGCACATAGTAAGTGCTCAATAAATACTATTGAATGAATGAATGAATACCTGGGGATTATGTTTAATGCAGGAACCATGATAGGCAGTAAGAACTTCCACCTTTAGATGTAGGCCTAAGCCAATATCAGTCAAGATTTCACCAAAACTAAGACCTAGGGCCTTCAAGAAGGCTGAAGTACCAGAAAGGGATACTGGGAAAAAAGTTCCAGAGAACTGAGGATAAAAAAAAGAAGATATTGTCCCTTGAGACAATGCGGCTAGACTAGAGGAATGTGCTTTTCTGGAAAGGCAGTGAAAATGGGAATCACCCACCCCAAAATACCTCTCCCCATTCCCCAACCATCCTACTTTCAACTCTCCTGGTAATAGCCAGCCAAATCCATCAATGCTTGGGAGGATGCAGATCTCTAGGTCTGCATTTCAAAGAAGACATGGATTATTAGTTGATAGGAAGGAGCTGTCCCTCCCTTTGCTGAGCAGTTTAACGACCCTTGGATGAAAGATGCCAAAAGGACTGCAGAAGTCATTAATTATTATGGTGATAGAGAGATCACTCTGCCTCCCCACCAGCAGCTTAGTCAGGCTTGACTTTGCTCCAAACATCCCCTTTTGATAAAGGCTGGGTAGCTTTGTTTACCAGAAAAAAGGCACTAGTGCAGTTTACATTGCTTTTGTACTTGAGAGCAGGGTGGTATATCAATGGTGCGAGGAGAATGAGAGACTCAATAAGCTCTCCCAAAGAATGCAGACTAGATTTTCAGGAGGCAGGGGTACCCAGCAGATGGAACCAATGGAGATAATGCCCTCTGGAGTACTTGAAGGACGTGTGTAAGTACAATTCCTTCCCTGCCTTAAAGGTCACGGCGGCACATCCTGTGGAAAATGTCAGCCAAGTCTCAGTCCCATCACTTCCCAATTGTGAGCCAGCAGCCAAATTCGGAATTCAACATGGGTGAAATGCAAATAAACAAATCCACATCCACATCCCAGACAAACAATACCTACATTACAGAGGTGAAATGGGGATTAAATACCTGTTTTCCCTCCTACTTTGGACTGTGAGCCCAGGTGGGACAGGGACTGTGTCCAGTCTAATTAACCTGTATCTTGTTTGGCACATAGTAAATGCTTAACAAATACCATTAAAAAAACACCAAGCTAGGCTCTTGCAATTGGTAGTGGGTGCACACAATGACATGGTTCCATGTGCTTTGGAATTAGAATGCATTCTGGGAGCACTGTCGCCACTGGACATACACACCCCTGTGCTGAAGAAATTAAGAACAGAACAACCCAAAGGACAGTGCAGGCAATGTACAGAAGTTAGGGGGAGCATGGTTTTTTCTGTCTTAGAGCAGCAAATGTCTGCAATCAGGCTGAAAGCGCTCAATGCAGTATGTGAAACCAGCCCTGCAATTTTCCTGTGGGAAGTCTGAATAAGGAAACCAGCTTTTAAAATACAAACACCAGGGCATTAGGCAGGAAGGAAACTATTCAGGTCAGAATGATACAACCAGCAGAGAACTTATGCCCAAGCTGTAGTTAGTTATGGTATTTAAGAAGCACTTACAAAATGTTAAACAGGGTGTGCTAAGGGCCAGGGTAGTTATAAGGAACAAGACACAATGCTTTCCACGCAGGGGGTTCAGTACCTAAGAAGGAAGGAGGAAGGGAATCTTATCTCCCATTTACACATGAGGAAACTGAGGGCCAGAGAGATGAAGTTACCTGCCCAAGTTCACACAACTGGCGGGTGACAGAGTTGGGACTAGAACCTAAGTCTCTCCACTCCCAGCCTCATGGTATTTCCATTAGACCAACACATTCTTCAGTGAGATGGTTCATCTTCAGGTGGAGAGGTAGCCAGGTTAGGATTAAGGTGTAGAAGCAATCTGTCAAGTTCATTTTTTTTTACAGGACAAAACCTTTCTGTCCCATAGTAGTGTTTATCACTAAGTTTTATTCGCATTACAATTTGGCATGTATGGTTTAAATGTTTCTTTAATATTTCTGCAGAGTGGAGCCAGGGATGCATTCTCTCCAAACATCACCTAAAGCAGAAAGAAGGTGCCCCCAGGCAAAGTGATAAAACACAAAGCATCACCCCAAAACCCCCACACCTTGGGAGGCACTACAAAATATCACCCCACAGCAAAGTAATGGTATTCATAAGGGGCCCAGCCACAGCCTCAGAAACCTTCCCAGTGCATCAAGGTCAATGAGCACTCTCACGGACAAAATGTTGTTTGGGCCTAGAGAAGCCATTTCACCAAAGGTCACACCAATCACTTGGAGAAGCAGCATGGCCTCGTGGAAAGACCACAGACCAACCATTTACATGAAGGGATAAAACTGCACTCAGGAAAAAAAAAATCTAATTAGAATGGGATAGGATAGGAGGATGAGTGTGGTTTGGGCAGGGAAAGAGTATGCAAAGAGAAGGGAATCATTGTCTGGTTTCCTGCCAGTCAGAAAAGTCTTCAGAGAAAAGGTGAGAAGTTGGGAGGAAATACTGTAGTTCCCAAGATGACAGAATAGCCTTGCCTTACCACAGTGGAGCCAAACCCTGCACTTGGTGCAGAATGAAAGAGACAGGTTAGTGCATGTGTTTTCTAATATAGCCAGGTGGACTTTTAGGACAAACTTCAGACCGCAAACTCCTCAAGGGCAGGGATTGACTCTCCTGATCCAAGGCTCTGGAAGAGCTCATTCATACTACTGCGTGACCAACTGATGCCACCTAAATCTCATGGGAACCACAGATGTTAAGGAGAGAATGGGGAGTAATTTTACTCCCTAGAGGTCAAGGGCTCTTCTACCACTTGGTAAGTCCATATAGAGGTATCACCCCCTTGCAAATTTTTCTGCATACGACATCCGTCTCTCTGCATCCTCCAGGTTCCACTTCCAGGAAGATCGATGAGGGTGAATGATTAGCCACAGCTCTGAAAAATCTGCTCAGCTGCCCATTTAAGCCATCACCAAATAAGCAATTACTAAGACTAACTCAGAAAGAAAATGATGAGATTCATGGGGGAAATCAGGGCTGTTTGTGCAACAGGGATGGTATCCTTGATGCCCTAAGTAAGCCGTTTGACTGGCAATAGAGGAAGCTTGTGGTAGAAGCAACAGTGACAATAACAGCATTGTTATTTTGTCTCACTTCCAAATGCCAGAGGGGAGGGGAAAGAGAGAGAGAGAGTTCTCCAAACTCACTTACATGGAAGAGAAGATAAATATCATTCCCATATTCCAGATGAGCAAAGTGAGGCCCCTGTGACCACCCTGTTGGCCAGGTCATTAGAATAGTCAGGAATAGAATCCACACAGCAGCCCCACAGCTAGGGAATTCGTGGCCCAGAGCAGTTAAACCAAGGTTTCAAGGAAACTCAGAGGGTGCTGGGTTGACAAAGATGGAGTGGAAGATTGGACATTGGGAGGCCTGGGTTTGAGGTCTGCTTCTGTTTAAAGGAAAATCAGTAGGAGAGATAGGCCTCCCAACTCCCAATCTATTATTCCATCTCTGTCAACCCAGGACCCTCTGGCGGTCATCTAAGACTCAGTTCCCTGCAGGATGGACTAAGCAGCAGGGATTTTGGAGTGGTCTTTCTGGCTTAGTTTTCTCCACCCCAGTTCCAGCAGGACAGCATTTGGTCACCCTTGGGATGAAGAATAGGGCCATCATCCTCCAGTCTCCCAAGGGGTGTCTG
This sequence comes from Ornithorhynchus anatinus, assembly GCF_004115215.2. NCBI lineage: Eukaryota > Metazoa > Chordata > Mammalia > Monotremata > Ornithorhynchidae > Ornithorhynchus > Ornithorhynchus anatinus. The sequence continues at coordinate 6,610,629 of NC_041746.1, read as the reverse complement.
TCTTCAGCATCGAGCCAACCCAGCACCTCTGTTAGGAATGCAAACCAAAACAGCAGCAATCATCCAATGGGGCTGCACAGCAGGGTAGGTAAATCTATTTTCACAGAGGTAAACACAAACTATTCCTTTTTCAGGGACCACTGCTCAGGAGATAAGCAGCATTACCACTGGGAAGCCCGGCAAGAAAGTTAATTATTTAAAAGGATCAAAAGAATAAAGACCCTTTCCTTCAGTTCTGATCTCCAGTAAACACATCAAACCTGCTCTGCCCAACCCCCCCCCAACCCCGCAAAAGCAAGAAAGACCCCATGTGGATGAGAGATTCCCTAGGCTTGTTCCTGCCCAGATCGGAATAACAAGATTGCTCCATAGATCATATCCTCCTGCTCCAGGGCATGGCAGCCAGGCTGGAGCTGTAGCTCTTTGGATGATGGAGGGATCTGGGAATTATTCCAAGAGAGGAGAGTTAATTAGCTCACAGCCAACATAGCAGGAGCCTGATTATTCAGGCTGTCGAGAGCAAATTGTTTTTAGAGGACTGTGATAAGGCATTACAGCCCCAAGAAAGGTTAGGCCTTGGTGTTGCCAATAACTAGGGCTGTGTCTATTCTCAGAGATGGGCAATATAAATAAATATTAATAATAATAATGGTATTTAAGTGCTTACTATGTGCCAAGTACTGTATTAAGGGCTGGGATACAGTGGACACAGTCTAAGGAGGAGAGAGAACAAGTACGGAAAACGTATTTTACAGATGGTGAAACTGAGGCATAGAGAAGTGAAGTGATTTGCCCAAAGTCACACAGCATGCAAGTGATGGAGACAAGATTAGAAACCAGGTCCTCTGATTCACAGACCCATGCTCTACCCATTAGGCCATACTGCTTCCCAATCTGGGCTGTCCAGTGACTGGTGGATATGCAGGGGCAGTGGGAGTCCCGTGGGGAGTAGAGAGAAGGAAGAATGCCCTGCCACTGCCCAGCTCCCTACCACCCAAATAAACTCATCCAAAACCAACTCAATCAGGAATGGCCCAAGGAGATGGGCAATATGGTCTCATGGAAAAGTCACTTTTCCTTCTTTCTCAGGTGTGTTATGATTTGTGTCAGGGAAGTGGTTAAGGCAGATTGTAGGAATTTTGCTTCCTTAACAACTCAACTGTTCAGAGAACTTGAGACAAACTAATCTGGATAGGTGGATATTCAAGATGTTTTGAGTTTTTCTGTATTTAAACTCTTGCCTTCACTCCTGTCTACTTCCTTCCTGTTGGGTTCAACCTCTCATTGTTTCCTGACATCTTCTCTTCTGCCCTCAGACAAGTCTACCTCATACACAAAACATCTCTGCCTCACACTGTATGTAGTACTCTGCATACCGTGTGCACTTAACCGATACTCTTGATGCTGTTGTCTTTAAAACATCTGTTCTACCCTCCCAGTGTGTATATGGCCCCTTTTCATTCCCCGTTCCCACAGTGATTTTGAAATTGTGCCACTCCCATGCTCCCAAGACATCCCTCAGGCAGGGCCATGCTGCATAAATCTCAAACCCAGAGAAGTGAGCAGACTGGAGAGCTGACTTCATTGTTGAGAATTCTGTCTTCATATTAAAAAAAATAATAATAATTTGTTAAGTGCTTATTATGTGCCAGGCACTGAACTAAGTGCTGAGATAGATACAAGATAATCAGGTTGGGTCCACATTCCCACAAGGGACTTACAGTCCTAATCCTCATTTTACAGATGAGGTAATTGAGGCACAGAGAAGTTAAATGACTTGCCTAAGACCTCATGGCAGACAAGTGGCAGAGCTGGGATTAGAACCCAGGTCCTCTGCTTCCCAGACCTGTGCTCTTTCCATTAAGCCAGACTGCTTCTGACTTATCGATGGTGAGCCTGTTGTAGATGATCCCAGTTGTGTGGTTGGCCCAGTTCTCCCAACCAGACTGACAATTGGGCCCTTCCACAGCTTTGTAGATCTTTAATTCATCTGCAAGTTAATTGTTCTTGTGTGGCCACACTCTCTGTTAACGTCATAAAGGGCAGACTTACCTTCTTAATTTGGTTTTCTGCTTCTGTGTTCTATGGAGGCAGCAGAATTCACTGGCAGCATTCAGCTTGGAGTTGCCAATGAGAATCTTCAAGCTGGTACAGCCGTTTCCTGATGTAACCAACACAGAACCTTCTTCCAGTCCCCAGGACTATGTTGTCACCCCATTTCATTCTCTGTTGCTTTCCACAAAGGAAAAAGAACTTTTTCCTTTAGCTCAAGACATACAGCTAAGGAAATAACTATAGCAGTCTCCATTGTAGCTGTGTGGAAACGAGGTTCATTCATGCTCAAATAATTGAGAAGTGAAAGGTTAAGGCTATTATAGCAACGACAGCTCAGCTTCGTTGCAGTGTTTCAGATGGGAGGGAAATCTGATTATTGTGTGGCCCGCCAGGCTTGGGCATTATTAGTATAATTGTCATTATTTAATATACTTGGTACGTCTCGTTTATGTTGGGGCCATTTTACCCTGGTCACTAATGTAAATGAGGAGCTATTCTCGGAGGATTTTATCTAACACAAGAAAAGGATAAAATAATTGAATTTATTAACATCTAAATGGAAAAGCCTACAAAAAAGGATTTGTAATTAATCAACTTGAAAATAGTTATCCCCAGGAACAAAATTCTTCAGCCGTGGCTAGTGGTATTATGATCCACAATGACTGCATTTCCACAGATGCTTCTTCCATCTTAGGACTCTAAGCTTTTCAATGAAGGTTGAAAATGCTTTTTTGCACTGAAGTTGGTAACTATTGGAGGACATCTATTTTTCTACATCCATGCAGGGAAACAGGGTTCAAGGACTTGGCCCAAGATAAACAGAAACTTGGGCCTTTGTCGGTTCCTACCCTACTCAGCTCTCCTAAATGCTCCCTGACCATGTGGCCTGTCAAGTCAGAGATGGAGGTGCCCTGCCTAACCCTTTTCCCAACAACATTGGAGGGCAGAGCTGTGAATTAGCTCCAGGCCTGTTTAACCTATCCTATGCCTCTAGGCCCGAGAACACAATGAGGGATCCAGAAACTGGAGTCAGAATATACTCCAAATGAACTGGGACAATTCCAGCTCAACAGACAAAAAAAACCCCACAAAAATCTTATCAAAAAAAGACTTTGGAACAGTTGAAAGGAAGCTGCTATGTGCTGATGCCTGTGCTTGAGAGCCCTAAATCTAAGAAGGCATACAGATCACTATATACTGCTTCCAAGAGCTGATAAGGCAGGAGAAGACTAAGGTTATGTACCAGACTGAATTAGGAAAACTCTATTCCAAATCACGATTTTCATTGGCAACCTACAGCTGACTGCTGATGATGAATTCTACTGCTTTCCAAGTACATCATCCAGTCTTGTGGGGTGAGATGAAGATGCACATGCCCTTTAGGATGCTAAAAGAAGGTGGTGATCACAGAACATTAGCTTCACACCAAATCCAAGCTCAACATTTGTTAAAGTCCATCTATTGCAATAGCTTCCTTACTGCCTTCTAATAATATTAATAGTTGAGGCATTAAATCCTTACTTTGTGGCAAGTGCTATACAAAGCACTGGAAGAGATACAAGATAACTGGGTCAAACATAGTTCCTGTCCCACATGGGAGTCACAGTCCAAGAGAGATGGAGATTTAATCCTCATTTTATAAAATGACAAAATAGGCACAGATAATTTAAGTGACTTACCCAAGATCACACAAAAGGCAGGTGGCAGAGCAGAATTAGAACCCAGGTCCTCTGACTCCCATACCCATGCTTTGTCACCTAGACCATGCTACTTCTCTTTTAGCCTTTCCTCTCTTCAATCTTACCCACAAATGCACAGATCAACTTTTTAGAGTTATATCAACATATCAGTCCCGTTGGTACTTGTTCCTTCATTTACTTATGTATGAATTTATTCATGGTGTCTATTATTTATATCCATAGTTTCACTCTTAATTATGATGTGTGTCAGTTTAGGTCTATTGTTTTCCCCAGTAGACTGCCAGCGCCTTGGTGGCAGGGACTGCATTTTTTATTTCTTTTGTGTCACCCTCAAATATCTGGGACTGCACACAGAAGGTGCCCCATTAATACCATGGAATTTTATGCAGATATTCTTGGGACCATAGTAATAACTTATTAAGTGTTTTCTATGTACCAAGCACTGCACTAAGCACTGGAGTAGATACAAGATAATCAGGTCCCACCTGGGGCTCACAGTCTAAGTAGGCAGTAGAATAGGTGTTGAATCCCCAGTTGCAAATGAGGGAACTGAAGCACAGAGAAGTTAAGTGACTTGCCCAAGGTCACAGCAGAGAAGTGGTGGCGCCAGGACTAGATCCCACGTCCACTGACTCCCAGGTCTGGACTCTCCTCACTAGGCCAAAGAACAGTAGATAGGTGGGTTTTATTCCCTTTTAAATGGAGGGAGACCAGATTTCAGAAAGGGAAAGCAATTTGCCTCAAATCACACTGAGAGCCAGTGGTGCAGCCAGGGAGTTAATCTGTGTCCTTCCTGTTTCAGACTACATGGACCCCCCTGGATGAAGCCACATGTATAGACTGAGGTGGGACTGGGTGCTTATGTTGACATTATGGAGGGGGCTCTGGACCGTCACAAGAAGCACTTAAAAATACCATTCTTATTATAAGTCAAAGTGGCTGATGTGGGGCAAAATGAATCTCTCACCTGCCCAGCAGCTAGAAAACAGGGAGCCCAACTCCAAAGAGGCAAGGGTAATGTGGGGAGGGTGGCAGGAAACCTTCACCCCTCTCCCTCCACCCACAAACACCCCACATACACCTTGGTCCACCTGCAGGATCAATGGATTTCCCAAACACAATAATGAGCAAGAACTGAAAAGTCAACTGAGCTAATTATTTTCAGACTGCAACGCAATTAATTTTAAATACCTAATAATAATGAAAATAATAATAACAGTGGTATTTGTTAAGTGTTTACTATGTGCCAGGTACTATACTAAGCACTGGGGTAGATATGAGATAATTGGGTTGGACTTATTTATAAAATCATAATGATCAGACTAATGATCCCTCTCAGATGACAGGTCTATAAGTTTTTCCTTGCCTTCAGGGTGAAGCAGGAAAGCACTGCTGCCACCTGCAGCGGGTATCTACCGTGGGTGGCTTCAAGGGTTTACCTTCACTTGTTGGCTCTCTTGGATTCTTACTCAGACTGGAGAACTCACTGGCTCCCACTTCTCACACAGGCAGGACGAGTATTGACAGCTCCCTGTCTCCACTGCCCTCGGCCCTCCATCTGTGGCAGAACTTCTTCCATTAAGCCTCCTGGCCATGGGTCATCCCTACCCAGGAGAGAAGTTCTCCATACAGAACTCGGGTCTGTCTCTAATAAGAACTTAGGCATTTCCATTATTTATTTATTTAATGTCTGTCCCCCCTGCTAGACCATGAGCACTTTGTGGGCAGTGAACATGTCTACTGTCTTGCACTGTACTCTCCCAAGTGCTTAGTACAGTGCTCTGCACATGGTAAGCACTCAATAAATACAATTGATTGATGGTTTGATTCCAAGGACCCCCTTGTTCTGCCCCAAGATGAGAAGTTCTAAGTGAAGGGCGGAGGACTCCCCTTGCCTGCTATCACCACCTTCCTCTAAACCAGCTGCCGGCCTTGCTCTCTTTCTCTCTGCACTGCTGGCCCCCAGGGTCAGGGATGTGGTTAACACCACTCGTTTTCCCAATTATAAACGTTTCCCGCTCTGTGGTCTAGGGGGATCTGGCCTGAGGGCTGATTGGCTTAGAACCACTAATGCACTTAGCCTGGAATCTAATCCAACTCAGTGGGACACCTGCCAGCCAGCCATGTTATCATCAGAGATGTTTCCCTGAAACAGTTGCTTTAGTGCTGATTGCTCCACCTGAAGCCCATGTTTTGGGAAAAAAATTCAGTCCTGTGCCAATGAGCGTGAGGACAGATTCAATAGATTAGAAATACAGGCAATGAATAAGAAGTAAGGGCTTTCCTTTTATGGAAACAAAGTTTTTGGGGTTTTTGTAAGTTTTGGCTCTCAACTCTCCACCAAAAACTTTTAATTGGTTTTGGATTTGTTCGGAGTAGCATGAAATACATTTGCACAGGGCAAGCCTGTTTGGGAAGAGAAATTTTTCAGAGAAAGTATCACTCTGGCCCTTACCCGAAGGTAAGCACAAGACAAAATCTGCACCTATAACTAGCAGGATTCGAGTGACTCAGGCAGACCAACAGGCTACTCACCCACCTCCACCTTGCCCAAGTACCCTGTCATAGCTCATTTGCCTGCTGAGGGAGAGCAGTGGTCCAGGGCAGCCCAAGATTGGGGGCAGACTAGTGAGGTCAGGGAAGGAAAGAGACAATTTACTCACACAAACCCTTCTGGAAGAATCAGTAAACCAGCAGAGTGTGCCTCCAGTGAAAGCAGAACCTGCCCGTCCCTTGGGTGTCATAAACCTTCTTTAATCTTTTTCGGTTTCTGCCAGGTTCATTATCATCATTATCATTACTCTATATTTGTTAAGCACTTACTGTGTGCCAAGCACTGTTCTAAGTCTTAGAGTAGATACAAATTAATTAGGTAGGACACAATCACTGATCTACACGAGTTCAAAGTTTAAGTTCATCCCCTGCAAACATCTGCATAGACTAATCAACAATATTTATAGAGCACCTACTATATGCAGAGCCCTGTTCTAGAAGTCTCTCTCCCTAGGCACAAGGAGTTTACAATCTGTTTCAGAAAACAGGAAGAGAAGCTAGCCACTGATTTACTGCAGTCTTTTGAGTAAGTCATTGAACCTCATGTTTCAGCTTCTCCAAAAAGTGGGGAATTCAGTCTCTGCCCCTCTCTTGCTGTGGTATGGGGGTGGGGGGAAAGGATTGTTTGAGCGCAAGGTAATAGATGTGCCTGCGCTTTGAGCTCTCAGAGGAAAAACTCTTTAGAAATACCTAGAATGTTTCTCACTTTTGATTTTAACATTTCTCAGGGGCAAAAGCCCAGATGCTTCAACACCAACAAGATGAAAATAAATCATCTAGTCCTTCCATCCAACCTGAGAGAAGCACAGAAGGTAAAATAACCACCATCGGGCCAGACTAGATCCCTGCCATTCTAATCCCCACAGCTGCCACTCGCTCAGCTAACAAATTCAGTTCTTGAAACACCCAGTGCTGGACACCTCTCACACACTCCTAGAATGTTTGATGGTGATTTAATCTGCATCGATTCTTCCCACTGTCCTGTCCCTTTCTTCTGTGGGGCTCATGTGATGGAAGGGCTTCCCAGTGAGTCACTACCGATTACCTCCCCGAACTGGTGGCCCAGAGCTGGGTGGACAGACGTGGTGGGCAACACTGCGGTGCCATGGAGATAAGGTCACCGGAAACCAGGTCGCGGGCATTTTTGCTGCTAGGAGGATCATTTGTGCACCAAAGACCCCATTCCAGCCACTATTGCTCCCTCTGTGAACTGGGGGAGTACACTGTTGCATAATTAAGAAAATTAATTAGCAGACTGTGATTGGAGGCTGTTATTGGAGGGGGGGGGGTGTTACTGTGGCTCCAGCTAGCCCTGCATCTGGGTTGCTTTCCAGCTTCAGGGGTTCATTTCTAGCAGGGAATTCTCCTGGATTAACTGCCTTCTCCTTCTCTGAGGAGAAGCACCATGGCAAAGATCTTCTTCCTGCCCCTGATTGCCCCATCCTGCCTACAAGGCAGGCAGTAATGAATAAGGGGGGGGGCTCTTCTCAGCCGAGGGAGGAACTCCAAGGGCACCGGCCCTGACTGAGTTGACCATTTCAGGGGAGACCACCTCCTCTGAGATAGCAGAGTCAAACTGCATCTTTTCTTCACTGAAAGAGTTTCTTTTTAGAGTCGTGGCACTGATTCTTCCTCTCAACCACCTTTGGGCAACATATCGACTGAGTTGTGAACCAATCCCTCTTTAGGAAGGGGGAAGCAGAAGGAAAAAAAAGAATCAATGAAGTAGCCAATAGTGCAAAGAGTTTTCAAAAATCAGCTGGTTGCAAAAACTGTTTTTTTGGCCTGCAGCATAAACTCCTCCTCAAGCTACAAGAACACTAGGCTTGAAGTCCACACTGAGTTCCTCAACAAATTCAGGTTCTGAAAACTAAACTAAAATGCAAGGCCAAGTGAGGCAGAATTATTACATTCCCCTTTAGCCCCACCTCTTATATGTGGTGGTGCCTCAGTCGCCTGGCTGAAATAGGGGGCGGGGAGGTTACTTGAGCCCAGTGTGTGCAGGGATTGTCTCTATTGCTGAATTGCACTCTCCGAGCGCTCAGTACACTGCTCTGCACACAGTAGCGCTCGATAAATACGATTGAATGAACGAACTTGACCGGATTTAATTTTGTACCAACCTGGCCGGGCTCAGGCGCTCCCCCCAGCGCTTAGAAAAGTGTTTAGCACATAGTAAGCGCTTAATAAATTCCGTGGTCATCAAACATGTAGAAAGCTCTAGGATAAGGCAGAATTATTGCCCTCTAGTGGCGAGTCGCCTGAATGACAAGAGAGCCCACTTGAGAGGTGTAAATGGCAGGGATTGTTCTTGAAGAAGCTCACGTTAAGGGAAAACCACGTTTAAAATACCACAGCTCCAGGGGGATTTAATGAATCAGCAGGTAGGTGGCTCAAAGACATCACCAAGACTGGCATTTTTCTATACAAATGCTTATATTATGCCCACCACAAGCCAGATGCCTTTCACCCTTGCCAATATTTAATATTATCAAGCGATCAAATGAAATATCATGTCCTGAGAGGCAGAGCAGCCTTGTGGAAGGAGCACGGGACTGGTGGTTCAGAAGACCCAGGTTCGAGTCCTCACTCCGCCACTGATCCGCTAGGTGACAAATTTTCTGGGCCTTAGTTTCTTCGTCTGTAAAACGGGATCAGATAAATTGGGAGCTCCCTATGGGACAGGGACTGTCTCTGATCTGATAATGTTCACCTACCCGAAAACTGAGAGTGGGAGTGTCAGCCCTCAGACAAATGGTGCTGAGCAAAGAGCATCAGCATTCTGAGTGGGAGTGCTTATTCCACCTCCCTGGCTATATCCTGGCTGCTCAAACTGCAGAGAGAAAAAGGAAGGGGGGAAAAGGGATGAAGAGCATTGTTAGGGTTTGCCTACTCAGTGGAGGGCGATTTTGGCTCCCACGTGCCTGGGGAGAGGCTCAGGATGCTATCAAGACATTAGCTATGAATGGCTCTTGCCTGCTGCTTCAGCTGTCTGCCTGCAGTTCCTGGCCCTGCTAAAAGATGCTTCTGTGATTATGCATAATTAGGACAAACCCTGATATGGCCTGGACGTGAGCGGAAAGCTAATCTGCTGCTCTCTGCTCCCTCCTGGCATCGCAGGGTGATTTCCAGTTGTATTTGTGCCTCAAAATCCTCTCCTGCCCATGTGTCTCCAGTTGTTCAATGGGGCTCCAGAGCTGGCCCCTGGAGGAGGGCTGATGGACAGTATGTTTCCCCCTAATTTAACAATGGGGAAACCAAGGCCTAGAGCGCTGAAGAAAATTGTTGCATCATCTAGGAGGTTAGGACAGAGGCTGAGTTTAGAGGTCCAGTTAGGGGCCAGAGGAATAGAGACAGAGGTGGTTTTAACATCTTACTGCTCCAAAGCACTAAGATTACCACCACATTCTAGTCTTTCCATTGTACAAGTTGAAACCACTATAAAATGTTTATTACATTATCAACTCACTTTGAAAAAAATATGCATGACACCTATTCCTTTCAGTGAAGGAAGTGAAGATGTATAAGATGGGTGGCAAGAATTCCAACATATCTTTTTCTTTAGCTTTTTTTTTGCCCCCACAGAGTTCCGAATGAATCTTTTCACCCACGGTAACGACAGCTCCCTGAAAAAAAAAACAAAATGAAAAACAAAACAAAAAACCCAAAAGGTTTGGGTTTGGTTTGGCTCTGACGATCTCCTGACTGCCCCCTCGTGAGACAAGTTCATATCCAGACTACAGCAGTCATATAAGGAATAAAGCCACACCAGCTACTATGTTGCAGTAGCCTTGGTCCTTTTGAAGGGTGCAAAATGCAATGGAAAGACTGTGTATAGTGACACCTGATCAGAATACAAACTTTTTTCGGTTTTGATTTTTTTTCCCTGAAAAATCATCACTTCTTTTGTTCCCTTTCCCTAAATTTGCTACCCTAGGGTAGTGTCTCTGGAGCAAGGGGAAAATCCATCAGTGGGTAGGGACAGGATGGTGATGACTAGCAATGTGATGTTTGGGATCCAACGTGCATTTTATTGTCTGCATGGATGGTTAACCATTAGTTGTCTGGTCACCGACAGGATATCGAAGCATCCTTTGCAAGGCTTCTGTTTTGATTTCCCACAGCCCTGCTCTCCGATGCTGTCTTTCCAGACACTGCAGCCCAGTAAGGTGATTTCTCTCCATCCCCAGCTGGAAAAATGAAGGAAGCAGGACTGAGAGCTTTGTGTAACTGGGCACTGCAGGGTCTCATGCTCAGCTATTAGTAAAACTCTTTTGAATCTTATTTCCCCTCCGGTTATTTTTATAGGGTAAGAAGTCCCCACTGTGCAAATTTACCTTCATCTTTAGCAAATACTGACAAATACTCTATCTTCAATTTTCTGGCATGCAGAAAGAAGAAAAAAGAAGCTTCGCTCCTCATCTGTCCATTCCCTTCTTCCAGGGGATCAAACCCACTGCTTCCCTTATCTGTAAGCAGGCCCCCAACTTTCAAATCTCAGGAGTGGTATCAACAGAAACACTTAGGAGCTCCAGCCTTCTAACAACAGTTGATTATTGCTCCTGTCCTCTGTCCCTTCCAACCTCCCCTAAACATTGCAAACAGCCACATATTCTATCCTCTAGCAGCTTGTGATCAGTTAATTACGGTATTTATTGCTTAGCTGTGTCATCCACCATCTTTTTCTACCAAGAAAGACAAGAGCTCTTCCCGGGAAGCACTCCATAAGACGATGGCAAGATCCATTTAATTTCTGTTTAGTTTACTCTTCTAACCACATTGATTCACTGGCTTGAATTCAGGCAATTCCATTCAATCAGAACAGAGTCTGCTATCAGACCACCTGAACGGAAAGGTAAAGAATCCTTGCAGACACGGGTTCCGAAAGAACACCCATTTAGCATGATTTGCATCTAAAATTCAAATACAAGTGGGAAGAGAGAGGGCACGGACAGGCAGGGAGCTCCAAAGACATCCAAAACGATGATTCAGACTAGAGCGCAGAACAGCCACTGTGAAAGAAAGAGGACAAGAGTGAGGCTTTTGCTTGAGAAGGCTCTTTCCAGATGGTTTGAAGACACAAGGTCCCCTTTCTGAAAAGGCAAATGGGAATTTTGCTTTGTCCTCTTCCATTCGCCATTCCAAGATGAAAGCCAAACCAGTCATTGGTGATGGAGTCTCCCAGCATAAGCAATAGGCGAGGCTTGGTCCGGGCACAAAAATTTTCCGGCATGAAGGAATGGATGATCGTGCTAGTGGTTGGCACAGGCCACCTACACCCACTCATCCTTCCCGATCATTTTCCCACTAGGGAAATACGTGCAATGAGTAGACAGGCTGTCAGGGGTGCCGTATGCTGTGAAGTACACGCAAGAGTTCTCCGAACAAATCTCGTGGGCAGGGAACATGTCTACCCACTCTATCAGCACTCAGAGCACAATAAATACCACTGATTTACCATCAGAGTGGCCACAACATAGTGCCAATGCTGTGCATGAGCATCACAGACCAGCAGGTGATTGCCATGGTACCCGCCTGGGCATGCATCAATCTTTGCTGCTGGGATTTCTGCTGAGCCTGTCCATCCCACGTGATAGCTTAGGCAGTTCTTTGGTCAGAAATCTTCCCTACTGATAGCATTGCCCCAGCAGGGCAACTTATATGTGGTTGCTTTACCCACCACCTTTAAAGCAGCCACCTTGCCCCTCTTATCTCACCTCACTACTCTCCTACTACACCCAGCCCACACACTTCACATCTACTAATGCCACCTTACTCACTGTACCTCGATCTCATCCATCTTGCCTCCTACCTCTCACCCACGTCCTGCCTCTGGCTTGGAATGCCCTCCCTCCTCAAATCTGACAATTACTCTTCTCCGCTTCAAAGCCTTATTGAAGGCACATTTCCTCCAAGAGGCCTTCCCTGACTAAACCCTCTTTTCCTTTTCTCCACTCCCTTCTGCGTGGCCCTGATTTGCTCTCTCTATTCATTCCCCCTGCCCAGTCTTACAGCACTTACGTACATATCCGTAATTTATTTATATTAACGTCCGTCACCCCCTCTAGACTGTAAGCTCACTGTGGGCAGGGAATGTGAATTATATTGTACTCTCCTAAGCACTTAGTACAGTGCTCTGAACACAGTTAGTGCTCGATAAATACGACTGATTTATGAAGAGGGGATCAGGCTTTGGACTATACTGAGTCATTTAGAAAAGAGTGAAATGCTTAAGGCCCAGGACCACAGAAATTATATTGGACAAAATGCTTTGAGATCATGATCTTCCAAAAAGAAAGGGAAAAATGAAATCACTTTGCACGAAGAATCTGTAAGAGTCCAAAAAGTCCACAGGTTCTTGGTGCTTGTCACGTTCCCAAGTCCCTGCTCTTCACCATGAGGTGGGTTAATGATATTGCTCCACATCCCCAATTCAGAGAGGGAGAGATCTTTGTCATGGTCACAAAGTGACTGGATCAGAATAGATAGCAGCTTAATGGCATTGTTGGAAACAGAGCCCAGTTCTCTTGATTCCAAGTCCCTGGATTCACTGTTTCTGGATTGACTACCGTTTCCAGGCAATTGCTGGACTAGGGCCAAATTCTATCTTCCACTAAAGTCCAGGCAGCCAGAAGTTACGATTCCTACAGCAATTCTATCACCTCCCTTCTCCCACCCCATCACATTGGAATAAAAAAAAAATTAAAGGTCATGAAGAAATGTAGAGGCTGAGTGCAACTCTACATTTTTTTTTGTCTTGAGAAGATATGCTTACTTTCTCAGTGCAACAAGAATATTGATTGGCTCTCAAGAAATAGGGGTTTTGTGGAGGAAGAATTTCTGACCAATCCGCATCCTGTCTCTTAGGTGACTCCGCCAGCTCCCTCAGTAACTTCCTGCCTCTTTCCTAAGCACTCCATGACTGGCTCTCTTTCTCCCCCTCCAAGTGTCCCCTTCAGACTTCTGCCCACTCCCAACCCTTCTGCTCCCTTCTTCTTCCCTTTTCCCCATCATTCAACACGGTTCAAGTAATTACCAAATACCAACACTATTTTGCCCTGTAATCACTTATTTTATCTAAGCATCTTGAAAGATTGTTGGCAATCTGCTCATGGCAAATCAATCTAATTTACCTCAGCCAAAGAGAGCTGGATGACTCCTCTCTGGTCCTTGTCCAGAAGTTTGAACATTTCTAAAAAGCCAAAGGAAAGGCAGGATTAGACATAGGAGTGGCATCACACTAGAGCAGCCAGAGAGACAACTCTACAGTAATAGGCTTACTTACCTTCCTGCATCATATTACAGCCTTTCTGAAGCTAGGTCCAAAGCGAGACCTGAGTTCCCAAGACAGTGTGTGTCTGTGTCTTTGTATTTGTCTGTCTTCCCATTTCCCACACCACCCTCCAGCCCCGCCCCACCCATCCCACCCCAATATATAGCTGAGAATCAACTAACAAGTCTGTTTTCCCTACTGGAGAGTAAACTCCCTGGGGACAGGGATTGTTTTTCTGTTGTAGGTACCTCAAGGATTCTGTCCCCAGTAGGTGCTCAGTCAACAGTACTGCTGATCAATCAGTTCTATTCATTGTATGCCTACTGTGTGCAGAGCACTGTATTAAGCACTTGGGAGAGCACAGTACAGCAGAATTAGTAGACAATTCTACTGCCCACAGTGGGCTTACTGTCTAGAGGGGGAGATGGACATTGATATAAATCATTTGTGCATATGGTGGAGACTGATTCCTTGAGCTAGTGCAGAGAATTCCCTGAGCACTATAGGAGTAGGGGAAGTGCATCTAGGAGAGTTTTGCTCACAGTCAGGCGTTGCTCTCCAACTCTCGACAGATAGGTAAACACAAAAGGGTAAACGTGTTTGGAGAGAAGAGAGAGGACACAGGGAGTCCCCCAATATCCTGCTGAAGAAGACACCTATCTCTCATCCCACCAGAGACCAGGATTCTTTCTTCAGGAAATTGATGAATTCACTCAGATGTCTCCAAGACAAGTTCTTCCAGAAATAGCTACTCCCAGCTATCAGGACATGACCTGATGGCTCTTAGGCAATCATAAAAATGGAGGATCGTTCTGTTCATTGAAGACTTCCCTGAGACTGGAATAGCCACCCCAGCCCCAGTTCATGCATCTGGCCAGCATACATTACCCAATTCCTCCTGCCCAAAGTACAAGTGGGTTGGTTGATCCTGTCCAGTGGATCCACCCTCTGCCCCTCCCAGATGCTGTGAGGGGGCACTCACTGAAGAGTGTCTCCAGGCGGATCAAACAGGCCACGAAGCTGTCAAAGTCCATGCTGAGATCAATACAGGCATAACGCACGGTGATGACCTCCTGCACCTTGTTGCTGAGGGTAAAGCCTAGGGAAACAGGTCTTGAGTCATGGAGGTGTTTCTCTTGTCTTACTCTGTCCCAGGGTAAGAGTCAAATAGGAGCCTCTCACCCAAACCCCGAGGAGAGTCAATCCTCATCCTGAAGAATATGTCCCTGACCGTCCGCATCTCATGGGCGCTGATGGTCCCTGAGTGGTTGGTGTCCACTTCCAAAAAGATTTCCTGAAGCAGAAGGCAAAGCCAAGGAAGGAACAGACCTTTTTTTAGACCTGCGAGGAATCCATTCCACTCTTCCTCTCTCACTGTCTCCCAGGCAAACTAGGTCTAATTCCAAGCTTTACTCCTGGACCACTTCCCTGAAGAGTAAAAAGTTGAGACAAGAATCTAGGCTGATTTCTGGCCAGGCTGAGGCACTGTCAACAAGATTAATGGTTTAGTAGGAGCAGTTCTGCCTCTCTCCAATATTATCCCATTATTCAGGGTTGATCAGGGTTCAGGCTGCTGGAATAGGGGGAGAAATGTACAATTGCCCCTCTTACCTTCCAAGTCATCTCTGCCACCAACCAGCTCCTTCCTATTACTGCCCGACTCACTGTCAATATCACCACCACCCTGACATGGGGTGACTACTCAAATGCACTAAGAGCTTGCCTGGACTCTGTCTGAAATGGTGAGAGATTTTAGGTTGGGAACTCAGATAGAGCGGCAGCTGGCCTAGACTCGGACCCCTGGATTTGGACAAATGGCCCCACTCCTACTTAATCAGTATTTCTGCCCAAGACTCTCTACCTCAGGCTCAGGCCTCCATTACAGTCCTGCGCACCTGCTTGCCTCTTCAAGGTAAAATTCTGCTTTCAGTATGAGCTCCTTCAGTTTGGAGAGTTCTGCTGCCATCATCTTCTCCAACAAGCCTCACTCCTTCAGCCTCTGACTCCCTCCCCAAGGAGGGTCAGTGATCTAGTACCATGCTTATCCAGGGGTCAGAGGCTCCTCTTTGAGAGCTGCTGCCTCTAAGGCTTTTCCCCTTGAGGACCCATGAGTAGGACTTCCCCATCTTGCTTCCAGTTAGCAGGACTTTTTGGCCTACTTTCCCTTCGGCTTTTCAGCTTACTTCTTTTTCACTTGAGGGAAATGAGCCTTAGCTGAGGGTCATCTCAGAGAGATGAGCTCTCCATCTTGCCCCAGGTACAATTTTGCTTCTCCTCTTTTTTTCCTGGGGCAGATAAAAGCCAGGAAAGTATGATGGCAATTATTAGGTGAATATAAGCAGAGAGGCAGCATGGCCTCATCTGCTATGTAAGAGCTTGGGCAAATCACTTAAATTCTCTGTGCCTCAGTTACCTCATCTGTAAAGTGGGGATTGAGACTGTGAGCCCCATGTGGGACAGGGATCGTGTCCAATCTGATTAGATTATACCTACCCCAGGGCTTAAAACAGTGCTTGGACAGAGTAGGTGCTTAACAACTACCATTTATAGAAACAAAAACAAAAGATCTGAGCAGACTAAATGAGACTCAGACTTAAAAGGATTCACCAGTCAGAAGAGAGGGACAAGGAACAACAACGTAAACAATAGTTACCTGGTACTTCAAAATCTTGAGCCAGAGTGTCTTGAATTCAAGGAGTCCCAAATCACCCAAACCATCACTCTGCTACCGTAAAGGACAAATCTCAGCTGGCCATAGTCAGAAATGACACTTGAAAAAGCATGAAATGGGATGGCATGGGGATGGGACCCAGGATCAAGTCCTAGCTCTACCACTTGCTTACTGGGTGACCAGCAGTCAGTTACTGAACCTCTCTAAGCCCCAGGTTCCTCATGTGTAAAATGGGGATAAAATCTCTGCTCTCTTTACTTTTTGTATTATGAATCCCAGGTAGGATAGAGACTATGTCTGATTTGATTTTCTTGTTTCTATCCCAGTGCTTAGCACATAGTAAATGTTTAAAGACATTATTATTAACTTCAGGAAAATTCCTTCCTTCTGGAAAAGGCTTACTTTTTATAATAGTGGAGTCACTTCTCTCAGAACTTGCAGTTTCTCTAGGAACTTTAGAACTTTAGAGCAGCATCACTATCTGACAAGTTGTGGGGTGGGAGTGGAATTTCAATATATTTATTGGCAGCAATTATTGGCCAATAATGAACACCTAACAATTCAATGGATTTCATGGGATTGGAAAAGCCAAGAACAATTGTCTCCTGTTTGGTGAATGCACCAAGCATTAGCTTTTATCTCTACTTCTCTCATCCACCACTGAACAAGACAAAGATACCACCGATGCACCCAGGATCTAAATAGTGGTTTCTCACTGATTATGTCCATTAGGTGACAGCAGGCTCCATAGGATGCTGAGGTTACTGAAGCAAAGCACATCAAATAGGATGGGTTTCAAATACTTTTAGTGATAAAGGCAATGTTATCACAGATGGCAACCAAATGGTCCTGCCAGCTCAGTGGTCCAGCTACCAGGCTGGTGGATTTGACCCTCAAGAACAGAGAGTTGGAATGTCTCCTCTCTCCTTAATATCCTTATACTCTCTTCCCCTAGCTGTAATTTATTTTAATGGCTGTCTCCTCCTGAAGACTGTAAGCTCCTTGTGTGCAGGGACCATATCTACCCACTTTATTATATTGTTTTTTACTAGGCACTTAGTGCAGTGTTGCTCAAACAGTAGGTGCTTAATAAATACCTCTGATTGATTGATTGATTGACTGATCATGGATTACCAGCTCTTTTGTCTCTGGCATTGTTGGGTACTGGGAAAGGTGGTGGGTGCCTTATCCTCTCAGCTAGGGGGCACAGGTGGGTTGGTGGGGCTGGTGTGCAGGTATTCTCTATGGCAAATCAGCATACCATGTTCAGAATTCTTTGGGAACAAGAAACTCCAGAGTTGGGGTTCACCCAAAGGCAAGGAAGAATCTTCACTGAGATTCCCTTAACAGGACCCCTCTCCTTGAAGAAGATTTGGGGGCTGAAGTTCAGCTCCGACTCTGATCCTGATCATAAAGATGTCCCCAAACCACACTTTGTGGACCTATAACATCCTGACAAAGCTTTGCTGAAGAGTGAAGATGACTTCAGTCTCATCTTGAGCAGGGAAGGCATATCCATGAAAAGATCACAGGCCATTTTTTACAGTTAGCACAGTAAGTGGACTGCCACGAATTCAAAGACCACCAAAATCACATTTCAGACTGCACTAGGTAAGCCGTACAAGCTGGTGCAGTTTGACATGTAATCTTTAAAATGGGGATTCAATATCAGTTCTCCCTTCTACCTAAGACTCTGGGCCATATGTGGGACAGAGCCTGTGTCTGACCTGATTATCCTTGTTCTAACCCAGTACTTAGAACAGTGATTGAAGCCTAATAAGCACTAAGTACCATAATTATTACAGTTCCATGCCATAAGGCACTATTATACAATCAATAAATTAATTGTATTTAATGAGCACTTACTCTGTGCAGAGCATTGTACTAAGTACTGCGAAGCAACGTGGCCGATTGAAAAGAACATGGACCTGGAAGGCAGAAGACCTGGATTCTAATCCTGACTCTGCCACTTGCCTGCTGTATGACCAGGAGCAAGTCACTTAATTTCTTTGTGCCCCGTTAACTGTAAAATGGGGATGAAATATCTGTTTTCCCTCCTACTTACTGGGGCATTTGGGGCAGGGACTATGTCTGACTTGTATTTATCCCAACACTTAGAATAGTGCTTGCCACATAGTAAGTGCTTAACTAATCCCCCCCCAAAAATAAAAAAAAGGTCTGGGGAAAGAATAAAATAGACAATCCCTGCCCACCAGGAATTTACAGCCTATAGGGGAAGACAAATATTACAGTAGATAACAGATTAGTGCTTCAGTCTGGCAGCCTCCCTGAGTGAACTAGGGGAATCAGTGAACTGGGGGAAAACAGTCCAGGGGACTGACGCTGGGGTTGTGCTCTTACAATCAGGCAGGAAAGGTTCATCTGCATTTTGAACACAGCTCCCCAGTGTGGGCCTGCTCCCCTGAATGTCAATCAAGGTCAAGGCTGCACCTCTGCCTGGTGAGCAGGCTACAGGGAAGTAAAGATCGGATTCAGCAATCACTTAACCATTGCAAATGGTGCCAGGCAGTCACCCAGCCAATACCACTCAAAGTGGTGGGCAGGCCCCAGGCTGGGCCCACTTTGCCACAGAAGCCAATTAGTTATCTATTCTGCCTTGAAAAATGCTAGCTGGGGCCCAAGACATCCCTGTCAGAGTGCCAGCAGTGCAGAGCTGGGAAGGGAAAGTCCAGGGAAGGGGTTAATGTCACTGCAGTCAAGTCCTTTCTCTCCCTTTCAGAAGAGTGGAACTGTAACAGGTGCTGCAGGGAGACATTAGTTGTAAGGAGGAGACTTCATAGGGAGACCGGGGACGGGGGGACGGGGGGAGGGGGATGGGGGGGGGGTGGACTGATAGAAGGAGAGAGTGGCAAATCAAGGGAAAGTGACATTTAAAGGATACATCCAAAAGGCTGATCATTTCCCTACAGGTGTTGAGACTGAATCCATCAAATTTTAAGTCAGCTCCTACAGATTTAAAACACAAACACCAAAAACAACACTCAGAGGTATTTAGATAAGGGGAGATGGTACCCGAGGTGTACATGCAGAAATGGTGGGCCTGGGCACACAGTCTTACTCCTTAGTCTTCTTGACTTCTGCCTGAGGAAATTAGCTCCCTGCTGGGTGATAAAACCTCCCATAGCCCTCCTTCACCACCCTTGAGGACAGGTGTTGGAGAAAGGCTCAAAGACTGCCCTACCCTGAGGGGAATAATGTTGTCTGACTGACCACTTAGTCCCTTCTGCAACCTCCTTCCAAGCCAGCCTCTCTGAAGAAAAATGATATAGCATTACCTCCCTCTTCACCTCAAAAATACAACTCATTTACCCTCTTACCAGCTCAGCAGGCTTCAAATTCGAGCTGGGAAATTCCCTCCAGGAAATGTCCAATCTGGGAGCCCCTTGGGTGGAACAAACTAGAACTTTCTTCTTCTTCAGAAGCACTGACCTTAGGTATGTTTAGAGTCCTACTTTGGGAACTAGAACTTCTCTGATGCTAGATTTTCAGAAGGATGAGTCTCTGGCAATCCCTTCCTCAGACCATCTGGTCTTTGCAGAGTGGCCTTCCACATGAATCAGTTGAGTATTTTCTATTTGTCTGTGTGCGTCCTTCCCGGTTCCCTAAATCATTTCCCCACCAAATTTGATGCTCCATCCCTAATTCCTATTAAGATTCTGGACTCTGGATTGTGGGAGTTTAAGGGGCTAAATTCCTTACATCAGAGCTGAAGCTCTTGACTCTACCTGCAGGGCTGAATGGCATGGAAAATGATCACCTTAGAGGAACCAGTCAGAGCCCATAACTGACTCCAGGTCATTTGGCACTAAACCCCTGCTGGCCACTGAAATATATGGTTCCAGAAGCCCCTCTCCTGTCCCGGCCTGGACCCCAGGCCCTGTTAGGGAACCTGGAGTCCTTAAACGGGCATTCATTTTGGTGGACGACAAATCACCTAACACTATATGCCTCATGCTTCAGATTCAATTAGTAGCCAACTAATAGCCTAAGGCCCAGTCATCAATCAAAGGCAAAGCAGACACAATCCAAAAATCACTAGGACAATTTGTGTATGGATGGAGTCTCAACTGTCACTCCCTTTCTAGAGGATACCTTGTTTCCTACCACTCCTCCACCCCATCCCGGTCCCAGGTCCCTCATCCCTCCCCGCTTCACTTCTTTCCCACTTCTCATTCCCTCCCCTTTTCTCCTCCTCCTCCTCCCCTCTCGGGTCCTCTTCCTATCTGATTGCTCCTTCTCAGACTCTTTTGCCAGCTCTTCCACTCTTTACTTTTTAACTGTGGAAGAACTGCAAGAGTCCATTCTTGGTCCTCTACAGTTTTACACTCAAAAGGTGAAAACAGTGACAGACATGACAGCATCATGCCCGGGGGTGGGGGGCGGGGGCAAGCAGGAATGTGGAAACACCCGAACTTCACTGTCAGCAGCATTGTCTTCAAGAACGAAGGTCAACTCTACACCCTCATTTTCTAAAAAGAACATTATTTGACCTACACAACCTAGTTTGTCAGTTTAGCTTGTTGATGGGTGACTTTTGGGACTTAACAACAATTGACCTGTAGGCACTGAGTCTAGCAATCTGCTCTCCAGCTCACTCTTTACCAGGCCCTGCTCCTTAATAGCCAGCCTATTTATTTGCCTCTTGTCACCTCCCTGGAAAGACCCAAGAGGCAACTTACGTTTGGAAAAAGTCTCATTCAAAATATCCCGGAGCTCATGGACCTGGATCCTGGAGTCCTGGAAAGAGATACCAAGTACAGCTGACATTAGGATCGATGAGCACTGGATCGTGAAATGCAGGCCAAGATCTCAGTGTCTACTTCTAAGCTCCAGTAAACCCCACAGATGGCCTGATTTATAAATGAATTTGTTAAGAACAGTTGCCTCAGAACACTTCCCCAGCAGTGGAATATGAGATTGTTGTCGACCAAAGCATTGTTTATGGAGCTTTACATTTCCACCCCAAATTACCATATTTCCCATCCCATTAGAAAGTGCAGATCACCTCTCAGGAGAGCAAGGCGGTTGGGCAGTCTATTTAAAATAGGGAAGTAGGAATTTAGGAATATAAATTCCTGCACAAGTGTGGAATTAATCCTTGTCCTGAAGGGGATATCAGTCACTGTTTCTTGGTTGGCGGGACAAAGCTTTCATGGCCTCAAGCCTGGGTTCATGGGTATTACAGGACTGCTCGGTGAAAGGAAGGAAAGCAGATGAAGTGGGGTAGTGAGCCAGCCCATGTGTGTGTTTCTTTGAGTGCAGCCTTAAACACTGAAGGGAAAGAGAATCAGGCCGTGCCTTCAGCCCACTACTCTTACAGCAAGTGAACCTGGCCTTCTTCAAAGCAGACCTATTCTGGGGTTGCTACTTCATAGGGAAACCGGCTAGAAAGATTTTGCTGCCTAGGCTGTTCAGAGAATGGCTTTCAGCAGAGATTTGGCAGAGGCTGGGATCTGCTGTTGCTCAAGAGAAAATGACCTCAGAGGAAGACTTCTCAAGTGTTCTCACCACTGTTCTCTCGTGGGAGTCAAGGTGAGGTGTGGATCGCAGGCATCTGAGCCAGACCTGCTCTGTGTGCTATCAGGTTGGCCTCCCAGTCCTGGAGTTTAGATGGAGCAGGTGGAGTTGAAGCATGAGACTCTAGAGGACAGAAATTCCCCCTTTGGACCCAATAGATCAAAAGGGTTTATTGACCTCAACTTTCTTGAGATGGGCTCCTCGATCTGAGATTCTCTCTAACATTTCCCTTTTCCACCACTCACCTCCCCAGCCAGCTTCTCAAACAGGCTCTTGAACTTTTCCTCTTCCTTGTCTGCATCATGAGGATGAGGCTTAAGAGAGGGAACAGGGTGAAGATAATAATAAATAAAAATTGTGGTATTTGTTAAATGTTTACAATGTGCCAAGCACTGTACCAAGCACTGAGGTAGATACAAAATAATCAGGTCAAACAGTCACTGTCCCTTATGGGGCTAACACTTTAGGAGGAAGGGAGAATGGGTATTTAATCACCATTTAACAGATGCTGTGACAGACAGAAAAAAGTTAAAGGGATTTGCTGAAGGTCACTCAGAAAATAGTATAGCCGGGTTTAGAACTCAGGTCCTCTGACTGCCACAATATAAAAACGGGCACAAAAAGCTAAGTGTTAAAGAAGTGATTTATGCATCTAGAAAAGAAGTCCCTTGAAGGACTTGCCTTTTATTTCTGGTGTATTCTTCCTAAGAGTTTAGTGCTCTGTGCACCGTAGATGCTCAATGAATGCAGTTGACTGATGAAATACAGGTCAGATAGTGTGCTGACTGTAGGGAGTCCTGAAATGGGACCACCACCATTTGAAGCAGCATCTTGAAAAATAAATGGCAGCTCTATAGAGAGATGTGTCTTTCTATAAAGCTAGGGTTCCTCTGGGTCACATTTACAAATGTGTGTAGAATGTGCAACCCTCTCACCAGGTAGGAGTAAACATCAGTCAAGTGGCTTCAAACAGTTCCAAGTCTCCCTTCCCTAATTTGGCCTTGTCTAGATCCTGTGGCCTTGTTCCAGACCCCGTCAACCTACCCCAGGCCACCCCAGGTCTTGGGTTTTGCTCCTGCCTCATCCCCAAACATTTACCCCCTCCATAGTCAAAGGACCCTTTATAAGCACAGAGAATGTACATCCTGAAGTGACCCAGTGCTCCATTTGCACTAGTCAGATGGGTTGGCTGTGGCAGTTGGAACTTCAGACTACTGTTCCGGTGGGGGTCGTTCTTTGGCCCAGTACAAAGACCACAATCCATAATACCAAAGTGTCATTGTGGCCCTTCTGCTAGCCAGGTACACCCTAACTGGGTCACCCGTAAGATGTGAGAGATCTCCTTGCCCCCTGGGTTGCTTGAGGAAGAAGATTATGGCCAGTCTGCAGGGTATGGAAGATTTCCCCACTGCCCCATCTATCCAATCAATCAATGGTATATACTGAACACTCGCTGTGTTCAGAGGACTGTACTACATGTTTGGTAGATGCAATCCCTGCCCACAAGGAGATTAGAACCTGGCTTCCTGGGAATAGGTCTACCACCTCTATCACCTCTTCAACATCAGGGAGAGAATTAATTCCTGGAAAGAGTCTGCCCAGTAAGCATGAAAACTTTGTTGGACAATTGGGACCCTTTCCAAAGTGGCTCAAGGACTCTTTCAAAATACACCCTGTGTAGATAACTTTGACACCTAGGAACTAGGTTGAAACTCCAGATGCATTGCTGGGGTCTAGGTACCAGTAGGTCAGCCCTGTCAGTAAATAGCTCTTGCTGAGACTTCACAATTGTAACACTGGCAGAGTTAAGATCAGACTAAATGGTGTGGGGGTGTTGCTGCAGCCAAACTCCTGCAATTTCCAGAGGATTTTCCTTCTAACACAGAAATGGGACCCTGCCCAGATCATAAAAAAAAAACAAAACCACCACAGAAGAAAAGGTTCCTGTGGTGGGAAACTTTACCCTGCCAGGTTTTGTTCTCAATTGGTGTGTGCTGTGATCCGGGGATGATCAGCCTGCCTGCTGCTCAATGGCTCTTATAAGGAAATAGTTACTTTCCATGCAAGACTGAAATTTAACTGCAATGGGAAGGACATGCAATGGAGCCCATCTACATTCCAGAAACTCTATGGGAACAGGCAGCCATTATTTCTGCTGGAAGCTGTCTAAAGCAAAGGTTCAATGCAGTGCTCAAAACCTTCTAACACAATAGAGGTCGGAGCACATAACATGTTGCCTTTCTCACTCACAGCAGCAAATGCCGGCAAAATCTCACAGTCGAGGTGAGCTTGGCACACATACACCCCAGAGATCTCCATCCGTTAGTTCTCTTTCCAAAAAGGGAAAGGATTGGTTTGTTTCCACTTAGACAGGGAGGCAAGCTGTGCCGGAAGGTGAAAGATGAAGCTTTGGAGTACATGGCTCTCCTCCCTCTCCCCAACCCCAGTGGGGTCTGGGAGTTGGCTGGGTTTGCAAGACGGCCTTGCTTTTCCAACTCCAGTGGAAGAACAGCATCCACAGAGGGCTTCACTGCCCTTCAGCTCCACTTTTCCTAGCCCATATAAACACGAAGGGTACCGTGACTCAGACTGGAGCAGGGACAGGCAGTGTGGTCTAGTGGAAAGAGCACGGGCTGAGTGTCAGGAGACTTGGATTTGAGTTCCAGCTCTACCACTGGCCTCCTGTGTGACCTCAGGCAAGCCACAACCTTTCTGGGCCTCATTTTCTCATCTGTAAAATAGACATAAAATACATGTTCTCCTTCCCTCAGAGCCTCAAGTGCTAGAAACTATATCTTCTTCCTTGTATCTGTCCTGGACTTAGCAGAACATTTGGCATAATGTAACTGCTTAATAAATAACAGTAGTTTTCCTAGGGAGGTAACAGGGGAGCAGCATTCAAAGAACTATGTGAAACCTGTGGAATAGGGTAAAAAGCTGTCCTCATCAGTTACCTCATCTGTAAAATGGGGATTAAGACTGTGAGCCCCAGGTGGGACAATCTGATCACCTTGTATCCCCCCCCCCCCCAGGGCTTAGAACAGTGCTTCACACATAGTAAGCACTTAACAAATGCCATCATTATTATTATTATTCCATTGGCTGCCCATAGCCACTTTAGTAAAGTCACCCAGAGAAAACCTATGGCAGATGACTGTCCCCACTCCCCATCCCTCACTGCAGGGTAGCACTCCAAAATGGGCTCTTACCTCATGTGGGTTTCCTACCACCACATCTCCAATTTCCCTGAAAAGAAAACACTTTCTTTCAACATTTAACAGTCTTTTTTCTTAAGAGCATCTGCTCCCCTTAATGCCAAACTTCTTAAACTTGTGCTGGCCCTCCTTGTCTCTGGATCCAGCACCCACAGGGACCTCTGGGTCTCACCACACTGACATTATTCCAGCAGCCTCAGTTCAGCCAGCCTTTGCCCAGCCCCAGCAATTTTCCATCGTGGGTCACTGTCAGTGAATGGCAGGTGGAAATCTCTGCTGAGGCTCTGGCTTCCACCCTGATTCTCCAGTTCTCCCACCTGCTTAAACCCAACAACATTCTATCTGAGAACCCAGGCCAGGATGGAATCTAAGCCAAGAAGAGCCTGATTTTATAGACCATTAGAGATAAGTGAGAGGAAAGCTGGGAGATATTTTATAATATCTCCTTGGGGACCTTTCTTAAGAAGTTTGCATCCTCTCCCTGGGACTGGGCCCCTCCAAACAAATCTCTGCTATGGCCTATTCTCCCTTCCCTATCCCCAAAGGACCCTTCTTAACCTTCTCAACTTACTGACTGGAAATGAAAAATCACCAACTCTTGAGAGGCCTAATGAGACAGGAGGACAGGATGTGGGGAAGACTTTCAGTCCCCCACATGGAAATAGGGTCATCCCTCTCCTCCATCACCATGCAGGGAGTCTCGGGCCCCCACACTCGGCCAACAACTAGCCATACGAGGGTCCGGGGGAGCACGTACAGAGACTTGGCTTTCTTCTCTGAGAACACTCTCAGGCAGAACTCTCCATCCTTAAATGGCTCCAAAGTGGAGGGTACCACCAGGTACTCTCCCTGGGGCAGCTGCACACGGCCGGAGACTTCCCGCAGATTGACATAGGAGTCCGAGCTTGCTGAGGGGCGGCGGCCCAGGAAGAAATCCTGCCCCAGGTGCCTGTCGGAGTGGTTCTCCAGCTGCACCAAACAGTATTTAAAGTGTCAGTTGTTTTTGAAGATGAGATCTGAAACACCCAGCCCCCGTGGAGACTTGGGGTGTTTTCAACTTGTTTATTTTTTAGGGCTTTGCCAGAAATAAAGTGGTTTGAGATAAAGGGTTCCCACTGAGAATCCTATTACATTGGGTGGTAGAGTTTCTTCTTCCTGAGCTCCCCTGCATAGGATAGGTCTGTGAGGAGAAGAGGAAAAATCTCAGGAAAACTGGGTTATGGCTCTTCCACTGTCTCCTGGATTACCCCTGGGTGAATCAGTTCTCTCTGAGCTGCAGGCTGTTCACGGCTAAAATGGGAGTGGATCCTAATGGGCCCTCTCCCACAGGGAGGGCCTTATAATTAGTGACTGCAGAGGATTTTGAAGGGGTAGATGCCAAGTTTAATTAACCCCCTGAGCAGCACTTTATTTTTGTAATTCATCATTAGAATCATGATGATGGCTCTAAGGGCAGAAGCAGGGAATTTACCTCCAAACTTGATGGTTTCTGGGTAAAATCCCAGGCCAGCATGGGGGCTGAATGGGCAAGACGAGCATGGGACACAGAGGAAGGAGTCACTTCCTTTCTGCCGTGTGGTGCCTCAGTTGTTGAGTTCCTTCTGATTTGCGAGGATGGCTGAAAAGGAACCTTCCTCCCACCACCTAAATGGCCGTTACAGAGGACCACTGATTGGCTATGGGATCATATAGACCAGATGCTCTGAGAATATATAATTTCTCTAAGTGCTACAAGCTTTTCCCTCACATATTCCTTGCTGATAGTATCGGGGGGGGGGGGGGAGATAAAGAGCAGAGTTTTGTTATTTTGATGCTAAAGAACATTCCTTTAACCTAGATAAAAGGATTCCCAAATCTTGGTAGGAAAATGGTGCCTTGCATACAAGCTTTGGCGATTTAACAGCCCTTCCCTTAAAGGCACAGCGTACCAGCAGCAAGATTTAGTAAATCCACCCTGCTGGGCAGCTCCAAAAATCTCAGCCAGTTAGATGAGGTCTCTCTCCCTTGGCACCAATCCTGTGAGATGAGGCAGGGAGACGGCCTTTTACTTGTCTGCTGATAGATAGAAAGAGACAGATTCCTCTGAAATGCAAATTTCAGAATGCAAATGGGACAGGCTGCCTGGCACGAAGCAGCTGGCATTGCAGGAAAAGAAACAATGAGAGGCTGAGCTGGACCTGCAGACACACGGCACTCAGGGAAAACCCTAGCTGATCCTCAATCAGTTTAAGTTTGCCATCTTAGAAGAAAGATGTCATTTGGCAGGCAGTTAATTAGGGCAGGAAGAATCTAGCTCCCGTCAGTTGCCCCTGTGCCCAAAGAAATCCATCGCTGACAATGCTTCTACCTTATTCACACGTACCACACTTAAGACTGATGGCCTACGCAGGATGCTTATAAATGATTCGGGGGAATTTTTTTGTCTGATATCAAATACAGAGGCAGCTCTTTGTTTTCAAAAGCCTACCCGAGTTTGTTTGACAAGGCATGTGACTACAACTTTATCCTAACATTTTACCCCAAAACATCCCCTAGTTGTAAGTTAATATCCCTTTTCCCCTCTAGATTGTAAGCTCTTTGTGGGCAGGGACTGTGCCTACCAACTCTATTGAAATGTACTTTCCCCAAACACTTACTACAGTGCTCTGTACACAATAAGAGCTCAATAAATAACACTGATTGTGGTACTGATTATTTACTACCCTGAAAAATGGGGCTAGGTTAATAAGGTAATATTTTCAGTCAAATACATTAGGGAGAGATTTAGGCCTTCTTTCAAAACTATCTCCAAACCTGTCCCACAAGGTTTATGGTCCAGCTCCACCTAAACATTAATGAGGCCCTAATGCCTACTGTCCTGTTTGTAAGTCATTAGTTTTGAGTGATAACCATGACCAAGGAGAGGAAATCTCCATAACATGTGTGTCATTGAATCCTATACATTAATGCATCTTACACCTCACCTCATCTTATAAAGCAGCAATTATAGTAAATTAACTCTATGCTGACTAACCAGTCAGTAAAACTGATCTACCTGTTCTCCTGATGGCTCCTCTCAGCAAACCCCCAACTGATAAGGGGCTCTGCAGGCAGGCATGCAGGTTCCCATTACAGTTTGTTTGCTTTTCTTGGCTCCAAGGTAACTAGAACTGGAATCAGGGTTGCAAGTCCTCCCTTGGTCCTAGACAAATTCTGCCCTCGAGTATTAGCAGGAACCAGGAAACAGGTAGGAAAATGGAAACCGAACAGGTTTTCTTTTTGACAGAGACAAGGGAAAAGTAGGGAGAGTAAACAGGGCTATCAGGAAGCTCAGAAGAACATAAACATCTCCGACATGCAGTACCATAAATTCCCATATAATTCAAGCAAATGCAGCCAACATCTTCTCTAGCAAAGGCCCACAAACCACAGTGGCCACTGACAGCCCTCACAGGTACTGGACACACAGATGCTGTGATGTCATATGCATATGACCGGGCACCATTTTTGTGAAAGTCTCT
The DNA here is from genome assembly GCF_004115215.2 of Ornithorhynchus anatinus. Classification (NCBI taxonomy): domain Eukaryota; kingdom Metazoa; phylum Chordata; class Mammalia; order Monotremata; family Ornithorhynchidae; genus Ornithorhynchus; species Ornithorhynchus anatinus. The sequence goes on along the minus strand of NC_041746.1, from coordinate 6,582,124 downwards.
CCAAGGCCAAACTTAGAGCACATCTCTGGGTGTGCGTTTTGGGGGGTAGAGGGGGAGGAGGTTGTTCCCTATCCCACTTCCTTCTTGCTCCAGATCTGTTGCATTCCCCCTGTAGCTCCTTGTGAAAAGGGATGTCATTCATTCATTCATTCATTCAATAGTATTTATTGAGCGCTTACTATGTGCAGAGCACTGTACTAAGTGCTTGGAATGTACAAATCGGCAACGTGTCTGAGCCAAAAAACTCAGTGCCACAAGCTGGGCTGGAAAGAGGCTGAGCACTTAAAATGTGGTATCCAATGGTGTGACCGCACTGGACGAAGACCCGATCGTCTGAAAGTAGTATAGCCCAGGAGAAACCAGAATGAATGGCTGCCCTCCAGGTACAAATACAGCACCTTCCTGGGAATTGCACAAACACTAGAAGCATAGGGGGCCTTTGAAGGGTGAATGCGTTCTACTCCATCATTCATGCTCAGCTCCCACTTAATGACTGGCAGCCAAGCAAAGGCCTCAGAGAGGAGCTGTAATCCTCTGTAAACGGAACCCCCAAAATAAATCTGATGGAGGAGACGGGAGCTCAAGGTCAGGACCACGGTCCATTAAATTCAGACAAAGGAAGCTGGGCCCAGGGCAGGAGCTGAACCCTGCTGTCTGGTACCTGGTAGATCGAGTAGCCGATCCTGAGCAACCCTTGGCCCTTCCTCTTCTGCCTTCTGCGGTTTTTCTGCATCAGGCCCAGCAGCACAGTGCAGCAGGGGTCACCCACACTCCTTCTGTGGTCGTCATCTGCCTCATCCAGACAGATTTTGAACTGGGGATTGGTCCAATACGTGGCTGCACAGGCAGTCCGGTGGCAATATGTTTTCCGCCAAGAAAGAGAAAAGAAAAAACCTTTTGTCACTCTTGGGAGAAAGGTGGCTAGACATTACCAACTTCCCCAAATGCCAAATCCCCCACACATCCATTCCCTGGGGATCAGACACGATTTTTGCAGGGTTTGGGGTTTCTAAGTGTGACTGTTTGTGGAAATAAGGATGGATACCTGGCCGGTGAAGTCCAGGAAGCCCTGATGCTATCAGCATTGAATAGGGGCTTGGGTAGTCCCCACTGCTTGTCCAAGAGCACCCCATGGCCTCCAGCTCATGGGTCCCCCAAGCCTCTGGATCTCAACTGCTTCAGCTCTAACAACAGACCTACCTCCTGGGTGGTAGGGGAATCTATTAACACTTTCAGCACCTTTGGAGTTCTCTGGTGGCAGGGATGATTAGAGTGGTTTCCTGGAACAAACCCTCATGGAAATAAAAACTGGGTGATACAGCTTTGCTTGGTATAGATAACAGAATTAACCCTCTATATTGGCAGGGCAATCATTTCACTTGAATTATCTCCATATCCCGTTTAGCCTTTACAGTGGACATATTCCTTAAGCACACTTAATAACTGTGGTATCTGTTAAGTGCTTACTATGTGCCAAGCACTGAACTAAGCACTGGGGTGGATACAAGATAATCAGGTTAGGCACAATTCCTGTCCCACATGGGGCTCACAGTCCAAGTGGTAGGGAGAACAAGTACTGCATCCCCATTTCACAGATGAGGAAACAGTCACAGGTAAGGTAAGTGACTTGTCCAAGGTCACCCAGTAGGCAAGTGGCAGAGCTGGGAATAGAACCCAGGTTCTCTGACTCCTAGGCCCATGCTCTTTCCATAGGCCCCACTGCTTTCCTACAGTATATATAGCCTTTGGACATGGCTCCAAATAAATATGGAGTAGAACTTGACAATTAAGGAGGCCTCCTAGACATTTACCACCAACTCCCCACTCCCTGATCCCAAACAACTTTCCCTTTCACACATCAGAAACTCATTGAATGTGGAGATTAAGAAGCAGAGAAAAAAAAGCAAAATGACCAAAGGATCCATCTAGTCTAGAGCAGAAAAGGTTGAAAGTAACAGATTTTACTATCATTTCCACATAGAATATTTTCTAAAATGGTATTTGTTAAATGCTTACTATGTTCCAGGCACTGTACTAAGTGCTGGGGTAGATACAAGCTAATCAGGTTAACACAGTCCATGTTCCACATGGAGCTCACAATCTTAATCTCCATTTTACAGATGAGGTAACTGAGGCACAGAAAAGTTAAGTCACAAAGCAGACAAGTGGCAGAGCTGGAATTAGAACCCAGGTCCTTCTAACTCCCAGGCCTATGCTCTATCAACCAGGACACGCAGTTTCCCATCCCCACAACTCCCTGGAAAGATGGCTTTCCATGTTCTCTATGCTTGACACGGTGAAGCACCTCACAGTAGTAAGAAAATCCTAGCCTGCATTACAAATTATTCCATAAAGACTGTATATTTCTTGAATCCTGCCTCTAAGAATCTCCAATTTCAGATTCTAGATTAGGGGTGTAGCCGTGTTGATTTCTGAAGGGAACTACCTGTAGGTTGACTAAGACACCAAGACTATTCTGGAAAGATCCTCATGTCCACCATTACCTAATGGCAATTAAGATGAATTTGTTCTGGGTAGTTGACAGGACTATGCTAGCAATTTGTTGTGTGTATGATGTAAACCAATGTACACACTTTGCACATATCCCTACACCGTTGTCAGCCTCTCTAAATGATCGGTGCAAATTCTGTGCAACTGAGTTGCAAATGCTGATCATTTTGATTTCTCCCACCTGTAATGATCCTGCAGGCCTTGAATTTGAGTTTACCCCTTCAGAGTCGGTGGTAGGAACTAGGCAATGGAAAAAGCAGATTCAAGTGAGCTGGGAATTATGGGAGTAGAAAGCTTGACAAGGCCCTAGGGCTGCCAGAGGGTTGGGTTTTATTCACTGAGCATCACACTGGGTTTAGTGCTCTCTAGAACAAAGAGAAGAAACGATCCCTGCCCAGCGTGCTCACAGTCTAAATTGAGAAAACAAGACAAGGCCAAAAGAGGAAGAAAATGTGTGACTCAGGTTGGTGAATAGCAGAGGGTGTCAATTTTGCTTTCCTTCATTTCTCCTTAGACTCGTGGGGTGGTTTTTCTTTAGATTCTTCATCAGGTGCTTCCTCAGTTGATTCAACCTAGGAGGAGTCTATATATATATATATTAGTTGTCCATTTTCAATTGAAGATAAAATGCTAGACTTTCATTTCCACATTAGAGTTCCCAGCTTTAGCAAGATTTGTGTTAGTAAAGTGGGCATGGCTAGCATCACACCATCCAAACTCTCAACCATTTACCTCTGACCTACCAGCATGCACAGCAAAACAAAAAATGGCAAGGGTGCCGTCAGCGGCCAAGATAGTCTCCATGCATTCTCCTAGCCCAGGCAGCTGTTAGACCATGCCCACAGAGTGCCTATTCTGCTGTGCCCTCCTTGGTGGGCCTTGGCAATGCATCAAAGGCTGAAGCTTGGGTTGGTATTAGACTGGTGACAAAGAAATTACAGAATTGGAGGTGGAGGAATGGGGAGCGGGCGAACAAGGTTAAAGTGATGGTGAGGTGATACAAGTCACCACCAGCAAGAGAGGAAGCTCAGATTTCCACTGCTATCACCCCCAAACCCACCTCCAGTAGCCACTGCTTGTTCCCTTGAGAGCTGTGTTAGTGGCGTCAGAAAGAAGAGGCCCATGGTGCCTCCACTGGGTGAGGTGGAGTGGGATAAGGGATAGACGAAGGAGAGGAGGGTGCTCACAGAGGCAGAAAGGCCCAAATACTGTCCTGTGAGAGGAAAGGAACGAAAGGATGCAGAATATGAAAGGAAAGAGGAAACTGAGAAGCTAAGCCTTGAGGCCTAAAGTCACCCTTGAAAGGGACAAAGTCAGCCCCCAGAGACAAAGGCAAAAGGAGGAATAGGGCTGAGAAGCACTGCCCCCACCAGCCCAGCCCTGCCCTCTCCTTTAAGCTCTACCTGGGTAGTTCTGGCAGCCTCCAGCCGTGGAGCCCCGGATCCAGCGGCCATTGAACAAGGTCAAGCCCCACTTGTGCACCTCCTCACAGGACAGGGAGTCGGGGGACAAGTTGCAGATCTCCAGCCGAGAGAATTGTCGCTGAAAATCTGTAAAAGACATCCTGTGGGGAGAGGGGACAGAAGTCCAGAAATTGAGCCTCGCCCAAAGGAGGTAACCTCTCTTTTTAGGTCGACAAGTTGAGTCTCGCCCTAGGGGGCTACTTCCCTTTTTAGATTGACAGGAACACAAGCCTAGAGCAAATGCCTTGGGACTTGGAAAGAGGTCATAGTACAATCACTGTCTCTGGGCAAGGTGAAGGAACCTCAAGAAATTGCTTTATTATTATTACAAATAATAATGATGATAATAATAATAGTCCACTCCTGTCACTGGGCAGGGCTTCACCTAAACATTCCCAGGTAGGTGGGCGTCTGCCCTATTCATAAAGATTTCTAGGAACACAGATTCCACAACCTCACCTACTTCTATCCTATTTAAGATGTAATTGCAAGAATAGTTTAATAATGTGGCTTGGCATTCTAATAAAGAGGGAGGAGATCGCTCAAATTGGGGGGAGGTATTAACTTTCCCAGGCTTCTTCTAGGATAACATGTAGTGCACAGGGAGAGTTCATTTACAGAGAATAATGAAGTGTTCATGCACTTTAGATGAATGTATAATTAACCCCTTGGTTTCCAGTATGGTCTGACCTAATTTCATACTCAGAGGTAGCACTTTTATCTCCAAACATTAGACTTACCCTTAAATTAGATAGGGGGCAGGTGATACTGTTCTTATTTTATAGCTGGATAAACTGAGAGCCAGAGAGGCTAACCCAGAAATGGAGAGGGTCCCCTAGTGTTTGTCTCTCTGATGTTAAAGGCATAAGGGAGTTTGGGCAGGGAAAGGGAAGAGCCCAAAAATATTTGCCGTGGGTGGATCACTGTTCCACTGGGGATCCAGTGGGGTAGTGGAAGGTGGAGGAAATGAGGCAGCAATCTGGGCCCAACCCCAACCAGGACCTCAACTGTGGTGGGTGCAAGCAAGCCAGCTGCAGCAGCTACTGCCCAAGGCCCATTCCTTAATGCCCATTAGCTGGAGTCTGTTTCAGGCTGAGGAGGAAGGATGACATGCAGCCCTTCCAGACCAGCTACTATGCTCATCAACCCTGCTGCGGTGCGTGAACGCACGCACACACACATACACCCTCCTCCTCCCCAAAAAAAAACAAAACCCGACACCACAGTCACAGCCCTGGTCCTGTACTGGCCAAAGAGAGGACACTTGTTAGTAGGAGGCTGTAAGAGAGGGGTAGTCCCAGGGGAGGCCGGCAGTAATGTCTTCCTGGGTCCCACATCACCCTTCAGCTTCCCCTGCCACCTGGGTGGTTAGACTGTACCAAAGCTAATTCCTGGGGGCTCAGGAGCATCCCAGCTGGCACTATGTAAAGACCAATTTGTCTGCTAGCTGCATCATCACCAGAAGTTACCCCCCCACAACCCTGGGGAGGCTTCAGGGGACCATGGGGCTCTGAATGTCCTGTCACAGGACATGCTCCAGGTCACAGGGGCCTTGGAGGTCCAGACTGGGCTGGAATGGCTTCCAGTTCAGCAAACCCCAGGGGCTGGGGAAATGGGGAGAATGGAAGGTGTTTTAGCACCCTAACCCTCTCACCAAAATTCTCCATCTTCCATCTGCTTGTCCAGCTCCTCCTTCTGCTTGGGGTCAATGAAATTCCATTCTGGAGCTCTGAAAATGAAGGAGAGGTGCAGGTTTCCTGATGACTTCCCTGGAACAAAAATCTACCTCCATTAGCCACAGCTGAAAGGCAACAAGTGGAGATTCCTGCAACTCTAGTTACACACAAGCCCAGCCTCTCCTATCACTCTGAGATTGCCTGGGGAAAGGATCTTGGGGAACCCCTCAGAGAATCAGGTTTAAGGATGTAGTATGCCAAAGCTTTTGTTCACCCTGAGGTGCCTATTGGGCATTTTTAATAAGGAAGCTGAAAATTGAAATCTGATCTGAAAAATCTCCTGGTTTATTTTTGAATTTAAGAAAATAAAAAAACAAGTCTGGGTGACTTTGGTTACGGTTTGATTTGGGCCTCTCTGCAATTTGTTGCAAAAATCAGGAAAGAGCAAGGAAAAGGAGAAAGGTTGAAAGTGGAAAAAGAAAGGGGAGAGGGGAAGCACGCACAGGAAGCAATGTTGCCTAGTGGAAAGAACGTGGGACTGGGAGTCAGAGGACCTGAGTTCCAATCCTGCCTCCACCACTTGTCTGTTGTGTGACCTTGGACAAGTCACTTCACTTCTCTGTGCCTCAGTCAACTCGTCTATAAAATGGGGATGAAGTCTGTGAGCCCCACATGAGACAGAGATTGTGTCCAATCTGATTAGCTTGTATCTACCCCAATGTTTATTACAGTGCTCGACACATAGTAAGTGCTTAAATACCATGAACGAAAACAAACAACAAAAAAATTTTTGGTTGTTCAAATGCTGATTTTGGGAGTTTTCAGGTTCTTTGCCTCTTCTTTTCTCTTTCCCATGGATTTCTGACAATATCTCTCTTAGACTGTGAGCCCCATGTAGAGCAGAGACTGAATTTGACCTATCTTGTATCTACCCTAATGCTTAATACAGTGTTTGGTGCATAGTAAGCATTTGACACACACCAGAGTATTATTACTTTTTAGTACCTCCTTTGGAGGAAGTCCAGAGTCAAGGAAAGGAGTAACAAAAGGAACTCTACCCTTTGTTAGTACCTCTGGTAAAGAGTCTAACTATAAACCACAGAGAATTCAAAACATCAATTCAGTGATCCCTCTCCCTCACTACAAATGTCCAGTTGAGTAAGTCCTGTAAAACAACTGGAACTCTAGGGGATGGTGAGATTTGAATTTTTCCACACTTCTAATCTGGCTCCACACTACAGAGTTCTCCAGGAGCATGTTCACAAGGCTTGGTAGCCTGCAGAGTGTCAAAGAGTTGTCTCTTTCCAGGACCGGTTCCCTACTTTTCCCCCACCAGGGGGGAGAGTTCACCAAGAGGAGCCTCCTGGTGATTTATGACTCCAGCCAGAAAAGATCAATATCTGCCACTGGTAATGAACTAATATAGTGAGCTTCAGTTCCATCGATCACTGCCTGTCAGGGTCAATTGGCTGCCAGGATCCAATCTCATTTTCCAAGTATCATTTCTTATTGGAGCTGATGGGTTTAGCCTTAGCCCAAACTGACCAGTGGCTGGGCAACTGAAAACATCAACCTCAAAATGATTTGGTTGGCCCCTGGGCTGAGGGCGGAAAAAGATAAAGCTTATGAAAGAGCCAGTCAAAGCCAAGAGTAATTTGACTGGCTCTGAAGTGCCAAAGGCAGGAATCAGAAATGAGTTCCACAGCTCTGATTTTTTTCAGTGTAGTTTGTGGCCTGCAGGTGCTTTTGGATTCAATTTACCTTGTTATCATCATCAACATCATCATCATTACAGTTGTTATGCATTTTATATGGCATATTTCCTTGGAGACATTCAATGATGTGAGAAAATGGGAAAGAGAAAAACTTCCTCAGAAACCTGGCTCACTGGGGAACCTACTTGTCACTCCAGGCTCCGGTCCACTCCACTTCACCCCACGGATTGCGGAGTCTGATCAGCTTCTCTGGGCGGCCATGGTGCCGGACCTGCAGTTTCCACAAAGAAGCAGAGGCCTGAGCTCTTAATCTTGTGTTATGGCTCCTGTGTCTTGCTTTTCCAGCCCGGGGAAGGGTGTCTTTCATTGGAATTTGCAAAATGCCTCAAGCTGCAAAGCTACATCTTTCACAAGTTGGCCAGAAGTCAGATCATTTCAAGTCAGGCCACCTTACTCAGCTATAGCTTAGAAATAGGCTGCACATTGAGAGAAGCAGCGTGACTTAGTGGAAAGAGCATGAGTTTGGGAGTCAGAGGTCATGGGTTCTAATCCTGGCTCTGCCACTTAGCAGCTGTGTGACTTTGGGCAACTCACTTCACTTCTCTGGGCCTCAGTTACCTCATCTGTAAAATGGGGAATAAGACTGGGAGCCCCATGTGGGACAACCTGATTATCTTGTATCTACCCCAGGGCTTAGAACAGAGTTTGGCACATAGTGAGTGCTTAACAAATACCATGATTATTATTATTATATTTTTCAGTGTGCCATGTTTGAGTTGTTCAATTTGAGCTTCTTCAACCAGTGTCTCTGCCCCCCCCCACTTCCCCCCGCAACACACATGTGTATCTGCTTCATGACTCACTCTGAGTAGAATTAGGTGTGATGAGGAAATCTTTCTGTTTAATCAATGGACCTGGGATATGGTAGCCCTCTGCAGATGGCCAGGGTCCACCCCACCCTTCCACCTGACATACACGAGGGTGGCCCATTTAGAGCAGGCCCCATTTAAGATTTAAGTCGGACCAGTTTGAAATGAGTCACCTCGTACTCTGGATTCAGCAACCAGAGCCATGATTTTACCTCTTCAGCCCCAGTGACGGAGTAAGCATGCCCCTTCACCAGCTTCAGGCTGGTGACTGCTTCTGTTTCTGCTGCACTGCTGACCTACAGGGAGAAAGAAATCATGATCAGGCAGAGTGATCTCATGTGGGCATGTGCTGCAAAGCTCCAGCCAGCAGGACAGCAAACAAGGGTGGAATCTGCTCCTTTGCCACAAGGTAAGGGAAAGCAAAGGTAATTAAAATCTCTAACCTAACAGAGCCGCCATCATTCACATTTTTACAGTTAAGCCTGTGGACTGAGGAAAACTCTCCTTTAGCCAAGTCCCAGATATACTGGACCAGACCTTCAAATGCAGCAGAAGAACATAAAAGATATTTATTCATTTTTTGGGACCACCCTTGACCTAGTTGGGAGAGAGAGAGTAATGACCCTGGAAGCTGAATCCCTATCCTTGACCCAAGCTCTATTGTTCATGGCCTTGGGGATGTTCACTAAGTCTTTCCAGTTGACCTTCACATCATCATACCAGTTTGGTGATACCACCATGGCCTGTTTCATCATCGCTGACACCATTTTAGAAAAGAAGAGAAATGACTTGCCTGTTGTTGATTAGCAAGAGGGAGAGGAGATGGGAATGGAACTCAGATATCATTTTTCTAGGAAGCATTTGCCCAACTTGGGATTCCAGTTTAGGAGTTCTTGACCTTGGTATAACCAAAGCTGGGTAAAACACATTAGCAGGGAACAAAAATATGACGCAATAAAGAGCATAGACCGCTGCCACACCAGCAGTACTCCCTCACCCCACTGCCCTGCCACTGAGAAGGGTCCAGATTGAGGGGTGGGAGGGATGTGAAGGAGAAGGGTATGCCCATGCAAAAGGGCATACTCAGCAGGAATGGGACTGGGTAGAGAAGGAGACACAGATCAGCATACTCACGAGCACTCTTTTCTCCCCAGTCAGCCACGACTGGGGAAAAGGGTGAGGGTGAGGATGCCAGAAACAGAGCTGGGCCATTTTGACCACACACACTTGGCTGTGAGTTTGGAATAGGTCTTGGCTTTTATAGTAAAATAAAATGTATTGGGTCACTGGCTCCTCTAGCTATGAATCTATTTGCAATCCCTTCTCTCTGCACCCAGGAAGAAGATACCACACCTCTGGTTCTGCTGATGACTTAGGTTTGGGAAGTGGGTAGGGGCTGGTCCATGCACACGGTGACATGCACACGGTGACCTTGCCTCCCACCTGCTGCAGCCCAAAGCATTGCCCATAAGCAGCGGGCAGACTGAGCAGAAACAGGCCGTCAACTCACATCGATGGAGCAGCCGAGCAGGGATCCAGAGCGCAAGGCCTTCTGGATGATCTGATACAGATTGGAGGGAGCCTTCTTCAGCTCATAAAACTCTGAGATGCCACCTGTGAAATCCTCAAACCCCTCCACTGTGGACCCTCCTGTGAGAGCTTCATATGATCCATTGAGCCTGTAGGAGAGGGAATCATCGTCATCATCAACAGCATTTAATGAGGTTTGCTTGGTGCTCTATTAACATGCTGTGCAGTTCAGTACTGGGGGATATACAATAGAAGTACTCCTTGAGGAGTCCACAGTGTAACGGAAAGGGAATGAGCACAGGGTCTGTTGTCTCGAATCAGAGAGGCTTGTATCTTGGCTGGTGCTGGGCCTCAGACTTGCTGGCCTATTCAACCTGGAGTCACAGTTATTCTAGTGTTTCAAATAGATTCAACATTTATGTCAAAATGGAGCCCACACTTTTACCAAACCCAGAGCTTTTACCAGGGAGTAAGATCAGAAAGGAGCTGATGCAGCGTGGGTAGGGAAGGCTGAGAGAGAGAGAGACTATTAGCTTGCTATTGGCAGGGAATGTGCCTGCTAATTCTGTTGTATTCCTGTCGCCCAAGCACTTAGCACAGTAGTCTGCACACAACAAGCACTCAATAAATGCCACTGATTAAGAAAGAGTAAGAGCAATGTTATTAAAATTAATTATTTGAAACCAAGAAATAGAATATTTAAGATAAATTCAAAAACCTTCTAAATTGCAAGTTCCAATGCACAGCGGAGTCATCTCATAGCTAATGGTGAAGCTTCCTGAGTTGACTCTAAAGATCAAAATAATTCATTACTATGATTCCTATGACTCTTCAGCAGTGTTAATGATGTTGATTGAGCATATACTCAGTGTAACAACCTGTAGCTCCTTTCCCTCAGTTTATTAGCAAGACCATTTCATAGTTGAGCTTTGTGAAGACTTGGGCTGGGAACAGAACTCACAGCTTAAGTTGCTCTTTGGCTGCTTAGCCAGAGGGCTAGTGACCCCTCCAGTCCAAAGGAGATCCAGCCACTGGCTAACAGATTCTGCTAGGTGGAGTCAGTTATCCTGAATAAAAACTTGGGCCCAGGCACTATGGGGCATGAAGGGCACCAGGTCACTGTGGTTCCAAATGGCCCGACTTACTTGGCATAAGCCTTCTCCAGCAGGGCACTCCAGAACTCGCTGCCTTCTTCTGAGTGCAGGAAAAGCAAATTTCCATTTCTGGTGGGGAGTCTGTCATCAATGACAACATCCACCCATTCTCCATACTGCCAGAACTGGAAGACAGAAAACAAGAGAGTTTGGTCATCAGTCAGGGTTGTGGAGAGTGGAGGGGGAGTGGGGGGGATGTCAGTGTAGTGGGGCTCATGCCAGAGCAGTTTCAGGAAACTCAGAAGAGGTATTCTCCAGCTGACAGAATTTGGGGATGGGGAGAGTGAAGGAAGAAAAAGTAGTGGGAGGAGCAATGGTACCTGGAAGTGGAAGATTCCTGCATAGTCCTTCTGGAAGCTCTGGTTCCTGGGCACCACCCTATATAGCAGCTCTTCATTCAGGGTGAGGGAGGCGATGGCTGCCAAGAGCCAGCAGTCACCTGCCCAGAGTTAGAGGAAAGTGCATGTTGGTTATGTCAGGTTCCCAAGTTCCTCAGGGATTGTCTTACTCCTCTTGATGATTTGTATATATATAAATGTGATCGTGCAGTTATCGTGCTGTTGAGGGAACTGAGGCACAAGTAAGTGAAGGGATTTGTCTAAGGTTATACAGCAGGCCCATGTTCAGGCACTTTCTACTACGCCATGCTGCTTACACATATGTATATACATATATACACGAAGGATAAATATGTATGTGTGTATATGTACCTATACATTTATCCTTTGTGTTCTTATGTATTCTTACTTGTGTTTTGATCTTTCTTATTGAGAAGCAGCTCAGCCTAGTGGAAAGAGCACAGGTCTGGGAGTCAGGGGACCTGGGTTCTAATTCCACCTCTGCCACTTGCCTGCTGTTTGACTTTGGGCAAGTCACTTCACTTTTCTGGGCCTAAGTTTCCTCGTCTGTAAAATGAGGATTAAATATCTGCTCTCCCTCCTTCAGACTATGAGTCCCATGTGGGATCAGGACCATGTCCAACCTATCTTGCATCTACCCCAATGCTTAGGATAGTGCTTGGCATATAGTGCTTAACAAATAGCGGAAATATTTACTATTTAAATTGCAAGCAATAAGGAGGTGGAGACTATGTCTTTGAGTGCTCTACAACTTTCCACAGTTCCCTGTTCAATAAATACTGTTGATGAACAGCTGATTGATCAACTGACTGAGGAGGAACAGGGGGTTGGGACAAGTGGATTGCAGTGGAGCACAGTAAAGTCTATCTGTTTTCTCAAGTTGGTTTGGGAAGGACATTAGAAACGTACTTCAAGGGTGGATAAGAAATTAATTCCTCACCCAGGTGTATCCTAGAAACTTCTGAGAGGAAAAGGACACCCCTTAATGTTCCATAGTACCTGGGACCATCAAGAATTCTGGGGTTCAAGGAGAGGTGTAGCAGAAGCAGGAGACAGTAGAAGAGTGAAGGGGAGGCTTCCCAGCCTCTTTCTCCCCTTAGTCTTTTCTTACTCTTCTTCCCTCAAACCCTCATCTTTTTTCCTCCTACCCTCTCCCACTTCCCATCCTTCTCTTAGTTTGAACTGACCACTTCTTGAGCCATTACCAGAGGTTTCTGATGTGGCCACACTATCATAATTTCAACCTGTGGGCAGGGAATGTGTCTTTTTATTGTTGTATTAGACTCTCCCAAGAGCTTAGTACAGTGCTCTGCAAACAGTAAGCACTCAATAAGTACAAATGACTGATTGACCTGTTGAAACCCTCCGGGACACAGATGCTCCCAGCTGTCATATATGAGGGCCAGATGGAGTTAGGATGGGTGCTGGATGAGTCTATTTGTGTAGGGGTGCACACTAACCCATCTATCTCTCCTCCATAAAAACCAGTACTATCCCGGACCAAGAATTGGTTGAGGCAATTAGAACATTTGCAGTGAGGATTCCCCAACCCTATCACATATGGAAATCGAATCTAAAAAAACAACAGGGCAGTCTTTGGGACAAAACCCTGGTAGAAACAGAATCATCCTGAGAGCCTTTAGGGAGAGATCAGAGAAGGGTTAGGTCAGAGTATCCCAAACTTAAGGGAGAGTTGATGCTTCCTAGCCAAGTAGGCTAGCACACTCTATACCCTTGGAGGGATTGGGTTACCTCCTCCACCCAGCTGGGGAGCAGAGAAAAGAGAAAAAAGAGAAGACTAATGAGAAAGAATGGAGGTAGGGAAGCAAAGGATTTATATAATTCACTAAAACATGAAAACACACTCTGAATTTTAATGGGAAGTGGAAGACAAAGGATTTTCCATTGTGTTCTTAGGTACCAAGGAGAGCTAACAAAACCCTTAACAAAGGTTAATCGTCTGCACTCTAATCAACAAACGTTGTAAGATGCCACCTTCCTCTGCGACATGTAAGCTGTTGTAGAGAGTACAATATCTCCTTTCATTCCCTTTATTATTCACCATTGTTTACCTCCAGCTGTAGTTTTAGCCTCACACGCAATGCGGGGAGACTGGAACTGAAAATTATTTGCATTTACTGGGGAATTTGATGGCAGTACTAGAAAAACCTATGGGCTTTTTTCCTAATATGAAACAAAATGATCAAATTCTGGCATCAAGGCTAGTGCTATACTAAACTTGCCTTTTATTTCACATAAAATCTACATAATAGCTACATATTTGAATGATAATTGATCTTCTATATCACAGTCACCTAATATTAATATTATATTTTTCCCATCAGCTGTTTTAATTGAGAATTTTCAGAATGCTTCTCTGAGGGAACCAGCTCTTCACTTGGCTTCCCAAGCTTTATCTTGCAGCTTTCTCTAGTGCAGCAATGTGGCCTAGAGAAAACAGCAAGGGCCTGCGAGTCCGAGAACCTGGTTTCTGACTCTGACTCCACCACTTGCCTGCTGTGTGACCTTGAGGAAATCACTTAACTTCTCTGTGCCACAGTTTCCTCTAGTAAAATGGGATTCAATACCTGTTCTGCCTCCTACTTAGGCTGTGAGCCCCATGTGGGATAAGGACTACCTCCAACATGATTATTTTGTGTCTACCCCAACACTTAGTGCAGTGCTCAGCACAGCGTGAGCCTTTAACAAATATTACAATTCTTATTAATAATTTCACTTGCTAGATTCACTGATTGGCTGGCATTTGGAATTCTGTATGTCCAACTGTCACCATCAGGAGGAAGGGCACTTCACTGTTTACAGAAGGGCCTAGACAGTTTTAGCAGGCCCAAGTATTTCTGCATTTTGAATTGGGGCTTGCATTGTGCCCAAGAATTTGGAGTGAAAAAGAGAAATTAAATGCAAAAAACTAATTCTTCCTTCATCTCTGCTGCCTACATTAGGCAGCAGTGGGAAAAATGCTTGGCCTATATGAGGGGCTCCCTTGCTTGCTTATTAATTATTGGCAAGAGCTGGAGGTGAAGCTTGGAAGAGGGAGGGAAGAATGGAGATGCTCATTCCTGGCCAGGACTCATAACTGACAGCATTGTTCTAAGAGAGTTAGAACTCTCTGTGATTTGGCAGTTGCTGCCCCTTTCCAATGCACCTATGAACATGCCCTTCCAAAACAAACACGTTCTTCCAGTACTCACCAAGGTCCCCCTGGCGGATGTCTGTGCGGGTCGCTCCACCAACAATAAACTGGGGGTTGGGGCATAACTCCTGAAAGTAATTTTGGACAAACACGAATTACAGAATGTACAATAAATACTCTAGGCCAACTCTAGGAGAAGCAGGAATAATAATGTACAGTAATAACTCATTCAAATAGCCCCTTAGGGAGTTAGTGAGTTCAATGCTGGTCACCCCAGTAATAGGACAGGATTAACTCTCCAGAGGAACTGGGGCTAAATGGATTTTGTGACCCAGTCTTTTTCCTATTTAAAACAAATTGATCAAAATTCTGGCATAAAGGCTACTAACATTGTACTAAACTTACCTTATATTAACATATAGAAATTATTTGGTCACATTTCTGTCTTAAAACATGTAGAAAATACCTTTTCTTCATGCTTATATGGGTTTATTTTTTAATAACCCCACTCAGCCCACAGCCTTGAGCTGCAGCCCCTAAAGCCCCTGCATGAATTCTGGCCAACCGGGGACCATTCCTTAAATACCTTGGATGACAGCTGCAATCATGCCACAGGGGAAATGGCGCAGTGAGCGGTGAAATTCATAATCCAAAGTCCCAAAGTTTGACTGATGCACTCATATCTTTTGACAGCAATTTTCCTAAAGAAAATTATTTTTCTAGCCATATCTGCTCAGGGCCAATTGGGTAGCTAGGAATTATTCTGTTGTATGGTACTCTCTCAAGGGTTTAGTTCAGTTTTCTGTACATGGTAAGTGCTCAATAAATACCACTGTTCGCTTGACTAATGGTTTTGAAGTAGCACACTCTAATCCTTATTCTGAGTAGGTCCCTAGAAATTTGGTAGCCACAGGGGTGGATTTATATCATTTTCTGAACCAAAGGCACTGGATGCAGGCACTATACCATGGAGCCTGGAACTCTGGTGGAGCAGAAAGGCAGTCTCAGATTGGGCCATGTGGTGGTAGTTTCAACTTCTGCTGGTGCTACTTCCTTTGATTACTGGGTCCTTCTCTTTTCCACCATGAATTTGCTGCTCTAGGGACCCACTGGGAAACTCATCCTAAAATAGCCCATGGCATTCAGGTATTTCCTGCTCCAAGCCCTCTTCCCCATCTCAATATCATTCTAAGAGTGTTCATGGCAGTTCTCAGCAACCAGGCAGGCTGCCATTATGGGGAGAGAAAGAGTAAAGAGCTGCTTATGACTCAGGCAGCAACTATCAATCCAGTCAAGAGGGAGGCAGCAGCAGAAAACTATCTGAAGGAAAAAACAGCCCACTAGTTCAAGCCAATGCTTTTGAGTTCTTCCCTGCTGAACTACAGCAAACAATGCCAGCATCAATCCCCCTTATGTTAGCTGCCTAATGTATGGGATATTTTTAGAATCACTGAAAAAGGTATTGAGTGGTTAAGGTCTTTTGGACCTGCAGGTTTATCCTTTGTTTGGTCACTGGGTCAGCAAAGCAGTCAAATCATATACTTTATCCACAAAACAGTTCTAAGACTGCAGCAATTATTAATAATATTCCCTGTATATCTTTGTGGGATATGTGAGAATTCACGATTCTGAAAAAAATCACTGTTGTTGAAGGATTTATCCTGGGAAGGTCCATAAGATCTGGGGTGGTACTTTTATGTAAAAAAACAACAACCCAGGGCTTCATGCAACTAGAGGGTCTTAAGAACCATTCCAAGACCCAGTTTAAGATGTAGAACAAGACAGTCTTCAATTTAGAATGTGTCCCAAGCACCCTGGTTCCTCAAATGAAGATGCTGAGATTTTCACAGACAAGGAAGAGAGCACCTTATACTTTTCAGGAAGGGCTCCTGGGATACAGACAAGGTAGGAAGCTCAGGCAGGTAAGAGGAAATGGGGTGGCAAAAGTTATGGGCAAAGCTGTGGAAGGAACTAGGAACCTACTTTTGAATAGGTGAAGAAGAGGCAAGTGTTGGAATCCAGAAAGAAGACCAATAACTCCAATATCTCTCATCTCTATTACAAGGGTACTACCTCTAGACACCCAAATCCAGACACACAAATACAGTTTGAGGATCAATATAAGCATCACAGAAATGTTAAATGTAATGTTTTGACACTGAGACCCAAGGGGTAGAATGTTTTTTTTTAAATCTGCAGAGTAGGCTCTGGGAACCCTGTAAATTTGTGTTCCTAATAATTAGTCTGCGACCTGCTGTGACCTTCTCGTATGACTTTTCTAAGAAGGTTAGAAAAATATATTGCAGACTAGAGGATATAATTAGAAGTTATAATCCAAATTCCATGATCCTATCTTGGAGCTCTGACATATCTTAAATTAGATCTGTATATAGGCTTATTTTTTCATCTTAAATAAAAAAATAAGATTTTTAAATGGTTGATTTTTATCCACCCTGCCCCTTCATCAGGTGGTAGGAGTAATATGAAGGCTCCTTCATAAATCATTTTTAAATATTCATGTGAAAGGTGCTAAGTTTGAATACTGTTTCCTAATATGCTGCCATTTCACACGCATACCCATCTTCGGGGCCCTGCATATTTGATGCACCATAAAAATTTTTTTTGTAGCAAAGGAACCACCTAAATGGATTTTAAGCCCATTTAAAAGGTGAATGCTAAAACCAGTGAAGTAATGGATGTCTTAGGGGCTGGTGTAGAGGAGGCCAAGCTATATCAAGTGTCAAAATATAGTCTATAGAGCAATGATGCCTCCAAATGTTTTCCTTCACCCCAAATTTTGAAACACCATCTCTAATCTACTGCATTTAATCTCCCAAGGCGAACAGACAGTTCTCTGGCTGTCCAGTAACCTTCTCACCCAACCATGAAAAGAGCTTGGTGAGATTTTTGCTCCATTGCTTCGACTGGAGCACATGAAGTACCCAGTGGCCTGGCCCATTCTGGAACGCGCGACAAGAGATTTATGAAGTTGGGATTCTCCCCTTCCTCCCTGAGGGCAAAATCTTTAGCTGTTAGCAATAATAACACTTTGTCCTTATCCAACTAAGGATCTCAAAGAACTCTGTAAACAGCAATCATTTGAACCTCCAAACATCCATCTCAGCAAAATAGATTTAATGAGGGAATTACACAAGGACTCTGTCCAAAGGCAGGTATTAAAAGCCTTCTGATTCTCAAAGTCAACTGAGCAGGGTTGCCAACCTCCTGTAAATGCATGCAGACGTGGTGGGTGACTTGGCAGGGCCTGCCACCGAAAGTGCAGGGGCAGCTGTGCCCGCTGCCACCAGAGGGCTGGAAAGGAAAGGGCGGTCCGTAAAAACTAGCTAAAATGGCCCGTGCCTGTAAAACCTGTAAAAAATTTTGGATGTTTGTAAATGACATAGCAACGGCAGGCTGCAGGGTGCTGCTATTCCAGCACTTTAGGCAGCAGGCATAGCCATATGAATTTCCAGATGGGAGGTGGCTCTGATATTGAGCCAAATGATCTCAGCCTGGAGGCAGATCTCATGGGAGAGGGAGCAGTAGGAAGGAGAGTTTTTTTTATGGTATTTGTTAATAAACATAATTGTGATATTTGTTTAGCACTTACTATGTGCTAAGCACTGGGGTAGAGACAAGAAAATCAGGTTAAATACAGTCCCTGTCCCACATGTCTCAGAGTTTTAATCCCCATTTTACAGATGAGATAACTGAGGCTCAGAGAAGTTAAGTGACGCCCAGGGTCACACAGCAGACTTGTCAAAGCCAGGATTAGAACTCATGTCCTCTTGACTCCCAGGCTCGTCCTCTTTCCATTAGGCTACACTGATAAGTGGCTTGTCTCAGAGTCCAGTTTAGGCTATATGGTCATGGTCAACGTTTCACGGGTGCCCTGGCAGCAGCATACCAAAAATCATCATCAGTGGTATTTACTGAGTACATACTATGTGCAGAGCACTGTACTAAGCACTTGGAATGAGACCAGTCCAATTTCCCCAGCCCAGACATCCAGACGGGGCCTTACCGGCCACCCTCCTTCAAGATCAGGGACCGTGCCTTGCTTATCCTTTAGAATCTCTCAGTCCTTAATACTGGGGCACTGTACAATGGGTACTCAGTAAATGCTATTGACTTCCCAGTGGATTTGCTCAGGTATTTATAGTTCAGGAGCTGGGTCCTGGGAAAATTAAGATCACAGCACTCTGATTCTAGGTGTTGACTGCTCCCTGTGCCCAAGACCATCAGCAGGGCCTAAGATGTCAACAGTAAAAAAAATCAGGAAGAGGACTATTTCTTGCAATGCCAGAACAAAGGCCCTCCAGGTCTATCTCTCTTCTAGTACTGCATTCATTTTTACATTTATTTTCAAACTATATTTGTGTGTCTAGATTGGAGTCTTCAGAGAGAGCAAACTTGTCCTGCCTCTAAGGATTCAGTAACAACCTGAGCTCAGACTGGAAAGTACTGAAGACTTGATTTATCCAAAAAATTTTCTTTCCAGACTGAGGTACTGAATTCCAGGGCTTAAATTGGGAATTGCCTGTTTCACTCAGACTACTCATTACCTACTTAGCCTGCCCATTACATCTTTCTTACACACACACACACACACACAGATAGGAGGGAGGGAGAGAGAAGAGGGGATGGCCCCTGGATGAAGGCTTCCTAATCACTGGAGTCCAAAATGGAAATGGGCCCATGGAAGCCACACGGAGCCAGCGGCAGGGTAAAGAAGCAGCTCCCCTTCCTTAGCTCTTTCTCTCATGGCCTAGCACTTCCAACTGGCACAACTGAGACACTCTGCCTTGGCAGTTTCATCAATGCCCATTATGCAACTGACACCACTGCAGCCCTCCCTGCCCCCATCTTGCTGTATTTTTCTGAAAGAAAAATAGAATAGTTCATTGCCAATAAAAGGCCACATACTTCCCAGACAAGAAAATCACAAAGAGGTGGGGCTCTCGTCTTCTATGTGCTGTATAGTTTCTGCAAGTGTACAAATCTCCACTGATTGTGCAGAGCTGGGGGAGAGGCAGGAGAAGGAAAGACCGACAGGAAAAAAAAAAATAGAAGACTAGTCCAGAATTTGTTAGACCCCTATTCCAGAATTTCTTAGACCCTATTAGACTTTCTTGTACCCCATATGGAACCAGTGGACTTGCTTGCAACAGGATTTCTTTATAATATGAAGCTCCAGTGCAAAGTTGAATTGTTAAATCTATCCTAGGAGAATGGGTCTCATGAACCCGCAGAAATCACAACCCCTTTCTTAACTAAGAATCCCGTTGACCCAACCTGGTCTAAAAATATCAACTTACTCTGGGCAAATTAATCTGTCTTAGTCTTTCAGGGACTGGAAACTGGAGAATTTGGAGCTAAAAATCATACATGAGTATCCTGAGGGGACAGGTAACCAAATTTTACTTTGACAGAGAGGACATGGCTTCAATCCCACAGTATGCTGTGTGTATCCCCCAAGAACACAAAAATGCATTCAGTCTGGGACATCTGCCTTCCTTCTTAGGATTTCTGAATGAACTAAGACAAAGAACCATGCCTGAAAAACAGTGTCCTGAAACTCCAGGGATACCAACATACTGAGAAGGAATAAATAATAAAAGGCAGCAACAGTAGTAATATTCTACCCCATCAAGGATGCACTTGAAAACTATTTACAAAACATTTAGCTTCTTCTGACCTCACCTCATCCCTGTGAGATGAGACACATATCATTACCTGCAGTGTACAGATGGAGAAACTGAGATTCAGAGAGATTAAGTGACTTGTCCAAAGTCACCCAGCAAATTACCGGAATTAAAATTTGAGCCTTCCTTCCCCATGCCCCCGTCCACGAGTCGTAATGAGAACCTGCTATACCTGGAGCATTCCACGGCTTTGAGCATGAGAGTCCTCCTACCTGGTCCTGTTGTCCCAAATATGGTCATTGCATCATACTTGACGGGAGGAACCTCAGCATATGACTAGCTATTCTTAGCAGAAAAATCGAGATGTGGTTGGGCAATTAGGCTGAGTTATTATGGGCTTTAGGAACTACAAAATGATTGAATGTTAGTAATGCAGCAATACTCAGCATTGCAGTTCTATGGGTTTGTCATCTTTCCCGCCCAGTGGGGCACCTGAGACAATGAGAGAAGGACACACAACTCCTGCATTCCAGCAAGGGACCGGTTAATGCACTGGTACAGGAATCTAGGGCACTTTGATAGAGATAAACTAAATGTCTCCGAAGGACATAAGAGTTTCCTTTCGGTGTTCAATGTCCACCCTCCTATGTGCAAGGGAGGGATTTGGGTCATTTGGCTTAGGAGAGTCCCTCTATGCTGGAACCGCCTTCGGATACTTCCCCAAAAATAATGCTTCCACATCTCTCAACTGTTGCCAAGTAAGCAGTCAGTGAGCTATCTACTACTCAGTTCCAGGGAGCAGTCAGTGAACGTGCAACCTGCCACTGAAGAAGGAGGCCAGAGGCCACAAGCTAATCCTTCAGGTACTCGGCAGATTGAGCACTAGACCACTGATCTTAGATGGGCATGTGGGTGGCTGACCCATAATTGGCCCAAGGTGAAAAGACTGAGGGTCTAGAGGCCAATCTCAGCCTCTGAGCACTCCCAAGCACATGGTACAGTTCTCTGCACAGAGTAAGGGCTCCATAAATACTATTAATTGATTGATTCTGGGGCTGAAGGGGACCCCTGGGCCTCCATCAATCTCTCCCTGCAGGAATTAAATGTTCCTGGGGGCCGAGCCAGGAGAAGGAAGCAATCCAGCACTCCCTGGTCATTCACATCTTGGATTCCCGTCTCTCAAGAGGACATTATCTTTGCTGGTTCTTTGAAGCCCTGGGATTCTGGATCCCCATGGTTCCCATATTAGAGAAAAAAATGTAATTTTCCAAATCTAAATCTTCTTCTCCCTTGAGAGACCATGCCAGGCAAGTAAGCCTGGCTTGCCAACTCAGCGCTTAGTATAGTGTCTCACAACATAGTAAGTACTTAACAAATGTCATAATAATAATAATCAATATTTATTGAGTGCTTACTGTGTACAGAGCATTGTACTAAGCTCTGGGGAAAGTATGATTCAACAGAGTTGGTAGATGTGATCCCTGCATATAAGAAGCTTCCATGTATCCAGAGCAAAGCCAACCTGGGTTGGGTCCTCCTCCCCCTCCCCCAACCCCGTTTAAAAGGAAAGCCCTAGGATGCCTCCCTACCGTGGGCCGCTTCCAGACAATGCCTCGCGTGTGCGGTGAGTAGGGTCCCAGATCCTTAAACCCTAGAGCCGAAGGGCATGCCGGAAATTCCACATCCTTAAACAGAGTTCCTGACTTCAGGCATTGCTTCCTCAGGGCTTCAAAGTCCTGGTTCAGGTACTTCACGGCGTTCCAAATGGAGCCAAGCCCCTCCGATTCGGCATGCTGTTTGGACACTCTGGCTGCAGAAGCTGCCATGGCTGCCAGACGGGCAGGACAGAGCTGTTGTGACCACGCACAGCTTGGTCCCTCTAGGAAGCAAACGGGAGGATGTAAAGCAGAGGCCTGGAAGAGGAGGAGCAAGTAAACATTACACTGGGGCCCTGGGCACCTAGGGAGCATGAATCACAGACCAACACATCCCTGAAGCAAATATGTACTCAATATCAAAGGAAGGGGAAAGAGTCAGGCACCTGCTGGGATGGAATCTGCAGGACCAACTGCTCGGGCCCTCCATTATGCTGATTGGTCTAAGAGCTTTTCAGGGCCCTATCCCAGAGCAACACATGAAAACTCCATTAAGTGGATCATTTCCTCCTTGAGAGGACACCATGTTCCACTCCCAGCTCCCTTACTGATTGGCATTTTTCTGAATGAGGCAGGCTTGTGGTGAAGACTAGGAGAACTGGTTTTTCTAAGTCAGGACCCACATTTGAGGATTCTAGCTTTGAAAAGGAGAGACAGAAAGCCCCTTGGGGGTGTTGGCTTCCAGGAAATCCCAGCTCCTTGTAAAGTAGGGGAGGCAAGGGAAGCGAATGTCTGGGATCATAAGTGGGGGGGGTACAGCCATACAGGATTATAGTGACTGACAACCCTCTCCCCATCCATCCTAGGTGGGGAGAATATATATCTCAGGTGAAAGAGTCCTTTCACAGTCCTTTCATTCCTAGGCACAGGAATGAATTGTCATTGACATCCACTGTCCAGTGCTGCCCAGCTGAGAAGTGACCATAAGGGAAAACTGGAAGAGGAGAGGAAAGGAGATCATTTGGTTCACTTTGACACATTTTTGTTGCATTTATTGACATTTTCCCATGACCCACTGAAGTCCTAGAACAAAAATTTGTTTCCTCAGGTAAGTCCCTGAGTCTGGAGAGGGACTGTTACTGACAAGGTAATATGATGTCCTGTTGGCTGAAGAGTTTTTCTGAGGTTCTGGGGAATACAGGTCTTGCCAACTTGAAGGCAGATTTCACATTTTAAAAAATCCAATAATATCCATTAATCATGAAAGGGTTTGGCCCCTCCCATCCGGGTTACCAGGATTTATCTGTGTGAATAAAGCGACTGTATTTTCTGAAGTTGAAAATGGCAGGGAAACTGATCAGTGGATCATAGGGACTGAGTTCTTTCCCAACCCTACTGCTGATTCCTAGCTGAATGGTTTCCAGAGAAGGGCTGCAGCAGCAGTAAGGACCTGGGGATCTGGAAGGGGTGGCTACACTTGCCTCCCGTTGTTTTTTATCTTCTTCTGATGCTTCTCAGCTCTGCACTGAGCGTGCCTCTGTGTGTGTGTGTGTGTGTGTGTGTGTGTGTGTGTGTATGGGGGGGGTGAACCCATCCTCCCCCTACCCCCTGCACAGCTACCTCTATCTCTCACTCTCATTTGGCAGTTTTTCTATTTAGTGGTTACCACAGGGAAGCAGCAGGGTCTAGAGAACACAGTTTGGGGCAGGAGTTGGTGGACTTTGGTTTTAATGTCAGCTCAGCTATTCGCCTGTTCTAAGACCATAATCAAGTCTTTTAAGTTCTCTGTTCCTCAGTTTCCTTGTCTGTAAAATGGGATGAATACCTGTTCTCCCTCCTGTGAGGCCCACTTGGGATAAGGATTGTGTCTGGACTGATTACCTGTATCCATCCTCAGTGCTCAGTGCACTTGGAACAACAATTAATCAGTCATTTATTGAGCGCTTACTATGTGCAGAGCACTGTAATAAGGGCTTGGGTGAGTACTATTCAACAGAATTAGTAGGCATGCTTCCTGCCCATAATGAGTTTAAGTCTACTTGGAAATACCACTATTATTATTATTATTATTAAAACCATTGCATACCAGACAGTTATAAAAGACTTTATGATTCACTTCCCTTCAATTATGCCACTTTCATGTTACTGTTACTTCTATCCCAAATGCCACCTAAAATAACTTTTTCTCCCTTGGAAATCTTCACCCCTTAACCACTTTCAAAGAGGGTCACAACTGTGTTGTTCATAAGGTGTTGATAATTTATTTTTATCTACCTCGTCCCTTCCCACCCTAAACAAACTGGTCTTGGTGTCTGTGTGTGTGTGTGTGTGTGTTTGTGTCCCTGTTAATGTTGTGTCTGGGTGTATGTCTGCTGCTCTGACCTATGTGTATCTACCTTTTTATTTCAATCTTTCTCTCTCAATGTTTCTACGACACTCCGTCTCTTTAGACCTCCTTCTCCCTCATCCGCTTTTTATTCCTTTCCCACCAATGCCGCCAGAACCTTGGTGGCTCCCACGCTTGTCAGAATGGGCCTCATCCCATTTGGAGCTCCAGAAAATAAGGTCATTTTACCTTCTAGAGGAAGGTGGTTGAGACTCTGCCTCTATCTTTTCAGATAGGCAGCCAGTGTGGAAAAGTTTGTCCCTTGCCTGTCTCAGTCAATCCAGAGAGCGGTCACGGACATGGCATATCCACACAGTGAAGGAAGAGAGCTCTTTTTCAGATAGAAAATCTCCAAAATTCAGTTTAGGAACTGGGGGACTCGCCTTGAAAATAGCTTCTGACTCACAGCAGGATTTTCCTAATGGGAACTGTCTCAGTCTACACCTGAAGTGGCAGTCTCCTCCTCCTCCTCTTCCTTTCCATCTGGGGTTCCAAAATGCCTGCTGCCTTTCCCTGACCGTTGTTATTCTCAGCCAAGTTCCTCCTGGAATGTCCAATTCTGCACTGTCACTTCTGCCACAAAGATAAATAGCTCCAACTGTGCCTCAAGGCCTGTGTGTGTTTTTCAGAACAATTAAAGTTTGCAAAGCTCACCAAAGGGCTTGAGAACAACTCTAGAAAAGGGCTGGGTGGATGCTGGAAAGTAGGAAACCCCCTGGGGAGCTAAGAGAGGTGATTTTGAAGCTCCTTTTAGCTCTGAGATGCTACGATTCTCTGTACTGGAGCAGTTTTAACGTTAGTAGTGTTGGGAGGGAGTCAAAGAGAAGTGCAAAATTATCTATCATCCTGTTTTATACTGGACAGTCCAGTTTTCAGCTAGCCTGTCCTCTGTCCCAGTATTGATACTGCATGGGGCATCTCTATGTCTGATCATTTTATTTTAAACAACCAATCTCGGCATCTATCGCCTCATCCCACAGTTTGAAAATCGTGTCCATGTTTACAGGATCCTGGGGGAAAATGAAACAGCAATGGAGAAAGGGAAATGGTCAAGGATCAACCCAAAGCCACCCTATAGGCAGTACAGTACTTCGGCACCAAGCAAACTACAGAGGATTCAAGTCTGCCATGCCAGCAGATGGTCCATTCCCAGTTCTCTACACTCACAAAAGATTCTAAATATGAGACACTGAGAAATTCTGCTTGATGCAGGCACCAAAGGAACACAAAGCAATAAGGACTCTGGGGGACTCTCCTGTCCCTATCTGGAGAAAGAGCAGCCACTGGGCAACTTTGGAGGGTGTCACCAGGTCAGTTTTTATGGGATTTGATGAAGCCTTCCTCCAAATCGGTCCACCTAATTCCAACTCTGTCATACTGTCACCCCCAAGCACTTTGTACAGATTTCTGCACACAGTAAAGGCTCAATATATATGACTGATTGATGAATTACCCTACAAGCAGTCCTGGGAGAAGGCAGGTCCTGGTTTCCTGACTATATACCAGGTGAACAAGTCAGAGATTAGTACAGTGCTCTGCACATAGTAAGCGCTCAATAAATACTATTGAATGAATAGGCTGGGTTTGCTGAGAGGAAGATACTGACACAGAAGCACCACCTACAGGTAGTGGAGACAAACTAATATCAAAATTGGAATCCAATTTCAATGGGCAGAACAACTTGGAGGTGCCCAGGATTGCTATCCAAGAACCTCCCCTACCACGGGGCCCTGAAGAGAGGGAATTACTCCTATCTCAAGACCAATCGACTCCGCTATAGTAAAGCCAGAGTGGGGAGAAGTGGCAGCAGTGACGGCAGCATAATAGATTCCAATTTGGCTTTTGCCGCAGAAGACTGAAAGTGGGGCCACTTAGCAATATTATTATGGTACTCGTTAAGCGCTTACTATGTGTGGAACACTGGTCTAAGCACTGGGGTAGATACAAGTTAATCGGGGTTGGTCAGAGTCCCTGTTCCAAATTGAGCTCACAGGAGGGAGAGAAGCCATTGAATCCCCATTTTATAATCTCTCTTAGGGCCCAAATTAGCCATCTTGTGTTTATTATTATTATTATTATTATGGTATTTATTAAGCACTTACTATGTGCCAGGGACTTTACTAAGTGCTGGGGTGAACACAAGCAACTGGGTTGGACACAGTCCTTGTCCCAATATGGGGCTCACCGTCTCAATCCCCATTTTACAGATGAGGTAACTGAGGCACAGAGAAGTGAAGTGACTTGCCCAAGGTCACAGAGCAGACAAGTGGCGGAGCTGGGATTAGAACCCATGATCTTCTGACTCCCGGGCCCGTACTCTATCCACACCACCACGCTGCTTCTCAATACACCATGAAAATATGGAATTAGAAATTCCATTCAGATTCCCAGTCAATTGAAGGTATTCACTGAGCACTTGCTGTATGTAGTGCACTTTACTAACTGCTTGGGAGAGGGCAACAGAGTAACTAGATGTGACCCCTGACCTCTAGTTAGATCTACATAATTATCAAAGTCAGGATTTAATTAATACCCCATAGTAGTATTAATTATTTTTGGATATTGATATATTAAAATAAATAATTTAAATTATTTATTAACTGTGGTTTGATCATAACAAAAAATACTAAAGTTGAGATCACTGAGGTATTATTGAGATTCAACCTATAAAGACACAAGTGGATAAACTTTCTACCAGAAGTCAAACACCACGTATTTTAACCACGTAGGTTGGCAAATGGGTTAAATCTAAAATAACCCCCAATTAAAATAGAGACTAAGTTAGTTTGCTCTATCTTCCTTTTTATCCCGGGTGTAGCTTAAGTAGAGTTAAGTATATGACTGTATGAAGTTCCTTTCCTGGTAGGCCTCAAAAAAACCCCACAAAACAGGCAGGGAGACACTTCACAGCCAAAAAGTGCCAACTCACTGACTTCCCTTTGCTCAACACTCAGAAGAATTTGGCTCCAAAGTCGGGGGGTGGGAGGGCGGGGAGGAGAAAAATGGAGCTTTCCCACAATCGGCAGAGAAGCCAGCCTCCTCCTAGAATATTCCAAATAATTCTGGAGGAAACTTTATCCTTTTACCAGTCCTGTGACCTAGTTGTCTAGCACAACTAATCCTGGCTCTCCCACTTCTCTGCTGTGTGCCCTTGGACAATTCATTAACTTCTCTGTGCCTCATAATTCATCTGGACATGGACTGTGTCCAGCCTGCTTAGGTTGGATCTATCCCAGCACTTAGTACGGTGCCTGGTACATAGTAACCATTTCAGTGACATTAAAAAAAAATCCCAATTGAGAATACCAGACTAACAGACATGTGACGTTACATGCATTACACTGGACCTGCAGCATATGTAAAGATATCAGCTGAACTACTCTTGGCATCTGTAAAATGGGGATTAACTGTGAGCCTCACATGGGACAACCTGATTACCCTGTATTTACCCAAGTGCTCTGCACACAGTAAGCACTTAACAAATACCAACATTATTATGAGAAGCAGCGTGGCTCAGTGGAAGGAGCACGGGCTTTGGAGTCAGGGCTCATGAGTTCGAATCCCAGCTCTGCCACTTGTCGGCTGTGTGACTTTGGGCAAGTCACTTAATTTCTCTGTGCCTCAGTTCCCTCATCTGTAAAATGGGGATTAAGACTGTGAGCCCCACGTGGGACAACCTGATTCCCCATGTCTACCCCAGCGCTTAGAACAGTGCTCGGCACATAGTAAGTGCTTAACAAATACCAACATTATTATTATTATTAAGTTCCCCCGGCCCTTCTGCTTTGTTCTTGAGTCCCTCCCAGGTCCCTGTGAGCAGAGAGTACAGGCACCACATCCAAACCACAGAACTGGACAGTAGGAGCCTAGGCAGAGTAGGGCTGAATGTTTAAAATAAAATTACTGGAGTAAAGCGTGCTGGCAATACTGATAATAAATAATTATTGTTCTATTTGTTAAGTGCTTACTAAATGCCAACCACTGAACTAAGTACTGGTTTACAAGGTAACTAGGTCAAACACAGTCCCTATCCCACATGGGGTTAATGATTATCCATGTCCATAGCCATACTGGACAGGGAAAGAACTGTTGAAAAATGAATAGTATGTTATAAAACCAGACAAAAGCCCACCCTATCAGGAGCAATAGTGTGGCTTATAGCAGGAACAACCCCCCCCTTCTCAGTGCCTGAGCAGAGCACTTTGTAATTATAGCTTCCTCCCTGCAAGGATGCCTGCTAGACCTACTGAGGGTCCTGAGGCCAGGATCACAATTTTCCCTTCTTTTAATGGTCTGTCACACTTAGGACAGAGCTTTATACCCAAAAGAGAGCGAACCTGGTTGATGCTATTGACTTTTGTGTACATAACTGCCTTCCTCTCCTCCCTGTCCTATTTCACTCACTCTTTCTTTGTTGTTCCCCCCAACCCTTCTCTATTAGGGCTCACCTCCTGCCCGCTTCACTTTCTATCTCTTTCCTTCCATGATGAAGAAGATTGAAAAGTTAAATACCACCAAAACTGGTTTTCAGGCAAAGAGTGGAGGTAAATGGATATACCAACCTATTATCCTTCCCCACAGCTAAACGCATACTGAAGCAGCATGGCCTAGTGGACAGAGCACGGGCCTGGGAGTCAGAAGGACCTGGGTTCTAATAATAATGGCCACAGAAAGAAAACAAAATCTTGAGAATCAATAGCTGTAGATACCAAAACTTCAACCTGGCCTTTTTAGTTGCAACCAATGGAAAACTGGGCTTGTTCCCTGTTCTGAAGCAACGATACAACATTTTGCCACTGGGTGGGGTTACAACAATATTACATACAGAAAATTTTATCCCTAGCAAAACAGTTTCTAAGCTTTTCATCTCCTATGGGATCTACTTCTTGGGGTAGAAAGAGGCAGGTGAAATCGGGAAATGGCTGGGAAATCGCTGGGAAATCATTGGGAAGTGTAACACTAAGGCCAAGCCCATGGGCCAGGGTATTGTTTAGGGAACCTGTACCTCATGTCCACCTTCCCCGCTAAAAGCAGACTGGGCTTTGGTCACCCCCAAGGACAAGGCTCACGGATGGGGTGGGGTCCAGGGCTCTGCTCTGGTTGTGAGTGCACCACCTAGGTTCTCTTGGGTTCTGGGAGCACTAGAGCTGTCCAGGCCCACACTTGTCGACTGTGTCCCGAGAAGCAGTTTGGCTTAGTTCCCGAGAGCACCAGTTTGGGAGTCAGGCACCTGGATTCTAATCCCTGCTCTGTCTTTTTCCTACTATGTGACTTTGGGTAAGTCATTTCAATTCTCTTGGCCTTAGTTTCCTCATTTGTAAAATGGGGATTCAATGCCTCGTCTCCCTCCTACTTAGACTGCGAGCTGCGGGTGGGATGGGGTTACATCTGACTTGATGATCTTGTATTTACCCCCAGAGCTTAGGACAGTGTTTAGCACATAGTAAGCTCTTAACCAATACTAGTTTAAGGGGATTTCAATCTGTTCCAAACAAGGACTCAGAGTTGGGCTGGGAGGGTCTTGGATCCCTGTTTGAACTGGATTCCAAGGTTGATCCTAATTAATTGATAATATTTGGGTATCCTTATACCACCAGACAGGGTAGGAAAAATCACCCAGCTTTCTAGGGTCCTACAGACACCATATGTCCAGGTCAAATAAGCACTGTCCCAGGCTCACTATAATTTCAGCCCTCGCCCTACATCAGCCTTTAGAAGAGGAGAGAGGATCAGCCTTTAAGAAAGTCATTCACTAGACACTTTCTCTATGTTAGATTTCAAAAGAAGGGCCACCCAAGGTCCCCATCCTACTGGGCTTCACCCAAGTCCCCCAGCTGTGGCCTGTGAGCCAATATATGGTCAGAAAAGGTTCCTTTGGACCTAATCATTCCCTCTCTACCTCTGCTAGGGTCCTGCAGATCTCCTTCCACTCTGCCATGCATTTTTATTGCACAATATCTGGGACAATGACAGTTAGAGCCAGTTTTTGGGCAAGTGACCTGGTCAGTCCCTAGGGCTACCAATTATTTTGTAACAAATACTGTATCTAATAAGAGGGAAAAAGACACTTTTTCTGTTTCTTTTTCCAGGATGCTATGCCACTATTATGCCACTGAAATCATTAGGGGGTGTACAATGGCACTGCAATCAGTTACACATCATCACAAATATACTTTTTTTTCATCCAATAGGCCCTTGGACTGTGAATAAATAATTTAAAGTTCTTCATATACTGTTTCACAGAGCCACCAAATGCCTAGCACAGTCTCTGATTACAAATAGGTGAGTGGGAATGAATAGGGGGGCCAAGGGGGGACGACAAGACATTGAAACCTGAAGGGGACTGATTTTATCTGTGCCAAATGACTGAGAAGCCTATGTAGGAACTATGTAAACTTTGCTCATTCGCATTGTGATCCTCCTGACTGACCAATCCCCTAGGACCACCAAGGAGCCCAGCTCCAGGTTGGCGTCAGAAGGAAGAGAACCACATTTCCAAGACGTGACTCAGTCCAAAAAAAGCCCTGCTCCTCTAGAGGGCCCCTCAAGGCCCTGGAAAGGGAGCCCAGACCCTGGGTCCAAGAGAGCTCTCTAACGTTCTCCATATGCTGAGGGTCATTCTTCCCAGTGCCAAAGGGAAGGGAAGGCAGTTTGGGGTATCCATGCTGCCTGGCGGACTATCCCCTCGTGACTACCCAACCCTCACAACTATGGGATAAGGCAGGCTTGGTAGGGTTCTATTGGCTCTCTAACTCACCTCTGGCAGGGACTGACCCCGCCCAACTGCTTTCTAGGGTTGCAAGCTGTATTTTCAATAACTTGGCTCTAACACACAGGAAACCAGCAAAAATACCTCTGACAAGGTTGGGTTTTATATTGCCAAAAACCACTGGGTGTTTGTACTTGAAATAGCTCCCCTAGAAGGAACTGTAGGAAGACAAGGAGCAGGGCAAGAGCAAAGCAAGAGGTCTATTGGAAATAGAGCAAAAGTTCAGAAGAGACTCCTGTCTTCCCTTCCGAGGAGACAGGAGTGTGTGGTGGCCAGTAAGGCAGTAGGTACAGACAGCATCCTACCCCAGAGGAATAACAGGAAACGACTAAGCCCAGAACAGCGTATGGGGCAAGCAGGAAACCCACCTCTACCGAGCCTAGTAACAAAGCGAACAACATTAATTGCCTCTTAGGCCAGCTGCCGACATTGCGCAGCCCCTCTATTCTCAGTTTCAATCCCAACCTCTTCGCTGAGTCCATAAGCCTTTCCCTCAGCAACTCCAATAGCTGCGAGCAGTGGGCTGGGCAGGTCTGCTAATCCCCAACCCTCTTGCCTAGGCTGTTTTACCAGTTACTTAGGTTACCAACAGTGGGAGGGACTGAGTCTAAAGTGGGACCGAGTGTAAAAATGACCAGATTTTAAAAGGGATGAAAGTTCAAAGAGGCAGAGCTTTCTTGAGTGTGGCCTAAGGTCCAAACATACTGGGTCGAGAGACGCATGGAGAAAAACCACGGGAAAAGATGGGAGAATGAAGGGTAAAAAAGGCACACATAATAAATAATAATTACGGTAATTGTTAAACGCTTACCATGCACCAAGCACTGTTCTAAGTGTTGGGGTAAATACATGTTAGTCAGGTTGGACACAGTCCCTGTCCCATATAGGGCTCACACTCCAAATTCTCATTTTACAGATGAGGTAACTGAGGTCCAGAGGAGTGAAGTGACTTGCCCAAGGTCACACAGCAGATATGTGGCAAAGCTGGGATTAGAACTCATGACTTTCTGACTCTCAGGCCTGTGCTCTATCCATTAAGCTATGCTGCTTCTATGCTGCTTCTTACACATCACTGTGAGAGCCAGACATACATACCTATATGCACACCACTAACTAGAGGGAAACCTCACAAATCAATCTCAATGGGCAGATCTTGACAATCACTGTGCAAGGTATTAGGCTGATTCTTTCACCTTACTATCATCATCTGGTAGGGCACAGAAGAAAAAAAAGCAAAAGGCACAGTTACGTCACCACATTAATTGATTGATTACACAAAGCAGTGGTGAGCTCATCTGCAGAACACTGCATGCAGTTCTCAGCACTGCATCTTGGGCAGGACTTCAAGCTGTAGAGGCAGCCAAAATGATTACGAGATGGAAAAGCTTCCAGAGCAGAAAAATGGAATAGATTAGGATATTTGAATCTGGAATGACACAGGCTAAGAGGGGACATGATTGAAATCTTAAAAACTATGAAGGATGTATGCAGGGCAAACATGAAATTGTTATTCACCAAATCCCTCTTCACCAGGACAAGTGCCTCCTTTTGTAGCTTGAAGGAAACATCTCCTCAATCAGCAGGTGGTAAATATAGGGAATCCATAATCCTTTCAGAGAGTTCCACCAGCCAACAATATTACTAGGTTCAGATATGTGCCCTTCATCTGAAATTATGGTTACAAGCTGATTCCAGTGCCTCCTTTCCTCCTCAGCAGGAATCCCCGCCCCTGTGAGACAAACCCTTCCGTCCCAATCTTGCTGCAATCTCATGGAAACAATGAATCCTGAAAACTCTTCACAAAAGGAGAAAAAAAAAAATCCAACTAAATAACAACTCTGGAATTCAGAGAGGCCTCCCAGTCCCCCTGGGCTGGAGATTGGATCACGTGGCCAGGGGAGGGAGGGGATGCAGAGAGGAGGAATTCCTGAATCCTGCATCATAGTCTCATCCACTAGCTGGAAAACTTCAAAGTAAGGTGGCGGGGGCCCTCTGGGTATATACTAAGAAGGGAGGACCCTGTGGTGATTCGATAACTAGGATCACAGTTAGTTGGTTCCTACAGTGAAAAGATGCTGGCTGGCCACCAGTGTGGGAAATAAAACATCCTCTCCCTCTGCTTCTAGCACTCCCCCTGGTAAGACTGCAGAAATGGGAGCCCCACCCCTCCCAGCATGCAGATCTCTAGGTCATCAGTCAGAGAAAATAAGCAACACAGAAGAATCCTGTCTGCAGAAAGGGGTTCCCCTGCCTGCAGAGCCCTTTGCTGATTGTTTACATAGCCACAGTTCAAGAGGAGCTCATGGCTGTGGGCCAGATGACTGGTTGGCTTGGATGATGATGACTTTTTCCAACTCACTGCACTCAGGGGTTAATGAGTTATTCACTCTGGTGGCTAAACACGGGTATAATTCACTGGAAATGCATGTGTGTATGTGTGCGTGGCTGGCTGGGGCTGATACAGCCTGTGGAATGACTTATTTGTTCACACACACACACACAAACACAGACATACGCTTATAATAATAATGTTGGTATTTGTTAAGTGCTTACTATGTGCAGAGCACTGTTCTAAGCGCTGGGGTAGATACAGGGTAATCAGGTTGTCCCATGTGAGGTTCCCAGTCTTGATCCCCATTTTACAGATGAGGTAACTGAGGCACAGAGAAGTTAAGTGACTTGCCCACAGTCACACAGCTGACAAGTGGCAGAGCCGGAATTCAAACCCATGATCTCTGACTCCCAAGCCTGTATTCTTTCCATTGAGCCACGCTGCTTCTCACATATGCTTATGTGTGTGTCTAGCAGAGTTGGGCAGCAAGAGCCACTGCAGGTGATGTGTGTGCATGTGGGGGACAGAACAGGAAGTGTGTGGTGTATTTACGGTGGAGTGGATGGACAGACAGGCTTGTTGCTACAAGCTGATGTTGACTTAAGAGACAAAGAAGCTCAGGCAGAGGGCTAAATGCTACCAAATACCCAGATTTAGGGTGCTTTTTAAGTATTCCCACCTTAACCAAGAGAGTGTGAGAGATCAATTTTGAGGACTTGTGGGTAAAACGGGAGGCACATAGTTCCTTTGCCAGGTATCTAAACCCAGTTCTTGGTTTGACTTGCTCAAACCCAGCTCCCATCACCTGAAAACTATTAATTGACAAGAACGAGAAATTCAGGCAGCCGGGGGTACCAACCTCCCCCAAGTGTGCCATACACTATAGAAGGGTGGCAGGAGAAGGAAGGGAGAGGTGTCAGAAAGCAGGGGAGAATGCATTGGCCATATCCTAGGAACCTAAAGATATCAACCCAGATAAAAACCCCGCTGACAAGAAATTGAATTCACATTTTCTTTCCTTTCTATTCCCATGGAGCGTGGCTTTCATAAAATCCATCTGTGGGGAAGCAATGAGGTTAAGCTAAAAATGACGAGATGACTGCCTCAGGCAAAACGGTCACCGATTTTCAGTTCCATCCCACTACCTTAAAAGCTTCTAGTGGGGTGCATGAGGATTCTGTTTTGGCTGGGGTGGCAGGGCGAGTGATGCAGCAGCTGCAGCAGCAACAGCAAAGAAACTTGTCTTCCTCAGCAGTGGCAAGACCGTAGCTGTCATGGCCACTTCCCAACCATATCCAGGAGGTTTCTGAGGGCTCCACCAAGACGGAGTGGTGCTGCTGCACTCAAAACCTCCAGGATATTTCTGCCTTTGATGGGAGTCTTGAGAGTGGCAGAGGAGGCAGCAGCAAGGAACCCCACAGCTAAGTTCTGGAGGGCAACAACAATGGAGGCTGAGGTGAGAATTTTCTGGGTGACCATCTATATGTTTTTGTGTGTTTCTTTGGGTATTTGGGATGTACCTGTCCCCCAGTTCCTTGCTGTTCCATCATTCCTCTCTTTGTTCCCCACCATATGCCTGTCTGGCTCCCCTCCAGGGAGACATACAACAAGGAAGACAGGAATCCATAATTCAGATTTCTTCAATTCCCTTGGCTAGTGGGATCCTCCTTCTCATCTCTCCTGTCACCAGCCTCTTGTTCATGCCCTCCCTTCTGCCTGAAACACCATCCCCCTTCTCATCTGAAGGAATACTGCTCTTGACAACTTCATAGTCCTTCTAGAGTCACAACTTCTCCCCATCCTATTTCCCAACTGCCACTCCGGCACTTACACATTCACCGTAGCACTTGGGTTCTCATCTTTATATTCTATTGCTTCCTACTATTTGTAATTCATTTTAGTTTCTGTTTCCCCAGCTAGACTGGAAGCTCCTTAAGGGCAAGGATCATGTACACTGATTCTATATACCCTCCTGGACACTAAGCGCAGTGCTCTGCACAGACTAGGTGCTCAGTAAGTACTGTGAATTTATTTTGCTGATAATGAATCCTGGAACTCACTTTGGCCATAAAGGATAGGAACGCAGTGACTTTAGGAGTACTTACATAAGTTACTGGGCTAATAAAG
Organism: Ornithorhynchus anatinus; assembly: GCF_004115215.2. NCBI lineage: Eukaryota > Metazoa > Chordata > Mammalia > Monotremata > Ornithorhynchidae > Ornithorhynchus > Ornithorhynchus anatinus. Next base: position 6,546,839 of record NC_041746.1, on the reverse strand, counting down.
AGTGGGTCTTACCCCCCTTCATCCCCCCCCCCCCCACCTGCCTCAGGACATCCCATTAAGCCCAGATGTTTCAGGGATAAAAGTCCTGAGTACATGCAGTAATTTAACCCTTGTTGAAGCCTGCAGCCTTCACCGACACAGGAAGGATTGAATTGAGCAGGCCTTTGGGGGCAGACAGCACCCGTCCAGGACAGGGAACTGCAGCTGAGCCTGGGGACCAGAGCCTCTGGATCTTTCAGGATGTTGCTGCTACTATCAACAAGCAAAACAGCAAGGAGAAATGTGGAGCAGAGCTCCAACTGGGGAGCAGGATTTTCCCCGATCTGCCCATGGCTTGAGTGGAGACAGGGAGTAGGACATAAGCATTTGGGGGTCTTGGCTTCTTGGAGCTTTTTGTCCCAAAGAGGCAGGGAATATGGGGACCCGGCCAGGCGCTCTGGGGGAGATGGGCACAGCCCTCTGAGCCAGCTGCAGCACCGGTCTCAGCCCCGGCGACTGCTCAGACTGTTATTAGCTATAGAGGTTTCTGCCTGGCACAGTACGTGGTGCAGTTTGGCATGCAGAAAACTACCCTGAGTCAGGCTAAAAGCAGGGCAGAGTTGCAAGCAGAAGCCACACCCATCCCTTGCCTCATGAGGCTCCTTTTTTCCTGTTTCGATGAATCATCGGAGCTCTGGCTCTGAAGAGCCCTGCTGTTTGCTTCGGGTTTCAGCTGTTTTCCCCCACTGAGGAGCAGGAAAGTGGAGATCCCCACTTCTCACACACCTTTGAGGAGATCCACCTGGTCAGCAGCAGCAACACTGAAAGGAAACCATGTCAGGAATTGCAGCCAAAGTAGCCAAGGACAGAGAAGCGGCGCAAGGGCTCGGTACCCACCAGAAGGCCATCAAGTACCTCAACCAGGACTATGAATCTCTGAAGAGCGACTGCCTGCAGTCGGGGAAGCTCTTCCAAGATCCCTCTTTTCCTGCCATCACCTCTTCCCTGGGATTCAAGGAACTGGGACCGAACTCCAGCAAAACTCAAGGCATCGTCTGGAAGAGACCGGCGGTAAGAAAAGTACCGGTGGGAAGTGCAGGCGAGCAGAGGCACAATGGAGGAACGGTAGTGGGAAGGGAAGGGGGGGGGGGCACACAAAGGAGGGGCAGCTGGGGAATTCCTGGGCTGGGGAACCGAGAGCTGCCAGGAGGGGCTGAGGAGGCGGGATGGCAAATCCTGTGGTCCCTCCGCTAAGGCAGAACCCACAGGCTGCTGGAAAAAGAGAAGGGAAAGAGGCCCGAGTGAGGATGGCTGTGAAACAGAGGTGTGCTTTACTGCCGCATTACAGAAAGAATGAGAAGCTGTACAGCAGAGCTCAGCTTTCTAAGACATCTGGAGAGCAGGCTACATACACATAGGCTGAGCTGGCCTGGCAGTTGGCTGCAGGGAGTCTTTCTCTATGCAAAGAGCATTCTGAGGCTCCCAAGGGAAGCCTGGATTCCAGGAGGCCTTGGAGTTTTGCAGGAAGGCACATGTGTTCTTTCCTGCACAACACAAAGCTAGGACTTGCTCCCTAAGGAAGCCAGGATATCGATTGCAAATCCCATTAATGCAGCCTGAATTAGCAGTGAGTTCCCAAGGACCCTGGATCACTTGTCTGAGGACCAGGATGCTGCCCTGCAGCTTGGAACCATTCTGGTCCAGAATTATTGTGGCGATTCAAGAAAAAGGTGAAAAGGAAAAGACCAGAGAGCTATCAGGACATTTCAGGCTCCACTTCAAATAAGGGATAGTTGAGGGTTGGTTTGTTTGTAACTATGTTGTTAAGTACTTTAAGTAATTTCTGTGCTGGCACTGGATAAATCTGGGAAGCTAAGAGACCCCAGCAGATATGTTCTATATCACTGTTCTTCCGGACTTTGCGGCTTGTTGCTTCTCTCTGGGGTCCAGGGCCTGCCGCCATCCTTCTACCCATGTTTAGGGAAGAACCTGCTTCCCCAATCTAGTTGTCTTGTAGGTTTCAATCAGTTGTAGACAGAGAAGGTCCAGCTTCCTTCTCCTCCCGTTCCCTGAACTCCACACTACCTCTAATGCCACCAGAGTTGATAAAATGCCCCTTGCCTCCTTTCTTTTTCCGACTCCTCGGCTGGCCCACCCTGGGCTCTCTTCCTCCCTAGGCCTCTCCAGTTTTCCCAGTCATTAGCCATTTTCCTTCTTCTTACGCAACCGCGATCAAATCGGGTTGGATCCTCACACATGGAAGGAGCCATCTCTCACGCAGGTCATTACTGGCTCAGTGCCCTGGGTGCTCAATGGAATCACAACTGCCAACCCAGGATTCTATGGAGCCCAGTTACACTGGCTTTCCCACCATTTTTCTTCCCTAACCACTCAGTCACAAAGGAATTTCACCCTTCCTGTACCTCGAGCTGATTCAGCAAAGCTGAGGTGAGGCGGAGAGTAGTTTGACCCCTATCATGCATGGGCAGGCCGACCTTCCATGACCTCTTACCTTTCAGCAGCTACTAACCCAAAGACAGGACCCTACTCACCCCGACCTTCCACTTTGGAGTCCTTTGTAAATGCAGGCACTGGTCCAGCTGAACCACTGCAACTGCCAACCAAATAGCTCTGTCCCTCTACAAAGGATGAAGCAGATAACAAAAATGCCGATAGATTCTGGAACCACATGGCAAAACCCTTCAGGGGTAAAGTGGCTGCCCAGCAGAGGGAGATCAATATGGTCTTCTTGGAAGGGGCTGGCTGAGTTGGTTTATTCAAGCAGCTGGTTGAGATCCAAACTGGAAGCCTCTCTGCAAAGTGCCAGTTCTGTACTAAGCAATTGGGAGAGTACAACAGAATTAGTAGACACAATTCCTACCCTCAAGGAGCTTAAAGTTTAGTGGAAGGGGGGTGTGGCAGGAGGCAGGGAGAACAATAAGGAAGCTAGTGCACTAGTCCAGCTGATAGGTGACGAGAACTCGAACCAGTGTTGCTGGGCCCTCAGTGAGGGAAGGAAGAAATGGATCTGTTAAATACTTCAGGTACAATAGACATAAGTGAATAAATAAATAAATGAACAAACATGAGCATTGAGGTGGTTAACGGGATGGCATAGTGGAAAGGCAAGGAGTCTAATCAGGGAAGGTTTCAGGTGATCTGAAGTGGTGACTGGGAGAAGAGAGTGTTGATAGTCAAAAAGGCACCTGGGCCCCTCATATTTTCACATTCACCTCCTCTCATTCAGGCCCCCCAACACACATAGTTCCCCCGACCCAAACGTATACTCTTCTCTGCCCCACCCTGAAGGAAGAATGGGAGTACTATGACTGCATTCATCTGGATAGGTAAGGATGATCCCACTTGCCTGGACACCCTGGGCCCCTGAAACAGGGAGCACCTGCTTCTCTGAACGAACCACCAGCCACCAAAGGCTAAGGGCCTCTATGAATCACCGAGGAAGATCCTCTAGGGGAGCGGAAAATTAAAGCTGAGGTCCAGATCAACCCTGACTAGAACAATCCCTAGGATGATAATTGGCCCATTGGGTTTGAGAATGCTTTGGCACTAACAGCACCATATGCCTCTTGTTCCCAGGAGATTTGTTCCAATCCCCAGTTTATCGTTGGAGGCGCTACCCGCACAGACATCTGCCAAGGGGCCCTGGGTAAGTGATTTTGAGAGATATAAGAACAGTGCTCCATCACTTAGTACAGTGTTCCAGAGTTTAGTACAATGTTTAGCAAATACCAGTTATTATTACTAGAACATCAGAAAAGTCATACTGGCTCGACACAGAGGCCTAACAGCACAACTTTCTGCTAGACATGTGGATGAACATTACGTGGGTTGCCTGGTCCCTGCATGCATCCTCAGTAGAAATAGGATGAGATGGAGAGGTGGTACCCCCACAAATGCCTTTGCTGTCAAAAGGCTGTTTTCCTTCCTGTTCTTCTTGCACCACTGATTCACCACCACTTCTCATTTCTCCCATTCTTACCACATAAGCCACCATCCAGGGCTTTATTTTATCAGGTCTTTCTGGGGCTCAACCCTGATACAGGCCAGAAACTTAGTCCAGAGCTCTGGACCTTAGTCCAGAGTCCTGGGACCTAGTAAGCCTCTGCAGGTGTGTGCTAAGCAAGTGTCCACAGTGACATGGTAGCGGCTGCCAAAGTAAGGATTAAGGAGGCACCGTTCGGTGACCTCTTTGATCAGTAGTACTGATTGAGTGCTTACTGGTGCAGAGTACTTTCACTACACACTTGAGAGAGTACAGAGTTGCTAGACATGTTCCCTGCTCACTTTACCGTCTAGAAGGGAAGACAAAGATACATTACAGATACGTACATAAGCGCTGTGGGGTTGAGAGTGGGGTGACTATCAAGTGCTTACAGGAACACATCCAAGTGTAAGGGTGATGCAGAAGGGAGAGGGGGTAGGGGAAAGGAGGGCTTAGTCGGCAAAGACCTCTTGGAGGAGATGTGATTGTAATTAGGCTTTGAAGACAGAGAGAGTGGTGGTCTGTTGGATATAAAAGGGGGAGTTCCAAAATGTTCTTGGAACTGTGGCACCTTAAGTTGCTGGGAGCCAGATGGGAGCAGGTGTGAGATGAAAGGGTCCAGGATGCTGTTCCTGGAATCAGAAACTCTGATTGTTGGCACTGTACCCCTGACCCCTTTAGTAACATCAGCCCAACAGTCTTCCTGCTTCTGCCTTCTGTCCCAGCAGTCCACCCGGCAGGGGGATGGTGACTCACTGAAACAAAAGAGGAAAGTATGATGCCCTCTGCTAAGCGGAAGTCTATCCACCGCAGGGCTTTTATTTTTTGCAAGGAAAAGTTGCTGTGGAGATTAGTGTTTACTGATCTGAATGTCGATGTGTCCTCCATGAAATAAATGTGACTACACCCTGGGGACGATGAATTACAAAGCAGAGCTGAGTCCCTGGGCTGAGTCAGGCCCAGAGCTGAATCTAGCCTGTGTGCAGGGGCCACTGGAACAGAACCCTTCCCCTATTGCTGAGGCTGCCTGTTCAGTGTAGTTGGTGTGTGGTGGGGAGGCTTGGGGGGAGAAAAAGGAACAGATTCACAGGGGAAATGGGGAGAAAAAATCATTAAATATACATTATCGAAAGAGTTCCAGAAAGGTGTGGGAATTCTATGAGGGAATGGATTGTGCCTACCTACTCTACTGCAATCTTCTCCCAAGTTTAGTACAATGCTCTGCATGGCCTAGTGAAAAGAGCAAGGGCCGTGGAGTCGGAAGACCTGGGTTCTAATCCCAGCTCTGCCAATTGCTTGTTGTGTGGCTTTGGGCCAGAGTTCCCTGTGCCTCAGTAAACACAACTGTAAAGTGGGGATTAAATACCTGTTCTCCCTCCTACTTGGCTGTGAGCCCCATACATAAGTGCTTAATACAGTGCTCTGAACACAGTAAGCGTCAATAAATATGACTGAATGAATGAAAGACAGGGACTTAATCCAACCTGATTAACTTGTATCTAACCCAGTGCTCAGAACACTGTTTGTCAGACAGTAAACACTTTGGTACCATAATAATAAAAATAATTGCTTGGCTGGGGTGGCTTGTTGAAGGCAAGAGGAACCTTGCCCAAAACACTCCCTTGCCAATGGCTTTCTCCTCCTAGGCCTCTGTTGCTGGGTGTTGGTTAGTCAGTCAGAAACTCCTGCCATATGATCAGGATGATTTCCAGTGGCTCAAAAGCATCAGTGGGAGACCCTTCTATTGCTGGAACATACTGGGACACTGCAAAAGGCCCCTCTCCCTACGATAGAAGGGCTCCTTCAGCTTGAAAGCGGCATGGAGACATAAGCCCATAAGCTTGTGTGAGACGTGACTTAGCCAAGACTGGAGTAAGAAGTCACAGCGTGAAGGTTGGTGGGAGGCAGCAGTAGAAGTCTCTACCACACCTCAACAGGCCATAACTACTTGCTCTGATCTAAGAGTAGTGTCTCCTTTCCGTCCTGTTCAGCCTCTTTTGAAACATTGCTGGGATCCCCCCGGCTACACACGCGCGCCCCTGTCAACAGAGCACAAATTAAGCGCTGAACCTAGTCCTTGGCTAAGCAGCTCCTGATGAATGAAAAGGGGCCTGCATTGCTGATTAAAATGGAAACCTGCAGAATGGGTAAAATGTGCAAAACCTCCCTGCCTGTGCTGGTCCTTGGCTGTGGCCCAAATGGCTCAAAGGCTCTGTCTAATGCCTAGTACACTCACTCTAAAAATACCAGAACAAAGCCTTTTATGGGAAAATTAGGGTTTCCACCTCCCACACTCTCTGGGGGTGCGGGTCAGTTAGGGGTGCCTGGTCTATTCTGGACAAATATGTAGATCAATTAACAGAGAAGGAGAGCAAATGAAGGCTGAAAATGGAGTCGGTGGAACCTGACTCAGTCAGAGGGGCCATGGAGAAGTTGGAAAAAGAATGGGATTTTTTTGTGCAGATTAACAATCACATTATTTTGGTTTCCCTTCTTTGCTAAACATCTGTTCTAGGACAGGCTAAGGATCCAAATTCCAAGTGAAAAAAAAAATATTTTTTATGATGGCATTAATTAACCATTCACTATGTGCCAAACATCTCACTAAACCTTGGGGAAGATTAAAGGTAATCAGATTGGATATAGTGTCCATCCAACCAGGAGCTCACAATCTCATTCCCATTTTCTAGATGCATAGAAAATGATAAGTGATTTGCACAAGGTCTCACAGCAGGCAAGTAGCAGGGATTAGAACCCAGACCCATGTTCTTTCTATTAAGCCACCCCTGCTTCTATACCTGGGAGAAAAATTTAAATAAAGGCATTTACAGTTCAAGAAAAGTGGGTTTTCTTTCACCATGTAGCTAAATGAAAGAGCACACAGTCAGGATCCTGGGTGCACACAGACAGGAAACTAAGTAACTAATAAGCTGTTATCTAGATTTTGCATTGCTCCAAGTCTGTCGTTTCTCTTGCCATTCCCAGCCTGCACTTTGGCCATTTCATTGCCTTTCAGCCCCTCCACTAGAGTACATTGGAGAAGCATGCAATGACAAAAAAAAATTTTTTTAAATCAATCATTGGTATTTGAGTGCAGCACTTTACTGTGCATTTAGGAGAGTACAATACAGTTAATAGACACAATCCCTGCCCTCAAGGACCTTACAGTCTCATAGAGAATTCAGATTAGGCTATTTGGCAGTGAGTATGCAGTTTAGAGGCAGCAGAGGTTGAAACTGGGGGTTAACAGGAGTTCTTGGAATTGTTGTGGTTCTCCGTTATTCTTGCCCGGTTCCAGAGTCCCACAGAATGAGGATTCCTGGGAAGGAACTGCTTCACTTTGTGACTACGTGGGGGATAATAGCGATAGAATGACACAGAGTGATAAGCAGCGTTGTGGAAAGACCTGACTCAAACCTGGGGTGTGTCTTTTCTCTTCATCCACTTCTGACTCAGTGAAAGTTCTTCTCCCAAGGAAGCCTTTGGAGTCCCTGTGGACAGCTGCCTCTCAAGGGATGAGAGGAGATCTCAGCTGCAGTAAACAGCAACACTGAGTTTTTTGGTGCCAACATTTGTAGAATAGTTGGGATTGTGAGTGGGGGGAGAGAGAGAAGAATCCCAGCACCCACTCCTTTCTCTCTCCTCTGTCTTCTCCCAGCCATTTAAGGCACTTTAATAAAGGAAGACTGCTTTTTCCTGGGCGTTGGAAGAAACTCAGCTGGCTGGTTGGCCGAGGTGGGTTCTCTCTCCCAAACTCCTCTCTGATAAGACTTTCAGGGGAGTATTTAGCTTAACCCTGCAATGGAAGAGGAGGCAGTACTCCTGACAGATCATCTGGTTTTCTAAAAGATTCCATCAGACTGACAGCAACTCGAGGGTAGGAATTGCATTGATTTTCTCTACTGTACTCTCCCAAGCACTTAGGACAGTGCTCTGCTCAGAGTATTTGCTCAATAAATACCATTGCTTAATCAACTTACCTGCAAGGAAAAACTTGGCAGAGGAAAGGGCTCATCATTCACAGTAAATGGGGTAGAGGCACCCTAGCTTGGAAGACATAGCATCCCTTCCTCCATCTCTATCAAGAGCCAAGGAACATGGAAACAACTAGAACCAGGCCACTGTTCACCATATCCTTGATTCTCTTTCTCATTCTCACACCTCTTCCCCTGGAGGCCAGGACCACCACAGATTCCCTCTTCTCCCACTGGCTGCCTCACCTCCACTCTCAACAAAATTCCAGCTGCAGAAGTGTCCCCTCTTTTGTGGCTTGGATTGATGGTAAAAGCAGATTAGAGAGAGTGAGGATGCCCTAGGCCCTGTTCTGCCCCTGACCATAATGACAACCTTTGGGCAGTTTTATCAGTCATTCAATGGTATTTATTCAGCACTTATGTGCTGAGCACTGTACTAAGAACTTGGGAAAGTACTATACAGTTGGAAGACACAATCCCTCAGACAAGGCACTTACAGTTTGGAGGGGGAAACCGACATTAAAATAAATAACGGATATGTACATAAATGCTGTGGTAGTGAGGGTAGGGTAAATATCAAGTGCTCAAATGCTAGAGCTCTAGCAAAGCTCCAACCCCTCCCCCATACTTGTTTTCCTGTTTATGAAGTAAGGAGAGGAATGGAGGTGGTAAGTGAGGAGGCAAAAGGAGAGCAGACAACAAACATCTGTTTACCTTCTTGGGAAAAAGTGCCAGAAGTCTCAAAGTTTATTCCCCACGTTACATTCAGCCTTTCCTGGCTCAGCCTTGGCACCAGCTCCCCTGACACAGTGCTGCCATTCACACTCCACAACTCCTCCCCCCACCCCCATTTTCTCTTCACCAGCCGGCAGGCAAAGGGGCTGGAAAGACAACATTCTGGAAATGTACTGCTGTCTTCCCAGTTTAATTTTATTTTGGGAATGGGGGCTTGTGAGCAAAGAACTTGTTCATGGGGATTCTCCTGAACAAACTTGTCCCCTCTCTGCCCGAGGCATGTGTACAGAGCAGTAGAGTGTGCTAAGCTGAGAGAAAAGCACGTTAGGGAACTGGAGTTTTCTTATAAGCATTTACAAAAGTTTTTTTTTAGTGTGGTAGGAGTTGCACAGAAAATTAGATGCCCAGGAAGGGGAGAAGAAAGATGTGAGAAGCAGTATGGCCTAGTGGAAAGAGCACTGGCCTGGGAGTCAGAGGACCTGGGTTCTAATCCCAGCTCTGCCAAATTCTTGCTGTGACACTTTGGGCAAGTCACTTGACCTCTCTGCCTCAGTTCTCCTTCCTACTTAGACTGTGAGTCCCATCTGGGAGAGGGATGGTATCCAACCTAATTCACTTGTATCTAACCCAGCATTTAGAACAATGCTTGACACAAAGTAAGTGCTTAACCAATACGACTTTAAAGAGAGAGAGAGAGATTTGTATCTGAACTAGTCAGGCCAAACCCATGTGGGAGGGGAGAAACCAGTTTTCTCCAGAGGATTCCACATGTGAAGGGCTCTGCTGCGGGTTTGCTGAATCACACTGCATTGATACAAAAAGAAAAAGTCAATGCACACCTCAAGAAGCGGGGCGGTTCCCAAGGCTACTGATTCAGAAGGGCCCTGATTCACTCAGTTATATGTGAGCACTTACTGTGTGCAAAATACTGCACTAAACCCTCATCCTCTCAGAGTAAACACTGAGGTAGATACAAGATAATCAGGTCAGACAAAGTCCCTTCCCCATATGAGGACCACATTCTAAGTAGGAGGAAAAACTGGTATTGAATTTCTATTTTACAGCTGAGAAATCTACACGGAAGTTGAATAACTTGCCCCAAATCACATAGCTGGCAAGTGGTGGAGCCAAAATTAGAACCCAGGTCTTCTGACATCCAGCCCTGTGCTCTTTCCACAGGGCCTCAGTGCTTAGTACAAGAGAAGGAGACAACTGCGAGGCAGGGGCAGGGAACATCCCCCAACTATTATTTTTTATTTTTTCATTTTAGTTAGCATATTCATGTTTGCAGCATCTTCGAAATATCTCCTGACAACATCCTTCCTGAAGACCAGAATGTACTAATCAGTGCTCTTATATTTAGATCCTCTGTCCTCTAGGAATGTGTTTCCATATCAGCAGGACAGAGACTCTCCCCAGCTACAGAGCCCTCTTGAAATTCCCTCTCCTCCAGGTGCTATTTCTGATTAATTGACTTCTCCAGTGGTCACAGCTTTTCAACAGTCACTGTAAACATTTTTGTATATTCACAGCTATCCAGAGCGCTTATCGATTTCCACATTCTACTCTTGTGGCACTTACCAGTCTTTCCCATGACTTGTTATAAATCAACTGAATCTTTTTCTAACTACAAGTTATTTTATGTATTTTCTGTCTCTCAAAAGGGTGCAAACTCCTTCAGGGAAACAAGTTTTTTTAAAATAATATTATTTTTCCAAACACCTAGTAGTGTTCTGGCCACAACTAGTGCTCAGTAAAATAGTGTTTATTGATTGTTGCTCTTAAAATGAGCCTAGGGTTCAGGAGCTCAGCAGAGAGCCAGTTGAGCAAGATCAGAGTTGAATATATTTCTGATGACTCAGCAGCCTTTAGGCTGCTCCCTTTCAGTTGGTATGAACTGCAGGGGGGCAAAGGAGACGGATGGGGTTGCGTGTTAATCCCCTCTCTTCATAAGGGATAGGTAGCCCCTCTGGAGTAATAATAATAATAATAATTGTAGTATTTCTTAAGCCCTTACTATGTGCCAGGCACTGTAACTATGCGCTGGGATGGATACAAGCAAAAGACTCAAGTGCCTGATTCAAGTCTAACTCTCTCAGATTTATGAAAGCTATGCCCAAACCCTGGCTTAGGCTGCCTATTGTACTTAGCATCAGCTTCCCTCCTTCTTTCCCTCACAGGAATAGTAAGAGTTTCTAACTGCTAAGAAAGTGATGATAGAGAGGAAACTCTTCCATTCTGTTAATGGAGTTTTGAGTATTGTCAGGATATAAAAACCTCTTGAGCCAGGTGGAATCAGGGTATTTCCTGAAACTTCCAGACAGCTCCCCTGCTTGAGAAGAATCTTGATGTTCTGGGCAAAAAGAGATTTGTCTTGTCACACAACAAGTGTGGGCATCCTGAAAGGAAACAGAATCATTTTGATCACTGAATAGGACTTCCCATTATTCCTTCTTCCTGCTCCCAGTGTTTGTGAATAATTTCTCTGCTTCCTTAATTACACAGAAGTTGCTTGAAGGCAGGATCATTTGTCTTCTCCTGTAGTCTCCCAAGCATTTAGTACTGTGCTTGTGCAGTCAGATGCTCAATAAATGCCATTACTTAGCAACCTAAAGATAAGAAAGGTGGTGAGCCCACCCAAATAAGGTGGGCAAGAAAAATACTTCAGAAGAATTGGGAAGCATAACATTAAACCATGATAATTGCTGAGAAACAACAACAGCAGAGAGATCAATCTGCCAACAGCAGTCAAGATGGGGTACAATTTAATCCCCAGGATTGGAAGGATTAGCACCTGGAAATTACTAATTACAGATCCTTACCTCCTTTTTTAACACTGTCTGGCCCCCACCCCGCCCACCACCACACACACACTTCCTATGTCTCATTATTAAAGCACTGGTAACAGTGTTGCCGATTAGCATCCTGCCACCTTTTCTGGGACTAATTAAGTGTGGCTGAAATGCCATTCTGACAGAAATTTGCTTGGTTAACAGGTGACTGCTGGCTGCTGGCAGCTATTGCCTCCCTCACCCTAAACGAAGAAGTCTTAAGTCGGGTGGTCCCCGAGAATCAGAGTTTCCAAGACAACTACGCTGGGATCTTCCACTTTCAGGTACTGAGAAGCTGGCTGAATCCAGCCCCAGTAGGCAACTGGCCCTGGCAATTCGGAAACTGGGCACATTTCCTTTCATGCTCATATCCAGAATATACACTCTTGAGGAGAGGTTAGAGGGATCCTATCTACTAGTGCCTCCAGTAAAGCTGGGCAAAGTATTCAGATAGTGCAGAATCCATCAATACCTTGCCTGCACACCTGGAACACGTGGTCTGCACGTGAGGAAGAATGGGTGAGGTAATAAGCAACAATACCAGGTTGAATATGCATGGTGCTTTTCTTCCCCAGAATCCAGAGAACATTGTGTCTGTTGTTTCCTATTAACTCAGCGCAAGAATACAATAAGTATTCATATCAATTCATATTCAATAAGGATACAATAATAACATTCCCCCCAAAAGTTCCTCTCATCCAGCCCAACCTACAACTTTGCCAATACCCACAGATGGGGCCGAGTAATAAGAAATTATTTTTGTGGGTTTGGGGGAAACCAGGGAGATGTTCAGATGGATAAAGAGACTACTTACAGTTGTTGTGCCCACCAGATCTATCCGGCCTTCCTCCCCTCAGAGGAAGAAGTGTATAAGTGGGACTAGTATGGGTAGGAGATGGGTGTGACGGGCCTCAGAGGGGAACAGCTCTGACCCTGGGCATCCTAATGACGATGGCAATATTTCCAATCATTAAAAACAGCACCCACAGTCCTCACTACCGCAATCCCGAATCTAGACACCGATTTTCCGATCCAATCCACAATTGTGTGGCACAGATGGGCCGGGTCTGGTCGGGGAAGGCAGGCCTCTAAATGTCAGACTAGGCCTTGGGGACATGGGGTAGGGCTCTGCTCTCAGGCTTAATGTTGGGAACTTCCCATTAGTGAGAGAGCTTTCCAGAAGTAGAAGTCCTTTACTAGAGCTCTACACTGTGGAGGAGGGCTTGGGAGACAGGGCCAAGCCAGCCCGCCAAGCTCCCTATCTCTCTCAACAGTAAATGGACCTCATTTGCCTTGTAGTTCTGGCAGTATGGAGAGTGGGTGGAAGTGGTTGTGGACGACCGGCTGCCGACCAAGAATGGGGAGCTGCTGTTTGTGCATTCGGCTGAGGGGAGCGAGTTCTGGAGCGCCTTGCTGGAGAAGGCCTATGCCAAGTGAGTAGCTCTCCTGTTTACCAGAAACTTAGGAGGCCTGGGCTAAACAGTCCTTATGTGGCAGCAGACAAGAATTCCGTTTCCCCTCTTTGCCCAAATGAATGGATTTTTGAAGTCTAGAAAACACATTCACCTACATATTCTTGTGGCAGAGATGACGCTTTATGGAGCAATTCCCTACTGATAAAACATTTTCATATAGGCTAGGCTTATTTCCTGTAACAACTTTCATTTGAGGGTGCACACACTAGGCCTCACCACCTCCCATCCTCACTTGCCCTAAGGATGACCCTGTCCTAGCATCCAGCCTAGGGGGTCCTTAGGTCCCACCTTGCCATCATGGATACCCCAAAGACCTGCTCTCCAGGGACTCTACTACCTTAGTTACATGCAGATGCTTAACATTAGACCCTAAATCGTAAAGTGGAGGTCACCTCTACGCATCTGAGGAAAGTGGGGTTAGAGTTTCTATACCGTGTTAAGAGAGGTTTAATATATAGTTATGCTGCTAGTTGAATGCTTGTATATTAGTACCACTAATACAAAAAGTGATGATTACTAAGGGACCAAGATTCTTCTGAAAATTTCAAACTTTTAAACTATGAAGGATGCCGAACAGGTGACCTCCAAGGGGTGACAGTGAAAGACAGAAAAATAAATCTGTCATAACTGAAAATGATCCTACAGAAAAATGAAATCCTATCCATGTATAAAATGGCCAATCATCTAGTTTTATACTGACAGTCCAGTTTTCAACTGGTCTATCCCCTGATCGGGATGGATTTGCCTCCGGACTCCTTTATGTTTGATATTTGTATTTTAGTGCCATGCCTCCTTTGGCTGCAGCCCTTACAACTTAGTTCCATGTTCAGAGGAACCTAAAAGGTGAATGCATTGGCTCTGGGGCAACTGGGTTATAGAAGAGGGTCAGAGTTCCTCAGAAAAATGCTCTAGGATCAGGAAGACCCAGGCAGAATTGGGTGTACTTTTATAAAAATGGAATCCATATGATGTTATTACATTATGCTACATGACAACATAATGCATGTGATGTAACATCCATCTAAGGGTCCAGTTCGAGTACCATCTTAGTTGACCCTATTCAAGGATGTAAGCGTGCAACTGATAATCAGTTCCTCACTGTGTACATAAAGAAGCAGCATAGCCTAGTGGATAGAGCACTGACCTGGTAGTCAAAAGGACCTGGGTTCAATCCTACCTCTGCCATTTGTCTGCTGGGTGACTTCGCTTCTCCAGACCTCATTTACCTCATCTGTGAAATATGGATTAAAACTGTGAGCCCCAAGTGGGACATGGACTGTGTCAAACCTGATTAGCATCTATCTATCCCAGAGCATAGTACGGTGCCTGGAACATAGTAAATGGTTAACAAATATCATAAAAAATCGTTTATTTTCTGCTGCAAACCATTTCTGATCTATCCCTTGGGAACTGATCTTCCTGAAGCTTCACTTGAAAAGAGCAACCCTCTCCTGATTACTTCTCTTTATCTTCTCTCCACATTCCACAATATTTGCTTAATTTGTGTTTTTAAAACATTTGGTATGCCCTCTCTGTTTGCATATACTATATTTCAGTTTGCCATATAGTAGGATGCTCATGTCATTCTGCAGATTATCCAAGAATTCTAAATATGAAAAATAGGAATTAAAATTTTTTTAAATGAACACAGAGAGCATGACTATAAGGGAATAAGTACAAAAGATTCTATAAAACCCATAATCTCCAGCAAAACAAGCACCATATTCTTAAATAACAGAATTTGAGTCCATTGTAATTTCCTAGTAATGACATCCTGAAGTTAGTTTGCTGCCCATTTAACTTCTTGCACCCACTCACCCGCCATTTTGTCCACTCCCCAGTGTTTCCCTCCCACATCTTAATCTCTCCCATCCATGCAACTCTTTCACTTGGCAGCCCACACACTCTCCAAAGTTTTTTCTATGATTTCATCTTGTTTCTTGCTACTTTCATATTTTCTTTCTCTGTTTTCTCCCTTTCTTTCATTTTTACTTGGTTCTGGTTTTCTTGATGATCACTTTTTTAATCTTCTGTTTCTCCATTTCTGCTCTCTTTCCCATTTCCCGGCCCTTATTTTTCCCATCCTGTTCTTTTCCTTTCCATATTTCTCCCCCTTTTCATTCATTCATTCAATAGTATTTATTGAGCGCTTACTATGTGCAGAGCACTGTACTAAGCGCTTGGGATGAACAAGTCGGCAACAGATAGAGACAGTCCCTGCCGTTTGACGGGCTTACAGTCTAATCGTGGGAAACGGACAGACAAGAACAATGGCAATAAACAGCGTCGAGGGGAAGAACATCTCGTAAAAACAATGGCAACTAAATAGAATCAAGGCGATGTACAACTCATTAACAAAATAAATAGGGTAACGAAAATATATACAGTTGAGCGGACGAGTACAGTGCTGTGGGGATGGGAAGGGAGAGGTGGAGGAGCAGAGGGAAAAGGGGAAAATGAGGCTTTAGCTGCGGAGAGGTAAAGGGGGGATGGCAGAGGGAGTAGAGGGGGAAGAGGAGCTCGGTCTGGGAACGCCTCTTGGAGGAGGTGATTTTTAAGTAGGGTTTTGAAGAGGGAAAGAGAATCAGTTTGGCGGAGGTGAGGAGGGAGGGCGTTCCAGGACCACAGGAGGACGTGATCCAGGGGTCGACGGCGGGATAGGTGAGACCGAGGGACGGTGAGGAGGTGGGCGGCAGAGGAGCGGAGCGTGCGGGGTAGGCGGTAGAAAGAGAGAAGGGAGGAGAGGTAGGAAGGGGCAAGGTGATGGAGAGACTTGAAGCCTAGAGTGAGGAGTTTTTGTTTGGAGCGGAGGTCGATAGGCAACCACTGGAGTTGTTTAAGAAGGGGAGTGACATGCCCAGATCGTTTCTGCAGGAAGATGAGCCGGGCAGCGGAGTGAAGAATAGACCCTTTCTTTCAAGGGTCAGCATCACCTCCCAGTAGCCATTTTAAGCTTCTCAGGAACCTGGAATACGGTGACCAAATTTCTTTAAAACAACACACAAAAAAAAAAACCATCTAGACTTCCCATACTTACTCCTAGTAACTATAATCAATCACTTAAAATGCACACACCAAGCCCAGCTGTATAGATTTCAGCATTTGCAGTCCAGAAACCTGTTCTGAAAACCTGCAGAAGTTCAGTGTTGGCCAGCTGATTCTGTATTAGGTAGGATATTAGCATACATGTCTTTCAATGGTTCAGAATAGATGTGCAAAATCCAGGACTGGGCTAGTCAGTATGACATGTTTGGATCATTTTCTGTCAAAATTTCTCCTGCGGCCCTAGGACAAAAATGCAACTGTCCCAACAGACCCTATCCTGGGGCTGCCAGGTGGCAGTTACATTGAGCAGTAAGAAAAGGCAGCAGTGTTTTTGACCAAACAGATTCTGATGGGCAGAATATTCGTTTTCTCCACTGGAGAAAAATACTTAAATTCTTCCTAATGCCCATCAGTAATCCAACACTAGGATGGGGGCAAAGATCAATGAAGAGGAAGATCAAAAGATTGGAAGCTCCACAAGGGCAGACCACAGCTTCTATTGCAATGGATGCTCCCAAGTGCCTAACCCAGTGCTTTAGTTCAAAACTGATGATAATCAAGAGACCTATTCTGTGACCTCTCAGGTGTTTCCACTGCAGATCACTCCTCCCTTCACACCCAAGTTTGAGTTGTTTCCAGAGGGGAAAGCAAAGATTGAATCCTCAAGACACAATTAGCAGAAACTACTCGTTTCACCTCCATCACCTTACCTTCTCTTGCAGGGTCAACGGCTGCTACGAAGCTCTGTCCGGGGGTGCCACCACAGAAGGCTTTGAGGACTTCACGGGTGGGATTGCGGAGTGGTATGAGTTGAAGAAAGCCCCAGACAACCTGTTCAAGATCATCCAGAAGGCTCTGCAGAAAGGGTCCCTCCTCGGCTGCTCCATTGATGTGAGATTCTCCTTGTACCCGTGACCAAGGTGTTCCATCCTTTGGGTCGCTCCAAGAACAAGAAGCAGAGGCAGGGGGACCAACCCTCCATTTTTGAATACCTTCAAGTAGGAAGAAATGAGATTTCTTTCAGAAATTCTGTCCTTGGAAGCTACACTTTTCCCCAAAATCCAGCCCTCAAGGGGCAAATAGAATGTCCCCCTTTGGAGACTCGAAACCACTGGTTGCTGTTCCACCTCAGACTCAGGCCCCTAAAGTTTCTACTCCCTTAGCCCTCCCCTGCCTCACCACTCCATTTTTAAATAGAGTGTGAATATATATACACACATCCCAGCCAGGTTTCCCCTACTCAGGGAAAGGGAAAGTAGCGACACCACCGATTCTTAAATCTTGTAGAAGGTGAGAAGGCCACAGAGATGAGCAAGGGAATGGAGTCTGGAGCAAGTGACCCAAGGGAGCTCAGCAGGGTTCACCGTACACTCTGCAACCCAGCTTCTAGCTGCATGAAACACCTGGGTTGCTAGGCAACTGTGTGCCTGTTTTATGGCCAATTAATTGAGAAGATAATTTTCTCAGCTGTCTCTCACCCTCTTGTTTTCTAGTCTGGGTGTGACAAAGAGGAATAAAATCTAGACGGGAATAGGAAGCTTTGGAGGAGCTGAGGGAGAGGTAGTGGAATATGAGTAAAATCTTCCTGGTACAAGGTTATAACACATAAATAAGCAAGTTTTGTTTAATAAAACATGTAGCAACTGCCATGACTTCAATGAAGATACCCAACATACTGCTCCTATGGCTACCAGCATCACTTCAGCAGGATCAGTGAGTTTTGAACATGCCCTTCCCTGCGGGGCTCCAAAATTCAGATCATATCTATCTATAGGCCACTGGCACCTTGCTGGTACCTCATACACCTTTTCTTTCATTCCTGCAAGAAATAATTCCCCAGCACTTCCATGATATTTCCCAGTCCCACACTTGGGCAGGGTACTGGGGAGCTGGTGTAGCTTCCAGGCCCCAAGAGCTTGCTGGAGAGAGGCTTCATCCATGATCATCGTTCCAAACAAGGAGCGTCAACACCCTCAGCATGGTGACACAGCAATAAGATACGCTGACATAGGTTTAGAAACTGTTTCTGTCCAGCACTCAACAAGAACCAAGAAATTTCCTGAGAACTCTTTCGGTACTGGGAGCTTGGCAGAGGTTCAGGGAGGAGACCTAGGTCCTGAAGAGATCTACAAATCTCCTGCCACCAAATCTGTATCCCTATACTCTTTAAAAGCAGGAATCTACTAGTTTCAGGCCTAGAATTTTGTTTTTTTACAATATTTGTTAAGCATTTACTATGTGCCAGGCAGTGGACTAAGTGCGGGGCTGCTTACAAGGTGATCACAGTGGACACCGTCCATATCCCATGTGGGGCTCTCAATCTTATCCCCATTTTACAAATGAGGTAACTGAGGCCCAGAAAAGTTAATAACAATGATGATGGCATTTGTTAAGTGCTTACTATGTGCAGGGCACTGTTCTAAGCTCTGGGGAGGATACAGGTGATCAGGTTGTACCACGTCGGCTCACAGTCTTAATCTTCATTTTACAGATGGGGTAACTGAGGCACAGAGAAGTTAAGTGACTTGCCCAAAGTCACACAGATGACAAGTGGCTGAGCCGGGATTTGAACCCATGATCTCTGACTCCCAAGCCCGTGCTCTTGCCCAAGATCACAAAGCAGAAGTGACAGTGCTAGGATTAGAACCCAGGTCCTCAGATTCCCAGACCCATGCTCTATCCACTAGGCTATGCTGCTTGTCAATTTAACCTTTTCTTTCACTTCCAGATTACAAGTGCTTCAGAGACAGAGGCAGTTACATTCCAGAAGTTGGTGAAAGGACATGCATATTCTGTCACAGGAGCAGAAGAGGTAACCAGGGATGAGGAAATGAATTTTGAGAGTCTCATATCAGCATGAGAGCCATGGATCCATTTCAATCAGTGATGCTTCTGGTGCTCGATCTCATTACTAAATGGGACAGGGTGTTCGGCGACCTGGTTGAACAGTGACCTTACACGACGTTAAACAATGACCTCACTACTACTCCTACAGTCCCCATGGGCAGGGACTGTCTCTATGTATTGCTGAATTGTACTTTCTAAGCGTTTAGTACAGTGCTCTGCACATAGTAAGCGCTCAATAAATAGGATTGAATGCATTTTTTCTGCTTCTAGGCTCTCACTAAACTCGAAGTGCGGCTGATGCTGCCCTCTTGTGGCCATTTTGTCCCATTTTTAAACTATTAATTTTCTCAATCCCTTCTGAACGTCCGGGACAACGAAAGGGACACAAAGCACTGAACCTCACAGCTATGGCCTATGCAGAGAGGGATCCGGGACAGGGAAGGGGGAGATGAGAGGAAAAGGGGGAGATGAGAGGAATGCGGGGAGGGATACTGGAGGAAGGAAGAGGTAGGATTTGGGTGGGAGGGAGGGGAAAGGAGAAGAAAAGCAATGGGGAGAGATGGAGGGAATGGGGCGGTAAAGAGAAAAAGGGGTAGGGGGAGAAGGAAAACAGAAATAGTAGGAAACAGAAAGGGATAGCAAGAAAGGGAAGGGGAAAGTGCCAAAGCTGGGCATTAAACTCCTATCTGCCAATGAGTAGTATTGTCCAATGGCCTCCCTATGCAGGGGCCCCATGCCAATATGATTCAGTTTGGCTCCATCCTCCACTTCCTTTCCAACTGACCCCTCCAGGTGAGCTGCAGAGGGAGCATGGAGAAGCTGATCCGCATCCGGAACCCCTGGGGGGAAGTGGAGTGGACCGGGAAGTGGAATGACAAGTGAGTTGATGCTGAAGGTCTCGGAGCAGGATGCCAACTCCTCCTTACACCCGAAGCCTGAAAGGGGCATTGACCTCTTGCTGAGATTCTGCTTTAACCAGTTCTTATCCTGTCTTCCCCACTTTACTCCTCCTCTCCATTTCTCCCTTGCATTTCCTTCCTCTGCTCACAGCTCAGCTACAGCAAGAGAAAATCTGATTAAGTCCCTGATTAAGCGGGGAGGATTAATCTGATTAAGGTGGGGGGAGGAGGGATGGGTGTAGAATCTCCTCATGACCTGAAAAATTTTTTTCTGATGTAGTTGTGTCCTGTCAATCTCTCCCACAGCGTGAATTTATATAGCTTATTTTCTGACCCAAGAGCTTCAATTGGCTCACTGGTTCAATCTACCATTGCTACTTAAAGCATATTCCTGCCTTCTGATTTAGCGTCACCTACCCATTTTCTTGATTTTTCCAGCTGCCCAAACTGGAATAGCATCAACCCTGAAGTGAAGGAGAGGCTGACTCGGCGACATGAAGATGGAGAATTCTGGTGAGGTGGAGAATGAACTTTTTTATGGAAAGTAGAATACCCTAATGGAGGATAGGGAAACCTTGGGTTCTGGTTCTAGCCAACCAAGGATTTACTTCATGACTCTGGGCCAGCTACTTCTTAATCCCTCTCTGCCTCAAATATTCCTGGCTATAAAATGGAGGTGGGGAAATTAATTCATAAATCCCTTCTGCCCCGCCTTGGACTAATGGTAACTAGGTGGTCAAGGAAGAGTGGAAGGATAGATGTAGTAAGATCATGATCCTGGTCTCAGTCAATCAATTAATGGTATTTACAGATGGCTTACTGGGTGCAGAGCACTCTACTAACTGGTTAGGAGAGTATAATAAGTTGATAATAATAATAATGATAAAGAAAAGATAGAACCAAGAACCGAAGAATCAGTCTAGCCCAGTGTACAGAGCACAAGCCTAGAAGTCAGAAGACTTAGATTCTAATCCTGGCTCTGATGCTTGCTTGCTGTGACCTTGGGCAACTCACAACTTCTCTGTGCCTATTTCCTCATCTGTAAAATGGGGGTTAAATTCCTGTTCTCCCTCTCCTATAGCCTATGAACCTCCTGTGGGACAGGCAGTGGATCTGGCCTGATTAACTTGCATCTACCCCCAGCGCTTACTACAGTGCTTGGCACATAGTAAGCAGTTAATAAATAATAATATTACTGTTCTAAGCATTGGAGTAGATACAAGGTAATCTGGTTGTCCCACGTGGGGCTCACAGTCTTAATCCCCCTTTTACAGATAAGGTAACAGGCACAGAGAAGTTAAGCGGCTTGCCCAAAGTCACACAGCAGACAGGTGGTGGAGCCAAGATTAGAACCCACATCTTCTGACTCCCAAGCCCGTGTGCTTTCCACTAAGCCACGCTGCTTCCCCATAACCAAAACCTAGAACTGCTCAGGAACCCTCAGCCATCTGAGCCCACCCAGCCTGTATTTTTCCTGCAGGATGTCATTCAGGGACTTCTTGAGGCACTATTCCCGCTTGGAGATCTGCAACCTGACTCCTGACACTCTAACCAGCGAGACCTTCAAGAAGTGGAGCCTTTCAAAGCTGGATGGGAACTGGAGGCGGGGTTCCACTGCCGGGGGCTGCAGAAACTATCCGAGTAAGGCCAGCCATAAGGGATCGCTGTCCATCCCAATTCCCATAGGAATGTGTGAGATGGGGCTTTGCTGCGGACGGGTGAGGGCTGTGGGAACGATGATCCTGAACTGGACCACTGGTCCACACCAGTTCCCTCATCCCCTTAAGTGCCCCAGCTCTGGAGTGACCAAGCCCTGTCCCCGCAGACACTTTCTGGATGAACCCTCAGTACCTGATCAAGCTGGAGGAAGAGGATGAAGATCCTGAGGACGTGGAGAAGGGATGCACTTTCCTAGTGGGCCTCATCCAGAAGCACCGACGGCGGCAGAGGAAGATGGGACAGGACATGCACACCATCGGCTTCAGCATCTATGAGGTGAGGACCGGTGGGGCTGGGAAGGTATTTCTCTCTCATCCAGCTCCAAGTCCCTTGGGGAGGCCTGGGGTGAAAGTAAAAACAATTTCTTGCTGGTACATCCATGGTGTAATAATAATAATAATGGTACTTGTTAAGCATTTACTATGTGCCAAGCACTGCTGTAAGCACCAGGGTTCATATGAGTTAATCAGGTTGGACACATTTCCTGTCCCACATCGGGCTTATGCTCTTATCCCCATTTTACAGTTGAGGTAACTGAGGCACAGAGAAGTTAAGTGATTTGCCCAAGGTCACACAGCAGACATGTGGCAGAGCCAGAACTAGAACCCAGGTCCTTTTGACTTCTAGGCCGCTGCTCTAACCACTATACCACACTTGCATGTCATGTAACGTAATGGTATCACAGGCTGGGCCAGAGGCTGGAAGTGCCTCCCCAACCTCCACCTATTTGCCAAGGGTCAAATCCCCCCAAAAGAGCCCCTAGTGCCCCCGCATTGTCCTCCAAACCCACATGGGTTCTCCGCACAGCCCGGTAAGAACGCAGTGTTTCAGGTTGCATAGGAGCTCCAGGGCTGAGCTGGCTCCTCCCCTTCGGGCCCAAGGATTCACTCCTCTTCCCATTTGCCTGAGTGTTTCCTCCCTGAAACACCTCTCCTCTCCTCTCCTTGCAGAGACTTGGTGGCTGAAGGGAATGCTGTGAGGAGGGTAGGGTTACCCCGGGTGGCATCTTTCCAGTATGGTCCAGGGCATCCAGCCCAGCCTTTTATCTGCTGCCTCCTCGCCATCCACCCGGTACACTATTCACGGGTGCTTCCACCCAGAACAATGTAGGCCCTCATGGCACCTGTGCTCTTTGTGGCCACCACCTCCTGCGTGTGCTTTGGGCCCCGCTCCTGGGTCTGTGGAATCTGGTGTGGACACAGTGAAGTGAGAAACAGTTCTGGCTCTTATTTTCTTTCTGGAGCCCTGTTCCGGCATGTTCCTGTTTACTTCCACCACTGAGATAGACCAGGGACGAGCAGAGGGTGACCAATACTAACCAGGAATCATTTCCAGGCATCGGCCAAGCCCTCCCAGCCTGCCTTCCATTACTAGGGCAGACCTCCCCACTGCAGGAAGCCCAACGGGGCGGCTCAGCAAAGGCCCCCTCCAGATCCCGGTGCTGTCTCTGCAGCCGGTGTTATGTGCAGCCAGCGTTAAGTGCCTAAGTCTCTTTGAAGCAGCCCCCGGCTTTTCCCCTCACCTCAAAAGTCCTAGTTTACAGTTTCTGTCTGAAGAGAACACAAGAGGGGCTTGAGTTGGGGACAGGACGTACCAGAGCAGGCTGCCTCTGAGAAGAATACGAGATTAGGAGCAGAGCCAGTGGAACCATGAGACCAGTTCTAATTAGAGCTTAGTCCAGGGGCTGTTCTGAAGCTGGCAGTGGGGCGGAGTTTAGGGGAGGAAGGAGAAACAATCAGGACCATTATCCTCAGGGCTGAACTGTCTTCCCCGACACACAGCCGTACAATTGATCCAAATGGCTCCATTGCTTCTTTACTTTCCCAGAAAGGCTCACTGGCCCACGGGCCCTCTCTCCAATCTGCAGCCTGCTCCAAAGACCTGGTAGCCAGCTTGAGAAACAGCAACCCTGTGGTAATAAAAAGAGAGAGGGCCTAGGCAGGTCATCCCCATTAACCGGCCCAGAATGTGACCCAGGGGCACTCTAGGGGCTGTAACCAAAACAGCAAGGGAATAAGAGAGCCTTTGAACAGATGAAAATGATGATTTAGAAGTGATAGTAATAGCATTTAGTGAGCACCTGAGTGTCTTGCTCTGTACTAAGCCCTTGGGAAGTACAACAAAAAACACAAAACACATTCCCTGCGCACAAGGAGTTTATCCATACTGGCAAGCAGTATCACAGTCTGGCAGCTAGAGAGAAGGGGAGGAGTTGGGTGATTACTTCTTTGTTCACACCTGCCCCTTATTCCTCAAGTTACCTTGGATAAGTTCCTTCCTTGCTCTGTGCCTCATTTAATTCCTTGTTCTGTTTGAAAAGTGGGATGTGGTGGTTATTAAATCAGCAGAAATTAGAGCACCAGATGGGAGGCAAAAAGCCTGGACCCTCATCCTAGCTGTGGCTTTGAATGACACTGGGCAAATCACTTGACTGTCCATGCCTCAGTTTCTCCAAATTCAAAATGGAAGGAATAATACTTGCCCTCCATTGCTCAGATAGGCCTCCAACTGCAGATGGTGAAGAAAGTTGTTAAAAAATGTGTTTTAAGATGATTTAAGTTTCTCAGAGAAAGGTAAACCAAACTAAATCTTAGAGCAGATCTGTAGGTATTGCTCCAACTAAGATAAGTCTCTTTCTTTTTGTTTCTACAGGTTCCTAAGCAGGTATATATGCCACATTTCACCCCTTTTCTCTTGTGGGCAAGGGTGAAGCATGAAGACTAGCATGGATCCTGAATTTCAAGGACTCCTCCCTCTCTGCTCTGCTCCTCTGGGAAACAGCAGAGGTTCCAACTCTTCCATAGTTCAGGTCAAACAAATTTACTCCTACTCCCTGAATGGGGAAGCACAGTGGAGATTTGGTGCTGTCAGATTGCTCAATCATGGAGACTACTGAGACCCAAAAGCAGGTTACAACAGAAGTTCAGGTGTGTTTAAGGTAAACCATAAACCAAAGTGAGCCCTATCCCCAGTGGTTTCTTCTCCAGCAGGAGAATGATGTGGGTCAGCCCTTTCCCTGTCGACCCTCCTCCTCCCTCTGCTACTTTCCCTTTTTCTCCAGGTGATTCTGTGACCTTCCTTCCAAGCCCAGGCTATTTAGTATATTGTATTTGCTTATCTTACGAATACCAGTGAAGGGACCAGAGCAGTTAAAAAGTGTTGTTCTCAATTTAAAACAATTTATACTGAGAAGGAAATATTTATTCTAAGCTAGGAGTTTTCAATAACAGAACTCACTTTCTGGCAGCCTTGAGTTCCACCTGTATTCCTAATCTGTGTGGTTTAGATAAATTGAACCAGTTAGATGAATGAGCCCCTCAAGCAAAAGCTACAGTGATGAATAGGCCAAGAAAAAAAGGATGAAGTTCAAGTGGAGAGGTAATTGTTATCCATAACTATATTTTCCCCTTGACAATAGTTGAGAATAAGTAGAGCTCCAATATGAAAGCATCAGGGATCGGTGTAAGAAAGCATGTGTTTCCAGCTCTGTCTCAAAACATAGGGATAGATTAGGAAATCTCTTGTCATCTTTCAGTCCTATGATCCTGAGGTGCTGTTTTTAAATAATTGCATAATGCTGAGAGCCCTACCACACTAAGGTTTCTGCCTTGTCGGCTCAGAATCTATGTAAATTCAGAGAAAGGATAGGGAGACAACAGCAAAAAGATGATGTAGGCATTACACTCATCTGTGTGCACGCTTGAATGAGGACCCACAGGCTTTAACAGGTGAGCATGCTGCCCACCCCAGAGTAAAAAGTTCCTTGTTAAAATGACCCCCAAAGCTGATTCCTCTGGGACTCTGTTCTGTGTTTTTCTCTCTAGTTTTCCGGGCAGACTAACATTCACCTCAACAAAAACTTCTTCTTGACGAATAAAGCGAGAGAACGGTCGGACACTTTCATCAACCTCCGTGAGGTGCTCAACCGCTTCAAGCTGCCGCCGGGAGAATACATTATTGTCCCATCCACTTTCGAACCCAACAAGGATGGAGACTTCTGCCTTCGGGTCTTCTCTGAAAAGAATGCCAACTCCCAGTAGGTGGCTATGACTAAGCTCCCTTGGCAACCCAGTGTGGCCTTCAGAACTCATTCCTTCACTAAGTGATCAGACATGCCCAATTTTGGCCAAGGACTTAGACCACTGTGGCACTCGCTGGTGGCACCCTACCTCTCCTAACTGAACCTTTGTCCTCTTTTTTCTCTCCCTCCTCTCCTTCCTTTCCTTATAAAGGTTGCTGACCCTTATTTTAGTGTAACTCTAACCTGGGTCTCCAAGTGCTGAAAAGCAAGCAGCACACTCTCCTGTGTAACAAATAGTTTGCTCTGATACAGTTCTAGTACCCTTCTGCAACTCTCCATTTGAAATATCTGAGGGTTTTGTGCCTATTCCATTTGCATGCCTGGTCAGGAATTCTTGATGCTCAGGGGACCAAAATGTTTACAAGTGAAAAAAACTAAGACTTGGAGAATGCAGTTTTTCATTAGCCAATCACTTCAGAATGTCAGTATTAATGATACCATTCATGACCTAGAAAGTTTAGCACAGTCTGGGCCACATCACAATGACATCCTTAACAACTGTTGGGTTAACAGCTGGTTGGCCGAGAGGGTGATGGGTCAGAATGGTTGATGGGGGAGGGGGTGGTTCATTTATAATGGCTCTTGAGGCCATCTAATCTGATTTACAGTGGAATCAGGCTTTGCACTATCAACTGTATTTATTGAATGTTTCCTGTGTGCAGAGCACTGTACCAAGCACTTGGGAGAGTATAACAGAGTTGGTAGACACGTTCTCTGCCCACGAGGAATTTGCAGTCTAGTGAGAATGTGGTATCTGATTTTATACTCTCCCAAATGCTCAATACAGTGCTCTGCACACGTTAAGTGCTCAATAAATACCTGTGATTGAATATTAGCATTTCAGAAATACCTCCCGACTACCCCCAAGAATAGCTATCTAGTCTTCATGCTACCTTAGTATAATAGTAAATTCCTTTCTATTTCCAGGATTGTCGATGATGAAATTGAAGCCAACCTTGAAGAGGTATTTACAGTTCCCTTCCCCTTGGCAGCATCAGAGGCTAAGAGATGAGTTAACAGGATTTGCTGCAAAGGAGTCAGCAGTACTACTGTCACAGCAGGAGGCCAATGCTGAAATGGGAAGCTTGGAATCTAGCTACTACACGCAGTCCATTAGCTTGATGAGGGTTTGAGCTAATCATTTTTGCATTTTGCCTCCATTTCCCCATCTATAGGATGGAGCTGTAATGCTCCTCTTTGACAGGCAAGATGGGGATGAACAAGATCCCAGTTTTGGGATCCTTTGAGACCCTTTAAAAACACCAAGACTAGGCTGCCCAATATCACATACATTTTTTATAAATTCAAAGCTATTTTTGGGGAGGGAAAAAGCAAGAATTACATGCACATGCACACACCTCATCTACTTTCATCTCCAGATGAAAGACAAAAAGACTTCTCCCTCCATCAGTTCCCCTCATTTTGTGCCTGCCATACTTGCAGAATAAGCAGTAGGAGAATAGAACACTTGGACCATTCAAGATAGCCTTTTGTCAATTTTCACTGAGGCCTGTCTTAAATTTTAAGTCACTTAAAAGTGCTTATTGAACACTGGCCTGCTTATTCTACAACGTGAGAGGATTCTGAAGTTGAATTTAGGCATATTGTTCAAAAGGCACAGCAATTTCTCAGGCAGTTACAGTAGACGTGGACACATGGGGCTTTTCATATTTTCAAGCATGTGCTCCAACCGCAATGCCTTTTTCTGATCAAAGCTGCAGTGCTCCACAATCTCCAGGCATGTCTCCAAGTCCAAAGGACTTCCAAATCCTTTCCCTAAACACCCATCCCACCACCACCACATCCAGTGTGGCAAAAATGAAAAAACACTACGTCTAGCCACAGGTGAAGGGAAAGGGTGGAGATGCTTGCAGGGCCTGGCTGGGTGAAGGAACTCCCGGAGGCCTTCTTTTCTGGGTTCATTAGCCCACTGTTCTTTTTGTTTCCAAACTGTCTCAGAATGATGTTGATGAAGACAGCATCGACGCAGGCTTCAAGAGACTGTTTGGGCAACTGGCGGGAGAGGTGAGTAGAACATGGATGACTTTTTCCTTTCAAAAGGACAGAAGGCTTAAAACTGGATCAGAGCCTCTCCTACCTGCTTTCTGAGTTCCTTACCCCCATGCCTCTATGGCTGTCATCACCTCCCATTTTGGTTGCACTACTCAGTACTCTAAGCCAGTCACTAAATGTAAATTCAGAAGAGCCAAAGGCTGCCCCCGTATAACCCTGGGCAAGTCACTTAAACTTTTATGTGCCTCAGTTACCTCATCTGTTAAAATGGGGACTAAGACTGTGAGCCCCACGTGGGAGGGGGACTGTGTTCAACCCAATTATCTTGTATCTACCCCAGCGCTTAGTTCAGTGCCCATTACATTGTAAGCTCTAAAATACTATTAAGAAAAAGTAGTACTGGGTCCCTGGGTCCCACCCTTTCCTCCCACCAAACTTCATCCTTGTATTCAGCGTGAGGAGAATTACTGACGAGTCGACCATGATGTGGTTGAATGTTTCCGCAGGATGCGGAGATCTCTGCCTTTGAGCTGCAGACCATCCTGAAAAAAGTCCTAGCCAAGCGTAAGTGTCCTCCCCTCCCAGCTCAATTTAGCCCAGCACTGCCTCTACAGATCAGAGTGCCTGACCTGCACTTTATGGAAGGAGAACAGGAAGGTCACCCTCCCTGATGAACGAGGCTGTCAGAGGGATTAGTCAGAAACTACACCCAGGTTCATGACACTTATTAGCCACTGTCACTCTAAATTTTGCTAATCCAGGGATGTAAGAGGCAGTCTTCCCACACTTCTAAGTGAACAACTCTTCTTAGCTACATAGACGACAGCACCTACCCAGTGATGTGGAGCCCCAGAAATTTTAATCATGTAATTTTGATTCTGCCTCAAAGCTCAAATTTAGAAATCTAGATTTAGATAGTAAGTGCTAAATAAATCCCATTGATAGATGATTTCTCAAGGTTCTTTCTTTTTAAAGACCTTTCAGGTATTCCACAATCTCTTGTCTCTCATTTCCATAGAACTCCAGTGACAAATTATCTAGAAGCATAACAGGGGGTCTTGCACAACCAAGAAAAGCAAGCTGGTTGGAGCCTGGGTGGGTGCAATGGGGCTCTCCTCCTCCATTAACCACACCCATGACTGAATGGGTCAAGATGGAGAGACAAAAGGGGTCAGACCAAGCTAACATTTCCTTCAGGCTAGTCCGAGAAGCCTTATCTTGCCCTCTCTGTGTTTGAGTTCAGCTTCCCCTCTGTGAAGGGAGCTTCCAGGTGCCATCAGAGAAGAAAGTGAGGACCCCAGGAAATGTTCTCCACATCCTCTTCACCCACTTGTTTGCCTTTCCCTACCTGTGAGTGCTCAGGTGATCTTCCCTGGAAAGTTAGGCCCAGACACATTTTTCCTGCTTACTTACTCAATAAACATTCATATATCTCATCCCAGTGGACAATAATTCCTTGTGGCACGTGAAGGCTTCCCAGAATCAAGAATGTAACCCTGACCCAACATTATAAAGAGAACTGAGTGTACCTCACTTTTCTCTTCCCCAACTATGTCCTAACTCACACCCAGTTAAAAGCTCCACAGGGTGGGACCAAGCAGAATTCTTTCCCAAGTCACTTTAGGCATCTTCTCCCAGAGACAGGGGCTCCATCTGGCCTCATAACCTTGTACCTACCCCAGTGCTTAGCACAGAGTAAGCATTTAATAAATGTAATAACTTTCTTCATGTAATACGGGTTGTATTTCTCTTTCCATTCTCTAGGTCAAGACATCAAGTCCAATGGCTTCAGCATTGAAACTTGTAAAATCATGGTTGATCTGCTAGACGTATCCTTAAACGTGTCCTGAAAGCTCCTCCCTGCTAACCTCCCACCTGCTGAGAGCTAGAGTATCGACTCAAGCAGGGCTGGGGTGGTAGCAGGACATATCTATGATCTCATATGAGTCTAAAGTTTACTTGTAGAGACAAACCAAAAGAAATTACCTGTGTACAACCCGAATATCTTACATCTACCCCAGTGCTTAGTACAGTGCCTGGGCACACAGAAAACACTTAAATACCATAATTATTACCATTATTGTCATTTTAAAATCAAATGAACCAGAAAAACAAGAAACAGGCGCTTCCCCTGGGGGAGAAGGTAGGGGCTGGTCTCCTTGTCTGACGTGGCTCACCTTCCCCAGGTCTTGGGCAAGTTGGGCCGTGATTAGAGCTCACTGCTGAGTAATGCGGAATAGGGGGAAGACATAGAGGGAAATCAGCCTTCAGAGGAAATACGGCAATAGATTTTCCAGCCTCCCACGTGTTCAACTGTCTTTTCACCACTCCCTCTGGGGATGTTTTCCAATCCAGGCTTTCTTATGGTTGGATATTTTTCTTTAGAGTCTGATGTCCTTTTTTGCTCAGCGCTTCCCATCACACATGGCTGTTCCTTTACATTATACTAGGCACCTGGCATGTGACTATCCAAGAGAAATAAAGTACCTGCTCATTCCCTTTCTCCAGTGGCCCATCAGCTTCAGTATTAGCAGTACTTACTGCTCTGGAAATTTCTGTGGCCTGCAAGAAGTTCTAGAAAATGAAACCGTGACACTATCTTAACCTAGTTGAAATTCCCTTAGTGTCAGTGGTAAAACCCTTCCCACCGGAAACCTGTATACCCAAAATGTACCCAACTCAACAATTTCTAGAGTCAAGTTGTGGATCAGGTTGGGTATAATTAGTGCTTCTTTGGGAGGGCAGGTCCAGTGAGGTACAGTGTGGGCAGCCAAGGCCACACCCAATGCTCTTCAATGAGACAAAAAGAAAGCAGAGTGCCGATTTATCTCTCCCAGGTAGAAAGCTGAAAAATCAGGGGATCAATTAAAGACATACTGATACCACTGCTTGGGAGCTTAAACTGCCATGACAAATGTGAAACAGGTCAAATAAGCCATCTTTGTAAACACTGGCCAGGAAAGAATGGAAAGTCCGTGTCTCAGGTAAAAGAACAAACTCTCAATTTTCAGGGCCCAGATGTCCCTGTTTTCAGGGTGTCAACAAGTCAATCTCAGTCAATTATCTTAATCAATACGATTATATAGCTTTGAGGGATAGGATCTGGCTGAATACATAGTGAATTTAGGACTCATCCTAACAAGAGAGATGGGGACGTACCATGTTGAGAGAATATTTGTGAACTGATTTTTTTTGTCCATCTTTTTTGTCCGTCTCCCCTGATTAGACTGTAAGCCTGTCAATGGGCAAGGATTGTCTCTATCTGTTGCTGGATTGTACATTCCAAGTGCTTAGTACAGTGTTCTGTACATAGTAAGCGCTCAAATACTGTTGAATGAATGAATTTAAATTTTCTCAGTTTACAAAGAGCTCCCCTTAACTCAGATAGACTGATGGGAGTGGCAAACTGGGTCTGAAGGAGTTCTTCATTCTCTGGACAAAAATTCAGAATTATCAGGTGAGATTCCAGGAGGCCGAGATGTGGGTGGCTCACTGGGATATGTACCAGGTTGTTGATGCCTAAAGGTATACAAAGTTGGCATAGACATAGGTTTCACCTTAGAACTTGAAGCTATACACAGACACATAACTCACATAACCAAGGGTCATTGCTTGCAGGCACTCATATTGGTTCACACACAGGTCCTAGGCAGTCATTACTTGGGAGTACTGAGGCACCTCCCCTCTTCACTGCCCCATCTCCCATCCCCACTCCCAGCCACCATTATTGTGACCCACAATAATAATGTTGGTATTTGTTAAGCGCTTACTATGTGCCGAGCACTGTTCTAAGCTCTGGGGTAGACACACGGGAATCAGGTTGTCCCACGTGGGGCTCACAGTTTTAATCCCCATTTTACAGATGAGGTAACTGAGGCACCGAGAAGTTAAGTGACTTGCCCAAAGTCACACAGCTGACAAGTGGCAGAGCTGGGATTCGAACCCATGACCTCTGACTCCAAAGCCCATGCTCTTCCCACTGAGCCACGCTGCTTCTTCAAGATCTCACAACAGTGGGGCTGGGACATCAACCAAGTCCTTAGCAGCCAGAGGTCTGTGTAGTCATTTTAGAGACAGCAGATAGCCAAGTGAAACCCAAAAGTAATTTGACTAGCCCCATGATTCTCCCTCCCTGCCTCAGTTGACCTTGTGTCTTGCCCATGGGAAGCAGAGGTTATTCTTCTAGTTCAGCACATATCTGAAAAATTGAACTACCTTTTGATCATTCACTTTGGACTAGAGTGCCTCTCTTGTGGGAAGAGGGCAAAGGCTTGTGCCGTAGTCAACAGAACAGCTGCTGAAAGCAGTTACAACCAGGAAAAAAAAAAGTCTTTCCAGATGATATGCATTAGTTTCCAGCTTTCCTCAAAAAAAAAATACATTGGCAAATCACTAAAGCAACCCAAAGAATTAAACAGGAGATTCACTCAGAAGCCCACTATAAATAGCCAAGTGAATCCCAAACTTGACTGATTACTAGAATTTGCAGTTTACAACTTGATCCTGCTTTGCATAAGCAGCTTTTCATTTGCTTTGCTTCAATTCAGTAAAAAATGAGCTGGAAAGTTACTGCTGTATTCACTTCTGTGTTCCAGAAAATTTACCGGGAAATAGATGCTGATAACTCAGGAACCATGAATGCCTATGAGATGCGGAAAGCATTAGAAGAAGCAGGTAATACACAGCAATCATATTTTCCTCTTTTAGTTTCAATACTTGGGATCATTACAAACCCACTTTCCTCCACATGAATTCAATAAAAAAAGAGCAAAAAGCACTAGTTTAATTCTAGGGCTTCCATGCCACTCATTCCCCCATTAGAGGGTATGCTCCTTGAGGACAGGGAACACGTCATTTAATTCTGTACTTTCCAAGCACCTAGTAGAGTGCACCACATCAAGTGGGTACTCAATAAATGCTTCTATTATTACTACTAAGACCTTCACCTACATGTCAGTAGAATTTGATACAAGCCCAAATCCCTCACATTTGTTCCCTACCTGAACTCAAAACATTGTGAGATTTCAGGGAGGACAAGCTGCTCCTAAGACTCCACGTCTACATGTAGTCCACTGATTCTCAGAAAAAGACTGAATGTCTTTTAGACTTTGAAAACATTGAGCATTGATTGAGGAAAGTTCTACTCATAATTTGACACTGCCCCAGCTAAAACAGATACAGGGAAAAATGGAAATACATCAGTGGGAGAGATGGATGACAACTTTGGGTCTGAAAGAGGCTCAAGATGAACTTTCTAGAATAAGACTGGAAAATAAGAATACAGGGGAAGGGAGGAGGGGAGTGAGGAGAAGGGGATGAAGAACAGCGGTGTTCTAGTGGTAGAGGTGAAATAAGTCATGGCTCAGTTGCTGTTCATGTTTGCCTTTTAGGCTACAAGCTACCCCGCCAGCTCCATCAAGTCATCATTGCGCGATTTGCAGACGACCAGCTCATCATAGATTTTGATAACTTCGTTCGGTGTTTGGTTCGCCTGGAAACTTTGTTCAGTAAGTGAGAGTATAAGGGGGAAAAAAGTCATCATTTTAAGGCAAGATAGTCATTCACATCAGAAGCAGAATGCTTTAAACACCATCTGTTTTTCAAAAAGATGGGTGGGGGGGTGGGGAAGGAAGCTTTAGACTGTTTCTTCAACATGTAGTTTCTAAAGAGTGTCCCTTTGAACTAGAAAACAAGGTGAAAATGTGAACCCGATTCTCAAAGCTTTAGTTATGCTCATGCCCTATGTTTTCTCCCTCTACAGAAGTATTTAAGCAGCTGGACACCCAGAAAACAGGAACAATAGAGCTGAATCTTATCACTGTAAGTCAGCAGCCTCCAGACTGGGAGGGTTGCGGCAGAGCTCCAGAGCTTTTGGACCTGCTGTTTTGCTTTTTAAAGTTTCATTTTAAGGGAATGGATAGTGTGGTGGTAGTAGGCTTACAGATCGCAGGAGCTGAGGGGCAGGAGAGGTGACTGTTCTTGTTGGCCACCAGCTCCAAACTGCACTCATGAACATTGTTTTCCCTACTTCACACTGGTTACCAAAATCCAAGGGACAAACACACTAAGACTGTTTGAAACTGTTCTGCACATAGATTAACCCCAGAGAGACACGAGCAGAGTTTTGTTACCTATTTTAGGCAAGTGCAGGGTCATGAGTAGGGAACAAACTATCAGAATAAAAGTGTTGGGTCCCAGACTTTTTTTTAAATACCGTTATACCTCTGAAAGAGACTGACTTTGATTTATATAATTCAAAAGAAACTCTGTTCCCTCTGGACACACAATTCTACCCAAGAACCCCATTTAAGACAAATTTAAATTCTAGTCTCTCAACTTAACATGTCCTATTTTTCTCAGCTATCTCCTTTTCCTTGGACTTCCTCCATTATTCAAACCCTCTACTTTTTCACTTCCCTCTTTTCTTTCTTGTTTGGAAAACTGGCACCTTGGGAGAAAGACTGCATTTTAAGCATTTGTATTTTCTCCGCCTTGCCAGTTTTATTTTCGATAGAAAACCAGAGCTCCAGTAATGTCCTCAGCTGAACTCATCTCCATGCAAATACTTTCTTTTTCCTAGGATAGGGTGCATTAGAGCCGTTTGGCTATGAGCAGAGCTTTAATTTTCCAAACGACAGCTTACTGGTCAATGGGAAAGTCAGGAGAGAGGACCCTGTCAAGGCTGCCTCATTTATCTCTGACTTGTCAGCACTTGTTTTTCCAACTTGTTGTTAGAGTGGTGTTCTTAGGCAGCAGCAACTATAATTGGACTAGAGAAAGAGCAGAAAAGGAAGGTTTGGCAAAGGTGTAACCAACTCCCTCTTGCAGAAAAAAATGGGGCAGGGAGTGGGGTGGGAAATGGGACTTTACAGAACCAGAAAGGACCTCTCAGAAAACTCAGAGGCCTCAAAGAAAACTCAGAGGTGATCAGTAATCTTCATGCCCCTCTCAGTTCTAGATGGAAAACACCTTAGGCCAAAAGAAAATACATATTCAACAGGTCACAAATGAACATGAACTGCATTCCTTACGATCAGTGAAACCTAAGAAACCTGCCCTAAAAGATTACAATCTAAAAATGATACAATCAGGGAGGGTATAAAATATGCTAGATGCTAAATTCCTGGAACTTTACTCATCTTTCTTGGATATCTAATCCCTGCTATGTTCCTCATCCTACTAGCAGTAAATTGAACTTCTCCCCAGTCTAAAGAGGTGACTACCCAATCCAGCTCTACCCTCTTTCCTCCCACTGTCATTCAAGCAACCTTGCTCCCTGGCCTTCCCATTTCTTAGCCTCACCTCCACAGATCTCCATAAACTCCCACACTGTGGCCCTGGCTATAAATGAGGTATAATCAAGTAAACATCTTTTGACTTGTGTGCCAAATGAACTGAACTTTCATTTAAGCCAGGGAAGGGTGAAATTACTAAACTCTGTCTAGTGTGAACTAACGTGGCAGCTTATTTGAATTTCATCCCTGTAGCAGCCTTCCCCTTCACAGGGGAATGATCAATACCTTCATAAAATGGCATGCATATTTGGCTTATTGCAAGCTGAGATCCTAGAAATTTATAGTAGGTATACATAGCCCAAACATGTTAATTTTGTAAATGTAGTTAAGTGCAGAAAGAAAATCTTGTTTTTTCTGCCTAACCATAGTTCTGACCACTAGTTCTACTGAAAGGAGAACATACGGTCTTAGTTCGAACATCACTAACCTCTTGGTTTTTTCCTCCCCTCTCTCACAGTGGCTGTGTTTTTCAGTCCTTTGAATAATTACCTGACTGCCACCAAAGGATTCTCTCAATCATCTATGGATGAATATTTCACACTGAAGCTGCACCCTACTTTTGATATGTACTGTGACTAAGAATAGCAACTGCCTAACCTGAAGACTAGAGCTTGGAAGAACCCTGTTTTCTTAGCCCCTGACAGATCACAAATTCCCAGATACCAGAAACAGACTTGCAATCTCACTACCTGCAAAAACTGAAGAGCTTTGCCTTAGTAACCTTTATAAAAACATTAACTGTGTAAATAGGTCATCAGATTTACTTCCGATACACTTGCTTCTTGTGAACAAATTTAATCAGAAAAAATACAGGGAGATATTTAATAGCTATGCAAACATGAGATCTTTTCCAAAGAAACAAGGGGCTCACTGTGCATTAAATGGAGGTTTGCAAATATCGTGGCGGCGCTTCCCAAAAGGTGGCTAAAAAAGTCCACCTTGTTTAAAGTGGTCACAACAGAAAGATAAAACGCTGGCTGGCCCAAGCTTTTCAAGTTTCAGGTGAGAAATCTTTCAACCTATTTAGACTAAGTTACTAATAAGCAATACTGCAAAAAGTAAATCATCCATTAGACTGTAAACCCCTCAGGGGCAGAGACTTTTACTTCTGCCTGATGCTGCCAAGCACTCAGTAGAGTGCTCTACACCAACAAGGTGTCTCAAATATTGTTGATAATAAAGACTTCAAGGACTCAAACACTATGAGTGTGACTCAGGTGTGTTGAGGTAAGATTTCCTAGCTTTACCATTGAATTAATGTAAACAGTACCTTAAAAAATAGCCTTGTTGCCTTATTTTATTCCAAATAAAAATTTAAATAAAGTGTATCTTGACTGTAGTTTACTATTTTTCTGTGTGTGTTGGGTACAAGTGGAAGTTATTTTGAAGCAGAAGCAATGTGGCTTAATGGATGGAGCACAAGCCTGGGAGTCAGAAGGATCCGGGTTCTAATTCCTGCTCCACCACCTATTTGCTGTATAGCCTTGGGCAAATCACTTCATTTCTCTGTGCCTCAGTTCCCTCATCTGTAAAATGGCAATAAAGACTGTGAGCCCCATGTGAGACACAGACTGTCCAACCTGATTAGCTTGGATCTACCCCAGGGCTTAATACAGTGCCTGGGACATAATACGTGCTTCACAAATACTATTTCTACTATTGGGGAATACTACTGGGGAAGGGTGGCTCAGTGGCAAGAGCCCGGGCTTGGGAGTCAGAGGTCATGGGTTCGTATCCCTATCTGCCACTTGTCAGCTGTGTGACCGTGGACAAGTCACTTCACTTCTCTGTGCCTCAGTTCCCTCATCTGTAAAAATGGGGATGAAGACTGTGAGCCTCACGTGGGACAATCTGATGACCCTGTATCTCCTCCAGCGATTAGAATAGTGCTCGGCACATAGTAAGCGCTTAACAATACCCACATTATTATTTCATTTCATAAATTCTTGCCTGATTCCCACTAGCCATACCCTTGCAGAACCAACAGGACATTCTTATTAAAGGAAGAAAAATATTTGCTCTATTATGGAAAAAACAACAACTTAGATGCTATAATTGTACTTTTAGTAGTAAAGTATGGCTATAGTTTCTATAGTTCATTCTTACCCTCTCTCTTCGCTGTTACAGATGAACTGGAAGTTTCTTGAACACAGGGCTCTGCCCACCAATAAAACTGGAATACAGTCAGTTCTCTGATAATATTGGGGTTATGTTCTTGAAGAACCCTGCATTAAAGAAAACTCGAGTTGTAGAATGCACATCTTGATCGGCACTGCGTGCCTACACACAAGTGCAGCCCACTGTAGCCAAATATGAGTTGTGAAAAAAACATTCCCCAACAAGGTTCTATCTTAAATGCAAAATGAATATATGCATTATTGGGAACTAACTGAATGTATTCTCAAGTGGCTGAAAGGCTTTTCATCACTGACTTCTGCAAATCCATGCTAAGTGACAATAATCACTCTTTACATTAAAGAAACAGCATGGACTAGTGGAAAGAACAAGAGCCTAGTAGTCAGAAGACCTGAGTTCTAATCCCCCTCTGCCAATTCTATGCTGTGTGACCTTGGGCAAATCACTTAACTTCTCTGTGCCTCGGTTACTTTAATCTGTAAAATAATGTTACCTCCTCCCTCCAATTTAAACTGTGAACTGGGTACACACTGAGGACTGGGTACAACCTGATAAACTTGTATCTACCCCAGCACTTAAAATGGTGCTTGACACACATTAAGTGTTTAAATGCCATCAAAAAAAATATACCAGGCATATACTATAAATAATATAGCGGGCCTGGGAGTCAGAAGGACCTGGATTCTAATCCAGGCACTGCTGCTTGTCTGCTGTGTGACTATGGGAAAGTCACTTAACTTCTCTGTGCCTCAGTGACCTCATCTGTAAAATGGGGATTAAGGCAATGAGCTTCATATGGGACAGGCTTGTATCTATCCCATTGCTCAGTACAGTGCCTGGCACATGGTAAGCGCTTAAATATTAAAAAAAAAAAAAAAAATCCCACCAAAACCCCCCAAAAAGCCTCTGTTGTATTTTCTCTCCCAAATGCTTAAATAATAATAATGATGGTATTTGTTCAGTGCCTGGCACATGGTAAGCGCTGGGGTAGATACAAGCTAACCAGGTTGTCCCATGTGGGGCTCACAGTCTTAGTCTGTAAAATGGGAATTAAGACTGAGCCTCATGTGGGACAATCTGATTACTCTGAATCTCCCCCAGCGCTTAGAACAGTGCTCTGCACATAGTTACCGCTTAAGAAATACAAACATTAATACCCATTTTACAGATGAGGTAACTGAGGCACAGAGAAGTGGCTTGCCCAAGGTCACACAGCAGACGAGTGGCAGAGCTGGGATTAGAACCCACATCCTCTGATTCCCAAGCCCGTGCACTTTTCACTAAGCCACGCTGCTTCTCTAGTAAAGTGCTCCGCACTCAGTAAGGGCTCAATAAATGCCATTGATGACGATACCAAGAATTAAACCCAGAGTTGAAAGCTAAGATAAAATTTTAATTTTATCACAACAAAAAAGTAAAAAACAGAAAAGATTTTAAGTCTGAGTCTACAGAAAGTGTCTACATATAAACTTCCATGTTATAAAAGACAATAAATACAGAATTCAGTTTAAAACAAGAAGATTCTAAATCTAAATTACCTGAAGTGTAGCATAGTATTTCAAATATGTGTAATTCCTAAAATGCTACCGCACTTAAAGTTATTGCTCACTGAAGGCTAGTCAGTGGGTCTTTGCTGTTGACGGTCAGTACTACTATCTTCACAACTTCAATTCAGCTACTTGAGTAAATGTTCTGCTCACAAAATGATGTTTTTGGGTTCAGTGGAGGGAGGCTAAGGTGACTTTAGATCCTTCTAATAGACGCATGACCAAAAAGAACCAATGACAACAAAGGCAGCTTCTGAGAAAAAACAACTAGGTAGAAAGTGAATCTGATTCTCACCGAGGTGATTAAAATAAAAAGATTTATGTACTTCAGCAGAAAATGTAAAGTTGAATGCTGTGATATGTCCCCGTGAATGCCACTTGGGAAAGCAAGTTGCTTCAGTTCACCTCCTGAAACTGAAGATATCTTCACCCAAATGAAGCACACTCCACTTGCTGGTAAGCATCGTTCCTCCATGCTGAATATCCGCTACTAGTAGTGAGTGTGTTGATCCTTCATTGATTTGCAAAGCACATTTTTCATTGCTTCAGAGTTACATCGCCACTGAAATAAGTCTCAAAAGATTGTAGCCTGGTGAAAGTGTAGTCTACACAAAACTTATTACTTCTTTTTAGTGTTAACACACCGATTAGTACTTCATAACTGGAATTCTCTGTGGTCTCATGCTAAGCTCCTTTGTCGTGGTTTAATTCTTGGGTAGAGCTGTAAAATAGTGAAAGAAGTTTAATATGAGCAGTTAATTGTAGGGAAAGCTTCAGAACTTTAAGACAGCTTTAAATTACAAAAAAAACTATCCAGTCTGAGGAAATGTATTCATATTGCTATGTAACACTTGGAACACAACACAAATACGATTGAGATAACATAATTTAGCAACTACTATGAAAAAGTACTCTACAACTGGTACAACAGTTCAGTAATAAAAATATATTTTAAATTAATTCTGTTTGTAGTGATTTGTTCAGCAAGCTTGGCAAATTACATATAACAGGATGATTTATAACATATTGTAAGATTCAAAGTTCAGGGCTTTCAATTACAACTGAAGGAGCAGAGTGGAAGATTAAAGTCTTCTTTTGGTTTCATTCATGAAAAACAGCACTGCGCACTGTATATCAAACGCCTCTCCTGATAATCTCAAGAAACAGCCATAGGCTGTAATTACCTACAACTGAGGGATGGACATCCCGGGAGGGGAAGAACATTTCCAGAACTGGTCCCAGGAGCACATTAGTAACTGAGCTGCAAGCTGCAAGCTTGAACAAAAGTTTTCCTCAAAACCAAAAAAAAAAAAAAAATTTCCAGGAGAGGAATGGAAGGAGCAAAAATGACTCTGCTGAAATAGGCCTCTGGCAAAACATGGAAAACCTGACTGGTGTGTCAATGTCATACAAAGGAAGGATTATACTCCTGAATGAGGGAAGGGTAATTAGCAGACTTAAGTGGCACAGACTCAAACACTTGAGCCTCCCATTGGAAAGCCAGGATTCACCTAGGTTTTACTTTTACTGCTATAAGTCTCAAATGCTGCCAAAAGATGAGTTGGGGGGAAGAGGGATGGTATGTGGGGGTGGGGAGGGGAAAGTGTGTGTGTGCACATGCACGCATGTGATTTCCACCCAGAAAGAGGCTACAAAAGGAATAGGAGTGTTCAATAAACTGGACTGAGTGGGAAGATTAAAATCTCCATGGTTTTTAACTTCATAATCATTCGGTAAACACAAACAGGCAGACTATCATAAGACATGACTAGGTGACTACTACTCCTATGGAATGCACATATTCATATGTATGTGTGACTCTCGCAGCTGCATGGGAGAAATGTATAATTCTCCCATGGGCTTCCTCTCCCAGACATCCCATCGAACAATCTAAGGGTTTTCAGGATCAGTATCAATGGTCAGGTGTGCATTCCCTTGACAACAATGAATACTAGAAACCATACACTAAGACCAGCCAAGTCCTGGAGGTGCTGGTCTATTAGCTGGACAAACCGAACCAGGGACAGCTTTTGCAAAAGCTAAGATGGCCAAGCGGCTCACCAAGAAACCGGAGCTATTCCAGAAAGAGGCCGGGGAGTTCACCCTCTCTTCTGGGGAGAAGCACCCAACTTGGCCAGGGCCCAACCCATTCACCTCTCTTTCCCTGACCTGGGTCATCTACTGGACTCTGTATGGACTCCCCAGTTGTCAGTGTGAGCAGTCCAAACCACGGGAAGCCCAGGCCACTCAGAGACCAGCAGAGAGGAGGGGGGAGGAGGCTGACTGACATACTCAGGTTGGGTGTGGGAAGGCCGAGTGGACCTTACACTGTCGGGTAGGGTCAGAGACTGGGAAAGGGACTTGCGTCCAACCTGATTATCTTCTATCTATCCCAGCAAATAGTACAAAGTTTGGTACATAATACTAATTGTGGATTTGTTAAGGACTTTATCTGTGCCAAGCACTGTACTAAGTGGTGGGGTAGATACATTGTTATCAGGTCAGATACGGTCCCTGTCCCACATGAGACTCACAAGCTAAGCAAAAGAGAAAAAATTTATTTAATCCCAGTTATACAGATGAAGAAATTGATGCCCAGAGTAATGAAGTGACTTGACCAAGGTCACAAACAGTAGGCAAGTGGTAGAGCTGGGATTAGAACCCAAATCATCTGCCTCCCACCCCCATGCTCTTCCCACTAGGCCACGCTGCTTCAAAATAAGCACTTGGCAAATACCATTATTATTAGCTACCATGTATAGTCTCATTTCTTAGAAAGTAATAAGCATTGACTATCACTTCTCTGAAATTTAGAGTTGAAATTAAAGATCACCTTTCAGGTGATCTGGAGACGTATTAAAAACTAACTGCAAGCTTCCTTTTGTCTAGGTTGAAACTGGGACTGTTTCCCTTTGTGTCTTCTGGGTTTTAGTGTGAATCGGTTCTCTTATAACATGGGCAGTATGTGCTCATAGAATCCCAGTGAGTAAAGCTGATACTGTAGTTTTCGTGTCAGACCAGAAACACGCACACAGTCGCTTCTCCTGACACTGCTTCACACCACAGAAAGAATGCTGCTTAATTCTTCCATTGCACTCTATCTAGAACACATAATGAAAATGCGTTCTGGCAGAAGTGAGGGCTTTTTTTTTTTTTTAATACCACCGGTTTAGCTATCTACAAACTCAATGGACTCAGCACAAGACTTGGAATAGAAACCCATAGCCCTAGTCCTAACTCTTGCACTCACTGGATATGAGCTACCTTAACCTACTGCATTATTTGAGCTATCAGCCTAGCAGTCTGTCATTCCCCTAACACAAGATTTCGAATATTAGCAAATGATTGCCAAGTCTTCTTAAACACAATTAATATTTATCTTGCTCTGTAAAACCCTCCAAACCTTACCCCCAGTAAGTTCCGTGGTACATATCCTTCCTTGTCATTAAGCCGGGCCCACCACCATTCAATTTCATCTTCATCTTCCCTGCGGAGGATGGTCATACAATCGCCTTCTTTCATGGGCAGCTCATCTTCATTCTGAGGTTCGTAATCCCACAGGGCATAGATGACACCCTTGTTCATTATGCCCATTTTCTCTTGAACTCCTGGAAACGTAAGGAATGATGCAGCTCAGTTGCTGGGTTTTACTCCCTTTGTTTTAATAGAACCTCCAAAGAGTTCAAAGGTGCAGCATCTTAAGGCTACTTCCTTGGGCAACACCCAAGTATAGTGAATAGGTCTGTACTCCAGAAAGTTGTGGTCATTGCATCCCAAACTAATGAGCTGTTGGACTATGAGGGAAAAGGAAACATCTCTAATATGAGAAGCAGTAGAAGAAAGCAGCAAGGATCACTCCAACACACATATGTAGATTATCAAACAAAACCCAATAAAAACAACTGATGAGAAATCTTTAAAAGCACAAAAGTTGCTGAAACAAGTGAGTACTCCCATGTCACATGCATAGCTCAAGCAAAAGTTAACTTTTTAAATGTTATTAAAACATTTGTTTCTATAAGACAAGAATCTTACATCTTTATTCTCAACTGCCCTTGCTTTACAGAGAATCTTTTCTGATCACAAGAAGATAAGTAGATTCTCATTTAAAATTTTCACCTTTAAGTTACTCTAAATTTAGAAAAGACAGAAGAAATAAGGAGTTTGGTTATAAAAAATGCCATTATGCATAAAGGGTGGCATTTCAGCTACTTTGACAACTTGCATATAGTTAATTCTGGATTATCCATGGACAGGGGAAGCAGCTATTACAGTCCAAAAGGAATCCATATCATATCCCAAAATTTCATTTTAGCCAGGAGCATCTATTTCCTATTTTATGGTTTTACCACAATGTACTGCCCAAAATAATCAAAACTGACTGACTTTAATTTTACTTTCTCTCTTGCTCCTCTAGCTGAGGCATTAATTTGCAAAAATGGCAAAATGGGAGGCAGTGTGAGGAAAAGGAGAATCAAGGTGCTGGAATAATCCACAGTGAGCTTGTAAATAACAGAGTTGCTCATTCAAATACTCTTAGTGCACTCAATTATTCACTGCCTTCCATATTCAAAGATTAGAGAGCCTTCTTTTTAATGGGTTCACGGGAATATTTACTACAATAGATGCACCATCTTAACTCCAACAACTATCCACATTATTCAAACTGTGCTAAAAAATTCAATGAATCCATCTCTCATGTCTCCAGGCAAAAAAGAAACTGGAAATTCAAGTTCATTATTTTAGAGGGCAGCCAACCCACCTCTTGCGAGAGTTCAGATTTATTTCAGTGGGAGCAAGTGAAGTTTAAACTTTTCCACTGAATTCTGGAGACCAAAACAAACATTTGGTTTACAAAGTACACTCCAACAAAATTATACCAACAGCAGGCAAACAAG
This sequence comes from Ornithorhynchus anatinus, assembly GCF_004115215.2. Lineage (NCBI taxonomy): Eukaryota > Metazoa > Chordata > Mammalia > Monotremata > Ornithorhynchidae > Ornithorhynchus > Ornithorhynchus anatinus. The sequence continues at coordinate 6,503,362 of NC_041746.1, read as the reverse complement.
CTACTAAAATACTGACTTTACTCACCATCTTTTTTGGAAAAAGAGACTCATTCTTTCAGGCTATTGCTAAAATCAAAACCATGAGCCTTGTTTTCGGAGTTTCCAAGCTAGGTTAGCGTCAGAAATGGAAGCAAATTTTACTGTCCTCTGCTCTCTAAGTTTGAAATTTTAGATTTTCCTTGTTAAATTAAATGTCTGAGGATGTGAGACCTAAAGCCTAAAACTGCTCCTAGAACATAGTCTACTACTTCAAGTAAGATGTTAGCAAGGATCAAAAAAGCACTTACTGGGCTTGACAGTGGTTCAACAAAAGTGCTGAGATGGATAATAATAATAATAATTATGGTATTTATAAACTGCTTACTCTACGCCAAAGCACCCTACTAAGCTGGATACTTTGGGACAAAGTGTGGAAATACAAAAACAAAAGGGTCGGTATCAAAACAGTCAGATGCTGCTGACGAACATCAAAAAGGGGTAAAAAAAAAAAAAGAGGCTCAGAGAACTCTGCTTCAAACCCTGTACCCCTCTCCTTATCCACATTCCCAATTCTGCATGAGAAAGAAAAGCAGAGAAACAGAAGCTGCTCCCCAAGGCTCTCCAAGAGCTTTCCAAGTGCTTAGTACAGTGCTCTGCACACAGTAAGTGCTCAATAAATATGATTGGTCAGCTAGTGCTTATATTTATAAAAACTGTTTGGAGACCCTTCATCATCATCATCAATAATACTGATTGAGTACTGACTGCGTGCAGAGTACTGTTGGCCTTGTACAGCCTGGAGGCCCAAGCTTTAGAGATATCTTCTTGAGGGGATAAAATCATGCCCATAACCCCCATGAGACCACACCCCTGGGTGCAGCAAAGCCTGCTGCAACCCTGCTAAAACCTAAATCATTTTCTACTGTAAACATTCTCTCCTTAACTTTTGGTTAATTAATGTTTTAACAGTGGCAGTTCTCTTGATTTTTCTTGCTTCACCTACCCACAGAGTGCCGATAGTATCCCATATCACTTTGAAGTCTAACAAAACTATCAGTGAAGAACTCAAGTACAGAATTTGCTTTTATAAACTTACACTCAAAACCTCTTACCCTGTAAGTAGAATATGTTCAAAGAAAAAAATGTAAATCCAGTTTATCTTGCAGTCTCTGAATGGATCAATTTAATTGTACGCAGAAATGCTCAAGCAGATTTACAAGCACTGGGTATACTCTATACTTTAAAGGGATTAGGTGCTTGTCACCAAACAAAATACCCATCAGCTATTTGGCTGTTCTCAAAAACAGATTCTAGGAGCCAGATGTATTCCTTAGGTTCATAACTTTAAAAGGGATATTCTAATATTCAGTTTCAATGGAGAATAAATTGTAAAGAACTGTTATGACTAGCTGAAAGGGAATTACTGTAATAGCTGAAAGGTTGAATATTTTGAACCACTTTTCATGCAAAAAGAATTAGCTTTTTTTTAGTTTTTTCCAAAAAACTGGCCACATTTAGAATGTGACCATCCAAAAGTCTGCTAAATTTTTTTAAATGGTCACCAATTACACCTTTGCTGGCACATAACTTTGGTCTGATTCACTGACTCAAAGCTGACGAGGCCAAAAAACTGAAGTCTCATTACCGTAGATTTCCCCCAAGAAATGTTTCTAACTGAAGGATTTCTTTCTCAGGGTGGGGTTGACTTTGGTATAAAACCTTCGGGACTTTCATCATTTAAGAAAGCAATTTGGTTACTTTGGGGTGGGGTGGGGTTTATGAGTGCACGCACATACACAACTTTTACCAAAGGGGTATCAAGTGCCTACAGGTTAATTGGAATTTTTCTTTTAACTGCTAAGAGAACAGAATGGTCCAGGAACATGATATGTTAAATACCCAAAGTAAAGAATTTTAACCTATCATATAGTAATAATGGTGGGAATTTGTTAAGCACTTACTATGTGCCAGGCACTGTACTAAGTGCAGGAGTGGATTCAAGTAAACCAGATTGGACACAGTCCTTGTCCCAGATGGGGCTCACAGTCTAAATCTCCATTTTAAAGATGAGATAACTGAGGCAATGATAAGTTAAATTCCGTTAAGCAGGCAAGTGTCAGAGCTGGGATTAGACCTCAGGTCCTTCTGACTCCCAAGGCCATACTCTATCCACTAGGCCATGCTGCTTCTCTTACCTAAAAAGTACATTAGGTATTAAAATTCTCCATTTATTATGCTAACCATGAATGCCTGGCTCTAGTCCAAAAGTCATCCAGAACCTGGAGAACTAACAACTGTGAACCAATCAGACTATGGTTAATACATACCATACAGAAACTGAGAGCACTGAGAGTAGCCTTCTTCCATTTCTTCACATTTATCTGCAGCCGTCTGCATATCACTATAGGTCATTGCAAAAACAGCAGCTCCTGACTCCACCAGAAACTTGCACACTTGAACATTGTTACAAGATGCAGCGCAGTGTAATGGGGTCCTAGAAATTGAGGAATGGAGAAAATTTACTTGTAAATTCAGAGATTTTTTTTTCTCATATTACTGAACACTGGTCTCTGTATAATTTATTTGAGGGATCTTCTATTCTAAAACACCTGGCCAGATGGGCAGGGACATTTTATAGTCATCAATGAATTGCTGCACTGAACTTCAAACAGCAACAAAAGAGCACGTCAACAATAACTAACTGTGTGACAGCTGATACAATACCACTTGAGATTTTTGCTATTGCCCTGAATTTTAGGAAAATTTTAGGTAAGAGATGCTGCGATCAAATGCAATTTCCTAGGGAGAAAAAGATTACCTAATATGGATTTGGGCCAATTCTCTGAAGTGATGTTATGAATCGCCTACTCTAAAAAATGTTACCCGGAAACTAGAGCTACAAGTCAACACTGCCACCTTACAGCCTCCAAAAAGAGCAACTTTTTTCACTGTTCTTCCAGAATGTGAGGTTTTACTGGGTGTGTTGAATCAAGCACTGTTAGGGAATTAGAGAATTTTCTTTTGTCAGTGTTCATCCAATGGGTCAACCTACTATGTGCAGAGCATTGCGCTAATTGCAAGCATTCAAACTAATGTGAGCTTTAAAACAGGTATGTTGAGATGGTAAACTCCAAGTTTTAGCAGCCCAGTTTATCTAAACAATCCTCAGGCAGCCCTTTGTCAAAAAACAATTTCAATAAAACCCCACACCCCAAAATTTTTCTATAGGTAATGACATGAACAGATGATATCCTATCACAAACCATTTATAAAACCCATAAATCAACCAATTTTAATTTAAATAATCTGGAGTTAGTACAATTAAATCTGATATATAGATCAAAAAACATTTAGGGGCTGAACAAACCTTGCTGTATGATGCTCTGCAATCACAAACACCCTCTCTCCCCAATGCAGAAAAGCTAATAAGGACACTGTAAACTTCATAGTCCATCGAAGAAAGTCTAAGTTGACCCAGACCACAACTGCTTTATGGAGAAACCCAACAGGGCATCATACACGTCGTCAGGTAAGTGCTATTTGATGAACTGCTTTTTGAATCTAAAGTGCTCTTCCTTCATGTCAGAACAAGAGCTTAAACTTCATTCTTACCATCCATCACTGTCAGCGGCATTTACATTGACACCAAACTGAACCAGGAATTTAACAATCTCTGTATGACCTGCACAAACGGCATTGTGAAGTGCTGTAATACCTTCATCATTGGGCAGACTGGGATCTTCCACCTACAAAGCAGAAAGAAGGGTCAGGCTGGACAACACAAACTCAAAACTATTATCTGTCAAGTCCTTGGGTCCTGGACAATACTATCATTAGGCTAGCATGGTTTATTTCTTTAAAAAAAAAATAAATTAAGCCCCAAGAATGGAAGAGATGATCTGCACACGCTGTACAAACAAGACCAAATTTAAAAATCACATCAAATGCCCTTAGGCTATTACAAGATTCAAAGTTGAAGAGCAGCTCCTACATTTGTCATTTTCCCCTAACAGTCTTTAGATTAAGTTTTAATGGGAGCTCGTCCCTCTAGACCTTGAGCTCGTTGTAGGCAGGGATTGTGTCTCTTTATTGCTGTATTGTACTTTCCCAAGTGCTTAGAAGAGTGCTCGGCACACAGTAAGAACTCAGTAAATACAACTGAATGAATGAATGAGATACTGGGAGAAAAATGTGAATAATTTAGACCAAAAACACCTAAGTTGGCCACCCTTCCTCACCTAGATGGTAGAAACCAACTCTGCCTGCCTGTTTACTTGTTTTGATGTCGGTTTCCCCCATTCTAGACTGTGAGCCCATTGTTGGGCAGATATTGTCTCTATTTGTTGCTGAATTGTACCTTCCCAGTGCTTAGTACAGTGCTCTGCACACAGTAAGCACTCAATAAATACTACTGAATAAATACAATGCTATGTCTATGTAGGTACGAGGATGGAAGAAAAAAGATTACTAGGGAAACCCTTGTCCATCGCCTCCCAAAAAGGGAAAATCTAACTTCTACATTTAGAGAACTGAACTGGGTTTCTGAGTTTCTGAAATCATTGCAAACAATGTGAAAACAACACGATCCCAAGAGATCCTGCCCACCTCTGAAACAGAGAAAGGAAATAAGAGAAAGTACACCTTCAACTGATAATTTTCTTGTTTGGATTTAAAAAACAAAAGGCTTTACTTTAGCAATTTCAATTGATCAGCAATATCTATACCTCATAAATGATTCTCTGCACAAGGTCAAATTCCCCTTCCAAAGATGAATCTAAGAGTAACGCAAGGGGGTTGAATTTCACCCTCATTCCGTGAGCAATCCTCTCTGAGCCAGTTTTACGTAAATTTGTTCTTTTGCCCTGGAAAGGGGGTTGGGGGGAGAGAGAAAATATACACAATTAACAATGTGTCTATGCAGATTAGAGGAAACAAAAAGAAACAAAATCTGAGAGCAGAAGGTGAAAACATCTTTTGTTTAATGATATACAAAACCTATCTGACCCCTCCTTTCAGCAACTACATTATAAAATATACTGAGAATTAAATCAGCAGCAGCATTTATTCATCACCTGTGAGCCGAGCACTATACTAAGTAAAAGGCACAGCAAATATTCTTGCTTCATATTAGACTAAGAAGGAAAAACAATCAATTTACTAGAAAGAAGTCACCATCAGCAAAGATTCAAATAATAAGAGAAGTAGAAATAAATATACACGTGAGTACTAAGATGGTTGATGGAACGACTAACAGAAAGGTAAGGATTAATCAGGGAATGTGTCTTGAGGAGGTGGCAGATTTTTAGGCTGATTCTGAAAGTGGGGAGGAGCACAGGTTGATAAATTTGGGCTGGGGTAGGGAGGCATTCTGGGCAAGAAGGCAGGGAGAAATTTGGAATAATGGGTGGATTAGTTTTATGGAAAGCCTCAAGAATTGGCCAGAGGCTAGTTATTAAATAAAATGATCAAATTAGAAAATTCCTCACTCTTAAATAAATGGAACAGGAATACAAGTCCCAAATATCTAATAGGAAAACAGGTTTTTATAATCCCAGAGTACAAATTTCACCAAACTTTCAAAAAACATTCTCCCACAAGAAAGATGGCAGATACTGCACATCTTAGAGCAGAACCTGAATATTGATTGCTATAACTTTGCTAACTGGATTAATAATTACTGAACTAGAAGCCTTGAAAAAAATAGGCAAAATTGCCTAAGGAAATAAACTGCTTAAGTTTCCAGACCAAACATGCTATGAAATCAGGGATTTAATTAGGATTATGGATTTTGTTTTTAAAAAATGTAAAATTGGAAGACTTCTTTAGGTAGGGTTGGGATTTTTTTAAGTGTCATTTCCTCAAAAAAATTTATATTACTCTAAATTATGTAAGAGGTGACAGACCCTATATATCCTGAATATGTTCCCTAATCCTTTCAGGAGACTACAGTTGCTGAGGGGAAAATGCCCATTGATCCTAGTATGCCCATTACAAAATGTGGAAAGACTAGGAATTTTGTTTTTCCTTAAAATAACATATGTGTTAGAGACTAAATTAAAGAAGTATAACTTGTGGGCCCAAAACAGCCTACTGCCTACTAGTTGTACTGGTCCTGGAAGTTTTCTTCCTGCAGCAGAGGACAGAAATAGAAAATAATGTGGTTCTTGCTTCATCTGAGGCCAAAAAAGAAATTTAATCATAGTTTACCAGGAAGATGACTCTATAATTGGTCAAGGAAGTTCCTTGTACACACCTGTCTTTAGGTATTTTTTCCTGGAAGTTTGAAAGTTAATTTAGTAAATTTAAAAAAAATTCAAAAGCCATAATTAGGTGTACCCCAAAGGTTATCTGATTAGTGAGCATCTATTTCAGTGTTTATCAAAACACCCTTTCCCCTTCTTTCTATATCTGACTTAAACTATCAGGTTTTATTGAATAGCTTCACATTTTCCTGTTTCATAAACTATAGAAAGTACATTATGATAAAACCTAGTAAATCAACTGCTCACTAGAAGGCAAAAGAAATTTTTAGATGATTTCCAGCCAGGATGCCAGCACATTCCTACCCCAGTATAGCCATTCCTGAATAGGGCACTTGATAGTCATCACATAGCACTTATGTACATATCCACAATTAATTTTATGATTAATATTCTATTATTTTGGAAGCAGAGTGGCTAGTAGATAGAGCATGGACCTGGGAGTCAGAAGGGCCCGGGTTCTAATCCCATTCTGCCACTCGTCTGCTGTGAGACCTTGGGCAAGCTGTTTCACTTCTTTGTGCCTCAGTTACCTCATCTGTAAAATGGGGATTAAGACTGTGAGCCCCATGAGAGTCATGGACTCTGCCCTGCCTGATTACTTTTTAGTGTACCCCAGCACTTAAACAGTGCCTGGCACACATTAAGTACTTAAATACCATTAAAAAAAAAAAACTGCCTCCCCCCCCAAAACTATAAGATCCTTGTCTACCAACTCTATCCACCAGACACTCCCAAATGCTAAGTAGTACTACGCTCTGCAAACAAACACTAAATAAATACCACTGACTACTTTGGTACTTGTAATTGAGAAACAAGGAGGGAGGCTGATTTGATTAATGGAATTACACAGCCTTCTTGGAGGAGACATAGTTTTGCACTGCTGAGACGTCTAGTACAATGTTGCGTTGTTGCTCTTGGCAGTAGCAAGAGTCACCTTGGCTTTTGTACTGGGAAAATGGGATAGGGTTATCACAGGGCCCAGGACAATGACCCCTAAATCGGGCTACCTTCCTGGGAACAGTTCTGACTCTCCTACTCCAAGCAATGATTGTGTTTCTTAGATTAATTCATAGAGATTGATGATCAGGATGCAATGCAAAATGAAATGACATGAATAGGACCGCTAACCGATGTATATTACATTCCGTGAACACTATATTCATACTATCCATAAAGTCAAAATTCAAATCATGTCCTAAAAATTGGTGTCAACAAAAGGGAAATCAGGGAGTTCTTTAGCATTTTGGTTTAATGTCATCCTCATTCACTGAACATGTTAAACTTCTGTTTAAAAGTTAATACTTGAAAGGAACTTAAAAAAAAAAACCTAGGCAAAATGAAATATTTGACAGAGACACACACAACAGTACCACTTCTGTTCAAAATCAAAAGGCTATTGTCTTTCGAGCCTTTATTTCGTAGACGAGAGTGGAAATTTGGCTAAAAAATATTTCAAAGACTGGAATTTCTAATACCAGACTGAATCAGGAACAAGTGGTATTAAAAATGGTTACTGAACATTCAGACCTATTAGTTTCTCCAGCAGAAGAGATAGCTCTAAAGTGGCCTTTCCTCAGAACAGAAATGGATCTATCAGCCTGTTTTACTGCTTTTTCTAGGCATGCTTGTGGAATCTACAGAGGGCAGAGGGTGGCTTAGTAAAGGCTCACTAGAGGGTCAAGAAGCATCACATACTTACAGGAGGCAGAGAAAACTGTCCAGTGATCTCAGGTGGGCGCAGGTTTAAAAAGTCCTCCCCCAATCCTTCAGGTTCCCCTGATGGGTAAGGAGGGGGTGGGTACGGCGGGTACTCCTCCAGGTACACTTCTAGTCGGAGGGGGGCCTCTAGATTGGGTACTGCCATGTCTGACTGAAGAAGTGAGTTATCATCTGGCATTCCCTCAGGCACAGGATCAAGGCCTAATGAAGGAACTGATACTTCGCTCTCTTCTAAAATGGACATTTCTTCTTCCTCTCTGGGCACCGGTTCGGGTGGAAGGGGAACCACTTCCGCCTCAGGTTCTGAACTCAGATATGGGTTCTGGATTTCTACTGGGCTTTCAGGACTGGTAGTCCCTGAGCCTGGCTTAGAGGGGTAAGATGGAGCAGAGATAGTCTCCATGGCAGCTATAGTGGTCCTCTGATACAGAAGTTTCTGAATATTTGGCCCATTTGGCCCTTCTGGCTCTGTAATAGAGCTCCGTTTTTTCAAGGGCCTCGGTGCATTAGAGAGTTTCTTCCGCAGGGCTTCCAAATCGGCATCACTCTGGTTTCGATAAGGGTTAGAAAGGAAAGGAAGTAATTTTGTCGGGCTGAGAGGGCGAGGAATTCGTTCATTTTCATGGGTCTCCTGAGATGATGGAGGGGGCTCTGTTTCAGGTTCTGGACTGTCTGGCTTGCCCACATTGCTGGAATAGATATTCTCTGGAAGCTGCTGTTGGTTTTGAGCACCAGAAATCACGGGCTTGCCATATACTAATCAAGGGAAGACAAGAAAAAGGAAAAAAAACCTCTTAATATTAAATAGGCAAGACAAAAAGCAAAGAGCTGAAAACCTCAACAAACTCCAATTTAATCCTCTAACTATTGAGTACTGCCTTCCTTCTAGGACTGATATCCCCTCCCTTTGTTTATATTCTCTGTTTGGACAAGCATACTGATTTATGCTTGCAAAAAGGAACCACACAAACTGCTGAATATTTTAGAAAAGTTCCTTATAATTGCTTTTGTTCCAAAGCTTGCATCTTAAAATTTCCTTGTGAGGGAAGAGCTGGAGAACGTAACTCTCCCCCACACCATGAAATGACATATGGCACACCCTTGCCAGTGATTTTCATACAATTTCTATCTGGCCCACAACATTTGTATTAACCCCACCCACATTTACCTATGTCATCCCCTTGTTCTTCACCTACTGGGCTCTTATCTCTTGGCCTCCAGTTGATTTCTTCTGAGGCAACTTTGGTCTTTTTTAGGCTCGGGACAGAGGGGAGAGCTATTACTGGTTGGGTAAAATTTTGTGGGTGTCTACTCCACCTACAATATGCCAATGCCATCAAACCCTTACCACTTGGAAAATGTGGCCCTCTGGTATGCGATCTGGTCAAAGCACTCTGCACTGCTTGCTGGAAGTTCTTTCCTGGAGCCTGTTGTTGTGTATACATGGAATATATTGAGCTTGCTGCAACAGTCTGTGGCTTTTTAAAGGGTGGGAGAGGAATCTCTTTGGAAGGCTGAGGGGTGAAAGGTCGGACAGCTGCGGCAGGTGGGCTCTCTTGCTTGGAACTTGGAGCAAGGGCTTGGTCCTGGCTGGATGAAGGTGCATTGGGAGGTACAGAGACTCTCTGATGGATCTGCTGAGCAGAATGATTTTGCTGCTGTCCTCCTGGTTTGGGTTTATTTCCCACTGATAAGACAGACAAAGGTGGCTTCTGCAGACTTCCATCAGCTTTAGTGTCCAATGTAGGCATCTGGGTGGCTTGTCCAAAATAAGGCAGATTTATCTGTTTGGGTTTAGTAGGCACAGGTGGTGGTACTTTTGCCACATTTTTATTGGCAGCCTGCAAGATAAAGTATGCACTCAGCTGAGATACAAGTAATTTACAAGCAATGCTAACCCTGTCGGAGACAAATGACTCCATGGAGCAAAAATCACTCCTAGAAGACAAGCTAAGAAGTTGGAAACCACTGCAAAGCTCCTAGGTCTCCAGAGTGAAAAGTCCAAGTGGAGCAGTTTTTCCACTTTTAAAGGTGAAACCCAAAATAGAGTCTGCATGGGTTAGGCTGGCACAGAGCCAACAGCGAGGGAGAGGATTTAAATGCTCTTCCTTTATTTGGCCTTTACCTCCCTCTGAGGAAGATTTAAATGTTCTGCCAGTGGAGGAAGGAAGAACAGTTAAATCTACATTTACCTTCCTCCAGGTACAGAAAACAGAACTTTGCAAAGCAGTGTTGACAACATATTCTTAACTGGTAGCCTTTAAATCTTGTTTCCTCCCTACCCAACCAAAAGTGTCTAGTTCAGTGTCATGCAACCTGGGAGCCTCCAAAATCAATAAACTTGCCCACCCTAGTCAAAAATCATATTACCCTAATAGCTAAGTCATGTATAGCCAACAAGCTCAATATTTTTTATCAGTACCTGAGCATCCCGCAAAATGTCTTCACTACTCTGGTTTTTCCTCAATGTGCCAAAAGATGGAGGGGCAGTGGATTGATCCACCGTATCAAACATTGAAAAGGGGCGCACTTTCTTCTCTTTCTCTCTTAAAAGGATATCTTCATCATCAGCTGGATAAGGTAGAGAAGAATCACATAAGTATTTGACACAGTGGATATAGGTATTCACCCAGTTACTTTTTCACCATAATATCCTGATCATCCAAAATAAAGGGATTTAATTCTTTCTTAAAGTAACCTAAAGAAGTGAGCCCACCAAACAGCTGCAGAAACGACTTATGAACTAAGTCCACACAAGAGTCCAGACAATGATTTTAGATTATACTGTCACTATTTTATACACACTGCAAAAGAAAATGCTACCCAAAAGTGTTCGGCAATTTCCAGAAGACAAAATGTAGGCCGAGAGGGGTAACACAAATCAAACTGACCTTGCTCAGGAGAATTCATAGGACTTTTATTCAAAGAGGCTAAGCCTTGGCTAGGAAAGCTTTCTGCATTTGAATGATTCCAATCAGGGTCAGCTTGAGAGATTTGGGCACTAGGAGTTATAGTTCCTTGGAAATGAGGAAAGGGTTTAAAGGAGAGGAGAAAAGAGGAGAGTACAAGAGAGGAGAGGAGGGGGGAAAAAAGCAATTAATTCAGTCTGAAAAATTTAAATCTCCAGAAACATACAGTTTTCAACATAAGGCCTTGAAGGAAATCATTATTGAAGCTACATGTGAATTGCTGTCATAAATTTGACAAGCCTCAAATGTAATATTTTCAGTCACTTTCACACCAGAATTGATTGAATTTTAGGTTAACCCTGAGCTTTTGTGATTTAAAAAAAAAGTCATGAAAACAGAGCAACTGGGAATCGAAACAGAAGTAAACAGGATCTTTCTCCTAAACAGGGAAATCATTTGCATTTAATAAACAGACACATTAGAAACCCTTAACAAAAATCAGCCTTTGAAAATGGGAAACTTGAGGCACTAATTACGATACACATTCCTCATCACTGTTCAAATTAGACAATTTTTCTAGTTATGGTATTTAAGAGCTTACTATGAGTCAAGCACTGATCTAAGTGCTGGAGAAGATATAAATTAATCAGGTCAGACACAGTCCCTGTTCCACATGGGCTCAGAGTCTAAGTAGGAGGAAGCAAATGGGGAAATAGGCATAGAGAAGTTAAGTGACTTGCCCAAGGTCACACAGCAGGCAACTGGTGGAGCTGGGATGAGAATCCAGGTCCTCTGACTTCCAGGCCTAAATTCAACAGACGCTGAATCTTCTTTTAACTGCAAGTCCCGTTATTAAACAGGACTTGCAGTGACGTCTTTATAAGACAATTGACTCCTTCTTCAATGACAAAAGACTTTCTCAAAACAATCTTCAATACAGCAAATGGCTACCGGCAAACTTTGTGATTTCATGTTCAGAAAATGTAATTACTTATAAACCAAATATAATAACTTACGTTAAATTGTGAGGACCGGCATACAGAATGAAGTTGGGTTTTTTTTAAAATTTCTAGATATAATTTAGCAAAATCTCTTTCTTTTACAAGAAGGACCAGGGCTAAGCCACGTCCTCAGAAAACCCAACAGAAAGGTTGAAAAGTAGGAACAATTTGGGGAAAATCCAAACTCTGGGGGGGACCTTAAAAAACAAAAAAAATATTTGTACCTTTAGTTTGTGAAACAGCTCCAGTTCTCATGTTGGGCAGCGTCTGTGTTTTCAGCGGACTTTCTGATGCCTGCAAGGTTAAAGAACCATCCGGAAATGCCGGCTTCACCAGAAGTTCAGGCCTGGAGGGCATCCGTGGCATGGTAGAAGATTGGATATAGGGTCCCACTGCTGCCACTCGACTTGGAGCAGACACCACTTGCTGGGGGAGGTTTCCATCAGATGAAGTCTAAACACACAAACGTTAGCCCTTTCTCTTCTGCACTTAGATAATTCAGGCCATCATACTTTTAAAAAGAGGGAAAGCAGAAAAACCACCAAGTTGATAATATTCCTGGCTCTGAAAAGTCACATTCCAGTCCAATTAGGCTAATTCTGCAGTACGAATAAGAAAAACCAAGCACCATAAAAGTTCTTGCTCAAAATCTACTTTGCCACAGGCTTTGGAATGAATAGCAATTAAACACACAACAAGCACCAACTGAGAGGAAAGAGAAACTTGGGGGTTTTTTAGTACATCTGAAAACGCTCTTTTCTCCAGACTCTAGTTAGCTGAATTCTTGAATAAGCCCTATTTTGGAGAAGCTGACCCAATCTTTTCTCTCTTCCTCTCAGCCAGCCCACTCTGCTCCACCCACTCCCCTCCCCCACCACAAGCACCCTGCACTTACTGGAACGTTTTCTTTTTGCTGCAAGGCTGCCTTCTTCTTCCACAAGCGGTCGCGCAGCTCATTAACACGCTTATCCATGATGGCCACCTCTGAGTTACGCTTGTTCAAACACTCCCTCTGTTGTTGCAGCTTGGCATTCTGTTCCTGATTCAATTTGTTCCTCAGCTTTATAAAGGGAAAAGGAGAGAGGGTGGAGGGAAGGGAAGAGGAGAGAAAACAACTGTTCAGTGAGCAGAAAATGAGTACTATTTCATAATTCTAAAGTTACCCAAATTGTTAGCTTAAAGATGCCTTTAAAAAGACACCTAACTCCATCTCTAATCAGGCTATAAAGAGAATAATAGAGACTCAATGGGGTGTAACTTTTTCATAACGAATAACCATTCAGAAAGAATAAAATAACCCCTATCTGTACAAGTATATCTCTATGTACAGCTGTAACTTTATTTATGGATACACCTAGCATGTTTTGCCTCCAAATCCTAAAGAATCAAGTTCCCAAATTCTTTTGATTTGTTAGGTCAAGAAATTACCTGCAACTCCTTGTAGAGTCGGTCGAGCTCAGCTACAACAGATTGGTTGTCATGGTAGCCATCAATCTTGCCATTCTTCAGCATCTCTAACTGTCTTGTGAGCTCCTCTACCTTTGACACAGCTACTACCAGCTCCCTCTGTTTTTGTTGGAACAAACTATTCATCTGTTCAATTTCCTCCACTAGAAGCAGAGAGAGAAAACACAACAGTAATATTTGGGGGCAAGGAGCAGAGCAGATAATAATTGTAATAACTGTGGCATTTATTAAGCGCTTTCTATGTGCCAACCACTTTACTAAGCGCTGAGGTAGATACAAGCAAATGGGATTGGACACAGACCTTGTTTCACATGGGGCTCACAGTCTTAATCACAATTTGATATGATGAGGTAACTGAAGCCCAGAGAAGTTAAGTGACTTGCCCAAGGTTACACAGCAGACAAGTGGCAGAGTCGGTATTAGAATCCAGGTCTTTCCGACTCCCCAGGCCTGTGCTCTATCCAGTAGGCCAAACTGCTTCTCGTGGGGAAGTGAGGCTTTTTATCTAAAATTTTAGCAGAGGAACTTCTCAGAACTGTGAAGATGCCAACTCTATTCATACCGAATACAGAAGACACCTCTGGCAACCATCTCTCTGAGGATATAGCTTTTTGTTGTTGCAGAAGGTGTTACAGAAACATTACTGGCTGAATATTCAACTTTATCTCTGAAGAGCTAACATTACTAAAAATTCACATTTGAGGTAAACTCAGAGAACTAATTTCCAGTCCTAAATTTCTGATCACATTAGATGAAGAGGACATAGCTTTCTATCAGTTATACTACCTTGAATTCTTACAAAAGCACCCCATACCATCCAATTTCACCCTAGAGCGGGATTTTGATTTTTGCTAAAACTTCCGTCCACAAAATATTAAAGAAAGCTATTCTACTAACCATGTTTTATAAGTGCCACGACAAAAAAATAGTGTCAATACTAGTGAGGACTTAAACAATTAGAATGTTTTTCTTCTTGTCCCAAGAATGGGCATACAGATGATCATTTACATGCTCATACTGTAGTGAGTAATGACAGGACTAACATCCCTCTACTCAACTATTATCTAGAGCATCTCACCTAGTTTTCCATTACTGAGTCTTTTCTGCTCCACGTGACCCTTAAGAGCTCTCACTTTCTTCAACTTGGCTTCCTGGTTCTCTGCAATCTCTTTCAGTCTTTTAAGTTTTTCTTGTTCTGCAGTTTGCTGCTGCTGGTGGTGATCTTGCTGCTTAAGAAACTTCAAGCGCTGTTCCTGCAGTGAGTGGAAATGAGTATATCTTCTCAGAAAGGTAAACTGCTAGGTAGACTTCCAGAAGTCTTCTGGAACCACGGGACTAAGAACAATATTTTCAGACAGTAGAAAAATAGTAATCCAATCCACCCAATTTTGACAGGCATAGAATTTCAGTTCCTTGGGATTACTACTTGGGCCAAAGATCAAGACAATAATAATATTAATTGGGACGTTTGTTAAGCACTGTGTGTCAAGCACTGTACTCAGCACTAGGGTAGATATTTGTAGATTGGACACAGTTCCTATCTCACTCGGGGCTCATGGTCTAAATCTAAATTTAATCCCTATTTTAATAATAATAATAATAATAATAATAATGTTGGTATTTGTTAAGCGCTTACTATGTGCCAAGCACTGTTCTAAGCACTGGGGTAGACACAGGGGAATCAGGTTGTCCCACGTGGGGCTCACAGTCTTAATCCCCATTTTACAGATGAGGTAACTGAGGCACCGAGAAGTTAAGTGACTTGCCCAAAGTCACACAGCTGACAAGTGGCCGAGCCGGGATTCGAACCCATGACCTCTGACTCCAAAGCCCGTGCTCTTTCCACTGAGCCACGCTGCTTTTCTTCTCTACATGTAGAGAATGCTGCTTCTTTTACATGTAGAGAAACTGGGGCACAGAGAAATGAAGTGACTTGCCCAAGGTCACAGAGCAGAAAATGACAGACGCAGGATTAGACTCAGGACTGTGCTCTTTCCACAATGCCATACTGCTTCTCAAGACTACAAAAAGAAATAAATTAATTAAAAAAAAAATCACCACTTGTTCTAGGTTAATATCCCTTAGCCCCACACATTTCCTATACCTGGGTTTATCTGCCTTCTCTCCCTGAGAAACCTGGACTTAATATGTACCATTCACCCTTGTGCAAAGGATCAAAGAGGGATTTAAAGCTAAATAAAAGGTAGCTAGAGAATTAAAAGACAGACTTCACAATGCCTCTATCTTATTGCAGCTCACAGACTTGTCTCTTCTTTACTCACTCTGCAAGTGATGACTCAGTCAGCCCCAATTTGTCCTTTCTTCATCCGATTTGGAAATGTTACACTCTTCGTAAAGGTGTAAAACTGACTGACTTGTATCTACACCAGCGCTTGGAACAGTGCATGACATATAGTAAGTGTTTTAAGAAATTCTATTATTATGCAGCACTTACTATAGGCCAAATCCTGGAGTTGACGTAACTGTGCGGGTTGGGTACAGTTTTTACCCCACATGGGGCTAAGAGGGAGTGAAAAGAGTTTTGAGTCAACTACTCTTCCCAACTTCAAAACCTTCCTTAAAATCTACTCCAAGGGGCCTTCCCCAATTGTTATTTTTCTTTCTCCCTCTTCCTTCTGTATCATTTGGATCTATACTCTTTAAGCACTTGATATTCATCCCACAGCACTTATGCACTTATCTGTAATTTATTTTAATGTCTGTCTCCCCCTCTAGACTGTTAACTCCTTTGAGGGCAGGGAACAGATCTACCAACTCTATAGTACTGTACTCTCCTGAGTGCTTAGTACAGTGCTCTGCACATGGTTAGTGCTCAATAAACACCACCAAAAGTACTGGAAAAACTAGTATTAGAAAAACTATTCAAAAGGTATTGAGAGGTTTAATGGACCCCTGAGTTTAGAGAGCAATTCCAAATACCCTACCTTGGTAGCCAGCATTTGCTGTTGAGCCTCAATTTGTTGCTGTTGGCGTGATGCCATTTCCTGTAGTTCAGCAAGAGTCATATCCATTCTGGGACTATTAATCTGCAAATGAAAAGCCAAAAACTTATTATGGAATGGTCACCAAAATTTTCCAACTCAAAAGGCGTTTTTAATTTTACCTCCAGATTTTAGCATGGGCAAGCCTTACTAGAAAGCATACTGTGGTCAAAATCATTTAACTGTTTTTGGTATAATTATTTCTAAATAGGCCAGATAAAACACACCCTAAACACGTTTATCCACAAAATAAAATTGGGTTGCTTATATACAGACTTTATTCTCTGAAGAGAGGGAAGCAAATAAACCCCACTGAAGTATGGTTTTCCCTTTCCTGCCCTTCCAAGGAATACACAGTGAAAGTATACTCTATTAGCTTAATTGGACAGCCTTTAAATTTGGAGAATCTCTAAAAGTTTGAGTTTCAAACTAAAATTGGATCCCCTGGATCAACGACACACAAGGAGGATTTTTTTTTTAGTTTAAAAGACCTATATCTGATTACTGTCTACCCGTAGTAGTCTTATGTTAAATCATAATCGTAAAATATGGACACAACATCCAATCTATAAGTAAATAACCTTGCAGATGAGAAATGTCCAGTATAATAGTCCCAAATATTCATAGTATATTAGGTTGAGAAAACTACCCTAAGAGCTGAAAAGACTGCCTAATGAATCTCACTCACAGTCATAAATACAAATTAAGGAGGATGATGTACAGGCTGCAGAAGGTGAGTCTGAAAGGGGAAAAAGGAAAGATATGATGTATGTCTAGAGAGCAAAGACGACAGAAGAGTGGCTGCCTCCGTAGGTAATCAAGATAATCACCAAAAATCCACTTGAAAACATTCTACAAACCCAGAAAAGACTCAATGGTAATTCTCGCTTTTGCCAGAACAAGTATTTTCACTGCACCTTTATGCTAGAAGGCATAAAGGAATTATGAATTAAGAATTAAGGAACATTCTTCTGACAGTGCGAGACAGTGGCTACAGCCTGAGGCAGTCTAGGAAAAAATGGTTCTAAGTGCATGTGTGTTTTCCTTACCACAGAGTTCTGCCAGACTGTTGCACATCACCCTCCTCCATTACAGGAGAACTGGATGTATTGAAAAACAAAAATTAACATTCCAAAATTTCAGTTTTGAAAAGAAAACATCTACAAGATTCAGCAAGAGATGCAATGTTCTCTCAGATTTGGTAGCTCTGATAAAAAGTACTAACACCAGAGCAGTGGAAGTAGCTATCTTTCATTCATCCTAAGCAAAACCTTCCATGCTTTCCATGCTATAATTTTAGAGGTAGTTTGGGTTCTCTGGACCATTTGAAATGAATAGTAAGCACAGATTCAGATAAAATAAATATTTACGAAAAGAACTAAGATAGCCAAACAGCAGACCTGAAGAAAACACCCCTGGTTCGTAAAGATTCACAAGCTGGAAGGCTGGACCAGTAAGGTAAAACAGGAACTAAAACAAGCACTTACGCCATTCTCAATTCTTCGGTCACCAGGAACTTTTACTCCATTCCTTTTTAGACTTGGATCCTGAGACCTCTGGCAGTTTACTAAACATAAAATCCAAAGGGATATTAAGTGATATAAACTTAAATTTTAAGGTTTTGGTCATTGTGGGCAAGGAACATGTCTACCAAATACGACTGAATGAATGAACTCTGTTATAATCATAATAATAATGTTGGTATTTGTTAAGCGCTTACTATGTGCAGAGCACTGTTCTAAGCGCTGGGGGAGATACAGGATAATCAGGTTGTCCCACGTGAGGCTCACAGTCTTCATCCCCATTTGACAGATGAGGGAACTGAAGCCCAGAGAAGTGAAGTGACCTGCCCATAGCCACACAGCTGACAAGCGGCGGAGCCGGGATTCAAACCCATGACCTCTGACTCCCAAGCCCGGGCTCTTTCCACTGAGCCACGCTATACTGAACTCTCCCAAGCAATAAGTACAGTGTTCTGCTCAAAGTAAGTGCACAAATATGACTGACACTATCCTTAAGAATACTTACTGGAGTGTGTTGTGGCGGGAGGAGTGTGCTAGCCTGAGAATCTGCCTTGGCAAAATATTCTCCAACAATTACTTAATCCTAAAATAATCTAAGTGGTTAGATTACTTGAAGCAGTAGTGTTGCTATGTTCCAGAGAAATAGTATTTTGGCAGCTAATAACAAAAAAGGAAAATGGACCATCACTTAGAAGCAGCGTGGCGCAGTGGAAAGAGCACGGGCTTTGGAGTCAGGGCTCATGAGTTCAAATCCCAGCTCTGCCACTTGTCAGCTGTGTGACTGTGGGCAAGTCACTTAACTTCTCTGGGCCTCAGTGACCTCATCTGTAAAATGGGGATTAAGACTGTGAGCCCCACGTGGGACAACCTGATTCCCCTGTGTTTACCCCAGCGCTTAGAACAGTGCTCTGCACATAGTAAGCGCTTAACAAATACCAACATTATTATTATGATTATAACAGAGTTCATTCATTATTATTATTATTATTATTACCCTGAAAGGCCCCAATGTTTCACTTGGCCCTCCTGGAGTGTAAGCATTTGTACTCACACACAGAGTACACACAAACATTTTTGACTATGATGGGGACTACCAAGCAGTTAGGGGGATCTAAGCAGTAGTCCAGTGGTTGGATGCTTCCTACCCTTTGCTTCTCATTTGGATGCCTACCCTCTAGCTACCAACTGCTCATTAGTAGTTATATCAAAGAGAGCAAAAAATAATTAAAATTCAGATGAGTTCATCTCATTCATTAGTAGTTTCTGAAAAAGAACAAACGAAGGAAGAAGTTGAAGGTACTAAATTAAGTAGGATTTGGAATGTATCTGTGGTTGATAACTATAAACTATAGAGGTGGCTTGTGGTTTGGGAAAAAAGTCAGAATTTGCTGAAGGCTCTGTTTTTTTCCATTTCTGTTGACAAGCAGCCCGGCCAAGTGGAGAGCACAGGCCTGGGAGTCAGAGGATTTGGCTTCTTATCCCAGCTCTGCCACTTGCCCGCTGTGTGAAAGGACAGAGAAATTGTTTTACTCCGTTTAAACACAGTGTGGCACTAGCATTTTCAGCATTCTGCAAACCCTCATTTCTTTATCTTCAGATATAGCACAATGAACCACAGACACACTAAAATTTATAGAGCGCTGTAGTAAAAGATATTTGAACAGCTAGACTAATTGGGAGGGAAAAAACCTAAGTTTTTATTCATCAAAATAATGTTGGTATTTGTTAAGCGCTTACTATGTGCAGAGCACTGTTCTAAGCGCTGGGGTAGACACAGGGGAATCAGGTTGTCCCACGTGGGGCTCACAGCCTTCATCCCCATTTTACAGATGAGGTAACTGAGGCCCAGAGAAGTTAAGTGACTTGCCCACAGTCACACAGCTGACAAGTGGCAGAGCCGGGATTTGAACTCATGACCTCTGACTCCAAAGCCCGGGCTCTTTCCACTGAGCCACGCTGCTTCTCCTACACATCCAGCAATCTGGAAAGACAAATTATGATCAGATTGATAATATGGGATCTCCTGATTAAAATAGCAGATGTAAATGGAATTATCTTTCTCTCCCTACTCAAGGGAATGTGGTAAGGATAAGATGATTGAGGTGAAAGTGCCTGGGAAAAAAATAAAAGCACTAAACAAATTCAAGATTTTTTCAAAAGAAATTAATATAACCTAATGCTTGCATTTAAATACTTTCTGTGGTAAAACTGCAAAATGCATGTCTTAAAATCTATAAGGAAATTACATTTTTTATCTTTGCATAAATTAGCTAATGATAGTATCTTTCTTAAATTACCAAATCATAGGACATTATTGTGTACCTGTGAGATAAGGCATCAAATTATGTAAATGTTATAAAACAGCACTTCAGAACTTTAAAGTTCAGTAAGTCAAAACTCAGAAATTTACATTTTATTACACAACCTCTGGCAATTAACCACCAACTACAATCAACCCAGGACACACCTATAAGAATATTCTATATTACCTTTAGTCACCTGGAAACCAGTTTAAGCCCAAATGAAAACTACTACTGAGTTTGCATACAACGCATTCCTAAAATTTAGATATATATCAAATTATTTTTTCTAGTTGTAGCCTTTTCTGCACAAAGAATTATCTAATTATTTTAGGAAAATAAAAACAGACGAAATGAGGCAAACTTTTTCCTTTCCTTTCAGAATTGGGTTCTTGCAAAACTGGACTCATAATGAATTACTCACCCAGATCCCGATTAGGGGGGCGTTCATGGCGAAGGAAAAAACGAACTTCATTTCTCTGTGCTCCAAACTTCTGCAGAACTTCAAACATCCGCTCATTGTCAGCTACAGGACGCTCTGGGGTGGGTGGGGAGATGGAGAAATTAAAACCATATTCCTTCTACATCAAATGTGCAAACAAAAATCATCTGCCATCACTGGAAGAGCTAAAACTTCCTAAAATGTTTCTTACTTTAAGGAAAGAGAAAGCTAAACATGGCCAAAGATTCATCTAAGAAATAGATATCCTGTTACACAGAATTTACTACTTTCCTTTATCTTGGTTGCCACACAAGGATATTACGTTTTCAAAAACCAACTGAGAAAATCAACTACTGAAACTGCTATGAGCTAGTAAATTTAACAGCATCCTACCTCCCTCCACAAAGCTCAGAAATTCTAAAATGAAGCCAATAGCTTTACCAAGGACTAAATTATTTAAGGGTTTTTAAACTCTCAACTTTAAAAGTAAAAAATTCTTAAATCAACAGGGGAATATTCTAAAAGGAGAATACTTAATCATAAGTGCAAATGCCATCTAAAAAAGATGGTAAAGGCAAACGAGTGTTTAGACATCTGGAAGATTCCTTAATATACACTCCAACTTCAGAGTTTCTGAAAATGAGAGCAATAAATACTGTATTGGCCTAGACTCCTGCACACTGCACAGAGGGCAATATACATGGGCAAATCTGGGGAGCACATTCTCTAGATTGTAAACTTGCTGTGGGCAGGGAATGTGTCTGCTTATTGTTGTACTGTGCTCTCCCAAGTGCTTAGAACAGTACTCTGCACATAGTAAGAAAATATGATTAAACAAGCTGAATAAATATTTCTATATCTGTGCTCTCACAGGCAAGATACCAAGTCTCTTTTCTTTGTATTTTTTTTTGCATCTGTTAAGGGCTCTTTATGCACCAAGACACTGTACTAAGCATGGGGTAGATACAAGTTAATCAGGATGGACACAATCCATGTCCCACATGGGGCTCACAATGTCAATCCCCATTTTTCAGATGAAGTAACTGAGCCACAGAGAAGTGAAGTGACTTGCCCAAGGTCACACACCAAACAAGTGGCAGAGTCAGGATTTGAACCCAGGTCCTCTGACTCTCATCCCCTGTTTTAGGACACGCTGCTTCTCTATTTCCTTCAGTGCCTAGGACTGTGCCCTGTCCTACACAGGTACCCAATAAATCCTACTGATGATGACGACAAGGAGGAGGAAGAACACACATTTTGCAGCACCTATCACTTTGCGATCCTACGCACTTAAAAGCTGATTACTTTTGTGCCAGGCTCGGCCAAGTTTTACATTTCTTCAGGCCTTATGAGAACTGGGGCATTTACAAAGTCACCAGGGTAAATACAATTTGTAATAGTACCTTTAGGAAGTTAAAGTTCCAAAAACAAATGGAAACGTTAGGATAGAATCTTAAGGAACCAGAAGAAAACACGGCAGTTAATGATCTTTTCAATTAATTGTATCTGAGTGCTTACCATGTACAGAGCACTGAACTAAGAGCTCTAAAGAGAACCATATATTACAGTTGACCAATGCTATCCCTGCTCATAAGAAGATTCTTAAGCTATTAACAACTCAAAAGTATGTTACATTTGCTTGAGAGGATGTTTACAGGACCTTAATATACCATCGCTGTGACCTGCAGATAAGTTACCATGGTTATAAAAACCTACGGATATGCACTATCTAGTACATTAGAACAGGGACATCTTTTCACCTTGCCTGCATTGTTCTAACTCTGGCTATCAAAATTCTACTCATCCCCAAATCCAAATGTCTCCTTCCACCCACTCGCCTCAGATCCAAGCTGCAGTAGGGCTACAGGAATGCCAAGCCAGTAGCACGAGTCTGAGGGGACTGAGAGGAGTCGAGGATCCCATGTCTTCCCTGAGGGATCCCAGCTGGTTCCATGTGGGAAGTAATGAGGGGATAGGATTCCACAGGAAAAGACCTCACAGCTCCCTGAAAGTAATCAAAGTTCCACAATGCAGAAGCCACAAAGTCTCATAGCCCTGCCAGAGCCCACAGCGGGGTGCAGTGAGCATTCAAGGGCTTCCAGCACACTTGGGGAGGGCAAAGCCAGGTGACTGATCCTGAGCACTTGGCTCCCCCAAATCTCTTAGGCCCAAAACTGGGGATAGGTAGCTTCTTGGACAGAGAGTTGACGTAGCCCATCTTTTGATCCAAACTATGATACCCAAATTTTACAGGAGGATAAATGGACTCAGTGAAGTAGTGACTCTGCACACATGCCAAAAGTGAGGAAAAGAATCCAGATCTTCCAATTCCAATTTTCTTTCTGCAAAGTGCTGCTGTGGAAAACACAAGAGTTGCTCACGTGAGCCCTGACCTCTCTCCTCTCAGTCTCGCATTTCCTCCTGCCTTCGGGACATCTCCACTTGGATGTCCTGCCAACACTTCAAACTTAACATGTTCCAAACAGAACTCTCCTTTCCAACCAAACCCTATCCTCACCCTGTCTTTCCCGTCACTGTTCTTTGTCTCACAAGCCCATAACCTTGGCATTAACCTTGATTCATCTCTCTCACTCAACCCACATATTCTATCTGTCCCCAAAACCCATTGGTTCTACCTTCGCAACATCACTAAAATCCACCCTCCCCTCTTCATCCAAACTACTACGATGGTGATCCAAGCATTTATCATGTGCTGCCTTGACTACTGCACCAGGCTCCTTGCTGACCTCCCCACTCCGGTCCAAATTTCACTCTTGCCCAGATCATTTTTCTACTGAAAGTTCAGTTCACCTTTCCTCATTTCAAGAACCTTCAGTGGTTGCCCATCCATCTCTGCATCAAAAAGAAATTTAAAACCTATCAGCTAACCCACTCTTATTTTACCTTGTTGGTTACCTACTATAACCCAACCTGCACACTTTGCTCCTCCGGCATCAACCTGTTCACTGAACATCCATCTTACCATCCTCCCTCTGGCTTAGAACTCCTTTCCCCTTCATATAAGACAGATCACTACTTTCTCCACCTTCAAAGCAATATTAAGGTCACGTCTCCTCCAAGAGGTTCCCCAACTAAGCCCTCACTTCCCTTAGCCCCTTCTGTGTCACCTATGCAATTTAAACACTTGATATTCACCCCACCCTCAAGCCCACTGCCCTTAAGTACATACCCAAAATGTTTTTAAATGTCCATCTCTCCTTATAGATTCTAAGCTCCTGGTGGTCAGAGATCATGTTTACCAACTCTGTTGTTCTGAACTCTTCCAAGTGCTTAATACAGTGCTCTTCACACAGTAAGCACTCCCAATGACTGAAGTAGACTGTTGATCCATTTCAACTACAAATCAAATGTAGTAACAGATAGCCAAAGCCCAGCTGCAAGATCTGTGTCTTACCTGAACCACACCACACTTCAGCCAAATGGCAGTCACTCTCTCCAGGTTCTTTACATAGTTCCACTACATCTCTGCATGTTGTTTCTGGTGTGACAGGTACCTCTGTGAAGTGCTGCTCATTGTTACTGAGGTACACTGTAAGAAACATCTGTAAAAATACAAAAATATAAGAGTTACTGATTCAAGCTACATCATTTTGCTATCTCATTGAAATTTTCAGTTTTCTTGTTTTCATAATCGAGATTTTTTTTTTTTTTGAAGTGTCAAGCTCTCTAGCAACTCCACCGCTGTAGATCGATGTAATCTGTGCACCAAAAGGCAGCACAGAAATTCAGTCCCCAATTTCAGTCTCTGTGCCTACTGCTGGTCCCACTTGTATCTCTGCTTAAATCTAAGATTTCCAATAGAAATGGAGACTGGAGCAGCCATTACATAACACCGCTTGAAACCAGAATTCCCTTTCCCTTCAAATATAGGTGTATATATGTACGATATAAATTTTCTACATTAACTTTACAAGTGGTGGAAACTCAAACATTTTATATAGCAAGCAGCTACCAGAATTGAAGTGACGCTTGATGCAACACAACTCTGCCTAACTGGACTCTCTTCACCAAGGATAGGATATCCAAATAGCTAAATTGGGACAACTGGTGTCAAGTAATTCAGGGCACCCTGAAGAGCTCAGTATTGGCCTCACCCCAGCCAGTGGAAGGATGAGTTGGCATTGGCTGAAGTAAAGTGACAGGCCCAGACCAGGGAAAAGAGTGCCTTGGGTAAGGCAAGGAGGAAAGAGAGAGGACTACAGCCCTTAAGAGCCTTAAGCCCAGCGCCATTTGGCTTAATGGGACTACAAATTCTAGCAGTACAGAGATGGTGCCTAATGGATACAACTTCCTCCTCTTCAATCCTCCTCTTCCCAAAGTCTTGATGGGTCCCACTGTCCCACGCAAGTGATAACTGTCCAACTGGAGACAGAACACCACCTGGCCCAAGCTGAAAATATTTCGGGCCAGATCCCATAACTCAAGGCCTCTTCCCTCAAGTCCAACCTGTAGAAATGAATCTTGTGATATAGAATGCTGGAGGAAAACAGCAATAGACTGACAAAATTGGCATATAGCAATCCTGCTGGATTTTGACTCTGAGGTAGTTTTAAGAAGCAAAGCAGCTAACTGCAATCTAAGAGGCAGAGCCACAAGGAATAAACCTGGTAAATGCTGGTGCCAGCTAAAAAAGCATAGAAGGAGACTTGAATTTACACATCTGTCACTCCAGCCAGCATTAAACTCCTTAATACAAATACCTCAGGGCATCATTTTTGAAAACACAGAACAAAATGCATATATCAGGAATACTGTTTACCCCAATTTAAGAAGGACAGGACACTATAAATGGACTGGATGGCTCCAACGCAGAGTTTTCTTTGAAAGAATGTTGTATAAAAATTAAGGCAGATTTTGATTATTTGAAAGATTGGTGTAACAGAACTTTTCCTAAAAATATTTTGGATCTAATCTGAATATAGGGTTTCTCTAGGCTTCTCAGTTATTAAATCCCTTCTATTCATCAGTGAATGGGCTTATCGAAGTGCTCACCTTCCTGCTTTTAGATGAAAATACTTTGCATGGGGGAAAAAAATTGAATAACATTTGTATGACATTTTAGAGTCACACAACTCTAGTATGAGCCTTTACTTCCTGAGACATGAGGCATTCAATGATTTTCTTAAGAACTAACATCTCCCAGGAGAGTCTTAAAAAAAGAATTCTAGTGAACGCTTCATGGTCGCCTTCACTACTTTTCCACCCCATTTATAATCCCCAAAGGTATTTATATAACAGCCACCCCAAGAATGATTTCCCTCCCTCAAAGAAAGATAGCCAAACTAGTCAACTAAGACAGTGTAACAAACAACTTCTGAAAAAGCATCCAAGATCCTGAAAGATATACCATTTTGGTTTTAGATTTAAAGCACAAGCATGTCCGTAGCAAATATAAGGATGTACTTCGGTTTTGGGCCCTTAGGGCGAGGGTACCCTCACTTAACTGCTCTGTGCCTCAGTTTCCTCATCTATTAAATGGAGATTTAATACTTGTCCATATGGGATACAGACTGTCTGACCTGATTAATTTATATCTATTCCAGTGCTTATAACAGTGCTTGACACATAGTAAGCACTTAAATTCCACAATTATTATTATTACTACCTCTAAAAGCCAGTCTTTGAAGCCAAAGCAGTTACTAAAACTGAGTAGGCTGCCAGAGCTACTCATTCCTCTCCCTTTGTAAAACGAAGTTAAGCACTAGGTCTAATAACCAAAATTAGTCTTTTAAAATAGCAAGTGGAACCAACTTCAGTATTATAATTTATGAACATGTATCAATGTAAGTTAGGTTTAGAAGTGGTACATATAAATGTAACCCCTCTTCGGGGTCAAAGGTGACATGACCACAATAATCTTGCGGCTGTGTGTGTGCAAGAGAGGATAAAATCGCTAATCCTTCCAATCTCGTTTCTGCCTTGCAGCTAGTATGGGATGGAGACAGCATATGCACTTCACCACATGCTGCACTCCTGACAACCTACTCACTCACTGCACTCGATGTCCCAGGAGGAATAAGACCGGTAGGGATAAAGGGCTGTGAGGGGCACTGGCATGATAATTTCTCCATGCAGGCTCTCAGTTTCAGAACTGAGGTTCATGTGTCATTCTATTTGAAGGCTCCATCATCATGTACGGTCCATCTCTTGCTGTACTGTTGCATTTCCTAACCCCAATGTTTGATGCCCGAGTTTATTTTTCTTCCTCGATACCACGACCTCAAAACCTCAGTTCCAAGAGCATCAACCCATTTCTAATTGCTCTCTGTCAAGGCAGTTGATCTGCAGCTTGTTCCAACTGTTCAGGGGTATGCCACAGGATTTGAAATCCGGCTTCTTCTGCCCACCCTGTACATTATTGCCTCAAAGCAGCTTTCTGACTGCCTTGCTGTTTCTGTCAATTCTGCCAGTAAGACGTCAAAATGTAAAAGTCTAGCCTCAGAACGTGCCGCCTTCAAGACTAAGAACATTAAGACATCTCACCCTCACTCTTTATATGCCACCTCCAAGTGTTGAACAAATTATCAGGCAAACTGTATACTTGGAAAAGTCATGTGAATGCTTTTTCAAAGGGACCTGACTGACGAGCAGCATTCCATATCCCTTTTCCTTACATGCAAAAATGGGATGTGATGAGCAATAACACAGCTAGAATAGTGTTGGACACAACCCTGCAAGCTGGGGATGCACCATTAAATGCGTAAACTCTCTACTTACATAAACATCCTTTAAGTTAGAGAGGTGACAAGAGAACTGAAAAGATACTAGTTTTCATTTTTTAAAAATAACTTTAAAACAAAAATCACAACCAAGTAGTGCAGATTAGCTACTATGCAAAAGGCTTATATGTATTTTGTGCAAAGAGTTTCTAGAACTCAGTAATAAAATTTGAAATTAGAAAAACATCAATGCTGCTCCCTAACACGATAACCAAAAAAAAAGAAAAAGAAATGGAAAAAGAGAAATTCCTTTCAACCTCTAGGCATGTCCTTCAGCATCTGAACTCAGAAGTTTATAAACAAATGGCAACAGGTTTTTCCTGTTCCAGTAAAACCACATTACGCAATAATTTGCAGTAATAGCTCAAAATTTAACCAGCAAGGCAGCACTTAAAAGTTCTTATTCAAAAAGGTTAGACCAGTAACTTCAAGTCACTTAAAAGAATAATGAAGAATAACTATATTCTTAGAGCTCAAAAACTATGCTGCTACTGCAAATATGCACAACATACTTCAAGAATGAGGTAATCTACTTACTTTATTTGATTAGTTAAAAATACAATCACCTTCTCTTTTCCCATGCAGCTCTTCACTTTGCTTAAGAATCCCTGCAGACATAAATAAGTCACCTAAACTTCCCAGTTTTACAGCACTTGCTTTCTTCTCCCTTCCCACAGGCAAACTCAGTTTTAAAAGCACTGGCATTTATCCATTAAGAACTATGAAAGGGAAGTGATGCAAGATAGGTGGGGTAAAGTAGGAAGTGCTCTATTTAGACCCTTAGTAATCCACACTATTATAATGGACAAACCTTTTCCTCTCAGTCACACCACAGAAAAAACCACAAAACAGCTTTGGCATCAGCTGTCAAAAAACACTGATTTCGATATTCTTCATTAATAGTAAGATAAAGATGATTTTTATTTAGTTTCAAGTAACTTGCATAACCATTCCCCCCCTTCAAAAAAATTAGATGACTGTTTTAGTATAGGAAAAGTAAAAATTGGGTAAATAGTATAACCGATGTTAGCACACAGTAGAACAATAAATGCAGTTGTAGCAAGCACAATTAAGATACAGTATTTACGTCATAACTTGTATGTTCTCAGGAAACGAAAATACTGCATCACATTCTAAAGAAAGGCTTTCAAAATACATTTTTAAAATGTTGAATAATGGTAGGTCTTGATCTTCAGCATAAGTTTCTCCACTCCACCAGAACCTCCAAAAACTGCCCATCTCCTGCATCAAACAGAAACTCCATGCCACTGGTTTCAAGGCTCTCTACAGTCATTACCTCTCTTCACTCACTCCTTACCAACTTGAATGCTTTGCTCCTCCCAGGCCAACTTTTTAAATGTACCCCATTCTAGACTCTCCCATCCCCGACCCCTTGTTCACACTTTTCCCCAGGCCTGGAATTCCTTCTCTCTCAATCTCATGCTCAAAGCCCTTCTAAAAACCCAATTAATTCTCAACACCCCCAGTTACATCAATCCAACTGCCAGCCTGACTTCATATACTTATTCCAATCCTCAGCACTTACATTAGAAGATTCAATTGTGCATTTAATTATTTACTCTGATCTTCTAGTAGTCAACCCTGGCATATTCACTCTGATCCCTGTTTTCCCTACTGTCACCACAATTTGTACATGGTTTTATATGTCTGTATTGCCCATTATATTGTAAGCTCTTTGTGGGCAGGAAGGTCTTTTCAGTTGTATTTTCTCAAGCACTTAATACAGTGCTTAGTACTAAGCAGGCACCCGGATAAAATTGATCGTTTCAAAACTATCTAATGTAGCCTAAGAAATTCCATAGGCAGGGAAGGTGTCTGCTAAGTCTGCTGTATTGTACTCTCCCAAGTGCTTAGTACAGTGCTCGGCACATAGTAAACACTTAATAAATACCACTGATTAATCGATAGAGTACCCTCACTGTGTGTTACACATTTTGGGAGGCACATCTCTAAGGAACTGGGGAATATTCTTCCAACAATATGTCCTTCTGGTTACGTCATGAGAAATAGTAGAGCATATGCATTCGATAAAGTAACTCCCACATTACAGGCGAACTGAGGATGTAAAAGCAAGAGAGGTTTTTAGAAGGAAAATCCCAAGGTGGCAAGAGTTCACTCAGACACCTCTCTCTCCATCTTGTATGAAATTGCATTTATGTTCCTCCATCTTGTTGGGTCTAAATCTCAAGGATTTGGCTGGTCAACACTGCGGCACCACAGGAAGAATCATGAAATAAATTAAACCCTAATCCAAAATTGTCATCTTTTCTCTATATATAAGAAAAGTCACAACTCGCCAAACTGATCTAACGACTCAAGTGCCATTTAACCCTAAGAGGCGGAGTCCCAGTTTACCAGATAAGCATGAATGTTATTCCCAAGGGCAAGTCCTGGGGGAAATTACTGTGAGAAACACAATTGTTCTCCCTGGTTCTCTATGCTACATATGAGTTCCTGCTAGAAACAAAGGAATCTTAAAGGACCATTCTTTTCAGAATTTACAGTCATAAACATGTTCAGTTTAACCCACACTGAGGTTATGGTGTGCTCAACCCAACTGAAGCTAATGAGTTGTCCACACTAAGCAGGCTATTGGCAGGTCACTTCAGTTCTGACAACCTGGATGTAGCTACTTAATACCCTGAAAGTATTGCATTGCTCTTTCTCACTTCAAAGTCCAAAACTCCATCCATTAAGGGATGAGAATAACTCAACAATGACTCAGTTCAGTAAACACCGTTAGAAGGGCTGTGAGTCTGTTCCACTGCATAATTTAAGGTCAGAATGGGTTCAGTCCCTAGGCTGACTGCCTAAAATCTTGCTGTGTTTTATCACGACTCAATATTTCAACCTACTTACTCTCTGCTGACCCCGTGCCCTTGTCCTTCCTTGGGTCTGGAACTTCCTCCTCCTCCATTTCTGAAAGTCCTTCACTCTCCTCACCTTCAAAACCCTCTTAAAAATCCCATCTACTCCAAGAAGCCTTCCCTAAGTCCTCATCTCCCCTACCCACCCTCCCCTCTGCATCAACTATGCACCTGGCTGTGTACCCCTTAACCATTTGGATACTCACCCCAACTCCACAGCACTAATTTAAATACTCTTATACTCTACTTCCACTATCCACAGCTTATTTTTATTGTCTGAATCCCTCTGTAGACTGTAAATTTCTTGTTGGCAGGGAATGTGTCTACCAACTCGGTTGAACTGTACTCTCCCAAGCGCTTAGTACAGTGATCTGCACACAGTAAGCACTCAGTAAATACCACTGATTGACTGTGGTCTGGATTCAGGAGCAGTTTTTCATTTTCTAGTATGGGGGTGAAAAGAGGATAGAGATTTTGATGGAGAGAAGGGGTGAAGAAGGTAAGAAAGGGGTGAGGACTGGGAAGGGACAGGCTCTAAACAGTCCAGAAAGCCACCATTTTGTGTCTTTTCAGCCTTTACTGGAAACTACAGCAACACATGGCAATGACAGATGCACTACAGGCAATCTGTGAAAGCAAGTATAGATGGGCTGGACACATGGCCTAATGCCAGGTTAACAGATGGACTACATATACTCCTCACCACTACATGGTCACTCTGAAGGCCAAAGGCGCAACAGGATGATCTGATGATGAAATTATCTAGCCAGAAATGGAGACAGCATACACAAAACAGAATGGTATCTGGATGAGATCCAACTGGACAAAAGGGACAAACTTCATACAAATTATTTTAAGATCAAGTGGAAATAAAACACAAAAATGGAAGATTTAAGAAATGCTGTATTTGAAGAGAAGAGTCATTGATAAAAGCACATGAAATGCTAAAAAAAAAAAAAGTCAGCTTTCCTGAGAGTTGCATTCTCACAAAAACAAGCCAAACAGAGAATTGGGAAATGGTCCAATAACACAGTGTACATAAACCTTTTGGTAGAGGTGGGAGGGGGTTGACTTACTTTGACCTAATGTTCAGGAGGACTAGTTTTGAGTAGGCAGGAACAAAGTTTCTGTGAAACCAATTTTGAGCAGCGGGGGAAAAAGTCATAATTTTTAAATGGACCTGACTTAATCCTGGAAAGCTGCTAGTGCAGAAGTTAGCATGCTGAAGTTTAAAAGATGAAAAAACTGAGCTCCACTCATTAAAATGTGACTTTAGAACACATGCTCAACTGGCTACCTAAGCCAGAAAAGCACGTGAAAAGCCTCTAAGAGAAGACACCCTTCTTAATTTGGTAGATACTTCAATCACTGGAGGTTGCTGAGCACTTACTGTGTGCAGCGCATTGAACTAACCTTTTTGGGAGAATACAATAAAGCTAGTGGACATGACCCCTGCCCTCAAGGAGTTTACAGTCAAATCTACTTCACATAAGAAATGCAAAGCAAATTATCAGTTGTGATAATGACCGTGGTATTTGTTAAGTACTTACTGCCTAACAAGTATTGTAATAAGTGCTGGTGTAGCAGATGACAATCAGGACGGACACAATCCCTGTCTCACATGGGACACTTGGTCTGATTAGGAGGGAGAAAACACTTTCCCAAAATCCATGATCTCTACCCTAATGAACTTCAGAATCTAGCAGAGGAGACATACTAAAATAATTTACAGATAGGAAGAGAGGATATGTATAAAAGTTAGTGCCTAAGTTACAAAATATGTAAGATATTTGCAAAAGTGCTATGGGGAGGTTGACAGATCTGTACTCTACAGATTGCACTGAAGTGCTGAAGTGGTAGTTGGAAGGGCTACAACCTGGGGAGGTCAGAGATTGATTGCGGTAGGACTCACTTCTTCCAAGTGACATACTCAACAGGCTTCTTTTAAGTCTCCCTGAATCCAGTCCCTCCTCACTTTAGCCTGATAAACAGTTGGCCATATACTTTTTAAAAGGCAGTTTCCAGTAACTGCCCAATGGCTCTCCTGGAAGTGGCTTTCACCTACCTAGTGTCTTTTCCCACTACAACCTAGTTTGTGCTCTTCATTCCTCTCCTAACAAGCCAACCCTAGCTGTCTTTCCCTTCAACTTCCTCCTCCTCTGGCTTATAGTTCAAAAACACTGCTTCACTTAACCAAGTCCTCCTTCAGAGCTCTTCTAAAAGTCATCTCCTGCAGGAGAGTATGCTTGAGGGTGACTATCTTGTGTCTATGGTATACTCCCCGAGCATCTAGCACAGTGCTCTACAGAGTAGGCACTTAATAAATGTTGTTACGAAAAACAAAACAGCATGTACCTTGATTTTTGGTTTAGTTGGGAAGCAAATCTGAGTACATTCTCAAAGCAAATACTCATGTGCTTCTTCCAATATTCACAATAAATACACTTAAAAAAAACTTGTCTGACCAGTTTTCGTTGGTTACCTACCTCCCACTGTGCAGTGGCCTGGTTTTTTCTTTTTGAAAGACCCCACCCCTATGAATAAGGCCATTAAAACAACCAAGTCCAGGGATAGATATGGTTTTGGTGAAAATAGTAGGGTGTTCTTCCAAGGAAAACTGAAAATAAGAAACAGCAGCTAAAATAAAAGCAAAATTGCAGGAAAACCTATTTGAGCTTGTACTTCTCTTAAATAAAACCCATTCTGCACAACGTTATTTTATTTGAGAATAAAACTAAGAGTAGCTGGTAGCAAGATTCTATAAAATCTGTTTTGTATGCCAGGAGCTAAAAAATGCCATCAGTTCTTTAGCTGGAATCCCCATTTTTACAGTGGAGGAAACTGAGGCACAGAGAAATTAAACATCTCGTCTAAAAATCACCCAGCAGGCAAGTGGTGGAGCCAGTACTGTAACAGATTTACAAATCTCCGCTTTTCCAATTACTTTAGATTTAGCAAAGCAGTTCAAGGAAAATGTCACCTAAACTTTAGGTTTTACACAAAGCACGTTTTAAGATATTTACTCAATTCCGCCTACAGATAATAGCAAGTTCTTTGAACAACATGAAATTAAGATAATGCCCACTAGACAATATCTCACTTTGGAAAGGCCAAAGATTAAATCTGAACCTACAAGACCAAAGATTCAGTGACATATTTTTCATTCAAAAACAAGTGTTTGGCTGCCTCCATGTTATTTTATTTAAATGATGCTATTAATTAGCTTTTTGCTACTCTTTAATTGTATGAATATAAGAGAGCAACAATTTGCTGAAAATGAGTTCACGCTGGGCAGAAGTGCCCATGTGGGACAAAAATGTTTACTGAGGCCAGTTCTAGACCAGCAAACACGTGGGGGGTGGGAGCCCAAATATTTTCAAAACAGTCTTCAGTCCTTTGTATCCATATGCACACAATAAATGCTCAGTAAATACCACTGAATATGGTCACTTCCTTTCCCCAAATGACAGGCACATGTCTATGGACCATCATTTCCCGGCAGAAAATAGTGGACATATCTCATCTCTTGCCTCACAAGTAAAAGAGAACTGTAGAATACTAGTAATCCAGGATCTTTGTTTGGAGTTGGGGCATAGCTCTGGTAATGAAGACACTGAGCTGTTAAAGTGGTGACTAAATGATCACTTAATGCTCCTGCTGATCCTATAATTTGGTGGTTTAACAATGCCAGGTTACTTAAAGAATTGAAAGTTCTTAAACCATACAAATCTGAGAGACCATGTTTTGGACTCAGTTTGCTTAGAAATTTCTAATGTTAGGTGCTTTTTTTGGAGGCAGCAATTAAAAAAAAGCAGAAGTTACTGGCATGATTTTCACTGTATAATTAATCCCAAAACCTGACTTGTTAGCAGATGCAGAGAACTCACATTTTTAAAAAGGGATGATTAAATTAACAGTCAGGTTTTCACCTTCACATGTTTATGACACTACACTTTAAAATGACCTTATTATACAGGCCTTCTCTTCTTGTCTATCTCTGTCAATACCAAACTGGGTGAAATCAAAATGTGGGAGCTACAGAATGCTTTCCCTTTGATATTGAAAATGGAAAAAAAATTCAATACTGTTAATTCAAGTGTTTCTATTAAGCATTTGAGTTGAAAACACTAAGTCTTCTTTTCTTCTAACTCTCCCATTACCATTCACCCAACCCACACATTAAAAATACTTGGGTCATCTTTGATTTCTCCTTCACTAACCTCCTACATTCATGATTTTTAAAAACTAGTATTTCACCTCTTCTTCACCTTTACAAGCCCTACCTTGGTTTAAGGTTTAAGGTATAAATCCTGGTAGGACTATTGTTTACAGTCTATTGTTAGACTTCCTTCAGCAAATCTCTCACCTCTTCCTTCTTCAGTCTCTTACATAGAGCTACACATCAACCCCTCCAAATGCCATTCAAATAGGACAAGTTTCAGGCTTTTCCCCTTTCCTCTATAACCATCCTTAAAAGACCTTTCAAACAAGCCATCTCTGCTATCAGGCAATCCCAAATAAATTCTCCCACCAACCTAAATTATGCCATCTATTTGGCTGCCCCAGGATTCGTATAATGCCTTATGCACTTAGTTTTTTTTAACGGTATTTGTTAAGCTTTTATTTTGTGCCAGGCACTGTACTAAACGGACCTGGGCCTAGACACTTCACTGTACCTCAGTTACCTCATCTGTAAAATAGGGATTAAGACTATGAGCCCCACGTGGGACATGGACTGTGACCAACCCAATTATACCTACCCCAGTGCTTAGTACAGTGCCTGGCACATAGTAAGCACTTGAATACCATAAAAAGAGGCCAGAAACCCTGTCTTACACTTTATATATTCCCTAAATGCTGCACATAGGTGCTGAATACTGGACATGGAAGATTTGTGGGAACATACACTTCCTGAGACAATCAAATGTTATCCAGGAGTTATTTGAAGCTGTGTGAGAATGTTTCCTAAGTCTGTGGATAACCCCTCTTGGATCAAGAATACCTATCTTCCAAAGGAGAAAAATATTTTCCAAGACATCAGGGATCACTTTCACTCAGAAAGATGAAGAACACGGGAAGGCAACTCCCAACCCCCAGCAATATAATCTCACTTATCCTGCTTTTGCATACCCAGCTCTTTTTTGGGTCCCATGGAAATATGCTCTCTCACCAGTTACCAGCATCCTTTCCTGGGACTTAGCAGGCAGAACAATTTGATAAATAGTGTGCATTTCTTCCTCTCACTCCCTCTATGCCAAGTACTGGAAAAGGATCAATGTAATTTAGGAATCCAGTAGAGAGTAACTAGAAGCAAACAAGGTATGGTTTCTAAAATATCTACATTTTCAGATCCAGATTTACCAAATCTATTCAGTTGTTCTATAGCTGCCAGCTCCAGCGGGGGCAATGGAGTTGGTTGTCCCCAACAGCTTTTAGAGTTGGACTTCCAGCCTCACTCATCTCAGGTCTCTGACAAGAGTAATAATAACTGCATTTACTGAG
This sequence comes from Ornithorhynchus anatinus, assembly GCF_004115215.2. Lineage (NCBI taxonomy): Eukaryota > Metazoa > Chordata > Mammalia > Monotremata > Ornithorhynchidae > Ornithorhynchus > Ornithorhynchus anatinus. Next base: position 6,467,627 of record NC_041746.1, on the reverse strand, counting down.
TTCCCACCGGGCTTTAGTGAACTATACTAAGCCCTTAGGAAGTAAACAACGAAGAGGCACATTCCCAGCCCACAAGACAGACATAAAAATGCTTATGAAGAGAGAAATCAAAATAATTGAATGTACAGGACTTCAGAGTTTCCTGTCAGGTCTGAAAGATCTAAAATGGGGTCTTCTGGCCTGTTAGCTCTTCCCCTCCAAGTCTTCATTCCCACTAAAATCTCTGCTCCCCAAATGAGTAATTGGCACCTGTTTTACACTTTAAGCACTTAGTACAGTGCACCGTACCCACTAACTGCTCAATAAATAATGTTACTATGAGCCCCTCAGGGCCTCGCTTGGGGTTAACCTGAGCTATTCAGTTCCTTCCTCAAGCCTGATATTCCCGATCCAAGCCTAGGGGCCCGGACTTCATTTCCAAAAGGTGTTGCTTGGTCTCTTAGTACATAGTGAAATGGGTTGGTGGTACCCACAAACTCTTGGAAGCCAAGGCTCTACTATTAAGAAGCCAAAACCCATGCTCAGATGAGAAGTCCAAGCCTTGTTGGTTGTCTGGAGGGATGTAACAAGCCCTTGGGGCTCACTGAGCTTCGAGAGTCTCATTTTCCACACCAAGCCAAAATAGAGTAGAGCAAGGGATAGAGAAGTATGCACAATATTATACTTCAATATAACTAGAATACCTATTATTACAGTGCCTGCTCATTTTCCCCATTTCTCTAGTTTCTCAGTTTGATGACAGTATAGTTTTCAGGAATCTGCCTTTTTTTCCAAACCTTATTAAAATCACCTTCAATTTCTGGATTTTGATCCAATTACCAGCAAACTTCAATGATGTTTAACCTCTGATTATTAAAATAGTTCTGAAATCATTTTAAAAGCTTAGACACTTCAAACTTTTGCACCCTTGAGAAGCAGTGTGGCCTAGTGGAAAGAGCACAGGCCTGGGAGTTAGAGGAACTGGGAGGCTTGGCCACTTGTCTGTGGTGTGAACTTGGGCAAGTCACTTCATTTCTCTGGGCCTCAGTTGCCTCATCTGTAAAATGAGGATTAAGACTGTGAGTCCCATATGGGACATGGACTGTCCAACCTAATTGTCTTGCATTTACCCCAGTGCTTAGCTCAGTGCCTGGCACATTGTAAGTGCTTAAATACCTTTTTTTAAAAAAGTTTGCTACACTTGAAATATATCCAGTTTTACCTTAAGAAGCATACACTACCTCAGAAGTGTAACACGGGATTCAAGTTATGGTAAATCTCAGGGGTGACATGATGTTTTTATATACAATCTATGAATCTCTGGGGAAAGGGGCTATGAGAAAGAAATAATCTTAGATTCAATTTTAAATAACAAAAAGGTGCCTTTCCACCATGTTGAGGAAACAATACAACCCATGCCATTTCAATTATTTTCTTTGTACTTTTTATAAAAACACAATTCACTTCGGATTTCTCTGTTTGCGGTTCCCAGGCACCCAGAGAGTTGCGTGGGGCATGGAAGAAACAAGGCCATGGGATCTCTTTTCACAGATTCTTAAAAGGGATTAAACTTTTGCACCAATGGGACAATCAGTCATGCAGGCTCCCTCCGATCCCCCCAACTTTCGTTCTACTAAAAAGTTTTGGTTCTTGAACCACAAACCTCCTTTCATAACCACAGGCAACACTGAAACTGATGCCAAAGGAGGCTTTTTGTGCGGACAATAAGCTGAACATTTCCTTCCTTGACAAATGAGAAGTTTCAAATCTGCAACAGATGAGATATCCCAAATCGTCTAGACACACAGCTAGTTACAAAGAAAGAAGATTTGTTCAGAAGAACTGCCGATGACAAGTTGAGTGACTTATGCTGACCAGTGTCAGCAAGGTGGTATTATTTCCCTTCAAGCAGAAGCTACAAAAATCATTAATTCAGTTGTATTTATTGAGCGCTTACTGGGTGTAGAGTAGTACTACACTGTACTGTAAAAATCCCACCCAATGTATAAAATCATAAAGAGGTTTTATACTATTTATAGACACAGTACACCAAAATCTCTCTCCTGATTAGTATCACTTAATATATTCTACGTAGTCATCGCAATTAGGGCATTGAAATAATTAGGAAACTTTCACAAGCAACCTGGGGTGAAATCTGCTGAATCCACTACACCTCTTAAGATTCTTGAAATTTGCAAAAAAGAAAATAGAATCCCCCCTCCTCAATTGGTGCCAGGACCTTCCACTCAGTTCAGCCCTCCCCAATACTACATGTCTATTATTCATCTGTGTTTTTAGGAATCATTAACAATTTGAGGCGACAGCTCTAACTAAAGCTTTATTCTCCCCCGCCTCGGCTAAATTCTCGTCAATAAATGATGGCCACGGACAAAGAGAAGGGGGTACATGGATATCCATCCCAGTGCTTAATATGCTGTTTGGCACATAGAGAAGCAGTGGATAGAGAGCGGCCCCAGAGTCAAGAGGTCATAATAATGATGGTATTTGTTAAGTGCTAACTTTGTGCAAAGCACCGTTCTAAGCGCTGGGGGGGGGATACAAAGTGATCAGGTTGTTCCACGTGGGACTCACCATCTTCACCCCCATTTTCCAGATGAGTGAACTGAAACACAGAGAAGTGAAGTTACTTGCCCAAAGTCACATAGCTGACAAGTGGCCGAGCCAGCATTAGACTCCATGACCTCTGACTCCCAAGCCCGGGCTCTTTCCACTGAGCCACGCTGCTTCTCTTAGGGTAGGTCATGGGTTCTAATCCCGCTCAACTACTTGTCCGCTGTGTGACCTCGGGAAAGACTTCTCTGGGCCTCAGTTGCCTCATCTACAAAATGGGGATGAAGACTGTGAGCCCCATGTGGGACAGGGACTAAGTAAATACGATTGAATAAATACGACTGAATGAAAGGGGCTGTGTCTAACCCGATTTGCTTGCATATACCCCAGCGTTTAGTAAAGTGTCTGGCTCATATTAAGCACTGAAGAAGTATCACTTGTTTTTGGATAGACATAAGGCCAGGCACCCCAAAATTAGTTTGGCACAGACCATTTCCAGCTGGGTTTTTTTCTCCCTGGGACATCTGAGTGTTTGTGGTTTGGAGAAGCAGTGTGCCTTGGTGGAAGGAGCCCGGGTTTGGGAGTCCGAAGGTCATGGGTTCTAATCCCGGCTCTGCCACTTGTCTGCTGTGTGACTTTGGGCAAGTCACTTCACTGGGCCTCATTTACCTCCTCTGTAAAAAGGGGATGAAGACTGTGACCCCCATGTGGGACAATCTGATGACCTCGTATCTACCCCCCAGCGCTTAGAACTGTCTTTGGCGCATAGTAAGCGCTTAACAAAAAGCAGCGTGGTTCAGTGGAAAGAGCCCGGGTTTGGGAGTCAGAGGTCATGGGTTCTAATCCCAGCTCCACCGCTTGTCAGCTGTGTGACTCGGGGCAAGTCACTTCACTGGGCCTCAGTTCCCTCATCTGGAAAATGGGGATTAAGACGGTGAGCCCCACCTGGGACAACCTGATCACCTTGTATCCCCCGCCGGCGCTTAGAACAGGGCTTGGCACATAGTAAGCGCTTAGCAAATGGCATCATTATTATTCTTATTCAGGTCCGCGGGGGGCCCGAGGGCCCGGGTTTCTCGCCCGCCGCGAAAGGGGCGAGGAGGGGGCAGAAGTGCGGCCTTCGGAGTCGAAAGGGAAAAGTTTGTGAGGCGGGCGGCACCGCCGGGCGCGGCTGGGGGGGGGGGGGGGGAGTGTCCCGGGTCTCTCGGGGGCTTCCAAACCGCCGACGAGGCGACCGGGATCCCCCCCCCGCCCAAACCCCGATCGATTGATCGATCCCCCCCCCGCCTCACACACACTTTCTTCTCCCCTCCCCCCCCCCCCCAGGACCGGCCCGCCGCCCCTTCCGGGCCCCAACTCACCGGCATCATTTTGGATCCGAACCTCATCGAGGCGGGGGCCGGGGTCGGGCGCGGCGAGGAGAAAAGGGCCCCGAAGGCGGGGAGCTCTGTGGCGAGGCGGTGGTCGGGGGGTCGGCGGGAGGGGGGGGTCCCGGCCCCGGGGAGCGGTGGTGGTTTAGGCCCGGCGGGCTGCGGGGGCTGCCCTCCCCCCCGACGCCGCTTTGTCTCCTCTTCTTCGGCGGCGGCCCCGGCTTCCCCCTCCGCTCCCCAACCAACTAATCCTCGGGCCGGGACCCGCCTCCCTTCCTTCCTCCCTTCCTTCCTCCCTTCCTCCTCCTCACAACCTCCTTCCTTCTCCCGGCCCCGCCCACGGCGCGCGCGCCCGCGGGGAGGGGGGGGGGCAGGGAACGAGCCGGGCGCGCGCGGGTCTGGCGCCGGCGCGCGCTCCCGCGAGATAGTAATGTTGGTATTTGTTAAGCGCTTCCTCTGGGCCGAGCACTGTTCGAAGCGCTGGGGGAGACACGGGGTCATCAGGTTGTCCCCCGTGAGGCTCACGGTTAATCCCCGTTTTACAGATGAGGGAAGTGAGGCACAGAGAAGCACAGTCACACCGCTGACAGGTGGCAGAGCCGGGCGATTCGAACCCATGACCTGTGACTTCGAAGCCCGGGCTCTTTCCACGGAGCCACGCTGCTTCTAAAAGTTGTCTCCCCCTCGGGCGCGATGAGGCGAGGACCTGAAGCGAGGACTCGAGACGGGGCCCGGCCGCCCCCCAAACCACCACATAACTTTGTTTCTGACTTCGCTAAGCCCCCCCCCGCAACACACTTTTTTTTCCTTCTTTTTGTTCCGTGTTCTGCCCCGCCGCCTCTCCCGCCCTGAATAATAATGATAATGATGGGACTTGTTAAGCGCTTCCTATGTGAGAAGGAGCGCGGCTCAGTGGAAATGTCAAAGGAAGAAAAAAACCCGCTGGAAACGGGCTGCACCAAACTAATTTTGGGGCCCCTGGGCTTGTGTCTATCCAAAAAAAAGGTGGTATTTCTTCAGAGCTTAACATGCTCCAGACACTGCGCTTAACGCTGGGGTAGATGCAAGCAAATCGGGTTAGACACACTCCTTTTCAATTAATCCTATTTATGCAATCCAGTTTATTTAGTCCCTGTCCCACATGGGGCTCACAGTCTTCATCCCCATTTTGTAGATGAGGGAACCGAGGCCCAGAGAAGTGACTTTCCCGAGGTCACTCAGCAGACAGGTAGTTGAGCCGGAATTAGAACCCATGACCTAACCCTAAGAGAAGTAGCGTGGCTCAGTGGAAAGAGCCCGGGCTTGGGAGTCAGAGGTCATGGGTTCAAATCCCGCTTTAGCCACTTGTCAGCTATGTGACTTTGGGCAAGTCACTTCACTTCTCTGGGCCTCGGTTCCCTCATCTACAAAATGGGGATGAAGACTGTGAGCCCCACATGGAACAACCTGATCACCTTGTATCCTCCCCGGCGCTTAGAATAGTGCTTTGCACATAGTAAGCGCTTAACAAATGTCATTATTATTATGTGCCAAGCGTTGTTCTAAGGGCTGGGATACATACAAGGTCGACCCCTGGGTCACGTCCTCCCGCGGTCCTGGAACGCCCTCCCTCCTCACCTCCGCCAAACTGATTCTCTTTCCCTCTTCAAAACCCTACTTAAAAATCACCTCCTCCAAGAGGCGTTCCCAGACTGAGCTCCTCTTCCCCCTCTACTCCCTCTGCCATCCCCCCTTTACCTCTCCGCAGCTAAAGCCTCATTTTCCCCTTTTCCCTCTGCTCCTCCACCTCTCCCTTCCCATCCCCACAGCACTGTACTCGTCCGCTCAACTGTATATATTTTCGTTACCCTATTTATTTTGTTAATGAATTGTACATCGCCTCGATTCTATTTAGTTGCCATTGTTTTTACGAGATGTTCTTCCCCTTGACGCTGTTTATTGCCATTGTTCTCGTCTGTCCGTCTCCCTCGATTAGACTGTAAGCCCGTCAAACGGCAGGGACTGTCTCTATCTGTTGCCGACTTAATAATAATAATGTTGGTATTTGTTAAGCGCTTACTATGTGCAGAGCACTGTTCTAAGCGCTGGGGTAAACACAGGGGAATCAGGTTGTCCCACGTGGGGCTCACAGTCTTAATCCCCATTTTACAGATGAGGGAACTGACGCACAGAGAAGTTAAGTGACTTGCCCACAGTCACACAGCTGACAAGTGGCCGAGGTGGGATTCGAACTCATGAGCCCTGACTCCAAAGCCCGTGCTCTTTCCACTGCGCCACGCTGCTTCTCCTGTTCATCCCAAGCGCTTAGTACAGTGCTCTGCACATAGTAAGCGCTCAATAAATACTATTGAATGAGTGATTAGGTTGTCCCACGCGGGGCTCACAGACTTCATCCCCATTTTACAAGATGAGGTCACTGAGGCCCAGAGAAGTGAAGTGAATTGCCCAAAGTCACCCAGCTGACCAGTGGATTAGAACCCACGACCTCTGACTCCCAAACCCGGGTTCTTTCCACTAAGCCACACTGCTTCTTAGAGGGGAGAACCCAGGAGCCCTGAGAGGGGAGGTGGAGGCCCGGCTTCTCCTGTCCCATTGGAAGTTTACCATGAGGAGAAATGGATGCCGGGTTTTCCCGTCGGCTCAGCCTCGGGTCAGTCAGCCTTGATTTCCTGAGGAGGCGGGAGAAGGAAGGTGGGGTGATGTGACCCGCGGTGGGACTGCAAGCGATATGGTCCCGCCCGGCCCAGCTGGTCACCCGCCTCAGATGGCCCCCCATTTCCTCCCACAACCTATCATCGGGGCCAGATCCCCAACCCAACCGACCTCCAGTCCACTGCTACAACCTTCTCCGTCCTTACAAAATGGATATTTGGCTGCTTGGAAAATTACCTCACTCGAGAATCTGCATATTGTCATCTCTTCACAGGTCCACCCGCTCCCATCCCCAAATTTGAATTTAAAATGCAGTCTCTTTCGTAACTGCAAGCGCCTTCAACCAAAACTCTGGTTCAGGAGCGTCTCCTCTCCAAGATATCTCAGATGTTTATACAGTTTGTACTTTCTGAAGAGCACATCGTGCTTCATGTGCATTTGTTAACCCAATACCTCTCTCAAACAAGAGGAAGTACTTATCCTCTTTTGATAGATGGGAAAACTGAGACACAAGAAAGTTACTTTGACTTTTCTCAACGTTATATGGAGCTGGCCTAGAGGCTTGGGCTGCCCCTGTTCTCTCACTCAACATCATAGGAGTCATGACTCCCCCAGCACTCAGTAAAGCCCTTTACAAATGTTTAATAATTATAATTATGGTATTTAACAGTTACTCTGTATCAAGCACTATTCTAAGTGCTGGGGTAAATGCAAAGTAATCAGGTTGTCCCACATGGGGCTCACAGTCTTAATCCCCATTTTACAGATGAGGGAACTGAGGCACAGAGAAGTTAAGCGGCTTGCCCAAGATCACACAGCAGACAAGTGGCAGATCCAGGATTAGAACCCACGTCTTCTGGCTCCCAAGCCCGGGCTCTTGCCACTAAGCCATGCTTCTTCTCATGTAAGCCATGATGCTTCTCATAAACGTGACCGATAGATAAAGTTAGCAGTGCATTGCTAATTATGCTGGACTTCCTAATAATGTACTGTCAAAACAAAGAAATGCTGAATCCTATAGTTTTTACTCCTAAATACGGGTCATTTAAATAAATGAAACTTTACAAAGTATATTTGCTAAAAGTAGCTCTGAGAGCGGCTGGACTGACATAGCCAATTGATGACCCTGGGGAGTTGGCAAGGTTCTACACCTCACAAAATACGGATTGAAAGGCCTGTAAACCTCACCCAAAGATGTAGTCTGGCAGCTAATTCAGTATTGATATTGACAAATACCACAAGTCATCATGACTAGTGTATGCAACTTTACACTAACTCAAACAATAACACCACCAAGAAAACCCACAGATATTTACTATGCCTGGATTACAGATCTAGCCCAAGAGCTAAGGCCCAGAAGTGACTGGGTTAATTTGAGTTATCTATCACAACACACCAGAGGTCTCACTGGACCTTGGGAAGCAAAATGACTTAGCTTATTAGTAGTAAATAATGGATTTCTTCATATTAGATTTTATTGAAACCTTAACATTACCCACAGGGACTCATAATTTGTTTCAAGCAGTGCAGGATATGGCCTGCCCCTCAAAAGAAGCACAGTTTACTTCAGAGAAGGGCATGTTAGGAAGATGAACTGGTTCCAAGCATATTCCATCTCTGATGTGAAAGCATCTTTGGGTTGCTATTACTATTAATTATAATTACGGTACTTATCAATAGCTTATTATTTACCAAGCACTCACTGTATTAAGAGCTGGGGTAGATACAAGATAACTCGGTTGGACACACTCCCTTGAACCACATGGGAGCTTACAGTATAAGTAGAAGAGGGTAGGATTTAAAGTCTATTTTACAGTTGAGGAAACTGAGGCCCAGAAGTTGTGACTTGTCCAAGGTCCCACAGTAGACAAGGGGTGGAAGCTGGAATTAGAACCCATGTCCCGTGACTTCCAGGTTCATGCTCTTTCTACTAGGACATGTTGCTTAAACAACTTTAGGAAAGACAAAATTTGAGAGTCAATTCCACATAAAGGGGACACAACCTAAATGGAACAAGAGCATCAGCTATTGCTCCAGCTCCCTAGAGCATTTAACTGCAGAACTAACTTCTTCAATTATCTTCCACAAGCCCCAGCATCCTCATGCTTTTATTTGTACTCGGACATCGGTTACAGTGGCGATAACCCTAGCCCCTATATTCCAGCCTTTCTAAATTTAGAACCATGATAGCAATAACAATAATTGTGGTTTTTGTTAACGGGGGAGGGATTTGCCAAGACCACAGGCTAGCCCTTAAGAGGGCGCTTTTAATATATGTGTAAAGATTTGAGTCAAGCGAAAACATCATAAATGGTTTCTGTCCCAGAGGATGGGTATAATTAGAGGGTTTGAAAGACTACATAGAAGGCCAGCTCAGCCAGGCATTGAAAGGGAGGGAGGGAGGGCTGAGGAGGATCTGTCTCATCTCCGAAATACAGTAGTGGTTACTTATGAGTAAACAGAGTACCCATCATGAAAATACAATGCAGTCTCAGTTTTCATTTACATATGTTAAATCACATCACATAAAATATCCTCAAATATTGACCTTCATACTCATGTCGCAAAAAAATAAAAGTTTTCCTGAGCCTTTTCTGCTTCTATCTAAAGCTTATGAAAATAGTTATGGTTAATGTTTTCTCTTGAAAGTCATGAAAACACAGTCTAAAACAGTAAGAGAACCCAAAAAAGATTTACGATTAACCGGGTTCAGTTCAGTCTCCAAGGACACTCCACTGTTCCTCAAGATTTTCCAGATTTCAGAAGCGGAAATATGCCAAAGTTGGTATATTATGTGCCTTTATTTGTCACAGTTTTTAAATTGTGTCTGGGGCTTATTTTTGTTTGCATTTATCTTCCCATTTAGACTATAAACTTCTACCCAGGAAATAATAATGCTGGTGTTAGTCCAAGTAGAAATAAATCCACTTTAACAATCTGGGTTTACATCCTTTGTTAAAGTTATCCCCTATTTCTCACAGATGCAAATGAATTTGTGGGTAGCTCTTTTTTTCCTCTATGGACAGCAGAATCAAAGGGAACCCAAAGTGAATAGTAGTATCCTTAGTATCCTGCCACTTCTAAACTCATTAACCAGTGAAGATGCTTAAAATAAATAAGCTTACTTAATTTAGCTACTATTTCCTACCAGGTCTTCAATGAATGAAGGCCCACCTCCAATTACCATCAAGAAAAGATTGCCTCCAGCTGAACTTTTGCTAGAGGCAGAGGAAATAATGAACAGGGCCCCAGGCAAGGAGATTTCCAGGCTAGGAATGGAAATTGTAATGACAGTCATCTCTAAAATCAGGATTAAATACCAGTTTCTCTCCCCCTTGCTTTCAGGTAGTGTAGGGACTGGGTCTGATCTGATTGTACTGTAAATACCCTGTACACCCTAAATTCTTTGTGAGCAGTGTCTATCAACTCTATCCTATTGTACTTTCCCAAGTGCTTCATACAGTCCTCTGCACACAGTAAGCACTCAGTAAGCACCATTAATAACCCAGTAATTGAAGAGACAAAATATATACTTGGCACATAATAAGTGCTTAATAAATGCCACAGTTATTAATGTAAAAAGTACAGATCTCCAACATTTAGAATTTTTTTCCCAACCCACATGGGGTTTACAGTCTATGTAGGAAAGAGAACAAGTATTGACTCCCCATTTTACAGATGAGGAATCTGAGGCACAGATAAACTGAGCCCTGATTAGAACCCAAAATTAAAATCCAGTTCCTCTGACTTTCAGACCTCTACTCTTTCCACTTAGCCACTCAGGGAATGTTCTCTTCTCTGGGTATTTTCAACTAAATGTCAATTGCTCCGTGGAAAAGAAACATGGGGAATAAAGTGGCTTGATTTAAAAGAAAAGTAGGGTGGAGGAGAGGGGGAAGCAGGTGAATTGTTGCAGCCAGATCTACTCTGCATTTCTTTTCTTCTTGTTTTCACGAATACCCTGCCCTGCGGGGAGAGAAGGAGGGAGGGCAGGCCACAGCTGGCAGTCTGTCCTGAAACTAACTCTTGGCCAATTGAGAACGCTCTGCTACCAGATTGAAAGTTTAATTGTTTGTGTTGGTTTTTTCTTAATCTCAGTTCATACAAGCGTGAAACCAAAGCAACCTTGTCTTTGCTTTGGTTACCAACCCCCCGCCAACCCTCAAACTTTCTATAGTTCTAATTTGGCTCTCATGTCTGTCTTTCATTTCCAGCTTTTAACATTTCTGTTTCTTTGCTCCCACTTGCATAGTCTGGGTGTCCTTTTTTTTAAAATCCTCCCCACCCAAGAATCTTAAATTCAAGTGCTTCTCATTAAGGCAAACAGGTAATGCATCTAATATTGCAATTAGTAGCTTTCTGGGTTTGGGACAGTTGTTTCCTCTACACTACAGTATTCCCCTCCTTCTGCTCTGTTTTGCAGCAGTAGACTACCAAGCCAGTGAGGATCCATCACCCTTTCCTAGAGACCTTAGCCTAGTTTTTAAATAATACTTCTAAGAGAGACTGACAAAGAATATGACATCGCCAAAGAGCAATCTTTCCCTGTGCATAGAATAGAGAGCATCCTCACTCCATACATGCAGCACACATGGATTAAGGTCATAGTCAGCAATGTCATCTTGGAACATGAAGAACTGTTATACACACACCCACATACACACCCTTTGGGAAGAAAGTTTTTCAAAATCACTCTAGGTATTTAACAATCTCTTTACCCCTCCTGCCAATCTTGTCCAAGTGTCCAGTGTCTTTACAAAATCAACATGCTTCTTTCTGGGCATTTCCATTTAATGAGACTCTCTCTTATATGGTTAGTATTTATTCCCTTTAGGGGTTATCCGTGGGAAATTCAGCTTCAGTTTGGCTTGAGAGAAGCAGTATGGCTCAGTGGAAAGAGCATGGTCTTCGGAGTCAGAGGTCATGGGTTCTAATCCCAGCTCCGCCACCTGTCAGCTGTGCTATTTTGGGCAAGTCACTTAACTTCTCGGTACCTCAGTTACCTCATCTGAAAATGGGGATTAAAACTGTGAGCCTCACGTGGGACTACCTGATTACCCTGTATCTACCCCAGCACTTAGAACAGTGCTTGGCACATAGTAAGCATTTAACAAATACCAACATTATTATTATTACTGAGTATTTGCTGCTTGTCCTGGGGAAAAAAAGGTAATATATTTGGAAAATGGAAGAAATATTCCCTAGTAATGATTAATTCAGTCATTCATTCAATCATATTTGAGCACTGTACTAAGTGCTTGGAAGAATAGAGTACAAAAATAAATGATGATGCCCAAAGGAGTGGTAAGATAAATCATTCATGGTGCAAACCAAAAATATTTGGAAGTAAATTAAAACTCACTTTAGGGAGTCTGTTCATAGTATAATTTCAACCCATTTTCTTCATACAACGGACATGCTGCTGACAATATAGACATCCCTTGCTCCAGCAACTAAGGAGCTATTTCAATCAATCAGTAGTATTTAGTGCCTCCTGTGTGCAGAACACTGTTACTCCTACCTAGAGATGAAAAACTCACATTGGTATAGTATTCATTCATTCTTTCAGTCGTATTTATTGAGCACTTACTGTGTGCAGAGCACAGTACTAAGCACTTGGAAAGGACTATTCGGCAACAGAGACAATCCCTACCCATCAACTGGCTCATGGTTTAGAAGGGGAAGACAGACAACAAAACAAAACAAGTAGTAGTCAAATGACTATGAATACAAAGAACTAAGGTATGGCCCTAGAGTATACCTGCTATTTGGTGTGGGTGACAGGAAGAAGGCCAGTGAGGGAAAGGGATGTTAGTCTAGAAAAATCACATGCAGTATTAGAAGAATGGAAGAGATTGGGGAACTCTCCAGAGCCCAGAACTGTGTCATTGTTTCATCCCAGATTGAGAAGCAGCGTGGCTCAGTGGAAAGAGCACGGGCTTTGGAGTCAGGGCTCATGAGTTCGAATCCCAGCTCTGCCACTTGTCGGCTGTGTGACTGTGGGCAAGTCACTTAACTTCTCTGTGCCTCAGTTCCCTCATCTGTAAAATGGGGATGAAGACTGTGAGCCCCACGTGGGACAACCTGATTCCCCTATGTCTACCCCAGCGCTTAGAACAGTGCTCGGCACATAGTAAGCGCTTAACAAATACCAACATTATCCCAAACTTTCCCAAGCCACATCCTACTCCTCTATCAAAGCCCTTCTGAAACTGAGTGTAGAGCTGAGTAAAGCATCTTGGGCCCTTCCCATTTTATTTGTTTGTTAATGATTTATTTACTCACTTGAGGATCCTGACTTATGTTTTCTCTATAGTTCCCAAATCTTTACTGAGTGTTCTACTGCACACAGTTGCCACTCCCTAAATAGTGGTGGTGCTGCTGTTGATGATGATGATGATGATGATATATAGGGCCTGAGGGCCCATGAGGATACCAAGGTGCTGCCTATATGAGTCAGTCAGGGCTGCTGTGAGTCATGTCTGCCTCTGAGCAGCTCCTTACTTGCTCAGAGGTTGGAGCAAACAAGACGACGATGCTAAGAGCCAGTTAGAACAGCAGCTGGGAAAAAAGGAGTTTCTGATCCTTAAATCTCCCTGATTCCTCCTTCCTTTCCTCCTCCATCCCCCGCTCTGTCCTACTACACTCATGCCAGGATCTCCCAGGAATGATTTTGGTGTCATTTGGCCTTACATGTATGCTTGGGGCAAGGGGGTCACTCTCGAGGCAGTTGGGACAAAGGCCTCCCACAGTATCAGCACTTGCCTTCCTCTGGCTGAACATACTGCTTCATTCATTTATTCATTCAGTTGTATTTAGTGAGCGCTTACTGTGTACAGAGCAATATACTAAGCGCTTGGGAAAGTACAATACAGCAATAAACAGGCATTCCCTGCCCCTAACAAGCTTACTAGCTGGGAAGTGGGGCTGAAAATTCACCAGGAGCAGGGTGGGGGTGCAATATGCCAAGAAGGAGGGCAAGACCTTGTCCACATCATAACCTTTCCCTCCTCTTCTAGCACCAGTTTGCCATTGCTAAGATGAGCAGAGGGACCCTAAAAAGAGTTAGGGTTGGGTGTCAGGATCATGTCTACCAACTCTATTGTATTGGGCTTACCCAAGCTTGTAGTACAGTGCTCTGAACATAGTAAGTGCTCAGTAAATACCATTCATTGAGTGCTCAATAAATACCATTCATTGATTGGTAGGTTATTTTACTGACCCATGAAGCCCTCCAGTTCTCCCCCTTCCTTGAGTACCCATGCCTCTTCTCTGCTCACTAGCCCTTTTTCCTCCAGTTCTTCCAGCAGCACTTTATTTAGAGTGGCGTGGGACTTGATTCTATTTAGTTGCCATTGTTTTTAGGAGATGTTCTTCCCCTTGACGCTGTTTAGTGCCATTGTTCTTGTCTGTCCGTCTCCCCCGATTAGACTGTAAGCCCGTCAAACGGCAGGGACCGTCTCTATCTGTTGCCGACTTGTTCATCCCAAGCGCTTAGTACAGTGCTCTGCACATAGTAAGCGCTCAATAAATACTATTGAATGAACTCCAAATAGAGTGGGTCTGGGTGTCAGCGCACACTTCTTTCTCACTTCTCTGCCTACCTCTTTCATGCCAACTTTCAGCACAGTGGGGAAAAATAGTACAAGAGGGCTGGTGGCAGGGAGGGGAGAACACCCTGACTAGGAGTAGAGAACTTGGAGGGTTCTGGTCCTGCCAGCAGCTCAACTCTCCCTGCCGGGGGCTACCTGCTCTTTGAATTCTAGAGGATGAGCCACTTTGATTTAGACCAATTCAAATTGTTAAAGCGGGTGGGAGGTGGGTGTTTAATTTATTTCTGAAAGCCTAATTAATGGGTGTTATTGCCCTAGTTAGAGCCCAGAAAGAGAAGTCAGGGAAGAAGAAAGTCAATTCTGAAGATTATAGCCAGAAAAAGCCCTCAAGGTTTGGCAAATTTGGCAGTTTGAATTTAAAGATGAGCCCCAGGAGTTGGTAATTAGTATATCCATAATCCCAAAACTGGAATGTGACTCAGAGAAGCAAGTTTGGGCCGGTTTAAAGTTTCCTAATTCAAATTAGTTTAGAATCTAGAGGAAGTCAGGCCCCAAGCCCCAGCATGGGAGATGGGAATACAATGAAAAGACAGGAAGCTTTGATGGAGGATGCTAAGACAATCCATGGGAAGTAGCGTGCCCTAATGGAGAGAGCACAGGCCTGGGAATCAGAGGACCTGGGTTCTAATCCCAGCTCCACCATGTACCTGCTCTGTGACCTGGGGCAAGTTACTTAACTTCTCTGTACCTCAGTTCCCTCATTTGCAAAATGGGGATTCAATACCTGTTCTCCCTCCTACTTATATTGTGAACACCATATTGTGAAGACCTGATGATCTTGTAGCTACCTCAACACTTATTACAGTGATTTCTTTTTATGGTATTTGTTAAGTGCTTACTGTGTGTCAAGCACTATTCTAAGAGCTGGGGTAGATTCAAGTTAATCAGGTTAGAAACAGTCTCTTTCCCACATGGACAGTACTTGACACATAGTGAGCGCTTAACAAACACCACCAAAATGTAACTTTGTATTTTTGGGGAATTTAGGAAGCCATAGAGCCACATGGAGGAAAGCAGGATCTCCAAATTAGTTTTACAAATTTTCATCAGTACAAGGAGAAGAAAAGTCCAAAGGGCACTCGGATCTGGGTACTTGGGCATTTGGTATTCACCTCACCCTCTCTCAGACAGCACCTATGTACATAGCAATATATTATTTATTTATATCAAAGTCTGTCTCCCCTTCTAGACTGTAAACTCACTGTTGGCAGGGAACATATCTACCGACTTGGTTGCACTGTACTCTTCCTAAGCACTTAGTACAGTGCTCTGCACACAGTGAGGGCTCAATAAATGCCATTCATTCATTCATTCATTCAATCGTTTTTATTGGGAGTTTGCTGTTTGCAAAGCACTGTACTAAGCACTTAGTTGATTGATCCTCTGATCTGAGAGACTTTAAGAAACAGGGCATACCATAATGTCCCTTATATGTTGTCCTGGACACATTCCCACTGTAAGCCTGTGAAATTTGGCTACCTGGCTACCTCAGAGAGAATGGCTGTAAGAATAAAATAAGATTCTAGCGGGGCTCCGAGAACAAAGTAAAAATTTGAGCTTGCCTATGCTGATTTGCCATATAATTTATAATCTTTAAAAAAAAAAAACCCAAACGCCTCTCTGCCTTAGTTTCTCCAGTGGTGGGTAGGATCAACATCCAGTGAGCCACAACTTTGCAAAATGCATTACAATGGTCAATCTACCCTAGAAAGTGCACATGGAATCTAAGAGAGACAATACACCCAGGTCTTCTGCTTGTTGATCCAGAGGAAAAGCCAACCTAGTGGTAGCCCCAAGAGGAGCTCTGGGATACAGTAACAGCAATTATTATTATGTCATGTTGATTAAGCCACACACTTCCTCCAGGAGCTTCTCCGGCCGTAATCTCCAGATTTATGAGGCTATCAGTTTATTTACTCTACTTATTGTTGTTATTTTTCTTCTTGCTGTCATGTTATATATAAAATTTCTGTCTCCCTCATTAAGTTGTATAGTCCTAGAAGGCACAGACTGAGGCTCCTACTTTCACTGTATGCTCCCAAGCCTTAGGACTGTGTTCTACATAAGGTAAACTCTGAATACTTTTGATGCTGACTGACTGACCTTTGTTATTTATACATCTGCTAGTTCTCTGGATCTTTCCCAGCAAGACAAGCCTTCTCTTCCTCAACTCTCCCTCCCTTCTAATTCACCTCGACTCTCTCGCTCTGCTCTTTCCCCCACTCTGCGCCACAGCACTTGTGTGCATATGTATATATCTATAATTCTATTTATTTATACTGATGCCTGTTTACTTGTTTTGATATCTGTTCCCCCCCTCTAGACTGAAAGCCTGTTGTGGCCAGGGATTGTCTCTCTTGATTGCTGTATTGTACTTTCCAAGAGCTTAGTACAGCACTCGGCAAACAGTAAGCACTCAATAAATACGATTGAATGAATGAATGAATGAAGTAATTGGGAAGATAGCAGATTATCTAGGAAGGCACCTATTTCTTTTAAGGTGCTAGAAGGAAGGTTCAAATGAAAAGAGACAGGGGTGGGTGAAGAATCAATCAATTAATTGTATTTATTGAATACTTATTGTGTGCAGGGTCCTATACTAAGCGGTTGGGAGAGTACAATGTATATTAGGCACATTCCCTGCCCATAACAAGCTTACAGTCTAGAGGCAGAGACAGATATTAATATAAGTAAATTCTGGATATGTACGTAAGTGCTGTGGGGCTGAGACAGGGGTGGTGAATAAAGGAAGAAAAGGTAAAGCAGAAGGGAGTGGGAGATGAGGAAATGAGGGCTTAGTCAAGGACAGGCTCTTGAAGGAGATGTGCCATTAGTAAGGCTTTGAAGGTGGGGAGAGTAATTGTCTGTCAGATATGAAAAGGGAGGGCGTTCCAGTCCAGAGGCAGGATGAGGGCCAAAGGTCGGGGCGAGATAGATGAGATCGAGGTACAGTGAGTAGGTTAGCATTGGAGGAGGGAAGTGTGGGGGCTGGGTTGTAGTAGGGGTGTAGCAAGGTGAGGTAGGAGGAAGCAAGGTGATTGAATGCTTTAAAGCTGACAATAAAGAGTCCAGGAAAGAGAAAATTGAGGACCGCAGGAAAGGTGGGTCTGAAAAAGAAATCTCAGAAGAAAAGTCACTAGGAGGAGAGAACTGAACAGGGAAAGTGGAATTTTGATTAACCTGTGTTTAATTGGGATGAGTGCTCTCCTCCTGCCCCTTTTCCACCTGCCTAAGTAAATGGTTTCCCTGCTCCAAGAGGAATACTGTGTGTGACCTTGGGCAAATCACATCATCTCTCTGTGCCTCAACCTCCTCTGTAAAATGAAAATAAAATACCTGTTCTCCTTAAAGTATGAGCCTTGTATAGGACAGGGACTGTGTCTCATCTGATTACCTTGTATCTACACTAGTACTTAGTGCAGTGCTTAGCACATATTAAGTGCTTAACATATACCATTACAATTATTAACTAGAAGCCCATAGGAAGAAATTAACCATAGGCAATGACTAATTTTGCTAGCCATCCATTATATACCTTGACCATGTTGTTTCTGAATAGGGCGCTGGGGCTGACCCATCTTTTTCTTTCTGTTATATCCTTGTAATTTGCCTGCACCCTTTGCTTCCCATTTACCCATTCAGTTTCTAACTACTTGGCTGAATTCTATAGGAAGAGTTTACGCCTGGTGACTGGTGGAAGGGCCCCCAATCTTCTCATTGTTTTAGTGCCACTTTGAGTCAGGCTGTTGTAATAATAATAATGCCCATGGTATTTGTTAAGCGCTTAGTATGTGTCAAGTACTGTTCTAAGCACTTGGGTAGAAACAAGCTAATCAGTCCCTGTCCCACATGGGGTTCACAGTCTTAATCCCCATTTTGCATATGAGGTAACTGAGGCACAGAGAAGTGAAGTGACTGGCCCAAGGTTACCGAGCACACAAGTGGCTGAGCAGGGATTAGAACCCAGGTCCTTCTGACTCCCAGGCCCATGCTTTGTCCACCAGGCCATGCTGCTTCCTGCTTCCCTTGCTGCTGTGTTGGGGCTTGCAAGCCTGAGGCCTTCTGCACTATAGTTAAAAATTAAAAAATGATTTTTTTAAATTTGTATAATTGTTGAATGCCTACTATGTGTCAAACACTGTTCTAAATACTGGGGTAGGTACAAGTTAATTAATTCAGACACAATCCCTGTCCCACATAGGGGTCACAGTCTAAGTAGGAGGGAGAGCAAGTATATAATCCCCATTTTACATTGGAGGAAACTGAGGCACAGAGAAGTGAAGTGACTTGTCCAAGGTCACATAGAAAACAATTGGCAGAGCTGGGATCAGAATCCAGTCCTCCGACACTTAGGCCCGTGCTCTTTCCACTTGGCCATGCTGCTTCTCTGATCCCTTTACACCTTCCTTCTAATCCAAAAATTCCATCTGATGGGAAAGGTCTGGATTCACCTGAATACTAGGTGTGATCAGTTAAAAACATACAGATTAGGGGACAAACATATTACAATGAGAAACAGTATGGCCTGATAGAAAGAGTATGGGTCTGGGAGTTAGAGGACTTGCGCTTTAATCCCAGCTCTGCCATTGGTCTGCTGTGTGACTTTGGGTAAATCACTTAACTTATTTGGGCCATAGTTTTCTCATCTGTAAAATAGGGATTAAATCATACTCCCTCCTACTAGGCTGTGAACTTCATGTGGGTCAGGGACAAGTTCAACCTGATTATCTCATGTCTACCCCAGCACGTGATACAGTGCTTAGCATAGAGTAAGCGCTTTATGAATACTATAAAAAAGTTAAAGGCTCAGGAAGAGACTCAATTATCTTGCTTGATATCAAGAACCAACTTTATTCTCAACAGACAAATAATCAAGGGCAACATTATATTCTCTCTCCTCCTCCACCTATCTCCTCCTCGCCCCCCTCCCCCTCTGCAAGTGTTTACTGGAATTTCTGATGCAGGGAGTGAAGAGATTGTAATGTTCTCTTTCAGGTCAACAGTGCTTAACATCACGTTATCAATCTGATAACACAGTGTTTGCAGTGTTTTATTTTTCAGGAGCCAAATGTCTGCCCTTGATTCTATTTATTGCGATTAAGTTGTCTCGTTTTTGTCCGTCTTGTCTCCCCCGATTAGACTGTAAGCCCGTCAATGGTCAGGGATTGTCTCTATCTGTTGCCAAATTGTACATTCCAAGCACTCAGTACAGTGCTCTGCACAAAGTAAGTGCTTAATAAATACTATTGAATGAATGAATGCCACCATCATTTGAGATCTGCATAAACAATTGCACTCTCAAGACTAATACATACAAATTTTGACAAAGTATGTCCACAGTTTGGCTGCACAATAGCTCAATCTGTCCATTGCACTACTCATTCTTGTATCCACCTTAATATCTGACCCTGAAGGCTGAGGAGTCAGGCTTGGGACGATCTACCCGTCTCCTTTGAATGATGACTTGTCTGAATTTCAGTCACTCCCTTTGTGGTCTGTACTGGGGCTTGCTGTGCCTCTTTTGTGCTTTTCAGAAGCGTGATCAGGAAGCATGAAATAGACTGTGATGACAAGGGGGATCCAAAGGTTAGGAGCCAGTAAAATTCCTACCAGTGATCCCCATTCAATCAATTAATCGTATTTACTGAGATTTTACTGTGTGCAGAGCATTGTACTAAGCACTTGGGAGAGTACAAGAGGGATGGGAGACATGTCTCCTGCCCTCAAAAAGCTTACAATCTAAAGAGGGAGACATTAAAATAAATTACAGATATTTAACGATGCGCTATGGGGGTGAGGGTGAATATTGAATGATTAAAGGGTACAGAGGCAAGTACTTAGATGACACAAAAGAGAGAGAAAGAGAGCTTTGTTGGGGAAGATTTCTTGGAGATGTGACCTTAGCTTCCTCCAGTTTGAAGGAGGGAAGAGTGGTAGTCTGTCGGATGTGGCGGGGAAGGGAGTTCCAGACCAGAAGGAGGATACAGGGAAGGTGTCACCAGTGAGAAAGACGAGACTGAAGTACAGTGAGAAAATTGGCATTAGAGGAGCGACATGTGTGGGCAGTGCCCTCTGGAAATTGGTTTGTGGTTTTGCGATTAGAGTCTCATGTCCGAAGTGAAATATTGTACCTTTTAGTAACAAAGCTACCCGTTTCATTAGAAGAGAGACCCACTGGGATCTCTAGACTGTAAGCGCATGGTGGGCTATATAATGTGTCTGTTATATTGTACTCTCCCAAGTGCTTAGTACAATGCTCTGCACACAGTAAGTGCTCAATAAATTTGACTGATTGATTGGAGAAAGGGGGCAGAGGGAGTGCAGTGGGAGCTTATGCCTTGTAGGACCATGGTTCCATTGTTAGCCCCTGTTCTCTCACCGTTCCAGCAGAGAGGCGCTGCTATGAACAGGAGACAAATGCAAGTCTCTTAATGGGTAAACAGATGGTGACAGGATGGAAAAATTCAAAGGTGTTGAAATCCCTCCAAAAGATTCCTCTAGTCCTCTGCTTTGACAGGTAAACACACCAGGGGACTTAAACAATGCTCGCAAGCAAAGCAGGTCATAGGAATGATTTGAGTGAGATTTCCAAGAGCCAAGCTCGGAAATCGCTTTTAGAAATTCAGTCTCCCACACACAGTTTTGATCCCTCATAATTTTCATCTGACCCATTCCTCTAGCTGATTTGGTACAGATAAACTCACTTTACACATATCATGTACTCACATTCATATGCATTTGTCCCCCCGCTCAAGCCATAAATAATACATACTTATAATGCCAGTCTTTGAGGATCAGGCAGCAAAAACTGGGGGCCTAGCCCTTCCCTCCCGACTACCCATGAAATGTCTAGCATTGTAAATTTTAAGTGTCTTGGCCGGGTGAGTTTTGGGATTAGAAGCTATAGTTCATAATCCTTAACCCAAAACTGTTCTTTTTAGTACGGCCCTGTCTGTAAAATGGGAATAATAATCATCACCTGGCTTTGAGGCATCATTAATAAAAATGATTATGAAGTATTTTGCATATATCAAGCTTCATTTGACTCTGTTGTTCCAAAAGAGAAGCAGCATGGCCTAGTCAATCGAGTATGGGCCTGGGAGTCAGAGGTCATGGGTTCTAATCCCCGCTCTGCCGCTTGCCAGCTGTGTGACTTTGCACAAGTCACTTCACTTCTCTGGGCCTCAGTTACCTCATCTGTAAAATAAGGATTAAAAACTGTGAGCCCCAGGTGGGACAACCTGATCACTTGTATCCCCCCAGCGCATAGAACAGTGCTTTGCACATAGTAAGTGCTTAACAAATACCACCATTATTATTATCTAACCCAGCCCTTAGAACAGGGCTTGGCACACATTAAGCACCTAACAAATACCAGAAAAAGAAGTGGCAGAGTTGGGATTCGAATCTAGCTTCCTCTGACTCCCAGGCCCGTGCTCTAGCCACTAAACGACACTGCTTCTCTTCTCTCAGAGATGGGCATGAGTATAGATCAGGGCAGCCTGAATCAGGAAATGCTCAGGTAGGCCCATGGCCAGGGGTGGCCCAGACGCCCCGGGGCGGAACTGTCACTGGGGTAGCTGTGGGGCAGCTCCAAACTAGAGTGGCCCCCCCTTTGAACTCAAGGGATTAAACCAAAACTAGATCGTCTTGGATTGCCTTGGGGAATGTAGTCAAACAGATATTTTGCAAAGATCAGCAAGCTTTCTTTGGAGGCCACTCGACTAAACCCAGAACAGCTGTGGAGTTAGAGGCCACCTTGTGGCCATTTAAGAAAAATGGTCCTCGGAGGAAGGCAGGAACGGCGATCCATCAGTCCACCCAGAGTATCTGGGTACTCTTACTCAGAAGAGGAGTCGGTTGATTCGCCCCATGAAGAAAACACCAAAATTCTGGCCCCAGATATTAAGAATTATCCATCTGGACTGCCTACAGGGAGCACATCAGCTGTGAGGCTCAATTCATCCTGTTGTAAGGATGGAAGGAAGCCAAATTCTATTTTTTCAAGCTTTGCACCCCAGGATGATAAATAATAATGTTGGTATTTGTTAAGCGCTTACTATGTGCAGAGCAATGTTTTAAGCGCTGGGATAGATACAGGGTAATCAGATTTTCCCACGTGAGGCTCACAGTCTTAATCCCCATTTCACAGATGAGGTAACTGAGGCACAGAGAAGTTAAGTGACTTGCCCACAGTCACACAGCTGAAAAGTGGAAGAGCAAGGATTCGAACCCATGACTTCTGACTCCAAGCCCGGGCTCTTTCCACTGAGCCACGCAGGATGGTTCCTTCACTTCCGTCTGTGTGTGTGGCTCCTCCCCTATGGACTCGACACACACACACACACACACACACACACACACACACACACACACACACACACACACACACACACACACACACACACACACACTTTCTCTTTCTCTCCTCCCTGCTGCTGTAGGTGATGTGGCTGAAAGGGGTCTTAGAAGTCACAAGAGGAACATGCTCAAGAAAAAGTAATCAAAAACTGCTTAGCATTTGTCTTACAGGTCCTCACCTCATTTTGACTTCAATATATTTTTTGTCTGCTATTTCTCTAGTAATTGTGGAGCTTTCATTCTCAAAACACTAGGAATGGACTTGGAACATTCTGGGAGCACCAGTGATTCACAGATCACTGAGATTAAATAGAAAAGGAGCAGGGTCTGGTGGAACTCTGCAGGAATCCCTGTTCAAGGTCTCAAACCTAAACAAGTCACATATTCAGGGAGTAACACTGTTCTGGTGGATAGTAAGCACAGTGTCTGATGGTTTTCCCTCTTAATGCTTTGCTGATTCTAGTCTATCAAGATAGAATAGGATTGCTGAGCTTAACCTCTAACCCCTTTGAAGTCCCTCTATATAAATGACCAGAGGAGGGGAGTGGAAGGTTTTATTGGAGGAGAATAACAGGGAGAGAAAGGCAGGAAGAGAGCCAAGGAAAAGGAAAAAGAGAGAGGAGGAAAAGTACAGTATTCATCGAACGAGCAAAGGACAGTTATTTCCACTGGTTATTGTTGTTTGTGTTGTTCAATTGTACGTGCAGGGGACTGCGTAAGATGCCCCAGCTAGGTGGGTGAGAGGCCATTGAACTATTGAAGTATTTTCAATTAAATCAGTCTGGCAAGGGTGAACTTTAGCTAAAAGCATATAAGGAGTTCAACTAGGGAATCCACAGGCTTGAATGGTGAATAGCCAACAATAGGCAAAGGAAATTCAGAGAAGACCTAAAATTTCTTTTGAGATGGATAAGCTTTTTCCCAATAAGAAAAATTAAGTTCTATAGCTAGAATAAAATCCTAGTGGGGAGGTGGCAGAGAACCTGTAAATTTGATTGTTTCACCCTTTTATCTAAAGAAAGTGGACTTCTCCGCTACAGACAAAAAGTTTACTGCACTGAGTCTGAATGGTTGATTAGCAAAGAGGGTTAACTGCTGTGTGCCTGAGCTTCCCAAAGTGATGTGCCACAGCAAACCAGTGCACCAAGGCAAGCTTCCATTGAGAAGCAGCATGGCTTCATGGATAAAGCATGGGCCTGGAAGTCAGAAGGATCTGGGTTCTAATCCCAGTTCTGCCACATGTCTGCTGTGTGACCTCAGGCAAGTCACTTAGCTTCTCTGGGCCTCTGGGCCTCAATTACCTCATCTGTAAAATGGGGATTAAATCCTACACCCTCCTCCTGTAAACTCCAGGTGGGACAAGGACCGTAGCCAATCTAATGATCTTGAATCTACCCCAGGGTTTAGTACAGTGTTTGACACATAGTAAACCCTTAACAAGTATTATTATTGTCAGTGCTTGACACATAGTAAACGCTTAACAAGTATGGTTATTATGATTATTTTCATTACTATGTCCCAAGGTTTTCTCTAAGCCATCAACTGGAATTTTCCCACATTGATGAAGGCCTAGATGTCAATGAGGTAAATGAGTATGCATTCTGTGAGCAAATCTCTTAAGAGATTTTGGAGTTGGGAGGAGCCTCTAGACTGCTCACTCTCTATTAGTTTGATCTTCAGAGTTGACTTCCCAGGGCCACACTAAGAATATTAGAAAACAATAATGTATTAATCAGGAATTTGAAATGGGAGGGAGTTTTGGCCATGAGGAAAACTTAGCATAGTGTCAGGGACTGGAGAAATGAGCATGGGAGATAGTAAGAGAGTTTGTTAGGGGGAAAGTAGAGAGGACTGAGGAGTGACAGGTGAAGAGGGTGGATAAGTAAGAAGCAGCATAATGGTGCAAATCCTTGAAGCAATGGTCAGAGGTTTTTGCTTGATGTGGAGGGAAATGGGTAGCCAATGGAAGTTTTTGAGGCTGAGAGAGATGTGAAGCATGTCACACTCCATCATCTTATCTGGTCTTCATTAACTACACTCTACAAGGATGATGGAATAGACAGAGGCTGGGAGAAAATCGGAGACAGGTTGGGAATGGGCAGGAGGGCAGTGGTCAGAAAAGGCAGGGAAAGATTAGGCTTTTAACCTAGCTTTGGAGGTCCAATAATCAACTAAAATGGGATAGTTTTGGGTGATGAGAAACAAGATTGGGGGCATTAGTATAGCTGTCACGAACAATTATAATCAGTTCCTGTATTAAAGCAATATGAAATACAAAATTCAAAATTAGATCAAGTGAAAACTGAAGTGCTCAGGAAGACGATTTTAGACCTTTTTTTGTGCTATTATTTTCTTAGAATAGAACTCGGGACTGGTCAGGCAAAGGTCCACAGGTCAAGGTATGGGAAAGATAATATGAGCATTACCCTTGCAGTTTCTTCAGAAAGCCTGTACAAAAGGAAATGAGTCATCTTTTCTAAAAAACAAATTACCAATGACTTAAACAACAGGGGATCCATTTTCTTTCTATAAACCCATCAGTGTCACCCTTGTGACATAATATTTATGGGTGAAAGGTAACACTTAAGGGTGAAAAGGTAAAAAAAAAAAATGGAACAGAAAATAGCTGTTTCTTTGTTCAATCAAATCAAGCTGCAAATCTGGCCCCAAATAGCTGCATTTGTTTCAGGGAGACTCCCTCACTTCTCTATTATTTTCAAAGCTGTTAACGTTTCCTCCCTCATTTTTCAAAATGATCACTATTCAGCTTCTCTAAATGATTTTCTTAGAATATGGAGATCGGTGTGATGCCAAACAGTGGGAAAGGTATAGCCAATTTTACATCTCAGAATAAAGCCAGGAGGAATCAAACAGTAGGGAAGGAATCCAGTGGGGAAAGGGAAATAGCCTTCCTGTCTGTGAACCACATACTTAATCTGTTCCTAAAGGTGAGTCTGTTTTGATGTATCTACCACCAGTAAAGCAGGCCTGTGAGAAGGCAAGAGCAGCAGTGAACCCTTGCAGTTCCAAAGGTGAATGTCCCTCTCTGTTCCTTCTCGTTGGTTGAACCAAAATGGGACTCTGGGTATGTGGGGAGAATCTTCTGAGAATTTATTAGATGGACTCTACATAGCACAGACCTAGTTAAAGATTGCCCCATTCAGACAGCATTAACGCTGATGGAACCAAGAGCCACCAATCCTACTCAGGGCCCATCCCCAAAACCCGCCTGACCGGCAGGCTGTATTTCCAGACCCCAGGTTGATTTCTCCACTCCACTATTACCACAGGCCTACTTCCTCTCACTTCTGCATCGCCCTGGCACTTGGATTTGCACCCTTCATTTACCCCACCCTCAGTACCACAGCACTTATCCATAGTTGATTTAAATTAATGTCTCTCTCCCCCCCCTAAACTGTAAGCTCCTTGTGGGCAGGGAACGTGTCTACTAATTCTGTTATACTGTACTCTTCCAAGCACTTAGTATGGTGCTCTGAACACAGGAAGCACTCAATAAACACAAATGATTGATTGATTGATTGGTTGACTGAACAGTCAGCCCTCAGACTGGTAGCACGGTGCAGGTAGTAGTGGAAGCCACCAGCATCCGTGACAAAAAGAAGCAGAGCTGCTTTAATGCCTGGGAAAAGAAAGTAGCAAGTCCACTACCCTTAGGATGGAACCATCTAGAGTTCCCACCCATCTAGAGTTCCCACTGTGGTCATCCTGATAGCACCCTCTCCTTTTTCCTCCCCTTTCCCCTCTCTTACCTTTCTGGAAGGTGCTGTTCTGGGCTAAGGATTGCAATGCCTGGCGGTGCCTGGAAGGAGAAGGTGTGTTCATGCTCTCCGGAGAGGGTGAGGGTTTGCCATGCAGGCCAGGCCTGTGAGTCACTTAAAACTAAAATGGACAAACCTTTCATGGGGACAACTGTGAATTAATTAGTTGAAACCAAGTAGGCGAGGACAGGCACAGGTCACTCAATAAATACCACTGATCAATGGTTGATTAATTGATTGACATACTCTTCTGAGTATACTTCAAAAACACAGCAGCATCCAGCTCCTCTCCAACACTCTAGAGAAAGTAGCATGGCCCAGTGGAAAGAGCAAGGGCCTGGGTACTGGCTCTGCCACTTGTCAGCTGTGTGACCTTGGGCAAGTCATTTCACTTCTCTGTGCCTCAGTTCCCTCATCTGTAAAATGAGGATTATGAATGTGAGGCCCACGTGGGACATGGACTGTGTCCAACCTGATTATCTTTTATCTATCCCAGCGTTTGGTACAGTGCCTGTCACATAAGGAAGTCCTTAAAAATACCATTTTTAAAATCCAAAAAAAAGCCTGTTGGTGGTATTTTAACCAAATGGTTGGAGGAGCATTCCAGAAGACCAGAGGCATAAGACCAGAGGACTTGAGAAGGAGATGGATGGATACATGAATGTGTAAAATAGACCTAATTAAATCTGGCTCTATTTTTAATCCCGCTCTTGGGGGAGGGTTGAGTAGGATTCGGTCAAAGTCTGACACAACCCTCAGGAAGTACTTTAATCTAGGCAGTCAAACTTGTTTATTAGCTGCCAGAATCTGGGTCTACTGGTGTTCCAAATATTTTTGGTAAGCACAGCAAAAGGATATTGACATTGTTTCCTGGACTTCACAAGTACTGTAATCTTCCTCAAAAGTTATAGCACAGGTTTGCTTTAGGGTGTAACGTTCAACTGAAAATCTGAGAATGCAATGCAGCACTACATCTAAGATACATGAGAACTTTATTATACAGACAATTCTGAAAGAGGTGGTGCAGAAGAATGAGAGCATATACAAATGGAAATCAGCATATACCCCCCAAAACCTCATTTAAAGTAAAAAAAAAAAAAATTACCAGAGCTACAGACAACCACAGAATAGACTGAATCGAGTTTCCTCTTTCCTCCTCTCCCTGACCATGACCTCCCACTAATGCAGTTCAGAGTCATGAAATAGTAGGCCAGAAGACAGAAAAGGAAGAAAAGGAAAGGACCTAAACTAGTCACAAAGTCACTAAAGAATCCTCTTCTAAATCTAAGACATTATTTTAGGGTAGTAGTAATAATAATAATTATGGTATTTGTTAAGCGCTTACTATGTGCCAGGCACTGTTCTAAGTACTGGGGTAGATACAGGTTGGACACAGTCCTTGTCTCACGTAGAACTCACAGGGAACTGAGGCGCAGAGAAGTAAGTGACTTGCCCAAGATCAGACAATTGGTGAAGCTGGGATATGGTTTCCTTATTAGAAAATGTGTTTCAGGAATTGGAATGGGACTTTAAACTTGTTTCCACTTGAACTTCACATAAACAATCTGCTTTGGGGTTAAGGTGGCCGCTTATGACCCTCATGAATATCCACTAGAGAGACAGATGGGATATCTCGAGTCAAGTATAAAGAGAGGACATCACAACATGCCATTTTGTGAAAATACATCAACTTTGCCCAATCCTACCGATCCCTGAGTCCCCTCACTTGCTTCAGAGGTCTTGTGTGACCCCCCGCCCCGCCCAGATCTATTTTTACCCTGGCACTACCTCCCAAGCCACTGAATTCAAGGCGGGGGCTGCAATAACAGAGCCTTGATGCTGAGAAGAAGAAAATAGATCATAAAAGCATCCAGAAAGGGGACGGATCAGATTGAAACCAGTCTGCCCAGTATAAAACCAGATGCCTGGTCACCCTATTCAGGTTGCTTCATGGGTCAACAACCTCTAGCATGCCTCCTGTAGTACAACACGGCCTACTGGAAAGAGTATGGGCCTTGGAGTCAGGAGTCCTGGGTCCCAGTCCTACCTCTGCCATTTGCCTACTGTGGGACCTTAAGAAATTACCTTAATGCATGCCAGTTTCCATATCTATGGAATGGGTATAAATTACCTGTCCTCCTTCTTTGACTGTGAGTGGTATGAGGGCTAGGGACTGGAGCTGATCTGATTGTCTTGTATTGACCCCAGCATTTAGCCCAGTGCTTGGCACATAATAAGTACTTAACAAATACCATTGTTATTATGCTTCCGAGGTGCTGAGGGGGCCCAAGATGGTGGCATAGGACTTCAGTCGTGAGGCACAGAAATGTCAGAAGAGGTTGTTCCAGAGTTGCAACTTCCTCCAACAGTCTAGTTCATGCTCTGCTCACTGACTTGGGCTGGCATCCCCGCGGGTAACCCAGGAGGTTGTCATGACAAAATAACAGTGCCTGGTGCGGATGCTAATGTTCCCCAGATCCAGCCAATTTCAAATTACAGTTTAAAGCATGCACTTAAGAACTAGATCTTAGGTCTGAGACATTCTTACAACAATCAATTCCTTAGAAGAGTGCTTAGTAATTAGACAAACAAAAGTACCTGTTCTCATAGTGTAGCTTCATGGCTTCAACTCCCACCTCTAGGCAGATGATTCCCAGATCTACGCTTTGGCTATAAAAGGGACTTGGAAAACTAAAAGAAGAAAAAACCCCAAACATTTGCAAGGACTTCGCAATATGTTGCACCCTGCCCGCCTACTTGTTTGTTGCACTGACTATAATCCATTTCTCTGCCAGATTTTAGCCCCAAAGTCTCAGAACTGAGGCCCCTCCATCATTCTCCATGGAGATTCCATCAGGATTGTGATGACTGAATTGCCATAATTAAATTTACCAAATTACTGTTTCCCTCATCCCAGGGGACAAACTAAACCTGCTCTGTGGGTCTGTGACCTGCATCCTCCCAGTTCCTTAAGTCAAAATTTAAATGTGCTAATAGGCCATAATTGATCCCAACTTGAACTATGTGTTCTTTTGTTGTGGCAATATTCTCTAGAGCTTTTTTTAGGCCAATCTGCTGTGAAGCCTAAACACTGGACTAAACTGCAAAGCTAAGAAACATCCTGTCCCACTTAAGACATATGAAGTCACTGACTTGTCTGTAAGATTCCAGCTGAGCTCACAAATTACACCTTTCTAGGATGATGGAAGAAGGAGTAAAAATAACACCAGGATGCTAAGAGATGTAAAAATCAGGGCATTGCATAATTGTCTTGGTTGGAACATGCACAAGGCCAGTAAAAATTCTGCCAGGCAAGGAAATTTTGGGTCAAACATTAGAAGCTTTGGGTGATGCATTAAGCCTTCCAGCCCACTAGAAAAACATATGGAGCAATGTCTCCTACCAGGTTTGATCTCCACCATCTTTGATCTCATTGCCTATGTGTAGACACGCCCCTGGAGTCTACAGCACCCTAATTAGAGGATGTGTGACAGCAGGATGCTTGTGTAAATTAAAACCCCTTTTGTCAAGATTTAGCCTACCATATGCTTTTTTTTCTTGTGGTATTTGTTAAGCGCTTGCGGAGTGTCACACACTGAACTAAACACAAGCTAATCAAGTTGGACACAGTCCACGTCCTAAATGGGACTCACACTCTTAATTGCCATTTTACAGATGAGGTAACTGAGGCACAGAGAAGTGAAGTGACTTGCCCAAGGTTACACAGCCAAGTGGGGAGATGGGATTAGAAGTTCTGACTCCCTGGCCCTTGATCTATTAGACCACACTGTAGTAAATAAGTATACTTTGATCACACATGAGTGTCCACAAAGTAGAGTTGATGAGTTGTCAGAACTGTTCATTCCACTATACATCAGGGAGAGCGTACTCCTCTACTCAGATCTCGAGTTATTTCTCTAAAGGTTTGCCTTCCCAAAGGACTTTAGTCTTTAGACTTAGTCTCCTTATTGATCTCCCTGCTTCCAGACTTTCCCCGTCCAATCCATACTTCATTCTGCTGCCTAAATCATTGTTCTAGAACACTATGCTGCATAAGTCTCCCTGCATTTCAAAAATCTCCAACAGTTGCCCATTTCTCCCTGCATCAAGCAGAAACTCATGATGACTGACTTGAAGAAACTTCATCAGCTTTGCCTTCCAAACTCCATCTGCATATCAATGGATACTGAGTTTACAAACATGACTCAGGGAAAAACCCTTGGAATTATTGGCTACTCTTCTTTAATAATGATGGTATTTGTTAAGCGCTTACTATGTGCCGAGCACTGTTCTAAGCGCTGGGGTAGACACAGGGAAATCAGGATGTCACACGTGGGGCTCACGGTCTTAATCCCCATTTTACAGATGAGGTAACTGAGGCACAGATAAGTTAAGTGACTTGCCCACAGTCACACAGCTAAGTGGCAGAGCTGAGATTCGAACTCATGACCTCTGACTTCAAAGCCTGTGATCTTTCCACTGAGCCACGCAAATCATTGGTCCAGTATGTGATCGCCAAAAAGGTCAACTAAATTCTGGTCATTGTTAGGAAGAAGATACAAAATATAAGAACCTAAAGACATTAGAGATGTCACTACTAGTTCAGATTAATAGTCTATCCAGCACAGTATTCTGTCTCCAACAGTAACAAAAGAGGAGGGTAGAATATCTAAAATTCATAATTTTTCCCCTCTAAATCCTTAACTTTCACTCGAGTAACCCAAATGTACAGAATTTTGCCACTATATAAAGTCAAGATTCCTTGCTGAACTGTGTGACCTTCAGGTTGCTATATTTTATGAACGACATACTAGAGGTGGAAAAGTTATAGTAAGGGTCAGTCAAGATGATCAGCTGAATGGAGAATTTTCCTTATGAGATTTACTGAAAGGATTAGGATTCTTCAGTTTGGAAAAATAGAAACACTGTCATTTATCAAATTCCATCCCACCACACTAGGAAGAGGGGACTCCCACTGATGCTTTAGTTATACCTTCAAAACAAACAAAAGGAAACTTTTTTTTCCACACAATGGATGGTAAGCTTGTGAAATGATACCACAGGAAATTGAGTAGGCCAAAAAAAACCCAGCAAGTTCAAGAGGGATTTAAATAAAGGCATGGACAAGTGATCTGTAATAGACTATTAGAGGGGGAAATTAGGAATAAAGAAGGGAAAAATTAGGGAGGTGGGATAGGTACATCCGTAAACATTCGGATGGGTGTCAAGGAGGGCAACCATCATATGGTTCCTCTCAGCATCCTGTTTCCTAGGTTGAGGTACAATACTGGGCTAAATAGCCCATTGGTCTTATGTTTTTAGGTTCTTATTTCCTCCTGGTTTCTGGACAATTTACACTGCCTGACCTTCCAGCACCTTAAAATTAATACAGTATTGCCAAAACTGATCTCTTCATCTCATCTTCCTTCCTAGACCTTCTCGCCTTCCTAACTTTCCCATAACTGCTGGCAACCATACCATCCTTCTTGATTCATAACTCCTAATGTAATCTTTGACTCTTTTTTCTCATTTACCTCCTATAGTAAATTTATTTTCTGCAAATTCTTCCTCAATAATAGTTCACACATCAGCTCCTTCTCCCCATCCCCATCCACTTTTCTACCCTGGTAAAAGTCCTCATAACCTACTGCCTGGGCTGTTAGACTATTCTAACAGTCTCCTTACCGGTCTCCCCACCTCCAGCCTCTCCTCTCTTTATTCTATCTTACATTCAGTTGCCTGTATCATCTATTAAAATATCACTGAGAACACATCACTCCTTCAGAAGTATCCAACGTCTTCCCCTTACTTCTCATGTAAAACTAAAGCTTCTGACCGTTGGTTGCAAAGTGATCTATCAGCTGGCTCTGTCTTACCTATCTGCTCTCTTCGGCTGCAGCCTAGCTCTTTGTTCCTCTAATTATTCCTTGCTCCTGTTGCTTTCAACTCATTGCTCATGTCTTTCCACCCACGTAGAACACTTAGCTTCCCTAAACTATTCCACTTCAATTTTCCAGGCCCTTTGCTTCTCCTCCTAGTTCTGCTCTCCTGTTTTTCACCCACTTCACTGCATCTTAGCACCTCCAACTCAGGGTGGACTGAGGAAATGAAAAGAGATGAAGCTCAGCTCGGTCAACTTTTCTGCTTATTAGCCTTCTAAGCAATTCTAGTAGAGGGGGAGGTTTAAATTTCTGGCTAAAATGAGGTTTAGTAATGACCTGTGAATTTCAATTATCCTCCCCCTTCCCATTCCTGCCTCACCTAAACCTGAATAGCTTGAGAGCTGCCTGTAAATTTCCAAGGTCTTAATCCTTCCCTCTGAGGAAGATATTATATTAAATCACTTTTTACAGATGGAAAATTGAAGCCAAAACCAATATGCTTTCCAAATCCATAGTGAGGTCAGAATTCAGATGTTTTGGGTTCCTAATTTAGTGATCTATTGCTTGGAATATACTACCTGAGACGAGTCTACCAGCGCTGTGTATCTTACTCTCCCAAGCTCTTAGTACAGTACATTGCACACAGCAAGTGTTGAATAAATATGATTGATTAATACCATTGACTGATTGATGTATAGCTATTGGGTTGCAATTCCCCACCCAGGAGGTCTGTCATTCCAGAATAATGGGACCCTGGATGAAGCTGCCAGAAGCCAGGCTGCTGGAGACTGATGATCGGTGTCCTCTTGGGTGAAATCTAGAGGGGTTGTGACCGCTGACCCCCACCCACCCTGAGAGTGAAAAATA
Source organism: Ornithorhynchus anatinus (assembly GCF_004115215.2). NCBI lineage: Eukaryota > Metazoa > Chordata > Mammalia > Monotremata > Ornithorhynchidae > Ornithorhynchus > Ornithorhynchus anatinus. The sequence goes on along the minus strand of NC_041746.1, from coordinate 6,434,553 downwards.
CAGCCTACCTTCCAGGCCACCCGATAAAAGCTTGAATTTCCTCTGGGAGAGTCGAACAATTGCTGGCAGATTTTTTTCAGGCCCCAAGAAGTGAGCCCTTGATAATTATCAATTAAAAGATATGGCAAAAACCCAAAACCAACAATGGAAAAGACCATTGTTCAGGGCTCTATGAACTTCATATTGAATCATCGTGGTTTGGGTGCTACCTTGTAATATTTCAATGATATTGCTGCTTCAGGCAATGTTTAGTCCAGGATATGGCCCTGTGTGTAGCTGAGGAAATCCAAAAACCCTTCAGGATCTCCTGGAGAAAAAGTGTAATCAACAATATGCCATTATTGAAATCTTAAGTACATGTAGCTTGTCTTTCTTTCCATCCATAGGTGCTAGATGACAATGAAGATAGATTACTGACACGTTTTTGGTCCACAAAGACTGTTGAATATTAGCTTTTTAATACTGGGAGGATGAATGGTCCTTTTCTGCCTTTCAATATCAATGATTAGTCCTTACCAGTTGTTTCTATTCTGCTGAGTCTGTCCAGCTTCTAACGGAATACTTCTCTGCTCTAGCATTCATCAGAGTTGGAATATATGACTGATTAGGGTAAAGTAGTTTGTTTTTGAGCCCCATAGATAAAATCTACCAGATGGACCAAATCTGTGAAACTGTTCCACATGAAAGAAGGAATATTTAGGGGATCCTTTATTAATCTTCTTTCCTTGTTAAGTGAGCAGCATAGTTTCATCATATCAAGGACTGCCGAATGTGCTACTTATGATCAAGCACCAATAATCTGGGTCACCTACTTCGACTTTTGATTTAGAACATTCCATTGCTAGTAAGAACTTGTTTTTCAATAGTGTTAAGGGACTTTGTTGGGCTACTGACACATTTTCAACTGTATTCTAGTGTTCTGTTCATAAAGCAAACATTCGTAGAGCACTTACTGTGAGCAGAGAGCACGATACTAAGTGCTTGGGAAGGTACAGTATAACTGAGTTAGCAGACATGTTTCCTGCCCACGTGGAATTTACAGTCTAGAAGGGGTGACAGACACAAAAATTAATTAAGGATATGTACTTTCCTCCCCAACTCCCACAGGCTTCTCGTGGGGGGAGAGGTGGTGTTTTTGTGTTGGGAATTCCCTACCTGAAAAAGGTAGAGAAACATTGATCCAACATGTAGAGAATTGGGATTTCTGAGTTCTAGTTCATATTTTACTGACTTTATAATTATGGGAAAACCTCAGTTACTCCATCTATAAAATAGTATTATTTGTTCATCACTACTTCACAGGAATATGAAGAAATATGAAGTCCAAGAGGGGAAGAACTTAGTGTTTTTCAGAAAAAAGGTAAACCCAGAGTAGAGTTAGTCCTGCTAAAATGGGTGTTTTCAGGACATGCTTTGGATAAAGAACTGTTAAGGAATCAGGGAGTGCTCTTATGGCTTATGACAATATATGGCTTTCCGGATGCCACACACCAGAAACAATGGTTACATGCGCATGTGTGGGACATAATCATCAATGGCATTTATTGAGTGTTTACTGTGTGCAGAGCACTGAAATAAGCACTCAGTCTAAGAGAGACTGAGTACTACAACGTGAGTTTGATAAATGAGTCATCCTTCAGGAACATGACCCTCATATTATGGCAGAAGTGACTACGTTGATATTTCATTCATTCATTCAATCATATTTATTGAGCACTTACTGTGTGCAGAACACTGTATTTGATTTCCCTGTGACCTATAACACTTACTGAGAGATAGTTTAAAGGGATTAGGGTGCAGTCTATGGTTATAGAAAAGCAGTGTGGCTCAATGGAAAGAGCTCGGGCTTGGGAGTCAGAGTTCATGGGTTTGAATCCCAGCTCTGCCACTTGGCAGCTGTGTGACTGTGGGCAAGTCACTTAACTTCTCTGTGCCTCAGTTAAATCATCTGTAAAATGGGGATTAACTGTGAGCCTCACGTGGGACAACCTGATTACCCTGTATCTACCCCAGCGCTTAGAACAGTGCTCGACACATAGTAAGCGCTTAACAAATACCAACATTATTATTATTATTATATCTTCACTAGGAGCCAGTATGATATTTCAGTAAGCACTTGGGCTTAGTCACCATCCCATATAGGGAGTGTCTGAGGCCTCTACTCACCATTTTTGGGCTGCTTGGCGTAGGCTGTGTGGGCTGGGAGCTGGTAGTCGGTGAGACAGAGTTGCCAGCATCCTTGAGCATCAATTGTCAGTATTGTAGTATCCTGAGTCAAATAGGAGATTAATTAATTAATGTTGGTATTTGTTAAGCGCTTACTATGTGCCGAGCACTGTTCTAAGCGCTGGGATAGACATAGGGGAATCAGGTTGTCCCACGTGGGGCTCACAGTCTTAATCCCCATTTTACAGATGAGGGAACTGAGGCACGGAGAAGTTAAGTGACTTGCCCACGGTCACACAGCCGACAAGTGGCAGAGCTGGGATTCGAACTCATGAGCCCTGACTCCAAAGCATAAGGAAGGAACTTCCATAAGCCCCAACTTCCATAATCAATGTAAATTATGCTGAATTGTGACCAAAAGAAAAACAGAGGCCGGGAGGCGCAAATAGTGTACATACAGTGGAAACAAGAGGGAAGGCAGGTGTACACCTTGGAACAACAAAAGTGAGCAATAATACATACACACAAAAATGCTAAGAGTGACTGATGGTACGAATTGATCATGGAGGTGGCTTTTTAGGCAGGCTTCCAAAGTAAGAAGGGGTATAAGTTAGCAGATCAGGGAGAGGACTCTTTGGGTCAGAAATAAGAGCCAAAAGCAACGTATCATTAAGGTAGCCTGGGAGAAGCAAAGAGTGCCAGCTGGGGTGTAGCTGTGACAGGAAAGCAGAAAGGTAAGGGAGGCAGTGAGGCTTAGTGCAAAATGCACGGGCTTGGGTGCCAGAGGTCGTGAGTTTTAATTCTGACTCTGCCACTTATCAGCTGTATGACTTTGGACAAGTCATCTAACTTTTTTGAGCCTCAATTACCTCATGGGGATTAAAGACTGTGAGCCCCATGTGGGACAACCGATTACCTTGTATCTACCTCAGCACTTAGAACAGTGCTTGGCACATAGTAAGGGCTTAACTAATACTGTCATTATTCATTCATTCAATAGTATTTATTGAGCGCTTACTATGTGCAGAGCACTGTACTAAGCGCTTGGAATGAACAAGTTGGCAACAGATAGAGACAGTCCCTGCCGTTTGACGGGCTTACAGTTTAATCGGGGGAGATTATTATTATTGCTGGTGGGCAATTTTTAATCTGATGGTCAGGTGTTTCTGCTTGCTACCGAGAGGCTTGGGTAGCCACTGGAGGCTTTTGAGAAAGGGAGGGCTATGTTGTAAGCAAAAAACTTTAGGATTTTTACCTGGGTAGTTTAGGATATGACCAACAAGGGAACTGGGGAAGGAGCCCAGCCAGGATGCAAAGAGAGCCTGGTCCGGTGAGATGCCCAGGAGAAGCAGCATGGCTCAGTGGAAAGAGCCCAGGCTTGGGAGTCAGAGGTCATGGGTTCTAATTCCAACTCTGCCACTTGTTAGCTGTGTGACTTTGGGCAAGTCACTTCACTTCTCTGGACCTCAGTTACCTCATCTGTAAAATGGGAATTGAGACTGTGAGCCCCACGTGGGACAGGGATTGTGTCCAACCCCACCTGCTTGTAATAATAATAATGTTGGTATTGGTTAAGCACTTACTATGTGCAGAGTACTGTTCTAAGCGCTGGAGTAGATACAGGGTAATCAGGTTGTCCCACATGAGGCTCACAGTCTTAATCCCCATTTTACAGATGGGGTAACTGAGGCACAGATAAATTCAGTGACTTGCCCACGGTCACACAGCTGACAAGTGGCAGATCGCGGATTCGAACCCATGACCTCTGACTTCCAAGCCCGTGCTCTTTCCATTGAGCCACGCTGCAGTGCCTGGCACATAGTTAAGCGCTTAACAAATGCCATCATTATTATTATTATTATTATCATAAGGGTTTGGAGGAAGGGCTGGTACAAAGAAATATCGCGGAGGGGAAACCGGCAGGATTTAGACTGGATGTGGGAAGCAGAGGGCTCTTGCAGCAGGGACGGTGACCTCTCTTTTACTCTGTTCAACAAATCCCTTTGAAGAGGCGAGTTAAATAGTCTCAAGGCCTTTATTCCTGTTTTTCCCGCTGCTCAACCATCCCGCTCCCCTCAATCCAGGCCCATTAATTTCTCCCCAGTTCCTCTCCTGCTGCTTTCTTGTCTGCCCGACTCCCCCGATTAGACCGTAAGCCCGTCAAAGGGCAGGGCCTGTCTCTATCTGTTACCGAATTGTCCATTCCAAGCGCTTAGCCCAGTGCTCGGCACATAGTAAGCGTTCAATAAAGACTATTGAATGAATGAATGAATGCTGTCCCTCAGCTCCCTCGTCCTCCAACGGTCCTGCTCGTCCCCCCCGCGCGTGCGCAGCACGTCGCAACCGCCCCCGGCCCGCGCACGCGCGCCTCCCTCCTCCTCCTCCTCCTCCTCCAGGACTGTCAGGAGGCGGCGGAAGTGACGCAGCGGAAGTGCCCCTTTTCCCCCTTGCAGCCGGGGAAGGAATCAAAACTTCCAAGATGGCGGCGGTGCCGGAGGAGCGGATCGCGGAGGAAGGGGGAGGCGGCGGCGGGTCCATGGCCGCGGGCTCGTCCCAGAGGCTCTCCCCGCCGCCGGCTCCCCCGCCGCCGCCGCCCCTGCTGGGCCCGCAGGCTCTGGCTCCCGCCGCGCTGGCCCTGGACCAGCTGCCTCAGAACAACACACTGGTGGCGCTGCCCATCGTGGCCATCGAGAACATCTTGAGCTTCATGTCCTACGACGAGATCAGCCAGCTCCGCCTGGTGAGGCTCCGGGCCTTCCCCGGGGATGGTCGTCCGTCCCTCCCCTCGGCCTCCCCCTCGCCCGCTCCGGCCGTCGTTGGGGCGCTGGCCCCGCCCCAGGACTGACCACCCTCCTCCCCTCCTCCTCCTCCTCGCCCGCGGCCCCATGGCGGGTAGGGAGAGGACCGGAGGGGTTGGAGGAGGGGTGGGTCGGGGAGCTGGGGGTGTCCCCGCCATCTCCCCCATCTCCCCGACCAACCCTCCCCCCCCCCCCGCTTCGGGGCTGAAACCCCGGTGCTCGCCCCCTCCTCCCCCCCGCTGCTAGAAAGCGGGCGGAGGGAGACGGAACGCAGGCTGCGGGGGCTACCTAACCGCCGCCCCCGCTTCTGCACAATCCAACGTTTTGTTCCTTTGGGCGACGGGGCAGCCCCCATCGTCGCCCCCCGCGGAGGGGGGTCGAGCCCGGGAGAGCAGCACACTCCCGGAGAGCGGGAGCCTTACCTCCACCCTGCGCCCCATCATTCATTCAGTTGCATTTATCGAGCGCTTACTATGTGCAGAGCACTGTACTGAGCGCTCGGAAGGTACACTTCGGCGACAGATAGAGACAAGCCCTGCCCCAGCACCTAAGGGAGGGCAGAGGTGCCCTGCGTCCTGCCACACTCTCCCCCCCCCCCCCCCCCCGGTCCCTAAATTATCCTGGGAATTTTAGACTGTGAGCCCCTTGTTGGGCAGGGATTGGCTCTATCTATTGCACATTCCCAGCGCTTAGTGCAGTGCTCCGCACATAGAGAGAGCTCAATAAATAACGATCGAATGAAGGGGAATAACGGTGCCTCTTTGCCTAATGGAAATGCATGCCTCTCATCTCCTCTAAAATGGGTCCTCATCCTAAACCCTGATTAGCCCAATGCACGAGTCCCCGTCACTGGTATCGACCCAGTGGGCTCTACACAAGGTTTGGCAAATCTGTTTTCGTTGCTTTATTTTTTTTTTCTTCCAATGGGGGAAGTGCGTGTGGATTCAGGAGGGAGGTGTTTTTATATTTTGCAAACCATACGCGCTCCACGTCCAAACCGGATCTGCAGGCTAGATTGTCTTGAGAGCGCCAAGGTGTGTTTGCAAATGCTGTTGTAATTTTCCATTTTCAGCAACGGTTTTCCTCAGCCATTTAGAAATGGTTTGGACGTGCATATTTATAGGAAAACGTGGTCGATTCTGGAAGGTTTTCGAAGCCATAGCAGGACTATTAACCTAGAGTGATGATGGCCAGCTTAGGTGCCTTAATCAGCACAGCCGTCAAGCAGTGTCACTCTGCATGAAGGAAAATTACCTAATTTTAGTATTTTAAAATAGGTCTGGGAAATATTTCTTTTGTAATTGGTACAAACTCTGGGAAATAATACTAAATGATGTCCGACACTGCACATAGGAGTAAATAGAATATTGATATTCAGACAATGGGGGCTTCAGAGGCTCTTTAATAAAACTGGAGGTCAAAAGACTGCATTTTTCAAATGTTTTAATAGAATAAATTTTCAGATAGGTAACTGCTTTACGAGGGAAAAAACCCCATTTGTAAGAGCATTGAGTATTTTAGAGAAACACGTCTGTACTCAGATTTCTGTAAAGATCTAGGATAATGTAACAACCATTTTATTTTTTCGGGCGGAATGTTTTCACAAGCGCTTGCTTAGCAGTGAATATTTTCTTCAGTGTATTGTTAATATTAATGATTATGGTATTTGTTAAGCGCTTACTATGTGCCAGGCACTGAACTTAACCGCCGGGGTGGATACAAGCTAATCAGGTTAGACGCAGTCCGGGCCCTGCATGGGGGCTCATCTCTTAAACCCGTTGTGGGCAGGGTGTTTCTCTATCAACTCTTATGTTGTTCTCTCCCAAGCGTTTAGTACAGTGTTCTGCGCACAGTAAACCTCAATAAATACGATTGATTGGTATAATTTTACGAGCAAACTGTAACATATCGTAAGTCAAAGGCCAAACTTGAAATCAATCCTCCGTCCTCAAAGATACTTTCAGATGCCGCTAGAGGTCGGCATTAACTTGATTATGACTGGTTTCTTTTTGTGGAAATTGGCAGTAAAGAAGCTGCTCTTTGGATCATTTCCTGCTGTTTTACTTTTTCCAGCTAAAGTAACAATTTTTACATGGAGTTTACACTTTCCCAAAAAAGCCTTCTATTTTCACATGCTGATCTTTGAATTTTTTCTTTTTATAGTGAAGTGTGTTTTTTGTTCCCTAGTGGGATTAAGGCTGGTTATGCCCACAGGGAGGTTTTGTAGTTTTCTTTTTTCAAACAACCATCCGTTGAGATATAGAACTGCCGGTTTTTCTTTGCCCCACTGCTTGTACTTACAGCTCTTGCCCTTTTCTTCTCTTGCATGCCTTTTGACCATTTCACTACTTGTTAACATCTTTATCAGAGATTTCCCTCCCCTCCAAAGGCAAATCCCAGGAATGTGACCCTCTAAACTTCCTGATGCCCTAGTGGGGTTTGACTTTAATTCTAGGTAGAGGGTGGGATCGAACATGCCCTGCCTTGCATTCTTATGACGTTGACTCTGGGAGCCGCCGGGACTGCAGAAAGTATTTATGGGCAGTTGTCCATGTTTGACACACTGCTTCCACCCCACTGTTTGGAAGCTGTTGCCCATCTTTTCCTCCTCCCCCACCCCCACAGCCCAGAAGAAGCCCTGAATGGGGGTATGTAGACAGGCCCAAGCTCAGACTCTGCAATTCTGTACTTTGCCCCTAACCCGTGGAGGGTTGTAGCCCAACTCATTCAATAGCACCACTGGTTGTTATTATGGTTATATGGTTGTTATATGGTTGTGAAGCCTGGGCCCCCTCTCCCCTCAACAAATGGGCAGTGGATAGAACATGGGCCTGGGAAACAGAAGGTCATGGGTTCTAATTCCAGCTCTGCCACTTGAGTGCTGTGTGTCTTTGGGTGAGCCACTTCACTTCTCTGTTTCTCAGTTAATTCATCTCTAAAATGGGGGTTGAGACTGTGAGCCCCCGGTGGGAGGGACTGTGTCCAACCTGATTTGCCTCTATCCACCCCATCGCTAAAGCCCTAGTAAAATGGGCTTGGCATCAGCTGAAATCTGGGGGACACCTGCAGCAGTCTGCCCTGGGGTATGGCAATCCGAAAAGGGGTTTGGGGGGGGAGGGGGTATTGAACAGAAGCTACAAGTGGGGGCCATCAAAGAACTAAAAAGGAAGACAGTACCAGGCCCTACCAGCAAATGAAGGACAACCTTTGAGTGTTTTTGGTGTAGGTGGGGCTACTCTTTGGCCACTTGGGGCCTTAGGCACCTATGGATAAGCTTAGGTAAACTTCACCTTACTGTCAGCTTTGAATACAAAGGACCCTTATAATTTCCTGTCCAGCAAGCCAGCATTTATGCCTAAGTAAACCTTTCCTTTCATACAATGGAAAGCTGTAACAATGCTTTTCTTCGGTAGAGGGGTTTGGGGGGAGTAGAGGGAGAAGAAGGATGTTGGGATGAAACAGTTTGAGGGCCTTTACCCCATTAACTCCCAACAAATGCAACCAAATCACTTTACCTTATGTTTTCCCCTCAGTACTCTCACCTCTCTTCAAAACGTTTATTTGTATTTCACCATGAAAAGAATGCTGATTTTTCTCAAGCCTTTTTATGAACAAATAGAAACTATTGGTGCTTGCTGTTGGTTCCTGTCCTAGATGGTGATATGACTTGACTTTTAAAGTCCTATGGATTACCCAGAATTGGTGTCACTGTTCTATCAAGGCTTCAGCAAGCCTCTCCATTACATCAGAAAGATAAAAATGTAGCTGGAGAGTCCCTTTGTTGCCCTGGCTGATCTTCATGATTGTCTTCTAATTCCAGAATATTAAAGTGAAGTTTATCCCCCTTATTATCTTTTCCTGTAATAGTAGTTCTTTTGAAGAGGCAGTCCTCTAAATTACTTCAGAATTACCCCAGGCTCATTTGTTCAGTCTGGTTATCTTGTTTGTGGATCATCCATGACCATTGAGCTGGGAGTCCAGAGGCCTGAATTCTAGATCCAGTTTCATCACTGCCTGCTGTGTAACCTTGGGCAAGTCGCTTAATCTGTGTGGACCTCAGTTTCCACATCTAGAAAATGGAAACATCAACTCCCCTCTTAATTTTCCCTCTCATCCCCACCTTTCCAAAAACATTCCTAATTTACCTCACAGGGATAATGGGAGGATTAAATATGAACATGTTGTGAAAGTTCTTGAGAAATGTACACAAGCAAGGTGACCTTATTACTGTTTTCTCAATTTATTAACATACTGAGAAGTAAGAAAATTTCACCGTAGCCAAGTTCCTCAAATCTTCAAAAGCAAAGGAAGGATTTATTTCACAACTTTACTGAATCAGAATTGCTGAGTGAGTGGTAGATGGAGTGAAACCTGAATTTGAGGTCCCACCTACACTGAATTTTCTCTATGCTGAAATTCCTATAGAAGCAATGCATTTTGAGCCATTTTGAACCTACACTTGAGTTGTTATAGAATTTGCCAAGAGTATACATACTTAATCTTTATTTGAAGATCACTTGGTAATAATAATAATAATTGCAGTAGTAGCTAAGAGCTTTTTATGTGGCAGACACTGTTATAAGCAGTGGAGTGGATACAAGCAAATCGGGTTGGACACAGGCCCTGTCCCATATGAGGCTCACAATCTAATCCCTGCTTTACAGCTAAAGTAATTGAGGCACAGAGAAGTTAAGTGACTTGCCCACAAGGTCACATAGCAGACAAGTGTCAAAGCTGGGATTAGAACCCAGGTTTTTCTGACTCCCTGGCCTGTGCTCTATCCATTATGCCATGCTGATCCCCCTAAAAGTAATAATAATTGTATTATTAAGTGCTTACTGTGTGCCAGACACTGTACTAAGCACTAGGGTGGATACAAGCAAATCAGGTTGGACACTGTCCCTATTCCACATGGGATTCACAGTCTCCCCATTTTACAGATGAGGTAACTGGGGCACAGAGAAGTGAAGTGATTTGCCCAGGCACACAGCAGACAAGTGGTGGAGCCAGGATTAGAACCTAGGTACTTCTGACTCCCAGTCCTTGCTCTATCCACTAAAAAATGCAGATTTGGCAATTGAAGTGGTTACCATAAACAGGTTTTACTATTTTTGTGGAGAGGTGGGGCCTTTGTTTCCATGGGAACATATTTGCTACCCTTGGAAAGCCATGGAAAATGATTAGGCTATGGTTTTAATCTGTGGTCAAATTTGAGAATAACAGCTTCATTAGGTCATTTTGCACTGCCAAAAGAGTATATATATTGGGGTCAGCAGTTACCATTGAACAGCTGAACTTGAGGAAAATTATCCCTTTATTAGTTTTCATGGATTACTTTGCTTCTTTCTGAATCCACAAGTGGAGTTACACCAGATTTGTTTCCACTTCTAATCACGGTGAAATTTACAACTCTCCTGTAACTCCTCTTTGCTTGAATTTTTTAAATTTCAACAATAATTTTTTTAAGTGAAGACTTTAATTATATTAATAGGAAGTTTATTATGATTACTAAAAATCATTCTGTGTTCCTAAATGCCAAATTTCCAATTGACATGTTTAAGAATAAATACTCCCTCTGGGTACTTTTCAGTGTGCTAATGTAACTTTTGAATTGAATACTGAGAGAGCAATCATGTGGGAGATTGATATATTTCTCAAGATGAAATGTGAATTGTTGACTAATATGTCTGACCAGCTAGTTGAAAATAGTGATGAGCAAAAGACTTTTAGCCAGTCACGTGTGAAATAGTAACACTTATAAAGTTCTTGTCTTTTTGTTCCACTCCTTCTTTATCACTGCCTTCCTCTTCCCCCTTCCCTACCTCTCCAAACAGGTTTGTAAACGAATGGATTTGGTCTGCCAGAGAATGTTGAATCAGGGATTTCTGAAAGTGGAAAGATACCATAACCTGTGTCAAAAGCAGGTCAAAGCACAACTTCCAAGGTACGGTAGTGGCTATGTCAAAGGGTGACAGAATTTTTGTTCCCCTCTTCAGTACTCATGAAAATCTAATTAGTAGCCATAGTCTTTCCCATAATGGTCAAATTAATACTTTCTCTGTCATCTTGCCCTTTGCTTGCAACCCAAGCTAATGCCCAACAGGAATAAGAAAGTATTATAACTACTAGTAAATGTGGTTTTGGTCTTGGCACAGGGGGAATCCCACTTTTTCTACTCTTCAAATAATTTTAGGTGCCTTTTTTGTAAAACATAGGAAAGCAGGAAGCAGAAACTGCTTTATATGTTTTCTTAAATTGCACGGTTAATATTAATATTAGGTCTGGCATGCAAGGAATGGCAGCAACTTTTGATTTTTCAGACCTTCAGGCTCTGGTTCTCTCTCATGTGTGTTTTTCCCCTTTCTGTTGCCAATGTTCCTTTCATTTTACTGCTGGACACTTAATGGACAATGGTGTTGAGGCCATATTGAAGCTGGGTTTATCTGTGATGGAGTTGTGGCCCAGCCAAACCTAGAACCTTTTCCTAACTATTTCAGTATTCCAGTGTTGGCTTGCTTTGTTATATTAAGGAATTTGGCCTGGTGTCAAGCAGGATTACTTTATTGAATTAATAGTCTGCTTCACCTCAAGTCCCCCACAGAAGGTCTGTTCTTCTCTTAATAAGGTTTCAATAAAAAACCCTACACCCACATACTTCAGCTCAGTCCCTTCGCACTTTCTCCCTTGATTTCGCTGGTTGCTTTTCTTCTCAGCCTCATAAATCCAAATTACCTAGTTCTCCCTTCTTAAGAAGGGGTGGAAGAATATATATGTTTTTCAGTACTCTAGCCTTGGACCAACCGCCTAATTAGTTTCTGATTAGCACCTCTCCCCTTCCCGCCTCCTCCCTTAGCATTTTCTCCCATTGCTTCTTTTCCCGCCTTCGTTTTCAAATCAGAAATTAATGAATATTCATGAAACTGGTGCTGCCCTGTTAACCTGAGCTCCAGGCCTCAGGCCTCCACATTTGCACTTTGTTAAATTGCACTGAAATCCTTCTATAGGAATGTGGGTAATGTAAAGCTTGACTATTAATATGTATAATTAAGATCCGTAGAAAGTCATATTATAAGGGAGAGGGGGGTTTTTTAGAGCTACCGGACATAAAAATTTCTTTAAGCATCTACTACAAAAATAAGTAGTTGGGAGTTTTCTACTTTTTAGAATGAATATCAGCTCAATATCCATCTAATGACACACTGACCACACCAGTGATCTTGGACATGAACAGAAAAATCAGGCAACTGTAGAACTGATTCTTTAACACAATTAGACTGTTAGAATTGTAGTGTAAAGTGATATTTACTGGATCCCTTTTCTTCTTTAGGCGAGAATCAGAAAGGAGAAACCATTCATTAGCACGTCATGCAGACATTCTTGCCGCAGTAGAAACAAGACTCTCACTTTTAAATATGACTTTCATGAAATATGTGGATTCCAATCTGTGTTGCTTCATTCCTGGAAAGGTAAAGTCTTAATTGTTTTCTGTGTCTGGGAATTCATAAGGTGGCTAAATTGCTGATTCTATTTTGGAAAACTTCCCCAGAGTATTTTTTTAATGGAATGTAAGTGCTTATTATATGCTAGACACTGTACTAAGCGCTGGGGTAGATACATGCTAATGAGGTTGGACAACAGCCCATGTCCCACATGGAACCCAGTCAAAATCCCCATTTTACAGATGAGGGAACTGAGGCACAAAGAAATGAAGTGACTTGCCCAAAGTCACCTAGGAGACAAAAGGCAGAGTGGGGATTAGAACCCAGGTCCTTCTGACTCCCAGACCTCTGCTCTGTCCACTAGGCTGTACTGCTTTTCAATTTTGCCTATTGCTTCGGATCAGTCATTCTTGACAGAACAAATAACTTTGAACTGCTTTGTTTAACTTGGGTGAGTCATTTTGAAAGCATAGGTGACTTTCTTACAAGCAGTGTCTTTTGTTATAAATTATACAATACAAGCCCTTAAGTTGTTGAATGTTCTTTACAGGTCTTATTCTTTCTCCAGCTGATTTTTAACCTGGTCTTTCAGACTAAGGTGAATAGACATTCCACCACATGAAAGGCATCTGGTGAGGCTTGGCTAAAGTCTGCTTTCAGTTGTGACTGCAGGGGGTAATTACAGCAGTGCAGAATCCCCATGGCAGGAGCAGAAAATGACACTGAGGCAGAAGGAGCTCTTAACAATAGCATTAGCTGCTGTCTAGAGTTTCTGCCACAGCTGCCCTGGGCAGAGCCAGGAGGAGGCAGCAGCAGTCCCAGGGTATCAACTCCTGCATTTCGTCTTACCTGCTGCTCTGTTCTGTGCTGAAGACATCCGATCTGGGGAAAGGGGCCCTATGTGCGGCTGCCTGTCTCTCGTGACATTCCGACTGACTCCTAACACCTATGTCTTTGGAGTATGCCTATCTTTCCCCTTTGCTTTTTTTCTCTCACTTCATCTGTTGGTCCTGACCCTGTGGGAACTCTGACCCTTGAGCCCTATCACAATGAGCCCTAGAAAATTTGGTAACTTTTTATGCGGAGCTCATCATGATGATTGATATTAACTTTTCAAAGCCCAAGGCCGGTATTTTTCATACCACAGATATAATAGTCACTTAAAAGGCAGTGAAAAGGCTAGCCATATTCCTTGAAATAAAAACAGATAACAGAAACTTTATATGGGAAAAATGGGCAAGTGGGCGGAAAGGAGGCCATGCTTCTAGAGCCAGCACTTGGCCGGTGTTGCAGCACAGACCTTACTGGGATGGCGGAGGTTGGAGGAAGGATTCTTCAGTACTTCCACCTCGTGTCCTGCTTTAAAGGCAGTTGAAATTTCAGTTAAATGTCTCGGTTCCCTTTTGTTAGCAGTATCTCTTTAGGCAGTTACTCATACTTGTGTGGAGTGGCCACCACCACCAGTAACAGGAGGGAGGGAGCCCCTCCCTGTTGGGTCTCTTCCTCCTGGATTGTCTTACAAGGACCTTCCACTGAGTCACGTGTGGAAGCAGCCTGACCTATTGGATAAAGCATGGGCCCGGGACCCAGAGAACCTGGGTTCTAGTCCAAACTCCACCACTTGCCTGCCTTATGACCTTAGGCAAGTCACTAAACTTTTCTGTGCCTCAGTTTCCTCGACTGTAAAATGGGGCTTTTCCCCCCGTTCTCCCTTCTACTTAGACTGTGAGCCCCAAGTGAGAGAGGGGCTGTAACTGATTAACTCTAAACTACCCCAGCATTTAGAACGGTGTTTGACACATAGTAAGCATAAGTCACAAGGCACAGGAAAGGCACAAGTCACAAGGAAACAACTGCTGTACATCAAGGGGTCACCAGCTAGCAGATGATCAACTACATCTGGCCCACACGGTATCTCGAATCTCACCTAGAAGTTTTCACCTTGCATGGCTTTGAGAGTGCCACGTCTCAGGGCTCTGGACAGGCAGGAACATCACATCAGGGATGATTTACTGACTTATAAACTGGTTGAGAGGCCAGTATGAGGCAGACATCAGCATCAGAAATGTTGATGGTGAAACCCGAGTACCCTAACTTGCTTGCCCTGGCCCACAGGCACCACCTAATTAACTCTTGCTTTAGAGGATGGTTACTCCAGAAAGTGGTGGCAGACTTCCAAAGTGGCCATAAACACTAGCTCTGTAGAGCCTAAAAGGCTGTTATCAAGAGCAGTGGCAAATTGTGGACCTTTCAAGTATAAAAAGTTGAAGCAATATTTTATTTTTATGGTTCTTTAAAAGGAATGGTCATTCACTTTTATAGATGAAATTATATGGCTCAGTCTATGCTTTAAATAAATTGCTCCCTATTCAGGAGTTGATGCAAGACTAATTGCTTTATTTGGAAATATTCAGAGAAAAAACACAATTCATTACAAGTAATTAGTACCTGTCAGCAAGGTGATCCCTGTCTCATAAACTTATCATCTGATTTTGGTTTCCTCATTTATCTGGGCCAATATCTTCATTAGAAAAATAAGGGTTATACCAAGTCACCTTTTCATGCAAGCCAGGTGAGTGCTGCCATTTTTATCTGGGCCCCTGCATCCTGCCCAGCTGTCACTGGGGAGGATAGGGTGGGGAGTGGGAGTTGGGGGCAGAGAGGAACACAGTAAATGCCAAGGCTGTACAACTCTCTTTTGTCCCTTGCCACTTTCACTCTCTTTTCTTGAATTCCACCTTTGGTCTCTTCTGATAGGAAGAGAGTCCATCCCATCTTCTCATTCTTCTTGACTGAAATGATCTATATAGTTGGGGGTTGAAAAATCACATTTGTCAATTTCTTGATTTTTGGAAATCCTGCTTTGGCTTGGAGACTGGTGAGCCACTAAGGCTGCCTTGGGCCACCCCACTACCTGCAAGGCACTCCCAGGATCAGGCTCTGGCTTGGAGCCTAGAGCTTGTGCCATGCGCAAGTAGTTTTTTTCAAGGGCATATGAGAAAGGTGATCAAAATTGCTTAGAGAACAGTTCATCTTTTATTGTGCTGAAAATTAATGGTTGAAATTCTTTCATGTGGCATAGATTTTTCTGATTGGGCAAATTTCTTTTGGGCCAGTTAGCCTGTTCTAATTTGCCTGGCTGCTGTAAACTCGTCTCCATTTTATATATCAAGAAATGGACAGTCCCATGCTGTTCTTCCAAACTGACAAAAGGACCCATTTATGAGGCCAAAAATAGACTTATTTTTTGACACACAGATTCACTACTAGGTTGTACGTCTTCATAAGCTATTGATAAAGAACTCCCTGAGTAAATTGAAGTTTGTCACTTAATATTCCAAGATAACCTTCTAAGGCAACTTCCATAGAAACACAAAATCACTTATAGGTGCAAGTAATGGCATTTCTCACAAAAACAGCCGTAATGTTTCTCAAAAATATGGTTGTATCAGGGGTGTGTTTTCACACAGAGTAACAAATTTTAAATTAGGGTCAGTTCTGGGACCTCTGGAAAATTATGAACTTCCTTTGCATGTGGCATTTCTGCACCATTAATGGAAAATAAATCTTGGTGATGTTTAAAGTAATCCAAAGCAAAAGATTGCTACATGGAATTGAAATATTATTATTAGTCTTTGCAAGAAGTAGAAGCTCGTTCTGCCAACTGCAGGTAGTGGTTTTTCAACCTGAGTGAAAAATATGTTCAATTTAGGTTGAACAACAGCTCTTTTTTCTTCATAAAGCCCTTTGTAGCAGGCTATGTATATCCTTCTGAACCTCTCTCTGTACCTTTTGAACTTCTCTCTCTGTTTCTTGCAATCATTTTTAAAACATGAGAATTGATACTAGACATCTTAATTCCCAAATCTTTGCTGGTGGTGGGGCTAAGGTTCTAGACTTCGCAGCAGCCATGGTACCTTCTCTGCCACCACTGTCAGGAAGTGAGGGAAGGGACAGAGACCATAGGTGGATTGAGTCAGCTTTTTCTACTAAATTCTGCTGCAGTGCTGTGCTGATTTCTAATGAAGCAGAAAAGCTGGTTTCCTGTTTGGGGAGGGTAGGGATGAAGGGGAAGCAGCCGAGCAAGAGTTTATCTGTTCAAGCTGAAAGCAGTCCAGAAACAGGGCACGAGAGGTGGAGGTGCCTAAGATCTCTCCCCCATCTGTACTGCCTTCCACCCAACATCCTAACCAAAGTGGACAAGCTGGGTTTCAAGTCTGGGTCTGGGGAGGCTGGGGAGGTGGGCGGGGAGTGGAGGGAGGAGTGGAATTTTCTGTAGTGAGTGGATGTAATGTCAGGCAGGGCTTTCAGATACTGCTCTATCTCAACATTCAGTGCAAGATGTATCCCTGGATTTTACTAATTGTAGTTCAGAAATGGGGTACATGTGTATAAAATTCACAGGAACAATAATTTGCATAGGGAAAAACAGCAAGGGGCAGTGTAATGGCTATTCTATCAGAATATCTGTGCACTTACTCCAGATCCCCCAAATCATTTCCATTTCCATGTAGGGAGAGCTAATGGTGATTCAATATTTTAGGTAATTGATGAAATTTATCGTGTGCTGAGATATGTAAATTCTACCAGAGCCCCACAACGAGCTCATGAAGTGCTTCAAGAGTTAAGGGACATTTCTTCCATGGCAATGGAATATTTTGATGAGAAGATTGTTCCAATTCTCAAGAGGAAGTTGCCAGGATCGGATGTGTCAGGACGACTCATAGGATCTCCCCCAGGTATCCTCTGTCTGTCTGTCTGTCTTTGTACCACACAATACTACCACTCCATTAAAATTTTGTGGGCATCATTTTGAGGTTGATGAACAGTTTGGAGGTTTGCGTTGGGAAGGTGTTAAATGTCATTTGGAAGCAACCAGAGAGGATAGCTATGTAGACCACATCCAAAAAGTCAAAGCTTCCCTGCCACCCTTTGTTGGCTAAAATTTCACATTTGGGTCCCAACCTTTTGTAGTTCAGAGCCACTGAGCCTTGCTGGATCTATATATATATTTTAAACTGAGCTTGTATTTTCCTAGGGCTACAATTCTGCAAAGTAGTAGTTCTTTTAGATTTTGTAGTTACTAAAAATTCCTCTTGTGTTCACCCACAAGGACTCCATATTTTTTTCCTAATTTAAGCACTTCCATAAAACTATAATAACTTTTTACAACCAAGAACTTCTGCTCTTATGTTTGTCAACCTTGTCTTGTATATTGTTTTTGTGTTTATTGTTCTTTCCTTATGTCTATTGCCAATTCCACTTGCACTTTCTTCTTAGATTGAGAGACCGTTTCTACTTCTCATCCAGGTATTTTTTTTCCTAGTGCTTAATACAGTTCTTTGTACTCTGTAAGCTAGCATTTAATACTAAAAATAGTACTATCACTAGGGAATTTTAAAGCTCAATAAAATGAATTGATCCAGCAATTCATGAAATCATCTTTTTTTTCCATCAGTAACCAATGTGCCTGTAGCTGAGTTGCTACATATATAGTAGATGATTCAGTCATCAGTAACAGCAGTGACAGTTTGGAATTGGCACTTAATGGCTTTCCCTGGGTTAAAAAAAAAAACCCACCGTAAAACACTTTGGGATCGTGTCACTGCATCTGTTTCACATGTTTCAGTAGTTTATAGAATTGAGCTACAGCCCTCTGCAGATACTGTAATGGATGTTATGTGCAAGACCCATTCATGTGTTGGATTTGCCAAATGGATGTATAGTTGGTTGGTTTCTGTTGTGGACTTTAAAAAGACAGCACTGTTTGTTTACAAGGAATTAGTAAGCAACTGTAGAGCTGCTGAGAAGAAAATGCTGTCCAACATTGCCTCTGTTTTAATGCAGAATGTGTTTGAAATTATTTTCAGTCCAACTTGTGTTAACTAAACATTTTTCTCTTGGGCTTTCAACCCAACTATTGAAATAGTGGAGCGAAGCATCAAGAGCAGGAATCAAAATAACAGCTACTTAGGCAGAACCATTGCAAAAATTCAATAAATCTTTAAATACAGTTGCACTCTCAATCAGTTCTAAGTCCAATAAGGTTTAAAAAAAAAAAAAGAAAAAGCTTTCTTTTGAAAAGTAGATTAACTCTAGTGTTCCCTTGAACTCTTTCTCTGTAGTGCCAGGCCCTTCAGCAGCCCTGACAACAATGCAGCTGTTCTCCAAGCAAAACCCTTCGAGACAGGAGGTCACCAAACTCCAGCAGCAGGTCAAAACAAATGGGGCTGCTGTGACTGTTCTCAGGCGTGAAATGTCCGAGCTGCGCACCAAAGTGCAGGAACAGCAGAAACAGCTCCAAGACCAAGACCAGAAACTGCTAGAGCAAACCCAAATCATAGGTGAACAGAATGCACGGTTGGCAGAGCTTGAACGCAAACTCCGAGAGGTCATGGAAAGTGCAGTGGGAAGTTCCTCAGGGTCTGGGCAGAACGAGGAGTCTCCGCGGAAACGGAGGAAGGCAGTGGAAGCCATAGACTCTCTTAGGAAATCCAAACGCCTCCGAAATCGAAAATAACTGGGGATTGAGCTACTGCTGCAGAAGCTGACCTGGTTTAGTAGGCCAAGCAGATGTGCTGACTTGGATACTGTGATTAGCAGCTGAGTGTCTTTAGGCTGCCTTGTTTTCAGAACACCAGTTTGACTTGAACAGTTCCTCTCTCACCGTTGAGATGTTCGTTCTTTTCCCGCTTCCGTGTGGGTGGGCCCGATGCACAGAATCTCTTTAATTTGCAATAGATTTGTACTAACCAGACGCGCTCTACCGTTTTGAGGAGTTAATCTTTTTTTCTGTGCAGCTGTGTTTAAGTAAATTTATTTGTGTTTCTGCATATATGCACATTAAATAAGGATCTTGAATAAACCAAGTTTTGACTAGAGGTTAAACTTACATACCGAAAACTCCTGTTCACTTGAAAGAAAAGACCTACTTTTTAAGTGGACGCTGTCTTGTATAAAAGTCAGCTTTTGGTTACAAGTGACCTTTGTCTGGAATGTCCAAAAAGTAGTTAATACTTTTTGGTATTGAAGTTATGGGGAACTGAGAAGGACTTCCTACGCTACAGTATTGGCTATATATTTTTGTAGACTACTGGCAAGGGGACTTATCCAGTTGTTGTTATATATACATAAACACCAATTTCAGTTCTCTGCTGTTGGAACCATGTCCTACATTTGCATGGCTAGATGCATGCACTGCCTCGTCAGCTCGCTTAAGAGCTCTTGCACTGGTATTGATTGATCTTGACCGTCTAAACTTGCCCACTCTTTTGAGTAGCTTCTAAGTTACTTAAATCCCCACACAGTAGCTACTCACCACCCAGCAGATCGGTTAGTTCATTTGACCTCAAGTTATAAGGGGTGAAGAAGGTTTTGAACCTGGTTTGGCACCATTTGCTGCTCCTAGGCTGAGGCACAACCGAAATTCTGAGGCAGTTTCTGCTCATGTTGGGCCTCTGGTTCCTAGTACTGTCCTGTTATTCTGCTGTGTCAGCCCATGGGTCAAGCCAAGGAGTGGGCACTCCTTAATTTGTGGCTCTGTGTCATCAGTGAAGCCGAGCCCACGTGGGCAACTTGTCTGACAAAAGACATCTAAAACCATTTCATGTTGGGGATGGAGCAGGGAGGTTTTTAGTACTAATAACTATATTCTAGCTTTCCTTATTCTAAAACGTTTTAATCACCTTTAAACAAGAGCTTTAATTTCTTTTGCACTCCTGTTTTGAGCTTGTAACTGGAAAAGCATGTCTTGCACTGTTCAGTCTTCTGATTGGTCACTTTAACAACCTCTAAGTTGTTGTTGTACAGTGATTACTTTTCCCATTTGTATATTTTTAAATCCTGATAATAGACCTCACTGTTCGTGTTTTAATTTAATGTACTAAACTATGTAGCTCTCATTTGACTGTTAATTTTAATTTTTTTTTTGAGCAACTGTGGCCTTGGGCTTCATTGGAATTAAAGTAAATTTAGGTGTAGCATGGAAAACTTTGATTTCCTGGTGAAAGTTCTCTAAAATTTCAAGGCTTTGGTAAGCTAATCCTTTCTGCATCATTCCAATGTAACGTGCTTACACTTCATGCAATTTCCTAACACATCCAAAAGTTGCCCTGTCCATTTACGTCTGATCTTTGAAAACCTCCTATGTGAAAATCGGTTTGCCTTGAAACATCAGTATTAGTATTTAATACTCTTCTTTGAGGGAAGGGATGGAAGAGTTTATTTCAAAATTAGCTAGGAAATTAAGTTTCCCAAAACATCTTTGCCAAGGAGTTAGTTCATCAAAATTCAGATTCCAACTTATTTTCCCACTAACAGATCTCATTTTTGCTATCTCTAGAAATGATCTGTTCCTTCATAGTGTGAAGAAGGCTCCTTCGGATTACCTAATGGTCATTATTAACAACTGCTTGCCTGGAATCTTAGAGACTTCATTTTGAGTAACAGAGTACAGATTACTAGTTTAACAGGGGTAAACAGTATGCATCGTCACACACACTTTCTGTTCATTTACAGGTGTATTCTTTTATTCAACATGAACATAGGTGACTTTAATTGCAAAGGATCTGGGCAAAACACTATTATTGTGACTAATGTGAAAGTACACTTGCTCCATTTTAAGTCTTTACAGGGTGCTTTATTTTTTCTAAATCCTCTTGTTTTTCATGATAATCTAAACAGGACAATCTAAATTGTTCAAGCATAACAATCTCCCAATGGAGGACAAAAAGTTGCTATAGTAAGCAATCAGGAAGTGTTTATGGGGCGAAGAGAGGATGTCTTTGGGTCTGTGTTCCACAGATCATAATTGCTACAGTAAAACACATGTAATCCTGCCTCAAACCAATTTACCACTTTATACCTTTATCCCTGCTATGTTTTCTTGGCAGGAGGTACTGTTGACCTTAGGAGCAATTGGAATTTATTTTACACAATAGAACCAAACCCTAACAAAAGTCATTTTGTTTAAATTGGTGAAGAACAGTTTATATAAAACAGGCTTTCTTGGCTAAGGCTGTTTAAAGCACATACTAGAATAACTGAGACGGGAGCTTTTTTGGGTCAGGCTGGGCATTTCCAACCTCTCCTGAGCTTCTTAAATGACACGTTCCCACCACTTTATTTTAGGTTGCAGTGTACACTTTATATGATTCATCTAAGTATTAATTTAGCCATAAAATGTAATGGTTTTTTTTTAATCTTTGAAATACTAGGAAATTGTCAGGCCAAATAACCGTGACATCACCAAGTTAAATATGATGACACTTGACTGCAGTATAGCTAAATAAGCTCTCCCATGGCAAGTCCAGACTAGATACAGGGAGAGTGTTGGTTTTATGTGTACAGAGGCAGCTCAATTTTATCCAGTTCTAACTGAACAATTATGGTTGTCATGAATTAAAACATAGTCCAAGTAACTTAAAGAAAAAATGAACTTGGATGAGACTACTGAATTTCAGACACATACAGTCCTTGCCCATCAGACTTTTTCTGGATGGACTGGAACTAACGTGATCAGAATGTACTAAGTTGTCAGTAGATGGTCAAAGACAACAAAAGAAATGAATCTTTACACCGTGCCCGTTATCTTGAGTGTGTTTTTTTTTTCCAAAGGAGACTACTTCATGTTGAGACTGGCCATTATATTGGGAGATGATGGCCACCAGTTTCTGTGGTTCAGCATAGAATTGGCCTGGCACAGGAAAGGTATATGTATTTGCTTCTAAGAAAAATATTTCAGTTTAGGAACTGAGCTCCCATGTGGCCATTATTCCCATACTACCCTCTGGTGGACTTCCTGTGGTGAAGCAATGTTTTTCTGTTAAATCACTTAAGCTTTTTACTAGAGTTGTTACAAGGATTGGCTACTAGGTTTAAAAATAGTATATAGGCTATTAGTTTATCCAAATTTAATAATCTCTATTCAAATGCAGTGAGCTAAAATATATAGTATAAGTGTGGCATCTGATTTGAGCAGTTGGATTATTTTTTGTCTAAAATTACAAAGGGCAAGTAAATAGAAAGGGATTTGAATGCAATAAATATTGCATTCCTTGAGGCATATAATCAACAAAATGGCACCTTGAAACAAATGCTTTGTTCAATAATCCAGGCCACTTTAGAACCCGAATTCTTGATTTAGGCTTCTTTAAAGAAGAAAGCCAACCAGCTAACCGCTCAACCCTCCACTTGAACTACACACCACGCAGGCACTCAGTTCCATTTATCCTGGATAGGCAAGGTTTTGCTGTACCATTCAGTCATTTGAGCAGGTATTTCATTTTTGATGCATCTAAAACTATTTCAATTTGGGAAGTCACTTGGAAGTTTGTGCCTGAATACTGAGGTCCAGCAAAGTTTCTAGTTTTGTAAAGAATCATCCTTTAGGGTTGGGGGAGCAGGGAGGAAATGGGGGAAGAGAGAAAGGGTCAGCCTAACTTGCTTTCAAGTGTATTAAGTGGAGAAATGGTGAGACATTACCCTAGGAAACTATCAATGGCCATGGACAGACTACAGTTCATCTTGCCTAGGAAAAGATTTTCTTGGCAGTAGAAATCTAAATAATTGTTGAAATGGGCTGGGTGCTATTTACAGTGGAGGCTTAAAACATGTTAAATATTTGAAAATTGGCCCTTTCCTGCCGAACACATGAAAAAAATACATATGTTATCCTGAAAGGGAAGAGCAGGTGGAGGAAGAAATGAGAATAAAATCCATGATGAAAGGGTTTTAACAGAAAGTGTAAAATTCTGGAAGTATACTGGCATGGGTGTTTTGTTTTTTTGTTTGTTTTTTTTTTTTGGATGGTGGTTCTGTTTTGCAGAATTTGACATCTATTCAAATTAGTACCAAACAGGAATATAAAATTCCTTCATGTGGTACTAAGCCTGTTTACCTATGCTCTGTGAGCTATAACGAACTTAAGTTGTACTTTCTGGTGTCTTAAATGCAGATAAACATGTTGCAGTCATTGGAAAGTGAAATGCATTTCCCAGTCATGTCAGGGTACTTAAATGTGTTATTACCAGTAATACTCGCATTTTTTGTATTTCATGAAAAAGGGAAAGTGAAGATGCATTTGTTAAATGGATTCTATGTAGAAAGTTTACATCTTTTGCATATACAAATTTAGTGTTAAACATAAGTTTCCAGTAAGTTGAATAAATTCACATTGAAAGATTAATTGTGTAATGTTCTGAATTTAAATCCTTAGATTCTTGTTTCCCAGATTTGGGCAGACCCAGATATGGGGGCTTCTCGGGCTTGGATCTGGGGAGTTCCAACTCTTGCATTGGCAAATTTGCTTTTTTGAGAATTAAATAGACCTGAGTTCTCCAGTGGAAGGGTTCAGATGTTCAATTTTAAGTTACTAGTGGAAAATCACTGCAGCCTAAACGTTAGCCATGGTTAACAACTCCTTGGCAATATCCAGATTGAACTAGGAAAATTAGAACAGATAGCCAGTATCCTCTGCTCCCAGGATACTTTCTGAGGCTAATCAAGATATTAATGCTTCTTTGTAAAATCCTCTATGTTTTGGGCCATGACCACATTTGACTGATTGTACTTCCTTAAATATTCTATACATTTGGGGACAGTTTTGTGCTTATACCTAAGCACTTAAATGCTCACAAACTTCTAACCACTAACATATATCACCCCTTTTTCCTCCTCTTAGCTGTAATGTTTTAGTGTTTTTCCTGCTAGACTATAAATTCTTTCAGCAGAGATTGTCGTTTAATTTTTATTGTACTCTCTGAGTGCTTGAAAATTAGCCTTTTCCAAACATGTAAAATATATATATAGTCCCAAAAGGGACAGTGTAGTGCTCTGCACATTTTAGGCACCCAATAAGTATTATTGATTAAAGGCAGATTTAGCAGGGTGCTATCAGTTTAAAACCTTTTTCTATGGCTTAAGTTTAGCTAAAATCCTTTTTTAAGAAGTTCCTGTAAGTTTTTAGATCCTTTAGAATAATAATTTTCTGTTTCTCAAGTACTTTTTATAGTCACTCTTGAAAGATGCCTTAATAGAACTGAATTTAGTTCCAAGGCAAATTTCTTAGTGGTTTTGTGATGGCTTAGCAAAACCCCAATATCAAGAATGATAGCCCTATGAGAATGTAAGTCAAAGGGGATCATTGTAAAGCTGATGATTTTCAGCTACTAAAAGAAATCATGGTTGCAAGTACGGCACTTTGGCCCAGCACATCGGCACTTTGGCCCAGTACATCAAAAAGGATGTTGAAGATAAGCCAAAGTGGGAACAACCTAGGTGTGGCTCACTGCCAGTCAAATGAGACTTCAGTAGGAAACTCCAAAATATACTTTGAAGCACATAGCTTAATTGAATGACTTATAGAAGGACAAAACATCTCCATTTAAGAAATAAATGTTAAGTCCTCCCCTGTGTGTTTGTTGGAATAATGGCCACAATGCCAAGTTTTGTTTTGTTTTCATAGCATGGGTCAGCCCCATAAAATGGCGATGATAGATGGTCAGGACCCATCAAATGGCTTTGACAGATGGTGAGCCCGTGAGGGAGAAGGAGTGTATTCAATCTCATAACCTTGTATCTAACCCAGTGCTTAGCACATAGTAAGTCCTTAATAAATCCAGTATTATTGTTGTTATTCAATGGCAAAAACCTTCCCCACTGTTTGACCACAAGCCCTGGGGCAGCTCTCTGGATGGGATTTGTGGCTGAACCAGCCCTAGAGAGTGAGCAAAACACCAAGTGATTAAACTGAAAGTTGCCCCTGTGGAGCATCAGGTCCCCTTGGGTCCTTAGAGGGCAAAGAGGGCCTCCGAGAGCAGATGCTCCACCTTGAACCTCTCCTTGCGGCTACGATTGTGTAGCTGCAGGACTCCCGACAAGCCTCCTTCCCTTCCTGACAGCACTATGGGTAGCCCTGGACACCAGGGTCCACCTGTGAATCAGACACAAGTGAAGGCCAAACCTCTAAAAACGCTGCTTTCTAGCATCGCTTGCCCGAGCGATGGTCCTTGTCACCTGCCCCTTCCGTCAGCTCTGGCTGTACCCGCCCTGGCCAGCAGCGGTTGGGCTGCATCTGATTACGTGCCCACAGTCTGGTTTGGTGACTGCACCGATGCTGATAGGAACGTGCTCGGTCTCCCATTCTGGCATATGTCTGTGCCTGGCACTTTCGCTTTTCAAATAGTCCATTACATTAAAATCTGTTTCCAGTGCTTTCACCCTCTCCATTTATAAATGATTTCTGTGTTACTGGACCTTGGATGAGGATGCACTGCTGGCTGACCTGCCTAGTCCAAACCTTTCCCCAGAGTCCCTGGGACTCAAAAAAAAAAAAAAAAAAAATCAGGACCTCAGGCCTGGCCTAGAGGTGGCAGATGCCAAGACCTAGGGGTGACAGTTGCAGATAGGCCCTGGAACTGTTGGACCGAGAGCTAGACAATGGGAAGCAGCATGGCTTAGTGGAAAAGAGCCTGGG
Organism: Ornithorhynchus anatinus; assembly: GCF_004115215.2. NCBI lineage: Eukaryota > Metazoa > Chordata > Mammalia > Monotremata > Ornithorhynchidae > Ornithorhynchus > Ornithorhynchus anatinus. Next base: position 6,408,676 of record NC_041746.1, on the reverse strand, counting down.
CTTCAGAGTCAGAGGTCAGAGTCAGAGGTCAGAGTCAGAGGTCAGAGTCAGAGTCAGTGAGAAGCAGCGTGGTGCAGTGGAAAGAGCACGGGCTTTGGAGTCAGGGCTGGGCTGAGAGCCTGGGCTTCAGAATCAGAGGTCAGAGTCAGAGTCAGAGGTCAGAGTCAGAGTCAGTGAGAAGCAGCGTGGCGCAGTGGAAAGAGCACGGGCTTTGGAGTCAGGGCTCATGAGTTCGAATCCCAGCTCTGCCACTTGTCAGCTGTGTGACTGTGGGCAAGTCACTTAACTTCTCTGTGCCTCAGTTCCCTCATCTGTAAAATGGGGATTAAGACTGTGAGTCCTATGTGGGACAACCTGATTCCCCTGTGTCTACCCCAGCGCTTAGAACAGTGCTCGGCACATAGTAAGCGCTTAACAAATACCAACATTATTATTATTAGGTTATGAGTTTGACTCCCGGCTCTGCCACTTGTCAGCTGTGTGACTGTGGGCAAGTCACTTAACTTCTCTGTGCCTCAGTTCCCTCATATATAAAATGGGGATTAATTGTGAGCCTCACATGGGACAACCTGATTACCCTGTATCTCCCCCAGGGCTTAGAACAGTGCTTGGCACATAGTAAGCGCTGAACAAATACCAACATTATTATTATTATTATTATTATTATTATTATTATTATTACAATGGGGTTTCTGGCCTTGGTCCCCCCAAGGTAAGCCCTGAGGACTTTGGCAGCTAAGTCAACCTGAGGCTGCGAGGTGCCATGGAGAGGAGAAGCTCCAGGAAGCCCTGGCTTAAAGAAGCCTTTGGCTTTCAAGAGTTGGCAGGCTTACACTTGGCTGCAGTCTGAGGCCAGTGGTATGACTCACTCACAATATGGACTTCTAAATATTCTGATAATATACTGCTCAGTGGAAGTGATGATTGATGATTGTGGTATCTGTTAAACACTTACTATGTGCCAGGCACTGCACTAAGCACTGGGGTGGATATAACCAAATCGTGTTGGACACAGTCTCTGTCCCATGTGGGGCTCAGACCCAATCCCCATTTTACAGATGAGGTAACTGAGGCCCAGAGAAGTGAAGTGACTTGCCCAAGGTCACGCAGCAGACAAGTGGTGGAGCAGGGATTAGAACCCATGGCCTTCTGACTGCCAGGCCCATGCTCTATCCACTAAGCCATGCTGCTTCTGATAAGTGTGAGAGACCATAAGAACCTTCCCCCAGCCAAAGTTGATTTCGTGGAACCTTAGTAGGAAAGCCAAGAGATGGCAGAGCCTTGTCAACACCATCAGTGAATTTACATTTTCTAAAATGAGAAGCAGCTTGGCCAGTGAGAAGCAGCATGGCCTAGTGGATAGAGCTTGGGCCTGGCAGTCAGAAGTACCTGCGTTCTAATCCCAGCTCTGCCTCTTGCCTGCTGTGTGACCCTGGGCAAGTGACTTCACTTCTCTGTGCCTCAGTTACCTCATCTGTCAAATGGAGATTGTGAGCCCCATGTGGGACAGCGACTACAATTGATCTGATTGTACTGAATCTACCACTCAGCACTTAACACAGGGCTTGGCACACTCAACAAATATCACAATTAATAACAATAATAATAATATCTACTCACAGCCATCCAGGGTGTCAGGGTGGGGTGGGAGCGGGTAGTTAGGCATGAAGAGGCGGAGCTGTGGCTGCTGGCAACCAGAGGAGATGCTTCATGACCTAGTGGAAAAAGCACAGGCCTAGAGGTCAGGAGACATGGCCTTTAATCCCAATTCTGCCACTTGCCTGCTATTTGACCTTGGGCTAGTCACTAACTTCTCTGGGCCTCAGTTTCCTCATCTATAAAATGGGTATTGAAATACCTGGTTTGCCTCCCGATTGGAAGATGACTTCCTTTTGAGACAGGAAATATGTTACATCGTATCTGAGAAGCAGCGTGGCTTAGTGGAAAGAGCACTGGCTTGGGAGTCAGAGGTCGTGGGATCTAATCCCGCCTCCACCACTTGTCAGTTCTGTGACTTGGGGCAAGTCACTTCACTTCTCTGTGCCTCAGTTACCTCACCTGTAAAATGGGGATTAAGACTGAACTCCTTGTATCCCCCTGCACTTAGAATAGTGCTTCGCACATAGTAAGCACTTAACAAATGCCATTATTATTATCTAACTCTGTGCTTCAGATGTAGAAAGTGCTTAACAAATACCATTATTATAATAATTATCATTATCATCACTGGAGGCAGAGCCTGCTGCCACAGCACGGCCTTCGCCACTAACACTACAGGTGTGGGTTTGAATTCTAAAACCGATGAACAACTGAGGCAGCAAACCCAAAATCCTCAAATGCCAAGGGACTGTACTACTCCCCCAAGTGATTAGTACAGTGCTCTGCACGTAGGTGCTCAATAAATACTTTTGAGTAGATGACTGATTGGGTAGTGAAACAGGATAGGAGTGGTGATGCCAACAGAGCATCAGGAGCTGCTGTCACCCCTGCCCCGGGCACTTCTCCAAAAAGGTGTGCAATAGCATAGTGCTGGGAAGAGGGAAAGCGTCTTACTATCATTATTTCAAGTATTATTAAGCTTTCAACTTGTGTAGGGCCCTGTAGGAGGTCTTGGGGTGATTCCACAGAACTATACGATTTTAGTGCCCTCAGAGGGGTTGCTTTTTTCCTGACCAGAATGTATCAGAAAATGCAACTTTTTAAACAAAGAGCAAGAAGAGTCAGAGGAACAGAGAGAAGGAATTTTCTTAGCAACAAGGGCCCTTGGCACATTTTTTTTTAAGATAAGACATTTACTTAATTCCTTAAGGTAGAGTTTTTCAGTGGGCTAATGCCTAACCTTAGTTATACTTGAATGCACAGTAAAGGGAACAGAGTTCAGGACAGACAATAGGCATAGAAAACGGTAACAGGAGTGGGAAGAGGGAGCCAGCAAGAAGCACTGGCAGGAGCTGGTTAGTCTCCAGAAGCAGTTTTGTGCTTTCATCACTTGCTCTGGCTCTTGGCCCCATCGCCCCTACTTCCTCCCCTGTTCTACCCCCTTCCCCACCCCACAGTACTTGCATGTATTTGTATATATTTATTAATCTCTTTATTTTATTAATGATGTGTATATATCTATAATTCTATTCATCTATTTTGATGCTATTGATGCCTGTCTACTCGTTTTGTTGTCTGTCCCCTCCTTCTAGACTGTGAGCCCATTGTTGGGTAGGGATTGTCTCTGTTGTCAAATTGTCCTTTCCAAATGCTTAGTACAGTGCTCTGCACACAGTAAGCGCTCAATAAATACAACTGAATGAGTGTTGGCAACTGCACCATAGGTATGGTAGGTGCCTGAGTGTAGGGGTGGGAGGGAGATGGGTTCTGGTTGAAAGAAGAGAAGCAAGGGACTTCAGAAGAAACTTTGAGACTAGAAAGGTGCATTTTAGTAACAATAATAATAATGTTGGTATTTGTTAAGCACTTACTATGTGCAGAGCACAGTTCTAAGCACTAGGGTAATAATCATAATAATAATAATGTTGGTATTTAAGCACTTACTATGTGCAGAGCACTGTTCTAAGCGCTGGGGTAGGTACAGGGTCATCAGGTTGTCCCACGTGAGCCTCACAGTCTTCACCCCCATTTTACAGATGAGGGAACTGAGGCCCAGAGAAGTGACTTGCCCACAGTCACCCAGCTGACAAGAGGCAGAGCCGGGATAAATGGTGGTATTTGTTAAGCGCTTACCATGTGCAAAGCACTGTTCTAAGCGCTGGGGGATACAAGGTAATCAGGTTGTCCCACGTGGGGCTCACAGTTTTAATCCCCATTTTACAGATGAAGTCACTGAGGCCCAGAGAAGTGAAGTGACTCGCCCGCCGTCACACAGCGGACAAGTGGCAGCGCCGGGATTCGAACCCCTGACCTGTGACTCCCCAGCCCGGGCTCTCAAGGATCCTAATACTTGTGGAATTTGTTAGGCATCTACCATGTGCCAAGCACTGGTAGATACAATGTGGGCAGACTGGACGCAGTCCCGGCCCCACGGGCGGCTCACAGCCGGCCTGGCAGGGAGGACGAGTAGTCCCCGCCCACGTGACGCGGGAAGCAACGGAGGTTGGGAGAGGCTAAGTGGTTTGCCCGAGGTGACGAAGAGCGGGGAAATGGCGGGTCTGAGGCCGGGCTCCCGAGGCCCGACTCCGGGCTCTTTCCACCAGGTCGCGGGGCTTTTCACCTCAAAGGCGGCTGGGGCCGCCATGGCACGGCCGAGGCCAACCTGGGCAGGGCGGGGCCGCAGGCGGTGGTCCGCCTCGCGCCTCGCGCCTCGCGCCTCGCGCCTCGCGCCTCGCGCCTCGCGCCTCGCGCCTCGCGCCTCGCGCCTCGCGCCTCGCGCCTCGCGCCTCGCGCCTCGCGCCTCGCGCCTCGCGCCTCGCGCCTCGCGCCTGACCCCGCCCCTCATCTCGCATCCCGCCCCTATTCTCGATTCTGGCCCCGCCCCTCGACTCGCGCCCCTCCCCTCTCCTCGCGCCAGGCCACGCCCCTCTTCTCGCGCCCCGCCCCTCACCACGCGCCCGGCCCCTCCACGGGCTTGACCCCGCCCCTCACCTCGCGCCCCTCTCCTCTATTATGGCCCCTCCCCTCTCCTCGATTATGGCCCCGCCCCTCACCTCGAGCCCCGCCCCTCACCCCGCGCCTGATCCCGCCCCTCTCCTCGCGCCCCGCCCCTTTCCTCGCGCCCCGCCCACGTGCTCGGCCGCGGGCTGGAGCGGGAGGGAGGACGCGAGGAGCCGAAGCCCCCGGCTGCCCCCTGGATACATCAGGTCGGAAGAATCCATTCGGGGTCCAGCCCATTATTATTAACAAATAATAATACTAATAATGGTGGTATTTGTTAAGCGCTTACTAGGTGCAAAGCACAGTTCTAAGAGCTGGGGGGATACAAGCTGATGAGGATGTCCCACGTGGGGTTCACAGTTTTAATCCCCATTTGACAGATGAGGGAACTGAGGCCCAGAGAAGTGAAGAGCACGGGCTTTGGAGTCAGGGCTCATGAGTTCGAATCCCAGCTCTGCCACTTGTCAGCTGTGTGACTGTGGGCAAGTCACTTAACTTCTCTGGGCCTCAGTTCCCTCATCTGTAAAATGGGGATTAAGACTGTGAGCCCCACGTGGGACATCCTGATTCCCCTATGTCTACCCCAGCGCTTAGAACAGTGCTCTGCACATAGTAAGCGCTTAACAAATACCAACATTATTAAGTGACTTGCCCAAAGTCACACAGCTGGCAAGCAGTGGATCTGGGATTAGAACCCATGACCTCTTACTCCCAAGCCTGGGCTCTTTCCACTGAGCCATGCTGCCAAATACCAGATACCATAATTCTTCTATTGATGTTTGTCTCTTCCATCCCCTCCCCCTAGACTGTGAGCTCATTATGGACAGGGATCGCCCCTCGTTATTCCCGAATTGTAACTTGCCAAGCGCTTAGTGCAGTGCTCTGCGTGCAGTAAGTGCTCAATAAATACGATTGCGTGAATTAACGAATGCATACCTCATCAGTAAAATGGGAATTGAGACTGTGAGCCCCACATGGAACAGGAATTTGATTTGCCTGTATACACCCCAGAGCTTAGTACAGTGCCTGGCACATAGTAAGCGCTTATCAAATGCCATCATCTCATCAGGGGAAGGCAGCTCCGCTCTTTGCAATCCTCTCCCCACTCCCTCAGCTCGGGATGTGCGGGCTTGCCCGAGGAAGGTCATGTCATTCCTACCTTCCCTCTTCTGCCTGCTTTTATGGAAGCTGGGCTGGATCCCGAATGGATTCTTCTGACCTGATGCATCCAGGTGACTGCAGAAAAATCAGGAACGAAGTCTTTAATCTGCTGCTCTGACTCGCTTCAAACATATGAGGTGTCTTCCTTCTATGCTATATTGATGTTGACTCAGGCATCAATCAATTCCCCGGAGAAACATCAGGGATAATCCTCTTGGCCAGGGAAACAGGGTCTCAGATTACTTGTTGGCCTTCGTTTTTGTTTTCAATGAGCCATTTCCTTAAAGAGAAATAATAGGAAATGGAGAGGAGAAAGCTTGCAACAATAGCTGCAGTGATTATTAGGGAAAAAACAAGGGAGGTGAACAGAAAGGAAATATAACCTTGGGATTATGTTACCTAAACTCAGTAAACTTATTTTTTTTAGGAACTTGCATCTGAATGGACAATTTCCAAATTCCTCAAATTCTCTCTGGAAGGTTTTTTGTTGTTGCTGTGTCTGACTTTTTGGGCAAAAAATTAGCATAGGGTATTTCACATATTGCAGTTTTTTTCTCATTTGGCCAAGGGGAAGGACAGGACTGTTCGAACTCAATCCAAACTGATTTATGAAAAATCAGAATCAGTCCCTCAACATCATATATTGAGCATCCACTGCTTGCATGGAGTACTATTTGTTGCACATTAACATGAAGTCCAGGCATGTATAGATCATCCCTTTATTAACCTTGACATTGCGGACATTTACTTTGTGCTCAGGGATGGTTTTAAATGTCACAGGGCTTGGGGCAAAGGTAGGTTTCCCACCTCTCTAAGTGTAGTTTAAGTATGGCATTTTAACAGTATTTATCAAAGGCCTTCTACACTACACTAAGCACTGGGGAAGTACACAGAGGATCTATAGATCCAGTCCCAGGCCTCCCATCAGGCTCACAATCTAAGAATGAGGAAGGGAAAAGGTAAAAGATGAAGTAAAAATATAAAATGCAAGGACAATGATAAAGCAAGTTACATATAGTTTTATGCAGCTGTCCTTTGAATTCAAATCTTATGTCACTGAAGGTGAAGTTCTCCAGTGGGAAGAAACTGAGGAGGCCACTATGGGATTGACAGGCCTACCCACTGCCTACATCAGGGATGGCTTTGTCTTTGGGCTGGTCCCCTTTGAAATTTAACTTATTGCCCCTCAGTTGTTTTTTTTAAAGTGCTCTAGTCCCCTGTGCCATTCCAGAGGTGCGCTCCCTCCTGAACTGTCACATTCATGTTAAAAAAGCTTGTTGCATTGGCTACTGTTTCAAGTGTGATTAGAGTTTTTTTGGGGGAACAAAGTGTATTGGAAAAATATAAGTTCAAGTACCTCGTATTATTAATATAAAAAAACTCAAGTTTTTTCCATTTCCTGGAAGATTGCTCCACTCAGTGAAGTTGTAGACTGTAAACTAGTTGTGGGCAGGGAATGTCTCTACCAACTCTTTAGTTGTATTCTCCCAAGCACTTAGTGCTCCACACACATTAAACATTCAATAAATGTGATTGACTAATGGATTGGTATGGTAGTGTCCTATTTGGGGACTTCAGTGTTTGTGATCTTGTCTTGCCTTTTGATAGTGAATGTGATTGCAAGTCATCAGTGGTATTTGTTGAGTGCTTACTGTGTGCAGAACACTGCAGAAAGTACTTGGGAGAATACAGTACAACAGAGTTGTTAGACATGTTTCCTGCCCACTACAAGCTTACAGTCAAGAAGTGCCGCTAATGGAACTGCCAGGGAGCCAGCTATCTGTGGTGGGTTTAGGGCTGCCATATAGGCCACATTGTGATTCTGGGAGGGAATCCAAATGGAGGATTCTGGTTAAGATCTTGCTGAACTCTGCTCCACAGTTGCTGGCTAAGGGTCAAACCTTCACATGGTGGTAGGCTTGTCTATGGTCTATTGAGAAACTGTAAGGCGAGAACACTTCGCTTCATGCACAGCCTTGAGCTGCGTGAGTTGAGAGGAATTCGACTGGTAGTGAAGGAATCCCAAAAAGATGGAAACATCACTTTATCATCACCAAGGTCAATGTTGCTGCCATGGGCAGCCTAATCTTTGGGGCATTTCGGCTGTCTTTAGTCTCCTTCTCCCCGCCACCCCCCCCAGTCCTTGGGGGACAGATGGCAGGATGACAGCGGAGTTTATCTGACTAAACTGGGCCCTATTGGCTCAGTCTCCAAAGGATGGAGCTTATATATGACACAACATTGGAATGGCCCGGTAATACTTTCATTATTATGAATACCCATTCATATGCATGGAGATTTATTTCAAGGGCTTGCCTATGAATTAGAAGGAATGATGCCCTGATGCATGTATTTCTAATCATTTAAAGCATTCATTCATTCAATAGTATTTATTAAGCGCTTACTATGTGCAGAGCACTGTACTAAGCGCTTGGACTGCACAGTTCGGCAACAGTTACAGACAATCCCTGCCCAATGTCGGGCTCAAAGCATCTTCTGCCCATATTACTGGAAATACCTATTAATATTCTATTAATACTTTAATTAAGCCATATTAAGTAAATGGTAAATAGGATGCTGCCAGTTGATGACTGACTGAAGGTGGTGGTGCCTTTTGTCCGTAGTTTATTGCTGAGATTTATTTGACTTAGAAGGTCTGTTAAAGGAAGGAACCCTTTCTGTAATTACTATTCTGTGGAGTTTCTAGTTGACATCTTATCATATTTTGATCTTAATCCTTCCCCGGGGGGTCACAGAGGCCTAGCTGGAATTTTCTCATTTAGAAATTTCCCCTTCAAAATTTTTACCTGGGAAAATACCTTAATTTCAAAAGTTTCTGTGATAGTTTCAGCTCCTTCATTTGAAATGTACCTAGCATTATTCAGGGAGATTGGGCCATACCAAGGGTTTGTCACCATGCCGATTGGTGTTTTTCCAGCACAACTGGTATGATTAGCTTAAGGCAGGTTTTAGACAATAGTATTTCAAGAAAGGGATGCAGAGGGAAGATAAAATTAATACATTAAGCACCTGTAAAATTCAAAACGAAATTAAAAAAAGGCTGATTGTGTCCTGTAATATACAGATGACTCAAAATATACCTTAACAGATGCGATGAACAGAAGATTCTTTCCCAAAAGACATGAGGCTTTCTAAAGGCAAAGGGAAGTGGAAAGTTGAGCAATTTTACTGTTGAACAAGTTCTGACTCCCAAGCAATGTGCCTTAGTGGAAAGTGCATGGGGACTGGGAGTCAGAGGACCTGGCTGCATTTCCACTTTGCTGACTGCTTGCTCTGTAACTTTGGGCAAGCCACTTAACTTCACTGTACCCTTCTAAGAAGCAGCATGGCCTAGCACATGGAGCGTGGGCCTGAGAGTCAGAAGGCTATGGGTTCTAATTCTGCATCCGCCACGTCTGCTGAGTGACCTCGGGCAACTCACTTCACTTCTCTGTGCCTCGGTTCCCTCATCTGGAAAATGGGGCTGGAGACTCCGAGTCCCACGTGGGATGGGGGTTGGGTCCAACCCCATTTGCTCGTATCCAGCCCAGAGTTTAGTAGAGTGTCCGGCATGTATGTTAGCGATTAACAGATATCACTGTTACTGAGTGGGACAGGGCCTGGGCCCCACGGTGCTTGGCAAAGGCCATCATCATCCATCTGGCAAGTCCATGCCCCCCAAAGTCTGTCGTTTCTCCTCGACCTCTTGCTGTTTGTTGGTTCGGTTGCTTTGGACGCTTCCGCTGGTTTCGGCGCCTCAGTAGGCAGCGTCTGAGGGTTGGTCTGGGGGCGAAGGAGGCTGTCGGAGAGAAGGCCTCATTCATTCACTGTCATATTTATTGAGCGCTTACCGGGTGCAGAGCACTGCCCTAAGTGCTTGGAAAGTACAATTCAGCAATAGACGGTCCCTGCCCGCAACGGGCTTACGGTCTAGAGGCACAGTGGCTCAGTGGAAAGAGCCCGGGCTTGGGAATCAGAGGTTCAAATCCCGGCTCCGCCACTTGTCAGCCGTGTGACTTTGGGCAAGTCACGTCACTTCTCTGGGCCTCAGTTACCCCATCTGGAAAACGGGGATGAAGACCGAGAGCCCCACGTGGGGCCACTTGCTCACCCCGTATCCTCCCCAGGGCTCAGAACAGTGCCCTGGCCGTAGTAACCGCTTAAGAAATGCCAGCATCATTATTATTATTATTAGAAGCCGAGTGAGGGAATGGAGGTTGGGCAGGGGACCTGTCCTCGCGGGGGGCTGACGATCTCAATCCCTCATTTTTCAGGTGAGGGAACCGAGGCCCGGGGAGGCCGTGGGAGGGGGCCGGGCCCGGGGGAGGCCTCGTCGTCCCCTCCGGAGACCCCGGTCGTTTGTCGGGTGCTTCTGTGAGGCGAGGGCCGGGCAGGCCGGTCCCGGGGACCCCCGCAACGACCGAACGGGCCGCGAGGATGCGGAAGGCCCTCGCAGGCCGGTCCTGAACCCGGGCCCGGCCTCCACACGAGGCTGTGGGTGGGCGGGCGGACGGACGCACGCCCCGGGGCCCGCAGCAGGGGCGGGGCCGGGCGGGGCCGCCCCGGGCCTCCGCCCCCTCCGCCTCCTCCGCCCCCTCAGCCGACCAAGCCGCCGCCGCCGCCGCCCAGGGAGAGGAGTCGGAGCGGGCAGCCGGAGCCCAGCCCGGCCGGGACCCACCCGCCGCCATCGCCATGGGGAACCGCGTGTCCCGGGAGGATTTCGAGTGGGTCTACACGGACCAGCCGCACGCAGACCGCCGGCGGGAGATCCTGAGTGAGTCCGCCGCCCCGCCCCGCCCCGCTCCGGCCAGGCCCGGCCAAGCCCGGCCCGTTACCGGCTGATCTTATCTCATGTCGTGCGCGGGGCTCGCCGCCCGCCGGGGTTCCGGGCCCGAGGGAAGGGCCGCCAAGAGGCGGGGAGGAGAAGCCGGCCCCCGGCCCCCGGCCCCCGGCCCCCGGCCCTCGGCCCCCGGCCCCCGGCCCTCGGCCCCCGGCCCCCGGCCCCCGGCCCTCGGCCCCCGGCCCCCGGCCCCCGGCCCCCGGCCCCCGGTCCCGCCCGGCGCGGCCCGTTACTCTGCCCCGCTCGCCCCCCTTCCTCTCCCCGCGCCGCTTCCTGTCGCCATGTCGCCGCCGGTGGCGAGCAGCCCCCGCCCAGCCCCGCTCGGCGCTGTGGCCTCCCCTGCCTCTCTCCCAAACCCTCCAGTGCCCTTCACTCCCCGGCCCCGGGGTGGAAGCGGGGGGCACACCCGCCCCAGGCCCCGGCCCCCCTCACCCACCTCCTGCCCCCGCCCAGCAACGCCCTCCCTCCTCACATCCCACAAACTAACTCCCCCTCTTCAAGGGCCTTCTGAGAGCTCACCTCCTCCAGGAGGCCTTTCCGGACTGAGCCCTCCCTTCCCCTCTTCAAAACCCTACTCAGAGCTCACCTCCTTCCAGTGGCCTTCCCAGATTGAGCCCTCCCTTCCCCTCTTCAAAGCCCTACTGAGAGCTCACCTCCTCTAGGACGCCTTCCTAGTCTGAGCCCTCCCTTCACCTGGTCAAAGCCCTACTGAGAGCTCACCTCCTCCGGGAGGCCTTCCCGGTCTGAGTCCTCACTTCCCCTCCGCTCCTCTTCCCCTCCCCATTCCCCCTTCTCCTTCCCTCTGCTCTACCTCCTTCCCCTCCCCACACCACTTGTGTATATTTGTACAGATTTATTACCCTGTTAATGGTGTGCATACATCTATAATTCTGTTTATTTTGATGCTATTGGTGCCCGTCTACTTGTCTTGTTGTCAGTCTCCCCCTTCTACACTGTGAGCCCGTTGTTGGGTAGGGATTGTCTCTGTTGCCGAATTGGCCTTTCCAAGCGCTTAGTACAGTGCTCTGCACACAGTAAGTGCTCAATAAATGCGAATGAATGAACGAATGAGGCGGCGGGGCCAGGCCCAAGCCCGCCACCAGCCCCACCTCGGCTCCGGCCCCCGTTCAAGAAATGGGAGAGTATCGGGCTTCTTCCACCGCCCTCCCCCGCGGGCCTCCGGCCTCCTCAACCCCTTTTTGAATTTCAGCCACCCCGCGAGCCCCTCAGGGGGTAGGTCAGAGTGGTGACCCCCGACAGCTTTTGCATCAGCCTCCTCGCTGACCTCCCACCCGCCTGTCGCTTCCCACTCCGGCCCATACTTCACTCTGCTGCGCGGATCGTTTTTATACCATAACGTTCTGGACACATCACCCCGCACCTCAGAAAACCCCACTGGTTGCCCGTCCACCCCCGGTCAGACAAAAACTCCCCTCCCTTGGCTTTAAGGGTCTGCATCACCTCGCCCCCTCCCACCTCACTTGGCTTCTGTCCTTCTACTGCCCAGCCTGCACGCTCGGCTCCAGCTGACCTTCTCCCTGGGCCTCCATAATAATGTTGGTATTTGTTAAGCGCTTACTATGTGCAGAGCACTGTTCTAAGCGCTGGGGTAAACACAGGGGAATCAGGTTGTCCCACGTGGGGCTCACAGTCTTAATCCCCATTTTACAGATGAGGGAACTGAGGCACAGAGAAGTTAAGTGACTTGCCCACAGTCACACAGCTGACAAATGGCAGAGCTGGGATTCAAACTCATGAGCCCTGACTCCAAAGCCCGTGCTCTTTCCACTGCGCCACGCTGCTTCTCTCAGCTGGCCTGCCTCTCCATCGACCACCCTCCCTCCTCAAATCCGCCAAACAATCCCCCCCTTCGAAGCCTCACTGAAGGCACATCTCCTCCAAGAGGTCTTCCCAGACTAAGACCCACTTTTCTGCATTGCCCTGACTTGCTCCCTTTGCTCTTTGCCCGTCCCCAGCCCCTAAACACTGATTTACAGATCTGTAACTTCGTTTATCCCTTTACTTTTCTCCCTTCCCAGCCCCAAAGCACTTATGTACATATCTGTCATTTTATTCATATGTACTGATGTCTGTGTGAGCTCAATGTGGGTAGGGAATGTCATGGTTTACTGTTATATTGTACTTTCCCAAGCCCTTAGTACAGTGCTCTGCACACAGTAAGCACTCAATAAATGATTGAATTAACGAATGAGCGCGTCTGTGCGCAGGACACTGTACTAAGCACTTAGGAGAGTACAATACAAACAGAGTTGGTAGACACGTTCCCTGCCCACAAGGGGCTTGCTCTCAAATGTATTAGACAATAAAATAAATTCAGGGCAGATGATGGGGAGAGAGTACCCAAGTTCTTAAGGCGTGGGGCTAAGTGCAAACAGGGTGAGAGGAAGAGATCTGAATTTGGTGCAATTCCCACACTTGTGAACAATTTTTGTGCTGGTTTGAAATTTTCCGTGTTTATCACCTCTGCTCACTAGGTGCTGGAACCTAATTGCTATGCCAAAAGTGAAATGTTCATCCGTACATATATGAACCTGAGCTGCTTTTTCACACAAGTGTTGAGCAAAACTCATGTTATTGTGCTGGGAGAAAAATTTCATTTTCTTGCAACCTTTGTTTTTTAGTACCACCTTTTAAGTAGAGCCAAATGTGAACTTTGACCTCTTGACTGCTGAAAAGGATTGGATATGAAATCCATATCCAAACCAATACCATTTAGTGCGTGATTAGTGATTTACGTGAAATGTTTTGTGGTTGGTGAAAATTTGGCGGGTTTGTAAGCTGAAGGCTTGATGAACTAGATTATGGTTTAACCCAGTTTTTGGTAGTAGCTAAGACCATTTTTTCCTTCCAGCGTTGAGGAAGTAATGCCGAGTTTAATGGTGGAAGAGTGTCACCCCCTTAATTGGGATTGTTTGCTGGAACAGTATTATTATCTAGGAGGGGGGCATAAGGTTAATGAATAAAATCCTCATTGGTTCCACACTAAATCAATTTGCTCTGGGCAAATCGTTTGAATTGCTTTCCTGTAGAACCAAAATGTCTTGGTCCTACAGCCTCACAAAAAGTGTTTGACTAAGGAAGATTTGACATGGATAATGGGCAGGAAGACGATGAATTAATTTGGCTGGTTCTTAAACCCATTTCTGGAAAACTCTGGTTGAAATAACCTTCTAGGATTTTCTGGCCTTCCCCCAAAATACCTGTAAAATGTCAACTGTGAGCATTATCTTTGTACAGCGCGTGCTGTTCCACCATTGCTCCTTACATACCATTACTCCCAGGTTCTATTTGTATCATTTCTTGGTTTAGTTCTGGCCTAAGGTACTTAACTCTGTCCATTTTGCACTGTTTTTGAGTACATCTACACTCCAGAGTTTATCTCGGGGTTAGAAGGAAAGGGGATGGGGCTGGCCACTATACCTCCTGGCTTGCCCATTACCACCCTGAATAACTCTGTCCCATCAAACTACCTTCATGTTTTGGCAAATGGTTTGCATTTGTCAAACCTGCCAACTGTACCCTGAGCCCAAGGGTTGCCTAGGAGAAAAGGGAGCATTGCATTAGTTTTCCATGCAGTATTTCATTTGTTGCTGCAGGTGGAGACGTGCACAGAACAGATGGATTACATGCTGCCTTATAATTCTCTGTAGAGAACTGAATAGAGTAATGGGGTCTGTGAAGAGGAAGAGGCAGCAGTGAAAGGGTGTCTGAGACAAATGAGTCACCCATTTCAGTGCTGCCTCTTGTTGGAAGAAGAAGAGTGGGAACACTAATTGTACCCTAATACACTAGTTTCATTTTTCTAATGCATCTTTCACAAAATGCACATTTTACTCCAGTGTATTTTCATTCAGAAATACAAAGGTGTTTTTGTAAGCAGTTTATCTGGAAAGCTGAGTGTTGTAGGCGTAACACAACGGACAAGACTCAGACCCCATTTCTTTTCAAGTAAGAGTGCCTACTGAGTGGCTATAATTTATAGTTACATTATTACAATCAGCCAGGTCGAAGCCAAATTTTCAACATTACATATGTAATTTGTTAAAAAAAAAACCTGAATGACTGTCACAGTATCGTTTACAATAGATTGAGGCAGCATTCACTTTTTTCTCCCGTGGTTTTGCCCAATTTAATAGAGAAACACCATAAAGATGATGCAATCACTCACTGCTGGTTCTGGATGCTGGGAGGCCGAACTTATGGTACAGACAGAGCCTCTACTATTAAAAAAGGGTTGTGAGTGACAGGCCTAGATCTGTAGAAGGGAAGCCGCCCCCTCTTCCTGGCTTCCAATGCCATTTTGGATTATCAGACTGTGCCAAGCAAGGTTGTCCCCATGTCCTTCAAGAACTGGTGGATTTGGGTCAAAATCTGACTTGGGCATTCCGTGAGCTTTTCCGAAAGACCCTCGGACAGTTTACCGAGGTTTTGTACTTTTTCCCTGCTCTAACTTTCATTTTCTTTTTCTTGCAGCAAAGTATCCAGAAATCAAAGCCCTGATGAAACCAGATTACAACTTGATTTGGATTGTTGTTTTGATGGTTTTCACCCAGTTAGTTGCATTTTACTTGGTAAAAGACTTGGACTGGAAATGGGTTCTGTTTTGGGCCTATGCCTTTGGCAGCTGCATTAGTCATTCAATGACTCTGGCTATTCATGAAATCTCTCACAATAGTGCCTTTGGCAATTGCAAGGCCATGTGGAACCGCTGGTTTGGAATATTTGCTAATCTCCCCATTGGCATTCCCTACTCTGTGTCCTTCAAGAGGTATCACATGGATCATCACCGGTATCTAGGAGGCGATGGCATTGACGTGGACATCCCCACTGACTTTGAGGGCTGGTTTTTCTGCACCCGATTTAGAAAGTTCATATGGGTTGTCCTGCAGCCCCTCTTCTATGCCTTTCGGCCCCTCTGCATCAACCCTAAGCCAATTTCTCATCTGGAAATTATCAACTTGTTGGCTCAGTTGAGTTTTGACATTATGATTTACAATATTTGGGGAGTTAAATCGGTTGTCTATATGCTGGCAGGGTCAGTCCTTGGCCTGGGCCTGCACCCGATTTCAGGGCATTTCATAGCTGAACATTATATGTTTTTAAAGGGGCATGAGACTTACTCCTATTATGGAGCTCTAAATTTACTTACCTTCAACGTGGGATACCACAATGAGCACCATGACTTCCCCAATATTCCTGGCAAGAACCTTCCGCTGGTAAGTATTTTTCCAGTTCTAAAAATTGATTGAATTCCCCCCGGTTAAACTGATGAAAGTGGGCTTGGCTTACTTGTCTCTTTACAGCTGCAGTATTTTACAAGAAGAATGATCAGAGTAATTTAAAAAAAAATCTGCAAAATCAGGGGCACGGTAAGAGCTACCAGCGGGTGGGCAAAATGGCAGCTAAGTGCATTTGTCAGGTCCTCGGTTCCCAAGAACTATCTAACTGGTCTCACTTTCAAATGGAAAAGTTTGAGACCCTTTCAAAGGCTTGCTAACTCCACACCTCCTAATAATAATAATTATACATGTGAAGCACTTAGTATGTGTTGAGCACTGAGGCAGATACAACATAGATTAAAAACAGCCCCTTTCCCACAATCTAAGGGGGAGGGAGAATAGGTATTTAATAATAATAATGTTGGCATTTGTTAAGCGCTTACTATGTGCAGAGCACTGTTCTATGCGCTGGGGTAGATTCAGGGTAATCAGGTTGTCCCACATGAGGCTCACAGTTAATCCCCATTTTACAGATGAGGTAACTGAGGCACAGAGAAGTTAAGTGACTTGCCCACAGTCACACAGCTGACAAGTGGCAGAGCTGGGATTCGAACCCATGATCTCTGATTCCAAAACCTGGGCTTTTTCCACTGAGCCCCAATTTACAGATGAGGAAGCTGAGGCTAAGGTCCTCTCTCTAAACTAAATTCTAAACTCTCCCCATCTTCAAAGCCCTCCTAAAAGAGGCCATTCCTGACAAACCACATTTCCCCCTCTATTTACCCTTCTTTCTGCATTGCCTAGGCACCTGAGTTTGTACCTCTTGAGCACTTTGATTCTCTCCACACTTCAGCCCCACAACACTTACACACTTTATTTTAATGTCTATCTTCCCTACTAGACTGCAAACCTCTTGGGCAGGAATCAAGTGATACTGTCATACACTCCCAAGCACTAAATAAATACCACTGATTGACTCTATGTGGGAGGGTCCAGCCTTCCCTACCATTCCCATTTCCTCCTTTACAGGACAGGCTCCGTCCAATGTTGTGTTTTTTTTAAAAATGGTATTTGTTAAGCACTTGTTATGTGCTAGGCACTCTACTAAGCACTGAGGTAGATACAAGGTAATCAGGTTGGACACAGTCCATGCCCCACAAGGGGCTCATAATCTTTCTCCATTGGTTTTCCTCCCCGATTCTCCAACATAGTAAGGCACATAGTGGTTTTTGATATTCCATTGGCAAAAGAACTTTCATAATACGTTTTAGAAAATTATTTTTGACATGAAATCTAATGAACTACATTGATTTCTTAGGGATCTGTTATTGTAGTTTTGGGGGTACCCCTTTAAATAGTTTTATGGCTTAATATTTAAAACTGCTCTTTAAATCAGGCCATTTAAATATAATTGAACTCCAATTTAGAGCCCTTCTCAGTCAGTTTAACCACACTGAAAGCCAGAATAGTGGTGAGTGGTTGCCATTTCTTTTTCTTTCCCTGACTGGAAGTGAATCCTTTTTTTTTTTTCTTCAAGTTTACAGTGCTGCTGTAAAGCCTGAGTTATCTTGATAGCTATTGAATCACCAGTCAACTCCTTTTCATTGGTAATTTCCTTATTATAAAGATAGCACAAAGATCAACTTTATTGCTTTGGCAGACAGGGATAGAAGCTGTATCTCTTTATGTCCTCCTTTGCCCTTACCCTACATTCCTCATAAAAACAGCACATTTCCTAGAAATGATTTAATCTTCCTCTTCCTGCCTTTTAGATAACTATAAGTGAATCTCTTCTGCTACTGTTGTTTGATATTAAGCAGTTAAATTTTAGTTCTTTGTTCTTTCTCTGACTAATCTGGGGGTTAGATAAATACTCTACCAGCTAAAGAAAGCTAAAAGGCAGATAAATTAGCTGGGTTTGTCACTATTTTGTCATATTAATAATGCCCCTCTCCTCCAGTAGAGACAGAAACCCCAAACTAGTCATTCCCAGGTCAAAGCCCATGGCCCCGATGACCAAAGGGAAGGTCAGTTGGATTGGCAGGCACACTGTGACCGAACTCCTTAGCTTCATGTTTTATATCCCTAAAGGGCACTGATTTTACTCTTCTAATGAGATTGGAATTCAAAAGCTTTCTGTTTTTTTTTTTATGTCTTAGTGATAGCTGAGGCTTTACTCGTGGGATGAAGTTATTGAAACAGCGTGCTTAACTAGCATGTTTGCTTTGCCGCTTAATGGAGTTTGCTTGGCATTACAACTGAAGGACAGAGAATGTTTCCACTAATTCTGTTGTACTGTACTCCCCCACGCACTTAGTACAGTGCTCTGCACATAGTAAGCACCCAGTAAATACCACTGATTGATTTCAAGTCTCAGGCTTTGTTTCCTGGCATTTCAGTATCTCAAGGGTCTGATTTGAAACTTGTTACTGAGATGTTACTGGGTCAAATCATTTGGGGTAAAATTTGCTTTACATTTATCCAGACAGATTTCACTTTTAAAAACTAATCATTTTTGGTTCCTTAGAAAGTTAAAGTGCTCATGCTACCTCTCCGTGGTTTATATAAATTAAAATCAAAATGCTCCCACTGTTTCAAGTATTTCATTGAAATCTAGGTTGGTGTCAATCAAAAATTTTCAAGTAAAAATAGATTTTATTTAGGTGTTAACATTTGTGTGGAGTGTTTAGTTTTGAGTGTTCTAGATTGGGTCTATTTCTTAAACATCTGGTTTTGCCAGAGGGCACTGGATCCTTTTGGGTCTTGAGGGGAAAAAAATAAGTGTCTTACTGGCTTTGACATCTGATATCCTTGCTAATTAAGAGAGCTAGGGTCACTCTTGGTACATTGATAATTATTACCCAAAAAAGAAAAGAAACCTCCCCTTTTCAACAAAAACTTTCTGGGGTTTTGTTTAAAGATTTGATCCTTTTGAGCCATCTGGAAACCAAAACTTTGGAGAATTGTTTTTGTGGTTGCCTTCATTGACACTTTGGGTGGGGCTGAATGTCCTCCAGTGTAGTGCCCAGGGGCTATGCATTATTAATGTGCACATAACAGGAAGTATCTCAACCACAGCAGCAGAGAAGATCTGTAGTAATTATTTAGGGTGAATGTATTGTTTTCCCCTTTTCATTGCATCATCTTATTACACTCCTTACTTGTTCTCTGCTGAACAAGTATAAATATAAATTTGTCAAGACTGTTGAAGAAGGAGAGAAAACCTTGCAGGGATAATCATCAACTATCTCCTTCCTTTGGTTCTAGCAGCAGCCACAATACTTACAAAACTTGTTCCTACTCAACCCCAGGATCTCCTCCTGTGAGCAACCTAGTGTTGGTTTTAGAAGGTGCTACAGTTTCTTCACCTTCTACTCCCATTCCTCTCCCTCATGCCCTTCCCCCCCAACTCCATTGCTACTACTGTATATTGTTTGATTGGATGGCCAAATTTCAGAATTCATCAATCTATAACACCTTGAGAAAAGGGTTAATCTATAGAAGTCAAAGAGGAGGGAAGAATAGTAGATGTCATCTTGCAAATTGCTTTTATAATTCCCAAAAATATTCTTGGGGGGTTTTTGTTGGGTTTTTTTTTTTTGCCTCCTGGTGAAACTTACTGAAAACAACCAGTCATTAGACCTCGTTCTCCTGGCCTTGTACAGTGTTAAGCTTAAAAATAAAGTGCAAGAATACTAAGTGGTTTGCTTTTTTTTGGTCTCTTTTTAGGTGAGGAAAATAGCAGCAGAATACTATGACGGCCTGCCCCAGTACAACTCCTGGGTTAAAGTGCTTTATGATTTTGTGATGGATGATTCAATTAGTCCCTACTCTCGCATGAAGAGACACCTAAAGGGGGAGGTGAAACAGGAGTAACACTTCCACCGGCTTCAGGAACTCTTCAAACAGTAACAGGCTCAAAGGTTTCATCCTCAAAGAGTATGTTTATACTTTGATTTATTAAACTTCAGCCCAATGTTTTTGGACCAGTACTTCTGTACAGTCATCAGGTAAGGTTCTTGGTGACCATTTCCACAAGGAAACATGCAGTAACTATTTAACATAGTTTGCAGAGTGGGTTTCTCTTCTGTGACCTGAGTAAAATGAGACATGTTCTACATGTTCTCACTCATATTACATATGTATAAGGTCCCCTGAAACCCTTTCCCCAGTGTCTTGTCTTTTTGTAAGCCTATTGTGAACAGTTTTGAGAGATATGTCTCCAGTCCTTTACTGCCATTGTCACTGAGTCTCTGTGCATTATCCCAGCTGATTTCAGACAAAACCATCACTTTAGTTATTGATTAAGATGTTCGTAAAGTTTTGTTACCTTTAAAAAACACTGCTAATAAACTGAGCTATTAATTGCAAGGTTGTTTATATTTTCATTTGTTAGTTAAGGGTTAAAAGGCCACCTGCAGTTCCATTTTATAAAACAAATGCAGAATTGATGAATTTTCAGGGGACAGGTCCCCACAAGGCAAGAAATGGAAGAGGACGTGTGGGAGGGGTTTTGAACATTAGAATGAGGATCAGCCTCCCCCAGGGGGTGTTTGCCCCAAAGGGAGGGGAAAGTGTGAGGGCTAGAATCCAACCCAGAAAGGGGGGTGACTCCTATACACTTGTGAGGTATCTTTTAGCAGCAGTAGACCCAGTGGCCAGAGAGTGAGGGTCCCATAACCAGAGTCAGGTCACCTGCTGACACCTCCAAAAGGACTAGCCTTGAACATTTCCCCTGTCTTAATTTAATATCTGTGTCATCCTCTAAATTATAAGATCCTTGTGGGCAGGGGTTGTGTCTGCTGGCTCTGTTGTACTGTTCCAACTGCTTAGTACATTGCTCTGCAGACAGTAAAGGCCCAACAAATGCCATTGATTAATTGACTTGGCCCTAAGGCCACCTTCTGCCATCTGCACCACATCATCCCAGGCAACTCCTGAAAGGAAATGGGCACTCCAGGACCCCAACCAAAGCAAGAAGAGCCAAGAAGGGGCAGAAGGAGGATTCATGTCTGCTAACAATTGTACTCTCCCTAGTGCTTCCTAAAGAGAAGCAGCGTGGCTCAGTGGAAAGAGCCCGGGCTTGGGAGTCAGAGGTCATGAGTTTGAATCCCAGCTCTGACACTTGTCAGCTGTGTGACTGTGGGCAAGTCACTTAACTTCTCTGTGCCTCAGTTACCTCATCTGTAAAATGGGGATTAACAGTGAGCCTCACATGGGACAACCCGATTACCCTGTATCTACCCCAGTGCTTAGAACAGTGCTCGGCACATAGCGCTTAACAAATACCAACATTATTATTAAAGTGCTCTGAGTTAAAATGAAGTTTACAGTTACTCACATTATATGACTGTTGTGTTCTCCCCTCCTTTAGCAGCTCCCATTTAAATTACTTTATGGATTATCTGGATCCTCAAAAGGGCTCAATCCTGGGTGGTCTGGTCTGGTTGTAAAAAGTTTCTCCTGGAATTGGTTTCTGTGGCCATGCATTTCTTGAGAAGCTGGTCAAATAAGAATGTTGGCCAATGTCTCTCTGAATTCACACCCCATGGCAGTAACTTCCGCCTTTGCTGGCTGAGCAAATAGCTAGCTGCTCCTTCAAGGGGCACATCCAAAAGGAACACAAATAAACAAATAAACACAAGTAAAAATATAATGCTCAGACTGGCTTATACATAACTGCATAAGTGGCACTCAAGGAATAGAATAGATGCTTTGTGGGAATTTAACCTCTCTTCCTGCTCTATTTCCAGTGGTTTGATTTAGGTGCTAATATGTATTGGTAAGCAAGTTGTGAATCATTTCCAGAATCTCCCATTTGGGGCTGTAAAAGTGTCCGGGGAGGGGGAGAGGAAGGGGGAATGTCCCCAACAGATCTGATCCCAAATTTGGCATATTCCAAATCACCTGGTAGAAGATCATGTATTAGGGGAATAAAGATTGGGACTCAAATCCCCTTCCTATTTATGGCCGCAACTGGTTCCTTCCCTCCCCATCATTAATCACCAATTTCTGTCTAAATTCTGTTGAGATCTTAAGATCGAGAAAAATATTTTTCTCAGTTGTCTAGACCAGCATGATTTTAGGGGCAATAATGTGTGCCCCTTCTGTTCTGAATAAAAGTGGCTCCACTTTATCTTTTTCTTTGGACGTTGCTTCTGAATTGGGATTGACATTGGTAGAAAATTGGCACTGACAGTCATTTTGAGAAATCTGTGGAACCTTTCAATGCTGGGTTACTACTTCAGTGGTTGTCACCTCTCTTTCTCCTTGTCTCGTGGCCTGAAGGTGGTGGCTGAGTGCTAACCTGATATGTTGATCTCAGTGCTTAGAACTGTGCTTGGCACAGAGTAAGCACTTAACAATCACCATCATTATTATTACAGTTGGACATTAGTTTCAGTTCCTTACCTGCCAATGATCTGCCAAAATTGGAATTGAGGAGTAGCAACCCACACTGGTTACCTGTCTGCATTTTTTATCTGCTTTAGGGTTTTTTCTGGGAAAGCAGTTCTGCATGGAAAAGCTCCAAGATAGAACTTTAATTTGAGAAAAGTGTGGAAAGCTGTCCCCCTCCCCACCCCTTCTTTTCTTGGCCTCTCTTCTGTCAAAGTCTCTAGGGGCAGCTCCTGGAAAGAGAACACCATGGTCCAGTGGAAAGAGCAGAGAACACAAGCCTGGGAGTCAGAGGATCTGGGTTCTAATTCCAACTACTCTAATCACTGTGAACTTGGTCAAGTCACTTGACTTCTGTGCCTTCAGTTACCTCAGCTGTAAAATGGGGATTAAATCCTACTCTTTCCTACTGAGACTGGGCTACATATGGGACAGGGATTGTGTCCAACCTGATTATCTTGTATCTACCCCAGCAGTTAGTAGAGTGTTTGGTGCATTGTAAGCACTTAACAAGCTCTGTTTTTTGGGTTTTTTTAAAAAGGAACTTTTTCAGCCCCTTCCATTCTGACTGTGAAATTGGTATAAAGGCAACTTATCCAGCCTGAGCTTCCAGATGTCAGTAGGAGAGTGTACCTCACTCAGGTTTTGGCAGTCAGGAGCCCTGTTGTTTAAGAGGCACCTGCCTGGAAAAGGCCCCTGGGGGGTTGCAGTTTGTCTGCAAAGTCAAACACAAACCTATTCATAAATAAAGCCAGCAGCTCCTTTCAACTCTGGAGAAAACCCTCCCCCAAGATCCAGAGGGGAATGTTTGCTCTGGCCAGAGTCCAAGTGCCCTACCTGTTAATTGCCCTAAAATGGGTTCATCTCTTCTTGATAGCTTTGCAAAGAGCTCTCTTTCTTCTGTCACTATAAATTCCAAAATAATTCTCCTTAGCAGGCCGCCTTTGTAGATTCCATCCCTCTTTATGAATGGCAAACACCAGCTTGCAAGTCTCTGCCACCTTTATAAGAGAGTTCACCAGTTTTTCTGCTGGTTCATGACCTTACTGGCTTCCAGAGATGCAGGCTTGTTTTAATTTGCTGACTGTGACTGCTGCAGTGGGCTATTCTGTTCTTTCCCCAAAGGGTTGTGGAGAGTGAGCAATGTGTCTTTCTGAACGTAGGTCTATAGCTCCCCACTCCTCCTTTGGCTTCCTGCACATCCATATCACCCAATGAATCGTATATATTGAGTGCTTACTTTGTGCACAGCACTGTACTAAACACATGGGAGAGTGCAAGACAACAGATTTAGCAGGTATTTCCTGCCCAAAATGAGCCAAGCTAAACTACTGTTTAAATACTGAGCTTTCTGCCCAGCAGATACTACCAGGTGAAATGTTATCCCAGATCCAGGCTGGGTGTCACTTATGAACTCCAGCTGTGGCTCTGTTAGAGCTAGGTGAGCAAGTCAGGCCAGGCCTATTGGTAACAATGGAATCCCCCTTTCTGGGTTTCTGGACCTGTTCCACTTTAGCTAACTCCTTCCCTGGGTCAGCTCCCTGCCTCAAATGGCAGTTTAGACTTGCTCTTTGGTTTCAGGAGCCCTGCCCTCCTCCTAAGAAGTATGTGGGAACCAACTTCTGTCATTTGCCAACCATTTTAATGAGTTTCTAAAGGACCAGGGAATGTACCAGGCGTGGGGAAGCTGCACCCTGCCGAGTTGGGTGTTGGCCTGCGCTTTCCCCTCACTCTCTCCTGTGCTCTGAGATTTCTGGGCAGAGGTGGAGACGAGGGCTAAGGTCAAAAATAGTGGATGGACATGAAGAGACAAAAAAAACCCGTGAGGTGACTTCCCTAAGGTTAGCAATGGTAAAAATAAGTTTGAGAGTTGAGTAGACTAGATTGTCTTTGTGGGCATGTGTGCACACATATATCAAGGACCCCACAGACCAACATAAATGTGGCACCCCCTAGTTCAGTCATCTGAGAATGGCCCTTAGGATAAGCCTAGTGGTAGACATTTATTGGTCTAGAGCACATCAAAAGAAGTTTGTCATGAGGCATGACAAATAATTACAGCACTAAGGTTTTTGGTTTTGATCACCATTTTAAATGTTAGGGCACATTTGAGATTATTGGATCAGACATAAGTCCAGCCCCACATGGGGCTCACAGTCAAAGAACTAGGGAGAGCAACTATCATGTAGCTCCAGGAACAGGCACAGAGCAGTTAAGTGACTTCCCCAGCATGACACAGTAGAGAGACAGAACAGGAATTAGAAACTGGGTCTCTTGGTTTGCAGGCCCAGGCTTTTTCTACTGGGCCACACTGTCTACTGCAAACCAGACCAAATTTTAATATAGTCCTGATGCTCTTCAACACTTCCGCAGAGCCCGGTGAAGGAATCTTAAAGACAAGATCTCCCATGTACTTTGCCCCCATTTATAAAAGCATTGATTAAAGCACCTGACATTTTTGGGGAATGATTTTAAATGTCAAGCTGCACCCAAACATCACCTTGTCCTGCTCCAATTTTATAGGGCAAGCTAAACTTAGAGTCACATCGTAAAATCTTCCTGTAGGACTTTCTCCTGGTTGGTGGAACCATACACTCTGGGCAGAGCTTTTCTGACAAAAGGCACCATATCCTGCATCCCTAATGGATGCAGTCTTTTCCCCACAGAGACATTTTGCTCTCAATTTGTTTATCTCCAAATCCCTACATAAACATGAGGAAAGGTAAGAACCAGATGGAGCAAGTTTTAATTACAGTGGGGCAATTTACTGAGGAGCAAGCTAGTCAGGTTTGAGGTTGGGGTGGAGGGAGGGAATCGAGGCAATTCTACGTGGGGCAGGGAAGGTAGGCAACAGAGGATGCTTAATTCTATTAAAGTATTACTTACAAATAGGATAGTGTAGACCAGATGCACAATAGGAAATACACTTGTGAAGGGCTGCTCATCTGCTCAAAAATGGGAAGATACAGCAGGATTAGAAGGAGACCATACTCTCCTTGTCTGTTAGATTAAAGCTTTGCCTGAAGACTCCTGCTGAATGGAAACTTTGGAATCTTAAAACACCCAGAAACACTATGGCTAAGTAAGGAGGAAAACTGCAAGGAAAAATGAATGAGATAATTTGCAAAGTAAAGTAAATTAGGGTTGCTCCATAAAGTAGAATGAATTATTGCTACTTGGTAACCTCAGATTACCTGTAAAGGCCTTAGAGAAAGGCTAACTTCCATAGGGAAACTGAGAAACAATGGGAGGCAGGGTACTTACTCCCTCCCAAAGAGTAACCTGCTTTCCCAACCTCAGGAAGTTTATGGGAACTGTAATGTATATACGTTGGCTATCATCTTGACATTCCCGACTAGTAAAGTTGAACATTCACCCATTTGGAATCTTGGACTCTGCCAGAATATGCCTGCTTTGCTGTTTCCACCTGTTGCTTCAGCTCAGGCATTTATCAGTAGTAGTCATAAGCCACATTTCCAGAACAGCCATGGCTTCTGAAGTAGCCACAGATGTGCACTGCAGTAAACATGTTCCTCCCCCAGAGACTCGGCGAACTGTGGCATAGTGGATAGAGCACCAGCCTGGAAATCAGAAGGATCTAGGTTATAATCCTGGCTCAGCCACTTGTCTGTTGTGTGACCCTGGGCAAATCACTTCACTTCTCTGTGCCTCAGCTACCGCATCGGTAAAATGGGGATTAAGACTGTGAGCCCCATGTGGGACAGGGACTCTGTCCAACCGGATCTGCTTGTACCCACCCCAGTGCTTAGTACAGTGCCTGGAAGAAAGTAAGTGCTCCCCTGTGGATCCGGGGAGGTCTGCATTTTAGGGGAAGGGGCATATGGCTTTGACCTTCACCCCTGGCCTCCACAATCGGTTCAACCTTGCAACCCACCTTGCGTCGGGTTGGTTTGTTAATGCCCCCCTTTGTCCCTTCCCTTACAGCACTCCTGTATGACAACTAAACCACCTCCTGATATGGTCTGTTCTCAGCCAGCAGGCAGGCAAGCCTGATGGCTGGGAGCTGGTCTCCTAAACTCAGACAGGTACCTATTTTGAAAGGGATGAGGCCATCTCAGCTGACTGAGACGGTACCGGTTCCAGGAACACTCTTTCCTAGTCAGGAAGGCTCCTGTTTCATCCTTTCATGTGAAGTGTTTACACTTCAAGGCTCTGCAATCCACAGGACTGGGTTCTAGTCCTCCCTCTGCCCCTGGGTTTCTGGGTGCCCTGGCCCATCACTCCACTGTTCTAGGACCCCGCTTCATCTATTAAATCGAGAGAATAGAGTGGCATACTCAGTGGCAGTGAGGGTGAGACCGCTATTCATTCATTCATTCAATCATATTTATTGAGCACTTACTGTGTGCAGATCATTAGAAGAAAGATGTTGCAGAACAGGTGAACCTCCGTCTAGGAACGAAGACTTCAGGAACAGTAACGTACCTGAAGAAATTGATTTGAGTGCTAGCGGTTTGCACAGTGACCCTCAGGCTTGTCGCTGCCAGTTGTGCTTGGAAAGCAAATGAAGATTGGCAGGAGGGAGGAAAACATATTTAGAAACTTGGGTTGTGAAAATTGAAAGGGTATAGGGAATGTCAGTAACGTACAGTATTGCAACTTTACAAGACATCCTCAAACACATTCTTCAAGAGAGGGCGTGACTTCATCTTGCTAAGAAATACTAACTCCAGCTTGTTAACTCAAAAGTCATTACCAAGTTGTAGAGTTGAGCTGTTTGCTCTCTCCTGTGAGGTAGATGAGTGAAGGATTTCCAAAGCTTGCCTGAGCACATCTCCAAATTTATTTGGATGGATAAATGGCCTGGGAAGGGAATAAACCATGATCCCCCACCCAAAATCTGAGACAGGGAGGGGATGCAAGTGAAGGTTGGCAACTATTACTCACACTTATTCGGAGAAATAAATCCTTAAAGTGTGGACGGTAAGAGCCGTATGCAAACTCAAACTGAAGCTTGGGCTTATATGAACCAATCCTTCGTCAAGCATCCACCCAGATTATAACCCAGCCTGAAATACTCTTGGCCACCCCACTTCTCATTCTCCCACCTTTCAAGCAGCTCTTAAAACCCCATTTTCTCCAGGAAGCCTTCCCTAAAAAAATGGGAATGCTCAATTTCCCCAGGAGCGCAGCTCAACTCCCTTTTCACACCGCACTACTGAGCACACTTCCCCTTTCTTTGGGACATAATGGCCTTGTTTCTAAACTGGTGTAATGTTGGTTTTAGATTTTAAGCTCCACAGGGCAGGAGTTAAGCCTAATGAACCTTGTATGGTGCCTAATGCTGGGTGATTTACAAAATGATTATTTTTAAATTCTTTTGAGGATTTCAAGTCTGAACACCATGATTTTGGTCTATTTTACTTTACAGTCATTAGTCAAACTGTGCTTATTGGAAGGTTTCTGTGTCCCTAAGGGGAAGCCATGTTTTCCTTTTCTACATCCCTCTTGCTCCCAGGGCTTAATAATCTTTGGAAATTTCATTTTTAAAGACCAGCTAGATGTACTCTGGCTGTTTATTGTAAAGTAGTTCAGGCATTACCTGGATCCCCTTCTGGGAGGGAAGCTGATGAATCATCCTTACTAAAGGAGTAACTGGGCTGGAGATGGAAGACTTAAGACCCTGTTATTACAAATACAATTCAGTTGTGCAGTGGTCAAATTCCAGTTACTGCTAATAGCCACTTAGTCCCCCTGTCCAGCGACAAGGCTATTGTCCTATAAATTCAGAAGCTGGGAAACAGGTTGTAAGAAAGGAAATTTCCACATTTCCAAGGCATCATGGGTTACTCAATCAATCAGTGGTATTTATTTAGCTCTTATAATGCTCTGCACACAGTACCAAGTACTTGAAACAATCATGTTCAACCTGGGGCTCAAACCCATCACCCTGAGATCAGGAGTCTCATAACTTATGCCTGAGCTTGCTGGGCATTTGATAATCTTTGGAAAAGAAACTTTCCTAAAGGGAATATTTGCATTAAAAAATGTCTTGGCCCATTTCATTCTATTCACTACTCTACTGTACTCTCCCAACCTCACAGTACAGTGCTCTGCAGATAGTATATACATGTATATATCTGTAATTTATTTATATTAATGTCTGTCTCCCCCCGACCACAGACTGAGCTTGTTGGGGGCAGGGAATGTGCCTGTTAGTTGTTGTATTGTACTCTCCCAAGCGCTTACTACAGTACTCTGCACAAAGTGCTCAAGAGAAAAATTCATTCCCCCCAGATTTTCTCTTCTGGTTTGTTAAAGGTCCCTTAGGATTTGCTAGAGCAGAAAGGCAAGTTCACATGTCAAAAGAGTTATAAAGCTCCAGGTTCCAAATAAAACATTGCAGTTTAGGAGAAATCCTTTTTGGGAGCTTGCTTAGCTACAAGTCCTACCTAAAGGGCTATTCTAAGAGATAAGGTCATCTGGGGGAAAAGAAAAACAATGTCTTGGGCCACTTTGGCTGGAAAGATCACAGGAAGTGTTTCTGATTGCCATAGCCCAAGAAGGGGTTTCAATTACTCAGGAAGCTAGGTTTTCACTCCACTACCTCAGTAACATATTTAGAAATCCAAATGGTTCCAGTCTGTTGGGCATAGGGAGTGGTGACATCATTCCCTCCAGGCCAAATCTTCCCCCAAGTTAAACTGTGTTCTGACAAGTGCTGACCTGTTTCTTTACATGGACTGGGGTGGCTTCACCTCATAGCAAGATCACTAAAAGACTCTAATTTTGCTTTGAGAGGAAAGATGAGATAAAATTACCTTAAGTCTTGGGTAAACTTGACCTCTTATCATTTTTCTTTAGGGCAACTGTAGCAACAAACACACACCTATCTCACAAGGATAAAACAGGGAAGGATTCCACCAGACTAACGTGCTCCCAAGATTACCAAATTTAACTTCACTTCACCCCCCTTGGTTGTCTCTGGTCACCTGGGGTATTGTTATCTTTACTCCAAATTTTCCTTTGATTCTGTTTTTTTCATTGCTTTTTTAAGACAGTGGCAGGCAAGATGAAGGAACATTATGGAGCTGTGCTCCCTCCTCATACCAGCTGGAATATTTGTTCCAAGTGTTAATTGCTGATTTCACCTCTTCCTGGGTGGGGAGTCAAATGAATTGATGGCTATTATCAACTGCAATTATAAAGTTAACAATATTGATCTTATTAACACACAAAACCAACCCACTGTTTAATGTGACTCTTGTGTGCTTTCTAGAGGGAGAGAGGAGAGGAGCTTTAGTTCTCTTTGGGTTCTGCTCAAGCACAGTCAGGGAAAGAAACTTCGTACCAGCCAAGACCACGTTACCCGAAGAGCACCCACTCCTCGATTCTTCTCCTTCAAGCTCCCTCCTTTTGTTCTCCATATTCTGGGCATAGCTGACATGTTCTTATCATGCCCAGAACACACAAAACCTTTTCCAAGCTGTTTCCTAGCCAAGTCCAGCTGACCAGGTGCATATTATACCCACCCAGTAGGCTGGCAGGTCTCAGGGGTTGGGCAATTGAGCAGAGAGCTTCAGGGAGGCCCCAATGGGCCATCATTCCTCTGCCCTTCAGCTCTTTCACTCCCAGAAAAGTGTAGTCATCTTGCAGGTGAGACAGTCAATCCCAGAATGCCCACTGGCTCCTCTGAAGGGTTGCTAAGCTTGTATCCACCCCACAGCAACCCACCACCCCTACGTGACCTGTCGGTCCGCTTACACTTGACCATTTTAGAAGCCATGGCCTGGACTTCCTGAGGTACGCAGGTTACTCACTTCCAACGGATACTCTCACTCCATCGGGTACTACTAGAGGCCTGAAACAAAAACAAAATCTAAAAAACCTCAGAAGGGGTTGCTTTCAGTTCAGTTTTTACTTTTCTCAAAAGTGAAATGACAGCCTGCTTCTGGAGGAGGTTCTGTTTGGCTCCCAGAGGAAGCTTCGGCTGCAGTTGGTTCTCATCATTTGGTGTTAAAATGCTCCCCTGGGGGCCTGGGGCCGGGAAGAGGGAAAGGGTGTCCCCGGCCCAGCTGGTGCCGGGTGTCCCTGATGGAACAATATCACCGCTTTTCTTTGGAGATGGAACAATGTCACCGTTTTCCTTTGGAGATCACCTGGTCCTGGATATCACCGGCTCAGGGACTGCCGCAGGGATTCATACATCACTCGATCCTAGCAGTGTCGGGGAGGAAAACAGAAAACCAGTGAGAGTTAGTCTAAGTGAGGTTGCAACTGCTGGGGAAAGAATTTCCTCAGGCTTCTAGACCTTGAAGTAGTGTGGCCTAGTGGAATCAATCAATGGTATTTATTGTACACTTTCTGAGTGCCGAGCACTGTACTAAGCATCTGGGTTGGTAGATGCATTCTCTGCCCAAAAGGAGCTTACGATCCACAGGAGGCAGAAATTAAAAGAAATTATGGCTTTGTATGTACGTGCTATGGGGACTGAGGGTGGGGTGAATATCAAGTACTTGCAGGGTATAGATCTAAGTGCAAGGGCAACTGGCAGAAGGGAGAGGGAGTAGAGAAAATGAGGGCTTGGTTGGAGAAGACCTCTTGGAGGAGATGTGATTTTTAATAAGGCTTCGAAGGCAGGGTGTGGTGGTGGAAAAAGAACATGCCTGGGAGCCGGATGACCTGTGTTCTATATGTTCTAATCTTAACTTTGTCACTTGCCTGCTCTGTGACCTTGGGCAAGTCACTTAACTTCTCTGGGCATCAGTTTCCTCATTTGTAAGATGGGGATTCGATACTTGTTCTCCCATCAAAACTATGAACCCCTCCAAATTATAGCCCCCGCCTGTTACACACTGATGTTGCTCAATGCAGTAGATATCACTTTTCACAATGATAGCTTCTCACGGGCTGTGGCAAAACTAAGAGTTGGGGATCATTGGCCCAGGGCAAAATCCCCAAATGTCTGCAGCCTGCGCGTTTACAGAGGAAGAGCAGGCAAACAGTAGATTCCAAATTTCCTTTCAGCCCACAGGTCTACTATCAGCCCCAAGTGCTCTCCAAGTTTCCATTTACCCTCCTTTCTCTCCCTCCCTCCTCCTCTCCTTCCAGCTCGTAAAGGGCATTCTTTAGACACATTAACTGACCTTCACCTGCTCTCACCCATTTAAAAAACTCTGTGTTTATGGTGAAAGTTCTGTTCATTTTCCCTCTCCCAATTAATCACAGCCACTTGTTTTCTCTTATATAAAACCTCACCCATCCTCATTTTTTTAAGCTCAGAATTTCCAGGAGCTACCAAATTCAAAACGGTATTTTCAACAGACACAGACTTAGATATCTCTTGGGGGAGTCTCCGAGTGGGGAGTCTCTGAGTTTGAACATTATAAAAGTGGTTGGCAGGGAGGGGAGGAAGAAGAGGTCTTTGATCTCAGTAAAATCAAGCAAGCACAAGATGGAGGAAGGGTGGAATGGAATGGGCAAGAGGTTCCAAGTTCCAGGATCCAGTGAGCATGCTAGACTGAAAAGTCATTAACAGATGGTTTCAAGGATAGGATCAATGGTTGCCCTTTGTGATGTGGAAGTAACTTTGATCAGGGGATGTACCATTGATGAGAGATGTGAAACATGTTCAGAGAGCTGGAAGAGGGTGTGCTTTTGGATTATTTGGGGCCTTTCAAAGCTCAATCACATCAACTTCATTTCTTGTCCCGGAGTGATTAGGTTACTCTAGAAAACTACACTAAATGTAGTAAAAGAAATGAAGTTTAAAGCTGTGAGAATAAAGATTTCTGAATTCAGACAAGGAGGAAATGGGGAAGAAAGACCATTCTTTCCTGGTAAATTCAGGCAACAGATCCCAAGCAGTCAGCCTAACAAAATGGGTTTCCAGAAGATACGCGGTTATCACCCACTATCCTCAGAAGTGTGCTCCTTCCCCTGGAATGAGGCTGGACTGTAGGAAGAATTAAGAATTAGTTCTGAGAGAAACTGAGTCCACATGCCCAGTGCACTTGTCCAGGGCTCCCAAACTTAGGCTGTGGGGAAAAGGCAATAATTGATGCCACTGTTCTGATGCTGCTACAGGAGTCATGAGCAAGTGAAAATATTGTAGCTGACCCACTCTTGCGCCTATCTGCCAAGTAAGTCATGAGAGAGTTTAACGACAATGGCCAGCTGCACTAAAATAGGTGGCTCAACTAGTTCTTAACTTTTCCAACAATAAAAAGATTTTCTGCTTCAGTGTCTGTACAGCCTTTATCTTTGTCAACAATTTAGACTATTTTAAATCTATTAAATCATATTTTCAAAAAATACCAGGACTCTTAGTAGTGGGCTTTTCATCCCATTTCAATGAATGCGACATGTTTGCTTAAAAAGAAAAAAGGGCAGGTACTAGTTGCTTATTTACGGTTCCAATAAATGAGAAAACATTTCTTAAGACGCCTATCAAACAACACTGTGACCATGAGATTTCTGAAATCCCTCCTCTGCCACTCCATTCAAGCATGCAATTTTGGCTTTGGAAAAAATTTTTCAATCAAGAATTTCAAAATGAAAGGGAATGCTAATTACAAAATAAAATGGAAAATGATCTACAACATACATTAATACCCCACATTATAAAGTTAATAGGGATAATAAACATGTTCTTTTAGATGAAACAGAACAGGCGCCATATAAATTTTATAGCATTCTCTTTCATCTGAGGGACTAGAAACAGCAAGAAACCTGGGACTAGATTTTAATAATTACAGCTAATTGATACATTTTGCTACTTTTGTGCTTTAGACAATGCACCAATTTCATTTCACCACAAGACTTTCTATCTTTTGTAAACTGCATCAAGAACAGGACCATACATATAAAACCTGTTATCCAACTTGAGGGGAAAAAAAAACCCAAGGTGAATCAGTGATATTTCCTAATCCATTTCCCATCTAAAGGTGAAGCTATTATTTCTACTTCATTTCAATCAAAGTATAAGTCACTAGAGATTAGATAACAAGCTTAGTTCAGGTGAATCCAGCCTGTAATCTGATGAGACATTAGCTGAACTGACTAGTACTTTGATGGGGACAGAGGGTAAATTTTGAGTATTATGGAAAATGTTGACAAGAGGTGGTGCTCATCTGAATCTGAATCTTATTTGAATGCCTGGCCAGTCAGACTGGGGCTACTTTGGAAAAAATGAGGAAAACTATTGAAAAACTGGAGACTTACCAGTTAGAGAAGCAAATCTCATTATGTCTGGCTACTCAAATTTTCATGATCTGAATCTGTCTTGGTTCAAATCACTCTGATGAACTGGCTTTTTCAACCGTCCTTCCTCAAGAACCCCCCTGCAAAAATGGGATTAGTAGAGTCTTGGTGCAACATGGTTGAAAGTCAATTCTTATAAGAGTTGAGCCCTGATTCCAGATTTGGTCAAATTCCTATTCTATCTGCAATTCTGCTAACTCCATTTCCTGACTTCTGGAGTTGATCCTGCTATGGGCATTATTTCCTGATTGCAAAGGCAAGCCATTAGCAATTTCCTCATTTCACGGTGCTTTCAAAAACACTTTGGGGCTCTCTATGAGAAACAGCATTACACAACAGTGAAGTTCTACTTCCCAATTCAACATGACAATTCCACTGACCATAACTCTTGTCACACAAACAATCCACGGAAAAGCCCTCCTCACCTTTTTTGATACTGAAGATTTTACTTTCTTAAAAGCTTCCTGAAAATGCTTTTGGCCAATCTTGATTTCTCCTAGGGGGCAAAAAAAACACAGACCCATACCAATTCAGTATGCTGACATACTGGTCATAATTAAAAACTGAGTTTCATCAGAAATATTAATCAGTTACTCAATCAATATTTATTGAGCATTTACTATGTGCAGAGCACTGTACTAAGTGCTTGGAAGAGTACGATACAACAGAATTAGCAGATACATTACCTGTTCATAATGAAGTTCTGTAAGAGGACACTACTAAGCAATGTGCCTACACTGAGAAAGTACTCATAAATTTGTCTGCTGATCTTTTCATGTTAGTAAACTCTCTGATGGCAAAGAGCTGTGCCTTCTGCTTCTACTGCATGGTTCCCCAAGTTTCAGGTACAATGATGGGCACTCAGTAAATGTCACTGATGATGATTTTTGTGTGAAATTTGAATATAAGTTTGAATGAATGAGAACTTAAGTGAAGTTCTCATTCATGATTCATTCAAACTCATATTCAAATTTCATACAAAAATCACGTTACTTAAAAAATCCCCTTGTGAATCCTTACAAATCTTGTTTTACATTTTTTTTGAAGTTACTGCTAATGAATGACTAGGTTTTCATGGGTTGAGTGAACTGAAAGTTAATCTGGGAAACCCTGTCATTCATTAAAATGACATATATTTAGACTTAGTCTTGGTACTGTGTAAGAGAGTGAGTGGTGAGGAGGAAAGACAGAACAGTCTGTTAATACGATATGGTCCCAGTTGAGAATGGCTCTGACTGGATAAGGAAGCCACAAACCGATTACTCAAAAGATATAAAGATGTTAAACAGGCTTTCTAATTTTTAGCTCTTAGGAACATTCTGGGACAAGGCTGACCTGACTCTTTCTCTTTCCTCATTTTATTTTCTGCTTCTCCTCATGGTGCTTTTGTTGTAACAATCTCAGTAATCTCTCCTGTCAGGAGTATCTGTCCATTACCATAAGTGGATTTTTAACAAGCTCTCGTTAAAAGATACAAAAGAGACCTAGAATAATCTCTTCCCAGTTACACACAGTATGAACCTGCTTTCCTTGACAGTATCTTGTGGGCATGGAATGTGCCTGTTTATTGTTATATTGTACTTTCCCAGGTGTTTAATACAGTGTTTTACCCTTATAATTCTTCTGTTTTGAAACCATTTTCACCAACAAACCCCCTAATAGGTTGTGCTCATCTATAATCCAGTCTAATGACATTTCCTTGAGAAATTTTTAAAAAGAGGAATGATCCTAATCACCTTCCCAGATGATGAAACCCACTTAAGGACTTAGTTTGAGAGTTTAAAAGGAAACACTGCCAGTGTCTTCACTCACAACCAATATCTACGAAGATGCTACTGTGCCTGGCATTGTACTAGGCTCAATGAAGCTACAGAGTGTGAGCTCGTAATCTAGATTACACCACAGCAGTAAAAAGAAACAGGATAAACACCGGAGTCTTAGTTGATCATACATCCACAAGACAAAATGAACCGGGAAAATATGCCTGGGCCTAAAATGCCTAACCAGATTACCACCAGTCTTTGTTGCTATTGAGCCAACAAAGCTGAATTCAGTTGGCTGACAGACTGAGCTGGGAGCACCCACAACTGTGTGCCCAGCACCATACTGGGTAGTTGGAGAATTTACTGAAGACCAATACCCGATCCCTGCCCCAAAGGAGTGACTTTACAGTCTAATAAATCTGAAGAATATGACCAAGAGTCCAACTTTCAGACTAGATGTGCAGCTTAATGCACTAATAACTATGTAGCTTGACACCCACCTCCACTGAAAGAACATGAGAACTAATCCGTTTGCAAGAGGTTTTAAATAAAAGGGCCCATTCATGTATTCTCTAAATTCACAAGCTGGAACAAGTCATGTCTCATTTTATAACACACAGCCAAAGTATTGTAGGAAAGCTGTAGGATATCATCCTTAGTTGAATTTCCCCATGTGTGAATGACAGCCACAGATGGATGAGGTGAAGATGAAATGTGACCTCTTCCTGACTTCGCCTAATCCTGCCTCAGCTTAATGCATTGAATTTATTTTGAGGATGCTAATGCTGTGAAGGACTGGTTAAAATGCTGTGACACGGAGTTTCACAATGCCACATAACTCTGGCAAGAGGTGATGGAGGAATTTACCATAAAATACGTTCATGTTTCCAGAGTCCAAGAAATACTTATTTCACCTGAATGGGATTTTGTGGGAAGTATAATATGGGGCCTTTCTTTCAAACTACTCCTGATAAATAAAATATTAAGTGTGATGGCTGGGTTCTCGGGATCCCTGCCTGACTGACGACAGTTTGTGTAGTCAGGGTCACAGGATCCCACAGAACAATGGGCAGAGAGGCTGGATTTCAGATACTTTAAATGGCTCCTACTTTACCTTTAACATTCCCGCTTTTCTGGCTTGCCATTTCCTGCTTCAAGGCACAGACAGAAGCTTCCCGAATTAGAGCGGAGAGATCGGCCCCTCTGGAACAGAAAATAGCCAGTAGCTGGTCAGCATAAGTTTTCATTCATCTTATTTGATCACATTCCTCCCTCTGCCCCTAGTTCTGCCAGATCATGTGTCTTCACTCTCCCACTGTGAGACACTTGGAGAATGCCCCTTTGACAACACAAGCCTGCTTGGATTTAGCATGCTGTGGTGTCAGACACAAGGTCCACAACAGCCTGTGGTTTCCTTAACAGGAGGTTTCGCAGAAGGCAGCTCCTGCATTTTAGGAGAACTGAGTGAAATTTAGAAAATGGTGACATGTAAATGAAAGCCAAACACACCCTTCACCAAGTGAGGAACTGGCACTAAAGAAACTTGACCCAATAGGGCAGGAGGAATGGCTGAGTGTTGCAGTGACTGACGTAACCGGGTGGAGGAAGAAAATGTGGCAGAAATGGTAGGGAGAAATGTACACCAACATAATGGATCACTTGACTTCAGATCCCCTTTAAGAGCATACACTGCCTGAATTAGTCATAAGCTTTGTTATGCAACATTTAAATCCACAAGGAACACACTAAAATAGACCTCAGACATTATTTAGTGTTCTATATGAACCCAAATACATTTTCCAAAGATGAAAACTGTGATAGCATTTTTTTTAAAAGCATGTGGGTCCTCAGGGGTAACATTCACTTTATTGCATTAGGCTGAAAGAACAGACTTGCTGTAATAGAAAGAGGGCATTACTTTTCTCCATCCCACTACTAACAAGTGAATCAGAAATAGGCCCAAAATTTAGTTCACTGCATTAAACTAAACACCCACCAAGCTCAATGATTTCCAACTGAATTCACCGGTTAGAGCATTCTTTGCAAGCTTACGCTATGACTATCCCCCAAATGCATTTCTGTCCCATGTGCCAACCAAGAAAATCGAGGATTGATTCCCACATTTTGTGAATGGACACTTCAGGACACACCAGCTTGTTGCCACTCAACTTGAATTCTGACTCCCACCTTACCAGCCCACACTACGCTTGGCACTGTCCAAAGATTCTGGCCCAGAGTCTTCACTGTGACTGCCCACGGAAACCAACCCTGTTTCTCATTGAAAGACTTCTCAGATGCTGGGTCACTTGCACCACATGATTTGGACTTACTGTTGCAAATGAAGAACTTGAACTGTAGGAGGGTCTTTAGCTTTCAGCAATGTTAACTGTTAGAAACCATAAATGTAACCCAGTAAACCTAGTTTTTCCTCCTTTAATGAAGGAGGGTCAAGTCATCAAATTAATATTTACTGTACATCTATTATTAGGAGCCCTGAACTAACCTAAGCATTGCTGGAGACTTGACTGCTAAAAATAGCCATGGAAACCCCTAATGGGCTTAACTACTGACCCTCAGCGCTTTCCTTTACCACATGCTTGATTTTTAAATAGGTCGGCATTTTTGAGAATTTCAGAGTTGAAGACGCTACCTCATTTGGAAAGTGCATTACTGTGTTTTGTCTCTGGGGTAACAACAGTATAGGATGCCTCTGATACATGATTTTTTTTTTTTTAAGAGAAATTCACCTATAGCAATAATCAGTTGAAGGACCTTTTCCAGC
Source organism: Ornithorhynchus anatinus (assembly GCF_004115215.2). Classification (NCBI taxonomy): domain Eukaryota; kingdom Metazoa; phylum Chordata; class Mammalia; order Monotremata; family Ornithorhynchidae; genus Ornithorhynchus; species Ornithorhynchus anatinus. The sequence goes on along the minus strand of NC_041746.1, from coordinate 6,370,672 downwards.
CTGGTGTTCAGATATGGATCTCAAGGCTTGTAAAGTCAGCCCTCATTTTTTAACTCATGAGCAGAAGTAAATTAGGGAAATGAATAGTCTTTTAACCAAAATGGGGTAAAAGAAACATTCGAACTTTTTTATTACCGCATTCCATTTTAGAGAACGCTAAGTCAAAAATTAAAAGAGAGGCTTTCTATCCCCCCAAATCATGTGGTATTTTTGATGTGAATGTGATGTGAAAGATACTGGCTCACTTAACTAGCTCGTCCTCTAGACTGTAAGTTCATTGGGGGCAGGGAATGTGTCTGTTATACTGTAGTACTGAAATCTTCCAAGCACTGCACACAGTAAGGGCTCCAATAAATACAACTGACTGAATGACTAACAAAGGGTCACTGAGTTCCATCTGCTGATGTGGTAAGAAACAAATCCAGGGAAACCTATCTCTCATGGTAGCTAAGAAAGTCACCAGAAGTTCAGCTATTTTTAAATATAAGTGACCTAACTATAGTCACTGTGATTTGGATCACATAATTAAATGGTTATTCAGAACCCAGAAATGAAATCATTCCTTTACCAGGCTACTACTGACCACCTTGTATTGTATGGTAAGTTCTCCTAACTCGAGAGTGACTTGGAAAACACTTTGACAAGTCTGTTACTTCCAGTACAATCTCCCATTACAGATGGTGCTTACATTGAGAAGTAATGGCCAAATAGCTGTTTTCATATTTATCTCAGAACTCTAGTGTGGAGCATTAAAAAAAGAAGGGCTATGAAAAGGAACACAGAGAAGATCACCAGTTTGACACTATACACTGTTGAAACAGAGTATGAAAGTTGGCTCTGCTGCACCTGTAAACTCTGGTAATTATTCATATCTATCCCTATACCTTGGGAGAAAGGACAAATGAGACTGCAAGGCAGGATAAGTGACCAAAGCAATGAGAAAGACATTTGAGCATCAGGGCTAGCAATGTAAAACATCTTATAATTGCTTCAGAGAAGACTCTTCTAAGTCCTAAAAGACAGGCAAACACTCACGTATAGCAATCACAGCGTGGGTCATAAGCAATCTCTTCCAGGCTCACGTCGATATCCAGTGGGGGTCTAGTACCATACTGCATGGAGGATAGAATTGGACACTGCTTAGTGGACATCACAGGAACAATGCTGAGATGGATAAAATGGAGCAAAAAGGTCTTGTATATCTCTATGAAAGACCAGGTTCAAGAAGTTGGTAGCAAGTTTTGGCCATCCTCAGCTAAACCACACCTGGGGCTGGAATCATTTGGATGTGGGTTTGGGATGGGCAGGTAGGCAGGCATACATTTCTTTAATTCAGCTGTGCACATTTCCCAGGAATGTGAAGTTCGTGGGAAATGACAAACAGTGCAGAATCCAGCTAGAAGGGAACAGGTACGAACCTGCTCTCTTCTGAAGACCACAGGGTTTTGTGCTCAATTGGTTTCTAAATGTTCTAGATGGAGAAAACAAGCTTGAAACTAACACTTTAAGTCACTTGGATCTCGCTACGCTGATTCCGGCACCCATTTATGTCTCATCTAGCTGGGGACTTGCACATTGCAAAATAGTCTGGGGAAAAAGGAGGCAAGGGAACAAAGAAGTATAGGAAAGGTAACTAGAGAAAACAATTCTGGTCACTGTAGATGTGTATGTAAGGACATTACATTTATAGCCAAGCATTTCCAACAATGAAATGGAGCTACTTATCTAACATTAAATTAAAAAAGCAATTACACTCAACAGTTCCCAAAATGAAAAGTCACTGGGTAAAAAGTAAAATTTTAAAGACATTCTAAAAGCAAATGTTTTCAGCTACCGGATAGCCTTTGACATGGTGCTTCCCAGAAAGCCAAGCTTAAGAGAGCCAAAAGTTAAAAAGCACCTAGAATGCCTCTCAAAATAAGTATATATAATCTTGAGATCTCTTTGAATTGAAATCAAAGTGATTAGTCTAGTTGACTGATGACAATGAAAAGGCCATTCCATTATATTACCACGGATTATGAGCTCTCAAGGACAAGGATCACTCTTTCACTTCTACTGTATTTTCCCAAGTGCTTAGCACAGAGCTCTGCTCACAGTGTGCACTCAATGAATGATTGATTGCTTGGAGAATGTTATTCAAATCACAAAAGGTAGTGCTAGATACCAAACTGATTGATAATTTCATGCTACAAAATCTAGGCTACTCATGAAATTTTTTTTTAAAAGCTCATGTTTTCATATAGCAGATTATTTATTGTGGCAGGTTGTTTATGACTAAATATTCCTTTTCTAGACAGATTATGAAATTCAGGACCAGGGAATTAATCTTTTGGAAAATTCCATCAGGAACTAATATGGTGCTCTGCCAATAGTAAACACTGATGATGATAATAAATCCAATTGTCTTAATAGATTGGCTTTTCAGCTTCCTTTGATTGAGGTACACTTAAAAATTACTACCAAAAATATGTTTTAATTATCACCATTATAGGAGCTGATGCATTCAGCTCTTGGGGGGAGCCCAAACTAGGATGGCACACACCATCAGGGGCTGAGAGGACAGATTGGTGATGACCTCCCTGTCCCCACCCCAGCTATTGTCTCGCACCCTTAGGAGGCAGGGCTGAGGGGCTCCCATGTCTCAGCCATCTGAGAGTCATTCAGAGTCCAGAGATGGCCACATTTAGAAATACATATTCCCATAAATGAGTATGAATTTAATACATGATTTCAATCTGAAAAACAAAACACGTTAAAGAAAAATGATCAAATATTGCACTGTAATCATCAATTATTTCAGTGCTGTTGTTTTTACCTTCACGCTGTGAGTCTTCCCAGTGTTCTGAGAGCTATGGATTTTGCTAAGTGGTAGCAAGTCACTCACTTATGTAACCACCACAAGTACAAAAGAAACTTGTTCGGGCAGTGAGTCAGTTCTAAAATATCCTGTGCCCTGAGCTATTCAAGTCCCAAACACCATATAACTTTATGTCTAACTCAGGTGTCGTGTTGAGATCTTGATTTGCCAACTTTAGTCATGATTTGAATTAAATTCCTCTCTACCCTTTCTCTGGACTGTTAAGGGCTGTCAGTCATACAGATGTGAAAGTTAAATCCATCGCAGTAGTCCATCCACCCTTTCAAGTGAAGACTGGAAGAATGATTTGGAATTGAGTTCTAGTACACTAATACAAGAGCAATAAAATTCCAGCCTCTTAGTAACTAGAGCTGGGACAAGTCAGATCAAATTCCAAGAGTGATATGATGATGATAATAATAATAATAATAATAATGGTATTTGTTAAGCTCTCACTATGTGCCAGGCACTGTACTAAGCACTAAGGTGGATACAACCAAATTGGGTTGGACAGGGTCCCTATCGTACACGGGGCCCTTGGTCTTAACTCCATTTTACAGTGGAGGTAACTGAGGCACAGAGAAGTGAAGTGACCTGCCCAAGATCACAGAGCAAACAAGTGGTGGAGACAGGATTAGACCCCAGGTCCCTCTGACTCTCAAGTCCGAGCTCTATCCACTAGGTAATGCTGCTTCTCACACTAGGGTTTAGTTACAGGGAGTATGAGAATGAGCTACTCAAAATCCTCTGCTTTCTCCCCTTAAGAGGGAGAGTGAAGTGATGAATAAATGTTTTCCAACCGGGGGCAAGCTACATTACATAACAGAATTTTAGTTCAGGGTCTTGCTAAGGAGTACATGCCTCTAGTAATACCACCAACAGCATGGCAAATCATCAAATGTCTAGCTGTGCTTTGACGGGATGTTACTCTACTTACTACAGGCAGAAACCAGACAGTTGATGTGCCTTGGTATTTAACAGATAAGAAACAAAAACTTCAGATAACTATACCTCTCAATTGGACAACACCAGTTCCTATTCCCATCCCTCAGGTCCAATCTATGTTGCTGTTTGAAATTTTGATAGAGAAATTGACTTCCTTAAAAGGAAAAGTTTTCTCCACCCAACAGCCCCAAATCCTTCCCATTTCTCACTTTTGTGATGGTTCTTAGGATGGCAAAACGATCTGCAGGAGGTGGTAAGCCCACAAAAAGTGTTTTATCCAGGCGGCCAGGACGAAGGATAGCTGGGTCAATAATATCTAAGTAGAAAAGAGAGGAAGTCAGAATCTAGTGGTTAGGAGTTCAGTACCACTCATACAGTCTGCAGGATAGACATAGGAAGCAAAACACTTTTATTTCTGTTGAAAGAGGCTTTTTTTTTTTTTTTTTTTAGCTTCCTTGAGGGATGCCCATAATTCAGTGATTGGGATTGCTTTAAGGCTCTAGGGGGCTTGGGTAGGTGGAAACCCAAGGGGTCTCCCAGGCTAAGGTTTGTCCCTTCCTGTCTTCCTATGTGCACACCTGAACTTAACCGTGCAAACACTCTTCTCAACATGGTGGGGCATATGAAGCCCAGAAGTAGAAATGGCATAAGTAGGTAGGGAGGATATAAGAGGGAAGAGGAGGAGGAAGAGCATGGGCTGAAAGGCTGAAGGTAGCCATCTTTTCCCCACTCCTTATACATCCCAGGGAGCTCCCAATTTGCCCAGCAGGGAAAGGGCAGTTCAAACTCCTCCTATGCACTTGGCACAATGACATTGGAGTTTCCTGTCAGGAACTAGCACGAACCTCGGTCTTGAAATTTTGCGGGTCAAAAATGGCACTCTTGTCATATTCCTGTGGGGGCAAGGAGGGCAATGAAGGAGTAGGCAGGCAGGGGTGCTGCACGCTGTGAAGTACAAGTAAGGACTTTGCCTGTTAGTCAGCCCCAGGCAGAACCGAGGACAAAGTCCAAGTTTTCTGGTTCCCAGAAGTGGAATGGAGTGCTCCCTCCACTGAACCAAGATCAGGGCTTGAACTTGGCATAATTCCCATTTAGTTTTGTCCTTGAAATCCAGTTCCTGAAGGAGCTCCTGATAAATGTCAATTGCTATGTTTATGGACATGTATTCTGACCTTTCATTTGCTCTGTTTTGTGGGATAGATCAACTTCACATACTCAGACATAAAACCTGAATCATGCTCAAACAAACCAGATTGACTGTCTCTGTGACTCAAGGCCACTAATTATGGTTGGGAAAATTAGCGGCTGTGCCAACTGACCTGAGAACCTGAACCGTAAACCTGATCTGGAAGAGTCAAACCTCAGGGAACATAGGTAAGGTTCCAATGGCTCAGTCATGCCGCTCCAACAGTAAATATTATACACACAAGTTTTAGAGTGAATGAGTAGCCCTTTCAGCTCTTGGCTTCTCTGTTGAGTTTACAAAAAGAAAAGTTGATCAAGGAGGCAGCATGCTGTGATCCTTTGAATGAGACTAAGACAATAGCTTCACAAAGTCCCCTGGAGAATTTAGAGGTGGGTACATCCCTCAGGAATACAAACACATTCTGTAAAAGCATTCACTTTACTTGCTAGCTCAAGGTAACCTAAAAGAGCCCACAAAAATCTTACTTTAGAATCAATGGTATTTACTGAGGACTTTCTGTGTACAGAGCACTGTACTAAGCGCTTTGGAGAGTACAAGAGTTGGTACACATGTTTCCTGCCCACAATGAGCTTACAGTTCAACTGGAAGTTCAAATACAGACCCCATCCCTTCGCCAACATCCTTGGCACAATCTACCTCAACTCTGAGCAGGGATAAGCCACACAAGGTGGCTACCCGGAGTGCAGAGACTTGTACTACCATTCCTTCCTTTCAGCAGAAGAGCATTTATTATTATTTTGTTGGTATTTGTTAAGTGCTTACTATGTGCACAGCACTGTTCTAAGCGCTGGGGTAGATACAGGGTAATCGGGTTGTCCCATGGTGAGGCTCATAGTTAATTCCCATTTTACAGATGAGGGAACTGAGGCACAGAGAGGTGAAGTGTCTTGCCCACAGTCACACAGCTGACAAGTGGCAGAGCCAGGTTTCGAACCCATGATCTCTGACTCCCAAGCCCAGGTTCTTTCCACTGAGCCACACTGCTTCTCTATCTATTTATCTCTATCTATCACGGACAGCTCGCAACTACCCCCGAAACCTTTGTACTGTACTTCAACTTTCTCCATTTGGACAGTGACGACTGAAGTGTCTTCCCACACCTACTCCTCAAGCACAAGCACACTGAACTGCTAGGGACAAAGGTTCCTTGGGAAGTAGCGTGGCCTAGTGGAAAAATCACAGGACCACAGGACCTGGTTCATTCATTCAATAGTATTTATTGAGCGCTTACTATGTGCAGAGCACTGTACTAAGCGCTTGGGATGAACAAGTCGGCAACAGATAGAGACAGTCCCTGCCATTTGACGGGCTTACAGTCTAATCGGGGGAAACGGACAGACAAGAACGATGGCAATAAATAGAGTCAAGGGGAAGACCATCTCGTAAAAAACAATGGCAACTAATTAGAATCAAGGCGATGTACAATTCATTAACAAAATAAATAGGGTAACGAAAATATATACAGTTGAGCGGACGAGTACAGTGCTGTGGGGATGGGAAGGGAGAGGTGGAGGAGCAGAAGGAAAAGGGGAAAAAGAGGGTTTAGCTGCGGAGAGGTAAAGGGGGGCTGGCAGAGGGAGTAGAGGGAGAAGAGGAGCTCAGTCTGGGAACGCCTCATGGAGGAGGTGAGTTTTAAGTAGGGTTTTGAAGAGGGAAAGAGAATCAGTTTGGCGGAGGTGAGGAGGGAGGGCGTTCCAGGACCGCGGGAGGACGTGACCCAGGGGTCGACGGCGGGATAGGCGAGACCGAGGGACGGTGAGGAGGTGGGCGGCAGAGGAGCGGAGCGTGCGGGGTGGGTGGTAGAAAGAGAGAAGGGAGGAGAGGTAGGAAGGGGCAAGGTGATGGAGAGCCTTGAAGCCTAGAGTGAGGAGTTTCTGTTTGGAGCGGAGGTTGATAGGCAACCACTGGAGTTGTTTAAGAAGGGGAGTGACATGCCCAGATCGTTTCTGCAGGAAGATGAGCCGGGCAGCGGAGTGAAGAATAGACTGGAGCGGGGCGAGAGAGGAGGAAGGGAGGTCAGAGAGAAGGCTGACACAGTAGTCTAGCCGGGATATAACGAGAGCCCGTAACAGTAAGGTAGCCGTTTGGGTGGAGAGGAAAGGGCGGATCTTGGCGATATTGTAGAGGTGAAACCGGCAGGTCTCGGTAACGGATAGGATGTGTGGGGTGAACGAGAGAGACGAGTCAAGGATGACACCGAGATTGCGGGCCTGAGAGACGGGAAGGATGGTCGTGCCATCGACGGTGATAGAGAAGTCTGGGAGAGGACCGGGTTTGGGAGGGAAGATGAGGAGCTCAGTCTTGCTCATGTTGAGTTTTAGGTGGCGGGCCGACATCCAGGTGGAGACGTCCCGGAGGCAGGAGGAGATGCGAGCCTGAAGGGAGGGGGAGAGGACAGGGGCGGAGATGTAGATCTGCGTGTCATCTGCGTAGAGATGGTAGTCAAAGCCGTGAGAGCGAATGAGTTCACCGAGGGAGTGAGTGTAAATGTAGAACAGAAGAGGGCCAAGAACTGACCCTTGAGGAACTCCAACAGTTAAAGGATGGGAGGGGGAGGAGGCTCCAGCGAAGGAGACCGAGAATGACTGGCCAGAGAGGTAAGAGGAGAACCAGGAGAGGACAGAGTCCGTGAAGCCAAGGTGAGATACGGTATGGAGGAGGAGGGGATGGTCGACAGTGTCAAAGGCAGCAGAGAGGTCAAGGAGGATTAGAATGGAGTAGGAGCCATTGGATTTGGCAAGAAGGAGGTCATGGGTGACCTTAGAGAGAGCAGTCTCGGTAGAGTGGAGGGGATGGAAGCCAGATTGGAGGGGGTCTAGGAGAGAATGGGAGTTAAGGAATTCTAAGCATCGATTGTAGACGACTCGTTCTAGGATTTTGGAAAGGAAGGGTAGTAGGGAGATAGGGCGATAACTGGAGGGGGAAGTGGGGTCAAGAGCGGGTTTTTTTAGCATGGGGGAGACGTGGGCATGTTTGAAGGCAGAGGGGAAGGAGCCCTTGGAGACTGAGTGGTTAAAAATAGAAGTTAAGGAAGGTAGGAGGGCAGGGGCGATGGTTTTAATAAGGTGAGAGGGAATGGGGTCCGAGGCGCAGGTGGAGGGGGTGGCACTTGCGAGGAGGGAGGAGATCTCCTCTGAGGATACTGCAGGGAAGGATGGGAAAGTAGGGGAGGGGGTCGGTGGGGGGGAGGGGAGAGGCGGAGGGGTGACTTTGGGGAGCTCAGACCTGATCATGTTGATTTTCGTGAGGAAATAGGTGGCCAGATCATTGGGGGTGAGAGATGGGGGAGGGGGAGGAACAGGGGGCCTAAGGAGAGAGTTAAAGGTCCGGAACAATCGGCGGGGGTGACGGGCATGGGTGTCGATGAGGGAGGAGAAGAAGCTTTGCCTGGCGGAGGAGAGGGCAGAGTTAAGGCAGGAAAGGATAAATTTGAAGTGTGTGAGGTCGGCTTGGTGCTTGGACTTTCGCCAGCAGCGCTCAGCAGCTCGAGCATAGGAGCGTAGGAGGCGGACGGAGGAGGTGATCCAGGGCTGTGGGTTAGTGGAGCGAGAGCGGCGGAGGGAAAGGGGGGCAAGAGAGTCGAGATGAGTAGAGAGGGTGGAGTTGAGAGCGGAGACCTGATCGTCGAGAGTGGGAAGAGAGGACAGGGCGGCAAGGTGAGGAGAGATGCTATTGGAGAGACGGATGGGATCGAGAGAGCGGAGGTCTCTGTGGGGCAGTAGCGAAGATTTGCAGGGGGAGGGAGTGTGAGAGATGAGGCAGGTGAGAAGGTTATGGTCAGAGAGAGGGATTTCAGAGTTGGTGAGGGAGGAGATAGTGCAGCGGTAGGAGATGACGAGATCGAGGGTGTGTCCGAGTCGGTGAGTGGGCGCGGTATGGTGGAGGAGAAGGTCGGCAGAGTCGAGGAGGGATAGCAGGCGGGCGGCAGAGGCGTCGTCGGGTACATCCATATGGATGTTGAAGTCTCCGAGGATCAGAGTGGGCAGAGAGAAGGAGAGAAGGAAGGTGAGAAAGGGGTCAAGGTGGTTGAAGAAGTCGGAGGTGGGACCGGGAGGGCGGTAGATGACAGTGACAAGTAACTGGAGGGGGTGGTAGAGGCGAATGATATGGGCTTCGAAGGAGGGGAAGGAGAGGGAGGGGGGAGGAGGGATAGTGCGGAAGCTCCGCCACTTGCCTGCTGGGTGACTTTGGGCATATCTTTTAACATCTCTGTGCCTCAGTTCCTTCATCTGTAAAATAGGAATGAAATCTCTGTTCTCCCTTCCTTACAGGGACTGTGTTCAACCTGATTTCTTCGATCTATCCCAGCACTTAATACAGTGCTTGGCACTTACTTAGTGCTTAGTTCTAGACTGTAAACTCTTTGTGGGCAGGGAATGCACCTACCAACTCAAATACCAATGACTGATTAACAAACACAATTATTATTATTAGAGATAAAGTTAATCATAACCTGAGCATTCTGCTGCCATCTACCTTCTCACCTCCTTCAATGGAATTTATTGAGCATTTATTCTGGGCAGGGCACTGTTCTAAGCACTTGGTAGACATGTTCTCTACGCACAGCCTGTTTACAGTCTAGGAGGGAGACAGACATTCATATACATAAATAAAATACAGATAGGTACTTAAGTGCTGAGGGTGGGGTGAATATCAAATGCCTAAAGTGCTTTAGGAGTAAAAATATCTGCACTAGATTAGATGAATGACTGAAGCATTTAATCGATCTTTCCTTTGCTGAATCCCTCAAAGGTACTTAGCTCTGCAGTCCAGTGGGTCCCAGATTTGGCTTGCTTTGGGCCAAATTAAAGTATGCTGCCTTCCAGTGAAGGAAGTTTGAGAACTTTGTTGTAAAAAAAAACCCAACAATAACAAAAAACCACACACAAAAAAAACCCCAAATGGCTGGCATAAAAACGTATCTCTACTCTTCTGCCTAACTCCTTCCTCCAGGGACAAAAATCAAGTGTAACATGGCCTAAGCATCAGGCCCAAGTCATTTTCTCTGTCCCTTCTTAGGAAAGGCGAGTGGGGTACAGAGAAGGGTGGGAGGAGAATTCAAAGAAACGGTGAAGATGGGTAGTCCTACTACTATCTGTTAGACTCCAACTTCTTTAAGGTGTTTCGGATTCCAAGACATAGGACTGCAAGTATTATTCTGGAGACTTTAGTGAAAGTTGATCTATAGGAGATAATGGGGAAGGAACCTGTGGGATATTCACGGTACCATCAGCCATTTCCCAAACACCAAGAAGACAAAGAAGTTTAATTTAATGGGTGGGGAAAGAGAATGGGGAAAGCTAAACCAAACTCGAATGCCTACACTCCCTCATAGATATAGGCTTTGCTATACCCACAAACTACTCTCATTCAACCTTTCTTAGACGCCCAGATACTCAGATTAAGTTCTGAGTGGGCACGCTCACAAGTCAGTGAGGCTAGACGAGTATGTCTGAGCAGACTGGCAGAAATTACAACCAGGTTTTCCTCTCATGACTTTAAGACACTCACAGACTTCCCCACTGATGTGTGATTTTGAGACAGCAAGTGTGGAGAGAAAGTTCCCTATTTCCCCTTTGGTTTCTTGCCTTTAGCTCTGTCTGCAATAGGAGGCCAGACACAGTTATAACTAGGGCTGTCGATACTATTCCCGATTTTACTCGGTTTAAACACTACTTTATAGCAACCCAAATCTCTCAGTCCTTTAAGACTAACTGTAGTTGGAGGTCATCTGAATTCAAAGATCATGCTATTTATATTGCTTACAAGGCATGACTTGCTATGGCTGACAGCATTAAGGCAGAAGGCGGGGGGGGGGGCCCACACTGTATGACAGTGGTGGCAGGGACTCAGGGCTCCTTTCAATCGCCCTCCTCCCCTATTAGACTGTAAGCTTCTTGAGGTCAGAGATCTTATCCTATAATTCCTTTTGTGCACTGGCAAGAGTGTCAAATAAAATACAGATGGGGATGATACGAAAAAGGATGGATTAAGAAGTCATTTCATTACCTGACGGGTCAATTCTGGGACTTGGATTTTTGACTGTATTTAAGGGCCTACTGGACTTACTGTATTCAAAGCCTGAATATCTGATACAGATTTCGGTCCCCCATATTCATTTGTTTTCTTAAATTGTAAAAGTGCTACACACTTTTTGGCTCTTCAGTTTCTCACCTGGCCGGTTGGTGGCTGCCATAATGAAAACCTGCTGCCGTGTCTCCAGTCCATCCATCTCTGTAAGCAGCTGATTAACCACTCGGACACTGGCACCTGACTGAAAGAACAACGAGGTCCCACTGATACATGAGAGGACAGGAAAACATAATCGTTTCATAAGAAAACACAGAAAAAAGGAACACACTATTCCCCAGTTCTGTTCAGGAAAATCTTTCCTTTTCTTGGCCAGTCTCTTGTGTCTGCTTAGCCATTTGAAAAGTAGCTAGAAACCATTCCAGGACGGGCAAGGCAAACCAAAATATAAACGTTACTGAGATGTACACCTATGAAAGGGAATAGATTTAGGTTGATAAACTTATCTGCCAAGAGTGGAAGTGTAACTTGCTGCACAAACCACTATCACTATCAGCAAATTCCTTATGCAGGTTTTCATTGGGAGACTCCTCCATTATCTTCACCATCAGCATAAAGCAGGAAGACAGAGGGCAGAAAAAAGAGGTGCATACACACATACACACACACACATACTCTATCTCTCTCAAGTCTCAACTAGTTCAGCCCAAAACAAGTAAAGCATTAAATGGAAATGCTCATTTTGTTTACAGGACATCACTATTAAAACAATTCACAGCACTATATGGATGGGAGGGTGAAAGCTGGCAATATTGCATATTCACTTTTGTATTTTTTTTAAAAAACAACAAAAGGAATGACCCAACCCTGTCATCAGCCTGTTACAAGCATAAAGAGTTCCACTTCACTCACCTCTCGGTCTGACCGTCGAGGGCACAAGGCATCTACTTCATCAAAGAATATCACGCAGGGTGCAGAGTTCCTGGCTCGCTGGAAAACCTGTCTCACAGCACGCTCGCTCTCACCAACGTACTAAACATGCATGATATGGGAAAAGGGGAACATTTCAAGGTTAGAGATTTTGTTTAACTATCCAAATATAGAGTGCTTGGCTAATATAAGAATAATAAAAATGATATTTATTAAGCATTTACTATGTGCCATGCACTGTACTAAGCGCTGGGATGACTACAAGCAAATCTAGTTGGACACAGTCCCTGTCCCACGTGGGGCTCACAGTCTCAATCTCTATTTTAAAGATGAGGTAACAGGCACAGAAAAGTGAAGTGACTTGCCCAAGGTCACACAGCAGACAAGTGGAGGAGCCGGGATTAGAACCCATGACTTTCCAACTCCCAGGCTCTATCCACTGCGCCATGCTGCTTCTAATAGGGGACTGTGATTAAACTGTTTAGCAAATACAAGAGGAAACAAGTTTAAGCTGTGGCTTGAGGGATTTGAGGGTACAATGAAAGGAAAATGCCTTTCATTCTGAGCGGATTAAGGTGCTAAAACTGCATTACTAAATTAGATTAAAGAATCTTTTCTGAAGATCTTTAAAAAGAAGTTAGACCCGTTATACTGTACTCTCCCAAGCACTTAGTACAGTGCTCAAAACATAATTATGCACATAGGAAGCTCTCAATACCTAAATTTGAATGACTGACCCCAATCTAGTTGAAATGGTCCTGCCTCTAGTCAGAATCAGTGGTCCAGATAGACTCTGACCCAGAGAACCGGTATGGTTTACAGCATTGGCTGGAAAATACTATTTGGTGACAGCCCCTATTAAAAATTACAATAATAAAGACAAACTAACCAAAACCTGGGTAATATTTAAGGCATCTGCTGAGAAATACTTGCTGTCCCTTCCTAATTAATATGCTTTTTGATTCCTCTCAGCCTCCATCTCAGGGGACATTTTAGAGAAACCCTCATCTAGGGTAGGCTATCAATGAAGGGGACCTCAAATGGATGAAGAGTCACACTCAAAGTATAATAATAGTATCAGATTGGGAGATGGGGACTGATCAAGTAGCATCCTGGGATCACTCCTGGAGTTAGTATTTTTGTGGTCTGAGGCTTGCAGGATGAAATAGAATGTGTGCTCGTTAGTTTATGGATGGCCCCAATTTGGGGCAATTTCACTGCTGAATGGCTCTAGCCCGAACTTGAAAGCCCATCAGAGGTTCTGCTTTGGAGCTTGTCTCCCTGGTTTCTTTCCAGACCTAGGATGCTCTAGCTAGAGTGAATCCTTCAGGCATGAACTGGTCCAGATCAATATCTCAGATCAAACTTAGATAATGGTCATTTTATTGCCGAATGCTAGCCCTTGCCTGTCAGTGATAAGGTCCATTTCATGTGAAAATTAAGAGCAGAGAAATACAATTGAATAATACACTTTTTTCAAAAAAAGAATGAACTTTACTAGGATTTAATCTGTCTTTAAGGACAAAATACAAGAGACCCATGGTTAACCTGGGGAATTGACTAGCTAAACACAGCCAAAAGAGACTTGTGAGACAGTGAGCCAGAAAGCACTGAGCATAGTTTATTAAGATAAACAGAGGTTCACCCAGGCCTCTCCCTGCTCCTTCCTCATAACCAGGAAGACTGGGTGGCTCCAGGGAAGTTAGAGAGATCTGGGTCCACTTCTATAAGCAACCCAGGTAAAGGCAATTGGCTTTAATTGGAGCAAAAGAACTCAAAGAGATTTTCTCTTCTGTAAACAGACACTGAAAACCAGGTAAAGAAGGAAAATGTATAATATTGGAGTCTGGAAAACGATCAACATAAAATACAACAATCAGAAGTTCAAAACTACTGGGAACTGCATAAAAAATCAATCAGTGCTGTTTACCAAGTGCTTACTGGGTGCAGAGCACTGTATTAAGTGCTTGGGAGAGTACAACGAGAGTTGGCAGACATGTTTGTTCCCTGCTTATAAGGAGCTTTCAGTCTAGCAAGTGACCTCTTGAGGTTTCTTGCAGTTTTATGATTCTGACAGTTTGTACTTTTTGGCATGTTTCACTTGGGGGTGAATGGCACATTGTGAAGCAGAAACTTGGTTACTGGGTGACAGCACCCAGAATCTAAAAGTCAAGTTGCACCACCCTGTCCTAAGCAAATTGTTTTGGGAAATCTTAAATGCCTAAAAGTTACATTGTAGATAGTCAGTTGATCCCTTTGACTTGAAATACCAAGTGATGATTCCCACCCTGATTACAGGAGAAAATGCACCCAAAGACTAATTACTGCTCATAGTTCTATACAAACTAGAGCAGATGGCCATCTTACTGAAAGGAGATTTTCCTATGATATTGGCAGTAGGAGGTCAGGCTAAGCAAGTGCCAAACCAGTTTTTTAACAGTCATCGTATGCCAACATCTAAATGTTCTACACCAAGCCTTCCTTTTCCCCATCCTACGCCTCAGTCACACCACCGAAAGTGAAAAACCAGGCCAACATAAAGCAGCAACCCCTACTCTATAAAGACAGAATGTTTCACATTCATCTTGGTGAGCAGATGGAGCAAGCTGGCTAGGGTCCTCAAATTTTAGAATATTTCAATCTTAAATATCAATATTACTTCTCCAATCATTCTCTGACCTATTCATCTTTAGACAAATCAAACTAAACATACAACATACCCAAAGAGAAAGTGATTAACTTTCATGAATCTAAATTTCCATTTTCTGAACAAAATAACTCAGAAGGACTCAGAACTCAGAAGCTTCTTGCATGGGGGCAACATGAAAGGAGGTTCAGAGGTACAATTAGGAGAGGGGAATAAAGGGAGCTACTAAGATAAATGTCTGGATGAAGCAAAAGAATAGCTAAGGAAGGAGGAACCATAAAGCTTTAACAAGGCAAATATGAAGTGTTTTAACATTAACAGCAAGAGACATCTGAGGGAGGAGAAGAATAGACAAAGTCCAAATGGTCATGGAGGATTACAGCAGACACATCAATTCTAAGGGATAAAGATGAAGAACAGGTAAACCAAAAACAAATGTTAGCCTTCACAAGAACCTTACCTTTTTATCCATTTCACATTTTTGGCCAAAGAATGGGTGAGAGCAAACAGAGGCAACAGGGTCAAGAGACTAAGAGAGGAAAGAAATGCAACGGTGGAAAGTTCTGATTGAAGGGTTAGTCTTTTGCTTTCACCGCACCTTGAAATTAGAGAATGGCACATCTGTTGCTTATAGGGAAAGAGGGAAAGCAAGAAAGAAGGCAAAACAGTTTAAAGCCAGAAGGCAAACTTCTTTGGTGAAGAAGATATTTAGGAGGCAGATTTGGGTGATGGAAGCTCATGGGAGAAACTATTTTGGAATGAAAATTACTTCTACTTTTCCTAGGTCAAATTCAAGAAATCTGGTTACCATCACCACTTACCATATTTAGTAACTCAGGACCTTTCACAGAAATGAAATTCAGTCCAGACTCATTTGCCACTGCCTACCATGAAAAGAAAAAATGTGAGAAAGACAATCATACAGTTAAGAGCAAATTTCATCATGCCAGCTTCCTAGAACAAAATTGTAGGGCCCTGCCAGCTGATGGAGGGTGGGGAAGGGAGACAGAGAAGATGAAAGATCGATTAGATCACTTAGTCATCAGATTTTCCACTGTCCTCCTATAATGATTTAGAATCTTTTGGGCACATCTTTGCTTGGCAAATGCCACTACTTTGATACCTAGGGAGGAGAGGCTGGGTGCTGTGACAGACCAGAAAAAGCCCCAGAAGTAGCAGCTGCCATCACCATACGCTGCTTTCTTACCCAACAGGGGCCTGTCTAGGCCAAATGAAAATGTTCGTCACAGGAGTGCCTCTCTACATTTGGCTTGCCAGGTAAAATAAGCAAAAGCGAGAAAAGAAATGGTTCCACCTTCTGCTGCTGCTCCAAAAATTTGCCAAGCAGAGAGTGAAGGAATGGGAAGTCCAGGACAGCTCACAAATACATAAATGTCAAACAAATTCTATTTTATGGACCTGCCATTTGAATTCATTCATTCAACCATATTTACTAAGAGTTTACTGTGTGCACAGCATAACCAGTGTTCCTCCATAACTTTTTTCGCCCCACAAGCAAAATGCCAAAATTAAATATAAAGCACCCACAAATTTAAGTTAGACATCACCGATTTGGTAAATGTGCACTCGCTTTTTCCTCTGAAAGATGAAAAAGAAAAAACTCTCAGGAATTCAGTAACTGCCAATATTTCACTAATTTTTGGACACTACTGTAAGAAATCACAACTATTGTTTTCCACGTTGTCTTATGCTGACCAGCCAAAAAAATTATTGCAGTTGAACTCCTACCTTTGCTAGTAGGGTTTTACCACAGCCAGGTGGACCAGCAAGAAGGATCCCAGCAGGGGCCAGTAATCCAAGGGCTTTAAACTGCTCTGGGTTACGCACAGGAGCCTGGGAACAAAAATATCAATAACAGTTAAATCTCTCTCTCTCTCCCCAACCCCGGGGCCCCTAGATGAAAGGTAGGCTTAAACTGCCACCTAGATATGTCAGCTCACACATACTGTGGACTGCTTTAGGCACTAGTTTTGAAAATGAAGCCCTAAAAGTTGTGCAAGAAAACATTTTAATGGTATTTGTTAAGTACTTACTATGTGTCAAGTGCTGTTCTAGGCACTGGGGAAGATACAAGGTAATCAGGCTGGACACAGTTCCTGTGCCACATGGGGCTCACAGTCTAACTTGACTGCAAAAGGGAAGTTCACATACTGTTCTCCCCATCACACATCAGAAACAGCAGCAGTTAGAAATTCAGCCCAAAATCTATAAGACAGTCATACTGCAAATCAAATTACTTTCTGCTCCCTATTTGGTTATATACTTAGACAAGATCAAACTTCCACAAATAATGAATATGAAACAATCATGCTGCTTTACTTTTTCCTTGTGTCTGTTACCTGTTCCCTTTCCCCTTGAGAGCGTGCGCCCCTTGAGAATCAGAGTCCCTCACTATTCTATTAATTGCTACCACTCCTATTATTTTCTATTGCTTTTACACTACAATTATATTATTACTACTACACAATCACTAAGGTTGACAGATGAGAAACTAAAATTTCCACTGCTAAAATACTTTCAGTTGGTTATTTTAATTTCCCCCCTTTTCATAGGATCGACTTCAGAAGGTCTCTCTGACATAAAAACACTTATGTACACAATTAGGTACTGCAGTATGTAGCTTCACACTTGGTGGTTTAAAATATGCACTCATGTCAATTTAGACACACCTACCAATATGGCCATAGTGAGCTCCTCGCGGATATCTTCTAGAGCCCCAATATCTGCCCATGTCACATTGGGGACAGTGACAAAGCCTTCTCTCTTGGCAGAGGGCTGAACTGAGGACAGAGCAACAGTGAAATCATTCATCTCAATGCACAGCATTTGCAGCTGTTCCTCGAGGAGGGGGCTTTGCTCCTTTAGCAACTCCAGCAGCTTTTGTAATTCACCCTAGGCAAGAAAAGGAGGAAAAAAACACCCAAGTGACTACACCAGTTTCTTCAAAACTCTGTTGCCACTGAACACTTTAATTAGCTTCTCTGTGAATTAGTTGCCCCTGTTCCAAAACAGGAAAACAGCACAAAAAAAGACGTGTCACAGGAGATTTAAAGTACCTGTACAGAAAGCTCTGCCTTCTTGACCCCCTCCTCAGTTTCCATCAACGCGGCCTGGTCTCCTTCACAAGATGAACCTCCTGCCTGTAAATGCTGCCCCTTCTGCTCCCCGAGGTTTATTAGGACTCTGTTCACAGCACACATAGCTGCTTCCCGACACAGTGCCATAAGGTCAGCACCAACATAGCCCGGTGTCTGATGGGCTAAGTGGTGAAAGTCAAAAGACTGGGGGAGCCTCAGCTTTCTGCACAATGTCTGAAGAATTCTGTGGGAAAGGGGAGGAAAAAAACAAAGCAAAATTACAAAAAAACGTGACTTTTGTTCCAATCCAGAAACATTTAGCTATTTTGAAATGGTCTCCAGAAGCTAGTTTCTATTTATCCATCGCAAAAGCGCTCAACTGGTCTCAGTCAGGCAATGGAAACATATCCAGCATGGTAGTAGCAACTGCCATGAAAAATGGGCATGACTTGCAGGTCCCAGCAGGAAAACATATACACGCCTTCCTTTCCTTCCTCTACTTGAAGCATTAGTTAGCTGTTAGCAGCAAACAGGGGAAGTACACACTGCGCACTTTCTCTCCGCCTTTACACTTGAACTATTTTCCTAAGTCAGGCAAAACTGGGGTTCTTCTTACAGTTCTTCCCATTCCTATCCCTGCAATGTCATCGGTGGGGAGAGCTGGGTCTCATACTCTGGGTTTAACTGCTGGAACTGGCATTCCTAGGCTCGGATCTTTTCTACCTCATATGCCTTTCATTTTCCAGTGCTCGTGTTCACAAGATTACTGCCCAAAGCAAGTCAGGAAACTGAATTCCTTGACACTGTAGCCACCTGAACAAACCTCATTCTACTGAAAGATACCTTTCCCTAGATGCCTCATCCGGAATTCCTAGGCAAATCTCTCGGTCAAATCTTCCAGCTCGTCTCAGTGCAGGGTCCAGTGAGTCCGGTCTGTTTGTCGCCCCAATGACCAGGACCTGAGCAGTAGCAGCCAAGCTATTCAGGTCTGAGAGAGAAGGAAGCAATTGAGGGATTGTCAGTTGCTTGAGGGCAGGAATCATATCTAATTCTACTGTATGCAACCCACCCAACCTCCCCGTCCCCCCCACCACAGCAAGTCCTTAGTACAGTGCTCTCCATATAAAAGGTACTCAGTAAAAACTAAAAATTGGGCAGGGATTCTGTCAGGAGGCAGCTTTGCTCTGGGTCTAAGGAATGTGGATAGGAGTGGCTTGCACTATCTTGGAGGGTGGACCCACAGCAGCCTGATCTAGATTATCACCTGCCATCATTATGGAGACTGTTCCAGGGTGAGTCTGGACTTTCTTTCAGGAAGCAGCACTGCTGGGAGGGGAATTCCATCTTTACTGCCTGCAGCCCTGTATCCCCTTTGGACCTGGATCCTAACTGGAGTGCTCTCCAGCTTCAGAGAAAGCAACTGGAGATGGACCTTCACCGTGCTACAAAGCCCCAATGCCTTACTACAACCTATCATCATTATTAAAAGTCAAATGCGCAATACTATTGTTCAGGACTCTGAACTCCCTCCATTCACATGCATGACCTTCGTACAGTTACGATTGCAGTTTGTATAGAGTGTGACAGAAAAGCACATTTTTGGCCAGGATTCACAAGGCAGCCCCCTCTGGCTTAAGATCGGATTTCGGACAAAGTCATACATGCCCGTAAGTAGCTCCACTGGGACTTAGAGCACTGTACGATTTAGTTTAGCATCAAGTCGTTTGACTGAGCTCTTTAGTTTCCTTAAGCCATGACTGAATTAAATAGGGTCTGATGAGGGTCCCCTGAACTTCCTAACGTCATGTGATACCGTCAGGAGATTTGATAGAACTGTGCATAAGCAAACTCTGTTCAACTGCCACTTTAAAGGGAGCTGGGGAGACCCCAGTCCTCACTCAATGGAGCACCAGTAACCATTTGTGGCACCACTAGCTATTTTTCCACTGGGGCCATATTTTCAAGAGTGTTTGTAATGTGAGAAAGTTGAAGAAAGCTCTCTGAACTGGAGCTAATGCTAATTTGGTTAATATAAAGTTCAGATAAATGAACACCATTTGGAATGGCAATTTCCCAACAGGGGCACAACCAATTTTGTTGTTTTTGATGTTTCCCTCCATCATCCAAACTAACTGTAATTTATAACATTAGTCACCTGGGTACACTTGTTTTCTCCAGTCATGTTCTGCTGAAGCAAATCAAAGACTTGTGCTGGGGTTTCGAATTTTTTTTTTGAGGGGGAATAGGATAAATGGTACTTGAAAGAAATGTAAAGAGAACTTTTCAAAGTGTTTTCAAACAGACCATCCATGCAGGTTAGAAGCTGGGCTACAATTCTCCTTTCCATATCTTTTGAAGCAACTTCTCTTTTTGGAGTGATAGCATCAATCTCATCAATAAATAGGATACACGGTGCACTTGACTAGGAAAAAAAAACCAAACACACATCAATGACACTTCAGGAATGCCCATTCTCCATTAAAACTGACGTATCTAAGGGCCAGGAACCAATCCTATCCATGAAATGGGCCCCTACAGTTTGTTTCAAGTGACATTGTAATGTTCTGGTCATAGTTCACAAAGCCCAAACTGCTTTTCTTTTAAAAGAGCTTATGATGAAATCCCAAGCATAAGGAACTTCAAAGTCTAAATGGACAGCCTAGGTTCATCACAATTGACATAAGTGAAATGATTCATAGGTATCAATTCCCACTTTGATTTTCTGGAAAGCACTGTAAAAGGAGTTCAATACTGTAAAAGGATTATCCATGAAATGAGGAAGTACAAAGGGTCACCCCCACATATCCACTCCATTACCAAAACCTTCTGGTCTCACCTTCACAACACTGCCAAGATCCACCCTTTCCTCCCCATCCAAACTACTACCTTGTTAGTACAATCACTCATCATATCCCAATGGGACTACTGCATCAGCATCCTTTCTGATCTCTCAACCTCCAGCCTCTCCCCACTTCAGTCTATTCTTCACTCTGCTGCCTGGATTATCTTTCTACAAAAACACTCTGGACATGGCACCCCCTTTCTCAAAAATCTCCAGTGCTTGCCTATCAACCTTCGTATCAAGTAAAAACTCCTATTGGCTTCAAAGCTATCACCTTGCCCCCTTCTACCTCACCTCCCTTCTCTCCTTCTACATCTCAGCCCATACACTCTGCTCCTCTGTTGCTAACCTCCTCATTGTGCCTCGTTCTAGCCTGTCCTGCTGTCGACCCCAGGCCCATGTCCTACCTCTGGCCTGGAATGCACTCCCTCCTAACATCCGCCAAACTAGCAAACCTCCCCACTTCAAAGCCCTATTGAAAACTCACCTCCTCCAGGAGGCTTTCCGAGACTGAAGGCCTTTTCTTCTGCTGCTCCTCCCCTCACCATCACCCCAGCTCCCTCCCTCTGTTCTACCCCTCCCCCACCCCATAGCACTTGTGTATATATGTACATATTATTCCATTTATTTTATTAATTATGAATATATATCTATAATTCTATTTATTTATATTGATGCTATTGATGCCTACTTTTGTTTTGTTCTAGGCTGTGAGCCTGTTGTTGGGCAGGGATTGTCTCTGTTGCTGAACTGTACTTTCCAAGCGCTTAGTACAGTGCTCTGCACACAGTAATCGTTCAATAAATACAACTGAATGAATTGAATGAATGAATGAGCCCTTGGGACTGGGATTACATAATATATTACTTTTATGATCTGATTAAATAAAAGACTATTAAGTCAAGAAAGGAAGTCGTATGCCCCAGAATAAGGACGTCTAGATTTAAGACCTTGATTATTCATGCTAATGGAAAGGAGTAGGAGAGACTGAAATGGGCAAAAGGGTGTAGCACCACTTTGGATTACTCAAAATGATGACTAATGTCACTAAGAAAAAGAACCTGTCCAAGCTCTGGCAGGCTCTTTCCATGGTTCTCCCAACTCCCAAGTACTGTGGTCTAGTGGAAAGAGCACTGTGGTGGGAGTCGGGGGACCTGGGCTCTGCCACCTGTCTGCTCTGTGACCACTTGACACTTCACTTACTTCACTTACCCATTCTTCAGTTTTCTCACTTATAAAATTGGGGTTAAATACTAGTTCTCTCTTGAACTTAAACTGTGAGTGCAATTTGGGACAGGGACGGTGTCTGACCTGATTACCTCGTATCTCTCCCAGGACTTGGGGGAGTGCTTGGCACACAGTAAGTGGTTAAACATCACCAATATTATTAGATTAGCATATGTAGGACAATCAGAACTAATGGGTGGATGGATCAATCCATGTGCCCCTATTTGTAAGCTTAACCTGTACTGACTATCGAATATACCCATCTCGAAGTGAAGTGTGACCTAGTGAATACTGCACAGCCCTGGGAGTCAGAGGACCTGGGTTCTAGTCCACTACTTGTCTGCTGTGGGACCTTGGGCAAAGTTCCTTCACTTCTCTGACCCTCAGTTACTTCACCTATTAAAATGGGGATTAAGACTATGAGCCTTAAGTGGGCCAGAGACTGTGTCCAATCTGAGTATCTTGTATCTTCCCCAGCACTTAATACAGGGTCTGGAACATAGTAAGCACTTAAATGCCATAAAAAAAGGCAAGACATCCATTCACTGTTTAGATCAAGTTCGAACAGAACAGGGTCATTGTAGAAATAGCACACTGATCTAGCTTTTTATATATTGGAGAACAAGCACAATTCTATTTCAAATCACTCATAATTATGAGACACACCACATGCAGATTTGATTAGCAGGGAAAATTAAAAATAGCCTGGATATCTGTCTCTCTCCCTGCAAAGAAATGGCCCATTTCTACTCTACCCAACAAATTATTAAATCAGCCTGCAAATAAAATCCACCAACTATGTGCTTAGGTCTGAGTTGCAGACAACAGAAACCACCCTTCCTCACCTCCACTTTCTTCTCTGCACTGCCCTTCGATTTTAAAGTCTGTGTTAAATTAAGTAACTTGTTCCTTACCGTTTCAGTTACCACTCAAGTCCCAAAAGTGAAAGTTCTTGCTTTATAAATTGAGGTAGGTACTCAAGTAGTTAGTATAGATTTTGTAGCATGCTCAGCAGTATCTTTATCATTAAGTACCCATTTCTTGCTTACAACAATCCTGTGATGACCAGGGACTGGCAAGAGGGAGTATAACTTTCATTTGCTGATAATGGCATGTGCTTACCCATATAGTTACATACTACTACTAAGAAGTAGTATTTGTTAAGCCCTTTCTCTGTGACAAATGCTGTGCTAAGCGCTGGGTAGATACAAGATAATCAGATCGGACACAGGGCCTGTCCCACATGGGACACATAGTCTAAATATTTTATAATCACACTGCTACTGGAGATTCATTCATTCAATACTATTTATTGAGCACTTACTATATGCAGAGCTTGGAATGTACAATTCAGCAACAGTTAGAGACAATCCCTGCCCAATGATGGGCTTCCAGTCTAATAAAATGCCTAATCAAAATGGATATGCCAGTTAGCATTAAGGCTCCTGAGTAAAAGCAGTCCTTGCTACTAAATATCATAAAATCAGAATGGTCAATGGATGAAGAAATAATTCTGAACATGGACCCAATAATAATAGGGCCTTAAGCATAATCTTACAACCACAGAAACAAGTACTTAGATGGGTGCCTGCTGAACTTACCACAGCTTGTTCAAAGAGCTCTCTCAGCTTCTGTTCAGATTCTCCAGATACTCCGGATACAATCTCCGTAGCAGCTATTTTGAGAATTGGCAAGTCAAGTTCCTAAGGCACAAGCACACACATACACACACACACAAAACCATATTGGAGTTGCCAAGTTTTAATCTTTGAGATTTCCTCTGATGCTGCCAGGAGAAAGAGAAACTTGTTTTCCTAAAGATCCAATTTTTAAGACAGGATCTGCCTGGGATGCTGCTTAATGCAAAGAAATGTACTGATGACTCAATAGCCTAAGCTTTTAGTTATAATTTTATTAGCACACCCGGCCTGGGAGTTCCTTTGACTATTGATTCAAATTCCACAAATGTTTAGCCAGATTTGGAGGCATTAGGAAGTTCTTCTGATCTGGGGAGTTATCTTTACCCCACTTCAAGCTGGAGCCAATCTATTTTGAAATATCATTTCCCTACAGATGACAGACAACAGGAGCAGTGACATGGCAAGTTTGCCCCACACCTCCCTCGTAACATCTCTCCACCTTAATCTTGAGGCAAGTCACGAGAGGGGAGGAGATAGAAGGGGAGGAGAGGGCGAGTCCCTTTCGGTCTGAAGCCACACACCAGGAGGGCCACCAAAAAATAACCCAATTATGCTCACCTTCATGGATGGGATGCCTAATCAGTCAATTACGTATTTGCTGTTACCATTCAACTCTTGCTTCACCCTTTCAGACCATATGAATTTCCACAAATTCAATTAGTAGTAGTAACAATGATATTTGCTAAATTCGCCATGTACTAAGCGACTGGGAAAATACAATGGTCGCATGAGACATTTCCTGCCCACAAAGAGTTTACTCTCTAGGCATTTTACAACAAATGACTGCCTAATGGGGGAGCCTCGGAAATAAACAGGGTATCTCATTTCTTGAATGACTCCTCTTCTTGAGAATATGAGAGACAGAGAGAAAGAGAGTGCATGCCAAATGCCAGTATTTCTTACCCCAGCAATTGCCTGTGCAAGTAATGTTTTTCCACACCCCGGTGGTCCATGCAAAAGAAATCCCCTAGGTGGAACCACACCCAAGTGGTGGTATACTTCAGGATGACGCATATGGATCAGCATCTTGCATACTTCCTGTTTGGGGGGCGGGAGTGGAGCAGAAGAGGAGAGAGGGATGAGATGGACCTCAAGTCAGTGTTCTAATTCAACAAGGAGAGGCTGGGAACTTTCAGGCCTTTGGGCTGTTTTTAACCCCTCAATATGGTCTAATAGACTACTCCAAGATCCTGCTCTCCCTGCACACACAAAAAGACACACAGCCGGGCCTTATTCCCTTCCATTTCTAGCCCACTAACAGCTGGGAGGAAACATTCTGGATTGGACGAACCTTTAGGGTTGCATCATTGCCTCCCACATCTTCAAACTTCAAAGCAGAGATCTGCAGCTGTAGCCCTGTGGATTTAGCTGCCGAGAGGAAAAGGGAGGAGGGAAGAATATACTTAGTGAATTTTGTGAAACCGCTCCCTACACGCTCATGCTGCCATCAGATATTGAAACATTTCAGATCTCATAGAAAGGATCAGGGCTATGGAACAAGTCCCCACCTTACTAAAAGCCTACACACCGACAGGAGAGATCATTTCCTTCCCCTAAAATCATCTTGTGAAATTCCAAGAACCAACTCCCGGTGCTACAATCAACATTATCACATACCACCCACATATATGCAAACTGCCAACACTCTTACTGGTCTCACCTTTCTTTCGCAAAACATCTTCTATTTCTCCATCCACTTCCTGAAGGGTTTCCTGCCTTCTTTTCCCTCTCTTCAGCCTACCCTTTTTTTTCCTTTCTCTCTGTGGAAGAGAAACATCTTTAGAATCCTGGATGGAGAAGATAGGTGCATCCCAGGAAGCAAGCCAATTATAGTCAGTCGCTTCTACAGACCTCCAAGCCATTTCAGGAAACGCACTGCCACCAACCTCGAAGGTTTCAAGAGAAATATCAGTTGAAAATGGATTTTCTCCTAGGAAAATGTTATGACTGATGTTTAATTACGACCCTGAAGTCAGGCTTCAGGGCCAACTTTGATTTTCCCATTCCAATGATCTACCAAAATAACATTCAAAAGTCTTTATTAAGCAGCCTGCAGGAGAGGGAGTAGGGCAATTCTCTATTAATGGAGGTCAAGTCAGAAGCCAGTCTTTTATGAATAGAAAAGACACTTGATTTTAGAAGTAATAATGCAATTGATTTTCTAAGAGATTTTTCCTTTCTCTCGAGCCTCATACCCTGAAACTAAAGCTTAGAGGGCAGCAGTCATCGCTTTGGCAAAAGCAGGTGGTCTGGGGCTAAGGGGAATCCCCAAGCTACTGAGAGGTTGATATCCATGGGCTGGGGTCGGGTCTAGAAATGGATTGCAGGCCTGAGTAGAGACGGCTGGCAGGAGGATGTGACTGGAGGAAAACTCCTAAGTCAATCTGGCTGAGGCCAGAGTACAGGCTGAGGCAGTCCTATGACAAGGATCAGAAAGGAGTGAAATGAATTGCCATTGACTCCACAACCTCCAGTCTGGTTCAGCTCCTGCCGATACTCTGGGGGAAACTCTGTCAGCCCAGAGGACTGCCAGAGTTTTGCCTCAGTTCTAGGGCACAAAAGACTGCTCCAAATTGAATCAGTCTTTCTGAGCCTCAGATTCCTCTTGGACTTTGGGCAGACTGTTTATCCTCTCTGGGCCCCTATTTCCACCACTAAAAAAAACACAGGATGTGCTCATTTATAAAGTGTTATTAGATCCTAATAGCCAGGCATTTTTATTTTTATAACAATTTGACTACTGCATCCGCCTCCTTGCTGACCGCCCTTCCTCCTGTCTCTCCTCATTCCCTTCCAAACTTCACTCTGCTGCCTGGATCATTTTGCTACAAAACCAGTCATTCCGTATTTCCCCACTCCTTAAGAACTCCCAGTGGTTACCCATTCATCAATGCATCAAACAGAAACTCCTTACCATGGGCTTTAAAGCACTCTTGCTCCTCCTATTTTATCTCACTGATTTCCTACTACAACAGAGCTGGCACATTTTACTCCTCTAATGCCAACCTACTAACTGTACCTCGATGTCATCTATCTCGCTGCTGTCCCATTGCCCATGTCCTGCCTCTAAGCCTGGAACTCCCTCCCCACTTCATATCAGACAGACCGCTCTCCCCCACTGACCATCCCCTAAGTTCCACAGCATTTATGTATGTATCTGTATTTTACCTTAATGACTGTCTCTCCTTCTAGATTGTAAGCTCCTTGTGGACAGGGAATATGTCTACCAATTCTGTTATAATGCACTTTTCCAAATGCTTAGTACAGTGCTGTACACACAGCAAACACTTAAACACAACTGATATAAACTCCATGCTCCCTCTTCACTCTACAGCATAATAGCCAAGGTAACTCCATTATGAGACTCCTGAAATGTCTGTAGATGCTATTATACCCCACAGCATCTGATTCTAAAGGTCCTTCTTTTGCCAAGCCCCAACAATCCCATGAATTTTTGGTGGAAAAGCAAGCATAAAGGCATTATGCCAATGAAAACAGTGCCATGGGACAGGCTTTGCCAAGTCAAAGGGCTTGGTCACTTGATTTTCCTTTCAGGGTACCACACCCACTGGATTCTAATGACACACTGCTATAGACACTCTCTTCCTTTCCCACAGCATTAATGAAAATCAGATAACAGCAGTCCCTCTTGTGCTACCAATTCTCATGATACCCAGTGGCACCACAACCTAAATGAGAATTGCTGCCCCAAAAGGAAATGCCATCAGCTCTCCAAACCCTCTCCCTTAGCATGCATTTTTGAAATAAGATCAAGGTTGAGCACTAATAAATCTCCAAAACTCAACCTTTGGGACGGTGCCCTTCTCAGACCTCTAAATGTCATCTAGATTCTCCATGTTCATTCCAAATCTACTCAAGGAGTTAGGACGTGAACTTCCCAAAGGTGGCTTTGGATGTACTAAACATTTTTAAAAACGAAACTTCACAAATAAGGTTTCATTGAAATGAATGGTTTCGCTGACTTCACTTTGGCATATGTCACAAACTGCTTAAAAAATAAATATCTGATTCTGAACATCTTGCTGTTGGGTCAGTGTTACTACCTTCACTTTGCAGAAGACAAAGAGAAGTGAAATAATTTGCCTTAGTGAACAGCAAAGCCAGGATAAGAATTCAGTTCAGACTCCTGGATTGTGCTCCACTGAAAGTCACACCATCGGTTTTATAAACTGTGGCTGAAGCTAACCCGGGACAAACATGTTTATCTGGAAAAGTTGGAATCAGAGCCATTCCAAAGGCAGACTTGGAATCCAAAACAGAAAAACATATTGGCTCTCCTCAGTTCTTCCAACTCAGAGAGTGAATTATGGTCAGGTATGTGGGGAATGCAACTGACCAAGAGTGAGAAGCTATGAAGATACATTTAGCAAAGGGTGTAATTTTTCCAAGAGAAACAGCTGTACCTCTGAAGCCAACTTTTTATGATCACCTTCATCCTCCTCTGAAAGATCAAAGAAATTGTCTTCTTTTCCACCTGGGGTTCTGTCAATGAACCAACCACCTTCAGAGACCTTGGTAAAAGCAGGGATCTTTGGCAGGGAGGAATCTCTTTTAGGGGTGGCCAATGATGTTGGGCTGTTGTTGGCTGCTGGCTCAGTAACAGATGTTGCTGGAACAGAGTCTACATTTTCTTTACGGTATAAGGACAGTAAAGAGCTGTTCATGTGATTTCTGGACTGCAAGAAAAATGATTTGTTATAAATATGGAGTCAATACACAATCACAAAATGCTGAACACCTCCAGCAATGTTTTCTGTATTCACCCTTTGAAACTAGTTCCTGAATACATCTGTTCTCAAATGCCACACTCTGATGATGTCACAAATGAGTATTTGTCCTTTGTATTACCACTGCATTAGGCTAAAATTTGATAACCCACATAAATGAAGTTTCAACTTATAGAAATCCTCTTGCTCTAAACTTAGGTTAGATGCAAAAATCGATCATGCTAAAATGAGTTCCCCAGAGAAAACCTTTTTTTTTTTTTTAAAAAGAACAGAGTTTTCCCTCTCCTCTTTGATGTGAATAATTCAACAGTAAAGCAAAATAGCTTTAGCTTATACCTGTACCTTCAGCATGGCTCATGACATCCAGAAACAAAAGGCCAAAAGGTTAATTGAGCAGCAAATGTTATACCCGTTAATACTTTTTTAACCCTAAATTAAATTGGCTGCTTAAGTGATCATCTGCTGAATTAGCATTTACTGGGAGGAATAAGGGGAAGGGCAAGCTCTTAGTATTCAACTTCTATGTAAATATTTTTAGAAACTCTTTAAAGGCTGAAGACTAAAGCTAACTCTTGGAGGCTGTCATTAACATAACATTGCCTAGGGCAACAAAATAATCAGGGGGAACTCACTGACAGCCCCACTGACAGCAATAGAGATTACAGCAGCACCATAGTAATAAGTCGCATTATAATTTCTAGAAATGAGGCAGTCTCACTGGATCAAGAACCTCCGGATACACAAATATAGAGATACAAGCTCCATCCAATGTCACGTAACAATGATATCAAAGAGCTAGTTTATCCTAAGGGAATTGGAATGAAAATTAGCAGCAGCACCATTCTTTTTTTTTTCCCCCCAAGGGACCCGAAACCCACAGGAAGATACAAAGAACTCAGTTTGATCACAATAACGAAACCAATAGATTTCTCCATTTTTGCAATTTGGAGCATCACTTGAACATTAAAATGCAGAACTAACTCTTCACTTTGATAAAGTTGGCATTTCGCCAATAGCTCGAAAATAAAGGCAAAGCGGGAAGGAATGATGCTTATTTTGACAAATCCAACCTCTTCTCCCCCTCTCACTACAAACTATTTTGGTTTAGGATAGCTTACAGGCAGGAAGAGTAACTTACTGGATGATCTGGATAATCTTCAGCATCTGAGTCGTCATCTGAATAGCTTTCAACGCATCTTTGATTTAAAAAAATGGAAAACGAGAATGTTTTAGCAAAATTACTTTGGGGAGAACAGTCTACCACAAAGAGTGCACAAGCTATACAATATGCACTGACTTTCTTCCTTTATTTCTTCCTTCAGTCAATCATTCAGTCAACAGAATTTACTGAGCACCTGTGTGCATGGCACTGTACTGAGCCCTGGGTCAGAATACAATAAAGGATCAATAAGACATGGTCCCTCAGGGGGCTCGCAATCTAGTACATGTACATAAAAAGTACAGAAATTGGGCTACAATTCGTTTTGTCATGACAGACTTAATGAAAAGCAGACTAATTTCCCTTCTCTGTTTAAGAAAATAGTTTGTTTTGATGAAAATGACAACACAACATATTCATCACAAAAGTTATATACTGATAGTTTTTCTATATAGAATTTCCCAAATCAACAACAAAGGGGATATTAATCCAAAACTATGAACAAAACCCCCCCACTATGCTAAATTACCCTTAAATTCAACACTGCCTTGCTGAATCATAAGAACACAAGACCAATATTATTTTCTTTGGAATGCAGAAGGATCAAGAAACTAAACTGACTGGCTGATATGCAGTATAGAGTCTGATTTCAACAAAGAGGGAACAGGAACACCAATGCTCTGAGCTGGCTATATAGTCTCAATTCACAGTCAAGTGATCCTTGTCACCCACTTGTCACCTTTAGGCCTAACACTTAAGAAATCAGGTGTGACAAGTCCAGATTAATCAAACAATTGTATTTACTGAGCCCTTACTATGTGCAGAACACTTAAGCCCTAGTGAGAGTACACTATAACAGACACATTCCCTGACCACAACAAGCTTACAGTCTAGAGGGGGAGGTAGACGTTAATGTAAATAAATAAATACATAACAGATATGTACATAAATGCTCTGGGGCTGGGAGGGGGGATGAATTAAGGCAGCAAGTTAGGGTGACACAGAAGGGAGTGGAAGAAAAGAAAAAAAGGGCGGGCTTAGTCAGAGAAGGCCCTTTGGAGATGTGCCTTCAATAAACTGGGGGAGAGTAACTGTCTGTCAGATGCGAAGGAGAGAGGGCGTTCCAGTTCAGAGGCAAGAAAGGTCAGCAGAAAGATAGGCGAGATCGAGGTACAGTGAGAAGGTTGACATCAGAGGAGTGATGTACACGGGCTGGGTTGTACTTCACTCTGCTGCCCAGATTTATTTTTCTACAAAAACATTCAGTCCACCTTTCCCCACTCCTCAAGAGCTTCCAGTGGTTGCCCATCCACCTCCACATCAAACAAAAACTCCTTACTACCAGCTTTAAAGCAATAAAGGTCACTTCCCTACTCTCCTACTACAACCCAACCCAGACACTTTGCTCCTCTAATGCCAACCTACTCACTGTACCTCCATCTCATCTATCTTTCCACTGACCTCTCGCCTATGTCCTGCCTCTGGCCTGGAACACCCTCCCTCCTCATATCCGACAGACAATCCTTCCCACCTTCAAAGCCTTAATGAAGGCATATCTCCTCCAAGAGGACTTCCTCCCTAAGTCTTTATTTTCTCTTTTCCCATTCCCTTCGGCATCACCTTGACTTGCTCCCTTAACTCATACCCTCCTCAGCCCCACAGCATTTCTGTATATATACATGTAATTTATTTATATAAATGTCTGTTTCCCCCTCTAGACTGTACACTCATTGTGGCAGGGAACACGTATGTTATATTGTTGTACTATACTCTCCCAAGTGCTTAATGTAAGCACTCAAATACGACTGATTGAACACTTACTCATTATTCTCATGTGTTTGCTTTGCTCTTTTTGCCAAATGCTCATCTTCCAACCTTGTTAGGCCTTCAAGTTCTCTCTCACTATTGACTATGCCGAACACTGGAATAAAAAGAAAAACAAAATAAAATTTGGGATTGGTGAAAACAATATTTCCTATAGGTTCTTGATGCTTCAACTCTGATAAACTCACCTTTTTCTACTTGAATTCGAAAGGCATTTCTTTTTCTTCTACCGTAGTCTACACTAAAAGACAACAACAAACAATTTAAATGGAGAGGTCTTATGAGAGATTTCAAATGGAAATTCTGCAATTGTTATTTGTCACTTTTCTTGTCCCCACCTCTCTTCCTTCTCATTTACCCAACAACTTCTCTATGTCTCTTATACCAAAAAGGCAAAACAAAGTAGACGGTGGGAATGATAAAGGGGGGGTGGGGGGCAAAGAGTCCAAAATTCAAATGAATTTCAAAAGAAATTTGGCAAAAGTGCCTCTATTTCTAATGTTTAACTGCAAAGTGGAACTCAGAGCATGCAAGACCCGATATAAGGAAAGAAAGCGATGCTCCCTCAGTGCTCAATATCACATTCACTCAAGTAGCATTAAAAGGTGGTGGTGGAGATTGAGGGCATTTGAGTTCCCCCTTTCCCACCCCCATGGCCAAAGTTTCTAAACTAAATTTTAGAAGGGAGACCTCCTAAATAACAATCAGCCTTTTTTTGCTTAGAGTGGTAGGATTCTTTCAAACCTATTCAGCTCAAATGTTAGCAGAATTGCTATTTTCTAGAAAAAGTTTAACTGCTCAGGTCATCCATTAAAGAACCTGTTAAAGGAGGAAATCCTGCCCACTGTAACACTGTGGAAAGAGCACGGGCTTGGGAGTCAGTGGTCATGGGTTCAAATCCTGGCCCTGCCACTGATCAGCTGGGTGACTTTGGGCAAGTCATTTAACTTCCCTGGGCCTCAGTTACCTCATCTGTAAAATGGGGATTAAGGCTGTGAGCCCCACATGGGATAACCTCATTACCTTGTATCTACCCCAGCGCTTAGAACAGGGCTCAGCACAAAGCGCTTAACAAATGCCATCATTATTAGTAATAATAAATGCTGGGCTCAGTCTTAATCCCCACGTTACAGATGAGGTAACTGAGGCACAGAGAAGTTACGTGGCTTTCCCAGGGTCACATGACAGACAAGTGGGGGAGCCGGGATAAGAACCCACTTCCTCTGACTCCTAAGGCCCATGCTCTTGCCACTACGCCACGCATTGTACTAACCAAACTACCTTCCCAATACTGTGCCATAAGACAATTTGTTCTGTTCGTTACCCAGACTTAAAAGTTCTCAGAAAGAGAGTATCAGTGGCTACCCACGGCTTCGGGAATTCTTCAGCGAACAAACCCAACTCTTGACGGAGAAGTCAGCTGGGGATTGAAAGTTGTCTTTAAAGTTAAATGGGTTCCAAGGTACATCTGGAGAGCCTCGCGCGTCTTTCAGACCAGCTTAAGGAAGAGCAGAGGGGTATGGGATGCTCTCCCTCTAGCAGTCCAACGCTATCAGGCAGTAAGCGTGGCAAGGGCGACCTTGTTTTCCAGACTTTTTAGGCCTAGGGCAATGCTAACACAGGGTACTGGATTTACAACATTCATCATTTGTTTTGTTGACTTTGGTCAATGTTGTTCGTCTACATTAAAACTGTGTTTATGAACCACCTGAGGTGGATGCAGCTGGAATATTTCAGGTGAGGATATTCAAATAAAAGATCTCTATCTCTGGGGAAGCAGCATGGACTAGTGGAAAAAGCACCGGCCTGGGAGTCAGGGGACCTGAGTTCTCATCCCAGCTCTGCCACCTGCCTGCTGGGTGACCTTGGAAAAGCCACTTAACTGCTCTGTGCCTCAGTTTCCTCATCTGAAAAATGGGAATTAAATACCTGCTCTCCCTTCCCCATAGACTGGGGGGCGGGAGGAGAGAACACCTATCCTTGATTCAAGAAACCTTCAAGGCCGTGAAATGCACAATCTCATTTGACTCATTTGAGAGCCCCTAGGCACAATGGCCCAGAGGTGGGACTCAGTGAAATGTGTACGAAGGACAGTCTGTTTGTGGTGACAGGTATAGGCAGGCAGGTAGTGGGGGACTAAATAAATAGGGAACGGGGCAGATGATGTACAGTTTTGAAATCCATCACCAGATATTTTGACTTATGGGGCCTTACCGCAGGGTTCTCAGCAGAGCAGTAACATGGTCACGATATAACTTGAGGATGCTAACTTTCAATGTGCTATGTTAGAGGAGATGGCTGGAAGAGGCTGAAGGCCAGGACACTGGAAAAAGGCTACCGTGATAGATCAAGAGTAAGCTAGCTAACAGGCTTGGAAGAGGCCACAGGGCAAAGAGGAAGAGAAGGTTCAAAGAAATATACTTCAAGAGGAAATGACAAGTTGGTAACACAGTGATGGACTGGATAGGGAGGTGTGACAACAGGATGGTCGGTTTCAGAGTGACATACAACTGAATAGGGGAGTTGGAAAGGAAACAGTAAGCAAAATCTGAGAGCACTAAATCGCTGGTTTACTCACCTGTACATTCTTTGCAAATCAGCTGCTAAGACTCCAATGTCCACATATTTGTCATATCTGTGACTGGTTAAGTACTACAATATAAAATTTCATACAATTATTTAATTTTTCTAATTCAGTGACAGGCCCACCTGAACTGGTTAGGTGAGATCATTCAAAGTGTTGTTTACACTGTACCCTGAAAAATTCTATTGGCTGGCCTCTGGCTCGAATCCCAAGAAAGAGGGGAAAGACATGACCAATGGCATCTCTCGAAAAGTGTTCTACCTGCTTGTCTTTCAAAATGGCTGCACCTAAACTACCTTATCAATGGTGTGTGTGTGTGTGTGGGGATGAGAGGAGAGACACCTATCCTTCGCTCAAAAACCCTTCAAGGAAGTGAATTACAAAATTTGACTCATCTGAGAGCCGCTAGAACCAAAGCCCTTCAAATCTGAAAGTGAAGAGCTCTGCACACAGTAAGTGCTTAATAAATATTACTTTTACTCTAAAGAGTTCAAAGCAGCAGTGCCTAGTAGACAGAGAGGATAGAGTATGAGCCTGGGAATCAGGACCTGGGTTCTAATCCTGACTCTGTCTGCCTCGTCTGCTGGGTGACCCTGGGCAAATCCTTTCACTTCCGCTATGCCTCAGTTTTCTCATCTATAAAACGAGCATTAGGACTGTGAGCTCAGTGACAATCCCAATTTTATAGATGAGGTAACTGAGGCACAGAGAAGTGAAGTGACTTTCCCAAGATCACATAGAAGACAAGTGGTGGAGCTGGGATTAGAACTCATGACCTTCTGACTCTCAGACCCATGTTCTTTCCACCAATCCATGCTGCTGGTGCACCTGGCCTTGATCTGCTTGTGGAAATAAAAAAAAGAGTGATCTCGAGATATGTTTTTAATAAGGCTTCGAAGGTGGAGAGGGTGAACATCTGTCAGATATGAAGAGGGAGGGCGCTCCTAGCCAGAGGCAGGATGTCAGCGAGGGGGTCAGCAGTGAGATAGGCAAGATCGAGGTACAGTGAGTAGGTTGGCATTAGAGGAGCAAATGGTGCAGCCTGGGTTGTAGTAGGAAATCAGTGAGGTGAGGTAGGAGAGGGCAAGGTGATGGAGTGCTTTAAATCTTATGGTAAGGAATTTCTGTTTGAGGCAGAGGTGGATGGGCAACCATTGGAAGTTCTTGAGGAGTGGGGAAACATGGACTGAACGGTTTTGTAGAAAAATTATCCAGGCAGCAGAGTTAAGTATGGACTGGAGTGGAGACAGAGGAGGCAGAGAGGTCAGGAGGGAGGCTGATGTGGTAATCAAAGTGGGATAAGATAAGTGCTTGGATTGTGGGAGCAGTTTGGATGGAGATGAAAGGATGGGTTTTAACGATTTCTGTGAAGGCTGAACCAACAGGATTTGGTGTGGGTTTAATGAGAGAGATGAGTCAAGAGTAGTGCCAAGATTAGGGACTTGTAAGACAGGGAGGATGGTGGTGCTATCTGCAGTAATGGGAAAGTCCAGGGGAGGATAGGGCTTGGGTGGGACTGTGTAGAGTTCTGTCTTGGACATATTAAATTTGAGGTGTCTGCAGGACATCAAAGTGTTACGTCCTCAATAGGTTGGGTAAGACTGGATTTACAACCTTTTGCCGGCAGGCACATTATTATTTTTACTTAGCGAGGATCAGAAGCATTTGTTCGGGGTTCCTGCACTTTCTTCAGATCTGGTTCTTGTGATCTGACAAGGCATCCTGAGGAGACTTACACTGCCTATAGCCAGAAGCAGGATCTTCCAAGGACATCCAGTTTCAGGCCCAACAGTATATACACAACAGTTGCAATGTGTAACTCGCATAGCTACAAGGTCTGGACCTTCCAAAGAAGTGATATCACAGGGGTTGAACAATTTCATTAGCAAACCCTGCATTCCTGGGAGAAAGATAGCAAGAAGTCCAGCCATCAATCACAACAGTTTGTGTTCCAATAAATCTTTTGAAGTACACTTACCCATTTTCCTAATTAACGTACATATTCGCGGATCTCCAGCATTCCCTGGGTTTGATAGGATTTATACAGATATATATTCATGGGTAAATTGAACATGCTTGATACACAAGCAGGATTTTCACTAATTGGATTTAATTTACCCAAAGTGCCACTCATTTTAAAGTTGGGTCAAAGTTTGCTCACAGAGGCTCATCAAAGGTTCCCTCCTTGGCCTGTCCACGACCCTCCGTGCCAACTTTCTAGGTCAGCCTAGAGACCCATCTTTTTTTGCCTCAATTTTACATGATTGACCTATTCCACACCGACTACAACAGCCATTTGGAGAACTGGAGCTTTCCCCTGAGTCATCAAAACAGTCCCTAAAAGTAACAATGGCTTGTATATCCAAGAAGTTCAAGTTGGTTTACAAGCAGAGGGAATTATATGTGGAGGGCTCAAGGCTCAATGGATGAGTGATGAGGGAAGCAGTGTTGCTTACTGGACAGAGCACGGGGCCTGGGAGCGAGTCAGAACGACCTGCGTTCTAATCCTAGCTCCACTTCTTGTCTGCTGTGTGACCTTGGGTAAGTCACTTCACTTCTCTGTGCCTCAGTTACTTCATCTGTAAAATGGGGATTAAGCCTGTGAGCCCTATATGGGACAGGGGCTGCATCTCACCCAATTACCTTGTATCATCTACCCCAGCGTTTAGTACAGCGCCTGGCACAGACTAAGCACTTAAATACTACAATTATTAGGAAGTGCTCTCCTTTTGCGGGTGGCATTGCGAGCCAGGCAGAATCATCTAAGAGCAAAAGATAAGTTTGCCCATCCTGCCTCCTGCTGGTATCGCTAGGCAGGGAACTGCATGCCCTGGCACCCCTAGGCAGGGGAACACGTAAGTTGGCTGAGTACATACTTCTCTGCCTTGGCCCATGCCCTCTCCCACAGATAACCAATACCTGGATGGTGGGGAGAGGGCAAGGCTTTCTGCCAAGACTCTGAAGGGCAAGATTCCTGTCAGCCCCTCAGTTTGCCAAAAAAAACATCACCTTTCAACCCCTGATAGATCCCTGCAAGATCATCACAATAATAATAGTATTTGCTAAGCACTTACTATGTCCCAGGCACTGTTCTATGCACTGGGGTAGATCCAAGCTAAGCAGGGGGGACACAGTCCCTGTCTCACATAGGGCTCACAGTCTTGATCCCCATTTTACAGATGAGGGAACTGAGGTCCAGAGAAGTGAAGTGAGTGACCTGAGGCCCCGCAACAGACAAGTGGTGGGGTCAGGTTTAGAACCCACGACCTCTGACTCCCAAGCCCGTGCTCTTGCACTAGGCCATGCTGCTTCTCTGACAGGACCCCCCGGCTCGGTCCAAGTGGGATTGGAAAACGGGGCAGCGGCTGCAGGACGAGGATGGAAGAACCGAGCATGGGCCTGGGAGTCATGGGTTCTAATCCCGTCCCTGCCACTTGGCTGCAGTGTGACCTTGAGCAAGTCACTTCACTTCTCTGTGCCTCAGTTCCCTCATCTGGAAAATGGAGGAGACTGCAAGCCCCATGTGGGACAGGGACCGTGTCTGACCCAATCTGCTCCAGCGCTTAGTACAGTGCCTGGCACATAGTGAGCACTTAACAAACACCATAATTATGATTATTACCTCACTTCCCCATGCCTCAGTTACCTCATCTGGAAAATGAGGATACAGGCTGCGAGCCACAAGTGGGACAGGGACTGTGCCCAACCCATTCTGCTCCAGCGCTTAGTACAGTGCCTGGAACATAGTAAGTGCTTAACAAATACCATAATTATGATTATTACTTCTACTTCTCTGTGCCTCAGTTACCTCACCCGGAAAATGGGGATGGAGACGGTGAGCTCCATGTGGGGCAGGGACCGCTCCAGCGCTTAACAACTACCATAATTGTGATTGGGACAAGGACTGCGTCCGATCCAACCTGCTCCAGCGCTTAATACAGTGCCTGGCACATAGTAAGTGCTTAACAACTACCATAACTATGATTAACAATAGTGCTGGTTTTTGTTAAGCCCTACCACCTCACTTCTCCATGCCTCAGTTACCTCACCTGGAAAATGGGGATGGAGACGGCGAGCCCCTTGTGGGACAGGGACTGCCTCAGACCCAACCTGCTCCAGCGCCTAGTGCAGTGCCTAGCACATAGTAAGCGCTTAACAACTACCATAATTATGACTAATAATAATGGTGGCATTGGTTAGGGGCTTATTACTTCACTTCTCCGTGCCTCAGTTACCTCACCTGGAAAATGGAGATGGAGACGGCGAGCCCCATGTGGGACAGGGACTGCCTCGGACCCAATTAGCTCTAGCGTCTAGTACAGTACCTGACACATAGTAAGCGCTTAACACCTACCGTAATTATGCCTATTATTCCCTCACTTCTCCGTGCCTCAGTTACCTCACCTGGAAAATGGGGATGGAGACGGCGAGTCCCATGTGGGACAGGGACTGCCTCGGACCCAATTAGCTCTAGCGTCTAGTACAGTACCTGGCACATAGTCAGCGCTTAACACCTACCGTAATTATGCCTATTATTCCCTCACTTCTCCGTGCCTCAGTTACCTCACCTGGAAAATGGAGATGGAGACAATAATAATAATAATGTTGGTATTTGTTAAGCGCTCACTATGTGCCGAGCACCGTTCTAAGCGCTGGGGTAGACAGGGGAATCATGTTGTCCCACGTGGGGCTCACAGTCTTCATCCCCATTTTACGGATGAGGTAACTGAGGCACCCGAGAAGTGAAGTGACTTGCCCAAAGTCACACAGCTGACAAGTGGCCGAGCTGGGATTTGAACCCATGACCTCTGACTCCAAAGCCCAGGCTCTTTCCACTGAGCCACGCTGCTTCCCTACGAGTCCCATGTGGGACAGGGACGGCCTCGGGCCCAATTAGCTCTAGCGTCTAGTACAGTACCTGGCACATAGTCAGCGCTTAACACCTACCGTAATTATGCCTATTATTCCCTCACTTCTCCGTGCCTCAGTTACCTCACCTGGAAAATGGGGATGGAGGCCCCATGTGGGACAGGGACTGCCTCAGACCCAATCTGTTCCAGCGCCTAGTACGGTGCCTGGCACACAGTAAGCGCTTAAGAAACGCGGTCATTTCTTAACCCACCTGGACGATCCGCTGCTTCAGCCTGCGGTCCACGAGGCGTCCGGGCCTGGGCTTCATCTCCGGCCGACGAACGAAGCGCCGCCTCAACCGCCGCCGCCACGTTGACTTCGAGCTCTCGCGAGAACTGCCCTTGGCCCTCGCCCGGGCCGAATCCTGTCGCCGCTGACCCTTTCCCCCTCCCTTTATTCCCGCCCCCAACCACTTTTCCATCCATCCCAAGGACTGTGGAAGGAAAAGAAAAACAATGAACGCGGAAAAGCCACTCCACCTCACCAGGCTTCTTGGATTTTTCCCGCCCGCGGGCCGCCTCCGCCGCTCCCCCTCCCTCTCGAAGACGCTTCAAAAAGCTCCCAACTTTATTGATTCCTGTGTGGCGGACATTACCGTAATTCTTAGGATTCGCCACCCAGCCGCCGGCGGAAAAACGGATTCTTAGGTGGAAACGTTGTAAAATCGGAAGCACCTTGGCTGGAAGTTGGGGAATTGGTTTCTCAGCCAAGGTCCGGTACCCTGTGTTACTCACTCGTTCATTCGATCGTTTTTATTGAGCTCTTACTGTGTGCACAGCACTACGAAGCTCTTGGGAAAGCAGCGTGGCCTACATCTACAATAAGTCCGCTGCTTTTTACGTCTTCCTGAAAGGCGAACGGCACACTCTGCAGCTAATTCCCAACACTCCAAATTGCAGATATTCAACATTTATTTATTTATACCCACCTTCAGGCTTTAAATATATACATATCAGTTATATGTATATATATGCATATAACTAATATATATCCGTTATAAATATATCCGTTATATATATATGTCCGTTATATATATATATGTATATATGTAGAGAGAGATAGATATACATATAACTACTATATATCAGTTATCTATCTATCTATCTATCTATCTATCTATCTATCTATCTATCTATCTAATATATGTCAGTATGTTATATATATAATGATATATATAACCGAATAAGTAACTGATACATATATATATATATGTATCAGTTACTTATTCGGTTACTTCATTCTGATATAGTTGTACTTCTTAGAAGTTACACCTTTGTTCTCCCAGCGTGGGTCAGTGGAAAGAGCACGGGCTTAGGAGTCAATGGTCATGGGTTCTAATCCCACCTCTGCCACCTGTCAGCTATGTGACTTTCAGCAAGTCACTTAACTTCTTGGTGCCTCAGTTACCTCGTCTGGAAAATGGGGATGAAGACTGTGAGCCTCACTTGGGACAACCTTGTATCTCCCCCAGTGCTTAGAGCAGTGCTTGGCATATAGTAAGCACTTAACAAATACCAACATGATTATTTATTATTATTATTACAATACAGCAATAGAGACAATCCTTGCCCACAACGAGCTCACAGTCTAGAGGGACAAGTTCACAGTCTAGACAACATGACCCACAATTATAGATGATCAATATGCGGGATTAGAACCCACCACCTCTGACTCCCAAGCCCGGGCTCTTTCCACAAAGCCTCGACGATTGAACAAGTGAATGAATATGATCGAATTGTAGCTTAGTAAAAATAATAACAATCACGTTGGTATTTGTTAAGCGCTTACTATGTGTAGAGCACTGTTCCAAGCGCTGGAGTAGAAACAGGGTAATCATGTTGTCCCACGTGAGGCTCACAGTCTTCATCCCCATTTTACAGATGAGGTCACTGAGGCCCAGAGAAGTTAAGTGACTTGCCCACAGTCACACAGCTGAACGCCCCTGTTCACACCTATCCCGCCGTCGATCCCTGGCCCACGTCCTCCCGCTGTCCTGGAATGCCCTCCCTCCTCACCTCTGCCATAGTAACTCTCTTCCTCTCTTCAAAGCCCTACTGAGAGCTCACCTCCTCCAGGAGGCCTCCCCAGACTGACCTTCTCCTTCCCCTCTGCTCCCTCTCTGCCCCCCCTTCACCTCCCCTCAGCTAAGTCCCCTTTCCCCTTTTCCTCTGCTCCTCCCACTCTCTCTTCCCCTCCCTCAGCACTGTGCTCATTTGTATGTATTTTTATTACCTATTTATTTTGTTAATGAGGTATCCAACCCCGTGATTCTATTTATTGCGATCAAGTTGTCTTGTTTTTGTCCGTCTGTCTCCCCTGATTGGACTGTAAGCCCGTCAATGGCAGGGATTGTCTTTCTCTGTTGCCGAATTGTCCATTCCAAGCGCTTAGGCCAGTGCTCTGCCCATAGTAAGCGCTCAATAAATACTATTGAATGCATGAAAAGCTCAAGCGTGGCTCAGTGGAAAGAGCACGGGCTTGGGAGTCAGAGGTCATGGGTTCGAATCCCGCCTCCCCCACTAGTCAGCTGTGTGACTTTGGGCAAGTCATTTCACTTCTCTATGCCTCAGTGACCTCATCTGTAAAATGGGGATTAAAACTGTGAGCCCCATGGGGGACAACCTGATCACCTGGTATCCCCCCCAGTGCTTAGAACAGTGCTTTGCACAGAGTAAGTGCTTGACAAATACCACCATAGACTGTAAGCCTGTCGAAGGGCAGGGACTGTCTCTATCTGTTACCGATTTGTCCATTCCAAGTGCCCGAGCACTGTTCTAAGCGCTGGGATAGACACAGGGGAATCAGTTTGTCCCACGTGGGACTCACAGAAGCAGCGTGGCCTAGTGGAAAAAGCCTGGGCTTGGGAGTCAGAGGTCATGAGTTCGAATCCCGACTCTGCCACTTGTCAGCTATGTGACTGTGGGCAAATCACTTCATTTCTCTGTGCCTCACTTACCTCATCTGTAAAATGGGGATTAACTGTGAGCCTCATGTGGGACAACCTGATGACCCTGTATCTCTCTGTGCTCTGCACATAGTAAGTGCTTAACAAATACCAACATTATTAATCCCCATTTTACAGATGAGGTAACTGAGGCACCGAGAAGTGAAGTGACTAGCCTAAAGTCACACAGCTGACAAGTGACCGAGCCGGGATTCGAACCCATGACCTCTCACTCCAAAACCCGTGCTCTTTCCACTGAGCCACGCTGCAAGCTTGGCACGTAGTAAGCAACGGTCCTCGGCACATAGTAAGCGCTTAACAAATAACAACATTATTATTAAGCGCTCAATAAATACTATTGAATTTCATTCATTCAATAGTATTTATTGAGCGCTCACTATGTGCAGAGCACTGTACTAAGCGCTTGGAATGAACAAGTCGGCAACAGATAGAGACAGTCCCTGCCCTTTGACGGGCTTACGGTCTAATCGGGGGAGACGGACGGACGAGAACAATGGCAATAAATAGAGTCAAGGGGAAGAACATCTCGTAAAAACAATGGCAACTAAATAGAATCAAGGCGATGTCCATTTCATTAACAAAATAAATAGGGTAATGAAGATATATACAGTTGGGCAGACGAGTACGGTGCTGAGGGGATAGGAAGGGAGAGGGGCAGGAGCAGAAGGAAAGGGGGGGAAAAGAGGGTTTAGCTGCGGAGAGGTGAAGGGGGGATGGTAGAGGGAGTAGAGGGAGAAGAGGAGCTCAGTCTGGGAAGGCCTCTTGGAGGAGGTGAGTTTTAAGTAGGGTTTTGAAGAGGGGAAGAGAATCGGTTTGGCGGAGGTGAGGAGGGAGGGCGTTCCAGGACCGCGGGAGGACCTGGCCCAGGGGTCGACGGCGGGATGGGCGAGACCGAGGGACGGTGAGGAGGTGGGCGGCGGAGGAGCGGAGCGTGCGGGGTGGGCGGTAGAAAGAGAGGAGGGAGGACAGGTCAGGAAGGGGCGAGGTGATGGAGAGCCTTGAAGCCTAGAGTGAGGAGTCTTTGAATGATTATCAATAAATACGACTGAAGGGGTGAACTACAATTCCCAGGATGCCACGCTTCCGAGGAGCCGGGAAGGGGGCGGAGGGGGACTACAACTCCCGTCATGCAGCGGGAAAGGGCGCTCCGGGCGGGCGGGGCCGCGGAAGTGGAGGAGGAGGAGGAGCAGCAGCAGCAGCAGCAGCAGGAGGAGGAGGATTGCCAAGGGAAAGGATGGAGGCGGTGGTGTTCGTCTTCTCCCTCATCGACTGCTGCGCTCTCATCTTCCTCTCCGTTTACTTCGTATCCTTCATTCGGGGAGCGGAGGCTGAGCGCGGTGACCCGTCCCCGTCCCCGAGGCCGGGCGAGGAGGGGCGGCCGGTGCGGGGGCCATGCGGGGCTCAGCTCGGGAGTGGGTGTGCCAGGCCTCGTCCGGGCAGTCCCAGCTGAAGGGCTCCCTTTCCCTCCTCTGTGGGAGCCAGGCGTCCCCTTCCCCCAGCCCGCATTCGTGCGTTCATTCATTCAGTAGTATTTACTGAGCGCCGACTCTGTGCAGAGCACTGGACTAAGCGCTTGGAATGCTGTACTCGTCTGCTCAACTGTATATATTTTCATTACCCTATTTATTTTGTTAATGAAATGGACATCGCCTTGATTCTATTTAGTTGCCATTGTTTATACGAGATATTCTTCCCCTTGACTCTATTTATTGCCATTGTTCTCGTCTGGCCGTCTCCCCCGATTAGACTGTGCGCCCGTCGAAGGGCAGGGACTGTCTCTATCTGTTGCCGACTTGTTCATTCCAAGCGCTTAGTACAGTGCTCTGCACATAGTAAGTGCTTAATAAATACTATTGAATGAATGGACAATTGGACAACAGATAGAGACCCTCCCTGCCCGATGACGGGCTTACAATCGGGGGAGACGGACAAAAACAAGACAACATCATGACGATAAATAGAAGCAAGGGGATGGACACTTCTTTAACAAGATAATTGGGGTAATAAAAATCTATACGAATGAGCACAGTGCTGAGTGGGGGAGGAGCAGAGGGAATGGGGGTTTAGCTGAGGGGAAGGGGGGGCACAGAGGGAGCAGAGGGAAAAGGGGAAGGTCAGCCTGGGAAGGCCTCCTGGAGGAGGTGAGCTCTCAGTAGGGCTTTGAAGAGGGGAAGAGAGTTTGGCGGAGGTGAGGAGGGAGGGCATTCCAGGACAGCGGGAGGACGTGGGCCTGGGGTCGACGGCGGGATAGGCGTGAACGGGGGACGGTGGTATTTATTGAGCGCTTACTGTGTGCGGAGCACTGGACTAAGCGCTTGGAGGGTACAGGATAGAGACCCTCCCCGCCCAATAACGGGCTCGCTTGCCCGAGCTCCCCGACGGCCCCCGGCCCGGCCAGTTGGGTCGGGCTGATGGCTTTGAGATGTCTTCGCGACCTTTGCCCTTTGGGTGCGACGGACAGGGCAGGGCAGGGATTTCATTGGCTTTTTTCCGGGGTCGGGGCTTGGCTCGGGCAGTTGGGGAGCCTTGGCCACCCATTTGTCCAGCTCAAAAGCTGCGGCCCCGGAGGTTGGGGCAGAGGCAGGTCCCGTGGGGCAGGTAGCCCCGAAGAGCAAACCTGCTCGGCCTCCCTAAAACCCCCGGCCAAACAATCAGTGCTGTCTTGTTTTTCTTTCGCTCTGTTTTACTCTGCTGTCTGTCTCCCCCGATTAGACTGGGAGCCCCTCGTTGGGCAGGGATGGTCTCTATCTGTTGCCGAATTGTCCATTCCAAGCGCTTAGTACAGTGCTCTGCACACAGTAAGCGCTCAGTAAATACTATTGAATGAATGAATTTAGAAACAGAGAAGCAGCGTGGCTCAGTGGAAAGAGCCCGGACTTGGGAGTCAGAGGTCATGGGTTTGGAAAGAGCCC
This sequence comes from Ornithorhynchus anatinus, assembly GCF_004115215.2. Taxonomy (NCBI): domain Eukaryota; kingdom Metazoa; phylum Chordata; class Mammalia; order Monotremata; family Ornithorhynchidae; genus Ornithorhynchus; species Ornithorhynchus anatinus. The sequence continues at coordinate 6,326,083 of NC_041746.1, read as the reverse complement.
GGACTTGGGAGTCAGAAGTCATGGGCTCAAATCCCGGCTCCGCCGCTTGTCAGCTGGGTGACTTTGGGCAAGTCATTTAACTTCTCTGGGCCTCAGTTACCTCATCTGTAAAATGGGGATGGAGATGAAGACTGTGAGCCCCACGTTGGACAACCTGATCACCTTGTATCCCCCCCAGCGCTTAGAACAGTGCTTTACACATAGTAAGGACTTAACAGATGTCATTATTATTATTTCATAAACGCTTATTTCAGGCAGAGCACTGTACTGAGCGCTTGGGAAAGTACACTGCAGTAGAGTTGGTAGACAGGATCCCTGCCCACAAAGAATTTGCAGTCTAGCCCTTTTGTTCCTGCTTCTTCTCCCCCTTTCCCTCAGGCTGTGACCTTTCACCCCCAATCAATTAATCAATGGTAGTTATTGAGTGCTTACTAGGTGCAGAACACTGTACCAAACCCTTGGAGAATAGAGTGCCACTGAATTTGCAGACACGTTCCCTGCCCATAACAAGCTTACACTCTAGAAGCAGCATGGCCTTTGGATAGAGCACAGGCCTGGGAGTCCGAAGATCTTGGGTTCTAATCCTAGCCTCACCACTTGTCTGCTGCATGACCTTGGGCAAGTTACTTCACTTCTCTGTGCCTCTCTTACCTCATCTGTAAAATGGGGATTGAGACTTTAAACCCCCGTGGAACAGGGACTGTTTGTCCAATTCGATTTGCCTGTATCCATCCCAGTGCTTAGTACAGCTCCTGGCACATGGTGCTGAACAAATACCATCATTATTATTAATCCCGGTTCTGCCACTTACCTGCTGTGTGACCTCGGGCAAATCACTTAACTTCTCTGTGTGTCAGTTACCTCATCTGTAAAATAAGGATTGAGACTGTGAGTATAGTTAGAGCCTGTGTTGAGAGGGGGGTGGGGGGAGAGCCTTATGGTCAAGTGTCAGGAGTTTTTGTTTCGAGTCAAGCAGTGGGGAGCCCCAGGAGTTTTTTTTTTCTTTTTGGAAAGAAACAGTCAGGGGAGATGATTGAAGCTTAGAGAAGTCAACAGAGGGTAGACAAGTATTTTGGTTTTTTTTTAACCAAATCCCACCACATCAGGACAAAGGAAAGCCATGGAAATGTGAGGGAGGTGGGTGCAAAATAAGTGCAAAAGGAAACACTTTCTTCACACAGAGGAAAGAATATGGAATATTATGTAAGAAGGTGAACAGGTCCAAATTATGCACTTAGGTCCCTACCACATAAGTACTTTGATACACACCCCAGCCCCACCCTTACAGCTCTTATGTAATATCTTTATACTTTGCTCCTTCACTTATGGGCAGGGATCATGTTTCCCAACTCTATTTTATTCTCCCAGGTGCTTAGTACAGTAGTCTGCATGTCTGCCTACCGTAAGCACTCAGCAAATACCATTGATTGAAAATATTAGGAGGGTAAAGAAGGCTGTGGTTAAATTCATGAACTATTTGTCCATAATGGGTTACTAGACAGAAATAAAGATGTCGAAGGGAAAAGTTGGGGATGTTAGATGGTACATCCCTAAATAGTCGCAAGCATCTTGTTGCCATTATTGTAGACAGAATCATTTGCTGTGCGGACTGTTGGTGTGGTGCGCACTGGCTTTTAATTTTTGAAGGGGGGAGTGATGTGCTCCAATCAGAATTTTAGCAAGATGATCTGTTCAGCTGTTGGTAAGGTAGACTTGAAGCAGGGAGAGGGTGGAGGCAAAGAGGTCAGTAAGGAAGCTGGGAAAGGGTGAGGACTTCCCAGGATTGTACTGGGAAGGAGGTTTTAAAGTTGGAAAGGATGAGGCAGATATGTGAAATATTGAAAAGGAAGAATCAGCAGGACTTAGCAATAGTCAGAATGTGGAAATTAAATGACGGAGCGGTTTCAAAAATGACCCCATGCTAAGGCACATGTGGCTTAGGGAGGGGAGTAGTGGAATCATTAAGTGTTAATAAAATTAGGAAGAGATCCAAATTCCTTTTCTTGTTAAACTTTTCTCAAAAATCTTATTTCCCAACTCTTAATATTATTCATATTTACCCCACAGTCTCCTGTGGGACCCAGGGCTGGGAGTAAAGGGAGGATTATCTGCGAAGAGAATACAGGAAAGAGGGAATAGGAAGTAAACCAGTGAGATTTTTAAATTGTCATAATAAACGTAAAGCATGGAAATGAGAATTACCCTAAACCCTAGGTCCATCTTCCAGTAGACTGGCTACACCAATTGCTTCTCATGATGTCATTTTAAACCCAATATATTCCTCATCCTGATCTTCAGATAATTACACTCTCTGATTTAGAATGTGACTACATCAATGCGAGATCTTGTTGCTCAAAATTAAACAAGGTAAGCCATTTCTCCTGTTTTCTTTTCCCATTTTACAGCATCCGAATCAGAATGTAATGTTTAGGGGACATCCTTTTTGGGGGGTAAAATTAATCCACCATCTGGGTTGATTTTGTTATTTTTGTGGTGGACATTTTGTTTCTTCACCATTAGCTATGATCATGTCTAAAGGCAGAATTTGTTTTGGCCAGAAACCAGACTTTCAGAGATGAGATGCTTAAAATACAATCAAATTTTTAGTGGTCAGAGGTAGACACCAGGAACATGATAGATGGAGAAACAAACTGTTTATGTCGAAGGAACCTTGCTAAGCAGTTTTCAACAGTGCTTTTCATTCTTAGATCCTTTTAAGTCTTGTGATACCCACAAGGAAAATGCAGAAAAAAATTCAGTATTCTTAGAAAACTATACTTCCCCCAGTTTGTAGAGAAGGCAAAGCAAATTAAAAGCTAAATTGTTAGGTTTTTGAAAACAACAGTAGTTAATTCATTTTGGGATATTAGTGTTTTACCAGCTGGATTTAATTTCTCTTGGTTTACTCATTATTTTTAATATATGGGGAGTCTAAAGTAGAAAAAACAGAACTAATTATCTTGGGCTTTTGAATGCTTATGTTATTCCCTGGAACAGTTAGATATTTTGGAAGAAAGTTAAAGATTTTTAGAGGGGTAGTAATATTTTCAGGCCACTAGTTTTATTCAGTGCATTAACAGAAGCCACTGAGCAACAATCATGGTTTTGTAAATTTGTGCAACTCCACTCTGCAACTTTATTGCAGACCTATCCTCCTTGCTCCTCTTTCCCCACACAACAAGCTACGTCCTCACCTTTTTAACTACTTTATTTGTGTCTGTCTCTGTGTCTCTTGCCTTTCCATTTGACTCAGTTACTGTGCATTGTTTTGTCCTTCTGGATTTCTTTTGACTACACATCTGTCTCCTTTTGTCTCTCACCTCTGCTGTTTCTTTCATTTGATCTCTATATGTTGTCTGAGTGACTGTGCAGAATCGGTTCTGCTTTCCTTTTTGATGTTACTGAGTGTGTCCAGTTCAGGAGACACTGATTTTTTTTAAAATAGTATTTTTTAAACATACGCTGTGTGGTAGGCACTATATTAAGTGCTGGGATAGATACAAGCTAATCAGGTTTGACACTGTCCCTGTCACAAATGGGGCTCATAGTCTTAATCCTCATTTTATAGAAAAGGAAACTGAGGCACAGAGAAGTTAAATGACTTGCCAAAGGTCACACAGCAGACAAGTGGAGCTGGGATTAGAACCCAGATCCTTCTGACTCCCAGGCCCGTGCTCTATCACCAGGCCATGCTGCTTCTCACTGATTCCATATGCTTTTTGATTACTAATATTGTAGTTATCTGAAATGAAATTTGAAATGTTTTGGTGGCTGAGAGGTGAGATAGGGATGCATAGATCCCATTTCTGATTCTAGGGTGGAATCAGATTGGTAGCTCGGACCTAGCCACGTCTGATCAAAAATTTTTTAAGAATTTCCATTATGGGTTAAGGTTTGAATTGGAGTAGTCTCCGAATTTGAACTAGGAAATGACATTCCAAATGAAAGGTTAAAAACAAGAGGGATTGTGGTCTTGGATTTTTTTTGGTTTTTTTATTGGCATCTGTTAGATGCTTACTATGTAACAGGCACTGTAATAAGAGCTCCGGTAGATACAAGCTAAACAGGTTGGACATAGTCCATGTCCCATGTGAGGCTCACAGTATTAATCCCATTGGTCTTGTTAAACTATCCTAGGCTATACTGTATTTTATAAGTAGTAGTAGTATTTATTAAGTCCCTGCAGTGTGCAAAACACTATTATAAGCATTGAGGAAAATTAAACACAGCCCTGGCCCCCAAGGCTCACAATCTTAAGAATAAAGTTGTGAGGAGGATTGGCAATAGACATATTAGTAAAGAAGAAGCAGCAGTAACCAAAGGTAATATGAAAGACATAAAATATTAGAGGGCATTTGGCTAGAGGAGTATGAAGCTCCTCCCACCTCTTAGCTTTTTCTTGGGCAAAGTCCTGAACTTGAGTAGGCTGTAATTCTTTTGTGTGTAAAATGGAAGCTCAAGATATGTTTTCCTGTAAGTGTTTTCCTTCAAGTAGCCCACCTAATGACGCATCCCCAATAACTTCCTTTGCAGTGGGTGGTCCCAGAATTGATCGGCCACACTGCTGTCAGTGTACTGATGCTCATTTCCTTGCACTGGTTCATCTTCCTCCTCAACTTGCCTGTGGCAACATGGAACATCTATCGGTAAGTGAGGTGCCTTTTCCTTTTCAGGTAAGGCCATTTTTGACCTAAGGAAATCTTGGATAATCTGTGAAGTGTGAAATGTATAGGCATATGCAGTTAAGGAACTGTCGTGTAACTGACACTCAGTTATCTGCCATATTACCTCAATTGAGGCTGCCTTGGCAATGGGGAAGGAAGGCAAATGCTGCTAACCCTGTCTATCTGGTCTAAAGTCAAACTTGGGTTCAGGGTAGCAGAAAAGAGTACTTTAAGAGGCTGAGGAGACTGGTAAGGAATGTTGTTGGGTGGGAGGAGGGAAGCTGAACAGATCAAAAATAGAGGATGGTAGACAGGGAGGGATGAGAAAAAGCAAAAATATTGAGTTCATTATAACATGCTTTATGGGTTTCCACTGTAAAAACCATTAAAAATTTGATATTTAAATTCATCTTTGTGTTTTCAAAAACACTGCATTTAAAAACAGAAAGATATGAGGTAAGGAATCTGGCCTCATTCTGTTGTACTTTCCCAAGTGCTTAGTTCAGTGCTCTGCACACAGTAGGTTCTGAATAAATACTAGTGATTGATAGAGAGTTATGCATCATCTGAACATTGTTTTTCAAACTTGAAAAACAAAATTCTGGGATAGAGAAGCCCAGCATAAAAAATCCTCATTCTTTATGGCGGTGCCTGTTTTGGGGGATCTTTTGGTGTCTGGTCTTTTAATTTGTACCCAGCTGATTTATATTCTCCCCTCTCTCACACACACACCTCACCCCCATCTCACTGTTTATCATTATATTGAGCATATTTTCCATTGTTTTGATTGGAATTGTGGCGAGCAGGAGTTGGGGGGGTAAAAGGTCAAAGAAAAGAATGCTTGGATGGTTACAGGAGGATAACCTATCAGTACTAGAGCCAAGATGAGCCAGAGAGCCCTGTCTGACTCTTCTAATTGAGATAGAAATCAACAGGAGGAGAAATTGAGCGAGGCGGCAGTCTCCTGCTGGGCAGTGCTGGACCCCTTCACCCTTCAGGCAGGTTCACTTGGGCAGAACAAAAGAAAAAGCAGTTCACACCCACTGCCGTCTGACTCACTGACAGTCCCCAGCTTGGGTCCAGTGTGGATAAACAACAAAATGCCTTGCAGCCTCACCCTAATCACTGTTCCTCAGGTTCTGCTAGGTCTGGTATAGATGAGTCTCCCAACAACAGGCACTGGCTTGTGGGGAGGAGGAGAGTTGGAATCCGGGACAGAGGATTCTGTGAAATAACCCAAATTAACCTCAAACTAAACTTGGCTTTTTGCTGCTACAGTAGCTTGAATTCTTGTTAAAATCAGAACATTGTCCCGAATACTTGGCCCTTACTTATTGTACTTCATTGTATGCAACAACAGATTTGTCAATGCTGCTTTGAAAGGCCTCCTTCGGAACTAGAGGAGGGATTAGGTCAGCAAATAAATCGCAAATCCAGCTGGCCTGCAGACTGAATTGAGCCTCCAAAAAACTCCAGTCAGTTGTTCCTCCTTTATACTGTAAGGTTGTTGTGGGAAGGAATTGTTTCTGTTTATGACTGTATTGTACTCGCCCAAGACTTAGTATAGTGCTCTGCACATGGTAAACACTCAGTAAATACAGTTGACTGGTCTGCATACTTAATGCACTCTTCCTCTAAAATTTGGACATACATTGAGCAGGCCTTGTCTGTCCTTTAAGGAGGAACTGTTAACAGAAAACCCTATTATGGGGTGAAGTGCAAAGTTGTACCTTGTCTTGTCCATCAGGTTACATATTCCAGAATGCATTACCATGGGTGTACTTTTAATTGCCCATGCTTACCCTAGAGGAGACAAAAACTGGTCTGTGGTAGGTCCAGTTTTTTTAGGAATTAAGTGCTTACTATGTGCCAGGCACTGTACTAACCTCTGGGGTAGATACAAGCTAGTCAGGATGGACTCAGTCCCTGTCCCAGATGGGCTCCCAGTCTCAATGTCCATTTTACGGATAAGGTAACTGACGTACAGAGAAATTAAGTGAATTGCCCATGCTGACAAGTGACCGAGCCAGAATTAAAATCCAGGTCTTCTATCTCCCTGGGGGCCCTTGCTTTTTCCATTAGGCCACGCTGCTGTTTAGGAGGGTGGGGATGAGGGGTTTGCAGGGTGAGTTGTCAGACAGTCCCATCAGGAATTGCTGCGTTAAAATTCTCAAACCTGTGGCAAGCTAATATTTTTTTTAAAACAATATTGTGGGGCGGGGGCTGAGTGAATGAGACCATGAAACTTAACTGCAGCATAAGGCCAAAACCATTTAATCGTTGATATGGTAGAATACCAAGGCTGACTACTTACCCTTGTGCTTCGGACAGTACTTGGCATATAGTGTGTACTTACCAAATACCATCATTAATATTGTTATCCTCTGCTGGTAAAAGTTGACCAAAAATTCAGTTTATTTGAACTATTAAACTGCCCAAAATGGAAGGGTGGCATTTGAACATTAGGCTGATAACCAGGAATGTGAGTTCTAACTCCCATTCGTCCCAAGAATCGTGTTCCCAGCTGTAAAGTGACTCCAGCTCTGGGGAGAGATCTGAAGTCCATGTTATTACCATTCATAATATATTTTTTAATTAATTGGTCATGTATTTTGTAATGTGCTGGTAAGTATGGAACAGGATAAAGATGAAGACTTACTAAACTCCTAGGTGCATTTGAGGGTTAGTAAAAGTTGTTGGGCTACTTAGCTACATAAATAAAATGTAAGCCCTGCACTTGCCATGAGCAACCCCTCTTTTCCCCTATGACAGGCACATGCTGGAGTGTGGGCCAGAGAGCCTCTCTTCACTTCACCTGATGAACTTAACTACGTGAGGTAGAGGGTAATGGAATATATTTGTATATTCTCCTCAGCTTGTGATTTTTGCTCTTAAGTGAGCCTCGTTTTCCCTCACTTATTTCATGTCCTTTGAAATCAGCATGATCACCAGGATCACACCTAATCAGAGTAACATGTGAGTCTGTACAAATCGCCTTATCTTATTCTCAATTTTTTGTACTTGGCCAGTCCCTCAAGAGCATGGTGGGAAAACATAGGAAAATTCCCTGTTGTTCCTTAAATGGTCCTAGGCATGAGCTAGTAGGAGAGAATGGGCTCATTGTTTCCAGAAATACATCTGTAGGGGTCAATGAAATCATTTCAGAGGGGGCAGAATGCTTTCAGATTAAATCGTCTGGAGGAAAAAAATTCTGCCAGATTTAATCTGCTGTTGCTTTCACTTTTCAGCCAATAAAAATTCTGGGTTCCATTTTGGGTCTTAATGTCAGCTTTCTGTGATTGGTTGTGTCAGAAATGATCTGTCATGCCCCATCTCTGCAGTACTTTTCCAATTGTTCCTTTTTTGGCTAGTATTTCTGACATTTTACCTTACCCCCTGCTCTTTCCTTTATTCTCCCATATCTTCCAGGTTCATTATGGTTCCAAGTGGTAACATGGGGGTGTTTGATCCTACAGAGATCCACAACAGAGGGCAGCTGAAGTCACATATGAAAGAAGCCATGATCAAACTTGGCTTTCACTTGCTCTGTTTCTTCATGTACCTTTACAGGTGAGTATAAAAATCCCACTGGTGTCTTCTAAGATGCCCTGCCCTAACTCATTCATTCATTCAATAGTATTTATTGAGCGCTTACTATGTGCAGAGCACTGTACTAAGCGCTTGGGATGAACTCCTTTAATGGACTTATTGACCCAGTCACTGAAATTAATCACAGCCAGTCTCTGGACCTCTTGGGCTACTCTGGGTCTCACTACTACTATGCACAAAGTTTTTACAGCTATATTGATGCTGGGGCTCTGGCCAATTGGTGGTCTGTTCAACCTTTTAGTTGACTGGACTAGTATGACTGAGACCTCCTTGCTTTGCTCTTAGAATCACTTTCATCAATCACTCATTTATTGAGCACTTACTATATGTAAAACATTGGACTAAACACTGAGTTGGTAGACATGTCCCTTGACCACAGGTGCTTACAGTCTAGAGGGGAAGACAGACATTCAAATAAATGCAGATATGTACTCAAGTGCTGTGAAGCTGAGGGTGGGGTGAATATCAAGTGCCTAAAGGGTTCACATCTTGTTCTCTCAAATTGATACTTTATTCGGAGTCACCTCAGCCTTTAAAAATAGCTAAAAAACTTTGTGGAGTCCCTGGGTCTGGTAAGTCTAGTGTTCCCTTTGCTTTGGTGTCATTTCAACTATTTAATTTTAAAAACCTCCTGTTCTGTGGTTGAGTAGGCTGCCTTAGTCTTTCTCCTCTTGAAGTCCTCTAAAATGGAGAAATGAAAAAGTCCTTGCTCTGGGATTGGCCTCACTGTTGCTTGCCTCTTAAGGTTAACGTGAAAATTAAGGTGAATCTCAAGAGTAAAATTTGGTAAATCAAGTTTCCTAGGTTTTAAACTGTAACCTGAATTTACAGGAATGTGGCAGAAACACAAAGCTGTCATCTATTATGGACTCAGCTCCTAACAAAGTTTATTTTCCAAAATCCTATTCCAGCTTTTACTCAGCTTCACAGATTAGATTGAAATTAGTTTAGGTGGTTTATTTTTCCACTTTGCTCTTTTGCTTTTCTGAATTTAATTTAGCTGGGACAGAGAAACTAGCCTGGTCTCTGTTTCTGGATCTCAAATCTGCGCTGACTTTAAAAACCAAAAATACTTCAACAAACATCATGGGAACAAGTTTTTTCTCATTTGGGTGGTAATTTCATCCCACCCACTTTAAGGTTGTACCTTTGGGCTCGCTATGAGTGGGGATGGCAAATGACCTGAAACAGTGGAAAATGAATCTGGACAGTAGGGCCTCTGCCCCCTTTCTCCCATCCCTGCATTGGTGGTGGCCTCCATGGGAGTCATCATGGAACATGCCCCCAAGGAGAAGCAGAAAAAGATTCCTGTCCCTGGTGTTTGCTATCACGCCTTACTTATGTAGTTTTAAAGGGTTCCTAAGCTTGTCCTGGACATCACTGGTACTTAATATTATTGAATGATTAAAAAAACCCTGCATCTTGCATACAAGATAGCACTTAGCTGTTCAGTCCCACATCATTGTTAAGACGGAGACCTGCAAGTCTTAAGGCAACAAAAAGCCCTCATCGCACTTCTTCATGTCATGACACTCTTGGCAGTGATGGCCTGCAGCCTGCAGCCTGACTTGCTGCGGTCAGAACCCAGTGGCCCTATGTCTCAATCCATGCTGGGGTGGAGTTGGTGGTGGTGGAGGGACAGGTTAGACTCCAAGTACATGGGAGTAACAGCTCTATGATTCTTTTCTTCTTACAGTATGATTTTGGCTTTGATAAATGACTGAAGCTGGAAGGAAATACCACACATGGAGTTGACACTACAGCGAACATCTGAGAAGCCAGAGACGACTTACACCGTACCTAGAACAATGTCCAATAAGCAGTATATTTTTTTCTCTGAATAAAAAACTATTTTTGCTGTATTTTTACCACATAAAGTATTTAAAAAACCATGAGTTTTTGTAGATTTCTGGTTCTTGTTTTCAAACTCAGCCCAGTGTAAGTGCCATTGACCAATGCTCTCCTGTTTGTTGAAAACACTGAATGTTTGAAGGCTGAGCACTGCCCCTGGATTACTGCCCACCAAAGAAAAGAACAAGTGACATACTTCTTGGCTTAGAGCTGCCCACCATGTGTGTACTGAAGAGCCATCTTTCACATGAGTTGGCTAAGAATGGAGAAAGTTAGTTGTCTTGCCTACATGGCCAGATCTCCAAACATACTTTTCCTGTAAGACACTCAGGACTATCATTTTTTATACAAAGTTGAAGTGACATTTCAACACTATCCTTTCATTGAAGAGGCTGTGAAAATTGAATTGTGTAGGTAAATGTAATTTTTGTTGTAGAGATGGGTGAAATAAATACTGAGCAAAGAGAGATAAGTTGTTTTTATTAAAAGCTGCTCCTCACATTATTCCCTTTTCCCCTCACCCCCTTTCTTGCAGTAGCTCTAAGCATCAGAAGGGGTACTTCCATTAGGCTTAGATGATTTTTTGTTAATTGATCAATTTGTAGCCACTGACTACACATTCCTTTTCCCCAGTGTTTAAATACATCCACTGGAGGATTTCTGAGCTGCTACCTGTCACTAAAGGAGGAGAAGTACCAGGGAAGTTAACTTTTAAAGAGGTGTGTGGGGGTGGAGGGGGGTGTATGTGGTATGCACATTGGGGAGGTTTACAGCAAGGCAGCTGAGTGCTACAAAGTAAAGTGGGAGGCTCAAAGTGCTTAAGGTGCTCTAGGGAGTAATGCTTAATGAGGGGTTATTAACCTTTTCAGAACCACTTGCCACCCATAAAACCAAATTAAGCTATCAAGTTGTCCTTTGGACTTGGTTTGTGGTTTGAACTGCTTCACTCCTAAGCAGCATTTTTATAAAAGCAAAACTATACCTTGACACTGAAATCTCTCAGTTCCTGCCCTTCTCCATGGCAATCTTCAACTGCCCCTGGGTGCCACAGCCATGCTTTCTCTCACAGCAGGGTTCTGCTCTGCTGCTCCCGCCCCCGCCCCACACCTCCCCCAAGTTCATTCAATCATATTTGAGTGCTTACTGTGTGCAAAGCACTTTACTAAGCACTTGGTACTGTACTAAGCGCTTGGATGGCCTGATGCCTTACTCCCTTCCTCTGCCTCTTCCCAGCCTTCCCAACCCGAGTTTGGCATTGACCTAGACAGGTAATTTGCATAATGGCTGAATCATCCTTTACAACCAAGAGGATTATTAATGATCAACTGCCTGCCATAGCTCAATATCCAAACAAGTACAGTACACAGGTTCACACATTAGAAGATGAAGCTTTTTTTTCCCCCATCTTCTTGCTGTAGTCCAAGGGACCACTACTTTGAGCTTCCCCCATAGGTCCATGTTAGCCTGGAAGCAGATCCCTGATAGTACATCAGGTTACTGCCTGCTCAGGGCTTCAGGTGGTAACCTTTATTATGCAGAAGCCCACAGGATGATGAAATACTCAAGGTGTTAGTGAACTTTATTTGTAAACCTACCTAGTCTCTTCTACTGGGAGGAGCCTTGCCCCTTCCTTAACGTTTTTAAAAGGAATCAAGCTGTTCAAAGTAGGAAAGCTTAAATTTGTGTGTGTGTGGTGTCACCAGAAGTCTTACTGCAAAAATATAAAAAAATGGAAGTCACATAGGAATACCTCCCTGCCCCACCTCTTTCTCCTACAGGGATGAGCAGCAGCTGTGCAGCTTGTTTCTCTGAACCTAGGTTAGGTGGTGGGGAAGGATGACATCTTCCCTCTATTCTTTTAATTCCTGCGGGAAGAAACCCTCTGCCTGATAGACAATCCCACACAGAACTAGTGAGCATAAGGAGTGGTCAGAGAACCTGATTATGGGATGGAGGGGAAAGGAAGAGAGCAGGTATTCACCTTGAAAGCAGCACCCAAGCTGTATCATTTCGAGTGGATAGAAGCTAAAACTACATGACCTGTGAAGGTTGCTGTAGCCAAACTTCAGAATGTGTTTAGGTAAGGGGCAACTTTCAGTCCCTATGTCCCTGGCACAATCCATTTTTCCAACCCCCATCCCATCCCCTCTCCCACAATCCTTTATCAAAGCCAAAATCATACAGTAGGAAGAATCGTAGAGCTGATATTCCCATGTACTCAGGGGAGTCTAACCTGTCCCTCCTCCTCCACCACCACCAACTCCACCCTACTATGGATTGAGACATGGGCTGCGGGGCTCTCACCAGAGCAAGTCAAGTTGCAGCCCATCACTGCCAAGAGTCCTCTCTGGCCGATCATTCTCGGTCTCCTACGCTGGAGCCTCCTCCCCCTCCCATCCTTTAACTGTTGGAGTTCCTCAAGGGTCAGTTCTTGGCCCTCTTCTGTTCTCCATTTACACTCACTCCCTCGGTGAACTCATCCGCTCTCACGGCTTTGACTACCATCTCTACGCAGATGACACGCAGATCTACATCTCCGCCCCTGTCCTCTCCTCCTCCCTTCGGGCTCGCATCTCCTCCTGCCTCCGGGACGTCTCCACCTGGATGTCGGCCCGCCACCTAAAACTCAACATGAGCAAGACTGAGCTCCTCATCTTCCCTCCCGAGCCCGGTCCGCTCCCAGACTTCTCCATCACCGTGGATGGCACGACCATCCTTCCCGTCCCGCAGGCCCGCAATCTCGGTGTCATCCTTGACTCGTCCCTCTCGTTCACCCCACACATCCTATCCGTTACCGAGACCTGCCGGTTTCACCTCTACAATATCGCCAAGATCCGCCCTTTCCTCTCCACCCAAACGGCTACCTTACTATTGTGGGCTCTCGTTATATCCTGGCTAGACTACTGTGTCAGCCTTCTCTCTGACCTCCCTTCCTCCTCTCTCGCCCCGCTCCGGTCTATTCTTCACTCCGCTGCCCAGCTCATCTTCCTGCAGAAACGATCTGGGCATGTCACTCCCCTTCTTAAACAACTCCGGTGGTTGCCTATCGACCTCCGCTCCAAACAAAAACTCCTCACTCTAGGCTTCAAGGCTCTCCATCACCTTGCCCCTTCCTACCTCTCCTCCCTTCTCTCTTTCTACCGCCCACCCTGCACGCTCCGCTCCTCTGCCGCCCACCTCCTCGCCGTCCCTCGGTCTCGCCTATCCCGCCGTCGACCCCTGGGTCACGTCCTCCCGCGGTCCTGGAACGCCCTCCCTCCTCACCTCCGCCAAACTGATTCTCTTTCCCTCTTCAAAACCTTACTTAAAAATCACCTCCTCCAAGAGGCCTTCCCAGACTGAGCTCCTCTTCCCCCTCTACTCCCTCTGCCATCCCCCCTTTACCTCTCCGCAGCTAAAGCCTCATTTTCCCCTTTTCCCTCTGCTCCTCCACCTCTCCCTTCCCATCCCCACAGCACTGTACTCGTCCACTCAACTGTATATATTTTCGTTACCCTATTTATTTTGTTAATGAATTGTACATCGCCTTGATTCTATTTAGTTGCCATTGTTTTTACGAGATGTTCTTCCCCTTGACGCTGTTTAGTGCCATCGTTCTTGTCTGTCCGTTTCCCCCGATTAGACTGTAAGCCCGTCAAACGGCAGGGACTGTCTCTATCTGTTGCCGACTTGTTCATCCCAAGCGCTTAGTACAGTGCTCTGCACATAGTAAGCGCTCAATAAATACTATTGAATGAATGAATGAAAAGAGTCATGACAGAAGAGCGATGAGGGATTTTTATTGCTTTAAGACTTGCAGGTCTTCATCTTAACATATACAATGATGTGGAACTCAACAGCTAAGTGCTATCTTTTGTGCAAAAGGCAGTTTTTTTCCCCTAATCATTCAATAATGGTTTAATAGTTTAGTTTTTAGTTGTTGGAGTACTTAAATCCATCAATTATCCAAAGGAGCTTGAAAGAGCTATCAAAAAGGCTGTATCTTCTACACATACACATGCACACACACTCTGAGGGCAACCCCAAATTCTACCCATTTTAAAACTGGAGGGGAAAAGTGGTGAGATTTGATCAGAATTATTTTGTGATCTGATAGCAGGTCATGGATGGAAATCTTGAGCTACAACTGTCTCTACCATCTTCTTTAAAAAAAAAAAAAGTTGGGCCCCCATAATCTGTGGTAATCTACTACGAAATTAATACCAAGTTGTGGTGGAGCAGTTCAGTTAATACAAGTCACTTCCAAGAAGAGTATTGTTTTCCAGAAAAAAGCAAATTTATGGACACAATGGATAGAAACTACCAACACTAAACATAATAATTCAACATAACCTTGATCCCCCAGGTCAGGAACTTTAGGTCTACCTTTCTGGAAGCTTTTTATAGTCTTTTGAAAAAATTGCCCATATCCAACACTAAATGAAGCTGCTAAACTACAAGGCAGGTTTAAGAGATCATCAAGTTCATCTCTGCCATGGTGAAAAAGAGTTCAGTGGGGTCTTAGCATAATAGCTCTCTATTGGGTTGGCTTTACTACAATTGAGCACTCCTCTGATAGCTTTGCATCACTGTTTCTACTCTTTGAAATATGGCAGAAAGTGGACAAAAACAGTCTTGCTAGGTGTTTTAACTCCATATGATAGAAAAGGGTGAGAGTAAAAGGGTAGAAGGGCAGAAGGGAGGGAGTAGGTACGACCCCAAATGAAAACAAAATGGGAAAAATTTTTCCCTCTGTTTAGCAACAAGAAGATACATCCCATTAAGGTGAAATGGTCAACAGGCTTAAGTCCCTTCCAGAAGAACATTTTTGCCACAGAGCAACACAACTGTCACACATTTCCGTTTGCCAGTTCATGTTATTTGCGTAGCCTAGAAACCACCATCTCTCTCAAATAAGACCAATGAGCCGGCAGGATTTTTCTTAGAAGAAAAAAAATGAAGTCACTTTGGGACCTCCCGCCCACTTCACATTTGACAGATCACCACTCTCCCCATTTTCAGAGCCTTACCAAAAATCACATATCTTCCTAGAGGCTAATCCCTCATCTCCACTATTCTCTTTTCCTCCTCTGTCAACTCTGGATTTGTACCTTTAAGCACTTGATAATCACCCCACCCTCGGCCCCACAGCACTTTATATATACAAGCATACTTTATTTTACTGTCTTTTCTCCCCCCACTAGACTGTATGCTCCTTGTGGGCAGGAAACGTTCACATCTCTGTTGTACTGAACTCTTCCAAGTGTTTAGTGTTCTGAAAACAGTAAGCACTCAATAAATACAATTGACTGATTGTGAAGCATAAATTTATACTCTTTCCCTACGGCACCTTATTGTACTATACAGTTCACATTATGAAGTTCAGAATTGTGGCTGACTCTGATGCCCAGGTTCCTGAAGACAGAAAAATCTTATAACAATGGCTAAGAACAAACAGACCAATGCCCACGAATTAAGACCCTTGCTTAGTTGCATATTATGTACTCAGATACTTTTGTACAATAATATGTGATTCTTCTCTATACACACCTCTATAGCTGACTATCACCCTCCAAGAAAAATACTTTTGATGGTCAGATCTGATCCACATATGCCAGTGTGGGTAGAAAGATGGGCATATGGACTGTCTGCCCTAAAAAACACCTGAAAGGATCACTCACCATAATGGTAAAAGAGAACCTATGAAAACCTACTTTATACTCAGCTCTGATGAATTATTTTTTGAGCCAAAAGGCTACCAAATTCAGCTTCATCCAAATATGGACTAAATTAAGAGACATGAGTCAACTGCTTCCAAGTAAAGAAAATTCAAATCCTAAAAAAAAATAAAATCCATATTAAAAACAAAAGTATAAGAGGGTTAAAAGACTAAGAACTATTCAATCCAGTTATTCATTCTGTTTATTGAATTGAAAGAAAGGGAATACAAACGATTTCTGTTAAGTGCTGTGCACCGACATGGAAAAAGTGTAATTTTTTTTTTTAAAAACCCTAGTAAAACAAATCAAGAGTTAATGTAGTTCCAATCAAACCAAAAAATTTAAGATATGTTTAATATACTACACATTTATAAAATAAAAAAGTTAACAAAGGGTGTTCTGGTAATAATTAGTAAAACAAGTGAAAATAAATATCGAGACCCAAAGTTCTTATGCTTTAATGTAATATAGCAAAGAAATTTAAACTACTAAATATAATCTGAGAAGAAAGTAACAAAAACTGAGAAAGTTTAATAATGCAATCCTTTGAAACATTTAATATCAGTCCATAGCAAATAGTCATTACATACCAAAAGCTCTAAGTGTTAACTAGTTCCACCACAACTCCATATAAATCTTGACAATTTAGAAATCTTGAGATCAACAATAAAGTTCTTTTCTTGATCTCTACAGCTTGGTTTGTAAGTACATACATGCTTTGTGGATCCATTTTTTTCCCCATACGTTTTCAAGGAGCCAATAATTTTTTTCCATCTGTGCCTAAAAATGTTAAGATTCAAATCTAATACATTTATCCTAATAATGAAAATTATTTAAGTAAAAGATGGGGCACATTGAATTTCAATCTTATAAAAATATACTGGTATCAACCAAACCTAAAGGCAGAGAGGGCACTTCACATATGCACAAGACTTTAAAAGTTTTCAGTTAAACATGACGAGAACTTTAACTAGAACTATTAGTCCCATGACTAATGCAGTACACGCTCACACATACATTCACACATACACACACACACTCACTCTCTCTTATACTCCTTCAGCTCTTGGTTTTAATGAATCCAGATTACCTGGATTAAAGAGACAGGAAATGGGATTATAGTTTGTTTTAGCAACTAGAGGCAGCTACTATAGCATTAGTTGAATGCTAAAAAATTTAAAAGTGTCTAAGTGTTAATGAAAATGTGCTAATTGTTTTCAAAATTAGCAGATTAAATCAGATATAGTTGCAAAAATGGATTCAAGTATTGAATTTGGAGGGAAAACCAAATGGATTGCTATTTAAATAGTAGAAATGAATCCAAATAAATAAATGAAAATAATTCCATGTTTTGGGATGGGGGTTCAAAAAATATCAAGAAAAATGTCTTTCTCCCTCAGTCAACTATCCTCCTGTTGTGAAGAGATTAACATGGATATTTTCCCCTTTGGGGGAATCAACAGATGTACCGTATATTTACCCACTGTGAGGCAGAGGTGATAGGGTCAGTTCTGGTTTGCAGGAACCAAAATCCTAAAAAAGAAAATTTTGAAACGGGAAGGGGGTTGGGGTAGGGTTGGAGAGGGGGAAGAAGGATTTTCTATTAACGTCACGTAATGCCACTGAAGGCAAAACACTCCTAATTGTAGAGCACTTCAAAATTCTTCAGGTAATTTGATTGTGAAAAATATTCAGAATTGAGTAATTGTCTTTCAAGCTTGTATTTAAAGCTATCAACTGGATAGAACTTTCCCTTCACCTTAAAGGGAACAATTTGGAATGGCAGTTCCAGAATTAGTTATATTTTCTCTTTGGCCTCCATCTTCAGACTACTTACCTGATCCAGGTTAATAATGTAGAATTTACCATGCCAATGAGCATTTGTGTGGCCTCTATGAGTTCTAACCATCAGCTACTAAAGTCAAGGAGCAAAAATACAAGCTTGTTGGTATCCCCCTAATAGCTTCTGGATCCTCTCACCCCAACAGCACACATTTCTCACTCCTACCCAGAGAGTCCAATATTTTTTTGGGGGGCAGGGGAAAGTTACTGATTGTTTGGAAATGAGAATCTCTCATACTTTTCCACTAGCCTTCAGACCCCAGACTAGAAACATTTTTAAGCACATGGAAATTAACCTGTTGCAGATGAGCCTAACCTGATTTTGGTCAGAGCTAGTCTCCATTTTGGTCTACAATGCAAAAAGTATTGGTACTTTTCAGTTCTCACATTGGTTAGTATCTTGTGGTGACTGAGAAATTTTAGGCTACTTCCTCTTTCTTTTAGCCTGTAGCCTTCTTCAAAAGCTTTCATTAACTGCTTGTGGATTTTTTGACAATGCCAGAGTCAGGTTTTCAGTACCAATAAAACCCTAGGTTGCTCTGCCATACAAGTTTCATCATTCTGGTACAGTCACTGTACAGCATATGTAAGAAACAGGTGTTGAGTAAATTGGCACTGCAAGTACCAGTGTATACAGGAAACTGCCAGTAAGACAGACTTGGAAAATTAACTCACCTAGCTGATATAGAAACCTTTGCATAGTTGTGTTAGCTCCACTTTAATGGAGCGATGTTCTTGTAAAATGTACCTCATCTCCACTTAGAGTGTTTTTTTTACTAAGCTTCAGAAGCATACTTTGCAAATTCAGAAACTGTGTGGGGTGATTGGGTGAAGGAGAGGGAAACAGAGTTACAGATTGCCCTGGAACACTCACTGAGATGCCAATTCAAGTGCACCACAAAGCTCACTTACTAAGTTTGTAAACACTGGAATTTCAACTGCCTGCAGATTTTACCAGAGGAAACACCGAGCCACTTGGAGGACAAAAGAAGTCACTCCACACAAATATTCTTAATGGTTCTGAGGTAAAGAGAAGTTGTTGCCATTTCCAATGAAGTTGTTTATTCGTGTTTATATTTCAAAATTTTAAGTCAGTTTAGAGAAATGATTAAGATAATGATGTTGGAAACATAGTTCTCATTTTAAAGCTAGAGGCTGCTAAAAGACAGGAATTTTTTGTTTAAGTGGTGATCTCTGTAAATTATAATACACAGACATCAAGACGCTCTTTAAATTGGAATCTGTTGCCTAGGATCCATCAGCTTCTCTTTTACTATAAACTCTGGGAGAATCCAGTTAAAGGCCAGTTGTGTTTCTCACTTCTCTCTCCACCTTGCCTATAACTTTTTCCAGTATCATTGGCATCCAGCTATCCATGACCTGTGCTTCACGTGGATCCTGGAGAAGACCTATCCATGCTAGGGCTTGTGAAGATTTAGCTGGTTTTAGTATGAGCTCAATTCCCAGCCAAACCCTGACCAGTTACCCTTTTTCCAGTGTACTACGATCTTCTGCTCTGGCCTAAATCCCCCACACCTTCGCTCTAAAACAACCTCTACCAGAACGGTGGGGGGAAGGGGGGGAGAGAGAGAGAGAGAGAGAGAGAGAAGATGAAGGAAGTATCTTAAGGAAGTGTGTGTTGTACACCACTATTAAGGGTACAGAGCACACAATACTAAGCTTGGTTTATTTTAAGAAATGTGAAATACTCAAAACAATAAGACTTTTCCACTAGGGAAATCAATTTCATATATATATATATATATATATATATATATATATATATATATGTGAAAGGTGGTGGTGGTTGGGAGGGGAGGGGGATATAGGGGGAGGGGGTAGTAAAGATTATCCAGAGCACCAGTTTGGCAAGAAGCCCAGTATATATTTAAAATGTCAACCTAAAAAGGAATAGTCTCAAGAGCTGTGTGTTCCTGTTGGTCAAAGTGTTAAGGAAAATGCAGCTACATGTACGAAGGCTAAGAGGAACCAGGTGAGGCTATAAATTCAGTGTAGGTATAATTGTAATTATTTGTAATAGTCCCTGGTTCAAATCTGTTCTAGTGTTTGAAAGAATGAGTTGAGTGATGACTAATCAAAACATGTGTTTCTGTTAACTCCAAACTGACTGTCCCCCGAATTTCCTCATAGTAGTACATTTTGGGGTATTTTTTAACTCTCCAATTTCATTGATGAAGGATGAGGTTTGTTAAACAAAAATCATCAAAATAAAAAAAAAAACCCACCAAAAAAACCAACAACTCTGAATTGCCTGTGTAAAAGTCTTTCCAAGCACTGCTTCTGACCGGGTCTTGTATGGTACTCCAGAAGAGCATTAGTTATACTGCATATCTAAATTGTAGATGACACTTTTTAAGCTGGTTTAAGTTCCAAATGTATACAAATGAAGTCACTTTAATCCTATAAATACTTCTTAATTTATTTAAAAAAAATTGTGCTGTTAACCCTTTTAAGGGGCAACAAGCAATGTGAAAAGTACAAAACTTTTTGTCAAATGTGATATTGAGTG
Organism: Ornithorhynchus anatinus; assembly: GCF_004115215.2. Lineage (NCBI taxonomy): Eukaryota > Metazoa > Chordata > Mammalia > Monotremata > Ornithorhynchidae > Ornithorhynchus > Ornithorhynchus anatinus. The sequence goes on along the minus strand of NC_041746.1, from coordinate 6,305,888 downwards.
CTTTTGACATAGTTCACTGGTTTATCATCTGGAGCAGTAGATACTGCGCAACGGGCAAGGCTAGAATCCATGAACCAAGCTGCAAAGATCTCAAGCTAAATAAGGCGGAGAGATTCAGAGAAACAAGAGAAGGAAATACTTTCCTATCCAATGTATACTCTTCAGACTAAAGCACTCTTTCTATCAAGCCTTCTAAACTGTTAAATAAAGTTTTCCAAACAAGCATTTAAACTTCATTACACAGAAGAGCAACAAGAATGGTAGCCTGCCAGACAAAAAGGCAGGAGGGAAAAAATATATATACTGAGTTCAATGGGTAGCCTGAATGTAGCACAGTTCTTCACAACCGATGGGGGGGTAATTCAACACGGTGTCCAACAACGTTCTAACGACGTGCTTCATCTCAACTGGTTACTATGAAGCAAGGTGGTAAATGTTTGGCCCCAATCGGGCTTCAGAAATGGTTCTTTTTTTTCATGACGAGCATGTCTGTCCAGCTATCAATCATGTTTGTTTGCACCAAATCCCAAGCCATTTAAAATACGACTAATTTTAAGTTAAACAGAAGTCGTCTGTTCCGAATTCGCCATCAACTATCCATGCTACTGCATTCCTCTGAGTGAAGACAAGGTGAAATATGTATTCAGAAAAGAGGGGAAGAAGAAAAAAAAAAAAGAGGTTTGGTTAGAAGTGTCAATAGTAATCTTGAGGTACTACAAAATGCAATGACAGTGCATATGATGACAGTGCCGGAATATGATCCCTCTACAACAGGTCTTGGGTTGAAATTCAGGGTAGGAGTTTGGAAGACACACAGTCACACATCTGTTCAAATACACCCAACAAGAGTCATTCCTGTAATTCTGCAATACCCAAATGGCTTAAAAAAGAAAAAGTCATCTTGGTGGTTCTATTGCACCTCTTCCATTGTCTAAATGCTGTTACCCAGATGATACAGGCCAAATCTCCAGAATGTAGCAAAGAGGAGCCTGAACTTTCCAGAGAGGTCATCCAGATGAATTAATGAAGACTGGCATTCTTGCACCAGGAGCACTGATACCCCCTACCCGCTTGGTGTTTATAGCTTCTGGAAGGTAGCTGCTTTCTCATGGCCAGAGTGCCCATCCAGAAACCAAACTATCGAGCTGCATGCCCTCCACCACTCTCAGCTGCTTGCTCCCATTTTCAAAGGACCCAGGGGGCTGGTGGAGGGCTGGGACAGTGGTGTCAGGCTCCAGAACTCTTGCAACATCCCACAAGCCGATGAGCAGGCACCTGCACAGCTGTAGCTCCCCCTGGAAGCTACATACACTCCCCCCCACAGCATCCATGTTACACCACACCTGCAATGTGGCATGCAGTTCCGGTTGCCACATTTTAGGAAGAGACGATGGTTCCAAGAAGGGAAGCCAAGGTGGTCTGGGGACTGGAGAAGCTTCCATAAAATAGGTGGGAAAACTTAGGGCTCTTTGGAACAGAAAAAATGAAAGCTGAGGAAGGACATGATTAAAATCTACATAATCATGAAAGGGATGGATGAGGTAAGCACAAACGTTTTGCTCACAGAGTTCCACATTTTTAGATCAGAGAGCATCCACTGAAGTTTAAAGGTGGTAGGTTCAAGAGAGTGAAAGGAAACACTTTCTCCCAACAGGTAGTACGTCTTGGATTTTATTGCCAAGGGTTGTTGTACAGAAAGGAATGCATCAACAAATTCAAGAAAGATTTAGATATATTTATGGAAGGTAAATTCAGCTTGAGTTAAAGAAAAAAAGGTTATGGACATTAGAAGGTCCACCTAAACCACGAGGTTGGATGCCAAGGAGGGTATACTGTGCCTCCAAGCTTCCTCTGCCACTCTCTTGACTGAATCCTGGATGGAATCAATCTTTGAGCCCCAGAGGATATTTCTTATGTTTACTTGCCAATACTTGATCTGAGAAGTTTGTTCTTTGTTGACTATTATCAGTATTCACTGGATTATCAGCATTTTTTTGCAGCGGGGAGGAGTGGAAGAAGGAAAAAAAATAGCTTTTCTTCTTGCATTCTTTTTTTTTTTTAACCTCACTTTCTATCCACCCCACCCTCTTTCAGGTTTTTCATTTATAAAACCTTTTGGAAAGATTTCCTAAGACCACATGGGTCTGCTGTTGCCAATTTAATGATAGACTTATGTGGCTGATGAATAGTTTTCCAGTCCGCTTTTTTGGATTTTCACATCAAGATTTTAGCTCTACCTATTTTGTCTGGGCCTTGCCCAGGCAAGCATATAACTGGCATCAAAATGGATGTTAGCAAAGTATGATTTCTAAATGCCCACCTTGAGTAGGTCACCAGAAACCTTTCAATGCTGTTACAGAATGTTGCTGCTTATCATTTAATCTGGTAAATGACATATACCCCATTAGAACACACCAACTTGTGTAATACAGTATGGCAGCATCTTAATAAAAACGGAGCTGCTAACATTAAATTTGTCTTCAAAAACTTTGTTGAGGAAAATGAGAAACAATAAAAAAAAAACCAACTCCAAAAACCACTAGATCTTTCTTGCTTGTGCCAGGACTTTCTCCCTGCACCTATCAAAGATTGGTCCAAGATTTGAGATGAGCAGGTGACATTCCCAATCCATTAGTGCTCAAACAGGAGGAAGGGGGAACACTGACAGAATATAGTCATACGGTTTAAACATAAATGGCAGACAAGTCACAGGACTCCAATTTTGCCCCAATTTATTGAAAACTGGGAACAACCAATAGCGTTTTTAAGTTGTGTTACCTTCAATATCCTGGTTGTCTACAAAAGGTGCTGGTCCCCATATTCTAACAGTGCCGTCGTCGGAGGCGCTGGCCATCATGGATGGGATCTGTGGGTTCCAGCTCACACAGTTAACTGTACGTGTGTGCCCAGTCAGCTCTGCAATTGGCAGCTCACTACGTTTGTGCCAGATGTATACTTTATGATCTGAATAAAGACAGCAGTTCAGAGGAGGATGAGCCTGCATGCATCAAGTGTCACCACCTGTCTTTTCATTTAGATTTAGATTAGCAACAGTTTTAAAAATAGAGAATTGTGACTGAAGTTTGGGAAATATTTTCCAAGGGGGGAATGGAAGGAGGGAGAGGGAAGGAAAAAAAAAAAAAAAAAGAGTCCAACATCATTTTGCCCACTGTGAAGGAAATCACACAGACCAACTAGCCTCCAATGATTTGATTGCATTTGGTTTTTATATTTAATTTTTATCAGTGCATGGGTGCTAAAATGGGCCTAGTGTGATAAACCCAGAGTTCCTGTGTAAATGGTCTTCCATTTGTCTATCTAGCCATACTATACTTTTTATGTGTCAAGGTGGGACTCAGAAAAAAACCCCAAAAAACACCAGTGCACAATTTGTGATTTCCAAGATCCTTGAAGACACAATGTTTTCAAAATGTTACCAAGATAAAAACCATTTTCAAGAAAGATTTTTTAAAGTAATTATATCATAAGTTAAATTGGTCAAAAAAAAATAAAAATTACGCATTCTACAGAGAAAGAGCCTTCCTTTAACTGACCTATTTTCATCCTTTTTAAATACATCTCTTCCCTACCCTCAACAAACTTAGATTGATCCCAGTGAGTTCCTACTAGCTTGGTTGCAAATACTAAAACTTCTTCATAGATTGGTGGGAAATCACACAAGCCCATTCTACTTTATCCTGAAACTTTCCAGTCAGATTTAAATCTCTCATTCACACATTCACTCATTCATGAAATTGAATATATTGAGCACCTACTGTGTGCAAAGAGAGCACTGTACTAAGTACTTGGGAAAGTACAATACAGCAATAAAGAGAGACAGTCCCTGCCCACAAGGAGCTCACACACAATTGAGGGGTTCAAATTAATCTCCCAAATTATTTCTTCATCCAAACCTGCACCATTAACTGACTCAACTAACTTCCACCAAACCCCAAGAGGTAATCCAGGCTTCACACCTGTAATTTATCTTCTAAAATTGAAGTCAGAGACCTTTTGCCTTTCAGAGATGAAATCCCAATACTGGAGAAAGACAGTCTTTAGAGTACTGATATCTGTATATTTTATCTTCCTGGCCTGGAAAAAAGTGCCAAGATAAGAGTATATGGTCCAATTGTAAAGCAAACTTGGCCAGAATAATGGGCTGGGAGACTGAGGGGAGACACAAGGGAGGTGATTTAGGTACATATAAGCAACCTGGCAAAGAGGCTTGAGTTGGATATGGACAAGAATTGGGAATCAATGGGGAGTTTTAAATGAGACAGGTCATTCAAGCAGTGGGCCAAAATAATTTTAGCCTTGAATGATTCCTACTTCTTGTCTGACAAACCACTCTTCTTTTTCTTAAAATCCATTTACCCAATAATGAATGGCATCTGAAGGAATAAGAGAAGAAATACACAAGCCCACAGCTTATCCTTTCTTATGTCAAGATACAATTCCAAAAATTCACACCATTTTCTGGCCCCAAATATCAAAATGGAAAAGTCAATTTAATTTACTTTAGGTAGCTGTGCCCGCTCTATCCACCTTGTCTTTTGGCAGAAAATTCCTCAAGGGTAAGGATCATTTTTGCCGCATGGCTTAAGTGGCTAATAATTGTGGTATTTGTTAAATGCTTACTACGTGCCAAGCACTGTACAGTCAAAGAGGACACAGTCCCTGTCCCACATGGAGCTCACGTGTAAGGAGAGGGAGAGTGGTTAATACCCATTTTACAGGTTAGGAAGCCGAGGCACAGGGAAGCTAAGCATCGTGTCCAAGGCCACACAGAAGGTACACAGCTGATAAACTGTAGCTGTTCTACCAATGTGGGAAAGGATCAACAGGATTCAGCTGGCAACCCCTTGTCCCAAAGGCTAAGGACTGGAGCCACCTGCTAATATTTAATCTAAATTTTATTAAATCTAAATGGTGATGTTTTCAAGGGTATAGGCATTAATCAAGAGAGGTACCTAGAAGATTTTTTCCCTAACAGTAGGGATCTTGGAGGCATCCAACTTACAGAACTTAAATACTTTTCAAAACCCAGAACCGGTAACAGTTGAAGTTGGCTTACATCAACTCAGAGCAGTCAGCTTATTTGATAAAAAACCAACATTTACTATTGGATTATACTATTTCCATTAGTCGAGAGGATTAATTGGATCTGGTTCACACTTTGATTCCTATGCATAAGAAAGTCTGGGTAGAACATCTTGATATTTTCTCATTAAAAATAGCTTTGGAAGAGATTGTAATAAAGCCATACATGAATCACTGGGCAACCAGGGCACTTCAGTCCACAAAGTAGCAAGAATCAACAAAAAGGGACAGGCACAACCTTAATGAAAGCCCATTTCGGCTTGCCTAATTGGTCACTGCACTAGCAGATTTAAAAGCACCTGTAAAGTCAAGGGAAATATCAAACTAAATAATCTCTAACGGTAATTTTAGGGAAAAAAATGTTTAAAAGTATGCCTTAAATACACTAACGTGGCAATATCTTTCAACAGTTCCTTTTCCTAATGGGTAACTGCCTGACTGAATTAGTACACGTAACATGACATGCCAATTACCCTAGAATTCTTAGATCCCCAAGTACTTCTGAAAAGCATCAATTGCTGCCCTCCCCCCACTAAAAAAAATGGCACAGCCATCAGAAAGGATAAATTAATCATGATCTAGGGCCAGCACCTGAACTCACCCCCAAAGAGGTATAGTAAATTTGATTAATTTCTAATATTCAGAAGTCAAAAAACAGCTCAACCAGAAAACTCTCACAGCCTGGGAAATACCACTTACAAGTCCATTCATCTTGGTGGTCTACTATGATTCCTATTACAGTAGAAATCACCAATTCAATTTGAGGGGGGGAAAAAAAAGTTGTTTTTTTTTTTAATCACTGAAGCTTTGAAATACAGCATCTGCAATCACACAGTTACCTTCACTGCCACTAGCGATGAAGTCTTCATTATGGCCTCCAAAACACGAGTGAATTGTGTAAAACCCTTGTGTAACACCTTGATACTTTCTCACTAAAACTCTGTCTTGCAAGTCCCATAAATGAACTCCCTGGAAACAAAAAAAATAAAAGTTTGTTGAATTTAAAGTCCTCACCTTTAGTATTTTTTTTTTTTTTTTTAACTTTTAGAAAGGTATTTTACTTGGCTGGTGAAACTGGTCCTTGAGCTTCTAGTCTGGGTTTACAAATTCACAAACCACATTACATTCTTTAAATAGTACACAAAACATGGTGCAAGTATTTCTAGTCCCAAACAAAGGACCTCAAAATTCCAACCACTGGAGAAATAGTTCAGTGTCTTTTTAAAATAATATTTACTCTTACCTGAGTTGCTACATTTAACAAAGCTAATCGGCCATTTTTTGAAATAGTAAATGACATAATAGGGTGATCTTCTTGTACTCTGTAATCAGAAGAAAACATCACAAATGTTACTGAATTTGTTGTGAATTGGGGAACAATCATTTCTAGCTGAGAGAACATAATTCAGTCTGCAACTACTGGAATCATTTAAAGGTTATCATCATGGGACAGCAGATCCGATTTTATCTTCTGTGTACTAACTACAAAGAATGTGAGTTCTGATAAATATAGCCAGAGTAACCTGTGTTACGTGAATACTTACACAAATAAGATAATATAAACACATTTATTGAAAACACTTACATGTTCCTATCTGTAAGGTCCTCGAAGTTATAACCCCGAATGCGCTGGTGTGTATCTGATGCCAGAACTGTCTTCCCATCACTCAAACACCAAAGACATTGCACTCTCACTCCTTCCCAGGAGTCAAGGAGATTACCATCTAAATCCTATACAGGAAAAAATTACAATTGCTTGGAATGACCAATGTTTTACCACAGCTTTCCAAAAAAATCCAGATTACTTTTACTAACATTAATAATTTTAACATTAACTAATTACTTGGGCTCCTGAAATGGTGTTTCCCACTTAACCTAGTATTTGGGAGGAATGGAGGGAAGTATGGCAGTCACCTCTGAGTGGCTCATTTAAGAACAACTTTACTTTCTAGTTTAAGAAAGAGTTTAAATGATAGCTTTTAAATGTGGTTTAAGTGGGAAATATATGAATTTCTAGAGTTTACATATTTTATGGTCCATTATGTCACATTCTACCTACTACTAGAGAAATAGGACACAAAAAAAGCATCTTCCAAGTTAGTCTGATAAACTAGAAACTTTTAAATACCCAAATTAGAAAGAAAAATCTGTGGAGTTTCTACTTGCACAAAAAAAGATTCCAATGGGTTTTACTATCTATAAAGTAGGCATTTTACCCTAATTACTGCTTAGAACACCAAAGTTGCAGTAATATGCATAACATTATCTAAGAAGTCTCCAGTCTACATCAAATTCAGTTGACTTAAGTACCCAAAGGAAATAAAATTTAAAATCTTTTTATTACACAACATAATGTTGTTTAGCAAATACATTTATCCTTTTGTGCCACATTTTGCTTAAATTCAGAGGCCTTGAATTATATATAAGTATTATGGTTGAGGCAAAGAGAAATGATTACATCGGAGCTATTTACTTCCCTGTGTACCTGGGATGATTCCCTTAAAAGCTTTCCTCATGAATTGAGAAAGTAGTTCTTTTAATCCACATCCACTCCTGATTATCAGAAGGTTCTACTTTATTTAGTTGGCAAAAACTGCAACTATCTTCCTGACGAGTGACCTTGAGAGGCACAAGTGTTAAGTACTTACACACTGATAGAACTGTCCACGCTGCCCTCCAGTTACAAAACGTTTCCCATCTGGATTCCAAGCCACACTGGTTAAACTGTCTTCGTGAGACTGGCTCATCTTTGTCCTTAGCTCTCCAGTCTATGGTGGTGGGGGGGGGGGGAAATTAAAAAAAAAAAAAATCCTAGAATAAAATAGTTTTTCCTTATTTAAAAAAAGTCATATCTACCTACTAGTTTGTGTTTCGGGAATTATGTTTCTAATTACTCGAATGATTTCCTTGGAATTAAAAATTGTAATGGCTACAGAGGAAGTAAACTTTCATCTTAAACATTAACTTTTGGTGCTAACCACTGACTTGCAGGCACCTAAGTCCCTAAGGAATAGTTCTTATCCAACTTCATTTAAACAAAAATGGTAACTCACCCAACACTAAAGAATATTATCTGATAAAATTTGAGAGCATTTTAAATACACACCCTGAAATTATTCTTCCGAATGAAATGGCATCAGAACACTTTTCAGGCTTTGCCTTCCAGGCCAATTTCAATCCTTTGAAATATTACTTCCTCACACCTTTCCTTTAAGAATTTAGGGATGTAGAATAGTTGGCAGTTACCTTGCTCCAGAGGTCACTGAAGCAGCCACCAGAGGGTGTGTGCAGCTAATGGGTTCCCTAAGTGACATACAATGTTACTATGTCAACTGACGCTATGACATGTCCAAGGAGAGAGGAAATAAAATGAGAGAGACCAGAAACATGCTATTTAAAAAGTTTAACATTTCAGACTATATGATCTTTAGGAAAAAAAATACAATCATATTTAGAGTGTCACTGTGATTAGTGCTCAGAATTTTCCTATTGGAGAACTGGATTCAGAGGAAGTCAAAAATAATGAGCACTGGAACAGTTAAGCAGCTACTCTTTAAAAGATTCCAAAAGAGCTACTTAATTTTTCCCCAAATTCTTTATCAAATCACTGTTACTTCCTTATCATTTAGGAAATGAAAACTTAGCTGCTCATAACCATGTAAACAGAAACAGCTCTTGCTTTAACCCTAAGTAAGTGAATATCCAATGCTGACCCTTATCACAAGCTTAAGGGTAGAGGCTGTCCTCTACTCAGAAATAAAATCTGATCTCCCTGCCTCCAAGCCTCTCCCTTCTCTAATTCATACTTCATTTTGTCACAAGACCGTTTTGATGAAAGTAACTCCGATTCAAGAGCTAAGTTACCTGCAGCAAAACCAGAAATGCACAAATGCCTCCTTGTAGCCCCAAAACAATTCTGAGACAAAAAGAAGCTCACCTTACAAAATGCAAATCAAATTAAGAAATATGAAACAAGTCATGGGGTTTGCAAGTCTGCCTACACTCTAGGCTACGTAGACTGCCTCTTGTACACACCACTGAAATCATAGACGTGTCTCCAAACGAAGTATACCACCTCTACTGAAGAGCAAACAATGACTCCATCATCACAGACACGGAGTGAATCCCACAGAGGCAGTGAAACTACTTCAACAGTGTCTTGGACACACTTTATATAACAAGACAAGGCTCCACAAAGCAGAGCCAATTGGTCTGCATAAAGACATGGCCTTCATGAAATTCCACAGTCAGAACCACCACAAGGATTGAAAGGACTTAACCTGTCAATCTGTCTGCTGACATCAACTGGCATGTGGGCGTAAACACACACACTCCTCAAGCACTACACAAGTTTCTTAACATAGGGTCACCAAAAAGATGCCACATGATCTAACAGGGATACAGTCACCATCTTCAACAATTTCAGGGCATCCTTCACAAAACTTCAACCACATTCTTGCTCAATCTTCATGTTTTGACTGAAGAGCATCATTCATCCCAAAGAAGCAGCTTTGTATACTACAATGTTACCATAAATGGCCTTGACTGCAACACTCAGTTCCTTACGAGTTTCATTAAATTGTCAGATTCTCATCACAGCTAAGAAAAAACCGCGAACAGTTTACTTCGATCAGTACATTTGACCTGTTCACACCATGCAGAGCACTAAGCCCTAGGGAGAGGCCAATGATGGTAGAAGACACGGTCCCTGATAATTTGCTAAAATAACCTCACTCTGGGTCAATCCAGCGATGACTAGAGACAAAGTTTCATGGAGAGTTAATTTTCACAGCTAGTGTGGTATCTACATGGCTATCAAATGGCTCTCTGAGTTCAGAAGAGGATAGAATGGAATTGCTGCTTACTTGTACATTCCAGAGCCAGAGCTCAGAGCAGTCATCGGGGCCGCAGGCAACCAGATAGTTGTCATCCGGACTCCAAGCAATGTAAGAAACACCATACGCATGTCCTTCTAACGTCTTGAGCAGTTTTAGCTGGTGTGTATCCTGAAAAACAACATACTCACAACTTTAGAATTTAGTGCCACTATTCTGCAGAATGACAGCTTAAACCGCCAAGAAACAAGGTGTACTTTTGTTAGTACATTTTAACATGAGAGAAGTCTAACCTGACTTTCAGCACTCTTCCAACTGAGCAACACATCACTTCCAAAAAGCTCATCAGTCACAAAACTGACATTTTCAAGATCAAGTTATGTACCTGAGGGACTAGAAGAGGTTTTTTAAGACACTCACACAGGCCCACACCAAGTCACTGGTCAATTTAAGAAAAAAATGTTATGACATTTAACCAATATAATAAATTTGCTCAATTCTTTGCAGTTTCTAAATAGCATGTTCATAATTAAAATAGTAATTCCAGGGTATATTATCTTCAGGTTCTCAGACAATATCTTCAACTTTATGATCTACAGAGTGGCCATACACAAAATTGGATTTTAGAAACTGATGAGGACCCCTTTATTCATAATTCTTCCAGGCCAGGCCTCCACACAAAAAACACCCTACATATACACTTTGGGCCCACTAAAATTTTCAATTGTACGCAACACACAGACTGACTCTACTCCACACCCAGCAATGCAATCCCTCATAATGGAACAAGATGGAGAACATGAGTGACTGCAAATAGCAAATGCATCCAAGAGTCTCAATAACAACCAGAAAATATGGGGAAGCCCTATCAGAAAGGAAACAAAAGGAGAAATGTGATTTTAAGGTCAAAATCTGACTTCCCTTAGCTCCTTAGCATAAGCTGATTTGGGAGGTTGAAGTTATGCAGTTAGTTAAATGTTCCATATATTTTGATAACCCATTTCTATCTGCTTTAAGATCCTGCACATTCTTCAATGCCATAACAATGAAATGCTAAGTTAAATTAAGGTTTCAAATAACTTCCTTCCCACAATGAATTTGTTTACACTACTAAACCAAGATGCTATTAGCAGGCAATAGCTCAAGCCAAAAACTGATACATCTGAATTCAGTAGTCCAAAGCCACTAAAATAAATCTGATATGATTTGATTGAGCAGGGTCAGGAAAACAATTCTGTCAAACAGGACAGTTTTCTGACAGTTGTCTACTGTTGAAAAAAAAAATCATCTGAGATTTTATACAATAAAACGAAGGATCCTTCTTCATGTACTTCCCTGAGATGCTTAAAAACATGGTCTCCATTCTTCCTGCCCCTTTTCAGTTTTCATCCTTTTTCCACCTGGCAGAGAGGCTTCCTTTGAAATGTTGAAATGCCAACATTTTGAATGAAGTTGAAATTAGCATCGCTCACTTGCTAAAAGCACCCTCTCCAAATGAAGCCATAGCTCTACACTAACATAACAGAAGGATGTTAACAGGTCTAGAAAAAAAAAAAAATCACATGACTACTCCACAGCCAAAATAAGATCATGCATGCTTTATACAGAGCTTAAACATCTACAAACAACACTACTGAAATTCAAAAAACTTGAATATAGAGGTTGATAGGGGAAAAATGTCTAAGATTCCAAATATATGCACCTACACTGTGAAATATTAAAGTTTTAAAACATGGGGTAACTAAGTGCTGCCACTTTTTGCAAGAGTGTGTTAAGTGTCAGCCCTCCCTCATGCTCTTGTCACGCTAGACCATTAAAGGACTCAGTGAGCTCTCCCTCTCCTACAACCCAGCCTGCATACTCTCTTCCCCTAACACCAACCTTCTCACTGTACCTCAGCCTTGTTTTTCTTGCTGCCGACCTCTTGTCCAATTCCTCCCTCTGGCTTGCCACACCCTCTCCTTTCTTATCCAACAAACCACCTTGCTCCCCATCTTCAAACCCTACTAAAATCACACCTTCTCCAAAAGGCCGTCCCCAATTAAGCCCTCATTTCCCTGTCTTCTACCTAAGCACTTGGCTCCGTTCCTTCGTACTTTGATAGTCCCCCGCTCCCCCCACCTCCAGCCCCACAGCATTTATATACATTTCCACTTGTAGTTTATTTTATTTTAAGCTCTTGTGGGCGGGATCATTTATACCTACTCTTTGCATGGCACTCTCCCAAACACTCAGCACTGTGTTCTGCATACGGTAAGTGCTTAATACCCTTAAATTGATTCATCCACTTGCCTCCATTTCTGCTGTTGCTGGGCAAGGCATTTTTCGTTTATCACATGCTCAGGTACAGCATGTTGAGAAATGTCATTAAAAGCATTCTACACAGATTTTCTCTTTCTAGCTTACAAAAAACCAAGTTAACCAAATAGCGCTTATAACAAATTGCACCAGACAAAGCAACATGAACTGAAATGGCCATGGTCTTAACAGGTTGTTCTGAAATATATTTGTACATATTTACAGTGCTAATCGAAGTATGCCCTGCCTGGATGCTCTTGCTGTTTTCCAACTCTAGGCTGCCTGGTTGTGCAAGGTCAATTATATTTTCTTTTTTGTTGTTGTCCTTCGTGTCCGTTTGCTTTTCCTTTGGTTTTTGATGAGAAAACCACTTCAGCCCTTCCAGACTATGCCAATAATAGCCACAGTTTACCAAATGGGTGAGGGTAGAGGGGTGTCTACTGCTGTTGAGGTCTCAGAGTTATTTTGTTCTGGAACCACAAACAGCTTTTCAGCCATCTCACAATGTGTGTAAAAGGTCTAGACACCAACTCAAGCACATGTCCTGTTGGCAGCAGTATACACTTCTCCCCCGAGCTGCTGGCGTCTAAGCAATGTTCAACTAAACAGCAGGGGGCCACAAAAGGCACACTACTGTATTTTCATGGAATAGGTGGGCATGTGTGCAAGAGGTTTTCTCTCAAAAGTCACTCAGGTTCACAGATGTCGGCTCTGTCAGCTTCATTTTCTAACTGAAGGTCAACGATATTATAATTGTGTTTTTTAATCAATGCTTAATTTATACTATTTTGGGATCTTGGGATCACATTAATGTACTTTGCATTATTTCCTCTGAGAAACTACACTTCCTTTGGTGTTTTTCACTTCACTTCCATGAAATAATTTAAGAGTGTTCATCAGGGTACCCTTATACTTTAACCAAGCTTCTTAGATGAAACTTAAAGCTCATTCTGGGCAGGGGTTGTGTCTACCAAATTTACTGTACTTTTCCCGAGCGCTTAGTACAGTGCTTTAAAACTCACCTCCTCCAAGAGGCGTTCCCAGACTGAGCTCCTCTTCTCCCTCTACTCCCTCTGCCACCCCCCCTTTACCTCTCCGCAGCTTAACCCTCTTTTTCCCCTTTTCCCTCTGCTCCTCCACCTCTCCCTTCCCATCCCCACAGCACTGTACTCGTCCGCTCAACTGTATATATTTTCGTTACCCTATTTATTTTGTTAATGAACTGTACATCGCCTTGATTCTATTTAGTTGCCATTGTTTTTACGAGATGTTCTTCCCCTTGACGCTGTTTAGTGCCATCGTTCTTGTCTGTCCGTCTCCCCCGATTAGACTGTAAGCCCATCAAACGGCAGGGACTGTCTCTATCTGTTGCCGACTTGTTCATCCCAAGCACTTAGTACAGTGCTCTGCACATAGTAAGCGCTCAATAAATACTATTGAATGAATGAATGAATGCTTTGTACACAATAAGCACTCAAATATCATTGACTGATAAAACCCCCGGAGGGACAGGGACCTTGTTTAATTCCCACATATGTATTCCTTCCCAGTGCTTAATACAGAGGTCTGCACATAAGAACTGCCTAATAAAGTACCATTACTACTATTCACTGAAAGCTAGAACTCTATATCAGTTAGACTTCTGGACTCTGAACTGATTTGGAAAGTATGTCTTTTCCACCTTGCACACCTTACTAAGGTCACATCTCCTCCAAAAGACCTTCCTTCATTAAGCCCGCTTTTTCCCAGCTCGCTCTCCCTTCTGCATCATCTATGCACTTCAATCTATGCCAGTAATAATTATTATGGTATTTATTAAGTGCTTACTATGTGCCAAGCACTGTTCTAAGCTCTCTTTGGAGACTAGATATTCGTCCCACCCCTCACCCAGAGCACTTGTGTACGTATCTTTAAATTACTACAAATTATTTATTCATATTAATGACTGTCTCCCCCTCTAGACTGTAAGCTCATATTGTACAGGGAACATGCCTGATAATTCTGTTGTACTGTACTCACCCAAGCGCTTAGTATAGTGTTCTGCACACAGTAAGTGCTCAATAAATATGAGTGTGGCTGATTTGCTTAAATTCCCTCAGCAGGCAAGTGACAGAGCCGGGAACAGAACTCAGGTCTCCTGACTCCCAGTCCTGTGCTCTTTCCATTATAATAACAATTATGTATTTGTTAAGGGCTTAACTATGTGCCAGAAATTGTAGTAAGCGCTGGGGTGGATACAAGCAGAATGGGTTGGACACAGTCCCTGTCCCACATGGGGCTCATATTCTCAATCCCCATTTTACAGATGAGGTAACTGAGGCCCAGAGAAGTGATGTAAGTTGCCCAAGGTCACACAGCAGACAAGTGGCAGAACCGAGATTAGAACCCATGACCTTCTGACTCCCAGGCCTGTACTCTATCTGCTACACCGTGCTACTTCCACACTGCCTCTCATACGGTATGTTCACAATATACTACAGTCTACTGCTAACATTACCTTGGTCTGGCCTGTCAATATGTCACTATGCTATTTCAAACTTTAAAATATAAACTCTTAACTACCACCTTCAAGGGTCTCCAGTCCAATTGGCTTTTCAAGCCCAAAACTTGAAAACAGACATGCTTGCCTTCTCATCACACCTTAACCTCAGTTATTCCTCCGCCTGGAGTCTCTGTTCAACTTGTACCAAGCATGCATGCATGTAACTATTTCTTCCCACCTGTTTGCTGAACCACAACCTTCCCTTAAGTTTAATTTAAAGCCCATCTCCCGCATGAAGTTCTCACTGATTAATATTAACGGACCTTCAATTCACCTCAAGCGCTCAGTACAGTGCTCTGCACCCAGTAAGAACCCAATGCGACTGAATGAACCTCTTCGCTTTAATGTACCCCTGAAATGGCATATTTGTCATATATATAAATATATATATTTCCCATTTTACACACTAGTCTGCAAGCTTCTCGAATGCAGGGACTTTGTTTATGTACCCTGCATGTTCAATAAATACTTGTTGACTGACTAAAAAAAAAAAAAAAAGTAAAGATACGCACCGCACATCTAGTGTTTAGAGAAGGGCGCAAAGGTCTGCCCTGAGACCAGATCCTTCTTCTCCTAGTAATCACAGAGAAATGAATCCAGAAACCTGAAATGTTTTGCCAAAGTTTGTGTGTAATTTCACAAGTCACACCACGGCAATAAGTTGAAAACAGAAGGTTGATGCAATAAAGCCTTCCTAACCTACCATGGACTAATCAGAACTTGCATTAAGATGGCAAAAGGGGTTAAATTTTAACAAATTCTGTATAAGGGAGTAAAAGAGGTGGTAATAGAGGTGAGGCTCTGGAGAAAGGAAGTGTGGTTTAAAAATAATATTATATTATACAATGGAGGTATGCAAGGACTAATAAAACCCCTAAAAAGGACCTTGGGTTTATTAAATAAAAATCTAAAAATCAGTATTGGACAACTTACCGGATCAACCTGCCATATAATAACAGTTGTATCCTTTGATCCTGTTGCTAGTTTAGTGCCATCATTTGAGAATTTACAGAACCACACTTCATTACAGTGCTCTGTGAGTATTTGCTGTGTATAACATGGAAACTGTTTCCTAAAGAAAAAGACAAAGTGAAACCAAGAGTCACAAAAGCAAATAAGAAATAGTACTTGATTACAAACATCTTTTTATAATAAACATGGAGAAATGTCACCTCTCTGGGGGGAAGCAGAGAGCTGCTAACTGCATACCAAGCAAACAATATTTACACTTGAACAATGCAGGTGTCTCCAAGAAAATCAGTTACTTGAACTTTACCCTAAGTTAGAGTTTACCTAGAGATGCTTTCTGAAGCAGATTTTTAAAGATGGCCCCTTGATTAAAATAGATCTAAACCAAGCATTTAATCTGCACAAGACTAAATTCCTTTTCAACTGGCTAAGTATGAATCAGGCTAACAACATTTGCTTATCAGGGCCTTAGGTGAACTAAGATTACTTAAATGATTGGGATAAAGTTGCATAACAGCTTTTGAAAAGCAACATTTAGTTAAATTTTACATCCAAACTAGATTGAACACAAATACAGAGAATGTCTTGGGGAAAAACAAACACCCAAACACTGACTCTGCAGACAACGTTGAACAACCCACTGTTTATTAAATTCAAGATAGAAAAAAAATGGTTTTAAGAAACACTACACCTAGAGAATGTGTGTGTAAAACAAATTTATCTGTTTACCAGATTAGATATGCTATTTCTAAACTGCCCCTTTTGCAATTACTCCAAAGGAGCAGCTAAAGCAATGAAAACTAAATTCAAAAGAAAGTAAGACCCTACTGGCTAGTCGCTGCTCAAAAATGAATTCACAGAATAGCACTGCTTGTATTTTTTTAATTGCAAAGGTTTGAATATACCATCTAAATTTCCATGATCTGAATTAGAGACCTATGACTATCATTTTAACACAAAAACTAGTTGGAAAGATCAACAGGTTTAGAAATCTTTACATCTGCCATGAAAATATAAATATCACAAAAAAAGCAGTCCGAGGGACTCATGTTTTAAGAGGGAAAAAAAAGTATTCTGAGCCTTAAGCAGGAATTTAGAAGCTGCTTTAAACAGCCACCATGTGGTTTTTAAACAAAGAATTGTAGTTCTTCTGATGTAGACAAGCACTACAGACCTTACATTAATAAAAATATAGAATATCACCACACCAATTTTGATACATTCTTCAATTAAAACTTTGAGATTTATGTTAGCATCTATCAATCACTTCAGAAGTATTTTTCCCCTATGTAGACAATTCAAAGTGTAGCAATAACACACCTACCAATTATATTTTAAAAAGCACATCCAACATGTGCCAAGGGCATACTTAGCATAATGATTCACAAATAAATGTCAATCATTAATAGCAGGAAGTGTTTCAAAAAGGTGGCAAAATATTATGGGTTGATTCATAAACAAAATTACAGGGCTCCCAGACTGGAATGTAGGCATCATTCCAATACTGAATGTCACTGATGTGTTAGTCAAAGAGTCATGGCCATCAACATCACTTCACTTCCTTAATCAAGGAAATGAAGCACTACTCAGTTTGTAAAATTACCCTCTAAAGTCTCCTAAGAAAGCAGTTTTCATGTTTGCTTGCAAGGAGTTTTACATTTAACATATTAAAACATTAATATTCCCCTCATATGAAGTTTCCCAGATTGAATACAATGTTCCCAAATAGTCAAAGCTTTTAAATTTTACCTGTCACCATTATTCACTGAAACTGTCAAGTTATGAGCAGGAAAACCTCTTTCCTGTAGTTGAAGGGAATGTCTCCAACCAATTCCATTATGGAATACTGTCTCAAGCATTTACTACAGTGCTCTGCTCACAGTAAACACACAATACATTTGATTGACTGAAGATGAAGAACATTGAAATGAAAAACAAGTCACATCTGGGAACCCCAGGAATTTCAGGCCAGAGATGGGAGGCACCCCAGGATGCAGCTATAGTGCTGACTCAAGCCCAGGCTGCTGGGACTAATCTTCCAGTTGTTCACTGGGGAGTCGCATAAATATAAAAAACAACAACAACAACAATAATAATAATAGTTGTATTTGTTGAGTTGCTATGTGCCAAGCACTATATTAAGTGCTGTGATAGATACCAGCGAATTATTCAATCATATTTATTTAGAGCTTACTGTGTGCAGAGCTGGACCCAGTACCCGATGCTTGCAGGGGGTCATAATCTCAGTCCCCATTTTACAGATGAGGTATCTGGCACACAGAGAAGTTGAATGACTTGCCCATATTCACACAGCAGACAAGTGGTGGAGCCGGGATTATTAGAACCCAGGTCCTTCCGATTCCCAGGATGCACTCTAGCCATTAGGCCACACTGCTTCTACATATGCCAGCAACAACACCCAGAAGGAGACGCGGGCTGTTTCTAGACTAGTTTACCATTTAGGTTTAGGGCTGTTGTCAGGATGGATAAATCAGATTTTCAACCTGTGAGGACTAACACTTGATGAACCCAGAAAATACAGACTTAACACATCCCTTTATGCAGAACACTTCCAAATCTACATTTCTGGATCTCCCAACTGCTGTTCAATGCTGCATTACTGCCTGCTTCTAGGCTATCATTAGGATGATCCACTGATACCTGAAATGTAAGAGGACCCAAAACTGAACTCACCTTCCCTTCTAAAAATCTTTCTTCCTCTTAATTTTCCATCATTAATCTCTAACACCACCATCCATCTTGTCGCATCAGCTTGCTACAGTAATGCCACCTTTGGGTTACCTCAATTGTCATCTTCAAGATATATTTCATGGAACTGCTGCTTCTCCATTCTGACAACCGCTACCCTCATACAAGCCTTCACTGCCTCTTAGCTGGACCTCTGAGGTAGCCTCTTTGTGTCCCTACCCCTAGCTATTTCTCACTTTACTCTTTTAACGAAGCTCAAAGGAACACATCATTCCTTTCCTCAAAAGTCTTCAAATGACTTTTCATATAAAACAGAAAGGTTCAAGGCTCTTCATGAGCTACCTAGCTGCCTCAACCCATCTTTCTCCAAGACTAATTCTCAGCTAATGCTCTATGATCCTCAAGTATACATCCAAATTGCCCCTCACTCTTGAAGATCACACTTCCCAATAACTCCTTTTTACTGAACTTCAAGACCATATTTTCTGCTCCAACTCTCCCCTACCCAAATAACTAACCCCCCGCCCCCAAAAAACCTACCTCCTTTATGTGGTATTCCCTGATACTTTCCTCAACTTCCCAGTCATTCCAAATCAGTGACCTCAAGATTCATATTTATTAATTCACTTTTCTAACTATTGTGATTCTCCCACTCCTAACTATGGTATATTTGTCAATTAGGACAATCTAATTTTTTCCCATATTGGATTGTAAGTTTCTTAAAGGGAGGGATCAGATCATCTACTTCTCTTATATGCTTCCAGTACAGTGCTTTGTACCCAGAAAGTACTCAATAGAGATTGTTGAGACATACTCATTCAATTCAGTCATATTTATTGAGAGCTTGCTGTATGCAAAGCACTGACAAATACATAGACTTTCAAACTAGACAAGGTCTTTGACGAAGTTATCTCCCCCTCTAAAAAAATATTTTTTCTATGCTAGGTTAATACACACTTGAAGTCTAACACTTCAAAATATACTTTAAAATTCTCTTTTTATAACTTCTCTGGCTGTTCAGTAAGAATTCAGGACCACCTACCTTCCCTCTGACCAGCCTGCTAGAGAGCAGGAGTAATTTAATCTATTTGCTTCAATTTCAGGTCTTTCCTGGTTAGTTTGAAAAGGCAAAGCTGATTTGAGTAATGGTGTTCTATTTTGGTTTATGGTCCAAAAAAAGATTAGAACTGAATTCAAACGACAAAACAGAAGTTGCTATAGGAAATATTCTTGACAGGATTTTTTTTTTTTAAAATCCTCCTACAGTAGAATCAAAATTACATTCAATAATTTATTCAGTTTTGAAGTCATAAGAGTTCCGTGGGCAGGGAACATGTCTACCAATTCTAATATACTGTACTCTCCCAACCACTTAATACAGTGCTCTGCACATCCGAAGCACAAATACAATTGATTGATAAGGTTTTCTTTATGTACTTTATCACCTGTCATTATGTTTAAGTGCTATAGCATATACTGTGTGTTTTATACTGCCCTCAGTTTTATAGTTTCACAATACAATGGGCTAACTGGAGAAGAATAAAGTCTTGAGTATGAATTGTGCCAAGCATTAGGCTAATTAAAAAAAAACAACCACAAAACACAGAATGATTGCTACATCACTCCCACTGTCTGAGTCTGTGCGGCCACTGAGCATCATTTCTGAAGTCACTTGGGGAAGCAAGTGAAATCTGGTACCCAAAATGGAAAAAAACATGATGCTTACAAACCACCCAGTTTGTCAGAACTGCAGGTTTGACATCAGAGTTGATGGTCTTCCTTAAGAGATTCAAGGATTACTATGGTTTGAGTTTTTGCACCCACACAAAATTTCATATTAAAGACAACAACCTTTCCAGTTCTCCTATAATGTGGGGGTAGTGTTTCTGAAGATCTCCATCCTAAGGACATGTGTTTGGGAAAAACTGGGGTACAAGCTAACGGTTCCTTTAAAACATACGTCTGACCTGCAAGTCCAGCATCTCAAATAATGACAGTTCTGTATTTAACCCCATCCTTATTATCACTGTTAACTGCACAATTTCAGAGTTAGCAAGAAGCCAAACAAGACCTTTGGTACAGTTTACAGCTGCCCTAATTTCAAATCCCCATCATTCCTGATATTTCCCCAAGGTGTCATAGGATATTAAACTATACGGTCTTTTTATCCATCATCACCTCCTACACCTGCTCTGGTTAAGTGAAAAGATTGTGAATCCTCATATTAAGAGGGTAAATTTAGAACAGTGAGTATTAAAAGCAGGAAGATTAAAAATTACCAAGAGTACCCAGAAATTTTATTATCTGACTAAAAAAAATGCATTGAGGAAAAAGAATGTCATTCCACATTTCTAAAATGTGATTGTTAAATATTTACAGGAGTTGTAGTGCAAATATACCCTTTAAATTCTGATTTAAATCTAAAAAAAGATATAGTCAGCTACTGGGTCTAAAAAGCACCCCAAATTTGGGAAGAAAGCATATATTCAACTTAAATAGCTTCTATTTGCAGATGTTTATCTTTTTAGGAATGATGAGTTTGTAAAGCCCATTTATTTACCAAAATCGTAGGTTCTATAATTCCTATTCAGGCTACTCACCAGCTATATGTATATATAAAATACATATATATAATTACTTAGAAAGATATATGTACCATATATATCTTTCAAAGTAATTTTTTCAGTTTTAATAAGATCGTCTTGCACAATTTTTAACTTGGGATATTTTACAACTAATACAAGGAGAAGCATCTTCCATTCCTGTAAATTAAATGTACCCTAGGTAGCACAACCTAAAAAAAATTTAGCAATAGCTACTCTCAAAATATAACTGATAACTTCCAAAGAAGTTATACTTTCAGTATGCTTATATCTGACTTAAGACCAGTCTTATATTCCAGGGAGGGGGATGGCAGGAGAGGTGGTGTTCTTATAGAAACCTACATTTTTTTTCATAATTCTTTCTATTTCTCTCCCCAACCCTGAACTCTACAGGGGTTTCTGCCACCTTATTCCGTGGAGGGAGTCTGGGGAATTCTCCAAACATAGGAGCAGACAAGAGCCCTCCCTTTGCTACACCCCAACCCACCCCATCACTCCTCCCCGCAACAGCAGCTACCTGGAGTCCTAGAAAGGGATGGGACTAGAGGGTTGCAGGATCTAGATGGCTGTCTTGATTAGACATACCCTAGGGATAGTCCTGCATATGGCTTACATTAAATGTTTCTTCAAAAACCCAGAGACAGTTGTAATCAAAAAGATGCTAAGAATCTGAACCACAGGGAGAAACAATGTCTCTTGGAATTCACACAAATGTGACTTTGATTGTTCTTTTTCAATTTATACTTGTAGGCTTGCTCAAAAATAACCTTTCAGCTTCAGTCTTTGGGAGCAATGTTCTCCTGCCTCACAAAAATTCCCATTAACTTTCAATTACAGCAGTATGCTTCCACTGTTAAAGTAACCTAGCTCTCCACTGAAAATTTATCTGACATGAATATCCTCAGAGAAGCAGCGTGGCTCAGTGGAAAGAGCAGGGGCTTGGGAGTCAGAGGTCATGGGTTCAAATCCCGGCTCTGCCACTTGTCAGATGTGTGACTGAGGGCAAGTCACTTTACTTCTCTGTGCCTCAGTGATCTAATCTGTAAAATGGGGATTAAGACTGTGAGTCTGACATGGGATAATCTGATTACCCTGTACCTACCCCAGCGCTTAGAACAGTGCTCTGCACATAGTAAGCCCTTACCAAATACCAACATTATTATTATTATTATCCTCAAAATTTCAGGAGAAATTGACAATAGGAAAAAGCATGGACTAGTGGATAAAGCATGGGCCTGGGAAATAGAAGGACCTGGGTTCTAATTCTGTCTCCGCCACTTGTCTGATGTGTGACCTTGGGCAAGTCACTTCACTTTTTTGTGTCTCGGTTACCTCATCTGTAAAATGGGGATTAAGACTGTGAGGCTCTGTCCAACCGGCCACCTTGTATCTACCTCAGCGCTTAGTACTGTGCCTGGCACAGAGTAAGCGCTTTAACAAATACGAAAAAACATAACACCAGCTCTAAGGAAGAAAACATTTTAACAATCGACCTTATTATGACTGACTATAAATGCTTATCTTGGAGGGATGGAAACAGTTTTTCATCTTACCTACTACAAACGTGATCTATAAGCAGCGACACGGAATCTAGGTTATTATCAAGTTTGGTATTGTGGTATAGGCACCGATCCCTCTGAAGCTCCACAGCCTGACGTAGCAGAGTCTGTAAACGCCTTGGGGGAAGCATCACTGATGGTGGTAAATAGGCTTTGAAACATAAAAACAAACAAGTTTGTGTTTTCAGAAAAATGTTTACAATTCCTCTAAAATCATTTCTATCCGATTACTCTGTTCTACAAGTGACATTCCACATTTTGGGTGAAGAATTTTAGCAGCCAGCAACTTGAAAAAGAGTCTACCGTCTCCACTCTAAAATACAGAGGCAGAAGCTTATTAGAAGTTTATTATTGGTATGACAAAGATTTCCCCTAATGCTGGAAGACCTAGCAAGAAAGAAAGGTAACTGGGGGTGTGCCCCGGGCCTACCCGATCACTCTATTTATAGGGCTGGTGGTATGAAAAGCTGCTGTATTTAGTTCCACCTTAACTTTACCCTGCTACCACTTCTGACCCTCCCCTTCACTCCCGCTGCTTGCTGTGATGGGCCGAATGCAACATCATTGGGTTCTCATCACCCTAACACAGAACCTAAGGGACCTTCTCCTACTAATGCTTAAAAAAGGGCAAGGAAGAAAACTCTTTACACAATAGTAGGGTTTTACAGTTTCTGTTTGGGGGGTGGTGGTGACATAAGCACAAGGGAGAAAAGCATTTCCTCCTCTGTTCCATTACATAGGTATCATCATTTAAAAACACAAACATTTTCTAAAAAGCTGTGTAATTCTAATTTAACTGGAATTTTTGTTACCGGACTACCTTAAAAGAGAGCAATTTTAGGCCTGCCATCTTGTTCATACAACTTAGTGAACCAACAACACCTTCACCCATTGGTAAGAGCATTTGGACATTTTTTTTTTGTTTTAAATTAAAAACAAAGTGCAATATACAATGCATGTAAACATGAGGTTTTGAAGTCTTACTCTGGAGTTTGTCCAGAAGTTTGGATCGGGAAGCTGTCCCTTTCCCTTCCCATTCTGCTTTTGCACGTAGATCTTCTGCATGGCTACACATCAAATAACTAGGCAGAACAAAAGCAGAGTACGAAAAAAACAATGATTTTATTTTGGGTTAAGTTTAAAATTAGGACTCACACTATGTCCAAAACAAGCAGATTAAATTCATTATTAACATACGGCCCTGGCACCTCAACATTTATAAATTGTAAACAAAGAATAAAAAAAGGTTTCCCAAATGGACTTCATAAATTACCCAGACAAAAACAGATCAGCCCCAAGAGTTTACCACAGCCTGTAAGAAAAGATCTAATTGAATAGATGAATCTCGTCATCCCCAGAAGGGTGCTAAACAACCTATTAATTTAGGACCTGTTTCACTACTCACTTCATGAGCTGGCTGAGGTACAACAAATTCAAAAGTTTGTGCCCTTTCCAGAGTCCACAAAGCCACTGACTTCCAAAGTATTTCTGCCATGGGTTCCTCCCCTGCTAGTCCACCCCTGACTACTAAATAGATCTGACTTTGAAGTGAAAGAAAGTATTATTGAATCATAGTAATTAGAACTGGTAAAGTCTTGAGAAGCTACTCAGCCCAACACTCTTGTCACAATGAGATCATTGTTTACTTTAATTTTTCTGTATATTGAGTTTTTGTAGACCTATCTACATTGCAGGAAGACTACGTTGGGAAGGAGATTTTTTGGGGGCCCTAAATTAAAGAAAATTCAAGAACAACACAGACTTTGGGGGGGAAAGGAGAAAAAAAAACTTAAACTTAGGCACCAAGTCAAATTACACAAGCATCACTTTTCTTAATTTTTCTAGTCGGAAACCCAAATCAAAGATATTTTGCATTATTTTCAGTACTTACTGTCGTCTTTCATTGCCCACCTTCCCCCCACCACACACACCCCTAATCAGAAAGAAAGATCGGAAGCACAAACCACTGGTTGAATGTGATTATTAGGAGTCAGGAAACCTGACTTTTATGGCATTTCCACCAGAGCTGACTTGGCATTCGACCTTTGAGAAACTAGGTATCTGTCTCCATTTACACAGGAAAGATCATGACATTCGAAGAATTTAGTTTTCTCAGTGCTTTGAGATTTTAGTTTCTGTACAGGAACTTTCACCCAGAGTTTGAAAGACTTCAAGAGCTCATTTTATCTACTGCAGAGCCACAGGGCTTCCAACATCAAGGACACAGATTAAAACAACTGCCTGGTAAAAATGTGGGTCAATGTTGATGATTAGTGGAAGAAAAAAAGCTAAGAATTATTTATGCATTTTTAAGACATGCCTGGGTAGATTCAGACCACTGAGGAGCTGAGCTCAATAAAATAGTTTAACATCCAGGGATTTTTTTCAATTCAATAACATGCTTTGCAGGTTCCATTTTCAAAATGGACTCCCCATTTCATCAAGCTTTCCGCTGTACCTTTCAACTAGGAAGAACTTCTCGATGATAATGTCGAAGAAAAATGTTCTGCGTTTGAGTGAGAATGTTAGAGGGAACTGTGGTAAAGGACAGTGTGGGGTGGGATATTTTTGGCCCACCCCAGTCAGGCATGCACCGAACTGAGTATAAGGCCTGGAGAAACACCCGACAGGGACTGTTCTCACTTCTCAGGGGCAGGGCTGGGCCCATGTTGCTATGGCGGAGTGCTCTACTCACTACAGTTTCAAAAGCCCACAGCAGCAATTGCACCCCTGCAAATTCATAGTGCGGAGGCCAGTGCACGATGGGTCAGCAGAAACAATGGCATGCCTCCAATCACACAAATGCAGTGGGGATGCTGTCATTCATTCATATATTTTGAGTGCTTCCTGTGTGTGTGGAGCACTGTACTAAGCACTTGGCAGAGTACAACAAACACACACACCTCCCTGTCCGTGAATGGCACTAGGCACCTGCCTGTCCATTTAAACTTATGTCACATGGACATTGCCCCCACGTGAAGCCATCCACCTTTACCCTCGGTGATTTTTAATTGCAGGGAAAAGGGTGAAGAAATCTGGGGGGAAAAAGGAAGAGTCCTCCAAGCCTGGCCTATGCCCATCGAGATTGTTGGCAGGCTGGCGGAGCCTAGGCTGACCTCAGCCTGTGTGGAGCTCTAAGCTACGCCAGAGTGCAGCTGTGTTTCCATTTCAGCTTCCTGACACCAAGGCTGCGGCCCTGGAGCACCATGCCAACAGAGGCTACCCTCACAGGCTGCTGCCATCTGAAGAGCAATGGCAGTATAGCCAAACACATGAAAAGACGACAAAATACACACAGACAAAAACTTCCTGGTGTTGTCGTCGGAAAGTCTCAAATACTCCAGTCATTTCATTAGATAGGTACATTACCCTAAGGAGACCTCATGAACTTCATAGTCTTACCCACTGAGGACGTGAATGCGTTCTGTATTGTATTTCAAGGGTGTCAATTCGCAGCGGAGAACTTGAAGTGCCTCTAGGACCTTGCCGTCCTCCAGGTATTCTAGGTACTTCTGCTGCAGCAGCAAAAACTTCATCCTCTGGTAGGACAGAAAGAATAAGAGAAAAACATTTTCCCGATATTGCCACATTTGTGCAGCTGTCTCCCACAGAGAGCGGAAAAGAGCCTACGATACTTTTAACAAAAACTACACAGAGCTTTATGGTCAACACATCTTGGCTTGCAAATAATCCCAGACTTCCTCTCCTCTTTGAGACATCATTCCCTGCATTTCCTCCTGGTGATGAATGTTTGGCACCCTTCTCCTTGGGCCAACACTGGCTGGGGCTGTGCTCAATCCCACACTTCATGGAAAACCCACATTCAGAGACTTTTGGGCTAAACAGTGTAACTCAGTTGCACCCATTGCCCCAAAGAGACCTTGGCTGGCAGGGATGAGAGAATGAGATTGGTACTGTGCAAACCACTTGCACTATCATCAATTCCCCCGTTCAGGTTGTCTCGAAGTCTACCAAGACTGGAACTTTGCCTGGACTTTGTTCTCCAATGGGGCTCCCATCACTGTTCAGTTTTATGTGGGCTGAATCAACTGGGTCATGAATTGTTTTTAAATTAGGTTTGGTAAGTACTTACTATGTCCCTGGTGCTGTCCTAAGCACTGGGGTAGATAGAAGAAAATGAGGTTGGACACGGTCCCTGTCCCAAATGGGGCCCTCAGCCCAAGTTGGAAGAGGATTAGATCCCCATTTTACAAATGAGGCACAGAGACTAAGTGATTTGCCCAAGGTCACACAGCAGACAAGTGGTGGAGTCAGGATCACAGCCCAGTTCCTCTGACTCCCAGGTCCGAGCTCTTTTCCACTAGGCCCACACTTCATGTACTTCAGTAAAAGAGGAATAGCACACACAAAGCATTTTTTGAGGGCCTATTTTACATGGAGCAATGTATTACGTGCTTGGGAAAATACAAATGGGTACCCTAAACTATACGCTCTTTGTGGTCAAGGAATATGTCTATCAACTTTGTTGTATTGTACTCTCGCAAGTACTTACTGCATTGCTCTGGACCCAGTAAGTAGTCAATCTACATTGCTAGTACTTACTATACATTCTCCTTTATGGGAGAATGTATAAATATGCACCCCTATTTAAATGTCATTAAATTCACTTTTAAGGAAAATAAAAGTATTTTAACTTTTCCTCCTGTTTTACGTTCCTGGTGCATGTTTTCCTATTAAAACTTTAATTCAATAACCTTGCATTTCGTATTTGCCACAGGATTAAAATGGTTAGTACCCATGATTAGCCTATGCATATTAAGAGTTTTAAAAGCTCAATTATGCTCATTTTTAAGTTATTAAAAACAGGCTCTCATTGGTCTTAAAATGGCAAGTAGTATATCTGATTTGACTAAAAAAAGTGTAGCATAGTTATGGTCATTTTTTTTATTAGTTTTTGTCAGTGAAGAGTACAGATATTTTGAGGATGAAGCACTACATAAATTGAATAGTCCTTGAAGGGCTGTGTACAAAATCAGGCAACTACTACTATAGTCCTGAAAAAAATAGAAGTTTATTTTTAGTGGAAGTAAAAACAAAAAAGTGACAAGGAAAGCAAAAAGTGACTTTTCAGCTTCTTTGTTTTTCAGACTATGAAAAATTATATTTATGAACTATGAAAAATTATATTTATGAATTGGTATTAGGGCTAGCCATGTAATAGTAAAGACAGCAAAAGTGTCAGTTTTTCCAGACAGGTAGCCCCATGAGATATATTTCATTTTCTTTTTGAACAAAATCAAACATTCTCTCAGATAGAGTTTGCTTTGTTTTAAATGTCTTGCAAGCCTCCCTTAAAGGATTAAAATACTTAAACGTAGCCTTTTATTTATGTTTGCATTTTAGGGCATTGGGTGGAAAAGGTTAGTTGGATTTAGTGAACTTTAGGAATTTAGTGTTTGACTAGTCAAATCCCCTTAAAAATAAAAATGGTACCCCTCATCCTTTGAGATGCCCATTTAATAAAAACAAAAAACAACAAAAAAAAACCCATATGCTTCATTATATGGAAGAATATTACAGTACACTACTCCATAGGAAAATTTCTCATTTGGGGAACATTAGTATTAATAAGAAGCCACCTCCAGAACCACCATTTTACTTGCTTGCTCATAAGAGAAATGGAATCAAATAGGTAAAGAAAATCTCCCAGCCCATTTAAAAGGGAGAAAAAAGAAGCCCCTCTCATCCATACGATAAAGTAAAACATTAATTCCTATCAGAAGTTTTTAAAAAAATTTATATGTGGAGGTTTGCTGCATGGGATCTTGGGTTAAAGTCATAAAATCATATCTTATAATTGCATGGGATCTCTTTTTAAACAACTACACATACCAAATTCTATGGAATTCATTAAAAAACTAGGTTCGCACTGCATATATCTCAAAATAAAATTAACAAAAGGTATCCTCAAGGCTACTATGCATGTAAACAATCATCGCAACTCAACTCTCTTTTAGTACTCTCATGCCCATCAGACCTAAACTTTTCATGTCAAAACTGCAGCTTTTGAAATATGATGGAAGTCACTCTGTATACTTTTACTACTTTCTCTTTTTTCAGTAATATTAGGTTTGTAAGATGAAGTTTTCACAAGACCAGGCTCCCATTTATCAGTGACTGAAGTGTGGTTGGTTTCATGCAAAATTCTCATATTTAACCCTATTTCTTTCTATAAGTGGTATTTCCATTTAGTCTTAAGGACATTATTGGTTTCAGGATTTTTCCATTCATTGTCATGTGAGATGGGCCAGCACATGTGGTATTTTCTTCATCGATTGCTTAAGCTCTTAGGAATTTTGTTGAGCATTTTTTGGGAAGTCACATTTATGAGCACATTCCATGTCTTGACATTCATGTTTGCCTTCTCTCCCGCCTTTTCCCCCCTCCCCAACCTGTGAGGTCACAGTTTTAAGTCAATCGATGGTATTTTCTGAGCACTTCCAGTGTGCAGAGTGCTGTATTTAGAAGAGTACAATATAACAGAGTTGATGGACACATTCCCTGCCCACAAGGAAAAGCAGTTTGGCCTGGGAGCCAGAAGGACCTGGACTGCAATCCCATCTTTGCCATTTGCCTACTCTGTGACCCTGGACAAGTCATTTCACTTCTCTGTGCATACGTTTCTTATCTGTGAAATGGGGATGAAATGGGGATGAAATGGGGATTAGGACTGTGAGCACCATGTGAGACATGGACAGTGTCCAACCTCATTAGCTTATATCAACCTCAGTGCTTAGGACAGTGCCTGACACAAATACTTAATACAATTTTTAAAAAAAGGAGTTAACAATCAACCCACGTAGCCCTACACACCTGTACGATTTACAATTCCCTCCTTTGCTTTCCCACCAAGAGAAGGATATACCACTACTATATTTCTAAGGGGCAGGGAGTAAGTAGAAAACAGAAGGCAAGAAAGAGGCCAATATCAACATGTTCTTTTGTATACTATAGAAAATGTAAAATCAGTATAAGGTGATTATTCCCATCAACGCAAGAATTCCAAAACTGATACTAAGAGGCAGCTCTGGTAATATGCAATTGACAAGCACTGAAGAGATTTGGTTCCATAAGTAAAGATTTCCTTCAAAATAAATTCTCAAAAAAGTAAATCCCTATAGTAAGAAATAAGAAAATATTGACTAAAGATATTGTTACCATATTACCCAAAATGTTAGAATGCCTGAACAAGTGCATTACAACTCATCCTAAAGACTCCATGAAAAGTCTAAGTTAAACAATTGCTTGATCTTTTTAAAACTGCGTAGCCTAAGTTGAAACTTACTGAGGTGGGTCAGGGTTCTACCAATGGCTCGACATTTTAAAAAGGGTCATGGACTTTGTTCTGCTTTCTTAGGTAAGGCAATGCAACCTTCCCTGCCACTTCCGGACACCTTATTTGATCACTCTGTGACAGTACTTTTGGTTTGATTGGGTTTAAAAAAAAAAAAAAATGTATTTCTGGCAGAGTACTGGAGTCCCACTAATTCCCCAGCATACTTTCCCTTTACCCCATTGGGCTAACATCTAATTATGTCATCTAGTGATTGGCACTTCCTCAATCTGATTAAATAATATCGCAGCTTAAAAAGAAAGATGTACTAGTCATGCTCTGACACTTTTTTGCTCTTAGAATATGTCCATCTCATTTCCCATGTGGCATAAGAAAACCTTTTAGGTAATATAGTCACCTAGATTTAGATTTTCCTTCCCAAATACTACAGTAATAATTTTTCTTCAATTATACAACTCAAATTTCACCAAGCTTCCAATATAAAAAAGACAATCAACAGAGCAATATGATGAGCACTTAGTCATTTCACTGATGTGCCACCTTTAATGTCTAAAGTATTTGTAGCAAAAATCAAAGTTCTATGTAAAACAACTTGCATAATTAAGTGCACATTTCAAAAGCAAAGATTTCTTGGTGAAAATTAAATATATGCCAATGCATGAAGCCTATTTAACTCTGAGGCACCAGAAGATTCTCACAGTTAGAAAGTCTAGGCTTATGGTAACAAATCTGACAAAGATTTAATCAGATTAGGGTCTGGCAAAGATCATCATTTATGACATTTGTGTGCCAATGTTTAAGCAAATTTAGGACTGGGGCTGTCCAGGAAGATGCCATGTGAAGGAAAGCTTCCCATAATTTGTGAGAAAAGTGGAACCCTTGTTCAGAAGCAGTCTCCCTAGAAAAATATAACAATGAAATAATTTCTAGAAAAATGTCACATCTTATTCCAACTATTTCTAGATTAATCAGATTAAAATCCTAAAAAAGGAAAACAGGAAGACCTTTTAAATGCTCCACCCTTTAGATGGCTATTCCCTATTTTGTATTCAAATAAGAGGAGAAATGTTTGCATTCTCTCACCCAGAACTGCACTTGACCTTATAAAAATTTGAGGCTAACAAACTTACTTGTTTGTAACGCTGTAGAATAGGTCTTAAAGTTACCGGGCTCAAATGCCCACACAAAACCTCCAGACATGCCTGGACATATTTGAACCCAAAATAAAGTATCAGCTCATGAGATCAGGTTTCAGAAAAATCCAAAGCAAATATTGTTAGTCTTGGTCTAGTTTAAGAACATGAACACTATATAATGTTGGAGAACTAATGATGAACTCTAACTCAAATTAGGGTATGAGCCACAGATTTTGATCACAATGCAAAATGCTCATGCAGGTGATTTTTACATCCCAACAAGTATTATAAATTTGACTGAAGGCATAAATATGGAGAGTCTCTAAAAAAGAAACAATGTGCACAGAACCAGCAAGGTGAGGGTCAGTTGAGTCAAACTGACTTACCAAAGGAAAAAAACTGGAA
The DNA here is from genome assembly GCF_004115215.2 of Ornithorhynchus anatinus. Lineage (NCBI taxonomy): Eukaryota > Metazoa > Chordata > Mammalia > Monotremata > Ornithorhynchidae > Ornithorhynchus > Ornithorhynchus anatinus. Next base: position 6,274,414 of record NC_041746.1, on the reverse strand, counting down.
TTCCCTCTTCTGAATAAAATCCTACACAACTTGATAGCATGTGATTCGGTCATTTTTATTAGATTCTAGAATCTAAATGGGCTGTAAAAATAAAGTTTCCTTCCCAATTGCACTATTTTACTTCCATTTTTGTGTGTTAGGGTGAAATATCAATATTATTGAATGAATGAATCCTGGCAGAAATTTTAATTTTGAAGAATTCAAAGAATAGGACACTTGTTATTTCAAATACTTACAAAATGAAAGTTACAGGCAGAAAGCTTGCATAATCAAAAATAAAAAAAATGAAAACAACATGACTCCACAGACCACATTACACCCAAACTTGGGTTTTAAGAATGAGAGAAAACCTTCTACTGCTCTCCAAAGGAATGGCTATATTCAATTAAGGATAATCTAGGCCTCATTTCTCTACTAGGTTCTTGTTCCATTCAGTTAAAGCAAGATAAACAAAATTGTGTGAACACAAACGTGTTGAAAAATTGACAGAGATCGAGTTCTAAAACAAATACATTCCTCAGATATAAAATCTACAATGCTGAGTGGTTAATGTATAAAGAACACTATATTAAGCCCTTAAGCAGTCAAACACTATCACTCCTTCTGCTTTGGGGAATTCCTAATTCATAAAATGGTTCATTTTCTTTTAGTCTATAGCTCAACCAGACAAATTCATAGCATATTTCCATCTGGAAAAAAAAACCCCTCAAAAGGTGCAGTAGCTTCCTTTCTGGAGTAAGCTCTTCAAGTTAAAATGAGTCAACCTCAAGAATTAAAAATAAAGTTGTACTATAAACTGTATATTTATGTAATTTCATTTATTTGAATACAAACAATCCATTCTAGATTTCTCTGCTAAGGTAGAAATCTCTTTTGGAACAGTCTGTTTAACAAGTTATCTTTTGTAAATAGCCCTCTTTATTAAGTTAAAGAAGATATTAGGTTAACTCATAGGACTTAAGAGTTAAATCTGACCCAGTTTTTTTTTTTAAAGTAAAAACAAAATGTATCTATCAAGTACTAATGTTTAACAAAACATCTGTTTTCTCTACTTCACTTCCTGTTCTTTCTTCCCCTCCCCCACCACACAGGAAACACTGCTTTTGACAACAAATGAATCAGCTAGAAGTAAAAAGCCAAGCAGCCATCAGCTGATTCTTCATTGTAATCAGAAACTTTAAAATACAATACAAATACAAAAGACTCAAAGCTTCTCCCTTCCCAAACATCAAGAAAAGCACTGGAATCAAGTAGGCATTAGTTCAGTCAACACTGAAAGTAAGATCTCTGGGTCAGAGGGAGAACAGAAAATCTCTAAAAAGACACAACTCTAGAGATTGTGCTAGGAATAAGCCCAATTAGCAGAGTGTATTAGTATTCAATGCCACACAAAATAACTAGAATTATAAAGATGGCTGTACCCACTTGTCAAGTCATACAACTCAAATATTCAAGTTTAAAAAATGGCAAAGATTGATTTGCTCAAACACAAACAGTAACACAAAATCCCTAAATACACTCCCCAGCCCCCAACACACAAATCTCCCAATCTAATGGAAAAACCAACCATTTGTTATTTAGGTGCATTATGAAACCATGCAATATTATTTAATGTTCATTTTCATCAGAAATGTTCAGTATGAATCCCTAGGACTTATAAAATAGATCACTGCATATACATCAAAAAACATGATCTTTCCTTTAATAGCTTCATGTGAAACAGAAAACTATTTGAATGTCAATCCCTGGATCCTATGATTCTTTTGACATTTTTATAGGGTTAAAATAAGGCCAAGTATTTCCTTTCACTGGAAATGTCTGCAGGATTAGTTCCAATTTTAGAGTTGCACCAAAACAATCCCTAGTTCATAGTCTAATATTTAGTATTGGTTCAGTAGTTTTAAGCTTCATTTCCTATGAAACTGATACCATTATGTAATTTCAAAAAAGTAAAAAATGTCAACATTGCTCTAAACTAAGAATAAAAGTGTATTTACCACAATTATTCCCAACAACGTTTGAGAGATTTCAAGTGCGCCTCTTACCACAATAGCGTGAGGAGAATGCACTAAAGACTTAAGCTCATTCAGGTCGTTTTCAGCCTGTAAAAATTGGTATAAGAAGAAAAAAAAAGCAAAGTGTTATGAAATGCACATCAGACACTGTAAATTTAACAGCAGTTATACTGTCCTATATGCCCTACTTTACCTTATCCCAGTCTCCTTCCATGACATGATTGCGGAATTTGGTAGCAGAAGGATGTTCTAAACGACATCCTGACTCTTGCATGAGGAGATCAACAGTCTGGCTGCAGGAGAGATACAGTGTAAAAAAAACCTGACCAACTTCAGTAGTTTAACTCTTCCAAATAAACCAACGTCTACAACAACAGCTTGAAATATATAAAACCACACTTCTCATTTCAAACTAGTGACAGATATACATGATCAAATCTGAGCTATTTTTATACACTATCAACAGGTTTAAATGTCCTATGTAGCATCAAAAGGTGTCCTTCCTTTCAAGGCTTATCACAAAGTATTTCTGACTGAACAGTTATAAAATGTCACTTGCTACCCATAAGCTGTCTGAAGGAACATTTCAAAATGTAGGTTCCCGGACATGACATTAAAGGGGAGGTCATGCTAATGCTATTAATGATCTTACACTATGCTCCTTATAAATACAAGCGGGGTCTGATTTCAGTCTTACCTAAGAGAAATAAACAAATCCTCAAAAACCGTCTCCCAGCCCTCTACACTAAAAATAGCCAATTTACTATGGTGTAGACTCCAGTCACGAGTTACTTCTTCCTGCTGCTGTCAACTTGCCTTGTGTCAGTAAGTCATAATTTTTTTTTTAGTTAACTTCGTTCCCACTCATTTTCATAACAGAGATGTCTTTCCTGAAAGTACAGCTGTTTAGCTTTTAATCTCCTTGGGGTTCATCAACGGTGGAGCCCTCCAAAACTGAAGAATATGTGAAGGTTTGAGGTTTTAGAATCCTCATTTATTGGCCTTCCATGTCTGTTCTGTTTGGATTCAATGCTTTCTCCCTCACCTCCACTTACTGTTGAGGAAAATACTGCAGCACTCTGGGTGTCTGTGCACTGATGTCACATTTTTTTCAAAAATTATTTTTCCTCCCCCAGAGTCTACGAATCCACCCTCTATAGTGGCAGGCTCCATTTTTGTTTTCTTTGGGGGAGGAGGGGAGGGCTGTCTCATTTTGAGTCTTTCACCTCCTCCATTATTTTCAACAGCTTTCTCCCTGAAATCTTCTCCCCACCCTCTGGTTTGTCTTTGATATGTAAACACACCGATATCACTGATGATGGCCAAGGCTGTTTTTCCCCCCTTGATCAGCCACCCCCCCCCCCGCCCCCAAATCACCCAAAACGGGTTTTCTTGGGGGGGGGGGCGGGGGAGGGAAACGATTCTCCGAGATGATACATCTTTAGATCGGGCTCACTGCCACGCTTGAGATGTGGATTTCCCCAAACCCCCCCTGAAGGTGACTTGCAGCCAACAAAAATACCCATCCCCAGCGCCCCATTCGATTTCTCCAGCAGGGCCCCAAGCCACCCCAGCCCACTTGGAGGTGTCTCTCTCCTTTGATTGACAACTTCGGGCCGGGAGCCTCAACTCTGATGTGGGGAAGAGATCTGGGTGTGTATGTGGGGGGGGGGGGGTGTCGTGTGTTCCCCCCCCGCCCCCGGGGGGGCTCTAACCTGTCCAGGTCTGCCCGGACTGTCCCTAGACCCCGCGTCCTTCCAGATCCAGTCTCCGTGGCAGACCTGTCGTCGGCCTCCTCCAGACCCCCTGATGGATCTGCCCGGATCGACTGATCATCGTGGGGGCAGAGAAGGCCCGAGGGGTTGGTGTATTTGTCTGCCGGCCCCCCCTCCCCTCCACGACCACCCCCTCCGCCTGTCCGTCTGCCTGTCCGTCCCTCCTCCTCGCCGAGGGCCTTCCTTTTCCACGTCCCCGGGCCTGCCTGAGCCTTCCCCTCGGTGTCCGACGGTCCGTCCCCCTGCTGCCCCTCCAAGGGATACTTACTTGAGGCCTAGGCCATGCAAGTGCTGTCCTATTAGCCTAATAACATCCTCGTCCGATTGGGAGAGCCGCTTCTTCTTCTTGAGGCTGCTCCCCAGGTCCGAGGCGGCGGCGGCCGAGGACGAAGAGGAGGAGGAGGCGGTGTTGGCGTTGTTGGGCGAGGCGGAGGACGAGGAGGAGGAGGAGGCGGCGTTGGCGGCGGCGTTGGCGGCGTTGGCCGCCCCGCCGGGGACCCCGTTATTGACATTCAGGCTGTTGCTATTGTTGCTGGCGGCGGAGGGGGCGGCGGGCAGCAGCCCGTTGGCGTGGGCCAGGTCCCCCCCGGTGGACGAGGACGGGGAGGACTCCCCGTTCTGGGCCGAGAGGCAAGCGAGCTCCTGGGGCTGGGCCGGTCCTTGGCCGCCCCCACCACCACCACCACCGCCGCCTCCTCCTCCTCCTCCTCCTGCCCCGTTGGCCTGCATGATGCCGCCGCTGACCGGGCTGTGGCCGCTGCTTCGGTGGAGGGCGGCGGCAGGAGAGGCAGCAGCCGCGGGGAGTCCCACCACTACCACCACGGAGGAGGAGGAGGAGGAGGAGGAGGACGCCGCCGCCGAGGACGCCGCGGCCGGGGGGGAGAGGCCTGCTCTGCCTGATGAAGCCCCGGGCTCTCCTGCTCCCTCCGCCGCCGAGGCTCGGGCTTTCTTCCGCGGGGGCGGGGAGGCTCCGCCGGTGTCCGAGTCGGAGGAGGAGGAAGCGGAGGCCAGAGTTTCCTCGCCGAGAGAGGCCGTGGTGGGAAGGCGGTGGGGCGAGGAGGGGGACGGAGGGGTAGGGAAGGGTGGGTGGGTGGGTGGATGGATGGATGGATGGATGGACGGGGAGCAAGGGGGAAGGAGGGAGACAGACAGACAGACAGAAGGAGGTGGCAGTGGTGGAAAGGAGGAGGATCCGGGCCCTTCTCCCCCTCCTCCCGGAGGCAGTTCGGGGAGCCCGGTCCCGGGGGTCGAGCCGGTCCTGGGGGGGGGCTGGGGGGTCGGTCCCCGCTGCCGAGGGGACCCGCCGCTGCGCTGGGCCCCGGCGGCGGCGGCGGCAGAGGCAGCCGCTGCCTCTGTCTCCGGCTCCGCTCCCTGCTGTGTTGATTCTTCCCCCAGCTGCTGCCTAATGGAGTCCAGGCAGTCGCGTCACAGGAAATGCCTATACTGCCCTCCTCACTCACTTCCGGTGGCAGGTATAGGGCCTATAGGGGGCCTGTCCCCCCACCCTTGCGCCAGGGGGCAGTCTCCGGGGGGGGGCCCAAACCCACCGTCTTGGGGGGACCAGCCGACCTTGCACGGACTGGCCCAGGAGAGGAGTGGGGGCTGCTTGGGAAATACAAGAGATAAAGAGGACTGTATACATTCCAAAGGTATATATTCCATAGGTAGGAGGAAATGGGTGGCCAATGACAGTTCCACCATCAGTGGTATTTACTGAGTGCTTACTAGGCTCAGAGCACTGTGCTCAGCGCTTGTGAGAGTACCCCATAGCGTAACTGATAGACACCTTCCCTGACCTCAGTTTACAGTATAGGAGACTGACGGTGATATGAGTAAATAATTGATGATATATAATTTGAAGATATGTACATAAGTGCTGTGGGAGTGGGGAGAATAGCAGATAATAATAATGATGGCATTTGTTAAGCGCTTATTATGTGCAAAGCACTGTTCCGAGCGCTGGGGAGGATACAGGGTGATCAGGTTGTCCCACGTGGGGCTCACAGTCTTCATCCCCATTTTACAGTTGAAGGAACTGAGGCACAGAGAATGTTAAGCGCCTACTATGTGCAAAGCACTGTTCTGAGCGCTGGGGAGGATACAAGGTGATCAGGTTGTCCCACGTGGGGCTCACAGTCTTCATCCCCAGTTTACAGTTGAGGGAACTGAGGCACAGAGAAGTGAAGTGACTTGCCCAAAGTCACACAGCTGACAAGCGGCGGAGCCGGGATTAGAACCCATAACCCCCGACTCCCCAGCCCGTGCTCTTTCCACTGAGCCACGCTGCTTCTCTGATGTCCAGAGGTCACAGAGCCAAGCGCAGAGGTGACGCAGAAGAGAAGGGTGAGCTGGGGAAATGAAGGCCTCTTGGAGGAGATGCAACAGACGAAGCCTTCTTGGAGGAGATGCAACAGTTCTAGTCTTGACATTCCAGATGTATATGTCTAGATATGTGTGGCAGTTAGACTGTTTTTACAAATTTCATGTTCCCCCAACACCTAAAGGTAGTTACATTAAACACTGAGCAAGTGGGCTTTTTCAGGTACAAAATACCTTGTGTATCTGCGTATCCTAACTGTGCTTGGAAAGTGGTCATAAAAGTTGATGGAGTTATGCTGGTAGATATGGAATTTATTGTCTCTACACAGATAGCTACCCATAGATTTAGGTTTGATCTTAATTCAGCAAATGACTTGATAAATAAAACGACACACAGTTCATAGTTTGGGATTTTGGTACAGATATATACATCATATGAGCCCATTGTTGGGTAGAGATTGTCTCTATCTGTTGCCGAATTAGACTTTCCAAGCATTTAGTACAGTGCTCTACACACAGTAAGTGCTCAATAAATGCTACTGAATGAATGAATATGTGTGCTTGTGTATATATCTATATATGTATCAGTCATCTGTTGGATTTTATACCAGTTAGTCTGACTTTCAGAATGTCTATCCCCTGAATAGTACCGATATTATTAATCGTATATATGGAAAAAATGCTTTTATTATATGTGTATTTTTTAATTTTCAGTCCCTCCCCTTCCTCTGCTATAACCCCTGCCCCCGAGTTCTGCAGCTTGGATATGGTGCTAGAATTCATTTGGAACTGGGACAGAAACACGAAGGTTCTGGAGCAAATGAGCGGTTCAGGAGCCCCCTCCCTCCACCCCCAAATCCCCAGGTAAGTGTTCGAGGATTGTACAAAATCAGCACACTGCTTCAAAACAGCATGAGTGGCATCATGAGTGACCTCATGCACGTCTCTTTGCTAGCTTTTTAATGAGGGCCATCAGTAGCCACCTGACTTGTACTTTGGTTTTTAAAAGACATTTGGATTGAGATTTGACCAGAATAAATTAGGGAGCCTTACTTAGCTAGCTCATTTATGAAAACAAACAAGGGCTGTAGCATTTTCCATCTAATACCTTGTTTATAACTCTGCGATCTTTGGGGAACTAGAGGAGGTCTTTGGTTATGTTAATGACCAGAAGTATTTCTCTAAGAAATTTGTGTGGCATTTGAGGTTTACAGAGATGTTTATGAAAGCAACTCAAAGGACTGGGAGAAATGAAGAGGAAGAAGGAGTGGAGATGGACTTTTCGGTGATGTATATTTGTACCTCATCTCCGGATTATGCTTTCAGGTGGCGACTGTAATTGCCAGGTGACTCACTTAGGCTGTTTTGATTCGTTGGAGACAGACCTAGCATCTGCATAAGGGGCATAGGGCACCATCACTCTATCCAGCAGAGCCTGAATTACTAGATAGTAAACACCTTCAGAGATCCTTGTTAGTACACCGCCTTTAGTCAACCTTATTATTGTTAATGTTTTTGTTATTAGCATTTATATCGGACTTTATGTGATAACCCCACAGACCCAGCTAAGGATGGGTTCGCGATCAACGTCTATAGTCTCATAAAGGGTCCAACTCTAAGGTATCTGGAAGTAGGGTTCATACTTCCTTAGCAAAAGTATAAAGATGAAAGGGGAAAGGGATTGGGTTTAAGAGACATGCAAAAGCTAAATGTCTAAAATCCCAATGCCCCAAATAAACCATGTGCATTTCCCAGCCTCTGTAGCTTTCTCCTCTCTTCAAGCTACTCTTTATCAGTATTCTTAGTTTATCAAGTGCGAGCACACATGTAACCTCCCTAAACTAAAACTACCAGGAGTGCATAAATAATCTATCCTCCAAACCCAGAAATTGTGCAGTCTCTGCAAAGCCAAAACTGAGTCCTTAGAACAGCCTGGAAGTACAACAAATGGAGTCAAAAGGCCAAAAGAATACATCAATATAAAACAGCAAAACCAAAAATGTACCAGACTTAAAGTGAATGAGAAAATGAGGGCACAATGGAAATTTTAAGTACCCAATTTAACAGAGGCAAGGATTACTCACCATTCACTTAAAGTGACCAGATCTCTTTGGGACCAAGGCAGAGGAGGGATGTGACTGAAAAAGGGGAGGATATAAGAAAATGGAGAGAAAGAGAGAGAGAACAGGACAAAGAAAGGATAAAGGGGAAAGAAGAGGAGAAGGGAGGGAAGAGGAGAGAAAGAAAAGTAAGGAAAGGGTAAGCTCATTCTGGGCAAGGAATGGGTCTGTTTATTGTTGTAATGTACTCTCCCAAGAACTTAGTACAGTGCTCTGCACACAGTAAGTGCTAAATAAATACAATTATCTGCCTCACCTAACTCTCTGGATACTGGACCTAACTACTACCTTCCCCTTCTCCCACACCACCCTTCTGCTGCAAAACCCCAGAGTGGTCAATGTGTCCCCATCATAACTGGCCCTTTCTCAATTAGCCAGTGGTATTTATTGAGCACTCTGTGCAAAGCACTGTACTAAATGCTTGGGAGAGTACCACAGAGTTGGTGGACGCAAGCCGAGTACCATAGAGTTGGTAGACACAAGCCCTCTTCTCAGCGGAGCTAACCTTTGAGTTTTTTCTTAGGGGATTCCTTCCTGCTGCAGATCTACTAATCCACATCCCGCCCCTCCTTCAAAGTCCATCTACGATTCCGTATCTTCTCTCCAAAAGGTTCTCTGATTAATCCCCACTTTCCTGGTCATTCATTCAGTCATTTATAGTACTCATGTCTATCTATCTAGACTGTAAGCTCAGGTAGTGGGTCTGTTTATTGCTATATCATACTGCCCCAAGTGCTTAGTACAGTGGAAGTGGAAGTACAGAGGAAGTGCGCAATAAATACGATTGAGTGAATTAATCCATCTATCTAGCTATCTGCCTATCTAGCTACCTATCTAACTGCGTTCATTTGCTTTTTTCTTTTGTATGGATGTCCTTACTCTCTACATGCATACTGCCCTTTTAAGGGGGTACAGATTTTGATGAATGGGTTCATTCATCCTTCCTATATTTACACTCTGCTTCAGCTGTAAAACACTAGCCTCTTTTGGGGCATTAGCTCTAGTTGTGGGATGGGGTGGAGGGTAATAATAATTATAATAATATTTGCTAAGTGCTTACTAAGTGTCAGGCACTGAGCTAAGCGCTGAGTAGGTGCAAGATAATCAGGTAGGGCAGAGTCCCTGTCCCATGAGTGGCTCACAGTCTAAGGGGGAGGAGGAACAGGTATTGAATCCCCATTTTAGAGTTGAGGACACTGAGATACGGAGAAGCAAAGTGACTTGCCCAAGGCCATATGGCAGGCAAACGACAGAGCCTGAATTAGAACTCTGACTCCCAGGCCCACGATCTTTCCCCTAATCCACACTGCTTCAATGCGTGGAGGCTCTGGGGAAGCAGAGGAACAATTTTAAAAGCTACAGTGGGGGAAAGGGGAGGAAGTTCAAAGAGGTCAGAAGGGCAGATTAGGGGAAGTCGAGGGTCACCTGATCACCAGGGGGAATCACTGAGAAGGTCAATTTGTCCATTTTATTTGCAATGAAGTAGGTTGGCTACCCTCCCTATCATGGAACCTCTCAGATTTAATATAAATCAGTGTAGCTAATATTACGCATTTATCATGGTTTGAGTGCCTAATTCGGAATAATTTTGGTAAAACAAAAAGGGTGTTTGACCTTGGTTCCGGCCTTGGTTCCCCCATTTGTAACAATCTCCTGTGAGAAAATTGGTTTCAACATTTTTTCTTAAGATGCAGTTTTCAGGAACCGTTTGTGTCAGAAGTTCAAGGATTGTCTGTATTGGATAGGCAGTTTTGTATCCACTTATCTGTCCCATTCAATTGTAAGCTTCTTGAGGGGGACTGTGTTTTTCTGCATCTTTTGTGGGTTCCCAAGCACCTTTGGCAGTACTAGCCCAGCACTCAGTAAGTGCCATTAATGCTGCTGCTAAACTAACAACCTAGAAGACTGAGCTCTGCTATGGCCAGTGGATCGGAAGACCTGTCATCCACCAGTGCGGCCACTGTAGTACCTACTATCTGAGCTGGGCAAAAATGGTCGTGGCAATGGGGATATTCTTGGCCGCCTGGCTGTACAAGTAGTAGAATCTCCCAAACAACCCCAAAAGTCATTTCACCCCCGGGGGTGGCTGTGCGTGCCATTGCCAAAGAGGAAGAGGAGAAGGGGGAAAAAAGGCTGGGCAGTCTTCTCTTCTTCCTTCTCTTTCTCCTCTTCCTCCCCCTCTCCTTCCTCCTTTGTCTCCCTGCTACTGAAGTGGTAGTGAACTCCTCATCATCTTGGACAAAAGCAGGGCACTATTGGGTGTCAATTTAGGTCTTTCGGGTGGCAGGACAAAGTTCCTGGCAATGTGACTGCTCTGCCCGAGACTAGAGACGGGGAGAGGTGGGAGGATGCCGATGCAGTAGTCAAGCTGGGATATAATAATAAGGATGGTTTTTATTAAGCACTTAGTATGTGCCAAGCACTGTTCTAAGCGCTGGGGTAGATACAGGGTAATCAGGTTGTCCCACGTGGTGCTCAGTCTTCATCCCCATTTTACAGATGAGGGAACTGAGGCATAGAGATGTTAAGTGACTTGTCCAAGGTCACACAGCAGATGAGTGGCAGAGTCAGAATTAGAACCCATGACCTTGACAGGTGCCTGGACCAGTGTGGTGACCGTTTGGATGGAGAGGAAGGGGAAGATTCTGGAAATGTTGCGAAGGATTTGGGGACTGGCTGAATATGGGAATTGAAAGAGAGGAAGGAGAGGGAAGATACTGACAAGTTCAAGGGCTTTGATAAAATTGGTACCAATCCAATTCCACCTCCATCACGACTGGTAAATAGGAGTCACTGCATTATTAATTAGATCAGGTGTCTGAACCCCCTGCAGAACTCTGTTTCTCCTTTAGTGATCTCTGGGACTGATTCCCATGTCTTTATCTCAGGCAGAAGGTTTACAGGATTACAGGTTTTTCTAAATGGCAGTATGTCTCTCTGTTTCTCATCTTTGCTCCTCTGTTTCTGGCTCTTGGAGGGGATTTGGATAGGTTTCAAGGCTTCTGAGTTTTGCCCCGGTTTGGGTTCTTTTGGATCCTCAACCACTTTCTTGTGTCCTTTGGGAGAGATACCCACAAATTTGACAAGGTTCTACTTACCCCAGGCTGATTTTTCAGATCATCGACAAATGGGTAGGCTCCTTTCTTTAGGAGAGATCTGGCTACATCATTCCGGCCTAGGCTTTTAACTGCCACTCCATGCTCATCTTTCATGGCTCATTCACATTTGGAGTCTTTTCCAAACACTCCATTCATGTCATGGACATTCAGCACCCCTTTAGGAGTGAGTGAGCTATAGGATGATCTAAAACCAAAATAAAACCTAAGTCACGGGTAGGAGGCCTGGACTGGTTCTAAAATCATTACTGGGAAATCTCCGTATGAATGCTTGGGAGCAAGAACAGAAGAGAGGAGAGCAGGAAAAGGGTAGGAAGAGAGAAGTTCCTTTCCTTACTCCCACTATTCACTTAATGGCTCCAAGCAGTCTCCTTACTTAAACCAAGGTCTGAGCAAGTAAGGAGATGCTTGATGGGTGGAAATAGAGTGGTCCAAAAGGGCAGTGATCCCCACAGTCACCAGCCCACTGGCATTTTCTTAGTAGCCATCCTAGTCTAGTCCTGATGGGCAGGAAACAACAAAGAATTTCCTTTTTCCCAAGGCAAGCATAAATGAAGATGGGAAAAGCTTATTTTTTGATAAACAACAGTCCAAGGTGCTTCCACTCATATGATTTCAAACAAAATCTGGACTTTTTCTCAAAAGTGAACCAGTTAAAACTATTAGAGTCCCATTTAGTGTTCAGTATAAACTTTTTTGGACCCCTGTTCTGGGAAAAAATCCTTCACAGAGCCGACAGGCCTACTAGCACGCTCAGGGTGTCTGGATTGTTTGGACCTGAGGTCCCCTGGGCATGCGCTTAGAAGGAGGGCGAGGGAGGAGAGGTTGGGCACAGTTCTATGAGCTGGCAGTGTGCAGGTTCGAGTCCCAGCTCTGCCCCTGGCCTGCTCTGTGACCTTGGGCAAGTCACTTAGCCTTTCAGTTCCTCAGTTTCCTCAGGTGTAAAATGGGGCTAGTGCTATCCATCTTTCCCTATCTCACAGGGATATTGTGAGGACCAAAATGAATAGTAATGTGATCACTGTATAGAAAACCACTACATAAAAAATCAAGATTATTATGGCCTTATGGTGGTTCCGAAATCCAAAACTTAACTTGCCCCCTAGGAACAGCCCCCTAAGATTCTTGGGCCTACATTTTCTGAGGCTGTCTGGGGCCCTGGGGTCTATTGCCAATAAAATAATAATTATGGCATGTATAAGGTGCTTACTCTCTGCCAAGCACTGTGCTAAGCATCATGGTAGATACAAGATAATTAGATGTGGGGCTCCCAGGCTGAGACAGGGAGGAAGTCTCTCACTCTCATTTTATTGATGCTCGGGGAAGTTCAGGGAGGCTAAGCGACTTGCCCATGGTTACCCAGCAGATCAGGGGCAGAGCTGGAAGTAGAACCTAGGGTCCCTGCCTCCCAGGTTATTGCTCTTTCTACTAAGTAATGTTCTGGACACCCCAGAGAAAGCACTGTGGCCTAGTGGAAAGAGTGTGGGGCATGAGAGTCAGAGGACCTGGGTTCTAATCCTGACTCTGCTGCTAACCCGCCATGTGTCTTGAGGCAAGTCACTTAGCTTCTCTGGGCTCCAGTTTCCTCATCTGTAAAATCTGGATTTGCCATCTGTTCTCTCTCCCCGTCCCACCTGACTATCTTGCATCTACCCCAGTGCTTAGTACAGTGCTTGACACATAGTAAATACTTAAGAAATACCATTATCATCATCATTGTCATCCAAGGGGAGCCCAGGTTCTTTTAGTACTGACCAAAGATCAAGGATTTGGTAAGAAGTGGTCCAGCTCTAGATGAGAAGCAGCGTGGCTCACTGGAAAGAGCACGGGCTTTGGAGTCAGAGGTCATGGGTTCGAACCCCGGCTCTGCCACTTGCCACCTGTGTGACTTTGGGCAAGTCACTTAACTTCTCGGTGCCTCAGTTCCCTCATCTGTAAAATGGGGATTAAGACTGTGAGCCCCACGTGGGACAACCTGATTCCCCTGTGTCTACCCCAGCGCTTAGAACAGTGCTCGGCACATAGTAAGCGCTTAACAAATACCAACATTATTATTATTATTATTATTTATAGAGAGGAAATCTGTGAGATAATGGACTGTTGGCTTGTTGGTTTCATCTCCGAGAGTGTCAGAAGGACCTGTGTTCTAATCCCAGCTCTGCCACTGGTCTGCTGTGGGACCTTGGGCAGGTCACTTCACTTCTCCATGCCTCAGTTACCTCACCTGTAAAATGGGGATTGAGACTGGGAGTCCCATGTGGGACATGGACTGTGTCCAGCCTGATTAGCTTAGATCTACCCCATTGCTTTGAATAGTGCCTGATACATAGTAATTGCTTAACAAATACTATCCCTCTAGACTGTAAGCTCGTCCAGGGCAGTGAATGTGTCTATCAACTCTGATATTTTGTCGTCTCCCCAACGCTTAGTACAGGGCTCTGCACAGAGTAAGGGCTCAATAAATATGATTTTGATTGACTCATAACTTAAAATTGTTGGCCGTTGCTTGGAAAATCTTGCCTCTGCTGGAATACCTTGCATCTGCTTAATAATAATGATAATAATAATAATAGGGGTATTTCTTAAGTGCTTACTGTGTGCCAGACACTATACTAGGTGCTAGGGAGGATACAAGCAAATTGGGTTTTACACAGTCCCTGCCCCACATGGGGCTCACATTCTCAATCCCCATTTTACTGGTGAGGTAACTGAGGCACAGAGAAGTGAAATGGCTTCCCCAAGCTCACACAGCAGACAAGTGGCGGAGCCAGGTTTAGAACCCAGGTCCTTCCGACTCCCAGGCCTATGCTCTATTCACTATGCCATGCTGTATAGAGCAGGGATAGGTGATTAACACTCAGATCAACAGTCTGTGGAGGAAAAGGCAGTAGTTACACTTAGAGCAGCTACTAACTAGCTGAAACCTACCCTGGATGCTGTCAACAGTCTTCCTGTGCCATTCCCTTGTGACACTGGCCATGCTGGGGCCGGTGGTGAGTGGGGGTAACTGACTACAGATGCAATTTGGAGCTATGGTGGGGCAGAACACCCACTTCCACTTCTTAAACACCCTCCCTACCCGCACTGTCTCTCCCTAGCGTTCCTGGCCATAGCAACCAGAGCTTCCAGGGAAGCTTTGTGTGCGAGCCTCGTAAGGTTTGGAAAATTCTGTGAGTGACCTGCCAACCTAAATAATTGCCCACTCCTGATATAGAAGAGGTCAGCTACCAGGGAGCATATTTCCCAGTTCTCTGATCAGTACTAAATTCACGTAAAAGATAAAAACTATCTCAATCGTCTCTGTTTGACTGATAGTATGAACTCCATTTCAGTAAAGCGTTCATGGGGAGAGGCAGCCTCCTTGAAGCTAGACTGAAATGAAATGTATTTCTTTTTGTTTTATCCATTGGCTGTTCTACAATGCCCTGCACAATGCTCCATCCAGCGGACCATCCCGTCACGGAGGCAAGGTTGGGAGAGGCAGGGCTCTGGTGAACACTGTCCTGTTGAATCATGTTCTTTCAGGAAGCCTCTTATCTTTCCCTCTATGGACTTTCCTCCCATTTCTCTTACTGAACCTCTTTATAACTTTCCTCCCCACCTTTTTTTTTGGGGTTTACTTCCTTCTTCACTTTTTCACTTCATTTACTGAATCGCTCAGTCTGCCATTGTTATTCTCTCTCTCTCTTTCTTCTCAGCCTCAAATAATTTTTATCTCTGACTCCTCTCCACCCTCTCTCCCTGCTCCACTATCTGTGTCCCTCATGTTCTTGGTTCAGGTCCATTTCCCTCCTTCTTTTCTGTCTATCTTTCTGTTGGTAAAATTCATCAAGGGGATGAATGGTAAAATGACATCCCTATTTATTAACTTTTAAGAGGAGATGCATAATTAATAGCCTGGGGAGTCCCTGTGTAGACTCTAGACTCTAAGCCCTTCTGGGTAGCCTTTCTGAGTCTCAGTTCCAATCTGCTATTTAACTCGTCTAAAGAGTTCTGCATTCCTGTGGCAGTCCAGCAACAAGGAAGAATAACTTACAGTAAAATACTGAGTAAAAAATTCAAGTAACAGTCAGTGATGAACAAATCCAAGAAAACTATATTTGTCTGCTTATATGCAAAAAATTTGTGCAACCTAATTCGACTGGCAGTGACCTGACATTTTATAGAAATATCTAAATTCAGTGCTGGAGAACTATTAAATTTAGATGAATGCATTGAAATGACCTATTTGATTTGGATTTTTGACAAATAATGCTGTTTGGTTTTCATTTTTAAACTAATAATTCCAAGTCCACATTCGAAGAAGTCAGTCCTCGATTTACTGTCTTGAAAAAACACTGTGCAAATAGAATTCATATCAAAAGATACCAAGAGTCTATGGGTTTAGGTTCTAGGCTCACAAGGAAAACATTAATGACATTTATGTAGTGAAGGCGAACTTGATATCATTCCCAATCTACCCTGTTCCCTTGAAGTTGTTGTTGTTTTTTTAAATGGTATTTGTTAAGCGCTATGAGCCAGACATTGTACTAATTGCTGGTGTAGATGCCAGCTAATCACTTTGGACACAGTCCCTATCCCACATAGGGCTCACAATCTTAATCTCCATTTTACAGATGAGGTAACTGAGGCACAGAAAAGTGAAGTGACTTGCCCAAGGTCATACGGCAGACAATGTGGTGGAGCAGGGATTAGATCCCAGGTCCTTCTGACTTCCAAGCCCATACTCTTTCCACTAGTCCATGCTGCTTCTCATGTTGATGCATTATCTTATTTTACAGTCTCTTGGCTGCTCAGCTCTTGCTCCAAGAGGGAGAGGGGACTGCAGATGGTGACAAATGTCACAGTGACAACTAGAATGTAGCTCCCTGTTTCATCCAAGTTTACCAATTAAAAAGATAGCTCTTGCATCTTGATTTTCAGGGGATAATGCAAATCCCTGAAGGTCAATAAATGAAGCTGTAATGGATCAGGAGCAAAAAGGTTTAAAAGGGTTTGGGCCTTGATGGAGTTTTTGAGGATCGGTAGATAACTACCCTGTTTCTCAACTAAAATTAGGACTGCTCCATCATGCCTTTATGGAACCAGAGGCTGTGGCACTGTTCTCGTCTTTAATATGCTTGTTATTCCAACCTTCTCTAACTGCCAACTCAGTGGTGGCCACAGGGCCATTATCCCTACAGATTTCCAGCTTTGGGGGCAAAGCTATTGTTTTCATCCCCTTGGCTTTTGGGGCTGGATTCCCAACCTCGCTCACCCCAGATCTCGGACAAGATCGGAGAACAAGGCTGAAAAAAGCTAAGACTTTTCTATCGGAGCTATAACGCCCAAACCCATCTTCAGCTCTGCTTCCTGAGCTACAGAGTGTAGACAGAGCCAAGCTTGTTGCTGAGATACTGTGGAGCATTTCAGGAAAGCTCAACGGCCTCTCTCTGGATTGGTATTTTGGAAGAGAGGTTGAAGGAGATAAAAAGGGTGGTTTCCCCAGTGCCAGAGGTCCCTAAAAGCTTTTTAACATTTATTTTTGTCCACCGCTTTCATTGCTGTGGAAGACTTTTAGCCTGCATTGGGCTATACTAGTCTGAGATCCTACAATGAGAGCTAGAGACAGACTTACCCCAGGCTCAATACTTTATTACTCAAACTCCATTAGTAAGCTCCAACCAAGCCTGTTGGCACAGAAAACAACAGCTCTAGATAGCTAACAAAGATAGAGCCAGATATCTTAAACTCAATATCTTTGCTTATTATCTCAGGTAGGTTACCGAAACACACAGTTTACATAGGTAACAGAAACTATGTTAGGAGCCTGTTGCTGTCTTAGAAAGTTCAACCAGAACAACTCTTTTTTTTATGGTATTTGTTAAGTGCTTACTATGTGCCAGGCACTGTACTAAGTGCTGGAGTAGATACAAACAGTGGCTCAGTGGAAAGAGCCTGGGCTTCGGAGTCAGAGGTCATGGGTTCGAACCCTGGCTCTGCCACTTGTCAGCTGTGTGACTGTGGGCAAGTCACTTAACTTCTCTGTGCCTTAGTTACCTCATCTGTAAAATGGGGATTAAGACTGTGAGCCTCATGTGGGACAACCTGAGTACCCTGTATCTCCCCCAGCGCTTAGAACAGTGCTGTGCACATAGTAAGCGCTTAACAAATACCAACATTATTATTATTACAAAATAATCAGTATGGACACGGTCCATGTCCCACATGGGGCTCACAGCTTTAATCCTTATTTTACAGATGAGGTAACTGAGGCACAGAGAAGTGAAGTGACTTGCCCAAGGTCACAGAGCAGACAAGTGGCAGAGCCAGAATTAGAACCAAGGTCCTTCTGACACGCAAGTCCATACTCTTTCCACTAGGCCACGCTGCTTCTTAGAGTGCCTATTTAGAGTGTCTACTCTGGTGGACCATATGCCAAAGAATTAAAAAAAAATCATTATTAAAGGCCCCATTTTTTTTTTCTTGACATGCCTTCCCACTCTGGCTTAGTCAGGCTTAGCTGTTTAGTGGCCCCAGTATTTGTGGCCCTAAGATACTCAATAAGTGGTATTTAGTGAGCTCTTAATAAGTACAGAGCACTGTACTAAACTCTTGGGAGAATACATTGCCACAAAATTAGCAGATATGTTCCTTGCCCATAGCAATGATAGAGGGGAGAAGAGGTGATTTGGGAAGGGAGAGTAGTTTAAAGGTGGTATAATAATTCCCTTCCTTTAGCTGCCCCTTCTGGGTCCGAAATTACTTCTGGCTGTTCTGCAGTGCCCTACACACTACCCCCATCAACAAACCATAGTACCAGGGAGGGGGGACAGGGTAAGGTAAGGAGATCACCTCAATCCTTCAGATTGGAAAGAAGTGGGGCCTGGAAGTTTCCATCAAATTGGTGGCCTCAGGGGCCAAATGGACTTTTTGACATGGCACTTACAATGTTAGTAACTCTTCTCCACAGTACACTCAGGGTCATTAGTTTCTTCTTTTGCTTATTTACATACAAGTAAGGCCCAGCGGCACCCAAGCACTTAATATGATGCTCTGCATGCAGTAGGTGCTCATTAAATACCATTGATTGAGTGATAAGTCAGATTTGTAGAAACAGGATAGAGCCTTACCTGTCTTGGGATGGTTTGGGGTACGTTGCTGCCTAGAAGGAAAAAGATGATTTCTCAAGGGCGTTTCCAGCCTTACTATTATGTGATACTATATTCCTTCCAATTTATAACCTAAACAACATCTCCATTTAGCGCCTCCTGTTTTTGTACAAACTTTTATATTAAAGTCGGTAACTCATCAATTTATACAAATAATAGACAGCCAGAGATTAATGAGGGATAAAAATAATGATAAGGATAACAATAATAATAAAGAAAATAATGATAGTAATTGATGATGAGGCCCCAAATCTCCCATTACCTTGTTTAGGTCCATGATAAGGTCCATAGGGTTATATGGCACAAAGATGTTGAAACTATAATATAGTGGTAGTTCGTATACATCTCCAATACCTTAGCTCCCCCAACACCAAAGAGCTAATCTTGTGCCCCCTTACAACACAGGGCAACCGAGCTTCATAACCAACAAAATAAATTGGAGTTTAGAGTGTGCTTTTCATCGGAGGATGATGAAATAATTCCATATTGATCTTCTTGTCAAATATGATTTCCCTCAGGTTTCACGATGGTAAATGGTTTCTTGTAATTAGTGTTTGCACTAGAGGTTCATCTGTATCTGTTTCTTCTGATAGATCAACCTGCACAAGTAGAAATGAAAATATATTGTTCTATAACTATAAAGCATAGTAACTTAAAATATTCCATAAAAATGTCATTAATATCATAGATTTGATGCACACATAAAAATTAACTTTATACATATTTTATATCTAACAGGTACATTAATATCAGTGATAGAACTATAAAGCAGCCACTTAAGAAATGAAGTGAGTCGTATCCCTTTCCCTGAGGGTAAGAAGATTAAAGTTCTGTCAGACCATATGCAAGTAAAATATATGTATATTTATGGATCCTGTCTCCAATTCCAGTTCATGAGGACTATTTGAATAAGTACATGGTTACTCGGAGTTACTGTAATCTTGCCAGGGAGGGACCCAATCAGGACTGAATTTACCATAAAAGTCTTTTTAAAGTCAGTACCTCGGATTGTATCTGAAAATCAATCTAGTAACAAACTGCAAGCGATAATTCTTGCTTTCTTGAATAAGGCATAAGAATGTGGTCACAGCATCAGCATCATTCTTCCCCGTCTCTGAAACATGATGACCAATGAATTTACCAATGAATCCTCCCATAGGTTCTAAGCTCCTTGTGGGCAGGGAACACGTCTACCAACTCTGTTGTATTATACTCTCTCAGGTACTTAGTACAGTGTTCTCTACACAGTAAGCTCTCAATAAATACTATTGTTTACTTTGCATTTATCAGTCTCACCCACTACGGTGTAAGTCTCTTGAAGGAAGGGATGGATCTTTTTACTTTTATTGTACTCTCTCCAGCACCCAGTACAGACAGTAGTCTGTATGCATGTTGTGAGCAGAGAATGTGTCTGTTATATTGTACTCTTCCAAGAGCTTAGTACAGTGCTCTGCATTCAGTAAGCACTCAATAGATATGATTGATTGATACAGTGTTAGGCACTATAAGTTCTCCTTAAATGACACGAAAGTCCACCAGTGTGGTGGTATTTCACTGGATGATGATCATTATGAAAGCACGGGGTGTAATCTTTGCAAGGTGTCTGGAATACTGAAATGATTGTAACATCAAAGACAGCAAGTAGGAGAGGTGGGAAAGGAAATATAAGGGGATAGTAGGCAGAGAGGTGATGAGGTGCAGGGGATTACAAGAGTTGGGAATTTTGAAGGGAGAATTTCCTTTGCCCTAAATCCTGCCTCAGGATCATTTTTATTAAAATTATTTTTGAGCTTGTCTTTTATGCTCCTTGCAGGTTTTTATTGTTTCATCTCTCCTTATGGGTCAGTCACCAACCTTTCCCCCTTGTTAGAGTGTGAGCTCCTTGGAGCCAGGGACTGTGACTAAATCTCATTTAGGTATTTTTTCCCAACATTTAGTATAGTGCTTTGCCAACAACAGGTTCTCAATAAATGCTACTGAATAAGTGAGTGAATGAGGATTTCTTTTAGATAGTCACTGATCCCTAGCAAGCTCACAGCTATGATGTAATTTATGCTGAACTTGTCTTCTTCAAATTCTTTGAATAGTTTTTTAATATATTCTCTTCCTAAACCTGCTTCATTTTAATAGTTTTTATGAAACCCGGATAGTGAATCAGAGAATCAGAGAGCTGCAAGGAGCCTCAGGATGTCACGTGATAGAACCTTTCTCCAAGCAATCATTTTTCCAGACCACGTGATGGAGCTTTTCCTTTCTTTAACTGAAATGTCTAATAGCCAATACCTGTGTTTGATTCCCCCATTCAGTCCAGACATTCTTTGTTCTGTCTAGCCGGACTCTGGCCGGAAGTTGGGACCCATGTCCTCTTGTCATCTCCTCTGTGGAGGGGGCTGCCTTCACGTGAGAAGTGAGGTAAGCTGTGACTTCAGAGAGCTGTGCAGTGGGGTATGATGTCATGATGTTCTTGTGTGTTTGTGTGTGTGCAGTATGACATGATAGGAGCAGCGGAATGCCTGAAGCCCACTCTGCCTGTGGATATGGACACTAATCAGGATCCTCCTCATAAAACCTTTCATATATTTGAATCAGCTATTAAGTCACTTTTTAGCCTTCTCTTTTCCAGGCTAAACAATCTCAACTCCTTTAACCTTTCCTCATAAGACTTTTTGTCAAACTCTTTAATCATTTCTGTGGCTTTGCCCTGGACCTTCTCCAGTTTCTCTATACCCTATTTAACTGGATCCTTCTCTGGTCCCACTAGTCAACTAACTGCATTCTTAATCCCATCTCCCTCTGCCTCCTGAAAAAGCTACTAGATGACACGATATCTCTCCCAGTGTAAGTCCTGGCCTACATAGGTATGTGCTCAGAATTTTCAATCATTCTGTCCATGAACATTCTCTAGATAAGCTCTGGGAACAGTGGTATAAATTCAAAATCAGGGCCACCAAGCCAAACCAGGGGGGCACTTCCTAATGCCAAGAGAGTCAGGGTTGCTGATGGCCCATAACAGCTCTTTTTTATATTTGATAAGCACTTACTATGTGCCAGGCAGTGTACTAAACGCTGGGGTAGGTACAAACAAATCAAGATGCACACACAGTCCATGTCCCACATGGGGCTTGCAGTCTTAATTCCCATTTTACAGCTGAGATAACTGAAGCACAGAGAGGTAAACTGGCTGGCCCAAGGTCACACAGTAGACAACGTCAGAGCTGGGATTAGATCCCAGGTCCTCTGATTCCCACTGGCTCACACTCCTGTTCTCAGCAGCAGTCTCTAAAAAGTGCCAGACTCCCAGGCAGTGAAGAGAGAGAGAGAGAGAACAGAGGGTGGGAGGAAGGAGGGTAGGGGAAGTAGAAGAGAATGTATTTTGGATCTGTCTCCTTTTGAGATCCATTCCTTTTCAAGCTTGGGTATAAATTACATTATTGCCTAGGTATTAGGCCATGGACTATTCCAAGGCCTAGCATACAGAAACTGACTAGAGGGCTATGTGTTCACTCCAGGTCATGAGATGGCACATTAAATTTTGTAGAAGGTAGTCTCAGTGTAATTTCACTGAGCAAGAACCATGATTAAGGGCAGCTAGTTCAGGCAGTTTTACTCTGACTCAAACTAGGCAACCTAAACCTTAGGTACTTCATCTCTACAATGATCAAGCAGCCCAAAGATACTGTAAAATAAAAGAATTGTCCAGCTACAGCTGCTTGACCAGGAAACACCAAATGGCGAACTATATATCAATAGATGGACAGTAAGAGGAGAGCCCTAGTCTACTAAAAATATCCATATTTCTGCAATTCCTTTTATGGTTTGGTCACTTTCAGTATCAAATTGAAAACCAGGATCTTTATATCAGGAAGAAATAACACTTGTGGAAAATGCCAAAGTACAGACTCTCCTCATTGTTAAGCAGTGATAATAATAATAAAATATTGTGGTATGTGATAAGTGCTTACTATGTGCCCAGCACTACTAAGTTCTAGGGTAAATACAAGTTAATTAAGACAGTCCTCACAGAATAGGGAGGAATGAGAACAGGAGAACAGTTTAATCCCCACTTTACAGATGAGGAAACTAAGGCACAGAGAAGGTAAGTGACTTGACCTAGGTCACAAATTAGGCAAATGGAAGAGCTGGTATTAAAACCCAAATACTCCGACTCCCAGGCCCATACTCTTTCCACTAGGCTTCACTGCTTCTTGAAGCAAGTCTGTTGCAAGTGAGATGGGCTTACTTTGGCTATATAGCTACAAATTATGTGACTTGGTTTATCAAAATATTAAAAGCGATGATTCTCTTTGGTCTAAAATATACAGATCTAATGATTCAGTTATCCACTCTGTAAGATTCTTGAGGGCAAGTGCTATGCTCTACTTCTGTTGTACTCTCTCTAGCACTTAGTTCAGTGCTTGGCCACAGAAAAGGTACTCAATAAATACTGTTGTTGATGATGACAAAGTGTATTTTTAGACCTTGATTATTCATATAATTTGTTTGAGTTCAGTAAGACTCATATAACAGGATGTGTGTGTGTCTGTGTCTGTGTGTCTTTGAGAAGCCTATGTTGTTGCTGGTCTGTGTAGTTTCAACTCATTAGATTATTTTATGATTTAGAGATATGGGCAGCCAACTGGATGTCAAAAATCCTGGAGTTTGCTATGTGTACACTTTACTTATAGATTTACTTTTGGTAAATCAGTTCAATTAATCAATCCATCAGTCATATTTGTTGGGCACTTACTGTGTACAGAACATTGTACTAAGCACTTGGGAGAGTACAGTATAACAATGTAGCATATACATTCCTGGCCAACAGAGCTTACAGACTTGAGGGGGAGGCAGGCATTAATAAATTAAATAAATTATGGATACATACATAAGTGCTGTGGGCCTGGAGTCAGTGGTAGTGAATAAGGGAGCAGTCAGGGGGAAGCAGAAGGAAGTGGGAAAAGAGGAAATGAGGGGTGAGTCAGAGAAGGCTTCTTGGAGGAGGTGTACCTTCAATAAGGCTTTGAGGCAGGGGAGTGTAATTGTGTGATATGAAGAGGGAGAGCTTGGGCAAGAGGTCAGTGGTGAGATAGATAAGATCACAGTACAATGAGTAGGTTGGCATTAGAGGAGTGAAGTGTGTGGACTGGATTGTAGTAGAAGAGTAGTGAGGTGAGGTAGGAGGGGGGAAGGTGATTGAATGCTTTAAAGCCAATGGTAAGAGTTTCTGTTTTATGCGGCAGTGGGTGGGCAACCACTGGAAGTTCCTGAGGAGTTGGTAAACATGGCCTGAACATTTTTGTAGAAAAATGATCTGGGCAGCAGAGTGAAGTATGGACTGGAGTGGGGAGAGAAGGGGAGAGAAAGGAGGCAGGGAGATCAGCAAGGAGGCTGGTACAGCAATGGAGACAGGATAGGATAAGTGCTTGGATTAACATGATACCAGTTTGGATGGAGAAGAAAGGGAGGACTTCAGCAACATCGTCAAAATTGAACCGACAGGATTTAGTGATAGATTGAATATATGGGTTGAATGAAAGAGAGGAGTCAAGGATAACGCCTCAGTTTCTCTTTTTGGAAAAACAAAATGCCAATAATAGAAGTCTACAGAGGAAAGCTCCTAGGTAAGTCTGAGAAATAAACAATAAATAGCAAATAAATAAAGCTCAAATTCTACCCCACAAGAGTGTTTCAGGCCCTTGAGTATAAGGTCCTATTTCCCATAAGGGTATTTACTTACATTTATGAGTTCAAATTTCATTTTTTTCTGTCCCCCACATCTTGCCATCCATCAACTCTATCCATCTAATATTATTTTTAAAATGTGGGAGCGTCTTAAAGGTTAAAAATAATTCAGCTACAGAGTGATGAACTCAATTAAAGCCTCACGAGCAACCTAGAGAGTGGGAGAGCTGCAGAACCAGTTCTTTCTGTTTCTCATTGATATTAATGTGTTTGCTTCTCTTGCACTCGTCATCAGGGTTTGGGTCAAAAGACCAGTCAGGAATGTTTTCTTTGAAGTTTCGACAGGCAGGAAAGTATCGTCACTGCTTTGGAAGCCATTCGTCAGCCAATAAAGAACTGGGCAGCCTATAGGAGGGTTAATTGCAGCTAATGATAACTTGAGGGACCTGTCCTGGCTTTAGTAAGATTGGCCTCACAGAAGTCATTTGGTTTCTCTATTTGATTTTGGGAAACTTTGGCTTTCTTTGGGTCTTTTTGTGGTCTTGCCCAAACACCGATCACTTAGTACCGATTTCAAAGGGCAGTGACCCCAGGGGATCCCAGCTGACACCCTCCCAGTGATAGGGTCTGTTTAGAGGGGACCTTCATACAAGAAAGGATTCAGACTAGGAACCAGGGAATCTGTACTGTATTTGGGTCAGCTGTCAAACTCCGGCTTGTATGATCCTTAGGTGAGCTGCTTCATCTCTCAAACCCTCAGTTTTCTACCTGGTGAAACAAAGAGAGTGATTTCTGATCCATTTAATGTACAGGGCCTTTTTGGAGATGTTAAGCATTGTGAGATCTTGGAAAGGCGCTAAATACATGTAAGTCATTGTAAGTGGTTTTTATCACTGTTGTGATTATTGATCCATGTAATTACCAGAACCCCCAGATTCAGGCTGTGATCCTTTTTACTCACAGATTTCCTTTGCATTAGTGGTTGCTAGGTCCTTCTGTCAGATACCCCAGAGATTTCTGGATTTGGGACCTATTGAAGAACTAGTAAATATAGAATTTCTTTATAGTTTGGCCTAATATAGAAACTACCTGGATGATCCACACTGTTAGAGAGCTGAGAGTCCCAGATATTTCAAACCTAGAAGAGCAGCAGTTTACTACTCTAGAATACGGTCTGTAGAGCCTCAAGAATATATATGCTTGATAAGTACCATCACTAATAGAACATGAAAGCTGTTTCTGTGCTTCATGGAATGGTTGAGCGATGAAGTCTTTGGCTGGGTCTGTATACTTGAATTTGCCGGGGGTGGGTCGTGTGTGTGTGTGTATGTGGATGGATGGGTCAGGGAAGGTGTTCAGATATTTCCCAGGTCTCTCGGCCATGAAGAAAGAGCAGGACTGGCCAATGCTGTTGAGGGAGGGGAGGACAGAATGTTCTGGATGTTGTGCTGGGCCATGTTGGGGGAACCTTCTCTCATGACAACAGAGGCCTCTGGAAATAGCCTGGCTATTTGAAAAGAGTCTGGCTATGGATTCTCCCATCTCAGACTGTGCCAGTTCAATCCCCCCAGCCCCTCAGATCTCTCCTTTCTCCTTTCATGTCAAACCAGGTATTCTAACCCTGAACCTAAGCCCCATTCCTTAACCTTAACCTAGCCCTATTAGTAAACTAGCCCTAACCCTTGCCCTGTACCTAATCCTAACCCTAAAAGCAGCATGGCCTAGTGGAAAAAGCACAGGCCTGGGAGTCAGAGGACCTGGGATCTAATCCCAGCTCCACCATGTACCTGCTGTGTGACCTTGGGCAAGTCACTTAACTTCTCTGTGCTTCAGTTCCCTCAACTGTAAAATAGAGATTCAATACCTTTTCTCCCTCCAACTTAGACTGTGAGCCCCATGTGGGCCCTGATTACCCTGTATCTACCCCAGTGCTTAGTACAGTGTTTTGCATATACCACAGTTACTATTATTATTATCCCTGACTCTATCATAACATTGTTTTTTAGGGAACCAATTCTACTAATGATTGATCTAAGATTTCCAACATTGCCCAAGAAATATTCTTGTTAATAATTGGGTTTTAGTTATTTTCTATTTTACTTTGGATTATTTGTCACTCGGGAGTATTTAGCTCATTTAGTATGTGAATCCTCCATTAGACAACACAGGGTTACATGAGTGTATGCACACTGCCTATGTTTTGATAATAAGTATTATCTTTTTACATGTATAGCACCATAAGTGTGTAATGTTTAATTATGTAGAGAGCAGTTCAGATGATCTGTGCCTGGAATAATTATTTTGATTCTGTGTGATTTACATGTAACATGTCAATTTAGAACTGAAGGTAGAAATTCATCCCTTATGGTATGTCCACTGAATAGAATTCCTAGAGTTCTAAATGGGAACCAAGAGGCCAGCAAGTGGTCTAAATCTGTGCTCACTTGCCATGAAATACTGAGTCCTGTTTTCTCCATGGGCAAAACGCTTTGTCCCCAACCCCGCAGTGCATTGTATCCAGGCAGATGTGCATTGCAGAAAAAAAAATCTATAATTCTTCAACTACCCAAAACACACAAACTAGAAATTTTACTGGGCTAAAAGACTGCCTAGAAACCCTGAACAGCCTAAAATCTTTCATATATAACCTTCAGGGCTACCGAATATTTTTTTCTAAATGAGGGGCAAAAAATCCTTACCCAGAAAGGGATATGGGACGTGATCTTTGCACACAGATATACTTTTTAAGCCTTTCAAACTCGAGTATGGAAGTTCTGATGAGCCTTTAATGTTACCCTGCATGAAAATGGATTTGCAATTAAGAAGCTTCACAAAGAGAGTGACTTTAAAGAACATATTTTACTGTTGATAACTCTGACATCTGGTGGCCATTTCAAGAACTGTGCCTTGGGACTATTGTGAATGCAGATTTTAGAAATCACTAAATTGTGTTTTTGAATGCAACTTATTATACAGGACACAAGCTTAATAAAGGAAGTTGGTTGTGTTTTAGAAATTAATGACTTTGTTAATTGATCTTATGCAATGCATTGTTTTATGTGCACGAAAAAGACTGCTGTTGAGGTTTGCTTTTTTCCCCTTGCACAAATCATAGGATTTTTGATTTCAGTTCTCCTCTTCGAGTAGGAAAGAGTGGGCTCAAGTAAACACCTACTAGAATCTTTAATACATGTTTGCATCAATATTTGTGAGACTGGGTGGAGCTTTCTATGTATAGTTGTAATGCCAGGGCCTAACCTTGGGAGTGGGTTGGGTAGGAGATTTGCCTGGAGGAAGTGAAGATTATTTCCTGGTATAGCTTGGGAGAATATACTAAGGGGAAGCAGTTGACCACCTTGAAAAGTTGTTTATCTTAGCTGTCTTATAAACTCTCAGCCCGGGAAGGAACACATACATGACACTATAACGTTCTCCACTTTCAGAGTGTTGGGAAGACTGAGATTGTAGCTGTAACTTTTGTGACTGTTTTGACTGAGTTGCAAGGAGCCTGAAATCCTGCTACACTAGCCACAATGTCCTATTGCTTTTGTCATATTTACTATTATCTTTGCCTTCTATATTTTTATGTTTTCAAGGTGTAGCAGCTGTGAAATTGAGTGGGGGGTGGGGGATGGTTGTCATTGAGCAAACCCCTTTTGGCTGCTTTCAGACAGACTCACTGGCTTCAAGGCAGTTCCTCAGGGAACAGCTAAGACCACACTTGGAAATAAAGGGAGGGAGAACAAGAAACTTTTCTCCCCATTTCACAAAGAAGCCACAAAAGCAGTATTCTCCCACATACAAAGAGGAGGCTACATCTCAGACTGTGAGCCCCGTGTGGGAGAGGGACTGTGTCCGATTTGATTATCTTGCATCTATTCCAGTGCTTAACATATAATATTTACCAAATACTATGCTTAATAAATACTATTGTTATTATAGGACTCAAGAAGTCATAGGACTAGAGGAACCATAAGAAATCAATCTAGTCAAAACCCCTGCCTTCTTGCAGAACCACTCTGAAACCATCCTGCTTCACTGAGAATCTCTACTGCTTTTTAAAGCCTTCCAGTAACAAGGTTTCCACAATCTCCTTAATAAAGCATTCCAGGGTTATAAACCCCTCACTGTCAGGAAATTCTTGCTATGTGTAGCCTAAATCCCACATGCTGCTACTTAAATCCATTTCCTGTATTCCTGAAGGCATTGTGCAAAGTTGCAGAGGAATTACGACTTCCCCGAATCTCTGCTCTTCAGGTTTCTCTTTACACAGAGACTTTATAAGACTTCTAAGAACTGCTTTACATGTTCGTCAAAAAGCTCCCTCTTATTTTTCATTTTATTCTCCTGCTACACACCAGCAAATACTCTTCACTTCTTCCAAACACATCTCCTACCAATCCCTTAGCCGTGGCCTTGGCACTTCCACCTCTGACTCACTGTTTATGCCCTGTTCCCCTTCTGGAACGCCCTTCCGGCTCAGCTTCACCAAACCACATCCCTTCCCTCTTTCTACAAAGCCAGCTCCCCTGTGAGCTCCCTCCCCGATCTATAGGTCTATCTTTCCCTCAGGTACCTCAGCAGTCCTCTCTCATATCTGCCAGTCATAGTCTCACTGGGGCACAGTGCAGTCTTTGTCCACATTAGCCTGCTGGGACTAGAACACTGTTCTCCAGATCTTCTGATTTCCAAAGCGGTACTCTTTCTAATGGACCCTCAGCAGGCAGGGCTTGTATTCATTAATTCATTCATTCAATCAATCATATTTATTAAGTGTGTACTGTGTGCAGAGCACTATACTAAGCGCTTGGAAAGTACAATTCAGCGACAGGTGGAAACATTCCCCACCCAACAACGGGCTCACTGTCTTATGCTAACCTGTTCATTTATTTACCTTTGACTGATTCATCCATTTGTGTTTGTTTTTCTCTCTTCTCAAGTTCTTTTAAGTAGTGAATATTCATCACCTTATGTGTCATTGCCTTCCCCATTTGTTTATAAGTTTCCCTGAGGCAGGATTTATGTTTTATATGAGTTCTGTTTGTTCTTCAAGAGTCTAGTACAGGGCTGTGTTCTTAGGAGATGCTCAGTGCCTATTTTTGATGATGATGATGTTCCAGTTCAATTCCATTGTATACCCAGTTGTTTGTAGAGCCATAATAATAACGCTAAAAACAATCTTTTATGTTTATACAACATCTTTGTATTAGGACTCGATCTTGAAGAGGAAGTTTAGAGAGGGACAGGAAGCGCAAGCGGGGTGGCCTAATGGAAAGAACATAGGCCTGGGAGCCAGAAGACCTGAGTTCTAATCCTGGCCCTGCCACTTGCCTGCTGTGTGTGACCTTGGGCAAGTCACTTAACTTCTCTGTGCCTCAGTTCCCTCTTCTGGAAAATGGGGATTCAATACCTGTTCTCCCTCCTACTTGGGCTGTGAGCCCCACTTGGGTCTTGATTATCTTGTACCTAGTGCTTAGAACAGTGCTTGACACAGAGTAAGCGCTTAACAGATACCACAGTTATCGTTACTATTATTAGAAACCGAGCATATGAGAGGCTCATTTGTACACAGTTAAATCTTACAAATTATTTGTTGTTTAATAAAACAATTAGGATGTCTAATACAATGTTTGAACATAGTGCCCAACACCACAAGTCATACAAACCCACCAGCAATTTCCAGTTGTTATGCACTTATTTATACCCATCCTGAGCACTTTTTAATGTAATTCAATTGCACATTCAATTATTTACTTTATTATATTTGTAAATATTTGTATGTTTCTGTCCCTCATTAGAGTGTAAACTCCTTGTGTTCTGAGACAGGGCTACCCTATCGGGTTTGGAGTGGCTGAGTAGGAAGTCAAGTCCCATTTAATGTATTCTATGCAGCCATATTGGAGGACACATCAAGGGTTCTGGATGTTGGCATTAGATGTTGTTTGCAATCCTCTGAGAAATTCTTCCGATTAAACAGGCTATAGGCAATATTAAAAAGTCCTAGAGAAAGTTATTGTACTTTCCCACGTGATTTAGTACAGTGCTTTGCATATAGTAGTTGCTCAATAAATGTTGTTGATTGATTAATTGACAGTTAATGAAGACTTGCTATAGATGGATGATTTGATCCAAGAGGCAGATAGCCAAGAAGGCACGCAAATGATTGTGAACCACTTTGAAGAGTCAGTCTAGTACTTATGGACTAACAATAAAGTGGAAGGAAACTGAGATTATACATCATCCTGCATCAAGGAAGCTATACAAAGCCAAATATCCCTTTTGGTAGTACAGTATGATATGCAGTCATAGAACTCTGTTACTTGGGCAGCACATCGTATAACAATGCAGTGATAGACAAGGAAGTAGCAAATTGAATAAAACAAGTCAGCATATCCTCTGGGAGGCTGTCAGATAGACTGTGGCATCAAGCTTCAAGCCAAACCTCAAGTCTTTAGCACTGTAGTACTGTCACGTCTTCTCTGGGGTTATGAGACCTTGACTCACCACAAACACCACATTGAACTCCTCTGCTGTGTGACCTTGGTCAAGTCACTTAACTTCTCTGTGCCTCAGTTACCTCATCTGTAAAATGGAGATGAAGCAGTCTTCATGTGACCCCCCATGTGGGACAGAGACTGTGTCCGACCTGAAGGTAATAAGGTATTCAGATTTAGAATAGTGCTTGGCACAAAGTAAATGCTTAACAGATACCACAATTATTATTATTGTTAGCAGTTCCTTCAGTGCCTATTATGGGCCACACTCAACGAGGATTGGCAAGATAGGACCATGAACAACACAGTCCTGGAACAAAGTCTGTCTATTAGCAATGACTTTATGCTTATCTTGACACAATTTCACTGAGTAGGTCATTTGAGAACATTAACATGAGAATACTGAACCATTGCTTTTTGGTGTACTGAAATCAAGTGAGCAGAGGAAACATCTTAAGGGCCTAGTGAAGTGCAGCCTCAGACAATATGGCATCACAACTGAAAGCTGGGAGACAACTGGGGCAGGCCGACTGGCATAACACACTGCATTAAAAAGTAGTGGCTCTTTATGAGCAGAAGCTTAAAAAAAATGGCAAAAGTGAAAAGAGGTACTACAGAACCACAAAGAAGAATCGTAATGTGTTCATTGTGTGGATAAGACTATTGTTTCCATGGGCCTCTTCAGCCTCACATGTACCCATGAGTAAACTTCACTGTTAATAACGTCATCTTTGGATACAAAGGAGACCTTTCTCTCTCTCTCTATTTCTCCCTCTCTAACAGGGTTGTGCCTATGATAGGGTTCTCTGGGTAGTCTCTGGGGCAGAGTAGGAAGAGTATACAGCTTCAGAATCACCACCTTTGCATGTACTGTGTTCTCCCTAAAAATAAGAGATTTGCCCCAGGAAGAGTAGGTCATAAGGGGAATTTTGCACTCAAAAAATCCTCTCCCAAAATATCCCTTGTCCTAGGCGGGCCTAATGAGTTCCTATGGAGGGTGGTAGAAAAGCAAACATTTAGGGGGAGTGGGGAGAAGGAGGGGACAGGATGGGGGAGGTGAGAGGAGGAGGAGGGAGGGGGAGAGACTTCCTGTGCAGAACAAAAGATCAGAAATAGAGGACAAAGCCAACAAATTTAAATATTTTTGTATTAACCTCCAGAGTCCTGGTCGTAGCACATAGCTCAGGGAATTTTGTACTGATTATCCAAATTCCTCGCGGAAGGAGATATTCTTTTCTTCTTTACTTTCTCTTCTAATCTGATTTAGTTCTGAGCCAAGATCACTTGCCCCACCTCCAGCAGGGCTAGATTTCCATTCTATCACCTGTAGTTGAGGTAGCAATCAATCAGTCGATGGTATTTATTGAACGTTTGCTTTGTGCAGAGTGGTGTAGTATTTGAGAGAGCACAATGCAACACTCTTGGTGGACATTTTCCCTGTCCACAAGGAACCTGCAGTCTAGAAGGGGAGCTGACAATCTAGCTCATTAGGACTTCTTGAAATGATGGTACCATATTAAGAGAGGCTGATCTGCCTTCCCTGTTCACTGAGGAGCAAGCTCAAGTAAGATTTAAGGTGGGAAGGGGGGATGGTGCCACAATTCTATGTGCAGCTACAGTGACCCTGCTAAACCCAGAGGGGCTTTCCGATCCAAAAAAGCTGGACAGGAAGGGAGAAGGGCAAATAATAATTGTGGTATTTGTTAAGCGCTTACTATATGCCAAGTACCCTTCTAAGCACTGGGGTAGATACAAGGTAATCACATTGGACACAGTCCCTGTCCCACATGGGGCTCCCAGTCTTAATCCCCATTTTACAGATGAGGGAAATGAAGCCCAGAGAAGTTAAGTAATTTGTCCAAGGTCACACAGCAGACATGTGGGATTGGAACCCATGTTCTTTGACTCCCAGGCTCATTCTCTTTCCACTAGGCTATGGTGCTTCTCTGTCTGATTATCGGTGTGGATGGATGTTGTTGGTTCCTGTGCTGTCGCTGGGGAGGAGCTCTGTGTGTGTTTGTGAGTGTGTGTGAGAGAGAGAATAAGAATTGTGCCTCCTGGTCATTGCAGTAGAGAGGACACATAAGGGTGCTTGTTCAATCGTAAGTCTGACAAGACTGGCATGAGGTGATTGGGGCCTGTTGCCCCTTTGTGGGGAGGGATGAGAGGGACATAGCTTATACCCAGTGCTTAGTTCAGTGCTCAGCGCTTAATACAGTGCTTGGCATATAATAAACACTTAACAAATGCCATTATTACCCTCCCAAGGGTGAAGAGGAGACTAGATATCCTAAATTAATACTAGCAGGAGCTTAGCACTTTCCCCTCAAAGAAATTTATTATGCAAATACCTATTGTAACTCAATGCTTTAGCAGGCAGTAAACTAAAAAACACTGATCTAAGAGTACAATGTAAAATTGTGTATGATTCTCCAAGTTAACTACAAAATCCGTAATGTGTCTCTGAATCTTTCAGCCTTAAAAGCTTAGAGGGTTGATTCATTAATTTGCTTTTTTTCCGCAGATGACTATTTGAGTGATGCTATCATTTCTGAATGTCTAATCAGGTACGCTCATATTCATGAGGTATTTGGGGCGAAGTTGTTGTGTCTCTGTCTCCTCCTTTGCCAGAGCAGCGCTGGAGCACTAAGGGGCGAATCAATCCTGCTATTTCCCTGGTTCCTCATTCAAACCTTTCACGGTTTGACTGAACCTACTGGGTCACCCACTGCTGCTATTTGCTGCCAAAACTGAGATCAGGGACAATCCAGGAGATAATGGAGGGTCAATCAACCCCGAAACTGGGACTGTGGAGGCAAAGCCCCCCAATTTTTAGGATAGATGGGCAGTTGTCACTAAGTTACTCTGCCCCTTGGAGTTGAATAGGGCAGCTGGAAGCTGAAGTCACCTCTATAGTACCCCACAGCCTTTATGTACTTACCTGTAATTTATATTTTTATATTAATGTCTGTCTTCCCCTCTAGACTGTAAGCTCATTGTGGGCAGGAAATGTGTCTGTTACATTGTACTCTCCCAAGCATTTAGTACAGTGCTCTGCACACAGTAAGCGCTCAATAAATACGATGGACTTACTGACTGTGTAGTGGCTCACCCTTAGGCTATCCCTCACTGCACCACCCTTCACTACCATTCCCCAGTTCCTGCCCCTAGCAATCAGTGGCAGGCCTGGGCTCCCCAGCCCTCAACTCTTGGGGGCCGTGTGCTCTCGTCCCTCCAATTGATGTGGGAATCTGGACCTGTCCTGGATCTGGAGCTGAACAAGAGACAGGCATGGTTTAGAGGAACTGGAAACAAGAGACCTTGGTTCTAATTGCAGTTATTCCACTATCCTGTTGTGTTATATCATACTCTCCCAAGTGCTTAGTACAGTGCTCTGCACACAGTAAACACTTGATTAGTATGATTGACTGACTGACTATGTGATTTCAGGCCAATTTATCTCTGTTTCCTAATCTATAAAATAGAGATAATAGTAGCTGCCATGCAGGGATGTCAGGAGGGTAAAATGGGATAATATGATGTGAAAGTGCTAAAGAAATTCCTGGTATTGTTAGTTAATTATTAATAGCTATCATGAAATATTGAGCTGACCCTTCCCCACCCCCTCTGGCTGGTGGGGCAGGAGCCCAAGCCTGGCTGTAGGCCCCTGAGCTGGGGAAGAGGGACTACAGCTGCTGGATTGGGCAGAAGGTGGGTCCAGGGCTGCCGCAATCAGTCAACACTAGTTATCGAGCACCTACCTGTGAAAAGCCCTGTGTTAAGCACTTGGGAGAGCCCAGTAGAGATAGTAAGACATGATCCCTGCTATCAGGGATTTTACAGGCCTGTAATCCCTGCCCCGTTGGGTGGCAGACACAAACTCTTGCCCCTGAAGGTGCCAGGGAACTCCCACTTTCATCCTGGTCCTCAAAATTAAAATTTCACTCCAGGGAGTTGGGAACCAGGATTTTATTTTTGGGGTGAGCTATTTAAGTGGCAGGAAGGACCACAGAGGAACCTCTTACCTAAACGAGTGCACCTCAGAAAGCAGAAGCAGAAAACCAGTGACATGACTTTTTGGTCCAAGACAGATGCAGTTGATTGGAAAAAGAGTGGAATGGTGTTTTACTGGCTTGCCTTTGAGAAGGGACTGTTTCATAGTTCTTCATTTAAGGGTTCAAGGAAATGTTGAAGGGTTTGGAGAATGAGGGAAGGGAGGTGAAGAAGTGATTGTCTTGGGGAAAAGGAGGAGGAAATCTCACTCAACAACCCATATTCCTTTGTGCTTTTGGGTGTGGGGTTCATGAAACTGCAAAATATGCCATGTTTGACAACAAGGAAATCAATGTGCATCTTAAATTAGTTTTTTAGAAAAAGTAAGGGTGTATGGAAAAAAGAATGAACTAGAACAGGGTTATTGTGTTATCATATAATGAAGTAGGAAGCAGCTATTCCTTTAGCCTTTTCTCTTCAACCTAATTTTCTAACTTTTAATCATCTTTGTGGCTTGCCACCACACCCTCTCCAAGTTCTTATGAGATTAAAGTCTCTTCTTTTTTGCTCTTTCCTGCTTTCTCCCCAAGTTTTTCCTTTTAGTCCAAATCTCCTCTTCCCTCCTCTTTCCTTCTTTTTTCACCATATCTCCCCTTTCTTTCCTTCTCTCATCTCCCTCTCTCCCTCCTCTTTTCCTATTTCCCTTGTTCCTTTCTCCCTCTATCCATCCATTTGCTTTACTTCACTACTTCCAGGAGGGCAGCTTAAATTTGGAGTCTTAACTGGAATAGAACTCATGCACTAACACCGTATGGACACTTCAATACCACTATTATTATTAAGAAAGCTTTTACTGTTATTTCATTGCCACCATGGGTATGAAACAGGGTTTCCAAGGTGTTTATGTTCATGAGGTTCTGAAAAACTAACACAAATAAGAAATAATTAAAAGAAGTAAGAAGAAGTCCTGGTTCTATAGCAAAAGCAGCTCTTCAAGTCTATCAACAATTTAAAGGTTGAGCTTTAGGGCCCTGAAAGCAGATGAGAGAGGTTCCACCCTCTTAATCTTATCCTCACACAACCTCTGACATGACTGTATGCCAAAGAGTTGTTCTGGGTAAAAGGAAGAGAGAGAAAGAGAGGGAAGAGGAGAGGGAGAGAGAGAGAGCAAGTTGGAAAGAGAGAGGGAGAGGAAGTTGGAGAGAGGGAGGGAGAGGAAGCTGGAGAGACAAGGAGAAAGAGAGAGGTGGAGGGGGAAAGAGAAGAAGAATGGGAGGGAGAGGGATAGAGGAAGAGGGAAGAGGGAGAGAGAGAGAGGAAGAGAAGGAAAGAGAGACAGGATCCTCCCACAAGGAAAGGCAAAAAGGAGTAGGGCTGCCAATGAAAACACAGCTGGCACAGACAAGACAGATAGGGAATCCTGGCCCAACCTTCTTGCAGATGCTGGGCTGCTGTTCCGCAAATGCCAACCACTTCAAAATACCATGGCCTGGCAGGCACAAACAAGAACTGTATGTTGGTGTTCTACCGCCTACTCATAGGCAAATGTTAGACAGCAAGCTTTCCAAATGGCTCAAGTTTTGAGGCAGTAGGAATGGCTTCGGATAAATCCCAGAGAAATATTTTTTCTACTTAATCATTATAAACCTGGTGACAGGAAATTCAAGGTATTTCTGGCTAGGCGGAAGATAATGGCTGGTTTTGTGTAACACTGAATGCAAGAGAAAGGAGGAACAGCTGAACTCCAGGATCAGGAAGAGTTTGTGCAGAGATGCCAAAATTCACAGGTGGATCCTCCAACAGCTTCACCTCTTTGGCTGTCAACCTGGACTGGAAATCTTAAAATAAATTTTTGAATTTGCTTCTGGAGGATATGTCCAGATTTCTGGGTAGGGAAGGGAAAGGAAGCGTAAAGAAGTGTTTGGCTTCAAGAGGAGAGGAATCAGGCCTGCTGCTTTCTATTGGTTGATTTTTATTCCTGGTTTTTCCTAGTTGAGTCATTGCTTGGTATTGGGCAAACCACTGCAGTCCCTCAATTTCTCCATCTATAAAATGAGAATGATAATGCCTGGGTCACCTCCATGGGGCTATTACTATATATGGATTAAGAAAGGGCTATGGAAAATGCTGAAATTTCATATTAAATGTTTGTGCTCTATGAGGGGAAGTACAAAACTATTTTATCTGCTGTGCCAACAACTTGATTGGGTATTTTAAAATTATTATTATTATAATCATTAATAATAACAAGGCTACTACTACCAATAATTATAGTATTTGTTAAGTGGTACTATTTACTAAGTTCTGGGGTAGATATAAGATAATCAAGTCCCACATTGGGGCTTGCAGTCTAAGTGGGAGAGAAAACAGTGAGAATGGGGATGAAGACTATGAGTCCCACTTAGGACATGGACTGTGTCCAACCTGATTAGCTTGTATCTACCTCAGCACTTAGTACCATGCCTGGCACCTAGTAAGTACTTAACAAATACTTTTACAAAACAGTTATCACATCCCCATTTTGCAGATGAGAGAACTGAGGCATAGAGAAGTAAGTGACTTGCCCAAGATCACACAACTGGGATTAGAACCCACGTCCTCTCACTCCCAGGCATGTGCTCTTCCCACTAGGCCTCACTGCTTCTCTACATATAGGACCCTGCAAGGCTTGGGTCACTTGGGAAACAGTGTGGCTT
Organism: Ornithorhynchus anatinus; assembly: GCF_004115215.2. Taxonomy (NCBI): domain Eukaryota; kingdom Metazoa; phylum Chordata; class Mammalia; order Monotremata; family Ornithorhynchidae; genus Ornithorhynchus; species Ornithorhynchus anatinus. The sequence continues at coordinate 6,237,056 of NC_041746.1, read as the reverse complement.
AGTGGATTGAGCTCGGGCCTGATAGGAGGGCCTGAGTTTGAATCCTGGCTCTGCCACTTGTCTGCTTTGTGACCTTGGACCTTGGTTCAGAGATACCCTGGGGAGTTCTGAAGTTCATTGCAAATTCCTGAAACAAATTTCTTGTGGGGGAAGCTATGATTGGATCGGGTCTCACAAGACTACTTTGGTTCCACCTTAATACTACAGGCCAGTCAAAACATGTTGGGGGCTCCGAAACCTTCTGGCAGTGTGAGGTTTCTGATGGTGCTGGGCAGCAGCTTGATTTTGCCTGCTGGTTGACTTTTCCGCTTCAGGCCCTGGAGACATCATCACACCAACATTACTGCCTGACCAACTTAGAGGTTAGGTAGGCAGGCCCGAAGCCTGCATCTTGTCTCCATGCTGGGAGCAAACCCTGGCAGTGATTCCTTTGCCAATGGGCTTTCATCTTTGGATTCTACAGAGCAGATGGCCATACCTGGAGGTTAAACCAACCCATCATTTTGGACCAAGAGAGCCCCATGTGAGAGAGGGACTATGTCTGACCTGATTAGCTTCTATCTTCCTCAATGCTTAGAACAGTATTTAGCTCACAGTAAGCACGTAACAGATACCTTTTTTTTTTAAAGGCCTTTCCTGAAAACCAGCTGGAAGAGGGTAAATATCTAGCTCATTATCAGTCTGGGCTGTAGAAAAAACACCACTTAAAAAAATGGTATTATTATTAATAATAATAATAATAATAATGTTGGTATTTGTTAAGCACTTACTATATGCCGAGCACTGTTCTAAGCACGGGGGTAGATACAGGATAATCAGGTTGTCCCACGTGAGGGTCACAGTCTTAATCCCCATTTTACAGATGAGGTAACTGAGGCACCGAGAAGTTAAGTGACGTGCCCAAAGTCACACAGCTGACTGGTGGCAGATCCGGGATTAGATTCCATGACCTCTGACTCCTAAGCCCATGCTTTTTCTACTGAGCCACACTGCTTCTTTGTATTTGTGCCAGGCACTGTTCTAAGCACTGGGGTAGATACAAGCGGATCATTTGGACACTGTCCATGTCCCACATGGGAATCACAGTCTTAATCCCCATTTTACAAATGAGGTAACTGAGGCACAGGGTAATTAAGTGACTTGTCGAAGGTCACACATCAGACAAGTGGTGGAGCTGCGATTAGAACCCAGGGACTTCTGACTCCCAGGCCACAGCTCTGTCCCCACTTTCTGACAATTCTGAATGTAACCTTAGTTTGAAATGAGTAACACTGGACTCCCAACTGCTTTAAGTCTGTGCTGTTACTGTCATTATGAAAAAAATGATCTTAATGTCTTGCTTTTACCTTCACCCAAGGACATTCAAACCCAGGGAAATGGATCACCATGCAAAGTCTTTGCCTTCCATACGCTGCCAAGTCTTCATTTCAAAACTCTGGAGAAGCCTTTAATCAATGGATTAAAAGCTTTTGCATGTCAGTGAAGAAAACCTAATTTTTAAACATTCTTTTGTATCCAACAACATTAGTCTAAATGTCCCTTGCCACTGTAGAGTAATGAAGGAGAAGTCACTTTCATTCTAGTTTCCCATTATTGTTTATCTCCTCTTAAAAGACCACCAGAAGCCTCTTGTAAGATCAGAAAGGTATTTTGGGTGAAGTCTGCTATTAGCTGTTTTTACATACAAGGAACTTTCCTTACACAGAGCTGACCAACCTCTCTCTCTTATGACTCTCTCTACCCTGAAGAACTTGATAACTGAGTTGTTAGCTTTGTCCTCAACACCCATAATGGAGCATGGACACAGTTATTCTTGAGGGCTACTCTTTGAAGTAACTTTCTTTCTCAGTAATAAAGGCGGAAGCATTTCAAATTCTCCAGCTGTATTACTGCCTATTTGTCATATTGTATTTCCTCTAGACCCCATCTGGAGATGGGGTCCATCTTCAGTGTAAGAACGTCTAACTGTAGAATGGGGCAACTATCCACTGGGGTTTTTAACCACAAAATAAAGGAAGCTGCATTTATTCTGAGGTTCACTTACTTCCAGTTAGCATATTCCATAAGTGCAAGGTAGCTATATTATTGATAAGGATTGCCCACTGGAATCATATATAGGGGGGCTGGGGAAGGACTCTGCATTTGGTAACTCTCACTTCATGGATAAAAAGGAGCATGTTAGACTGTAAAGTCATTGTGGGCAGGGAACGTGTCTGCCAACTCCATTGTATTGTATTCTCCCAAGCGCTTAGTACAGTGTTCTGCATCCAGTAAGTGGTCAATAAATACCACTGATTGATTAATGTTGTCATGCTGTGAAAATGCAATGATTAGCATTCCTCCTCTCACCTGCCCACCCACCTAGTTGATGCTGGGCAGCCTCAGATTCACCTGGAACTTTTGGTTTGCACAACTCAGTGTCACTTGAGCTCCTTGTAGGCAGGGATTATCTCTCTTTATTGCTCTATTGTACTTTCCCAAGCACTTAGTATAGTGCTGTGCATATAGTAAGCGCTCAATAAATACAATTGAATGAATGAATGAATTTAAGGGGCAATCTAGTGGAAGAGGGAAAGGGTCACCTTTGTTGCTTTGGACTTCCACAGTGGTAACCTGGGTAGGAAGGAAAGGAAAAAGATGAAATCTAAAGGGAGAAATGGAGAGAGAAAAGAAAGCAGGTAGAAGAAGAGGAAAAGGGGAGAAGGGAGAATAAGTAGAGTAAAATGAATATATGAAAAATGTGAAAGGTCTTTGCTATCCATTGGGCTTTCCTTCTGTACTTCTTTTTTTCCTCCTGTCATCCCTCTCTCCCTCCTTCCTTCCTTCCTTTCCCTCCCACTCTCCTTCCCTCCCTTCCTCCCTTTCTCCTTCATTTTTTGCCTTCCTCCTTCCCTCTTTCTCTTTCTCCTTATCTTCCTCCTTCCTAACCCCAAAGATATATTGAGATGGAGAATCCTACAAAGCTCCAAACCTAATGGCCTCTGCAAGTCAAACTGGGGTTTTTATGGGAAAGTATTTTGGAGGGCAGGGGGATGGGAAGGTGGTGAATAGGGGAGGAAGAGAACAGTGGGTGTGGATGTCCCAAGAGTTTCACGGGTGGGGAGGTCCCAAATGAAAACATTTGAGTACTTTGGCTTAAATGTATATATGATAAAGTAGAAATGCTCACCCTGTACCTTTGAGTGTCTTCCCTCTGACTCCACTCATTTTTAAATCTCATCCATAACAATTTATATAAAGAGAGAATGTGTGATTGTGAGGGAGGTGGTCAGGGGAAAGAAGAGTGGGACTGAAGGCCCCGTAATATGTATGCTTCCCAAAGATTTCTCTGGGACACAGCTCCTTGGCTAGATTTTGTTTTCTCTTTCCTCAACATATCATGAGTGATGCGTTGTTGATATTTTTAGGTGCATTTCTCAGGGCTCTGCCTCTACCACGTCCCTACCAGGGAATGAAACTCATTAAAGTGAGTCACTTGGCAAAGACCTCTCTCTCCTGCATTTGGGTGCTGGAGCCATCGTGCAGAATTTGGTGTTTCTGTATCTGATGCTCTTGGGCTTTGGTTGGTGGTGGGTTTTGGTTTTGTTTTTTTTGGTGGTTCCTCCACCCCCCCCCCCCCCCCACTTACACTGGCAGCTCCAATTGTTAAAGCAGAGACAGCAGGGGGCACCAAATCTGCATATTTCTACTGGGTGCTTGCTTGGTGCGCCCACAGTCTTTCATAAAAATGTCACTTGCTCATATCTCCTTTTCCACAATCTGCTTTTCTCTTCCTGGGATTTCTTTCTCAAGCACTCCTTGGCTCTCCCTCTGCTGGCACAGCAAAGGACGATATTCACAGAATATAGGGCCTTCTGCATAGACCCACAGGCACACATGAGTAGAAGTACTGAAGGATGTTTTTTCCAAATAATTGGCTTGGTCAAGGCTTTGTCAAAACGGCCTCTGTGAGAAAAAGAAACAGTTATGCCTCCTCTGGCGCAGGGTGGGGGGCTGCTGATTCAGCACCGATCCTCTAGCACCTGATAAGCGGCCTTCCCCTCCTCCAAGAATTACATCCAAATGTGAGACAAAGCAAGATGATTTCCCCCATCTCGGGCAACTCTTCAGTGGCCTCTGAGTTCGTAAAATGCACTAATCTGAGTTGGGTCTTTTCATGCGTCTTCTGACCCTGAAGTGTGAATGAGCTCCTCGCTTTTGCTGTACGTTTGTAAAAAGCTTCAGTAGGGTTTTTTGGCCTTATTCTTGTAGATGGATAAGCCAGAGCAACGAAGGAAGTTTGACTACCAGGCTGAATTAATGGATGGAAATAGGAGACAAATAGTGGTAGTTGTAGTAGCGTTTGTTAAGCACTTACTGTGCGGAGAGCACTGTACTAGATCCTGGGAAAGAATACATGGGTGGGAATTAGACATGGTCCTTGTCCGTACCGGGGCTCATAATCTAAAAAGAGACTCCTGAGTTCCATCTGCAGCTTTCATTTCTCAAACAGATTTCTTAATATTCATAATAATAATTCTGATATTTGTTAAGCGCATACTGTGTGCCAGCTACTGTACTAAGTACTGGGGTGGATACAAGTAGATTGTGTTGGACACAGTCCTTGTCCCGCATGGGGTTCAGAGTCTTATTCCCTATTTTACAGATGAAGTAACTGAGGCACAGAGAAGTGAAGTGACTTACCTAAGGTCACACAGCAGACAGTGGACAGAGCCGGGATTAGAACCCATGACCTTCTGATTCCCAGGCCCATGCTCTATCCACTACGCCATGTTGCTTCTTACAGGCCCTAAGCCTTGGGCATGCATTGCCATAATGTACAACAAACTCTTGATTATGTAGAGACTAACTGACATATCAGTTTCGTGGATTATCCGGACCCTTTGTCCATCCGTTGCTTCGTAATCATCAAAGGGATGGTGGAGGGAAGGGAAAGAAGGTGAAATGAAAAGACTAAATGCCTGTGTGTATTAGGGGCAGATGTATTTTTTGAAAGGATTTTTATTTTGCTGAAAATATCCATATTTGACTTACATCTGTCCTGGGCAAATCTAACCACATGGAATTTTAGTAGTTCTGCCATTAGCCCTTCCTCACAAACCAAAACTTCAGGACATCTACCAGAATGATGGAAGTCAATACTCCCAATTCTGACCCCATTTGGTTGGATATCCTGAATATAGCCTCAAGACAGTTTACAAGGGCCCGGAGACCAACTGTCAGTGACTTGTGCAGGCAATTAAATATACTGTCCCTACCCATTCATACTCACCTAATGATATATTCTGGCCTTATCTTTCAGAGTGGCAGTGAATAGACTGTAGTGCTACTTCCGAGGAGATTGAGGTCACAACGGTGAGCCAAGGCTATGTGGCTGCCTACTATCACTTTCAGGGGGTGAATGCAGCACACAGGAGCTTGGGAAAGTCTGTGGCTTCTGCAGTAGCCGAGTCCCCGTGCCTGGGTTGGGTTGCCCCAGAGCTGACCTGGGCTGGTCTCCTGGTCCTCTGTGCCTTCCCATTTCTGGCAGAGGACTAGGAGTGCCAGGCCCTGATGAGGTGAATTACTTTGAGAGGAAGTGTTCTAGAGGGACAGTCTGGCAGTAGGGCAGTAAAAGCAGAGTGGAAAATGAGGCAGGATTACTTGTCCATAGTTAAATCCTAAAAATAAAGGTATTTGTTGTTCCATACAACATGCAGTGACAAATTTGCTTCTCAGGAAGCTGCTTCTTGGGAAGCAGCACGGCTTAGTGGAAGGAGCCTGGGGCCTCTGGGAGTTAGAGGACCTGGGGTTTAATGCCAGTTCTGCCACTCGCCAGCTGTGTGACCTTGAGCAAGTCACTTCACTTCTCTGTACCTCAATTTCTTCATCTTTAAAATGGAGATTCAGTGCCCTTTCTCCCTCCTACTTGGACTGTGAGCCGCATGTGAAATCTGATTCAATCAGTCAATCAGTGGTAATTATTGAGCACTTATTGTGTGCAGAGCACTATACTAAGTCCTCAGGAGAGTACAGTACAACAGAGTTGGTAGACATGTTCCCTGTCCACAAAAGTTCACATAACTGATGGCATTCAGCTTCTTCAGTCAGTCAAGCAGTGGTATGTATTGAGTACTTACTGGGTGAGGAGCACTACTAAGTGCTTGGGAAAGTACAATGCAACAGAGGTAGGAGAGCCAGTCCCTGTTCACAAAGAGTTTATAGTCTCAGGGGGAGATGGACATTAAAATAGATTGGGGATAGGGGATTTGGTAGATTAATAAGGGAAATAGTCGAGTAATTAACTTCTTGCACATTTGTTTTTGTGCAATAAAATTTTCTCCAACCTCTAGGTCAAAACTGTGGCTTGTTTTTGGCAAAAAGCACAGGCTCTAGCCCAAGTTAAGGCAGAAAATAAATCCCTCCTCAAGAGGCTCGATGAATAAAGTAAGCCAGTGAAGAGAGGGAGGGGTCCAAGAGCTACTTTTCAGCTCTGCTAACTGTCCCAAAGAGCAATGCAAGAAGCAAGAACAGAAATGAGCCACTCAATTCAGTGCAAATAGAAACGGCATGGAACAGATTGGACAGATTGCAAACTTTGCCACACATTTTCTTACCCCCGCCTCTCCTCATCAAATGATCCCAAACCAGACAATCCGTCTCTAGGCAGCATCACCCGCGGCACACTCTCCGTGTGAGAGCTCCTCTGGCAGTTCTGGGTAGAATGCTGGGTTTTCATAAGACAATCACTGAGCGGGTGTGAAACACAGATGGCCCCACCCACACCCAGAGCGCCACCTCGGCCCCAATGCCAAGTCAATGATGAATTGTTTCTATAGATGGAAGAGCAGTGCCATCAGATCCTGGGCGAGATGAAATCCCACTCGGCTGAAGAAGAGAGGCAAGTCTTGCTCACTGGGTTAGGGAAGCAGGACAGACCCTTGCGGGGCCTAGGCTTGGCCTTTGATTTTTGACCCAGAGGATCGGGGAAGCGAAAGGGAGGTTGGCAACTCTGGAGCCTTTGCTGTTGGTCAACTGGCTGAATCTGTCTGCTTTTGGCTTGAGAGGAGAAAAAGGGAGAGTGAAGTCTCCTCCAAATGTGAGGGGGAGTTTGGGTAGAGCCTGGAAATGACAAGAGTGGCCACGTGGTAAGATGTCTGGGCAATGCTGCAGGGAAAAGCAGTGTGGCCTAGTGAATACAGCCTGGGCTTGGGAGTCAGAAAGACCTGGTTCTAACCCTGACTCTGCTATTTG